>NC_090933.1:709694734-710944734 GCF_040938575.1 Ambystoma mexicanum
AGCATACCACCCTTTCTAAAATAAGATTACTGTGTGTAATTTCCATATGGCAAGGGTGTAGAAGCCCTGGGATTTTATGATTCTTGACTTTGTCTTTGCTAAATGGACATTTAATGCGGCCCTGCATTGATCAGGTGAGGACAAAATAACTGTGTTAATCTGAACAGAGTTCTGCCAGACATGCATCCCGTTTTTTGATGGAACATCCAGCCCAGTAAACAGGTGCACTCCATTCAGGGCTCAGGCATCCAGACAATGCAGGTATTAGCCACCATTCTGTTAGTGTCCCTTAGTCCTTCCCTGTATCTCAAGGCTTGCTTTGGGGGCCCTTTTAACTTCAGGAACAGGTGGATATCTCGGACCAAAATAGCCCTATGACAAAGGGGAAAAATATGAACCAGGGTACATTCTGCACCACCCTTGGGTGTTGTAGAGATACAGTGCATTTTCTTCAATTGGTTTTGTAGTGGGCCAAATGAATATCTAACTTGCATAGAGAAGGCCTGCCAGTGCATTAAGGATTTTAGAAGGGACTTCACAAACTTATGATATCTAGTATGTGTGGCTGGGCTACAAATTGCGCAATTAGGAATTGTGGCTGCTATTTCATCTTTTGCTTTGCCCTGACATATCTTGAATACATTGCTAGGAAGCACAGCATGGGACAAGACTGCTCTCCTACACTTTAATATTTCACACTGCAACCGTCACATACATTTAATACTCTCATGACCCGCTTATGCAAGTTGCCCAAAAACACTGCTGATACATAATTTGACAAGGCAAGCATTTATAAAGCCAATAGTTTTGGCTGATGTATAAGCATTGTACAGGCATCAGCATCAGATATGGTTTATTTACATTTTTTTATTTTTTTATTGAATATTTATAAGGCCCTTATACAACCAGACAGTGTTTCAAAGCGTCATGAGGCAAAAAGGAAAGGTAACAAGGGAGCAAATAAACGAAAAGCGGTCCTACTAGGCCTTGTGACATTCGGAATGTGCAAGTGTAGTGAAAAGAAAAAGGGGTGATGGGGTCAGGGTAAGTGCTGATTAGGGTCCCCCAGGGGAGAAAGTGCCAGAAATGCCTATTGGGGAGGCAACTGGTAAGTGCATGGGCGGAGACTTCTAAGCAAAGAGAGAGGTCTACCGCCCAACAGATAAGTGCAGGGCAGAGGCAAATCACCCGACAGGTGGGTGTGGGCCAAAAGGGCAGTGTGGGGGGATGCTGGTGGACCAAGCCGCCAATCTCAGTGACACAGGGGATGGTTAGCACAGGAGGGGGAGAGGGAAGGAGGAGAAGAGAAAGTTCTTGAGATGTTTGCGGAACTGGATGTGGTGTGGTTCAAGATGGAGAGAGAGAGGGAGGCTGTTGCATAGGAGGGAGCCAGCTGAGAAGCGAGATCAACAGGAGAGTTAGAGTCAAGATTTGCAAGCAGTTTTTGCCAGGTGCTCAGGAGAGCAGTTTGTTGGGTCAGTTGTGGGAAGACCAACGTCTCCAGGAGTTTGCCATGGAGATGTCTTGACAGGATAGCTCAGGGGCAACATGGTCGCCTTGGAAGCAAAACGACACAGAGCAACACAGGTTCGATCCCCGGGTCTGTGCTTTGAAACCTCTGGCAATTAAGCACGATATAAATATCATATCATATCATATCATATCAAGGAAGGGAGGAGTAGAGATGGGGTGGTAGTTGGTCGGACACCACGGGTCGGCGGAAGACTCTTTTAGGAGAGAGTTCCTAAGAGAGGAAGGGAAAGAGCCAGAAGCTAAGGAGTGGATGCAGAAGTCAGCAAGAGCTGGAGTGAGGGAGTAGATGTTCTCCTTAATGGTTCTGGAGGAACAGGGAGAAACCTGCTTGGGTGAGACCTTCATAGAGTGAACTACTCGAGAGACCTCATCCGTTGTGATGGGTGAGCAGGAGAAAAAAGTGGGTGGAGGTGGAAGCGATGCCAAAGGAGGCAGGGGGACATTGGGAGGAGTGGGGAAAGGGGAAGAAGAGAGAGAGGTTTGAATGTCCTGAGATTTAGAAGTGAAATGGGTGCCAGTGCAGTAAGGAGGGCCAGAGAAAGAAGTGGTGAGGTAGCGACTACAGATGGATTGGCTAGTTCCTTGCAGATTTTGAAGAGTTCAGCCGTGTTGTTAGAGGCTCCAGATATAATGGGTCTGGATGTGGGCCCTCTTCTTGGAGTGGATAGAGAGACAGTCTTGCCTCTGGAGTAGGCGACAGGCCAGTTTGTCGGAGGATGAGCCTAGGTCTGCCTCTTCCATTCAGCAACTCTGCACTTGAGTTTCAGAGCGGCGAGATCAGAGTCGTACCATCTGTTACGGTTGGAGACAGGTTTCAGGTGGATCCTCATGACAGGGGCAGAATGTCAAGAGTGTTAGTGATAAAGATGAAGATTGGCAAGGACAGAGTCAGTGGTAGAGTCAAGAGGAGGGGACGGAGGAGGGATGAAGGTGGAGAAAAACACAGCAGCTGAAACTCGTTTCATCGGTCGGATGACCACAAGGGAGGCGGGAATTATTGATGAAGACTCGGTCAGGAGGTCGAGAGGCCCCAGATGAGAGGAGAGGAGACAGTGGTCAGACCAGGAGAGAGGGGTGATGAGAGGGTTGGAAAAGGAGAGATCTGCAGGGATGAAGGCATCAAGAGTATGTCTGGCAGAGTTAGTAGGGCTGGAAAGGAGAATAGGGAGGGAGAGAGCGGTATAAAGATCACAGAAGATTGTAAAGGCAGGAACAGTGGAGTCAAGGTGCATGTTGAAGTCACCAAGGAGGAGGAGTTTAGAGGTAGAAGTCAGAATAGAGGAGGTAAAGTAAGCCCATTCGGATAGCAAGACAGACACAGGGCCAGGGGATCTGTAGACAGTGGCATGGGTGAGAGAGAGAGTCAGAGAGACACCAAGCTTGCAGACAAAACTTTCAAAGGAGGAATAGGGCTGGGTGGGTATAAGAGAAGTAGGGACCCATGCAGGGAAGATCAGGGCTAATGCACCACCAGATCAGTTGGGCTGAGGCTTGGAGAGGATCTTGTAGCCATCAGGGAGGAGGTAGTCAAAAGCAGTGACAGAGATAGCCTTGAACCGCGTCTCGGTGAGAGCGAGGAGATTGAGATCAAAGTCTTAAAGGAGGAAGTAGGTGTCAGAGG
Source organism: Ambystoma mexicanum (assembly GCF_040938575.1). NCBI lineage: Eukaryota > Metazoa > Chordata > Amphibia > Caudata > Ambystomatidae > Ambystoma > Ambystoma mexicanum. The sequence continues at coordinate 709,697,889 of NC_090933.1, forward strand.
AATGTTTGACAACAGATCGAACAATCAGAGTAGCTAAGTGTAGCCAGTTACCAGCTTTGAAGGTTTTCAAAGGAGGGATACAGGTGGGTGATACACCTATTGGAGGTGGTGAAGGAGGTGCAGAGAGAGGAAGGAGGAGTAGCAGAAGAAGGTAAAAAAGTTGATGAGGGCCAACAGGCGCCGACCGAAAAGAAAAATATTGGATTGAGGACCCTGGGCCTTGACAGTGCAATTGTGATTGACACTAATGATGCACCTAGAGGACCAGAAGTGTGCCAAGAGTACTTCCAATCTAGTGCCGCCATTAATGGGTGAAGAGGAAAAAGGTGAGAGGGTAAAGGACAGAGGAGAGGTCAATAAGTCTGGGGAAGGTCATGCACTATCATACGACTAGCATCATATCTCGAGTAAGTGCCATAATTTGTCAGGTATTTCAGTAATGTTAAGCTATCATATACCAGATAACACCATCTAAATCCCTGGTAATAACACAATTTTAAGGTTTTATTATCAAAATCCATCTACTCACACCATTGCCAGGTATGGCCATTGAAACCCCAGGTATTTACAGATTTACCCTCCAATGTCAGTTTACTAATATCGTTGTTCTGGATGTGTCAAGTTATAATAGAGAAGCAGGGATCACTATGCAAAGCTTGCACAACAGTGAAAGATTCTATTAAGTGTGGTTACTAAGTTACCAGCCAGTGAGATAGATCAGCGGGTTGAGCTCTTGCTGCTGCAATCTATGTCTGATGTGCAGGCAGCAGGTTCAAATCCAGGGAACACCAATACAGCCTTTCATCCTTCAGAGAAATAAATGTGTACCAACTTCGGTTGGGTGATAATTGTATGTAAATATTTTATCCAAACAGTGCTTCGTTGAAAGCGCCAGATAAACGACAAATCAATGTCATTACTTAAGCAGTGCCAGTTTCCATGATATCCACTTAACAAAGAAGTTGCAGGATGAGCTATGCAGTGCAGTGCTGAACAATGTGGGCAGTCTAGTTCCAGGGGAGTGAGGGAGAGAAAGAAATTCTGGAGCACTGTGTGATTGGATGAATGGTTCCTTGGGTTTGGTATTCATTCAATCAGCCCGTGTTTGATGCTGCCATGACAGTGTCAGGCAAATACTGATTGGAAGAATACCCAACAGAATGCAAAGAGCAAGCCAAGCTGCTGTATCCTTGCAAACATTTCGGTAGCTCACATTACAGGATTACTTTTACAGGATTACTTTGGCCACAGGTGGCGTTGCCACTTTTTATTCACAATAAAAATGAAACATTCACATTCAAGTTTACCCTTTGCCATTAGTTTGAAATCCAAAAGAACTCATAAAACCTCATTACGAAAATGGTGGTAGTTGTAAAACATCCAGTATTTTGGACTAGATGGGAGCTCATGTTCCTTGTATAAGGCTTTTACATCTTCCAATGACATACCACCGCATTTTCATTGATTTATATGATGAAGAGGAGGGACGGAACCCAACCTGCCTTTCCGCTGCCTCCAATCCTCTCCGGCATGCAAATGCCCCAGCATTTCTGCTGGCATTCAATTTCAGGCCGGCCCAAATGCTGGGTGTACCTATGGAACCCGTTGGCTTTATGCACCAGCATAAAGCCGGCGGATTCCATAGGGATCCATTATAAACCCTTTCTGCCATGTGGGCCTGATAGGCGGCATTTACTCATTTCCACAACAGAGTGCAAATGTGCTGGGCAAAGGGTGGCGTACACAGGTGTATGTGTCTGTTTACGTAACAGCGCCCCATTGGCAAATTACGATATGGAGCAAAACGAGCTACAGGATGTTTAACCGTTGCTCCATATTTCGAGTTTCAAACCTGAAACTCTTGCAAATTTCTTGCTCTTGTGTGAAGGAAATGTCCTCCCTACAGAGCAGTATAGATGTGATATAATTGCATGCTGTATTCGTGGAAGCAGTAATATGACATTTATAGTCCTATGGTCCTCCAAAATGAGGAATCATGGTAAGGTCCCCTTTCTGTTACTGCATTCTTACCACACATCTTAACAGCATTTGAGTTCAGCGTTTTTTTCTCATAATCAGGCCCATAATCAAGCAGCAGTTTGCAGATATTTCAGATCTTTTAATAATTCATTCTTGAAGGGACAGAACTACACAACTGTATTTCTAGGCTTCAAAGCAATGTGAATTGAGTCTCAGTAAGGGCCTGATTTGTGGAATGTTCTGCATGCTGAATAGTGCCTTTGCGTGCCATTCAACATGCAAAATCCCCATCATCGATTCATGGAATCGACTTTGCAGGCCTTTTCGGGGACCTTGCGCGGACTCTACACTTGTTTGTCACGGCTTTGCATTCAGTTGAGCACTTTGGGGCAAGAGATGCATATTTCCCATTTACCCCGCAAAATGAGAAAGAACGCAGGCGTGTTGAAGGACGGCCATGCATTGTAATCACATGCCCATTCAAACGTAAACATAACCGAATTCATAGATTTTACTGCAAAACGTCACGTTGGGAAAAGTCACACTCACCGCCACCTGATAATACATGCAAAGTACAACACGCGTACAATGTACAAAGGAAACAACACATATAAAGCTTCCAATGCACAACATTCCAGAATTGGTCAGCCATGATGAATGCCAGAATACTGGGAGCCATCTTACATGGACACAGAAGGAGGAGTGCCCAGATTTTCAAAACACGCACCACACTGTTTGGGATGCCAGACGACCAGGTATATGAAAGGTTCCGGTTCCCATCCCATGCCATACTAGACCTGGTCAGGGAGTAGGAGGAAGACATCCACCACCATCTGCTCCCATGCACTTATCACCCTGGAAAAGGTACTGAGAGCGCTCTATTGCCTGGCCAAAGTGTCCTTTCAGCGCACCACTGCCATAGTTGGTGGTGTGAAAAACCTGATGGTGTGTCACCCGCTGGTCCCTGGAGATCTGTCATTCAGGTGGCCAGGACACGGCCATCACTATTGGATCCAGTTCCTGGGGGTGGCCCAGTGGGGGAGGAGTCACCTGGATAAGGGGGCTATGGGGAGTGGAAGTGGGACACTGAGGGTTTGAGATGCGGTACCCCCTTCCTTGTAACACCTTTTTCCCATCCTACCCTAATAGGATATTCAGAATTTCTACCCTCCTTTTCCAGCACAAATACTTTCTTACACCATGACAAACAATGGACTAACACCTGAGCCGTTTACCTGACATGTCCCAACACAAGGTTCAGGCAGAGTCAGGTAATTGACACTAACCACACATACCTGACGGCCCTTTGCCTTCCCCACAGGGATAAAAGGCAGAGCAGGAGAGCACACTACGAGCAAGGCCAACCGCACAAGGAAGCATCTATTCCAGGACCAGTTCAAATGGAGACGAAAGGGGGTGAAAGCTGAAAGGGTCACAAGGACGGAAGTGCCCTTGCCCTTTTCAACCCTGACCCGAGAAGTCTCCGAAAAGGAAAACATCGGACCGGGATTTTCAGCTGGTTTGTAGAGTAAAAGATGTCAATGGTGCACAGGGTCATCCCGCATTGATTACCCAGGCAGCGAGGCACACTGGCTATTGTGGTACCATCCTTGACTCCAGAGTCAAGCCAAGCCTACGGGTTCAGCACAGCCAATGAGTCCAAAAAAGCAGATAGCGAACCAAACTGTGTTGAGCCGAAGGTTGCAATCGGAAACATAGTATGAATGCATCAGCATCATGCATTTATCACATGTCTGTTGTTCATTGGAACATACTATGCTCTGTGGGCAATTAGACCATTAGGTCTTGTCCTTTGATTATAAAAATATTCAGCTAATTTGAAGGTGTGTCTTTTATACTATACACCAGACCATATGGGTCTGTGAATGGGTAGGAGTGACTCTGTTCACTTGCGTTTTTGAGCATGGTTAGACATGCCATGGCAAGCTGAGTGACTAGGAGGCCCTTTGGCGGGCAAAAAACATGCAGCACATGCAAATAACCTGCCAGACTCCCATCACCATGTGTCCTTTCACCCATGCAGCTGGTCCTGCTCACCTCAGGATAGCTTAACAATAAATACCCACAGTGACAGCCTCCCTCACAGCAATCATCCCACAACCACTGCCCACCTGATTCCCATGCAAAAACAGCAAGCATAGACGGGTCACCCTACCATCATCATGTGTCCCCATACCCATGACGCTAGACCCATTCACCTCAGAACAAGGCACAAGAAAATCAGCCCACACAGTGCCAGACTCCCTGTCATCAACATGTGCACCCCTGAGAGGATTGAACTTACCTGCATAAGGCCTCCACCTGTCTTGCATCCACAACATTCCACCTGAAACAACATTGTAATCTTGCAAAGACATGCACTGCATTAAAGTCAAGAAACTGGTCAGTCATGGCAACTCCCCGTATGGGACAATGTAACTGCCATGGACCACCCATGGTCAACGTCTGGAAGTACAAATGACAGAGCATGCGTGAACATCAACTTCACACCAGCAAAACCCACCAACAGAGAAATCACTGGCAGAGAAACAAACAGATGTCAAGCACTGCACAACATGCACTCTGGAAACATGTTTCAGTCAGCCCCGGAATGTGGGCACAAGTGGGGCCATTGATTGCATGCATACAAGTCCTGCACACCCACTGTCACATATCACGTGTGCCATAGGGTCACACATGGATGCAGGGGAGGAAAAGGACAAGTGAGGAGGTGAAGGTCTGGGCAGTGGAATTACAAGTGTGGTAGCTGATGTGAAGGATGACAGAGGGCAAGAGGGAGACAGGACTCAGAGTGATGAATGTATAGCTGTGGAGTGGAGAGAGAGAGGGAGAGGGATAGGGGAATCATGTTGCAAGGAAGAGTCTGGCTGTTGTGTCGAGGAGGAGAGAGATGGTGGCTGTTACAGTGGGTGAGGGTAGAGAGAAGGCGGGCAAGAGATGAAGACAGAGACAGAAAGATCACATGCAGGCTGGTCTGAGAGCCTGCAAGGCACAATAATGGAAAATAGCACATATTGGGGGCGAGGAAGGATAAAAGTGGGGGAGGGAGAAGGGCACCCTGGGAAACAAAGGCCAACGGCGAAAGGCAAATCAGCAGCTTGTTCTCAGAAAACAACATGCAAAACCCACTATGGCATGTAACCCAGAAAGACACCCATGTCTGCAAAATCTACGCAAATAAGTCACTTCAACCACATCCCTAGACCATGCACCAACCACCAACCCCCCCTGTTGGACACCACAGTAAATGGACATGAAAATAATACCTGGCTGTTGACTCGCCCTCCAACAGACCACACAACTTGGATGAGACAGTCACAGTAAGTGTGCAGGCACCATAGGGTGCACTGGAAACACCTACAGAGACAACAGATGAACAGAAGCCGGGTGGGTGGACTATGTACCACATGCATGTGCCCACATGTAGACACACAACAGGCAGTCTCTCATATTGCTGGATTAGAATAACAAGTAATGGAAATAATAGTTATGCAAAACATCCAGGTGGAGAGAACATACCGAAAACAACCATGAAGAACAAGTGACTTAATTCGGGTACGCAGGTAAAGTCTGTCAGTGGTACACATGCACAAACCAGTGGAGTCTTATAGCCAGGAAATTGAATTGAATACTTAAATCTTTATTAGCAAAGTAACGAGAATAAAAAGAGCGAGCCTGTCCGCAGGGTATGTAAGCATATATCAATGCACGATCAATGGCAACAGAAATTCAATGAAACTAACTATGTAACATTCAGTAGAATGCTTGTATGCAGTTCTTATCCAGCTTTTTAGGTATCTTACTGTATTTTTATTGTATCTACCACATTTATTGCACTTATGCATTTTATGTTTTTCATGTTATGTCTTTTATGTCTTTTTTGTATTTATTTATATGTTTGTGAAACGTTCTGTTTTGGACATATCACAATCAATAAATAATGACAAACCAGTACAACCCAAGATACACCAAGTGTGCCAAACCTGTCCTGTGGAGTCAATGGAGACAAATGGCTAGATCTGTGTTACCAGAGGCAAGGCCATGAAGGGGGGCAGCCGAGGGTGCGTAGACCTGACAAGGGACATATGTGTAAGATGTGGAATTGTAGCAGGGCATGCCATGTGAGCAGATAAGAGTGTGGAGTGGGCTCTGGCACAGGTCAAAGAGTAGTGTGGACAGGGAGTACACCTGCAGGGCCCCATAAGGCACATCGGTCTGGGGGAGGAGAAGGGTGGCAGTAAGAAGACATCATAACGGTCAGTGAAGCAAGTGGTGAACAACCAAAAAACAGAGTCCAGATGCACAGAGAGGGCAGGACGTGAATCGGGATGTACATTTAGAAAGATGTGATAAGTGCTACACATTGCCATGATCTGGCAATCAATTGTGGAATTGAAATCTGAAAAACAATGCACCACATGGATGTGCAAGGGTACATACACACACATGCATGTGGTGATACACACATCTGCACTGACATTTACCATGGCTCAATGATCATACCCATAGAAAATAAATATGTGACAGTGCATGCAAAGATCGTGGTGAGCACTAATACAGATTTCACACGATCGAAAGTGCTCATCCTTATCTGCTGACAGAGCTGCCTTGATGTGATTCCCTCATCACCTCCACATTTGTGAATGGAGGTCCAGCGCATGGCAGAGGGTATGGGGACTAGGGTGGTGAAAGGGTGCAGGGTGGTCCTCCCATGGAGTGCAGTCACTGGATGAATCAGGATCACTGGAACAACATGGGACATTTTATGCCACCAGCCACAGTAGCAAATCATGCATACTTAACATATGTGCAAAAGGCCATCAACACATTGTTACCTGCACATGTTATCCTGTTCTTCTCAAGTCAACCATGGCAGTTCAAACCACTGTGCATGGCTGTATCTCCAGTACTGCACTCATTATTCCCTTGAGAGGGCAACAGCACATCTCTCAAGGTCTGAAAAATAAAATGAAAACAGTCCATCTTGGACAGGGGAAAAAAACAACACATGCCTCCATCTGGACAGGGGTATGAAAACATATAAAAAATGTGTCCATCGCGTTCAAAGCACCAACAAAATAAAAAAATCAGACCACACTAGCCAGGTTCCCCCTCAGAAAATATGTCCATCCTGGACTGGAGGTAAAAAAATGTCCACCATGGTGGGCTAAGGGGGAGGGTGCATTTCCATATTCACATGAGTGGACTACACATTAAAAACAAATGAAAACAAATAAATAACCCCTCCATGGGCTCATGAACATAACATGAGAGGTCGTTGAGGAGGCATGGGTGTGCTGGGCTTGGCATCCAGTGGTGGATCTGCAGGTGGTTGTGGTGGTGGCGGTGGACCCAGTCCATGCAGTGCCAAGGCCTGGTATTAATTGTACAGGGCCAGCCATGACAGAGATGCATGCACCAGAACCCCCATTTTGGTGAGTTCACAATGCTCTTCATACCAAATGGCCACAGAGTCTGTATGTGCGCTCACTGTTGAAGTTTCTGGGACAGTGTCTGCCACAAGGCATCCATCTCCTCCTGGAGTTGTGTCCTTGTGGCTGAGAGTTTTTCATGCAGTGAAGTCCTGAAGCTCTCCATCTCACGGCGATTGGATCTATGACATGCCAACATCTTATCACTCAGGGCCTCTCCTTGTGCCCTAGCATCTGCATGCACGGACTCCTGCAGGCACTTCAGATTAGCCGTCGGCCCTTGATGTTGGCCTACACACCCAGTCTGTGGGAACGGCTTCAGGACCGAATGTCTTTTAGCTGTTGCGAATCCCGCATGCCGGGTCGCTGGTATGAACATGTTCTCGGCCAGGCGTTCCATGCCCTCTGCAAAACGACTCAATGTATTGCCATGCCAGATGATGGCACTCAACGTTTTCTGATCCCACACTGTCTCTCCAGCATACACACGTCCACCAGTTGTGCGTGGCACATGGTGGTGTGATGCAAGGGACCAGGTCCGTTTCTGTGGGGCCCCTGTCATTGGCTGCAGGTCTACAAGCCTCCATCTGTTGATCACGATCAAGGCTCACCACTGACCGGCCATGTGAAGTCAGCTGCAGACTCAATGGCCCCATCTGATCTGCCCGTTGTGGCACTCACCGTCTCCCTTTGCAAGTCCTCTGCCTCTGGTTCTGCATCTGAATCAGCAGAATCAGCTCAGTCTGAAGAGGCAGGAGCATGACTGGTAATAGCCTGTAACACCTGTGGATTTTCATGGCAGAGGACACCGCAACCCACATTGGTGGACTGACATACCAGCTTCTCTTGTTCCTCCTCCTCCTCTGCATCTGCTGCATCATCACCTGCACATGGACAGAGATTGAGAGTTTGAGTCATTTGTTTCGGGACAAACATGCACATGCACATCAAAGTTCCTCCAAAACCATCAAGGACCACATTGACTCCCTGGCTCCTGCCCTCACCGACTTATGCAACCACTCCTTCGCCACTGGAGTCTTCCCATCCCCATGAAGCATTCCATTGTGCACCCTCTTCTAAGAAACCCTCTGCCGACCCAGCCTGCCCAGGTAACTATCACCCAATCTCCATGACTCCCTTCCTGGGCAAACTCCTGGAAAAGCTGACCATCTCCCAGCTTAATCTTCACACTGAATCTGTTGGTTGTCTTCATGACCATCAGTCTGGCTTCAGAGCTGCCAGAAGCATGGAAACTGCTCCCCTGAACATCCGTGAAGACCTGTTCTCAGACCTTGATTCCAACTCCCCGTGTGTCCTCATCTTGCTTGATCTCTTTTCTGCCTTTGACATGTCAACCATGCCATCCTGCTCAACCGTCTCTGTGTTAACCTGGGTATCACCAGCTAGGCCCTGGTGTGGCTGACCTCTTTCCTCTCTGATCGACTCTCCCAGGTCCAACTTGGGTCCATCCGCTCCTCTATCTCTACCTGTGGTGTCCGCCAGGGGTCTAACCTCTCTCCATAGCTGTTCAACCTATACCTGGCACTTCTTGGCCACCGCATTGCCGCTCTCTGCCTCAACTTTCAGTGCAATGCGGATGACACTCAGCTCATTTTCAGGCTTCCTTCGGCCACCTCTTCTCCGTCTCTCATCTCTGACTGTCTGTCTGCTATCCAGGAGTGGTGTGCCGCCAATGTTCTCTGCCTTAATGCCAGTAAGACTGAGATTCTCCTCATTGGCACACCCGCTCCTTCCTTTACTGTTACTCTCTGGTTGGCCTCTCTTGGCCCTCTTCCTGCTCCCACCTGCGAGGCTAAAAACCTTGGGGTCATCTTCGACTCCACACTCTCCTTCTCTCCTCACATCTCTGACGTCTCGAAGAAGTCACACTATAAGCTGCAACCTCCTCAGAGGTATTCTTCCTTTCCTCTCCTTCCCCCAGAGGCTCACTGTCTCCAGAGCTCTGGTTCTCTCTAGGCTGGACTATTGCAACAGCCTCTTTGTAAATCTGCCTGCTTCTACTCTTCGCCCTCTGCAACTCATCCAGAACAGGACTGAGAAACTTGTTGTTGGCCTCAAGCCCAGGGATCGTATCTCTCCACGACTAAAATCTCTGCACTGGCTCCCAGTGGCTGCGAGGATTAAGTTCAAAACCTTCTGCATTGTTGTGATGCTGGAAATGCATCTGAGGGGCAGGGCCTCTGAATCCTTGTCCTTTTTCTGTTTTTACCGTGTGATCTGTTATGTTTTCTGCCCCGGAGTCCATGTGGGACTCCTGGCAGTGCAGCTCTCTCTTTTGGTTTGGTGAACAGACCCATGGGATACCCTTATGGCACCCATGGGTAGGGGTACAACCCTGTGCCCCTAGTGTATGTTTTTGGGCACCTGTGGGTGGCCCCAGAGCAGGGTATGGGCTGGTGGCAGCTCTGTGCTGAATTTGACAGGTGCTCCGGGTGTCCTCCATTTTGGGATACCCTGGCCCTGCCATTGGGATCAGTTGATTCCTAATAGAAAACAAGATGGCCCCTGTGGCCTCTTGCTTTCTATTGCCTGTTATCTTGTTTTCCCAAAGTCCTGGGAAGCCCTGTCTCTGTCCCTTCCCCTGACTGGCTGTTGGGTGGAAGTTCCATGTATGGTATTGTTGTGAAGGCCCAGCTAGACTGGCTGGAGCCTTCTCAGTGACTGTATGTTGTGGGTACCTCCTGTGGGTGGGACCTGGGTGAATGGAGTGTGTGACCAATATACACTCCTTGTTGTGGTTGTCTGGTTTCTGGCATGAGAGACAAAGACTGAGACAGCCCTGCCCGAAACTGGCCTGAATGCAGTGTGTAGTGTTGAATGGCTGGGTACACATTCCCTGTTGTGAGTGTCTGGAAGGGAGGAGTGTGGCCTGAATGCACTGTGTGCCTGATTGGCTGACTGACTGCATGAATGCCCTGCAGTATGATTGGCTGCTGAGTGTGTGCCAGCAGCGTGGATGAGAGAGAGGATAGTATATCTGGGGACCTCTCACCACTGGAAAAGTGTTCAGAAGGGACCTTTGGTTGAGAAGCGACCATTGTGCTCCTAAAGCAGCCAGGGAGCTGAGTCTCCACTCTACGAGTAACTGGAACTGCTGATCCTCGACGTCCAGCTGGAAGAAGAAGACTTGCTGTGGCATTTGCTTCGACCGATCCGAAGGCTGACGAAATCGTCGAGGGCTGACCCGAGAGAGGACCTGGTAAGGCGCCCTCTTCCTGTGCTCCGAGGGACCATCGAGCACCGCTCCATCTTCGCCGAAGCGCCCTGGAAGACAGACCCTCGAAAGGCTGCCGACCCGAGACGGGACCGCTGAGGAGATCGAAGTGAAGCACCCGGACATCGAAGCCGTCGAAGTCCATTGCCGTCGACCAGGGTTCGCAGGTTTGTGTAACCGCTGGAGGCCCGTCGAAGTTGTGTTGCCCAGCCGTGGGAACCACTTGACGCCGTGCCGCCGACGACTGGAGCCGTCCGCTCCTTTGCCTAAGAACATTCAATCGAAGGACTCTCTCGACCGCATGGTCGACCGCTTATCCTGCCGGAGAAAGTCGAGGACGACCAACGCGCCGAGGAGAAACCTGCCGGTGGGTTTCCCGCCACCCGACGACCTCAAAGACTCGGACGACTCGACGCCCTTGCTGGGCCTCCATCTCTACAATCTTTGCGGTCCAGAACTATTGTCATCGAGGTGCCCCGCACACCTCCGCCTTGCAGGACGCCGACGAGCACCGCTCGGACGAAGCTGCCGCCTCATCGACATCGTTCTACCTCGTTTGTCGACGGACGTTCGACGCCCCGTGCCTCCCGCTTGAAAGGGAAGGCATTTAAGAAGGGCCGTCGATTCCCCGTCGCCGAACAGCGAGTTCCTCGACGTTTATCGACGCCTCTTCGAGGAGCTCGACTCCACCAGGTACATTGGGGGGGTAAAAACATTATAGGAGAGAATAAGACTTGCAGAGCAATATATGGACTGGGCTTGTGCTATATCTTTATTTACAGGTTGCCCAGGTGGGGGGATCTCCACACAGAACTGTGTCCAGTGGTAGGGGCCAGTATTCTGCCTATTGCTCAACCCTCTTATTTTCTCTCCTCTCTCTATTGCTGGTTTCACTCTATTGGTCTGTGTGACATTGTACAGTATTGTTAATGCACTGTAATGAGATCTAGGGTGGTACCACTGTTGGATTGTATATATTTGCCATTGTAGATTTTGCCGGAGTACAAAGTGAGTTATTATGATAAATGTACATAACCATAAATATTGATTATATAAAGACTGTGTTCTAACCAATACAGAGTGTGGATATTCCTTTGTGGGGGCTTGGGGAATACACTGTACTTAAGAACCAGCCTGCATCACCTCCTGAGAAGCTAGGCCTTGATTGCTCGACCATTGCTACCGAATAGAGAATCTTGGCTGGGGTCTCCTGTGCCTCTCCTCCACCATATAGGGAGCGGAAGTACAGACACCCCCCACCGGTCGTTGAGGCCCGTCTCTCACAATTGTCCAAAAGGCCTTCTGGGGCATGGGGTCTCAATACATTCAACTCTATCTTCCTAAATAGCTTCCTTCTCAAGCTCTTCTGTCATCCTCCTCCAACTCCCTCTGGGCCAGTCGCTTCTCCAAGCAACAAGTTGGTGGTAGATCTCTTTCTTTGGCTGGGACCTCCCTCTGGAACAGCCTCCCTGACTCTCTGAAACTTCAGGAGAACCATTGCTGGTTCAGGAAGCACCTCAAAACCCTCCTCTTTGCTTTTGCTTTCTTTCCTCATCTCCCCTTCTGAAATTCCTGGCCAAACTGTACTGGTAACCTGGCCACCCTCTGATCTCAGGGCCAGGTCCCCTCCCCCACCAGGTACACACCTGCACTGCCTCTCTGGCAACCCCCACACTTGGGGACTGTTTTCTGTATCCCTACAGTCCCCCACCAGCACTTGACAACTGATGTCTGCACTTACCCTTGCACTTGCCACCAGCTGGCTATACTTCTCTTATTGTTTTTATGTATTCTATTACCCCCTGTACTGCACTGTCCCTAAACACCCTTCCACTCTGCACTTTTTCTCTTCCCCCTTGCTCTGCACTTTCGACGATCTGAATGACACTTGGCCTAGTAGGATCACTGTCTCTGTCTTCACTCTGTTCCCCCTCCCTTGCTGTGTCACACCTTGTACAGACGCATTATAAATGACATATCATATCATATCATATCAGATGGACACAAAATGGTTGGACACACATACATCTGACATTGTGACTTGCACACTGTGAGCTGTAAACCACGGATGTGTGGCCTTTACTGAAATGCGACTCCCTACCCCAGTCCTGTCCCTGCCGTTAGTGGACCGATAGATGTACAAAAGTGGCATACAAAATGACTGATGTGCAATGCAACACGCATTTCATCACACAACCCAGGGACAGGTAATGCACATGGGGCATTGTAATGCTGAAGGCTAGCACATTGCCTCAGTTAGCTGGCCAAATCCACAGATACTACCAGGATCGAAATATGAAGGACAATACATGATTAAAAATGTGCACTTGATAACCATGTCATGGCAAATCACACATGTAGACTGCTCATCCATTTCTCACAATTGCTACATATGCTGCATTCCTGAGATGCTTAACAGTGATGTCCTTGGATGCATTGGGACATGGCCTACATGAATTCACTCACCATTGACATCCTTAACATACACTTAACATGGCAACCATTGCCACATTACACCTATTGTGACTCTGCACCCATATCAGGACAGCACGGTCCATTGCAGTATTGTGTCAAGCATAGTACATGTACAATCAATGACGTGATATGTGTGCAGCAATTGATGTGTGTGGTCAACATATATTGTATGTACTTGATGCATAATGCAAAGAGATAGGCCCAAAGAATGTTGCAATGAATGATACATGTGGATGTGGAATATTTGGGCATGTTACAGATGTGTGCTCTGTGAGCGATGTGTGCCTGTCAGAGGTGTACGTCATGGGGTCTTACAATTTGCACATATTTCGGACATTTAACCCTGCATTCAATTACTGGCACAGCTGTGCAGGCAAGCAGACAGTGATGTGTACTGCAGCAGCCAGCTGTACTACTACAAATACATGGGTAGGTCAACCATGATTGTCCACACATACAATGCACACAAATGCCACTCACCATATGTGTCCTCATAGGTCTCCATGCCTCCCACGCCTTGCACCTGCTCAATGGGGATGAGTTGACTTGTGGCTTCTTCAATTGGAGTCAGCTGCTTCCTCTGCTGCCCACCCTCCAGTGGCCAGTGCAAAGGCCTGGTTTGCACTGAGCTCATGCTTGGTCCTCCGTGTGAGATCATTCCACCACTTCTGGACCTGTTCAGCAGTGCGCATCTCCACACCTAAGGTGTTGATGAGGACTGTGCCTGTGTATAGGTGCTCCCCGAATATGGGAAAATCAGTGAAGCACCTCTTCCTCTGCAGACCCTTCTTCTGTGCCGTGCCTTGGGGTGGATCCACCTCCTGCTCTGCAGGGCGTGCTTTCTTGGACCTAGTGGCCCTAGGCGGTGCTGATTCACCTGTTTCCGTCCGACCACATCCATGTGCACATCCAGATGCCGGGTCACCTGTGAGTGTAGGCACACCACATCCTCCAGGGGCTGGGGCAGATGTTTCCTCGCCACGTCCCTGTCTACTCTCTTTCCCTTTCCCTTTACCGTTAGGGGCCTTTACACTCATGTTGCAGATGTAATGGACGAATGGAATACACACCAATATTTTGTTCTCGGCAATATGAGGCAGGGAACGGTCTATGTGATGTCTAACGTAGATGCGTGGTCCAGCAAGACTCCAATGTACCACAAAAGCAAAAATATGTGTACGCGATACCCGTAAAGCTTCTGAAAGGTGAAAAAAACAGTATGCGATAGGCAGAGGCACCCCGAAACGAGAAAATGCATTTGCGATACTCTGTAGGCCTCAAAATGGAAATAAATACATGCGGGTATGAGCAGAGGCAACCCTTAAAAATAAAAATACGGTACAAGTTATCTGAAGGAAACTGCTTGCATATCACCCACAAATACATGTATGCGAAAGTCATCCATCTTCATACCTTCACGCGCACAAACAGTGATGCACTTCGCACCCTTTAAATATCACCATCATTGCCGTGAGGTGCTTAGGCACGTAATGGCAGCGTGTGTCATTTAAATTACGCAGTAAGGGCTTTTACTGTGTTTTAGGCTGTCTTGGATAAGAGACGTGCATCAGTGCGCCTCCTTCCCCCAGCCATTGCTTTTGCCTCCTCTGATCCTGCATTGACTCATACACTCTGTATCTGCTGTTGCCTGATTGATTGTGAGTGCTTGATTGCTGTCCCGCAATTACCTGTACTCCTGCATTGGGCCTGTGACCATCTCATCTGTGATTTGAGACTTCCACCTTTCCCTGCCAACCCCACCACAGCTTCACAGCACCTATCCAGGACCCATCAAAGCCATACCTGCCTTGGGCGGAGTGCCATGTCGGAACCATCTACCTCTTCCAGAGAGAGCAACACCCCCATGTCAATGAGGCAGAGGGCTGCCAACTTCACCCCCATGATGTTGGCATCCTGGTGAATCTGTTAAACTGGATATCATATTATGCCTCCTTTATTTTATATATTGGCCTAAGCCCAGTCACTCTGGGAAGAAATCCGCGTTGCAAGGTTCCGACCTTAGATCCTCCTAGTCACCATTTTGGGAACATCCGCCATTTTGATTTCTGTTTCAAAGTCACTCTGTGTTCTAAAATGGTGGAAAGTGCTCTTCTGCTCGTAACCTTAGCTGTTCTGACCTTTACCTAAGTTAATGATTGAACTGCCCGTAGGCTAAATGTTAGGACCGTGTAATGAGACCTTGCCCTATGTTTGACCTGTAGATTAAGGGATTACTTGCGCCAACAAGTCTGATCCACGGACATACATTGAATACAATGTTGTTTAAATATTAAACGTGAACACTTGTTGAACTACATTGTATAAAACATGTACTAAGACTTAATGTCAAATTCTAAGATACACTGTTGCCATTGTGACTTGTTGTTATGCAAACTAGAAGTAATCCAAATGCATATAGTTGGACTAACAAGAGGCGAACTCAGCACGAACCCTAGACCGAGAATAATTAACCTGCAGAGGGGCTGGACATTGCGATTGAAAACTGTATAAAAGACGCAAATGTTTAGACGTCCAGTATCTCTCACTTCTCACACCGAGAGGGCTGGTATTCATTGTGATGTACTGAGGGCCAGATAGCTATCTGATACTTTGTTTCTTTGTAAACTGTACAGTTATTTGAATAAAGATCTGAGAATCTTTATAAGCCTGTGTTTGGTGTATTTCCTTTTGTGGTACTCATCCTCGATATTTCTCTTTTGCTTTTACAGATGGCGCCCGAATAGGGACCCTCAAGATTGATGCCAGCTCGTTAGAGGCTGACTCGGCTATCGGACCGGGATCGGATGGTGTAAAAGGGGGCCCCTTTCTTGGATGACACGCGACACCTCAGCAGCGCTGCACGACCCGATCCCTGGACGGTAAGCCTGCGGTCCGAGTCAGCATCTTGATGAGGGTCCATATATCGAGGCGGGCAGATTTGCCGAAATCACCAACCACGAGGGACATTAGTTAGAAAATGTGCATTCCGATCGGACCTCCTTAGGATTTGATCAGGTGAGTCGTGACCTGATTCTTAAGCATCCTGATCATTTGTTTTGGCGTATTACACTTGCAAGTCCAGTATTCTGATATGCCTGGGAAATTGTCTGCCTGTTTCAGGGCGTTATTCCGCAGTGACGGACAATCTTTGGAATGTGGCCGACCAGCACCAATGGAGGGGTCGCCGGCATGTACTATGTACTGTAAGCATGGCATTGGTAGTATAGTATTTAACGATATTTGGCACAGACAAACTAGACATGCTTCCGTACTTCAGTGGCCAATCAATGGTAGTTTTGAAATTCCTCGTATTGAATACCTAGAATCCATATTATTGAAAAAAAAGGCTAGACCTGCAGCATTCAATGTATCACAGAATTGGAAGAAAGAAGCTATACAACAGCTTAAGAGTAGAGAAAAGCATGTGCGCCGTCATATGACGAACTCTGAAAAAGTATTGTTATATGACCAGAGTAAACAGTCTGAGTCAGTTAGGAATATGGATAGGGCGTTTTTCACTTGGTATCCAGAAAATGTATCCTTCTAAAGACTTTCATGTATCCGACTAACTTATCGATAAACTTTTAAATGAATGAAGGCTTGGTGCCTCCTCCCGATCCTCCTATTGCTCCTCTTAATGTTCCTCTTCTTCCTCCCATCGTTCCTCCTCTTGTCGTTTCTCCTCCACTTGCTCCTCCACCTTTGCTTGCTGCTCGCCTGCCGCGCCAGTGATAGTACCTTTGTTTCCAGATGTTCAAAATTTGCCTACTCTCCTTCTTCCAAGTGGTTCTACACCGCTTGTAGTAGATCAGGGAGCGGGTTCAAGGGTTGTAACTCGTAATACTGTATCTTCAGAGAAAAAGCGTGATTTAACTGCGTGGGTTAAGCGTTGCATGGAGAAGGGTGACCACACTTCATAATTTAGACAATTTTCCTGAGAAAAACATTTTTATTGAGGGATTAGGAATTCATTTATGTGTAATGTGGAACAGACTAAGTGATACAGACCTCCGACAATGGTTAAGAGATCTGAATACTTTAGCATTTTCTAGAGATACTGCAGAGAAGGTACAAGAGCATGTTGAGAGGGTTTTTGGGTATAGAAGGGAATTGGAGAGGCTAAAGAATGAAGATGTAGATGGCGATAGCTTGGATGTTATGTTCATACAGAAACAGTTTTCTCCTTGTCGAAAGTTGATAAATGAGGAGACACGAATTTGTATGAAAGATGCGATTAGGTGGATCTCAGATACATCGATAACTCCCGTTGAAGTGCATGACACGTATAGTCAGTATACGCTAGAAATGCAGAGGAAAGTGATACACGTAATGGTAGAATACCTACAGTATGAGTGCGTAAAAAGAAAGATCTGTTGTCCCGCAGAGATTTTGAGTATTTATAAGAAAGCTTTTTTGTTTGACACTTCTTCAGCAGCTTTAGCACTTGATTTAGCAGTATTGCTTAGTAAGCGTTCGGAGTTGCCTACTTCTCAGTTGCCTATGAGAGAGGTTCCTCCGACATTTGTCCCAAAAGTTGAGATTCCTGCTGATGCTGCAGCAGGTACACCTGCTCGCGATATTCCAACACACTATGTGTCCCAGTTCGTTCACGTCCCGTTCTCGAGACAGGAAGTGAACACCATCAAACAATCTTTTCCCTATATTGGGAAGAATCCGACAGGGTTCTACAAAGAAATAGGGCCTCATTACACATAGTGCGGTAAGGGTTTACCGGTACCGTGTCAAGGGTTTTGACCCATGTTGAATCAATAGACTGGGTATATGTGGGGATGAGCTGTCGCCGCCCATTATTCTATCCCAGGACAAACTAAATCAATAGACTGGGTGGATGTGGGGATGAGCTATCGCCGCCCACATTCACGCCAGACTAGGAGAACTACGCAGTTGGCACGAGACCACTCCAAAGATACAACCTTCTTGTGGGGGGTTACACATCACCACTGTACTGTAAGGATGCCATCAAAACAATGTTAAGCAAGGGCCCTATACTATCAAGCAAAAGACCACTCTATTGAAATGCAGTAATTCAAGACAACTCAAAAATGGATGCAGTACCGACAAATTCCCCAAGGCGGTGCTAGCGGTCTAAACTCTGACAGGGAAACTGTATTTAGGAGTTGCAAGAGGGGCAGGGATTTCAAAGCTTGTTGGTTAATTGAAAATCTAGCCACCTGCTGTTCCTAGAGGCCAAGAGGCTGGGAAACCTTAACACCTCAGAGATTCCCACACTAGGAGGCAGGATATCACATGACCCTGTTGATTGATTGAGGAGAGACTTCCAGGCAGCCTGCTGGAGCCCACACAAAAGGCTCTTTCTGTTGAATGGGGTATGCTAATTTTGAGTGTTTCCTGTCAACAGCCCTCTGCCAGCAAGGAGAGACATGTGATCACTGACCCACCCAGACTTCTGGAGGCGGACCCAAACACTTTGGGAAGTTGAATTGCAACAAATATATAGTTTGAGTCCAAACTCCAATTTGTGCCATGTTCTGGGTCAAAACCCCGCTAATTATGATTATTGTAGACAATGTGTTTAAGCTAGAGACATGGAAAGTTACTGGGATATATGTGGAAGGGAAATGTACCTTTGTATTGTTTTTGATGAAAAACCAATGTTGCAAAACCCACTAAAATCGAAAATAAGTTGCCATTTTTTAATGCAAGCTCCTAGAAACACCAGAGTCGGGACAGGGACTATCTTTAGTAATATATGATGTGTGTATGTGATGTCAAACAACTGTGTACCTGGGAAATATGTATTTGGATCAGGAATAGATTTGTGTGCACATTGACCAGGGGAGTGTCATTTCTGCAGGTCATAAAAATGACACCACTCTGACACACTATCCCTTCCCAAATCAGGGCCAAAGAATCTATTGACCTATCAAATCAAGAGAGGGGCAGGCTTAGGGATGCTAGCCTCTCCACCCACTTTTTAAAACACATAAAAAGAGACTGCTGGGACAGGTAGGGACATTCAATTCCATTTTCTGCGGGATGCTCTGCCGGGAGACTCCAGACTTCAAATCCATCAATCTCCAGAACCTGTAGCAGAAATTAACTCCAGAATTTGTAGCAGAGAGGCCTGAATCTACCAGCTGAATCCTCTTCAGCAGGCCTCAAAACCAACCAAACTATTCAACAGCCGGGCGAGCTGTTTGAATTTTTGCCAAGAATTTTTGCAAGAACCTGTAGCAGTATCCAGAAAGCAGTGCTGTATCCGGAACCCGAGAGAACCACAAACCAGACCGTTGTGAGCAGATCCGGTGCTTGACAGACCCAGAGAGCAGAGCTGACCCAGATAGCCGGGACTTCAGAACCACCCGCCAGAAGTCCCGTCCAACCTGACCAGACCGTGATGAGACCTATTTCAAATTGATATTGTGAGTACCTAGCAGAACTGTGCAGAACCAATCTCTTAGTTAAAATAATCTAATCCAAACTGTTTTAACCTAAGTAGAACAGCCTCATAGAAATCGTGTCATCTGTCATTTTTAAAGCTGCACAACTGTCACCTTTCAATTCTGCAGCTGCAAGCTGTCACCTGTCATTTTGAGTTTACTTTAAATCCGAAAAACTACCTTTATTAAATCGTCCGTATCTCTGGAACCGTTTGGGCTAGGAATGAGATGTAACTTCCTTATACCTTATACTTTTACCGCAATCGCGATTCTCGCACTCGTGAAATTTACCGCGATTTGCATTTTGGCTCAATTTCTCCACTTGTCAAAATAGCAGCTCCATTCTTTCTTTTGTTAAAATCCGTTTGCAACTTGGTAATAACTCATAGAGCATTGTTAAAGTGAGCCTGGACTAATACAAAGTAGCCATCACCTACCCTGAACCTCTAGAGGGAATTAAAAGCAATTTTAGCACCTTTTCACTTCCTTGCAAACCACATTAAAGTAATTCGCCTGTGTTTAAAACTCATCCCTGTTTTCCCTAAGCTTGCTGGGATAACTGGAACTGTGTATTGCATTATAAAGTGTGATTTGTTGGGATTCTTGAAGACTGTGTGCTCTCCTTCCATTTCTTGTATTGCATAGGGGGGGAGTGAATTGTCAAAAGAAAAAGTGATCATATTACCTTTTGCTAAAATCATAACAAGTTATTTCTGTACTGCATTTTATTCCACCTTGCATTTCCTTGACATCATCAAGCATTTCAGCTACCTCATCCTCTACACTACTCCTAAGTAACCAAATCAGTGTACCCCTGTAACATTATCCATTGTTGATCACGGTCATATTCTGACGTGTGATATCAGTTATCAATTTATTATAAAGTGTGATAGATATATATTGTTGAATTGTCCAAATAAACCTTTTAATTTGCAAAACAAACCTACTTCTTGGCTCAGTGGGGTCAGGGGGATTCTAAGAGGGGGGTGTTATACAAGGGTTGTCATCCAGAGTACTGAACTGGATATAAAAATACATCAATAAGGGTTTTCCTCAGCATCCCAGACTAGGCATTGACTTAGCAGTAGTGTTGATTGAATATCGCTTACAAAAGGTAAGGGCACCGGTACCGGTAAACCCTTACCGCCTTACTACAAGGTCCCTTTGCGGGTTGGTACTTTAATGCCTGCTTTTAGCAGGCGTTAAAAACCAACCCGCAAAGGGACCAGGGTGCTAATTACGGTACCGCAGTTTGCGGCACCGTAATTAGCGCCTTCCCCATTCCCATAGAGCCCTATGGGGCAAAAATGGGAATGGGGAAGGGCAATGGGGGAAGGGGGAATTACCGCCCCGCCAACCTTGGAATAGTGCGGTAATTCCCCTTTCCTCCAAGGCGGTGCCGGTATTTTACCAGTATGGACCAAGGTGCTAATAGCACCTTGGTCCACCGCCTACCGTGTAATGAGGCCCACAGAGTCTGTCTTACAATCCTCAGTATTCACCTTAAGTGATATTGATCTGTTGTTTCCCGTACTCCTGCCTGTTGATTTATGGAAACAGATAAGGACTGTAGATGATGTAGCAGGGTTAGGAGATTCATGGGATACTATGACTAGACTCGACAGAGAAAGACCAGCTGGTGAGAGACCACCACATGTGATACTAACCTTGCCTGATAGAATAGTTACAAAATTGAAGACTATAATTCCTGAAAGAAGGATTATTTGGGACAAGCTTACGGCTTGTGTCCAAGGGAAATCTGAGGGTGCTACCGAGTTCTTCAAACGGTTCGAACAAGTATTTTCAGATTACAGTGGGCAAGACTTAAGCACATAGTCTGGGAAAAGGTTATTCGTAGACAAATTTGTGCGTGGATTGCTGCCTGACATCCAGTCGCAAATCATGTCCTCTGAGAGCGCTTGGCAAGCAAAGTCTCAGTCAGAAGTATTGCACATGGCTCAGTACTATGAGAATTGTGTCAATAATGAAAAGGAAAGAGTTGAAAAGAGAAAAGGTGATTTCAAGACAAAAGTACTATTGCAACAAATTGTTAAAGGCCCTAGAGCGGGTACTTCGCAATTTAGAGGTCAGTATGTTCCACAAGGAAATGCGCCATTGGGTCCTGTAAACATTAACCAGTGTACTTATTGCAGACAAGAGGGTCATTGGTGTGCACAATGCCCGATCCTCTAGCAAAGGTCAAATAACACATTTGGGAATATGGGTAGATGACCCAGAGGACGCCCAGGGTTAGGGGGTCCTGGTAGAGGCCAGTTTTCACAAGATTCACAGCAACCTTTTTTCGCAGGACAATCAGGCATCAAGTGTGGATAATAGAAACATTTTTGACCATTCTTCTGCCGCTTACTTCTCTGAAGAACTTCCTTTCAACGACATTCTGTTTCGCTAGGATTGCCCGAAGCAGGGTTTGGAACCAACGCCTATTCCCGTTAATCAGAAAGGTCCCTACGTTGAGATGTTAGTGGGAAATAGGAAACATCTATTTTTGATAGATACAGGGGCACAGAAGTGTTCCATTGACCATTCGCTGGTTCCAAACATTCCACTGTCAGGGCAAACTGATTTTTCTGCAGGGTTTTCTGGCACACCAGTTGTCTGACCGGTTTCTTCGCCGGTACCTATTACTTTGGGTCCATTTACGGACCACTGTCCATTCCTTTTGACCACGAATTGTGGAGAGAATTTGTTGGGGTTGAATCTGTTGAAGGAATTAAATGCGGTGATTTATTGTTCATCGGATGGAGTGCGTTTGACGATTTCACCACAACAACTTTCTGTCTCTCAATTCTTAACCATACCATTGCCGCCGGAATTTACAGATGTTCCGGAGTGTTTGTGGGCAATTGACGACAATGATGTCAGTGTTTTGCAAATTGAGCCTGTTAAGATTATTTTGAAACATGGAGTAAAGTTGCCATGTATTTCCCAGTATAAGATTTCGGTCGATGGTGAGCAAGCTTTGAAATGCATCGTCTCCGATTTTGTGCATCGAGGGGTGATTGAGGAAATTACAGGTAGTTTATGCAATAGTCCAATTTTGCCTGTGTATAAAAAAGGGGATAATGCGATTCCCTTTAGTTTTATTATTGATCTACGTGCCATCGATAAGATCGTTGCTCCACAATATTGTGCCTGATGTGACAACAATATTGACTATGATTCCGGCTTCAGCTACTCACTTTAGTGTGTGGATCTAAAGAACGCCTTCTTTAGTATCCCTATACATAAGGACAGTAGATATTTGTTCATTTTCACCTTAGGGGGACGCTCGTTTACCTTCACCCGTGCACCACAAGGTTATACGGAAAGTCCTAGCATCTATAGTAGGGCTTTGAAAGAGCGGCTCAATACCCTTGTGTTGCCCTCTACTTGTACACTGCTTCAATATGTCGACAACCTACTTTTAGCTGCTGATTCAGAGAGCGCTCTTAAGGAGGGCACTGTGTTGTTGCTTATTCACCTAGTACAACATGGACACAAAGCTTTGCTTAAAAAATTTCAATATCATCGACAGGAGGTCGCCTATTTAGGCTATCTCCTGTCAAAGGACGCCTGAACGGATAAAAATAATTTCTAGCATGTCTGTCCCAAATACACAGAAAGAAGTCAGAGCCTTGATAGGAATGGCTTCTTACTGTAGGCAGTGTATCCCAAATTTCTCCTTAATGATCAAGCCAATGTTGGCTTTGACGAAGAAGGGCATTTCTTCGCCATTGCCGTGGAACTTGGAACATCAGCGAGCATTTGATCTGCTCAAGACTGCATTGTGCCCGGCACCAGTTTTGGGCACACCAAACTATGAAAAGGCCTTCGTGTTGTATGTGCATGAAAGTGATGGATGTGCTTTGGCTGTGTTAACGCAGGAACATGGAGGGAAGAATAGGCAGTGCGGCTACTTTGCTTCCACCATTAACCATGTTGCATGTGCTTTGCCAAAATATTTGAGAGCTGTTGCTGCTGTGTCTGTAAAACAGAGCGAGAGAATGGTCCTAGGCCATGCTCTAACCCTGATGGTACCTCACTCTGTAGATGTTCTATTAAACAGAACACAAACGCAACACCTCACCTCCGCACGATTAACGAGATACAAATTGGTCCTGTTTGTACCGCATATCCAAATTAAGAGGTGTTGTGGTCTTAATCCGGCTGAACTTTTACCTTTCTCGACCAAAGGCAGAATCGATCTAAAAGATACTCCTTTGAACAATCCACAAGGGGAGTTGTTTTGTGATGGCTCCTGTTTCAAACTCCCAGATGGTACATCCATGGCTGCTTATGCAATCACCACATTGAGCATTGTCGTGGAGACCAAAAGAATCACTCATAACACCACGCAGGCCACAGAGATTATAGCATTGACTCGAGCTTGTGAACTTTCAGAAGGGCTTATCGTAAATATATATACTGACAGTCACTATGCCTTTGGGGTGGTTCACAACTTCGGCAGACTTTGGGCAGAAAGAGGGTTCTTGACCTCACAAGGCACTAAAATCCAACATGGCTCCTTGATAGTACGGGTACTCTCAGCACTTGCACTCCCTACTCAGCTAGCTATTATAAAATGTGCAGCGCATCAGAAAATCATAGACAATATAGGAAAAGGGAATGCTTTCGGTGACCAGATAGCCAAACAGACTGCCACTGATCTCTCTTCAGAAATATATACTTCAAGGGAAGCCACAAATGCCTGTACTTTGGATGAGGGTATTGACTCTGTAGAGAACATTCAAGCCGATGCCACGTTAGATGAATCTAAGAAATGACCTGAGGGCTTGGGAAAATTGGATGATGATGGGTGTTGGGTGGACAAAGTTGAAAGGAAATGGCTATTGGCTGATGCGTATGTTATGATGATGGTTGTTATGGCTCATGGTCCTACCCATATTTGTGCTCGTAAGGTCACTAAAATGTTGCAAAATGTGTGGGTAAATGACAAAATCCCTAAGGTAGCTAACGCATCATTCAGGGGTGTATGATATGTTTACAGCACAATGTGGGAAAGGGCACATCAACTCCTAGGGGTCGTTTTGGTCCACCTTCTGTCCCCTTTCAGGTGATTCATTTTGATTTTATTGAAATGGAGCGTTGTTATAATTGCAAATACGTATTAGTTGTCATCTGCTCCTTTAGCAAATGGGTTGAAGCTTTTCCCGTTAAAGATGCCACCGCTATGACCACGGCAAAGACCATGCTGAAGGAATATTTTCCAAGATTTGGTTTGCCAAGAGTCATCTGGTCGGACAATGGTCCACATTTTATCGCTGCTGCAATCCTGCAGATATGCGTGGGAATACAGATCGATAAACAGTTCCATTCGGCCAGACACACACAGAGTGCTGGACTAGTAGAGAGACACACCGGCATCATCAAAAACAAGCTTGCTAAAACATGTGCCGGCACCAAACTAAAATGGCCGGACGCCTTACCGATCGTATTATTGTCCATGAGGACGACCCCTCTAATTAAGACTGGGCTCTCTCCCTTTGAGGTGGTCATGGGTAGGCCAGCTAACATTTGGAATATCCCAAGGCCCCGTTCTTTGTGCAAGGTTGATAATGTACTTCTTTCTGATTATTGTGGCTAGTTACCTAGAAATCTGTATTTGATTTATCACCAGGTGCGAGAGGCTTTACCTGTAAGATACGAGGCCACAGCATACGGCCAGGTGACTAGGTCCTTACGAAGGCATTCGAGCGATCTTCTTGCCTCGCACCTCATTGGCAGGGCTCGAATCAGGTCCTCCTGGTCACACAGACGGCGGTGCGGGTAGCAGCAAAGAAGAATTGGATCCATGCATCGCATATCAAGAGGATTCCACAACCTGTGCCACACGCTAAAGAAGATACAAAACCTCTCACCAGTACTGCAACCAACGATCACGAAGCAGTAAACAGCATCGAGAGTGCACCAGAGACTCTCCCTGAGCCTCTGGGGGCTGGGGAAACAGCCATTTCACCTCCACACTCTCCAACAGTTTCGTCTTTTGAATTTGTTCCAGATCTTGCATTCAGATCTCGCTTTTGATTTGTTGCTTCCATCAGGAAATGACGACACGTTCTTTACAGATCACTCAGTAACAGGGATCACACGGTACGATCTGCGCCCGAGGAAATAGACTTACCGCATGGTTCGGCTGTGCCTTCGAAGAAAAGTCATCAAGGGCTTGTCTTTTTGGCCCGTTCATTTGTGTATAAGGGGATTCTGTTGGCTAGGGTTTGTAAAAAGGACTAAGAAGACGCTCGGCCTGGAGGTCGTCAGCAAAAAAGACATTGGTGCAAATCGTTTGAAGAATAATGCCTGCAACTGCTCCCGCTCGTACGGAAAAGATAAGAGACTGTGTGACCAGCTACGGAAATGGACATTCGAATGTGTGGGCCCCGAAAACATATTGTTGTTTAGTGATAATGTTGATTGGTTTTACAATAGTCATTGCCTTGGGATGTTGGTATCTGGAAGAAGTACATCCGCTTGAAAATGTGTTACCCACTGAAAATGTACCCACTCTTTCTACTCCTTTCGTGCATCTGTATACTTTATCTCCTAGAGACTCACAGCACAGACAGAGTTATCACAACAACACTCTATTGCTCATTATGAATGCTACACATGCCATTTTTAATAGGTCTAACTGTTGGGTTTGATCACATTTACCGCAACACGGGGATAAGGGGCTGGGTTGGTATATCCATCCTTTACCTTTGACAACTGCTTGCTATGCTTCTCTTAGAGCACTATTCTTTTGCCGATGGAATGATATCATCTCAGGGAACTTTGATGGGACGAATTTGAATGATTTTGAAAGACGTGTTCTGACGCCCCTGGGATGCTCACTCTTTGCGAATAGGAGCAAGCCAAATGTTGCTTCTATAAGGCCTTCTGACAGACTGTCCCATCCCTTTCAATCTTTGATCACTTTTAAGATGGCTCCTATAGGCAATAGGTTTGCCACTCCTCCTTCTTATACTGTTAACCACAGCCCTGATTCAGTTTCTTTCTGCATGCAGAGGAATGGTACTCAGTCAATGGGTGATTTTAAGGGTTACGCCAACATTGCGAATTTGACTAGTGAGGACAGACCTTTGTATGTAGGCGAACCTGTTTACTTTGTTTGTGGTAATGTAGCATTTCCATGGTTACCCAAGGATTGGCAGGGAACTTGTTATTGAGGGATTCCGTTACCCGCGGTATTCATTGCCAGCACTGTAGAAATTTCAAAGGCTCGTCCATGACAGGACGAGAATGGCGATACTTCAGCACAAGGTCTGGGCGATGTAGCTAAATCCTTTGTGCCATTTTGGGGGCAAATACTGAACTCAGAAGATATCAGGAGACTAGCGAGAGTACTGGAGAGGACCATCAACTGGACCACTGACATACTCTATATAATATGACGTTAGAACAGAAAGCAATAAGGTTAGTGGCACTTCAGAACCGGATGGCATTAGATGTCATCCTGGCTGAACGTGGTGGGGTAGGTAAATTAGTGGGGTCCGCTTGCTGTGTTTTCATGCCAGATTCCCCCCCAACAATCTTTAGGGCGATCCAAAATCTGCACGTCCTTAGTTCGGAAGTGCATGTTCCCGAGGGAAACTGGGATCTTAGCGTTCGGTTCTTGGACCTCCTATGATCTTGGGGATGGAAGCTACTTTCAGTCTTGCTGATTATTTTAGGTATTCTTTTGTTTCTTTGCTCCTGTATACAATGTCATCCTGGTATATGTTCGATGGTAGGAGGATGTTGTGCACAAGCGATGGGTGCATTAGGGCACAAAGTATACGCCCCAGAGAAGATCTCCAATGAATTTGTGCTGAAAGAAATCTTAGTTCCTGACCTCATGGCAATTGATATCTCCGATAGTGATTCAGGATGTATGGACATTGAGACGTGGAGTTACTCGTAAAGCGACTAGAAGTAGTTTAGTGCTTGGCTTAGGCCAAAAGGAGGGTTTGTTAAACAGGATATCATATTATGCCTCCTTTATTGTATATATTGGCCTAAGCCCAGTAGCTCTGCGGAGAAATCCGCGTTGCAAGGTTCCGACCTTAGATCGACCTAGCCGCCATTTTGGGGACATCCGCCATTTTGATTTCTGTTTCAAAGTCACTCTGTGTTCTAAAATGGTGGACAGTGTTCTTCTGCTTGTATTCTTAGCTGTTCTGACCTTTACATAAGTTAATGCCTGAACTGCCCGTAGGCTAAATGTTAGGACCGTGTAATGAGACCTTGCCCTATGTTTGACCTGTAGATTAAAGGATTACTTGCGCCAACAAGTCCGATTCACGGACATACATTGAATACAATGTTGTTTAAATATTAAACGTGAACACTTGTTGAACTATATTGTATAAAACATGTACTAAGACTTAATGTCAAATTCTAAGATACACTGTTGCCATTGTGACTTGTTTTTATGCAAACTAGAAGTAATCCTAATGCATATAGTTGGACTAACTAGAGGCAAACTCGGCACAAACCCTGACCGAGAATAATTAACCTGCAGAGGGGCTGGACATTGCGATTGAAAACTGTATAAAAGATGCAAATGTTTAGACGTCCAGTACCTCTCACTTCTCACACCGAAAGGTCTGGTATTTGTTGTGATGTACTGAGGGCCAGATAGCTATCTGATACTTTTTGTAAACTGTACAGTTATTTGAATAAAGATCTGAGAATCTTTATAAGCCCGCGCATGGTGTATTTCCTTTTGTGGTACTCAGCCTCGATATTTCTCTTTTGCTTTTACAGATCGGGTCGTGGGTGCCTATGATGCCCTCTTTAAACCGCAAACACAGCTCGGTCATGATACACATCAACAGATCAGGGATGACATCACGGCTGCCATCAACGTAGAGGGGGTGGCAGACCATCTGATGAAGACCGTCCAGAAGAGATAGAATGACCTCAATGCCCACAGCCATTTGAAGGCAGAGGCAGCCCTCACCACGGACCCCACAGTGGAGGTGTATCATGCAGGCTGCCATCTGTTGCTCCAGAATCATCTGTGGGTCCTCATGAGATTTTACCCAGACATTCACATCAAGATCTGTGTGTGGAGAAGTCGTCTAGATGCTGCTGGTGAGTATCGATGTGGAGCACTGCTCTGCAGTGTATGTGTGGCATGCTTGTTTGCAGTTGCCACCTTCTGTATGCAGCATGTGTGAAGGTGTGAGATGCAGCAGCATGCTGCCTCATGCCAATGCTGGGCGTATGTGGTGGCAGACATTGTTAACTGGCATATGCATGGTTATTTGCAGAATTTGTTCTTGGTGACTTGTTGATCTCGGGCACATGCTGTGTGAGAACATGGACCAAGTGCAATGACAGTACGGAGGTGGGCATGCTATCTTGTGGCCATGTGAGGATCGTGCATGATGGACACCTCCATGTGTGGCACACCTGGAAGTGAGTCCATGCACACACAACTGCTGAGAGTGATACATGTGCATGGATGTCTGTGAATGTCAAGGACAGGGATGTGATGCGTCATCCAACTGCATTTGAAGCACAAGTGTTTGTGTGTACAACACATGAGCAATTGATCCCCAGATATGTGTGCCAGTACATGTTGGTTGCTTGCAGGCCAGGCTGTAAAAGAGGTTGTTGCTGGCTGTAATTTGGTGGGCTGGTTCCCCTGGTGCACTTCTCATGCCCCTGGCTGCATGCTATACTTGTGTGGGTTTTGCATTGGGATGGTGGCAATGCATGTGTTTGATGTGTGTGGCCACATGACAATGTGCGGTGTTAACATGTGCGTGTGTCATGATTATGATTTAGCATTGACACTACACACATGTGGCAGTAGCCATGCAGATTGCGTGGGTGTACTCATGTGTGTGTGTTTTGTGTGTTTGTCCATTTCTGGTTGCAACACGCTGCATTACTGTTGATATTAATGTTGTGTATGCCACACATGCATTGACACCGATAACTGATGTCAACGTCCTTTGTCCCTTTTTTCACAGCTGCTGCAGCTTGTGAAGAGAGCAGAGACCTTGCTGTGGAGCAGAAAGGCAGGGCTCGGCCACCAAACCCAACCACACACCCGGCCAGCCGCCATTGACACCACCTCGTCTGAGGGAGAGCTGGCTGGGGGAGCACAAGTCCCATCTGGCTGAGCTGCTGGGGCTAAGTCCCAGGGGGTGGTTGTGGTGGGAGACTCCTCAGAGGCTGTGGGCCAAAGTGCAGGGTCATAGGGTCTATCGGGGGAGGAAGACTCTCTGGAGTCATCCAGGGAGATGGAGGTGTTAGTGGAGGAGGAGGCAAGTGAAGGCCATCACAAGGGGTCTGTTGGGGGCACCCAGGGGCACAAGGATGTGCAATGCACTATGGAGGAAGTTGCTCAAACTTCTGTCCCTGATCCATCTGCTGCAGTAGTGACCACCTTTGTGGATGCCTTGACCCAGACCAAGCCCCCCCCCCTTGTGCTCGAGCAGACCACCACAGAATTGGTGCAGGCCCTGCTGTCTGGTCTGGCGAGGTGGACAGGCACAATTTGTGATGCTGTGTCAGCTACTCGTGAGGAGCTGGCTCAGCATCACCAGTTGATGTGCCTTTACGGAACGTGCACTGCTCTTGGGTGTTCTATGTGTGCTGGCACATTCACTTGCCCCCTCCTCCACTCCCTCCTCTGTGCCCCAGTCATCCTCTGGACAGCCCCCTCTATACCAATCCCACCCACACCGCCCAGTCTGGTGGTGAGCACGTCCGTGCCTCTGGTGGAATCCCACGTGCAACAGATGAGGTGGTCATTGTGCCTGACCAGGATCCGACACAAGGACTGGCAGCAGTCGTACAGGCGGAGACTTCAGGACAGTGCTGGCACTGTGTCCCCCCGACATATGAAATCCAGACGGCGGGGGTACCTGCAAAGCCTGCACTCAGCCAGGCAGCAGCAGATGAGGATTGTAAAGAGGCACTCCATGCAGGGCCACTCGACACTGAGGATGCAATTGAGGCTGGTTGGTATATGGCAGGAGGAGCGGAGACAGCTCTGTCACCTGGTGTGTATGCATGCAACATACCATTGGCAGCTGATGGCAAAGGGAAGAGAGAATTGCAAAATCCAGGGAAGAGGTGTCAGTGAGGTGGGCATTGGGGCGGGTTGCCATCCTGGAGGAAGCTTGCAGGGATGCAGAGAATGAGCAGAAGAGGATGATGGAGGGGCTTCAAGACCTCCAGGAGAGAACGGAGGCCTGGCTACAGGAGAATGATAAGGAGAGACTCTCCTGGAGGACTCACTGCAGGACGTGTAGGTCCTCGGCCTGGATTTTGTTTATCTTTCCTCCATGGGCATTTCACCTTTGCCCATGTTTTGTTTTTGTTGTGTGCATTTCAGAATAGAGATTTCAGTTACATGATCATACACTTGTTGCAGTCTCTTTTTGGCTATGTGCAGATTCACTTTTGCTATGTTTTTGTAATGCATTTCAACAATGATTGTCACGTGGGTTGGGGAGTCACTGTGTATGTGTGGGCTGCACTCATCACTTGTACACTCAATCTTCACTAGCTCTATTCCTTCCATAGCATGGACCCTCACCCACCCACATATGCAATCACCCACAACATGCTCTCACTTCATGCTGCACAACAGCCACTTACATGTGGGATTCTCTGTTTCTTTGTCGTTGAGTCTGCATGTGCACATTGTCCATCTCCTTGACTCGCTAACTCTCAGACAGCCTTTGCATCACCCAGCCACATGCCAGTTGGGATTGTGTCACTTGCGGGGCCTTTGCCACCCCTGACTGCCTACCTCACTGCCTTCCTTGACACCTTTGTATGAGCTCCTATGCAGAAATACATTACATGTGATTCAGTACAATCTGTTCTGTGTCAAAATTGGGGCCTCCATGGTCATTTGTCCACAGTGCTTTCAGTCCATTGCAATGGCACATTGTCAGGATGGTACGTTCATTTCATTCCATTCCATTGGTATGCACCATGTACATGGTGTGGTCACAGTGTTGCTGGTGCAACATTATGCTTTACTGTTGATGTGCAGCTGAGTGTGATGGACCAAGGAGTCCTGTGATGACCTCCAGACATGGATTTGGCAGCAATGATGCCAGTTGTTCAGGCTGGAGGGGGATATGTGGCCAGTGTACTTCATGTTTGCTACAGGCCAGTGTGGCGAGTTGCTCATCACCATTGGACTGGTAGGTGGGTTGATCTGCAGGGCCAGCCTTGGGGTACTGACAGATCTCAGGGGGTGAGGGGAGGGAGGAGTACTGTCAGGGTGCTGCCTGGGGTGGCAGAGGTGAGGAGGGCTGGTGGGTGGTGCCAGGACATGAAGAGCATCCTGAGGGGTAAGGGATGGCGGAGGTGAGAAGGGATGGTGGTTGGTGTCAGGACATGAAGAGGCTGCCTGCGGCGGGGGGTGGCGGAGGCGAGGAGGTCTGTTGGGTGGTGTCAGGACATGAAGAGCAGCCTGGGGGCTTAAGGGGTGGCAGAGGTGAGGAGGGCTGGTGGGTGGTGCCAGGACATGAAGGGGCTGCCTGGGGGGTGGCGGAGGTGAGGAGGGCTGGTGGGTGGCGTCAGGACATGAAGAGCAGCCTGGGGGGGAAAGGGTGGCAGAGGTGAGGAGGGATGGTGGTTGGTGTCAGGACATGAAGAGGCTTGCTTGGGGGCGGAGGTGAGGAGGGCTGGTGGGTGGTGTCAGGACAGGAAGGGCATCCTGGGGGGAAGGGATGGCGGAGGTGAGGAGGGCTTGTGGGTGGTGTCAGGACATGAAGTGGCTGCCTGGGGGTGGTGGGAGCCATGAGGAGGGCTGGTGGGTGGTGTCAGGACATGAAGGGGCTGCCTGGGGGAAGGGTGGTGGAGGTGAGGAGGGCTGGTGGGTGGTGTCAGGACATGAAGAGCAGCCTGGGGGGGAAGGGGTGGTGGAGGTGAGGAGGGATGTTGGTTGGTGTCAGGACATGAAGAGGCTGCCTGGGCTGGTGGAGGTGAGGAGGGCAGGTGGGTGGTGTCAGGACAGGAAGGGGCTGCTTAGGGGCAGTGGCAGCCATGAGGAGAGCTGGTGGGTGGTGTCAGGATATGAAGGGGCTGCCTGACGGGGTGTCAGAGGTGAAGAGGGCTGGTGGGTGGTGCCAGGACATGAAGGGGCTACCTGGGGGGTTGGCAGAGGTGAGGAGGGCTGATGAGTTGTGTCAGGGCATGAATGGGCTGCCTGGGGGGGTGTAGGCGAGGAGGGCTGGTGGGTGGTGTCAGGACATGAAGGGGCTGCCTGGGGGGTGGCAGAGGTGAGGAGGGCTGGTGGGTGGTTTCAGGACATGACGGAACTGCCTTGGGGGATGGTGGAGGTGAGGAGGGCTGGTGGGTGGTGTCAAGACATGAAGGGGCTGCCTGGGGGGGGTGGCAGTGGTGAGGAGGACTGGTGGCTGGTGTCAGGGCATGAAAGGGCGGCTATGACTTAGGTGTATCTGCCAGCAGTTTCGATGCCTTGTGTGTAGGGGAGACGATCCACAGGGGTGCAACCGTTACTTAGGGGGGACCTCGCTCAGTTTCACAGGGGTGCAGCCGTTACTTAGGGGGGACCTTGCACAGTTTTACAGGGGTGCTGCCATTACTTACAGGGCACCTCGCGCAGTTGCGCTGGGGTGCAGCCATTACTTATGGGGGACCTTGTGCAGTTTTGCAGGGGTGCAGCCATTACTTACAGGGGACATCGTGCAGTTTCGCAGGGGTGCAGCCGTTACTTAAGGGGACTTCGTCCAGTTTTGCAGGGGTGCAACCGTTACTTATGGGGGACCTCACACAAATTTGCAGCAGTGCTTCTGGGGTGCTGGATGGTGGGTCAGAGGTGGACGCAGAGGTTTGCAGAAAGGTTGGTGTTTGGAAATGGTTTTGATTTGTGTGAGGGCGTGTTTTGCGCTTTCCCAGTGCAGCCCGGTTTTCTTTGTGGGTCGGGTTGCTTTGCACTTTGGATTCCATGAATACACGGGGCGAGCAAAGGAAACTTTGCGCATAGGGATTTGCAAAGTCGTTTTCGGTGTAGGGACTTAGCGGGATCAATGCTCACTTTTCCATTAATCAGGCCCTATATCTCTCATCATTACTTCTTAATTACATCTTTAATGATCAGGGGGTATAAAGTTATTACATACCACTGCATATGCTAATTGTCTTCTTGCCGTTTCTGTCTGATTAGGGCAAAGCACGTTTAGGAATTCTGGTTTATGGGTGTTGTTAGATGACCTTTTTATGCAGCTTCAGTTCGGTTTACACTGTTGAGCGTGGGTGTGATTTTTTCGGTTGTTAGCTGTCGTGTGCTGTTGTGCAAGTCTATGGGCCTCATTACACGGTAGGCGGCAAACCATGGTTCATGTCGGTAATTTACCGGTACCGCCTTGGAGGAAAGGGGAATTACCGCCCCATTCCAAGGTTGGCGGGGCGGTAATTCCCCCTTCCACCATTGCCCTTTCCCATTCCCATTTTTGCCCCATAGGGCATAATGGGAATGGGGAAGGTGCTAATTACGGCACCGCAAATTGCTGTACCGTAATTAGCTCCACTGGTCCCTTTGCTGCTTGGTTTTTAACGCCTACAAAAAGCAGGCGTTAAATTCCCCAACCCGCAAAGGGACCTCGTAGTAAGGCGGTAAGGATTTACTGGTACCGGTAAAATACCGGTACCGGTAAACCCTTACCGCCTACCGTGTAATGAGGCCCTATGTGTGGTTTGTTTGGTTGTTGCTGTGTGGCGAAGTGTGGGCAGTTTGTTGTGCAGTGTAGGTATGGTTGAGTTATGTTTTATAGTTTGAGAGGTTTGAGTAGAGGGATGAGATTTTTTGTGGGGTTAGGTTAGTGTTGGTCCTCCATTGTGCCTCCTACACTGTGGCCGCCTGTGATACGCGACCCTGCTAGCCTTGCATATTGTTCTGCTCTTGGCGGATGGCAGGTCTCCCTCCTTACTCTGTGTAGGGTTGTGGTTTGTCTGCATGACTATCTAGAGGCATATCAAAACATATGCCGGCAATCACGCATTCCCCAGAGCTAGGAGCTGGCCTTAGGCATGCCTACAGTTCATGCAGAGTACAACGATGAGGGAGGATAGCTCAGCCGCAACGTGCTCGCCTTGGAAACAAGACGACACGAAGCAACACAGGTTCGTTCCCCCTGTCCATGCTTGGAAACCTCTAGGTATTAAGCACGTTATAAATACGCAACTAAGACATATTCCTGTGACAGCGCCTCATGTCCCTGGGCTACGTGAGCGCTTTAAAAAGGCAAAAAAAAAGAAAAAGATATGCAGCTCCTATTCGCCTCATTTTTCCGCACTCATGGGTGTCACATGGTCTGGACAGTGTCAGTATTCATAATAGGTATTTGGCAACTTTCCTTTTGCTGTTTAGCGAGGTACACAGAATAATAAACATCGAAGAATAAAACCAATCATATTGGTTTTTCCAAAACAGCCTTTTCATTGGACAGGCGTTTGGGTTGAACTCCATCGTGGGAACTCTCATCTTCCAGAGACATTCAGGGTTAATATAAATTATCTGAGAGATTAGCCTTGAGACGGGGATGGTTCCAAAAACATCAGTGGCATGTACAGTCACTTGATATGTCTCGTGCTTTCAGCATTGTCAGGGAGGC
Organism: Ambystoma mexicanum; assembly: GCF_040938575.1. Classification (NCBI taxonomy): domain Eukaryota; kingdom Metazoa; phylum Chordata; class Amphibia; order Caudata; family Ambystomatidae; genus Ambystoma; species Ambystoma mexicanum. The sequence goes on from NC_090933.1 coordinate 709,733,071, forward strand.
TTACATTAAATCCTGTCATGAGCTAAAGGGGATTGCCTTACAGGTGATGCCACTCTCTTTTTCGAGCCGTCTACTGGTGCAAGCAGAAGCCGGGGACCAAGGTTCACAAGCGTCTCTTCTAGCAGTGTTCGTGTCTCGTGTGTAAACTTTGCCATTTGGTTATGTATATTTGCACATGTCATGTCTATGTGGCCTTATCAATTGATGTGATTTGACTCTATTTGAAAGGGGCTTTATGTTTAACCTTAGTAGTATTTTCCGTAGATAAATACGCAGTTTTTTCATGTGCTTATATAATGGCAGTTTTTACAGTTCAAACAAAAAACCATGACGATTTTGGAAAGTCAATACAATAGACAACAAAGAAAACATCTGGGCTAAGCTGTGAAATATATATGAGAGGACAAAACGTTTTTCGACACAATATGAGTGGATCAGAGTTCTCTTAATTTCTCAAGATATGGGGTATATTTTGCTTCTTTCAGTGATATTTTTTGTATAGTTTCTACTATTTTAAGCATATTTTAAATGTTTTTGACATGTTCAGTAAGATGTATGCATCGCGATTTACCACACTAATGATGGAAATGTCTCATTGGGACACTAATGGGCCAATGGATGCACTTTGCTCACGCCTGTTACTTGCCTTACCTGAACACTTTATTCATTGTATTCGTATTCTATTTCTCCAATTCTCCATAATAAAGTTCGTCTCATTCCATCATTTCAGAACAGCGTCTTTTATTTCATATTTCGTTGTGTATTTTTCTTTAGTTGTCTGGACATATATGGCAGTATGGTATGCTTATGTTTACAATTTTAAACCAGATTATCCCTGCAGCTCGAACACATCTGCACTCACAATTTGTCAAAACCAGGACTCACCAGATCAGTCTGGCACATGCGCGTAGAGGCGAGATATGGACTCTCTCTTTTGCAAGCCATGGAGTGGGTCGACAGGGTTACTAGAAGACCCCACACGCAGGGCAGGATGGGGGGGGAATGTTTGCTGGGATAAAAGAAAACAAACATTGAATGTTCACTGCGGATGACAATTGGAGGACAACTGGCATGAGAAGTGAGGACAGGAAAAGCCAGAGTTGAACTTTCGGAACAGTGGCAGGCAACCAAACGGCACAAACCAAAATGCTGAGGAACTCCAATGTAAGTACCACTGATGAGTTGGAGATCGTCAGATTAAAGTAGATTAAAGTAGACTGGGGGATTCAAACAAATGAGCCAAGGAAACCACATGGGAACAAAGTGTGCAGGTCATGAACAGACGAATAGTTTATATGCAGTGGAGATGTGTAGCAACTTCACAAGGACTCGTCCCTTCTCCTTGTGACATTGATCTATTTTCCATTTCTGGAATCCTATGACAGTGTTCATCTTGTATGGAGAACGTAGAGCTGACATATTGAACAAGGCATTTCGATTATGTCACATTTTTTTGTGTTTTTGTTTTTGCAGCCCCAGTGTCCCTGTAGCCCTCTCTTCCGCCACTCTCCAATCCCTGTATCCACACTCCCACCTTCCGCCTAGAATCAAGCCCATTGACCCTATATTTTGGCACAGCATTGGAGACCATATTCACGTACTATGAAACCTGCAGCCCATTCTCACTCACATTTGTGTGTGGATTGAACTGATGAGCCTGCCAGCTTGTGATTTGCATTTCGATTGTGCCGCATTTCCTTGCATTTTATTTGTTGCATTCCTAGTGTCCCCGTGGCCCTCTCTCCCTCCACATTCCAGTCCCTCGAATCCCACTTCCACTGCCTGCCTAGAAACAACCCCATTAGTCCTGCACACAGTCACGTGACCGGAATCTTTCACAACTCCAGGGATCCCCCCAGGGGCTAAGGGCAAGAGGTCATTGACAGCTCCCTAGGGCAGCTCCCATCCCATGTTTGCCCCTGTTCGCCCATGAGCGCCAACGCCAGGCTCACAACCTCCCAGCAATGACAAAGTAAGTACCACCCTTCCACTTTCAGAGCCAATGTTGATAATACTTTGCTACTTCATGCATACATTTCACAGCTGTAACTCTTAAACGGAGCATTGTATTGCATCTAACTGTGATTTTGATTCTAGCTTTGTATTGCATCTAGTTGGGATTTGATTTTAGCCTTGTGCTGCATTTAGCTGTTAAAATTTGTGCACAGCCCATGCCAACTACCTCACAGTCCACAGGGGCTCTCAGGTGCACTAAGGGACCAGCCAAGTCTACATCCCCCCACTCATCCTTTACAAAGTCCCTGCCCTCTAGAGAAACACACCTCTGCACCGCACTCCTCCGCAAGTGCCCACCCACCCCTAGCATGCCGCCTAACTCACAGACCAGAGGGGCTCTCTACTGCACCAAGGGACCAGCCAATGTCCCCCACAACTCACCCACTCGTCCACTGCATAAACCTTGCCCCCTAGAGAAGCACAGTCATCTTCCTCACTCCCACCCAACCACACACCCCACAGCAACACCCCTGCATGACTTTTAGGGGAATCAATACCCACCACACCTATCATCTCTAACCACTCCACCACTCTCTATCCCCCCCACTCTGCCCTCTCTCACTCCCCTGCCTTCCAGATCCCCCTCGTCCTCATCCTTCCCAACTCTAAGTGTCATCCGATTAGTTCTTGCAAACATCCTTGCTAACGCCTCCCTAGCTGACCCGCCAACTCTATCGCACATGCCACAGGCACCCAAGCATATCTGCAAACTTAGAACCTGTGACCCCCATACCATCCCATCCCTACACGTCTCTCCAAACTTACACCCCTCATCCATACACACACCCACCATGCATAAAACTCCTTCTCGCTCCCTCTCCCCAAACCCAGTAAAGTCTCTGTTGGGCAGATGCCCAAACACTTAGTCCCACAGCAAAACCAACTTTCCCAGAAAATAGAGCAACCCAATGCCTCCCCAAATCTCACTCAACCCAACGTTTAAACTGCACCTAATAACTACCTCTGTCAACGACACTCCTCACCGCCTTGCTCACCCCCCCAGAACAGCCACCCTCCTCTGGGACCATAACTGAGACCCTCTCAGACACTCTACCTCTTCATCCCCCACCACACCTGAATCTTGTCCAAAAACCTGCACGTCACAAATTCTTGTTCTGCAAACACCCCTTCGACTCATAAACCCCACCAACCCCATGAAGCTTCCACCAAGGGGTCACCTCTACCACCACCTCTACCCAACCGCACATTCCCCCCACACTAGCATCCAAAAGAACCAACCTTCCCCATCACCCCAACTTACCTGAATTCTCATCAATGCTAGACGGACACAGAATACTTGACTTAATGACCTCTGAAAACCCAGACCTCACGTTCATCACATAAACCTGGTTCTCTGACGACTTCTGATACATCGCACATGAGGCTTTCAACTGGAAAACACACTCAATCATTCATAACAGGACCAGCAGAGCTGGCGGAATCGCCATCCTACACAAACCTCACCTAGTTATCTCTCACTCTGAGGCACAGGCATGCAATGCAGACTGTGAATCACTCCTAGTTAAATTCTCCATCCACCCTTCACTCACAGTTTCCTGCTCATCGAAAGGCCACCCTGTTATGACAAAAACTTTGCTAACACCATAATCAAGTCCCTAGCTGTCATACTAGTCTCCCACGCCTCCCTCAACCTACTATGTAACCTCAACAGATTTTTGATGCCCCTGATAACCCCCATGACCCGACCACACTTAGATAACATGGAAGCCCTCAGCCTGCCCCAGCAGGTAACAGATGCCACTCACACAGCAGGACACCACTTCCAGCTCTGGAATAAGGTCATAATAACCCCACACCTGGCCGTCTCCCTGCTCTCCACCCACCTCTCCCTCCCAACAACAAAGGAGGACTAAAGTCCATCGTCCTCTACAATGCATGTCTCTCCAATGCAGTACTACCACCACTCACTCCCTCAATATCTACACCCTCACGACAAGGTCCCTTACCCAGGTGGTTCACCTCCCTCCTCAAATATCTCAAACCATGAAATCACTGCCAAGAACATAGATGGTAGACTGACTGAACCCCCAAAATAAATCAGCCTACACCCATCAACATCATAGCTACAAAGCTGAAATCCGTAAGGCCAACAATCAAGAATGGAGTCGGCAACTCCCATAATAATAGCAAAGAACTTCACAAGATCAGCACAGAATTCATGAGCCCCCTGCACTTCTCCCTGCACACTTACCCCAATTCCCATGTGATGCCCTCTCCCACCAGTTCCATAACATGGTGCTAGAAAGAACACACACCACCAACACGAAAATGGGAGCACTCCCACCTCATCAACTCACTTCTCCAAAGAAACCTACCAACCAGCCTGCCCTGCCTCCTGTCTTCTCTTCTTCTCTTCCATCACCAGACCTGGATTCCTCCAACTACTGACGGACAGCCATCCATCCGGATCCCAGAGTGACCCATGCGCCCTTCCTCCTCAAAGAAATCTTTGTATCGACCTGTAAAGGCAGCATCACTAGATCCATCCTCAACACCTTCCTCAGGCATTTTCTCAAAAGTTTTCAAAACATCCCACATCAAGCCCCTTCTAAAATAAATCTCTTGACCACCTCCGACCAGCAAACTACAGACCGATTTCTAACACCTGTTTCCTAGCCTAATTCAATAACTGCACTGACTACTCCAAACTCAGTACTTTCACGGAAACTGACCACCTCCTCGACCCCGCCCAGCACAGTTTCAGACCACTTCATGGAACTGAATCTTCCCTAGTTTCCATATGGGATGAACTCAAAACCACAGAAGACACAGATGACTGTGCCAAACTCATGCTACTTGACCGCCTAGCAGCATTTGACACCATTGACCTAAGCATCCTCATTGACAGGCTCCACTCCCTTAGCATTAGGGACACAGTACTGAAGTGGATCTCCCCATTCCTTACAAACAGACACCAAGTCACCTTCCTCCATCCTTTCAATTCAGCCTCTCGACCTGTCAATAACAGAGTTTCCCAAGGCATCTGCTTATCCCCTCTCCTGTTAAACCTCTACACGAGCCCTCTCCCCACACTTATCCGTGCGCACAACCTCACCTGCTACAACTATGCGGATGACACTCAAATCATTTTCTGAATTGAATTCCTAAGTCCGTCTCCACCCCCAACCAGACCTTGCATCCTGCCTCACAGACATTGATTGATGGATGACTGTCAACAATATCATGCTCAATCCAAGGAAAACATAGATCATGATCCGTGGAAACACATCCCGCTTCCTGCAACCTACCCCCTGGTCTCCCTCCCTAGGCCCCCCACCTCATCCGCCACAGGCAAAAACCTGGGTTGCTCAATTGACACTGATCTGACTCAATCACAACATATTAACAGTGTGTCAAAATCCTGCTACCTATACCACTGCATAATCAGACACATTTTCCCTTTCCTCTCCTACCCCCACAGAGTGAAGGCAATCATGTCCATTGTCCTCTACTGACTAGAGTACGCTAACTCTCTCTATCTGGGAGCTCCTGCCTACCAACTCAAAAAGTTCCAAAGAGTCCAGAACTACACAGCAAGGCTCCTTCTCACCCTCGGCCGGAGAGAACACATCACCCCCAACTTCTGTACCCTCCACTGGCTCCCAATCGGACAGCGGGTCACTTTCAAAGTCAAGTGCATCACTTACTGAGCATTACACAATAACGGCCTAAAAAAAACCTGCTACAGAAAATCACCCACTATCACCCCACTAGAAACCTGTTATCAGGCACTTCTCTCCTTCTTATGATTCCCCTTTCAAATCCACCAGAATTGGAGGCACCACTTTCTCTGTCCAAGCCCCCACTATCTGGAACTCTTTGCTGCTTAAAATCAGATGCATAGAGGACCACCTGGACATCCAGAGGGCCCTCCAGACATGGCTATTCCCCTCAGCACCGTGACTAACCGTGTCTTCACCGCTTGAACTAACTACTTAATCCCAGGAAAACCACTAATGAACAAATCACCAAAAACGGTGAGCTAACGTGATGTACTTGGATTAAATGTGAGGGTAGCCTATGTATTGTACTTGGATGCACTGTGAGCGCAGTCAATGGGGTACATCTAGGTGATCTTGGGGAGTGGTCGATGAATTGCATTTGGATGAATTTCAGGGGTGGCCTAGAGGTTGCATCTGGCTGAATTGGGAGGGTAGCTAATGTACTGCATTTAATTACATTCTGATGAATGAGAATATACATTGTATTGCATTTAGTTGAATTTCCAGAGTGGCCAACGCACTGATCTCTGACACATCTAAGGGGAAAACATGTATGGCACTAAGACACATTTAGAGGGTGGCCACTAAATCTGCATCTTGATGAATCCAGAGAAGCTATGAAGGAAAGCAATATTGTATTATATCATGGGAATCACCTCGACCAATAGAACACAGCTATCGCCCAAGATAAAATGTGGTCTTGCAGTTCACATAATGTCTCTCCTGTGTCACAAACTTTGCACAACTCCTCTGCCATTAGACTGCAGCTATTCCCCACAGTAAAATTCAGTCTAGCTGTACACACACTAACACTTCAACCAATGTCTCTCCAGAGCGGTGTCAAAGTTATCAAGTGAGCTAGGCCCACCTGACCCCGATTACAGAGGCTAGCTTTTGCTGCCTGTGCTACTTACCACCTATCTGCTCTACTGGGTGCCACTGCCTTCATCTCCTCTACAATACCTTTCTTCTGGCATGTGGAGCTTGTCTCTTCACACCCATTGCAGCCCAACACAAGGCTTCATACGCCATCCCTCACACTCGATCAAGCTCAGCTTTAGGCAGTTATTCTCCTGATGCCTGTCTTCCCCATTACACACTACCATTCCTCTACATGAGGCAGGCTCACACACCTCTGAATTCGCTGTTAAAATGCAAAGCCCTCTCCGTTGATGCAGAAACCCCATGCACGGACCTCCAGGGACACTACCCACACATTTTTGTGATGCCAGCTCACTGCTAGATTTCTCTTCACAATCATTCTTTGTGCAACTCCTGCTCCCATGAACATTCCACAGTCCAGTAATTGTCTGCAAAATGGCCTTGCGAGATTGTTGTCAACCCCTGGTGCTTTCAAGGAACCACACTTTATGGAACTGCGAGTTTTCTGTTATCCCATGAATTAGCTATTTGCTTGCAATTTCTCTTAAACCAACCCTCTCGTATATGATTTCATAGTAGCAATGACAGAAGTGCCCAAAGGGGTGAGGTAGGGGAAGATAGCAAGAGTAGTGACAGAGAGCGTGAGGAGGTGGAGATAAACTGATAGTAGTGCCCAGAGCAGTGAAGAAAGAAGGAAAAGAGAAGCAAGAGTGGGAGTGCACAGAACAGAGGTGGTTACAGAAGAGGTGAGCCCTGAATAGGAGAGATAGGAAGTTTGTTAAGGTACTCATAGAGATGGAAGGCACAAGAGAGACTAGTGAGGTGGAAGATGGATGCCCAGTGAGAGAACTGATAGAAGCCATTAAGTAGGAAGAAGCGGCCTGGGTGTCAGAGTGGTGGAAGGAGATTGGGGAGAGTTATAGAGAAGCCAGGGCATTGGGGTAAAAGGTTACTGTTTCAAGTCAACAAGGAAACTACAGGTTAGTTAGCTGCCCTCTTACTCTGTCAAGCTTTCCTGGTCTCTATCAAGGATTCTGGCAGTTGCCACAACCTTGACTTGGATACCTCCCTTTCTTGACCCATGACCCATCTAGTTGTGTTGTGGTTGACCACTTGTAGCAGACAGAGGGGGACCTGAGGAAGAAGAATAGACCATAAAACAAGAAGGACAATTCTTAGAGGCAGGGAAGGAGAAAAGGAGAGGTGTTCATGTGAAACCTGTGCTAGCAAAGGAATTGGCCACAAACTTTGAATACAGCAAATCCCAAGCACTAGCAAATCCGGAGACTTTGTTCTTGTTGAGCAGCATTTGCTGGATAGACATTTGTGAAAAGGGTTTGGTTTATGTTGGTAGGAAGGAAGCTCTGGAATCCCACAAAGCGGATGCAAAGTTAATTTTAACTCATTGTTTCTCCTGAACTTTCATATCCACCAGTATGATCTTGACCCTTTCATTGCACGATTTCCAATCTTCCTTCCTTTATTCCTACCGTCATCCCTTCATTTCCTTTTTTGCCTCACAATGGAAGAGTTCCCTTATAACTAACTTATTTTATGAGTGCATCTGATTCTTTGATCACCATTGCAAATGTGACAGATGGTGTCAAAAGTCGGGTAATTGACCTAGATCACTTAGACCAACCAAGACTGGGATCCAGATTCTACCGCTTAGGGTCTCCACCTGAAGCTCTGGCGCATACAATAAGAGAGTCAAATGGTAGACAGAGAAGTCTCAGAAGTAGTGCCCATCTCTTCCCATCCCACTCACAGATGTTTAATCCTATTGCTAGTCACAAGCTGGTGTCTACCCCCACTTGCGAAAAACAACCCCAGCAAAAGATATCGTGGAGAAATCCAGCAGAAGAATCTCATGAGCCAACTAATGAGGAAATGCTTAGATGATTAGAGCTGCAGCTCCCTTGATTAACATTGCCGGCATGGATACGGATGCAACACAAGTCCTGCAGTACAGCATGCCAGCTGTCAAAAAAGGAGTACTGGGTTATGATTAAGCACTCCTTAACAATGACCTGAAGTGGAGGTGCCTGAGAGATGCCATGGTCTGCTTGTCGCACCCTTGCCCACTGAACTTTGACAATGCCTGCACATCTCCATTCCTCTAAGGTCAGCTAATTCAGGGAAAGGGTTGATGGTATTACTACTGAACCAATCAAAGTGGCCAGTCCAGTCCAGATCCATTGAGGAAAGTTAGTCGAACTATTGCAGGACTATTTGCCACCATGTGAAGGATGTTTGGAGCAACCCAGCCATCCCAAATAACCGGGTCCAGAGGGAATATTTCACCAAGAGCACAGTATGGGAAGCAGTGCCACAGTTCATTACAGACCCAGGTGCTCACATGAGCTCATTCAGTGCCAAAGGACAACTATGTCCAGGGAGTTATTTTGGCCATCGCATATATCCTTAGTTGTGCTCAAAGGAACCATCACAAGCCTAGCATTCAATGGATGATTGAGCACCTCGGAGCACCTGGGAGCTAGCAGGGGGAAAGGCACAATCAATATCCCCAATAGGTTGAGAGAAGACAGGAGTTCCAAGGCAACTCATGAGACATAGACCAAGACATCGAAGGGAATCAGGAGGAGCTTTTAGATTCCTTCAATCAGACCCATTTCTTTGGACTGAGAGGCACCCAGTAACCATGGCCAACCCTACAGATGAAGGAACAGCCCACGGACTGACATCTACCAACACCAATGAAATAAAGCGTGGAGGCAGTAATGGGTGAGAAGGGAGCTTTATTCTACGGCCCCCGGAGGCGAGGGCGGTCGGTTGGGAGAATCAGTTATTACGTTCCTCGTGGAACGTGGGGGAGAAAGCATTCTTCATTCCGGGTGGAATGAAGTGATGATGTAACATCACAACATCTCCTTATCTATGCGAAAGAAGGGAACGGAAAGAGGGGTCGGGGCACCGAAAAAGGGGGGTGGGATGGTTGGCTAAGTTAAATTAATAAAGTTGACATGTGGTGAATAGTAGATGAAGTCGTTGCTGAAGTTTCGGATGATCTTGCGATTCCTTTTCGACAGACTCTTGGCAGGTTTTTCCTCATTGGTGTGACAGGGTTCATTGTTTCTTGTATGTCTGGGGTAATATGTCTCTTCAGAGAAATGTTCACTTTTTGACCTTATGACATCCTGTGAGTCTGTGGATGTATCAGGTCTGCATGTGTCGTTGGTTGTTCTCTTCACGTTCTCTCTTGACCATACGTCATTGAAATAGTTTTTGGAAGTGCTAGGTTTGCAGGTGTCGTTGGTTATTTTCACGAGGTCATCGTAGGACCATCTCTTTCCATCGTCCAATGTGACAGATTTGTCGTGACAATGTATGACCTTTTGTGGAGATCTAAATTTGGATTCACCCTTGATTGTTTTCCTGGGTTCTTTGATGCATACCCAGTCTCTTTCCTGAAAGAACATCTGTTTTGTTCCATTTCTTTTGTCGTAGTATGTTTTGTACTTCTTCTGCTTCTCCTTTATAGTTTTATGGATTTGTTCAATGTCCATTTTTGGTTCCATGTTCATTCTTGCCTCACTGGTGTCTAAGAAGATCCATGCTGGTCTCAATTGGTTAGTTGCGGTTCTGCCCCACATCAAGGTGAAAGGCTCTGCGTTGGTGGTGGAGTGTGCCGTTGTTCTATATGCGTGAAAGGCCTCCTTGAGAGTTTCTTTCCAAGGCATAGCATTGGCGGTGGCCAGTTGGATGACGCTTTTTATCAGTCTGTTCATTCTTTCCACCAACCCGTTGGACATTGGGTGGTAAAGTGACGTAATGATATGGTTGATGGATTTTTTGTCGAGGAATTCTTGAAATTCTGACGAGGAGAACTGGGACCCGTTGTCTGAGACTATGTCTCTGGGGTCACCTTCCCTGTTGAATATTTTGGTTAAGAAGTCAGTGACTTTCTTTGTGGTTGCGCTGGTATAAACCACACCCCATTCGGTCCATTTGGAGGTGTAATCGACGATTACAATGATGACTATTTTTACTTCCTCCAGATTTTCGAAGGGGCCCATAATGTCTATTGCCAGCTTTGACCATACATGTTTGGGTGTTTCTACAGGCTGAAGTGGAGTTTTCCTTAAGATTTTCGATTTGTCACTGGAAGCACAGGCACTGCAGTTTTTTACTGTCTCTTCCGCCTCTTTCCACATGTTGGGCCACCAATAGCTGTTCCTCATTCTGTTCTTTGTCAAACTCCTTCCCAGATGTCCTTCATGGGCTAGGTCAAGTAGTTTCTTTCTGAGGGCCACAGCTGGAATCACTCTATTTCCCCTAAAGATGTGATTTTCATTCATGGATATCTCATCTTTGAATGGAGTGAAGTTCACCAACTCTTTCCCAACACCAAGCCAGTCGTTCATCACGGCATTTCTGATTTCCTGTTGTTCTGTGTCGGCTTTGATGATGCGTGTCCATTCGTCGGAGGGTATGGCAGGATTTATGGTGGCTATAATATCCTCTTCTTGATCCTCATTTTCGACATCTTGTTTACTTTGAATGGTGGGTAGTCTCGAAAGGCAGTCTGCTACTTGATTTTGTGGACCAGGATTGTAGCAAATTTTAAGATTGTATTGCATAATGTCTAGAAACCAACGCCTTATCCTCGGTGAGATAAGGTGTGGCATTTTGGATTGCAGGATGTTGACTAAAGGTTTGTGATCAGTCTTTAGGAGGATAGGTAGACCCCAAATTAGATTTCTGAAATATTGTAGGGCCCACTTGACAGCCAGAGCTTCTCTCTCGATGGTGGAGTAGTTCAATTCAGCACCTCTTAGTACTCTGGATGCAAATGCGATGGTTACGATGTTGCCGTTTTGTTGTTTCTCTAGTACTCCACCAAGGCCGATCTTGCTGGCATCTACTGACACTATCGTTTTGGCTTTATAATCAAACATGCTGAGGGCTGGAGCTTGCTTGATGTCAGACTTGAGGTTCTCAAATTCGTTCTTACATTCTGTGGACCATTCAAATCTGTTGGATTTCTTCATGAGATTTCTCATGTTTTGTGTCCTGTTGGCATAGTTGTTCACGAATTTGGAGTAGTACTCCGTCATTCCTAAAAAAACTTTTCAATTGGTCTTTGTTGGTGGGTTCAGCTAAACTCAGTATTGTGTCAAGGAGTTTTTTCTTGGGACGGATGCCCCTGGCGTCGATGGAATGGCCAAGATAGGAGACTTGATTACACTTTATGTTGCATTTCTCCAGCTTGAGGGTGAGTCCACTTCTTTGGATTATCTGTAATACACCCATTAGTTTGGCGTCGTGCTCTTCCTCAGTTTTGGCTGATACGAGAATATCGTCCTGGAAACATTGCAATCCATCGAGGCCTCCGAAAAGATGCGACATGAGTCTCTGGAAGACTGCTGCGGCGGAAGCGAGCCCGAATGGCATTCTGTTGAACATGTATGCTCCCAAAGGTGTGACAAATGAGGTGAGGGCTTTTGAGCTGTCGTCTAAAGCAATTTGGTGGTACGCTGAGGAGAGGTCTAAGGTGCTAAAATAGCTTGCTGGTTCCATGGTCGATAGGAGTTCGGATATGTTAGGAAGTGGGTGTCTGTCGACCCATATGTTTTTGTTGAGGTCTCTTAAGTCAACACACACCCGTATGGAATTGTCGGGTTTCTTTACCAGGACGATGGGGGCAAGCCATTCAGAACTCTCTATGGCTTGTATAATGTTCTCATTGCATAGACGTGTGAGTTCATCTTTAAGTGCTGCTTTAGTCCCAAAGGGGACTCCATGCACTCGATGTACCACGGGGACAGCACCTCTTTTCAATATGATTCTGTGTTGGAAACCCTTAAGCAATACGATTTTTTTGCAGAACACTTTGGGGAATTGCTGAGCCAAATTGGATTTGATGTCAGTGTTGTTTTTGAGCACACTCAATACAGGAATATCTTCCCCAGGGTGGATTTTCACTTGAAGGGCCGCTTGCTCTTCCCATCCTACTATAGAGGAACCATTCTTGGCTACAAACAACTTACAGTATGTTTGTCTGTCGTGAAACCTGAGTTTGATCCATGTGTACCCAATGATGTCAATATTCCATACCCTGTGGCTCTCACCAAGGAGTTCCGTAGATCATGGACTTTACCAGAAAGTACTTTCACAAAGGTCTCAAGATCCACCATGGTATAGGGGGACCCTGTGTATACCGTTACCTTCAAGGGTATGTCGTTGACGCTCATGTTAACCCATGGGCCGCTCGATTATTGGAAAGAGGTGACCGTGAGGATTTGCACTTGTGGACATGTCTGGTTGATGGACAACATGCTGTCTGACACTTGGTCGTAGTCCACTGTCTTCATAGACCCATACTTGTTGAAGGGTCGTCTGTTGGCATTACCGGATCTTCCTGGTCTCCCTCGGGTGTTACGGCAGACTTTGGCGAAATGACCTAACAAGCCACATTTGTAGCACTCGACATTGTTAGCAGGGCACATCTTCCCAGCGTCATGGCATTTATACCACCCACACTTTTGACAGCTTGTGGGGTTTTGATTCTCATACACTGAAACTCTCCCTCTTCTGGAGTTACCCCTTGTGTTTTGAGGTACACTCCTCACAGCTGCTACCAAGGCTCTGTCATGTTCAGATTCGGAGAAGCCATCTATGGACTTCACCTCAACGCCCTCTTTTATGACCAGTCTCTCTTTCATGCATCGGTCCCCGAATTCCATACTTCTCACTATTTCAGTAGCCTGATCTAGTGAGGGATTCTTTGTTTGCCACAGTTTTTGTTGTATACGGGGATCTGCTACATTGAGTACCAGCTGGTCCCTCAAATATTCATCCCCAACACCAGTGAAATCACACGTAGACATGAGCACCCTGAGGGAGGCAAGGTAGGTATCAACTGGTTCACCCTTGGCTTGTTTCCGGGAAAAGAACTTGTACCTCTCCAAAACCACGTTTGTCTTACTGCCGAAATGCTTGGTGAGTTTGGCCAAGGCAGTGTCAAATTTTCGGTTGCCGTCGCCCCCTGCATCATCTGGCTCAGGAAGTGCCCTGAATAACCTTAGGCCTTCGGCCTCTATGCAGTTCAGGAGGGTTGCTTCCTTGAGATCGTCATTGAATTTACTGCCACCAATGGCTCTGAGATATATCTGGAAGCTGTCTAGCCATTGCTCCCAGGGGCATGTTGGGGTACCGGGGCAAGGAAGAAACTTGGTGGGGTGTGGCACGTTCTGCATGATTGGCTTGTGAGTGGAGCGTGTGGGGTGAGCTGCTGTGTCTCTAAAGAGTGGTCACTCCACTGTTCAGTGTGTCCTTTTTGTGATTGCCCAGTGTGCTTGAGTGCAGTTGTCTGATGTTTGCAAATTGTTACATGCACTATGTGGCCTGTGCACAATTGTCTGAATCACAGAGTCTCTGGGGCGAACTGAAACTTCTTATACTGTGTTTCACTCTCAACAATTTGTTTCCGTTCTGAACATGTGTTTCACTCTTCACAATGTGCCTCTGTGCTCCTTTCACTGCTCCCTGCAGTCTGTGAGGGCGCTGTGGTGCGCGGCTATATAGCTGGGGCTGCTGAGTATGGTGGTTTATGGAGTCTCTGGGAGCGAAACTGAGAGCGAAAGGTGTTTAGGTGTTTTGTCCCTTCCACTGCCTCCTGCAGCCAGTGGGGGTGCTGTGGTGCGCGGCTTTATCCCTGGGGCCGCTGTGATCAGCTGCTGGAGATCCGTAGCGTGGTCGCCGTGGAAGAGAGTCTAGGCAAAACGGCAGCACGTAGGGCACGTTGTGAGGTGCTTTCCTCAAACGGCCATTGGTGTTTGTTCGTAAGACGCGCGTTGAGCGCTATGGCTGTTGCGGCCCAAATACAAAATAAATCGGTACCTGCTGTGCCGTCCCGCTGTTCTGTGACTGTCGGGCGGCCCCTTCTCCCCTCTCTCTCGGGGCTGGGGAGAGGGGAGGCAGGAGGGAGCGGCGATGGAGAAGAGCCGCGGGGGCCGCCGCTGGTGCTGGAGGATGATAGGAGGGCGAGCAGGGGAGCTCCGGGGGCCGGCTGCAGCTCACCGGGGGAAAAAGGGGAAGCCTTGTTGCCAATGAAATAAAGCGCGGAGGCAGTAATGGGTGAGAAGGGAGCTTTATTCTACGGCCCCCGGAGGCGAGGGCGGTCGGTTGGGAGAATCAGTTATTACGTTCCTCGTGGAACCACTGTAATCTAAAAATACTTGTTCAAACCGTTTGAAGAACTCGGTACCACCCTCAGATTTCCCTTGGACACAAGCCGTAAGCTTGTCCCAAATAATCCTTCTTTCAGGAATTATAGTCTTCAATTTTGTAACTATTCTATCAGGCAAGGTTAGTATCACATGTGGTGGTCTCTCACCAGCTGGTCTTTCTCTGTCGAGTCTAGTCATAGTATCCCATGAATCTCCTAACCCTGCTACATCATCTACAGTCCTTATCTGTTTCCATAAATCAACAGGCAGGAGTACGGGAAACAACAGATCAATATCACTTAAGGTGAATACTGAGGATTGTAAGACAGACTCTGTGGGCCTCATTACACGGTAGGCAGTGGACCAAGGTGCTATTAGCACCTTGGTCCATGCTGGTAAAATACCGGCACCGCTTTGGAGGAAAGGGGAATTACCGCACTATTCCAAGGTTGGCGGGGCGGTAATTCCCCCTTCCCCCATTGCCCTTCCCCATTCCCATTTTTGCCCCATAGGGCTCTATGGGAATGGGGAAGGCGCTAATTACGGTGCTGCAAATTGCGGTACCGTAATTACCACCCTGGTCCCTTTGCGGGTTGGTTTTTAACGCCTGCTAAAAGCAGGCATTAAAGTACCAACCCGCAAAGGGACCTCGTAGTAAGGCGGTAAGGGTTTACCGGTACCGGTGCCCTTACCTTTTTGTAAGCGATATTCAATCAACACTACAGCTAAGTCAATGCCTAGTCTGGGATGCTGAGGAAAACCATTATTGATGTATTTTTATATCCAGTTCAGTACTCTGGATGACAACCCTTGTATAACACCCCCCTCTTAGAATCCCCCTGACCACACTGAGCCAAGAAGTAGGTTTGTTTTGCAAATTAAAAGGTTTATTTGGACAATTCAACAATATATATCTATCACACTTTATAATAAATTGATAACTGATATCACACGTCAGAATATGACCGTGATCAACAATGGATAATGTTACAGGGGTACACTGATTTGGTTACTTAGGAGTAGTGTAGAGGATGAGATAGCTGAAATGCTTGATGGTGTCAAGGAAATGCAAGGTGGAATAAGATGCAGTACAGAAATAACTTGTTATGATTTTAGCAAAAGGTAATATGATCACTTTTTCTTTTGACAATTCACTCCACCCCTATGCAATACAAGAAATGGAAGGAGAGCACGCAGTCTTCAAGAATCCCAACAAATCACACTTTATAATGCAATACACAGTTCCAGTTCTCCCAGCAAGCTTAGGGAAAACAGGGATGAGTTTTAAACACAGGCTAATTACTTTAATGTGGTTTGCAAGGAAGTGAAAAGGTGCTAAAATTGCTTTTAATTCCCTCTAGAGGTTCAGGGTAGGTGATGGCTACTTTGTATTAGTCCAGGCTCACTTTAACAATGCTCTATGAGTTATTACCAAGTTGCAAACGGATTTTAACAAAAGAAAGAATGGAGCTGCTATTTTGACAAGTGGAGAAATTGAGCCAAAATGCAAATCACGGTAAATTTCACGAGTGCGAGAATCGCGATTGCGGTAAAAGTATAAGGTATAAGGAAGTTAAATCTCATTCCTAGCCCAAACGGTTCCAGAGATACGGACGATTTAATAAAGGTAGTTTTTCGGATTTAAAGTAAACTCAAAATGACAGGTGACAGCTTGCAGCTGCAGAATTGACAGGTGACAGTTGTGCAGCTTTAAAAATGACAGATGACACGATTTCTATGAGGCTGTTCTACTTAGGTTAAAACAGTTTGGATTAGATTATTTTAACTAAGAGATTGGTTCTGCACAGTTCTGCTAGGTACTCACAATATCAATTTGAAATAGGTCTCGTCACGGTCTGGTCAGGTTGGACGGGACTTCCGGCAGGTGGTTCTGAAGTCCCGGCTATCTGGGTCAGCTCTGCTCTCTGGGTCTGTCAAGCACCGGATCTGCTCACAACGGTCTGGTTTGTGGTTCTCTCGGGTTCCGGATACAGCACTGCTTTCTGGATACTGCTACAGGTTCTTGCAAAAATTCTTGGCAAAAATTCAAACAGCTCGCCCGGCTGTTGAATAGTTTGGTTGGTTTTGAGGCCTGCTGAAGAGGATTCAGCTGGTGGATTCAGGCCTCTCTGCTACAAATTCTGGAGTTAATTTCTGCTACAGGTTCTGGAGATTGATGGATTTGAAGTCTGGAGTCTCCCGGCAGAGCATCCCGCAGAAAATGGAATTGAATGTCCCTACCTGTCCCAGCAGTCTCATTTTATGTGTTTTAAAAAGTGGGTGGAGAGGCTAGCATCCCTAAGCCTGCCCCTCTCTTGATTTGATAGGTCAATAGATTCTTTGGTCCCTGATTTGGGAAGGGATAGTGTGTCAGAGTGGTGTCATTTTTATGACCTGCAGAAATGACACTCCCCTGGTCAATGTGCACACAAATCTATTCCTGATCCAAATACATATTTCCCAGGTACACAGTTGTTTGACATCACATACACACATCATATATTACTAAAGATAGTCCCTGTCCCGACTCTGGTGTTTCTAGGAGCTTGCATTAAAAAATGGCAACTTATTTTCGATTTTAGTGGGTTTTGCAACATTGGTTTTTCATCAAAAATTATACAAAGGTACATTTCCCTTCCACATATATCCCAGTAACTTTCCATGTCTCTAGCTTAAACACATTGTCTACAATAATCATAATTAGCGGGGTTTTGCCACAGAACATGGTACAAATTGGAGTTTGGACTCAAATCGTGAGGGCATTTTTAAAACTAAGACTCTCAAAGTTGTACATTCCTGTCATTTGGTTACAATAAATTATCACTATTTCTATAAACTATATATTTGTTGCAATTCAACTCCCCAAAGTGTTTGGGTCCGCCTCCAGAAGTCTGGGTGGGTCAGTGATCACATGTCTCTCCTTGCTGGCAGAGGGCTGTTGACAGGAAACACTCAAAATTAACATACCCCATTCAACAGAAAGAGCCTTTTGTGTGGGCTCCAGCAGGCTGCCTGGAAGTCTCTCCTCAATCAATCAACAGGGTCATGTGATATCCTGCCTCCTAGTGTGGGAATCTCTGAGGTGTTAAGGTTTCCCAGCCTCTTGGCCTCTGGGAACAGCAGGTGGCTAGATTTTCAATGAACCAACAAGCTTCGAAGTCCCTGCCCCTCTTGCAACTCCTAAATACAGTTTCCCTGTCAGAGTTTAGACCGCTAGCGCCACCTTGGGGAATTTGTCGGTACTGCATCCATTTTTGAGTTGTCTTGAATTACTGCATTTCAATAGAGTGGTCTTTTGCTTGATAGTATAGGGCCCTTGCTTAACATTGTTTTGATGGCATCCTTACAGTACAGTGGTGATGTGTAACCCCCCACAAGAAGGTTGTATCTTTGGAGTGGTCTCGTGCCAACTGCGTAGTTCTCCTATTCTGGCGTGAATGTGGGCGGCGATAGCTCATCCCCACATCCACCCAGTCTATTGATTTAGTTTGTCCTGGGATAGAATAATGGGCGGCGACAGCTCATCCCCACATATACCCAGTCTATTGAATCAACATGGGTCAAAACCCTTGACACGGTACCGGTAAACCCTTACCGCACTATGTGTAATGAGGCCCTATTTCTTTGTAGAACCCTGTCGGATTCTTCCCAATATAGGGAAAAGATTGTTTGATGGTGTTCACTTCCTGTCTCGAGAACGGGACGTGAACGAACTGGGACACATAGTGTGTTGGAATATCGCGAGCAGGTGTACCGGCTGCAGCATCAGCAGGAATCTCAACTTTTGGGACAAATGTCGGAGGAACCTCTCTCATAGGCAACTGAGAAGTAGGCAACTCCGAACGCTTACTAAGTAATACTGCTAAATCAAGTGCTAAAGCTGCTGAAGAAGTGTCAAACGAAAAAGCTCTCTTATAAATACTCAAAATCTCTGCGGGACAACAGATCTTTCTTTTTACGCACTCATACTGTAGGTATTCTACCATTACGTGTATCACTTTCCTCTGCATTTCTAGCGTATACTGACTTTACGTGTCATGCACTTCAACGGGAGTTATCGATGTATCTGAGATCCACCTAATCGCATCTTTCATACAAATTCGTGTCTCCTCATTTATCAACTTTCGACAAGGAGAAAACCGTTTCTGTATGAACATAACATCCAAGCAATCGCCATCTACATCTTCATTCTTTAGCCCTTCCAATTCCCTTCTATACCCAAAAACCCTCTCAACATGCTCTTGTACCTTCTCTGCAGTATCTCTAGAAAATGCTAAAGTATTCAGATCTCTTAACCGTTGTCGGAGGTCTGTATCACTTAGTCTGTTCCACATTACACATAAATGAATTCCTAATTCCTCAATAAAAATGTTTTTCTCAGGAAAATTGTCTAAATTATGAAGTGTGGCAAGAATATCAGCTTGGTCACCCTTCTCCATGCAACGCTTAGCCCACGCAGTTAAATCACGCTTTTTCTCTGAAGATACAGTATTACGAGTTACAACCCTTGAACCCGCTCCCTGATCTACTACAAGCGGTGTAGAACCACTTGGAAGAAGGAGAGTAGGCAAATTTTGAACATCTGGAAACAAAGGTACTATCACTGGCGCGGCAGGCGAGCCTACCGGACCCGTAGCAGCAAGCAAAGGTGGAGGAACAAGTGGAGGAGAAACGACAAGAGGAGGAACGATGGGAGGAAGAAGAGGAACATTAAGAGGAGCAATAGGAGGATCGGGAGGAGGCACCAGGCCTTCATTCATTTAAAAGTTTATTGATAAGTTAGTCGGATACATGAAAGTCTTTAGAAGGATACATTTTCTGGATACCAAGTGAAAAACGCCCTATCCATATTCCTAACTGACTCAGACTGTTTACTCTGGTCATATAACAATACTTTTTCAGAGTTCGTCATATGACGGCGCACATGCTTTTCTCTACTCTTAAGCTGTTGTATAGCTTCTTTCTTCCAATTCTGTGATACATCGAATGCTGCAGGTCTAGCCTTTTTCTTCAATAATATGGATTCTAGGTATTCAATACGAGGAATTTCAAAACTACCATTGATTGGCCACTGAAGTACGGAAGCATGTCTAGTTTGTCTGTGCCAAATATCGTTAAATACTATACTACCAATGCCATGCTTGCAGTACATAGTAGATGCCGGCGACCCCTCCATTGGTGCCGGTCGGCCAAATTCCAAAGATTGTCTGTCACTGCGGAATAACGCCCTGAAACAGGCAGACAATTTCCCAGGCATATCAGAATACTGGACTTGCAAGTGTAATACGCCAAAACAAATTATCAGGATGCTTAAGAATCAGGTCACGACTCACCTGATCAAATCCTAAGGAGGTCTGATCGGAATGCACATTTTATAACTAAGGTCCCTCGTGGTTGGTGATTTCGGCAAATCTGCCCGCCTCGATATATGGACCCTCGTCAAGATGCTGACTCGGACCGCAGGCTTACCGTCCAGGGATCGGGTCGTGCAGCGCTGCTGAGGTGTCGCGTCTCATCCAAGAAAGGGGCCCCCTTTTACACCATCCGATCCCGGTCCGATAGCCGAGTCAACCTTCAACGAGCTGGCATCAATCTTGAGGGTCCCTATTCGGGCGCCATCTGTAAAAGCAAAAGAGAAATATCGAGGATGAGTACCACAAAAGGAAATACACCAAACACAGGCTTATAAAGATTCTCAGATCTTTATTCAAATAACTGTACAGTTTACAAAGAAACAAAGTATCAGATAGCTATCTGGCCCTCAGTACATCACAATGAATACCAGCCCTCTCGGTGTGAGAAGTGAGAGATACTGGACGTCTAAACATTTGCGTCTTTTATACAGTTTTCAATCGCAATGTCCAGCCCCTCTGCAGGTTAATTATTCTCGGTCTAGGGTTCGTGCTGAGTTCGCCTCTAGTTAGTCCAACTATATGCATTTGGATTACTTCTAGTTTGCATAACAACAAGTCACAATGGCAACAGTGTATCTTAGAATTTGACATTAAGTCTTAGTACATGTTTTATACAATGTAGTTCAACAAGTGTTCACGTTTAATATTTAAACAACATTGTATTCAATATATGTCCGTGGATCAGACTTGTTGGCGCAAGTAATCCTTTAATCTACAGGTCAAACATAGGGCAAGGTCTCATTACACGGTCCTAACATTTAGCCTACGGGCAGTTCAATCATTAACTTATGTAAAGGTCAGAACAGCTAAGGTTACGAGCAGAAGAACACTGTCCACCATTTTAGAACACAGAGTGACTTTGAAACAGAAATCAAAATGGCGGATGTTCCCAAAATGGTGGCTAGGTCGATCTAAGGTCGGAACCTTGCAACGCGGATTTCTTCGCAGAGTGACTGGGTTTAGGCCAATATATAAAATAAAGGAGGCATAATATGATATCCAGTTTAACAGATCCACCAGGATGCCAACATCATGGGGGTGAAGTTGGCAGCCCTCTGCCTCATTGACATGGGGGTGTTGCTCTCTCTGGAAGAGGTAGATGGTTCCGACATGGCACTCCTCCCAAGGCAGGTATGGCTTTGATGGGTCCTGGATAGGTGCTGTGAAGCTGTGGTGGTGTTGGCAGGGAAAGGTGGAAGTCTCAAATCACAGATGAGATGGTCACAGGCCCAATGCAGGAGTACAGGTAATTGCGGGACAGCAATCAAGCACTCACAATCAATCAGGCAGCAGCAGATACAGAGTGTATGAGTCAATGCAGGATCAGAGGAGGCAAAAGCAATGGCTGGGGGGAGGAGGCGCTCTGATGCACGTCTCTTATCCAAGACAGCCTAAAACACAGTAAAAGCCCTTACTGCGTAATTTAAATGACACACGCTGCCATTACCGTGCCTAAGCACCTCACGGCAATGATGGTGATATTTAAAGGGTGCGAAGTGCATCACTGTTTGTGCGCGTGAAGGTATGAAGATGGATGACTTTCGCATACACGTATTTGTGGGTGATATGCAAGCAGTTTCCTTCAGATAACTTGTACCGTATTTTTATTTTTGAGGGTTGCCTCTGCTCATACCCGCATGTATTTATTTCCATTTTGAGGCCTACAGAGTATCGCAAATGCATTTTCTCGTTTTGGGGTGCCTCTGCCTATCGCATACTGTTTTTTTCACCTTTCAGAAGCTTTACGGGTATCACGTACACATATTTTTGCTTTTGTGGTACATTGGAGTCTTGCTGGACCACGCATCTACGTTAGACATCACATAGACCGTTCCCTGCCTCATATTGCCGAGAACAAAATATTGGTGTGTATTCCATTCATCCATTACATCTGCAACATGAGTGTAAAGGCCCCTAACGGTAAAGGGAAAGGGAAAGAGAGTAGACAGGGACGTGGCGAGGAAACATCTGCCCCAGCCCCTGGAGGATGTGGTCTGCCTACACTCACATGTGACCCAGCATCTGGATGTGCACATGGATGTGGTCGGAGGGAAACAGGTGAATCAGCACCACCTAGGGCCACTAGGTCCAAGAAAGCACGCCCTGCAGAGCAGGAGGTGGATCCACCCCAAGGCACGGCACAGAAGAAGGGTCTGCAGAGGAAGAGGTGCTTCACTGATTTTCCCATATTCGGGGAGCACCTATACACAGGCACAGTCCTCATCAACACCTTAGGTGTGGACATGCGCACTGCTGAACAGGTCCAGAAGTGGTGGAATGATCTCACACGGAGGACCAAGCATAATCTCAGTGCAAACCAGGCCTTTGCACTGGCCACTGGAGGGTGGGCAGCAGAGGAAGCAGCTGACTCCAATTGAAGAAGCCACAAGTCAACTCATCCCCATTGAGCAGGTGCAAGGCGTGGGAGGCATGGAGACCTATGAGGACACATATGGTGAGTGGCATTTGTGTGCATTGTATGTGTGGACAATCATGGTTGACCTACCCATGTATTTGTAGTAGTACAGCTGGCTGCTGCAGTACACATCACTGTCTGCTTGCCTGCACAGCTGTGCCAGTAATTGAATGCAGGGTTAAATGTCCAAAATATGTGCAAATTGTAACACCCCATGACGTACACCTCTGACAGGCACACATCGCTCACAGGGCACACATCTGTGTCACGCCCAAATATTCCACATCCACATGTATCATTCATTGCAACATTCTTTGGGCCTATCTCTTTGCATTATGCATCAAGTACATACAATATATGTTGACCACACACATCAATTGCTGCACACATATCACGTCATTGATTGTACATGTACTATGCTTGGCACAATACTGCAATGGACCGTGCTGTCCTGATATGGGTGCAGAGTCACATTAGGTGTAATGTGGCAATGGTTGCCATGTTAAGTGTATGTTAAGGATGTCAATGGTGAGTGAATTCATGTAGGCCATGTCCCAATGCATCCAAGGACATCACTGTTAAGCATCTCAGGAATGCAGCATATGTAGCAATTGTGAGAAATGGATGAGCAGTCTACATGTGTGATTTGCCATGACATGGTTATCAAGTGCACATTTTTAATCATGTATTGTCCTTCATATTTAGATCCTGGTAGTATCTGTGGATTTGGCCAGCTAACTGAGGCAAAGTGCTGGCCTTCAGCATTACAATGCCCCATGTGCATTACTTGTCCCTGGGTTGTGTGATGAAATGCGTGTTGCATTGCACATCAGTCATTTTGTATGCCACTTTTGTACATCTATCGGTCCACTAACGGCAGGGACAGGACTGGGGTAGGGAGTCGCATTTCAGTAAAGGCCACACATCCGTGGTTTACAGCTCACAGTGTGCAAGTCACAATGTCAGATGTATGTGTGTCCAACCATTTTGTGTCCATCTGATATGATATGATATGATATGATATGATATGTCATTTATAACGCGTCTGTACAAGGTGTGACACAGCAAGGGAGGGGGAACAGAGTGAAGACAGAGACAGTGATCCTACTAGGCCAAGTGTCATTCAGATCGTCGAAAGTGCAGAGCAAGGGGGAAGAGAAAAAGTGCAGAGTGGAAGGGTGTTTAGGGACAGTGCAGTACAGGGGGTAATAGAATACATAAAAACAATAAGAGAAGTATAGCCAGCTGGTGGCAAGTGCAAGGGTAAGTGCAGATATCAGGTGTCAAGTGCTGGTGGGGGACTGTAGGGATACAGAAAACAGTCCCCAAGTGTGGGGGTTGCCAGAGAGGCAGTGCAGGTGTGTACCTGGTGGGGGAGGGGACCTGGCCCTGAGATCAGAGGGTGGCCAGGTTACCAGTACAGTTTGGCCAGGAATTTCAGAAGGGGAGATGAGGAAAGAAAGCAAAAGCAAAGAGGAAGGTTTTGAGGTGCTTCCTGAACCAGCAATGGTTCTCCTCAAGTTTCAGGGAGTCAGGGAGGCTGTTCCAGAGGGAGGCCCCAGCCAAAGAAAGAGATCTACCACCAACTTGTTGCTTGGAGAAGCGACTGGCCCAGAGGGAGTTGGAGGAGGATGACAGAAGAACTTGAGAAGGAAGCTATTTAGGAAGATAGAGTTGAATGTATTGAGACCCCATGCCCCAGAAGGCCTTTTGGACAATGCAGAAGGTTTTGAACTTAATCCTCACAGCCACTGGGAGCCAGTGCAGAGATTTTAGTCGTGGAGAGATACGATCCCTGGGCTTGAGGCCAACAACAAGTTTCTCAGTCCTGTTCTGGATGAGTTGCAGAGGGCGAAGAGTAGAAGCAGGCAGATTTACAAAGAGGCTGTTGCAATAGTCCAGCCTAGAGAGAACCAGAGCTCTGGAGACAGTGAGCCTCTGGGGGAAGGAGAGGAAAGGAAGAATACCTCTGAGGTGGTTGCAGCTTATAGTGTGACTTCTTCGAGACGTCAGAGATGTGAGGAGAGAAGGAGAGTGTGGAGTCGAAGATGACCCCAAGGTTTTTAGCCTCGCAGGTGGGAGCAGGAAGAGGGCCAAGAGAGGCCAACCAGAGAATAACAGTAAAGGAAGGAGCGGATGTGCCAATGAGGAGAATCTCAGTCTTACTGGCATTAAGGCAGAGATCATTGGCGGCACACCACTCCTGGATAGCAGACAGACAGTCAGAGATGAGAGACGGAGAAGAGGTGGCCGAAGGAAGCCTGAAAATGAGCTGAGTGTCATCCGCATTGCACTGAAAGTTGAGGCAGAGAGCGGCAATGCGGTGGCCAAGAAGTGCCAGGTATAGGTTGAACAGCTATGGAGAGAGGTTAGACCCCTGGCGGACACCACAGGTAGAGATAGAGGAGAGGATGGACCCAAGTTGGACCTGGGAGAGTCGATCAGAGAGGAAAGAAGTCAGCCACACCAGGGCCTAGCTGGTGATACCCAGGTTAACACAGAGACGGTTGAGCAGGATGGCATGGTTGACATGTCAAAGGCAGAAAAGAGATCAAGCAAGATGAGGACACCCGGGGAGTTGGAATCAAGGTCTGAGAACAGGTCTTCACGGATGTTCAGGGGAGCAGTTTCCATGCTTCTGGCAGCTCTGAAGCCAGACTGATGGTCATGAAGACAACCAACAAATTCAGTGTGAAGATTAAGCTGGGAGATGGTCAGCTTTTCCAGGAGTTTGCCCAGGAAGGGAGTGATGGAGATTGGGTGATAGTTACCTGGGCAGGCTGGGTCGGCAGAGGGTTTCTTAGAAGAGGGTGCACAATGGAATGCTTCATGGGGATGGGAAGACTCCAGTGGCGAAGGAGTGGTTGCATAAGTCGGTGAGGGCAGGAGCCAGGGAATCAATGTGGTCCTTGATGGTTTTGGAGGAACTTTGATGTGCATGTGCATGTTTGTCCCGAAACAAATGACTCAAACTCTCAATCTCTGTCCACGTGCAGGTGATGATGCAGCAGATGCAGAGGAGGAGGAGGAACAAGAGAAGCTGGTATGTCAGTCCACCAATGTGGGTTGCGGTGTCCTCTGCCATGAAAATCCACAGGTGTTACAGGCTATTACCAGTCATGCTCCTGCCTCTTCAGACTGAGCTGATTCTGCTGATTCAGATGCAGAACCAGAGGCAGAGGACTTGCAAAGGGAGACGGTGAGTGCCACAACGGGCAGATCAGATGGGGCCATTGAGTCTGTTGTGGTGCAGCTGACTTCACATGGCCGGTCAGTGGTGAGCCTTGATCGTGATCAACAGATGGAGGCTTGTAGACCTGCAGCCAATGGCAGGGGCCCCACAGAAACGGACCTGGTCCCTTGCATCACACCACCATGTGCCACGCACAACTGGTGGACGTGTGTATGCTGGAGATCAGTGTGGGATCAGAAAACGTTGAGTGCCATCATCTGGCATGGCAATACATTGAGTCGTTTTGCAGAGGGCATGGAACGCCTGGCCGAGAACATGTTCATACCAGCGACCCGGCATGCGGGATTCGCAACAGCTAAAAGACATTCGGTCCTGAAGCCGTTCCCACAGACTGGGTGTGTAGGCCAACATCAAGGGCCGACGGCTAATCTTAAGTGCCTGCAGGAGTCCGTGCATGCAGATGCTAGGGCACAAGGAGAGGCCCTGAGTGATAAGATGTTGGCATGTCATAGATCCAATCGCCGTGAGATGGAGAGCTTCAGGACTTCACTGCATGAAAAACTCTCAGCCACAAGGACACAACTCCAGGAGGAGATGGATGCCTTGTGGCAGACACTGTCCCAGAAACTTGATGCATCAACAGTGAGCGCACATACATACTATGTGGCCATTTGGTATGAAGAGCATTGTGAACTCACCAAAATGGGGGTTCTGGTGCATGCATCTCTGTCATGGCTGGCCCTGTACAATTAATACCAGGCCTTGGCACTGCATGGACTGGGTCCACCGCCACCATCACAACCACCTGCAGATCCACCAGTGGATGCCAAGCCCAGCACACCCATGCCTCCTCAACGACCTCTCATGTTATGTTCATGAGCCCATGGAGGGGTTATTTATTTGTTTTCATTTGTTTTTAATGTGTAGTCCACTCATGTGAATATGGAAATGCACCCTCCCCATTTTTTTACCTCCAGTCCAGGATGGACATATTTTCTGAGGGGGAACCTGGCTGGTGTGGTCTGATTTTTTTATATTGTTGGTGCTTTAAACGCGATGGACACCTTTTTTATATGTTTTCATACCCCTGTCCAGATGGAGGCATGTGTTGTTTTTTTCCCCTGTCCAAGATGGACTGTTTTCATTTTATTTTTCAGACCTTGAGAGATGTGCTGTTGCCCTCTCAAGGGAATAATGAGTGCAGTACTGGAGATACAGCCATGCACAGTGGTTTGAACTGCCATGGTTGACTTGAGAAGAACAGGATAACATGTGCAGGTAACAATGTGTTGATGGCCTTTTGCACATATGTTAAGTATGCATGATTTGCTACTATGGCTGGTGGCATAAAATGTCCCATGTTGTTCCAGTGATCCTGATTCATCCAGTGACTGCACTCCATGGGAGGACCACCCTGCACCCTTTCACCACCCTAGTCCCCATACCCTCTGCCATGCGCTGGACCTCCATTCACAAATGTGGAGGTGATGAGGGAATCACATCAAGGCAGCTCTGTCAGCAGATAAGGATGAGCACTTTCGATCGTGTGAAATCTGTATTAGTGATCACCACGATCTTTGCATGCACTGTCACATATTTATTTTCTATGGGTATGATCATTGAGCCATGGTAAATGTCAGTGCAGATGTGTGTATCACCACATGCATGTGTGTGTATGTACCCTTGCACATCCATGTGGTGCATTGTTTTTCAGATTTCAATTCCACAATTGACTGCCAGATCATGGCAATGTGTAGCACTTATCACATCTTTCTAAATGTACATCCCGATTCACGTCCTGCCCTCTCTGTGCATCTGGACTCTGTTTTTTGGTTGTTCACCACTTGCTTCACTGACCGTTATGATGTCTTCTTACTGCCACCCTTCTCCTCCCCCAGACCCATGTGCCTTATGGGGCCCTGCAGGTGTACTCCCTGTCCACACTACTCTTTGACCTGTGCCAGAGCCCACTCCACACTCTTATCTGCTCACATGGCATGCCATGCTACAATTCCACATCTTACACATATGTCCCTTGTCAGGTATACGCACCCTCGGCTGCCCCCCTTCATGGCCTTGCCTCTGGTAACACAGATCTAGCCATTTGTCTCCATTGACTCCACAGGACAGGTTTGGCACACTTGGTGTATCTTGGGTTGTACTGGTTTGTCATTATTTATTGATTGTGTTATGTCCAAAACAGAACGTTTCACAAACATATGAATAAATACAAAAAAGACATAAAAGACATAACATGAAAAACATAAAATTCATAAGTGCAATAAATGTGGTAGATACAATAAAAATACAGTAAGATACCTAAAAAGCTGGATAAGAACTGCATACAAGCCTTCTACTGAATGTTACATAGTTAGTTTCATTGAATTTCTGTTGCCATTGATCGTGCATTGATATACGCTTACATACCCTGCGGACAGGCTCGCTCTTTTTATTCTCGTTACTTTGCTAATAAAGATTTAAGTATTCAATTCAAGTTCCTGGCTATAATACTCCACTGGTTTGTGCATGTGTACCACTGACAGACTTTACCTGCGTACCCGAATTAAGTCACTTGTTCTTCATGGTTGTTTTCGGTATGTTCTCTCCACCTGGATGTTTTGCATAACTATTATTTCCATTACTTGTTATTCTAATCCAGCACTATGAGAGACTGCCTGTTGTGTGTCTACATGTGGGCACATGCATGTGGTACATAGTCCACCCCCCCGGCTTCTGTTCATCTGTTGTCTCTGTAGGTGTTTCCAGTGCACCCTATGGTGCCTGCACACTTACTGTGACTGTCTCATCCAAGTTGTGTGGTCTGTTGGAGGGCGAGTCAACAGCCAGGTATTATTTTCATGTCCATTTACTGTGGTGTCCAACAGGGGGGGTTGGTGGTTGGTGCATGGTCTAGGGATGTGGTTGAAGTGACTTATTTGGTAGATTTTGCAGACATGGGTGTCTTTCTGGGTTACATGCCATAGTGGGTTTTGCATGTTGTTTTCTGATAAGAAGCTGCTGATTAGCCTTTCGCCGTTGGCCTTTGTTTCCCAGGGTGCCCTTTTCCCTCATCCACTTTTATCCTTGCTTGCCCCCAATATGTGCTATTTTCCATTATTGTGCCTTGCAGGCTCTCAGACCAGCCTGCATGTGATCTTTCTGTCTCTGTCTTCATCTCTTGCCCGCCTTCTCTCTACCCTCACCCACTGTAACAGCCACCATCTCTCTCCTCCTCTACACAACAGCCAGACTCCTCCTTGCAACATGATTCCCCTATCCCTCTCTCTCTCTCTCTCCACTCCACAGCTATACATTCATCACTCTGAGTCCTGTCTCCCTCTTGCCCTCTGTCATCCTTCACATCAGCTACCACACTTGTACTTCCACTGCCCAGACCTTCACCTCCTCACTTGTCCTTTTCCTCCCCTGCATCCATGTGTGACCCTATGGCACACGTGATATGTGACAGTGGGTGTGCAGGACTTGTATGCATGCAATCAATGGCCCCACTTGTGCCCACATTCCGGGGCTGACTGAAGCATGTTTCCAGAGTGCATGTTGTGCAGTGCTTGACATCTGTTTGTTTCTCTGCCAGTGATTTCTCTGTTGGTGGGTTTTGCTGGTGTGAAGTTGATGTTCGCGCATGCTCTGTTATTTGTACTTCCAGACATTGACCATGGGTGGTCCATGACAGTTACATTGTCCCATACGGGGAGTTGCCATGACTGACCAGTTTCTTGACTTTAATGCAATGCATGTCTTTGCAAGATTACAATGTTGTTTCAGGTGGAATGTTGTGGATGCAAGACAGGTGGAGGCCTTATGCAGGTAAGTTCAATCCTCTCAGGGGTGCACATGTTGATGACAGGGAGTCTGGCACTGTGTGGGCTGATTTTCTTGTGCCTTGGACTGAGGTGAACGGGTCTAGCGTCATGGGTATGGGGACACATGATGATGGTAGGGTGACCAGTCTATGCTTGCTGTTTTTGCATGGGAATCAGGTGGGCAGTGGTTGTGGGATGATTGCTGTGAGGGAGGCTGTCACTGTGGGTATTTATTGTTAAGCTATCCTGAGGTGAGCAGGACCAGCTGCATGGGTGAAAGGACACATGGTGATGGGAGTCTGGCAAGTTATTTGCATGTGCTGCATGTTTTTTGCCCGTCAAAGGGCCTCCTGGTCACTCAGTTTGCCATGGCATGTCTACCCATGCTCAAAAACGCAAGTGAACAGAGTCACTCCTACCCATTCACAGACCCATATGGTCTGGTGTATAATATAAAAGACACACCTTCAAATTAGCTGAACATTTTTATAATCAAAGGACAAGACCTAATGGTCTAATTGCCCACAGAGCATAGTATGTTCCAATGAACAACAGACATGTGATAAATGCATGATGCTGATGCATTCATACTATGTTTCCGATTGCAACCTTCGGCTCAACACAGTTTGGTTCGCTATCTGCTTTTTTGGACTCATTGGCTGTGCTGAACCCGTAGGCTTGGCTTGACTCTGGAGTCAAGGATGGTACCACAATAGCCAGTGTGCCTCGCTGCCTGGGTAATCAATGCGGGATGACCCCGTGCACCATTGACATCTTTTACTCTACAAGCCAGCTGAAAATCCCGGTCCGATGTTTTCCTTTTTGGAGACTTCTCGGGTCAGGGTTGAAAAGGGCAAGGGCACTTCCCTCCTTGTGACCCTTTCAGCTTTCACCCCCTTTCGTCTCCATTTGAACTGGTCCTGGAATAGATGCTTCCTTGTGCGGTTGGTCTTGCTCGTAGTGTGCTCTCCTGCTCTGCCTTTTATCCCTGTGGGGAAGGCAAAGGGCCGTCAGGTGTGTGTGGTTAGTGTCAATTACCTGACTCTGCCTGAACCTTGTGTTGGGACATGTCAGGTAAACGGCTCAGGTGTTAGTCCATTCTTTGTCATGGTGTAAGAAAGTATTTGTGCTGGAAAAGGAGGGTAGAAATTCTGAATATCCTATAGGGTAGGATGGGAAAAAGGTGTTACAAGGAAGGGGGTACCGCATCTCAAACCCTCAGTGTCCCACTTCCACTCCCCATAGACCCCTCATCCAGGTGACTCCTCCCCCACTGGGCCACCCCCAGGAACTGGATCCAATAGTGATGGCCGTGTCCTGGCCACCTGAATGACAGATCTCCAGGGACCAGCGGGTGACACACCATCAGGTTTTTCACACCACCAACTATGGCAGTGGTGCGCTGAAAGGACACTTTGGCCAGGCAATAGAGTGCTGTCAGTACCTTTTCCAGGGTGGTAAGTGCATGGGAGCAGATGGTGGTGGATGTCTTCCTCCTACTCCCTGACCAGGTCTAGTATGGCATGGGATGGGAACCGGAACCTTTCATATACCTGGTCGTCTGGCATCCCAAACAGTGTGGTGCGTGTTTTGAAAATCTGGGCACTCCTCCTTCTGTGTCCATGTACGATGGCTCCCAGTATTCTGGCATTCATCATGGCTGACCAATTCTGGAATGTTGTGCATTGGAAGCTTTATATGTGTTGTTTCCTTTGTACATTGTACGCGTGTTGTACTTTGCATGTAGTATCAGGTGGCGGTGAGTGTGACTTTTCCCAACGTGACGTTTTGCAGTAAAATCTATGAATTCGGTTATGTTTACGTTTGAATGGGCGTGTGATTACACTGCATGGCCGTCCTTCAACACGCCCGCGTTCTTTCTCATTTTGCGGGGTAATGGGAAATATGCATCTCTTGCCCCAAAGTGCTCAACTGAATGCAAAGCCGTGACAAGCAAGTGTAGAGTCCGCGCAAGGTCCCCGAAAAGGCCTGCAAAGTCGATTCCATGAATCGATGATGGGGATTTTGCATGTTGAATGGCACGCAAAGGCACTATTCAGCATGCAGAACATTCCACAAATCAGGCCCTTACTGAGACTCAATTCACGTTGCTTTGAAGCCTAGAAATACGGTTGTGTAGTTCTGTCCCTTCAAGAATGAATTATTAAAAGATCTGAAATATCTGCAAACTGCTGCTTGATTATGGGCCTGATTATGAGAAAAAAACGCTGAACTCAAATGCTGTTAAGATGTGTGGTAAGAATGCAGTAACAGAAAGGGGACCTTACCATGATTCCTCATTTTGGAGGACCATAGGACTATAAATGTCATATTACTGCTTCCACGAATGCAGCATGCAATTATATCACATCTATACTGCTCTGTAGGGAGGACATTTCCTTCACACAAGAGCAAGAAATTTGCAAGAGTTTCAGGTTTGAAACTCGAAATATGGAGTAACTGTTAAACATCCTGTAGCTCGTTTTGCTCCATAACGTAATTTGCCAATGGGGCGCTGTTACGTAAACAGACACATACACCTGTGTACGCCATCCTTTGCCCAGCACATTTGCACTCTGTTGTGGAAATGAGTAAATGCCGCCTATCAGGCCCACATGGCAGAAAGGGTTTATAATGGATCCCTATGGAATCCGCCGGCTTTATGCTAGTGCATAAAGCCAAAGGGTTCCATAGGTACAACCAGCATTTGGGCCGGCCTGAAATTGAATGCCAGCAGAAATGCTGGGGCATTTGCATGCCGGAGAGGATTGGAGGCAGCGGAAATGCAGGTTGGGTTCCGCCCCTCCTCTTCATCATATAAATCAATGAAAATGCGGTGGTATGTCATTGGAAGATGTAAAAGCCTTATACAAGGAACATGAGATCCCATCTAGTCCAAAATACTGGATGTTTTACAACTACCACCATTTTCGTAATGAGGTTTTATGAGTTCTTTTGGATTTCAAACTAACGGCAAAGGGTAAACTTGAATGTGAATGTTTCATTTTTATTGTGAATAAAAAGTGGCAACGCCACCTGTGGCCAAAGTAATCCTGTAAAAGTAATCCTGTAATGTGAGCTACCGAAATGTTTGCAAGGATACAGCAGCTTGGCTTGCTCTTTGCATTCTGTTGGGTATTCTTCCAATCAGTATTTGCCTGACACTGTCATGGCAGCATCAAACACGGGCTGATTGAATGAATACCAAACCCAAGGAACCATTCATCCAATCACACAGTGCTCTAGAATTTCTTTCTCTTCCTCAGTCCCCTGGAATTAGACTGCCCACATTGTTCAGCACTGCACTGCATAGCTCATCCTGCAACTTCTTTGTTAAGTGGATATCATGGAAACTGGCACTGCTTAAGTAATGATATTGATTTGTCGTTTATCTGGCGCTTTCAACGAAGCACTGTTTGGATAAAATATTTACATACAATTATCACCCAACCGAAGTTGGTACTCATTTATTTCTCTGAAGGATGAAAGGCTGTGTTGGTGTTCCCTGGATTTGAACCTGCTGCCTGCAGATCAGACATAGATTGCAGCAGCAAGAGCTCAACCCGCTGATCTATCTCACTGGCTGGTAACTTAGTAACCACACTTAATAGAATCTTTCACTGTTGTGCAAGCTTTGCATAGTGATCCCTGCTTCTCTATTATAACTTGACACATCCAGAACAACGATATTAGTAAACTGACATTGGAGGGTAAATCTGTAAGTACCTGGGGTTTCAATGGCCATACCTGGCAATGGTGTGAGTAGATGGATTTTGATAATAAAACCTTAAAATTGTGTTATTACCAGGGATTTAGATGGTGTTATCTGGTATATGATAGCTTAACATTACTGAAATACCTGACAAATTATGGCACTTACTCGAGATATGATGCTAGTCGTATGATAGTGCATGACCTTCGCCAGACTTATTGACCTCTCCTCTGTCATTTACCCTCTCACCTTTTTCCTCTTCACCCATTAATGGCGGCACTAGATTGGAAGTACTCTTGGCACACTTCTGATCCTCTAGGTGCATCATTAGTGTCAATCACAATTGCACTGTCAAGGCCCAGGGTCCTCAATCCAATATTTTTCTTTTCGGTCGGCGCCTGTTGGCCCTCATCAACTTTTTTACCTTCTTCTGCTACTCCTCCTTCCTCTCTCTCTGCACCTCCTTCACCACCTCCAACAGGTGTATCACCCACCTGTATCCCTCCTTTGAAAACCTTCAAAGCTGGTAACTGGCTACACTTAGCTACTCTGATTGCTCGATCTGTTGTCAAACATTCCTCTGACACCTACTTCCTCCTTTAAGACTTTGATCTCAATCTCCTCGCTCTCACCGAGACGCGGTTCAAGGCTATCTCTGTCACTGCTTTTGACTCCCTCCTCCCTGATGGCTACAAGATCCTCTCCAAGCCTCAGCCCAACTGATCTGGTGGTGCATTAGCCCTGATCTTCCCTGCATGGGTCCCTACTTCTCTTATACCCACCCAGCCCTATTCCTCCTTTGAAAGTTTTGTCTGCAAGCTTGGTGTCTCTCTGACTCTCTCTCTCACCCATGCCACTGTCTACAGATCCCCTGGCCCTGTGTCTGTCTTGCTATCCGAATGGGCTTACTTTACCTCCTCTATTCTGACTTCTACCTCTAAACTCCTCCTCCTTGGTGACTTCAACATGCACCTTGACTCCACTGTTCCTGCCTTTACAATCTTCTGTGATCTTTATACCGCTCTCTCCCTCCCTATTCTCCTTTCCAGCCCTACTAACTCTGCCAGACATACTCTTGATGCCTTCATCCCTGCAGATCTCTCCTTTTCCAACCCTCTCATCACCCCTCTCTCCTGGTCTGACCACTGTCTCCTCTCCTCTCATCTGGGGCCTCTCGACCCCCTGACCGAGTCTTCATCAATAATTCCCGCCTCCCTTGTGGTCATCCGACCGATGAAACGAGTTTCAGCTGCTGTGTTTTTCTCCACCTTCATCCCTCCTCCGTCCCCTCCTCTTGACTCTACCACTGACTCTGTCCTTGCCAATCTTCATCTTTATCACTAACACTCTTGACATTCTGCCCCTGTCATGAGGATCCACCTGAAACCTGTCTCCAACCGTAACAGATGGTAGGACTCTGATCTCGCCGCTCTGAAACTCAAGTGCAGAGTTGCTGAATGGAAGAGGCAGACCTAGGCTCATCCTCCGACAAACTGGCCTGTCGCCTACTCCAGAGGCAAGACTGTCTCTCTATCCACTCCAAGAAGAGGGCCCACATCCAGACCCGTATATCTGGAGCCTCTAACAACACGGCTGAACTCTTCAAAATCTGCAAGGAACTAGCCAATCCATCTGTAGTCGCTACCTCACCACTTCTTTCTCTGGCCCTCCTTACTGCACTGGCACCCATTTCACTTCTAAATCTCAGGACATTCAAACCTCTCTCTCTTCTTCCCTTTTCCCCACTCCTCCCAATGTCCCCCTGCCTCCTTTGGCATCGCTT
Source organism: Ambystoma mexicanum (assembly GCF_040938575.1). Lineage (NCBI taxonomy): Eukaryota > Metazoa > Chordata > Amphibia > Caudata > Ambystomatidae > Ambystoma > Ambystoma mexicanum. The sequence continues at coordinate 709,768,246 of NC_090933.1, forward strand.
CCACCTCCACCCACTTTTTACTCCTTCTCACCCATCACAACGGATGAGGTCTCTCGAGTAGTTCACTCTATGAAGGTCTCACCCAAGCAGGTTTCTCCCTGTTCCTTCAGTACCATTAAGGAGAACATCTACTCTCTCACTCCAGCTCTTGCTGACTTCTGCAACCACTCCTTAGCTTCTGGCTCTTTCCCTTCCTCTCTTAGGAACTCCCTCCTAAAAGAGTCTTCCGCCGACCCGTGGTGTCCGACCAACTACCACCCCATCTCTACTCCTCCCTTCCTTGATATGATATGATATGATATGATATTTATATCGTGCTTAATTGCCAGAGGTTTCAAAGCACAGACCCGGGGATCGAACCTGTGTTGCTCTGTGTCGTTTTGCTTCCAAGGTGAGCATGTTGCCCCTGAGCTATCCTGTCGAGACATCCTCCATGGCAAACTCCTGAGACGTTGGTCTTCCCACAAATGACCCAACAAACTGCTCTCCTGAGCACCTGGCAAAAACTGCTTGCAAATCTTGACTCTAACTCTCCTGTTGATCTCGCTCCTCAGCTGGCTCCCTCCTATGCAACAGCCTCCCTCTCTCTCTCCATCTTGAACCACACTACCTCGAGTTCCGCAAACATCTCGAGAACTTTCTCTTCTCCTCCTTCCCTCTCCCCCTCCTGTGCTAACCATCCCCTGTGTCACTGAGATTGGCGGCTTGGTCCACCAGCATCCCCCACACTGCCCTTTTGGCCCACACCCACCTGTCGGGTGATTTGCCTCTGCCCTGCACTTATCTGTTGGGCGGTAGACCTCTCTCTTTGCTTGGAAGTCTCCGCCCATGCACTTACCAGTTGCCTCCCCAATAGGCATTTCTGGCACTTTCTCCCCTGGGGGACCCTAATCAGCACTTACCCTGACCCCATCACCCCTTTTTCTTTTCACTACACTTGCAGATTCCGAATGTCACAAGGCCTAGTAGGACCGCTTTTCGTTTATTTGCTCCCTTGTTACCTTCCCTTTTTGCCTCATGACGCTTTGAAACACTGTCTGGTTGTATAAGGGCCTTATAAATATTCAATAAAAAAATAAAAAAATGTAAATAAACCATATCTGATGCTGATGCCTGTACAATGCTTATACATCAGCCAAAACTATTGGCTTTATAAATGCTTGCCTTGTCAAATTATGTATCAGCAGTGTTTTTGGGCAACTTGCATAAGCGGGTCATGAGAGTATTAAATGTATGTGACGGTTGCAGTGTGAAATATTAAAGTGTAGGAGAGCAGTCTTGTCCCATGCTGTGCTTCCTAGCAATGTATTCAAAATATGTCAGGGCAAAGCAAAAGATGAAATAGCAGACAAAATTCCTAATTGCGCAATTTGTAGCCCTGCCACACATACTAGATATCATAAGTTTGTGAAGTCCCTTCTAAAATCCTTAATGCACTGGCAGGCCTTCTCTATGCAAGTTAGATATTCATTTGGCCCACTACAAAACCAATTGAAGAAAATGCACTGTATCTCTACAACACCCAAGGGTGGTGCAGAATGTACCCTGGTTCATATTTTTCCCCTTTGTCATAGGGCTATTTTGGTCCGAGATATCCACCTGTTCCTGAAGTTAAAAGGGCCCCCAAAGCAAGCCTTGAGATACAGGGAAGGACTAAGGGACACTAACAGAATGGTGGCTAATACCTGCATTGTCTGGATGCCCGAGCCCTGAATGGAGTGGACCTGTTTACTGGGCTGTATGTTCCATCAAAAAACGGGATGCATGTCTGGCAGAACTCTGTTCAGAGGAACACAGTTATTTTGTCCTCACCTGATCAATGCAGGGCAGCATTAAATGTCCATTTAGCAAAGACAAAGTCAAGAATCATAAAATCCCAGGGCTTCTACACCCTTGCCATATGGAAATTACACACAGTAATCTTATCTTAGAAAGGGTGGTATGCTAGGCTGACCCACTTTCCACAAAGTCAGTGCTAAAAGCAAATTATACATATGTGCCAATGATACAGAGCAGTCTCAGATTTCACAGGTGCCCGCCTGCCAACTGGGGTGACAGCAAAGTCACTTCAGCACAGGCACTACCTTTAGAATAGGCAATGTTCCAAAACAACATAATTATGAGAATTATTATCCTTGTGGCAGTTATAAACTTTGAGTATAAGCTATACTTGTGTTTGTTTATGGTGGCAGGAATTTCTCATAATTATTAAATCCACACTGAAATGGTACCATACTTTTGAGAGCCCTGTGAACCTAGGCCAGCCATGGACAGGCTGTGTGTGTTTTGCCTGGATGGCTGTCTTTGCTGCAACCAGCAGGACAACAGCATATGGAAGTTGCTTCTATTTTGATGTTTGTGACGTTCAGTAACACTTCTCTTCAGCAAGACAGACCATCAAACTGAGCTGTCCTGGGAAACAGGAATCTAAGGGGCACGCACAACACAAAACAACATGCCTTAATCAAGGAGGCTGCATACCAAAGGGTCTTTATTGCTTTGGATCTGAGAAGGGGGCAGGGTTAGTGTGGTCAGAGGGGGCTCAGCACAGTTGGGTAAGGGTTCCACCATCTTGTGTCTCACTGCACCTATTATTCATTCTTGTCCCCTAGACTTTCTTTAGGACAAAGCACTTTTGGTATGATGCAAGAAGAGAAAGACCACTTGTCACGAGAACAGGGATTGGAGCCCTTAAATCAGGATTGCTTTTATCCAATAACCTATGAAACTTTGCCTATAAAAGAGGGGTTTCCCACTCCTTGTTTGATTCACTATTGGACCATACAGGACTTAAGGAATAATTTGTTTGGACTTCTTTTGGGGGTGTTGATCTTTCTAACGTCCTTTGAGGTGAAGAATGGGTGCTCAAAAGCAAAGGCAGACTCCACTCCTTAAGCACGCCCAGGGCACATTGGGGGGACTGTGGGATGTTTTTACCCATGCATCCAAGCCCTACCATAAAACTGTGCAGTACTGGCATGGAAAACATCATGATGGCTAGAACTCCCTAGAGAGTGCACAGGGAAACATGAAGAATAGGCTGCCACCCATTTTTGCCTATGTTGTGAGCACAGGAGGGCACTGCCTAAAACCACCATTGGGCTACACACCCAGTAGCCTGATACCATTGGGAATGGCAATGCTGATTGCCAAAAAAGCAACTCAGAACTGTGGGGAATTCATTTTCTTAATCCCAAAAATGGTTGCATTACCAGTACTCACCACTATCAGAAAGCCGGCGTTTTAAAACCACCAGACTTTTGTGTAAAACTGAACAAATGAAACAAAACCAGACCAAGGAAAGACTTGCTAAGAGGTGGATACAATGTAAAACTATATTCTGAAATGACTTGAAGGAAGTAATTGTTTAATGTATATGTAAAAATTGTAAGTGATTTAAACTGGGAACAAAAAATGACATTTAGCTGAAACCTGGCTTAATGAAACTGAATTCTGCCTGACAACTACCCCCGACAGGAGTTGAAACGGGATCAACAGCTGTGTTCCCAGGCCTGGCTGCCAGGCCTGGCTGCATCCTGAGGTCACATGGCCCTGTTGATTGAAAGGGGAGTGGCAGCTGGGGACTACAGGGAGTTGAACAAAGGCCTGTCCTTGACTCAGGCAAATGTTATATTGGGGGCGTCGTAAAATAGCTTCCTCTTGGGAGAAACTGGGGGGCAGCTGTGCCTCTGTGAAGAAGCTGGCTTGGGGGAAGTGGATAAACCAGTTATTCTACCATGTGATGTGGGAAGCCACACCCCTGTTTGACCAGGGCATAATTTTAAAAAGATAGATAACTCATAGTGCGGACTTGTCAGAATTATATAAGTAATATCATTATTTTTGTGATTTTTCTGTGAACATTTTAAGAGGCGTTAAGACCCGGTGGTGTATTCTGGGGGGTTGCTAGCGGAAAATAGGGTCTCACTCCAAATATATGCATGTTAAAAATCTGACACTTTATCATCTGAAACCCATATCCCTGGTGCACATTTGTGTAAAATCTGGAAAGGTTTAGAGGTCGTTATCTGGATGAAAAGGGGAGAATTCTGTCATCAGTGGACACAACATCGTACGAAGACAGGGATCGGATGGTTTGGTGCTACAGAAAATATGTTAACTGGACCTATAATATTAGAAAAATGGTACATAGATAAATATGTATTTGGGTCAGAAATAGATTTGTGTGCAATCTGACAAGGGGAGGTTCCTCTGACCATAAAACCTACAGCATCACTCTGACTCACATTTCCTTCCCCCAATCAAGCGAGAGAGGAGGAATTGGCCAATGATAAGTGAGAGGGGCAGGTTTAGTTATGACCAACGCACACACCCACTTTCCAAAACACATAAAAAGAGACTGCTGGGACAGGTAGGGACATTCAATTCCATTTGCTGCGGAGCATGCTGACCGACGACTTCACATCCGGAGATCCAGACTTCAAATCCATCAATCTCCAGAACCTGTAGCAGAAATTAACTCCAGAATTTGTAGCAGAGAGGCCTGAATCCACCAGCTGAATCCTCTTCAGCAGGCCTCAAAACTAACCAAACTATTCAACAGCCGGGCGAGCTGTTTGAAGTTTTGCTGAGAATTTTTGCAAGAACCTGTAGCAGTACCCAGAAAGCAGTGTTACATCCAGAATCCAGAGAGGCTAGACCAGCAGAGCAGAGCTGACCCAGATCGCTGTGAGCAGAACCGGTGCCTGATTGACCCGCCGAGCAGACAGAACCGCAGCCGGACGTGTTGACCAGATCCGTGACGAGGCCTAGTTCAAATTTATATTGTGAGTACCTAGCAGAACTGTGCAGAACCAATCTCTTAGTTAAAATAATCTAATCCAAACTATTTTAACCTAAGTAGAACTGCCTCCTAGAAATCGTGTCACCTGTCAATTCTGCAGCTGCAAGCTGTCACCTGTCATTTTGAGTTTACTTTAAATCCGAAAAACTACCTTTATTTAATCATCCGTATCTCTGGAACCGTTTGGGCTAGGAACGAAATTTAACTTTCATCTATACTATAACTATACTCCTTATACCTTTTCCACAATCACTGCGATTTGCGATTTTGGCTCAATTTCTCCACTTGTCAAAATAGCAGCACCATTCTTTCTTTTGTTAAAATCCGTTGCAACTTGGTAATAACTCATAGAGCATTGCTAAAGTGAGCCTGAACTAATACCAACACGCATCTCCCACTCACCCTGAATCTCTAGAGGGAATTAAAATCAGTTGGCACATTTTCCCATCCATTGCCATCACATTTAAAAAGCATTTTGGGCCTGTGTTTCAAACTCCTACCTGTTTCCTCTAAGCTTGCTGGTGGGAACTGAATTTCGTATTGTATTTGATTGCATTCCTGAGAACTGTGTGCTCGTTTCCATCTCCTTCCATTTCTTACATTGCATAGGGGAGGGGGGTGAATTGCCAGAGAAAAAGTGATTATCTTATTTTTTGCTAAAATCATATCAAGTATTTCTGTACTGCATTTTATTCCTCATTGCATTTCCTTGAAACCATAAAGCATTCTCAGCTACCTCATCCTCTATACTACTCCTAAGTAATCAAGTGTACCACTGTAACATTACCCATTGTGGATCCACATCATATGTCTCAGTGTACTATCAGATATTAATATATTATAAAAGTGTGATAGATATATATTGTTGAATTGTCCAAATAAACCTTTTAATTTGCAAAACAAACCTACTTCTTGGCTCAGTGGGGTCAGGGGGATTCTAAGAGGGGGGTGTTATACAAGGGTTGTCATCCAGAGTACTGAACTGGATATAAAAATACATCAATAAGGGTTTTCCTCAGCATCCCAGACTAGGCATTGACTTAGCTGTGGTGTTGATTGAATATCGCTTACAAACTGCACCTCAATTCAGATTGATTCTAGGATTACCCTGGCTGAAATTACATAACCCGATCATTGATTGGGTGACCAGGGAACTCCATTTTGTTTCCACGTGTTGCAAGGATCACTGCCTTGGGTCACCAACCGAGTTCATGAATCACTGTCGGTCCTTGTTGGGTATAGCACCTAATGTAGGAGCGGTTTCTTCAGTATCCTTGCCTCGGGAGTATGAGAAGTATGAAGATGTCTTCGATCCCAAGTAGGCTGATATACTTCCACCCCATAGACCATACGATTGCCCCATTGACATCATCCCAGGGCCAAAATACCAAATGGTAGGGTCTATTCTCTGACACAGAAAGAGAATGTAATTCTTAAACAGTACATCGAGAAGTCCTTAAGTACTGGTTTCATCTGTCCATCACGTTCCCCAGCGGCTTCTCCCATGTTTTTTGTCCCCAAAAAAGAAGGGGATTTGTGTCCAGGCATAGGCTACCGTGAATTGAATGCTATCACCATCCGTAACCAATACCCAATTGCTTTGATCTCAGTTCTTCTTGATCAATTGGGTACTTCCAAGATCTTTACTAAGTTGGACTTGAGGGGTGCTTACAATTTGGTCTGAATGCGTTCTGGTGATGAATGGAAAACAGCGTTCAAAACAAAATATGGTCTATTTGAATACTGTGTTATGCCATTCGGGCTATGCTACGCCCCTGCTACCTTCCAACATTTTATACATGATGTGTTTCAAGATATGTTGGATATGTATGTTATAGTGTATTTAGACGACATCCTCATCTACTCGCCTACATATGATTCCCATGTTCTACACATATTTTCTGTTTTGCAATGACTCAGAGAGAATCAACTATATGCCAAATTGGAAAAATGTATTTTCCATGCCACTTCAGTAGAATTCATGGGCTATGATATTACCGATCGTGGTATACAAATGAGCGTTGCTAAAGTCCAGGCTATTCTAGACTGGCCGGTGCCCTCTAATTTAAAGCAACTTCAGTCTTTCCTTGGGTTCTCTAATTTCTACCAACGCTTTGTCAAATCTTTCTCCTCTATGTCAGCTCCCTGACCGCCCTCACGAGCTCTAAGACTACGTTGGCCTGGAATCAGAAAGTCTGCCTTAACTATGGCCCCAGTATCGTTGCATCCTAATACTGCCTTGCCCTATGTTGTCAAAGCAGACGCCTCTGATGTGGCCGTTGGTGCGATCCTGTCACAGGAATGTCCGGATACAGGCACACTACATCTGGTTGCTTTCCATTCCAGATACTGACATCTTATGAGGCAAACTACACTGTAACCGAAAAGGAGTTGTTGGCTGTTCGCAGCGCCTTTTTAGTCTGGCGACACCATCTCCTCAGAACATCCGTCCCAGTGCAAGTCATCACGGACTATCGCAACCTTCTTGCCTTACAATCTGTGAAGTGTACCACAGCCCGCCACACTAGATGGCATGAATTATTTTCTATGTATAATTTCGAGATCACATATAGACCTGGTTCCAAACACTCTAAGGCTGACACTATCACTAATACATGGCGTTCCTTCACGTGCTCATGAGGGCGAACCCCTTCTGCTTCCACAACAGGTCATTTGCGCTTTTGTGGTGAAAGCCCCTTAGCACTCTTCTTTATTACAGTTGGTGCGTTTCAATCCTAATCTGGTGCATGACCTCGGTTTAACAATCCTCAAGGGTTTGCCTCATCATCTTGGGTTAATTTACTTACCCACTTAGGATGCCCGCAAGACGGCACTACAATGGTGCCACGACTCCAGGTTTGCAGCTCATCCTGGGGTACCTAAGACCCTGGACCTGTTACAATGCTGGTGCTGGTGGTCCTCTATGAAGGAAGATGTGTCTAAATACATAAGGTATTGTGATGTCTGTCCTCAATGTAAGAATGTACTCTCCAAACCCATCGGTCTTTTACATCCACTGCCTGTTCCAGACCAACCATGGGAGATCCTGTCCATGGACTTCATTGTTGAACTACCTGAAGTCTGTGGTTACAATACTATCTGGGTGGTTGCTGAGTCCTTTTTAAAAATGGCTCTGTTTGTTCCATGTAAAGGTCTTCTTAATGCCCCTGTTCTGACCAATTTATTTCTACGGCAGGTTTATCGCTTCTTCGGTCTTCTGAACATCATCATTTCCAATCGGGGAACACAGTTCACGTCCAAATATTGGAGAGCTCTTACTAAATCTCTGGGCATCGAGGATCATTTTTCCAAGGCCTACCACCCGCAAACTGACGGCCAGACAGAACGTCTGAATGCCACCTTCGAACCCTATCTGCGTTGCCTTATCCTCCAACATCAGGATACCTGGTTATCTGTTTTGGTCATGGCAGAATTTGTCTACAATAATTCTCTGCATACATCCACTGGTACTTCACCTTTCAACGCCATGTATGGTAGACATCCCCGTACCCTTCCTCTGGAACCATCCTTGTCCTCAAAAGGTCCTGCCGCAATGGCTTGTGTTCGTGATCTTACAAAAGTATGAAATACTGTATCCACCCACCTAAACGCAGCAAAAATCCATCCTAAGAAAGACGCAGATGTTCGCAGAGCTCCTGCCCCCTGCTACACGGTGGGTTCCAGGGTTTGGTTATCAACTCATAATCTGCGGTTACCTGGTCGCCACCCACTTTTACCCCATTTTGTGGGTCCTTATCCTATCACTGCTCTCATATATCCAGTCATGGTGCGTCTTGATCTACCTGTCTCTTGGCGGATCCATCCGGTGTTCCATGTTTCCCTCCTCAAGCCCTTCCATTCGGCCACTCACTTGCTCGTTCATCCACCCCTATTTCTGTATAGGGTTCAGATGAATATGAGGTACATCGCATACTTGATACGAAAGTTTCTTGTGGTGTGTGTTTATATTTAGTGGACTGGAAGGGCTATGGTCCCGAGGACAGGACATGGGAAACTGTAAGGAACACTCACGCCCCTATGTTACTGTCTAAATTCAATTCTGGTCACTTCGGAGGAGGGCATCTTTGGGAGGAGTACTGTCAGGATCCTTCCTATGCTAACTGGTTCCTTATCAGTCAAACCGGGGATACAGGGCATTAGGCACTGCAACCGGAATAAAAGTCTGTTAATTCGGCGCTTGCTTGATGTCTCGTGCCTCCGCCATAACTGGTTCCATAGGATCAGTGGACACGGGTTACCATGGCAACTTTGGTGGCCATTACGCTCTCGATACACAACGTAGTCATGAAGGCAGGGACGTTAGTTACATGGAAACCTATTTATACTTCCGGGTTGCTCACCTCGACGCTTCTGATTCTGAATGAATCGCGGCTCTACGTTGCCTCGTTTTTGCTTCTAGTGATACCCCTCCTGCTCCTGTCTCCTCACCTTGTGTCCCTCACTTGAGACTCGGACTGTCCTCTTGGTTCTCCATTTGCCTGGCGATTCTATCTGCCTGCTCATCCATTTACCGAACCAGCTTGCCTCCGGACGCCTCATTTACCTGTCGATTCTATTTGCCTGCTCACCTGTGTACCGAACCAGCTTGCCTCCGCACTCCTCAATTGCCTGCTGATTTCATCTGCCTACTTACCCGTGTACCGAACCAGCTTGCCTCCAGACTCCTCTCTTGTCTGCCAATTCAATCTGCTTGCTCACCCGTGTACTGAACCTGCTTGCCTCCGGACTCCTCACTTGGCTGTGGATTCATCTGGCTTCCCACTCGGTGAAGAGTCAACTTGCCTTGTCTCTTCTCTGTACAGGTTCGGAACACTACTTTTTTATCATCGGGATTGTCGTCATACCATCACTCCTGTCTGTTGGAAGGTCTACCACACCCAGTGTATTACCTGAGAGTGCTGGAACTTGAGACTGTTCACAACCCGCTCTGAGGCCATTAGGCGTCCTTGTGCCGGTGGGATAGTATCTGGACTAGAGACTGCCTCTCTTCGTTAAGGCGTCCTCATGCTGTCGGGTTAGGGATAGGATACACTGGGTGTCACGTGACTACAGAAACTTTATCAACCCAAGAAGTGGTAAATTCTGTTCCTTGTGTTTCCATTTCTGGTTCCTCATCCTTTTTCTTGCCTTATCTAGTTTCCTATGTCTTGTAGATTCCATCACTATCCAACCATCTACCTTGGGAAGAACCAGACCTGTTAGAAAGAGTATTCTCTCTGGTTAGTGTTACAATCTTGCTCTATTATTGTTTCCTTGAATTATTGCCTTGATTTTCTAAGTAACCTTCCCTTTTTCCTTCTGTAGTGCCTGGTCTTCGTGTGGTGTTCCTTATCTTTTGACAAACTGACCCCTCTGTAATTTACCTTGTGTGTTCAGAGGGTTACATTGGTAGAAAGAACTTGACGGCTACACTATTGGTACAAGTCGAGTTCTAACTTGGATTCTGACACCTATTCACAGATGCCGCCTATATTGCTAGACATTAAAAAATCTATACTTACAGATCTACATCACAAATCTATGCATCTGTCACACACTATCACTTTCTCTAGATACTTGTGTTCAAACGGCCTTCTATAACAGATATGCAGCCTCTGCCTCTCGGTACTAGGATCATAAAGAAATCTCATATGTATCTCTATTCTTACATCACTCTATCACAAGATTTTCACAGCCTTAAAATAACTGTTCTAATACATATTCTACAGGTAAAAAACTTACTCTCCATACAGATGACAGATGGGTAAGTAATTATTGGGCCCTCAGGCTTCCTTTGTCCATTATGATTACCTAATGGAATAGGTTGTTTCGTATTCTTTTTCGTACTATGTCTCCAATTCTAAATCAGATACAAAATAAATGCCATCACAATCTTACCACAATGTGGCAAAAATATATATCCTGCTGTTCATCCATTTTATAGCCACATACATGCCCCGCAATAGAACGCGCAAGTACACTCATTCAGTCACATCCCAAACAGTGGATGGACTAATTCCGCGCGCTGTGTGGTAATATATATCTGAGACAGGCTCTCCCCATATGGTCTTTGCACACCCAGTTATTACATCTCAACATATCATTCCCTATTCGCATCTATTATATGCTATGCCTCACTTACCGATAGAACTGGACACGATAACTACCCGTCAACCGTACGGCAAAATGTACAGCCTTGTTCTTTCTCACTCTAATTCCGAATTATGGAAATAAAGAGAGGACCCAATTCAGCCCTTCTTTTAAACTCAGAGTATGGTCATCAAAAACTGACTACTTAGCACCTATTCACCAATAGATCTGAATATACAGTCCATCATCTTTAAATAGTACGTCTTCACATGGGTAACATACTGAACAGATTCCCATAGTACTAGTGCATGCCACAAGGTATCCAACCTAAATCGAACTCACGTAGTATATGTCAATATTATTTCAATATGCACTATTCTACAATTGGAACTGCTCTAAGGCAGAATATCCCAAATCTTATCACCACTCATCTCCTTCATGGTAAGTGGTCACTCATACCTTGTAAACGTACATGCCCACTCCATGTTCCTCACACAATGTAATTGGATCTCCTGTCCCTGCCTTCGGAAGGAGCCAGAATGGGACATAATATCCCAGCTGTTATATTCACTTCTTTCTACGATTGTAGGTGCTCATGTCACACGTGTTGTATGACACAGGATACCATTCCATAATCCTCAATGGTTATACTGGTAACTCATTTCACTGCATTATTACGGTTCCATCTATTCTCACATCTGTGCTCCAGTAAAGTAGACTATTACTGGGATCGATCACTATCTGGCCCATACATATCACTGAAAATACTCTACCAGAGTATGAGAGTGAGTATCAATCTTTATGTCACCTCCAACTAAGGGAACCGAAAAACCCAATGATGTAAGGAAACACAGAAGCGACCATTTAAATGCTCCTATTGATAGTTCCTGTTCTCAATCAATAATATAACTGTCCCTACCGAGCAAAAGTTATTATCCAATATGAACCCCTCTCATAATGTCATTTCTTAGTCACCAAGGCTTTCAGTTCGACTGAAACGTTCAGGTCTCGCCGTACTGTATCAAGGGTGTAGATCCAACGCTAATAAATACAGTGGAGTATGGCTCCCATATCTCCTCCCCGCATATTAGTTTTTATAGATTGGAGAACAAACCATTTCAGATCTGTATCCTTGTGCTTGAGTTTACTAAAATGTTCCACCAATGGTTTGTTTGCAACCTTGTTACGTATACAGCTCCTATGTTCGCATATACACTGTCTTATTTCCCTGGTTGTTTTACCACTATACAGGAGATGGCAAGGACAAGTGATGACATAAATAACATTCTTAGTGAGACAGTTAGTATGTTGTCTTAGTTTACAAACCATAGTCCCATAACAGAACTCATGTTTCCTTTCTGTAAGTGCACAGGCTACACAATTTCCAAACTTATAGTGTCCTGTAATCGGAGGCAACACCCACTGATTGAGGACAGTCTGTTCTTTAGTGCCCTCCTTGTAAGTGTGCACCAATGTCTGTCTTAAATTCTGGTACCTTTTGAAAGTGAACATCGTTTTTTTAGACAGGGACCCGGGTTGTTTCACCAAATACCAGTGCTTATTTATAATCTTCTTTATATCACCACTAATCGGGTTAAATGTTGTAACATACACTAGTAGGGCACCGGGGCAGTCAAACATAAATCTCTGTCTGTGTTCTCAGCTCTTTTCAAATGATCTTTTACGAGTTTTCTGGGGTATCCTCTCTCCCCTAATCTTCCTTTCAGATGATCGGCATGTATCTTAATTTCTTCCCTTTCTGTGCAGTTGCGCCTGATTCTCAAAAATTGGCCATATGGTAAATTCTGGCGTAAGCCCGCAGGGTGAAAACTAGAAAAATGATAAAAAGGGAGTTATTATCCGTAGGCTTCTTAAATAAAGTGGTGATCAACCTATCCCTAGATTTTTTCACCATTAGGTCAAGAAAACTCACCTGTTGGTAACTGTATTCCATCGTGAACTTGATAATACAATCACATTAATTAAGCCATTCTTGGAATTCAATAAGGGATGTCACTGACCTCCTCCATACGAGGAAAACATCATCGATGTACCACCCCCACACCCAAAGGTGTTTGCGGAGTACAAGATGCTAACCTAAGAGATTATTAGTCCCTAAGATATATTTGTCCTCCTAATCAGCCATATACAAATGAGCCCAAGTTTCCCCCATACTTACTCCCTTCTCCTACTTGTACAGTTGGTTTTCATAAAGGAAAAAATTCTCCATCATCGCAAGTTGAATGTATTCTTCGACAAACCCAGTAGGTGGTAAATGGGGTCTGGGACATTTATCAAGACACTCCCCTCATCTGGGGAATCACTGTATAAAGGGATTGCATGTCCATAGTCACTAATATGTCACCTTCATTGATATATATCAAATTAATGATCTTAATCATATCAGTTCACCTCATGTGGTGCGGTTTGGGTTGGGATGTAGCAATAGGTCTTAGGTATAATCCAGAGTTGAACTGAAGTCTCTAGCTATTAAACTGATGGAGATATGCAAGGTTGAATGAGAGGCGTTTTTGGAAAAATCGGGCAGTGAAAACAGAAAAGAAAATCAGTTTGGACAAGAAAATATTTACTATAATTGTACTCTATGCTAGAGCATTCCGGCCAGAATACCAAGGAGGGACACAGTAAGCTCTAGGGTTCATTCATGACTTCAACAGCAGATCCCCAGTGCCCGCCCCAGCGGAACCAGTCGCATCACTTGAAGTACGATTGATAGTTTAAGATTTACACAAGATAAAATGAATAAAGAAATGGCGCTTAGAAAGATAATCAAAGACAGGATTGCAATAAGGATTCTGGCAATGTTATTAAGGTAAGGGTAGGATGGTTGAGAGATTGGGATGAGACAAGGCAAGGTTTTCTATGATTTCTATTAATGCTTACAGTCCACTTTAATTTAGGATTTTGGACCGTCAAGGGTTCTGGTCATCAAACAGATCGGGTCTAACCAAGGACAGCTGGGCAATTCGGGCGGGATAGGATCATCTAGGTCATTCTGGTCACCAGACTGCACTAGACTGGCCCTTCTGGTTACTGGAGACTGGAGATCAGTGAGATGGCGAGTTTGAAGCAGCATGCATCTAGTAGTAGCAAGCCAGCCTGGAACAGGATGCTTCCCTTGGGTTTTTGGGATTTTTTGAATTTGAGGCCTAGCTGAAAATAGTTCAGCAATGCATAGGCCTTGGCTTTGCAATGAAAATCTGGAATCAGGATCAATCAGGGCGATGAAATCAGGAACAGGACGCCACGCAGGAAATCAGGAAGAAAGTCGGGAATCAGTGTCTGTGTGTGCTGTAAGGTTCCCTTATTTATCATGCCAAATTACATCACTACAGTATATGGCAGGGATAGGCTTACTACCCACACCCATAATGGTAGGATTGGACAAGAGCATAGTTTCCGCCTTGCTCTTTACTGATTGGATCACAGAAAAGGATGTCATGTTTATGGGATGATTTTTACAATGACTAGAAACCTCCCCGAGCCACTGGAACCAAAATCTAATTTTACCACAAATACATATTTATACAGTTATAACCTCTGAGAAAATCAGATACACAGGTTACATATTCTGTGGGTCATATTTCAATCCAAACCCCAAGTCTGTGGGACCTGGGTTTGCCTTTCTGCTATATTTTGGCAATTTTAACCATGAAAGATTTGGCCTAAAAGTTCCCAAATTTGTACACAGATGCTCATTTACCCCTTGAATGTGTGTACAAAATGTTATGTGTGCAATATCAATACTTTTATGACAATCTGTCATTCTTTACAGCTTCTGTTCCTTATGCAGTAATGAGTTCTACCACGTCTTCAAAGAAAGAGCATCACATTAGATTTAAAACTACAAACGTTTCATATTTTTCCTCATTCTTGCTGCAAAGTTGAATGGGGGTCATTCCGAGCATGGAGGTAAGGTACAAACCATGCCGGTAATGAATTACCGGCATGGTTTTCCGCTCCATGCCATTCCGACCCCTCAGACCGTTAATTACGGCACCGTAAACTACAATGCCGTAATTATCGGTCTTGGGTCGCGCACGAGCTGATCACAAGTAAGGAGCACACGTAAATTACGGCCTCCTCAAGGCCGTAAAGTACCTTACCGGCATGGAGTACATACAGGCATCTCAGAGAAGGAGTAAAGAACCCTGAGCAGTGGGACCCAGAGCCACAGGTGGACACATGCAACACAGATGGAGGCCAGGAGTCTGCCACAGCAGAAAAGGAACACACCCACACACCACCCCCCTCCCACACCAAGATGACACCAATCGAACAAGCAAGGCCACAGCCACACAAACCCCTGCAACAACACCACGCCCCCCCACTGAGGAGACACAGGGGTAGAAGGAGGGGGAGACAGGCCCTGCATGCAGCACCAGTGCAGCCTCCGTTACCACCCCAGCAGCCCCCATGCACACACAGCATGTCCGGCCACTCTAGGAGAAGTCCTACCAGATAGAGACCCCAGACCACCTAGACTGTGACACCGTCACCACCATATTGCGCCACAGACACAAGAAAAGTGAGCACCATACAAATGTACAGTGCCAACCCGGCACAAGTGATGGTGTTGCCTGTGCCCCACACCCATGCCAAAGGCACCTACCAGCACACAGTGGCATGTCACAACCGTCCATTAGGCAGCCACATATACAAGTGCCGTCACAACTCCCCAAGCACACAAGGGTCCACCAATCCCCAACATGGACCACCCATGACATACACAACAGTAAAGCTGGACCTAATGCAAATGGAGGCATGCCAAATGACAATGGTGCCCCTGACAGCACCCACAGGTCGTATGTGGACCAGCATGGCATGCAGGTGGCGGACAGCAACTGCAAACAATACCACTCTCCCTACGTGCAGATGGAATCCAACGCTACCAAGAACCGCATACATGGGTGGGCCCGACACCTAACAACTACACATAACTCAAAGGGCCAGCAGTTCACCACGCTACCGCGCCACATGGTCCAACATGCAGGATGACCTGCCTGGCTGGCTGTTGAGTCGTCTGACTGTGTCATGCAAGTGCACTGGTGCCATGGGGTGGGTGCCTGCATGAACCAACTGGGTTGAAACGATGAAGCCATTGTACGGTGTTCACCCCGACAACAAACCTGCCACAGAACCAGTGCACCGGTACATATGAACAGATTCCCATTTTGCTAGAATAAGGCACTCACATCACACTACATCTCCACCAACCGACAAGGGCTAATCACACTACACCAGCACCACTCATTGGCGGACACCACAACCGTAAGCGCATATCGGAGGACATACTGCACATGCACAATGTGGCATCCCCCAGCCTGGCACCACATTGGAGACCCATCCCTGGGAGTGGAATTCACAGAGGGCAGCAGGGGTACGATATCACGTCACTGGCATGGCACACCCATAGGAGTGTTGGGAATCACCATATAATGGATCAGAACAGGATGATGACCATGATCCACAGACTACAGCCATCACACCCAAATAAGAATGTACACAGTACACAGCACCACATTGATCTGACATCAGGACTGCAGCATGCAACAAAGGAACATGTACCCCAAGATGTCCACACCATCATTCATGGGCCATCATGTAGACGCAACATCCCACTGCATTACATTACATCGGACACATATTTGTGTCCATGATCGTGCACAATACATCCATGGACATGTGCAGATGGCCATCATTGAAACCCTGCCATGACAGCCAAGTACTGTTCTCCACCATGACAGTCCACACACCCACCTCATTTGGCGACACATGCAGCTGTTGTTGGCTGTCCCTTGACAGCAAGCCACATGACCCCTGTCATGAACCCCCTAAACAGGGCCATGGGGCAACCAGACAATGGCCATACCCGTGCATGCGTGTAGATGAAGCAGTCACCTGGCTTGCGTGATGCACATATGTGCCGGCGAAGCAGGACTGGTGGGTGACGCCTCCACTGATATCTGGTGTCGAATGGGCCCATGCCATATGTGCAGATGGACAAAAAGTGCATCCATACGTGAGCGGCTATCACCCCTGACATGGTACTGCTACAACCACAGGACGATGCGGTGAAGGCGGAGGGTGAAGTGCCAACAAAGGGTCATTGAGGCTGTGCACTTGAGGGACATGCAATGCTCTGTACTTACAGTGGACAAGGTCTCCAGGACACAAGTCAGTAGAGGGTGTCATGACATGGGCACACAGGGCAACGGACTTGTGCATACTTGTACACTATGCACTGACAGTAGTCAATGAACAAATGTGCAATGAAGAATGTCCACAACGGTTTAAGTTTGCGACACCAATTGTGTATTGTGAGAAAAAAAAAATAGTGCTTACATCAGCAACTGCCCATGCCCCCTCCCCCCTCCCCCCAACTCCAGGACACACCATCTCCCCCCTCCCCCTCCACCTCCCCCCAACTCCAGAACACACCATCTCCCCCCGCCCCCAACTCCAGAACACACCATCTCCCCCTCCCCCGTCCCCCCAACTCCAGAACACACCATCTCCCCCCTCCCCCCAACTCCAGAGCAGTCGTCCCATGTAGGATGTGGGGCCCACATGTGGCAGGAATGCCTAATGTCTCTTGCTCCCCTTGTCTGGGGGAGGCAAATCCCGTTGACGCAAGGAACGCCGAGTGCGTCTTTCCGGGCTGCATTGCCTGGCCTCACTGGTTGCAGATGTGTCCTCCTGCTGTGGCTCTGTACTTGGATGCCCTGCCTCAAGGGCATTTGCTATGCAATTAAGGACATGACATAGCCGGGTTGTGTTGTCAGTCAAAGAGTCACACAATCTGGTGGTGCAGTCGGTGAGGGACTGCCGCATTTGATTGAGTTCTACATGCAATTCTGCCCTGGCCTGGCGATTGTCCTCAATGTAGTTCTGTATGAGATCAGTCAACTGGTGCACTCGCTGCTGGTCAAAAGAAGGGAAACCATCAGAAGATCCACTTGCACCAGCATGCTCTGCAGGGGACGGTATGGGTGGACTGGGGGGATCGGCGTCATACCCCTGCAGGTTGAGTTCCAGACTGTGCACAGGTGATGGTGCATCCCCGGAGTCACTGCATGACGCCAGGGTTACGGAGCATGGCTCCGGGCTGTGCATTGTGTCTTGCCCGTCCTCCGACATGGGCCCCCGGATGGGTGATGGGCTGGGCTCCCACTCATCTGGCGCGGTAGCAGCAGCCTCCCCTGAGACGCTGGACTGCGCTGAGCTGGGGGTTGGCACAGTTGCTGCCGCCGATGCTGTATGGCATGCTGGTCTGCCAGCTTCAAGTGGCCTTTCCGTGGGTTGGGGGGTGTTTTTTTTTGGTACTGGCTTCGGCCTGACCCTGCCAGTACCCGTGGAGGTGCTTGGCCGACTTGCTTGGGGCTCTGTGCTGTCATGGTCAGTGCCTGTGGGGGTAGAAGAGAGGGACAACATTAGTGTATGTGCAAAGGTCTCCGTACAGGTCTCCTCCCACGCCTCAAGTTGGACTGCGGTACTTGGGCCACCTCCCATCTGCAGGACCTGGCTGCGGTAGAAGAGAGGGACAACATTAGTGTATGTGCAATGTCCTATTTGCATACATGGCTGCATGAACATTTCGGTCATTTACGTTTTGTTCTGTTTGGGGGGTAGCTATGGCAGTGGTACATGTGCATGGTGATGACATACACACATGTTTGGGAGTGACTCATTGTGCCTTGGTCATGTAAATATTGGCTAGTACAATGCCTACCACGCTGGACAGTGTGCATGATGGGCTGTGCAAGTCAATGCACTATGGTTGATGTGCGTTATGTACTCGCACTTGGGCCAACGTTAGGCAGCACTTGCCTCAGCATTTGTTGGATGGGGGGTGCGTTGGATGGGGGTAGGGCAACACGAGAGGGTGCCTTCGATGGCCCCTGGGTCAGTTTACATCATGCAATGGACATTGCCAGTGTACACTGTCAACACTCACCTCCTTCTGCAGAAGTCGTTCCCCCGCACTCCATGGTCCCCACGCCCTCAATGGATTCAGTGCCAATGAGCTCCACACAGGTCTCCTCCCACGCCTCAAGTTGGACTGCGGTACTTGGGCCACCTCCCGTCTGCAGGACCTGGCTGCGGTTGCTGGAGAGGAGGCCCCGCACCCGCAGGTCGTCCCACCACTTGCGGCAGTCCCTGGGGGTCTGGGGGGTGTAGCCAACAGCGCTCACCCTCTGTGCCAGTTCCGCCCAAATGTTCTTCTTGCGGAGGGTCGACTCCCTCTGCATGTCGCTGCTGAAGACGACATCGGCATGCTCTGCCAGGAAGTCGACCATGGCCTGGAGTTCATCGGGGCAGAATCTCTGCTTGCGAATGCGATCCGCCGCCCTTTTTGGTGCTTTTGGCATGTTGAGCGGTGCCTGGTCCGGTTTCCAACTTTAGTTTCCTCAAAAGGGTGCTGGCGGCTGCGGATGGCAATGGATTGTGTTTTTAAAGATGGCCGCCGCTCTCCTTTCCGTTCCTGTGCGATGTCGTAATTTCCGGTTCCTTTTTTTCGATGACCGTAATTTACGGTCTCCGTAAATTACGGTCACCGTTATGCACTGACGCTACTGCTTACAGGGCGGTGTTGTACTTTACGTGTCGCTGCATGCCGGTAGGGTTTTTTCGGGGGGTTTTGCGGCAGGCCGCTCGGTCCTTTTCCGGCATGGCGGAAAGCACGTGTCCGAGAACTCGGAATGGGCCGAAATGTTCTCTCTTAAACCAGCACGGTGTCGTACTTTCCGCCATGCCGGAAAGTACCAGTACTTACCGGCATGACTCGGAATGAGGCCCTCTTTAAAATTCAGTTACAAATAGGCTTTTTAAAACCAAAAGGAAGTCTATTGTCACTTCATCAGTTTTATTTCTTTTCCCCAACTACAAGCAAATGTCAATTCCTTTGAAGCAGGATGAGGGGCCTCTCTTTTCATTGAAGTTTACTGCCCCTTACACTTGAAAGGTGAGAGTCTCAGCCTGCTATTGTCTCAGCCTGGAGCAAAGACGAATGTCTGATGCGACTTGGGAAGTCCCTTTGTCCTGGGTATTCACAGCCTCCAAGCTAGCAATTATCCTTTCCTGCTCCAGACCTTTACGAGGTGTCACACTTTCTCAGTGCTAGCAACTGGCAGAGCAAGTTTTTTTGTAATATAGTATGCCAACTCAGCCTGGGTTTTAGCTTTGATTTTCTCTTTTTAAATATTGACTTTAAACCAATAAAATTAAAACAGTTTGTAGGTGTATTTTTAACAGTAACAAATCGTTTTACATTTCTAAGTAATCAAGCCTTTTTACAACAATGTACTTTTAAATAGGCGATTTTCCCCCTTCAGTTAGGAAAAAGCCAATTTTTGTATTTCTTTAAATTTGGTTTTCATCTCCAGCAAATATACACTTTGTTCAGATATAGTTCTTGTCTTGAGTGCTGGAATTGTTTTGCAGCATGGATACAGTTAACAGGCATCTATTTTGAGTTTTTCTCTGGACAGCTGATTCTTGATACTGTTGCAAAGAAAATAGACTTGCTTCCCATGTAAAATGAAAACAAAGCCCCGGGTTGATTTTTCAAGGATACATTTCACCGAAGCTGTCATTCAAATGAGGCCCGGTTCCTCTGAGACACAATGAATGATCCTGGGCATTGCAGGGCATTTTTAATCACAATGACCACTTACCATGAAGGAGATGAGTGGTGATAATATTTGGGATATTCTGCATTAGAGGAGTTCCATTTGTAGAATAGCGCATATTGAAATAATATTGACATATACTACTTGAGTTCGATCTAGGTCAGATATTTTGTGGCATGCACTAGTACTACAGGAATGTATTCAGTATGCTACCCATGTGAAGACGTACTATTTAAAGGTGGCGTTCGATCTATTGGTGAATAGGTGCTAAATAGTCCATTTTTGATGACCATGCTCCGAGTTTAAAAGAAGGGCTGAATTGAGTCCTCTCTTTATTTCCATAATTCAGAATTAGAGCAAGAAAAAAACAAGACCGTACATTTTGCTGTATGGGTGACGGGTAGTTATCGTGTCCAGTTCTATCGGTAAGTGAGGCATAGCATATAATATATGCGAGCGGGGAGTGATATTTTGAGATGTAATAACTGGGTGCGCAAAGATCATACGGGGATTCTCGAATCTATATAAGCACACAGCGCGAGGAATTAGTCTATCCATATGACTGTTTGGGATGTGACTGAATGAGTGTACTTGCACGATATTTCACTATGGCGGAGCATGTATGTGGATATGAAGTGGATGAACAGCAGGATATATATTTTTGCCATACTTTGGTAAGATTGTGATGGCATTTATTCAGTATCTGATTTAGAATTGGAGACATAGAACACCTATTCTATTAGGTAATCATAATGGACAAAGGAAGCCTGAGGGCCCAATAATTACTTACCCATCTGTCATCTGTATGGAGGTTATGTTTTTTACCTGAAGAATATGTATTAGAACAGTTATTTTAAGGCTGTGAAAATCTTGTGATAGAATGATGGAGGCATAGAGATACATATGAGGTTTCTCTATGATCCTAGGACCGAGAGGCAGAGGCTGCATATCTGTTATAGAAGGCCGTTTGAACACGAGTATCTAGAGAAAGTGATACTGTTTGACAGATGCATAGATTTGTGATGTAGATCTGTAAGTATACATTTTTTAATGCCTAGCAATATAGGCTGCATCTGTGAATAGGTCAGAGTATGAACCGGCTTGTTCCGTATTATTGTATCTCACAGGACCGTCTTATACTGGTGATTACTAGGTACCAGTGAGGGATTCAGTCCACTACATCTTTCTACAGCTCCGAAGTTGGAATACGGGGGTGAGTAAGATGGGTTTGTATCAACTTTTGAGAATTGCATGTTTGACAATAATAATTGTTGATAAAGAAATTGGGATGACACAAGACCCTGATAGGTTTTAATGATACTATTGTATGTTTTTTATAGATTTGTTGGCTTACTCCAGTCCATTGAAGGTAAGACATTGAGGGTAAGACATTGATTCTTCACCTTACATCCTGAGGAAGGTCTTATGAAGATATGAAGAAAGGGACAGTACTGGTTGTCCACTGACCGAAACACGTGTCGACTTTATGATCTGTTTGGAAATTATAAAGAAACTGTATATGACACCATTACTTAGGATAGGGTCAGAAATATATGTTATATAAGTACTTGGCAAATGTATGTGTAACATTGAAGAGCTAATAGTAAGACGTGGTTTTAGGAGTGTATGTAGGAGTGAGGGACAGAGAATTTCTGAGTATGAGTCGAGTGATGCAGAATTGTTATCATGATGATTGCTG
Organism: Ambystoma mexicanum; assembly: GCF_040938575.1. Lineage (NCBI taxonomy): Eukaryota > Metazoa > Chordata > Amphibia > Caudata > Ambystomatidae > Ambystoma > Ambystoma mexicanum. The sequence goes on from NC_090933.1 coordinate 709,790,492, forward strand.
ATGGTATTTTGAAATATGGTGCTACATACAATGTATGATTATTATTTTTGTATTTGATTGATTTAATAAAATTTGTATTATGTACTAAGTTAGTTGAGGTAGTCAGTCATGTTAACCCTTATCCACTGGTCCACTCTATGTTATTGCTGTGTCATTTTACCTGAATGACAAGGGATTCTAGTACAGGTAACCCCTTATTTTTGTATAGACCACTCAACACCAGTTATCAAATCTATCTAGTACTCATAAGTCTGATAGAACAGAACTGGATGTAACTGTGCATTGAGAAGGTATCTTCCAATAAACAATGACAGACTAAGCGAGAAACAGGGACGACTATGGACCTGCAATTTGCTTAATCCAGTAAAGATTAGGAAAAGGGCAACTCAACACTGTTAAAACTGCCAAGCAGGGAATGACAACATCAAACCTGGTAATCAGAACAAACTCTGTGCGAGACAGAGAATCTCTCTGGGAGAACCAATTCTCTGAACCTCTAGAATAGATACGGTCAGCTCAGCGGGCACTGGAATGTAATCTGAAATAGAGGTCTCCCACCAATCCCCAAAGACACTCATTCATACCGATATGCTCACTCTCTTCTCTACACCAACAACCAATAGACTGCAGCTATACCTCTTGATCAATTTTTGCATAACTACACACATACCTACACACCTTCATGAACACCTCATTACTCTTTAGGATGGAGCTATAGTCCACAAGAAAATTGGCCTAGCTGCACACATAATCTCATACACAAGCTCCACCATTGCCAGAATGCGAACTCCAAGGTCAACGGCCTGCTGCACACATTCTACTGACCTCACACAACCACTGCACCACGCCTAGCATTAGAATGCAGCTACACACCACGTAAACCACACTGGCTGCACACTTCATGAGTGCCCCCAAGCAATATTTACTACTTTACTATCTCTCCATATGGTCTCTGAGGGCGTTCAACCCATAGCACTTTGAGATCATACCAATGGTATATAAGGCACTATACAAAGGGCACTATACAAAGGCACAATAACATAACATAACATGTATCTTTTTGTAGTTGGTCCCTGGCGGAGCTACCTAATATTGCCAGACCAATTAGATTTCTAACCCCATATAGAAAATATACTCTACCATACTATTCACCCAATCACATTCTACCTAGGTTTGTTCAATCTATCATTTGTTTTGTGACATCATAGCAGATTAAAACTCTGTGACAAGCCTGTACCTAGGCGAGAGAGAACTGGAGACCACATGATGCCCATTGCTGTCCCTCTTTTATTTGGATTTTGATAATAAAAGAGTACTTTTGCCACATTACTGGACTCTGCCATTTTTTGGGTGTTGGAAGTTTCCTGTCTGTCCGCTGTGTACGACACAGACCCAAGAGGGGGCGTCTTCCCCAATCTTGACAGCCCATTCAGCCCTCATACTTCTACAAATCAAAACATAATGCAATCAAAAAGGTAACACAGGGACAATCAAGAGACATACCTCCTTTGCCTGTTGTTGTAATCTAGGCTGAGGGAAGGCAGTACTTTCAAGAGGGGTGTGAAGGTGAACCAGTGTGACCCAAACAACACAGTATCACAGTCCAAACTAAAGAGAATGTCCAATCAAGGTTCTATAAAAATACAAACACTTTAATAAAACACATCATGTGCAAGTAGAATGAAAAGAGATTACTATACACAAACCCAACCAAAGGAAAGAACAGAGAAGATGCAACAGACTGGAGAAAGTAGCACTCTGAGTGTAGTTCCAGAGGTGATAGGTAAGGTACTACCATAAAAGGATATTGGGTTGAATACAGGAGCGATCGTGACCTAACCAGTCTGTAGGGTCCAGTGGACCGTGGGGTCAGTTCAAGGTCACAGTACCTGTATTCAGTTCTTGGTGGGCTGACACATCGGACCCGGATTCGAACTTTGATGCGAGCCAATCAGGTTCAGCCAGGGAAATACGATCGTGGAGGCCTAGGTAGCAAGCGGGCGTTGAGTTGGGTCGAACGGTGGGATTCAAGTGATGCATTTCCGGACAGTCCCAAGAATGCTTCACAGTTGGCCAGGCTGAGTCGGGCTTTAGACTCTGGGAGAGGTCAGCAAGTGATGCTCTAGGCAGGTGATGGTTGTTGAAGTGGTGATTGAGGATGCGGCATTGTGCTATCAATGAGGCAGCAGTTTTCAGGCTAGCTGGGCTGTGCTGTGGTTGTAACCCCCGGTTAGAGTCAGCGAGGTACTCTCCAGAGAATCTGTTTGGGTTCCGGGGTTAAGCAGACGCTTTGGGCCTTGCAAGTAACATGCTTCGCTACGATGCAATGTTGAGCTGGTTTAGATGCAGTACAATAGTTCGGCTAGTTTGAGGAACGCAGACACCAGCACCAGCTTCCCTATTGTTCAGCATGCAAAGAACACAGAGCGACCTGTTCACTGCGAGAGAACAGAGAGCTTCTAGTCCTCCGACTGCTGTCAGGCCTTTTCAAAGGACTTGAGGACAGGATGCTCCGGTTCAGGCTCTACTCTTCTGGCACAGAAGATCTATTGCCGAATGTTTGGTCCTGGTCCACAGCACTGGTCACTGTCAATGTTCCCTGGGACTGGTCTGGACACAGAACCTTCTTCTGTCTTGCACAGTTCCTTCACTTCCGGTGGTGGGCTTTGGACAGTGGGACTGACCCAGAGGAAGTTCAGGTGCAAACCTTCAGAATGTCTCTTCGGCCTTCAAGGATGCTTGAGGAGCTGAGGGAATTCTGTTGAAGGAGTGCAAGACTCCTTCTTTTAAAGGTACATGGCCTCAGGTGATTGGTCCAAATATAGCCTGATTTACGGGACCAATCCCTGCTCCTGGCTGGAGGGCACATTGTCTTGTTGATCTTGCACCCAAAGTGATTTGCTCCAGAAGAAGTGGAGGAGACAGGAAAGAGAAAGAGAGACATTGAGAAACAAGATGGTGGAATGATCCTTACAGTGTCCTGAACACTCTTGCCTACCGTACTGCCACCCCTTCCCTCCTACTGACAACAAAGACCCTTGGTGTGAGGATACTCCTCGTGAATGGGTGTGCTCCTTTGATTCCTGTGCCCAGGACGGTCTCTGGGAGGGGTGGTTACCAGCAGTCCCAAAGAGAATCAAAGAGAGATTGGCTCCTCAGGGTTTCTGTCCTGCCATGTGGCAGTTTCAGCCCGTCTGAACAGAATACACATTCCCTTTTATAGCAGAGCTAACACACAGGAGCTGACACATGTGCAATTTGGATATAGAGGCCATGATCATAAGTATCACCATGCTATGCCTAAACTCAGGCATAGCCTATTCTTAGAGATGACCTGCCACCAGCATGGGGTATTCATGACCATGGTAGTTTGGGTACAGAGGGCATTTCTTAAGCTGTTGCTGCAGTGGTCGAGTGGGCATCTTGTGACCTTGGAATCTGCTCTTTGTCAGGAGCAGAGCAGGGGCTTCAGACCAGGCAACTTATGCAAGGGCACAATTACATAATGCTTTTGGCATGGAGTTGCGGAAAACGGTGATCTGGTTAGCAGATTACCCCTTTGGAGAAGGAATCACCAACTAGATTTTATGTACAAAAACAAATTAAAAAAGCCAGGGCTTTGCACCCTTATCAGATGGCAATTCCTCAAAGACATGACTGGCCCAAAAGACTGACCACCCTGAGCCAAATAGATACGCTCATCATATTGTAGTCTAAGCCATGGGGGATGAAACACAGCTGCTCCCTCTTCTTGGGAAGTATTCACTGAGGCCAACCCATCCCTGGAAATACAATCACCTGTGTGATAGTCATCAGTGCCAAAAAGCCATGAAAATGCTAAAGGATGGCTTTATAAATCACACTTAATATAACATTTGATCGAGTTCTGGTCTAAGCGACTCTGTAGATCCAGTTTGATGCCATTTAATCCAACTTAAATAACTTCGTTCTGTAAGGCCAAGCCAATACTATTGTACTATTTTATAATGCATATTTATAACGTGCCGGCTGCCATTTGTATGGCCTCGAAGAGCTGTGAGGATGAATGCCCTTCAGAATACTGTACAATATTGTTGTCTGTGTTGAAAGTAATGAAAGGAGTGGTAAAATGTGTGTGTGCATTTATAGCCAGATAGAAGGTAGTTAGAGAATGGCTAGGTGAAATGCAAGTGTGTCATAATACAACAGTGGTGAAACCAAGGTAGCAAACCTACATTAATAGCACTCTGGGAAGTAAAATGCAAGTGTGTCAAAACACAACAGTAAGATATCCATTACCTGGATTTAGCTGTTGATCAGAGCATTGCATCTGGCAGGGCTTGGGCACCAGGCAAACAGGGAGGGGAATCACCCCTATCCTCTGCCCTTCGCCTCACTGCCCAGGCAGTAGCTGCCCTAGAAGCAGAGCTTAAGAAATGGAGAATGGGAGGGGAAAGGAAAAAGGCTTAAACAAACACAGGATAAGATCTCAAAGATAGTGCCAACCAGGAGTAGACCAGATTAAAAAAACAGACTAGAAACCACAGTAAAAACACTGATCTATCACTCCAAAAAGACACCAAACAGCCCATAAACGTCTCACCAAGTTGATTTGTGCAGAATGGCTATATATTACAAGCAGGAAAGCAGGGGCGAGCAGTAAGAGGGGGCTGCAAAAAACAAAAAGACAGGGACATATGACTGCTTTCGCCAATTGCTATGAGGATGGGAAGGGAAAGGAAAAAGGCCATAAATAAACAAAGGACTAGACAACAACGACAGTGCACTCTAGGAGCAGTCCATATCCAAAGAATGGACTGGAAATCACAGTACAAACACAGAGAGATCCCTCCAAAAAGGCACCAAACAGGCCCTACATTTATTACCAAGTGGTTGTTGTGCAGGATGGCTATAGATTACAAGCAGGAAAGCATGGGAGAGCAGTAAGAGGGAGCTGCAAAAACAAAAGGACAGGGACAGGGTGTTGTGTAGGGTGGCTATAGATTACCAAAGTTAGAAAATGTTAAAAATGATGAATCGAGGAGGGCAAATGATCAATTTTCATTAAAGTGAATCAATGTGAAATACTGGCCTGGGAATGTACATTATGTACATGCCCACAGTGCCCCATTTCCAGTCCCCTATCCATAAAACAAAGTGTAAAAACATGGCATAAAAGTTTTAGAATGCAGATGTGGGGCTGGGCAACCTGCCCATCTGGTCCTTTTTTGTTGGTGTCTGTGGCTGGGAAATTCAATTAGAGTGAAAGCGGTAGCGAGGCAGAGGCATATGGACAGGGGACTACTGTGCAGATATAGGAGAAGAGAAGGTCAGGCACATGGTTAATGTGAGTTTACTTCCTCTACATATGCTAGTACATAAGGGAAAGGGACTGCTCCTGGCAGGTCAACTGCCCAGTCAAGGCACCATGTGACTGGGAATGCTGCAGGCTGCCCTCCACGGTCCCACAGAAGAGGAAACATTGTTGCCAAGTGGCACAGAGTAGAAGAGGAGGTATAGACAGCACAGCAAAAGACCAGGCTGTGCCCATAGGCCTCATTTTGGTTTGAAAGAATGCATCTACAGCAGCAGCTGTACCTCAAACAGGGATCTACTCTCAAGATAATCAAGCATCCTCTCTGGTCGCAGCATAGGCCTCAGCAGCGGCATCAACAGCATCAGCGGAGGTCTGTTCTTGGGCCTATTGGGCATCTCCATAGGTCCATAGGTCATGCAGAGCCTTCTGCATATGCTGCTGCAGCAGCAGAGGCCTAGTCTCAGGCTGGACAAGCATCCTCCCTCACCTCTTGCCTTGCTGCCCTATCAGGTCAACCTTCAGCTGGTTGGCTGCCTCCAACTCTTGCTAGACATTCCCCAGGGACTGGTGGATTTCACCCAAAATACACCCAACAAGAAACATGCATTGACCATGTTCCTCCCATTCTTCTCTACACAGGCCTTGACTCCCGTACACTCCCCTGCCCCCAGGACCGCTACTCTCCCCCCAAGTTCTGCAATGATGCTGCCAACCATAGGGGCAGGAGCAACAGGTAAAGGAGGAGGGAGCTGTACATTGGATGTATTTTCATGGATGAGGACTGATCCTTTGGTCTTGGAGGAAGCCCAGCAAGCCCTCTTCCTGGCCTGGGAAGGGTTTGCTCCAAGTCAGTGGTGATATTGTCACCCACCATCATAATAATATTCCCAGACCTTAGGTCCTGATTATCTACTTGTGCCACAGTGATACTGTCTCTAGTGTTAATTGGGGTGGAGCTGTCCTGGTAGCCAGGCATTTGTCTTTGTGCACTGGTAATGAGCTGGGACTTGATGTAGCAGACTTGTGATGGGATTGTGTCCATTGAAGCATCACACTAGTCGCCAACCTGAGGCCAGGATCACTTGCCTCTTCCATGGGCTTGCCATCAACACCTTTATAATCCCATGCAGACTCATGGGTTCCGTGGACTTGTGGTGTCGATGTATATATATATATATATACATATATATATATATATATATATGTGCAACACCTTTCTGCTACAAGGCAACAGTGGCTGGAGTTTCCTCTTCTTCCCTCCTATTTGTCTCCACAGGCATGGTTGTAGGCAGCTGATGGACCACCTTTTCCGTTCCCTTCCTCTTCCCCAGGTCTGTGACATCAACCAAACTGTTCAATTGGTCGAGGCCATAGTGTTGGTAGCGTTCTTTGTGGATCTCTATGGTCATGTTGATGGGACAACACTGGAGAGGTGAAACATGTTTTATACACATCATGGCCTAAGGCTGAAATGAGGGTTTTAGGCAGTTAAGCAATGATAGGATTACTGTAGATGGATATCTTGCTATTTCAGTTCTCCGTTCTCATTCTATAGTGCTCATGCATCAGTGTTGTTTTGGCTTGGGGCCTGGCACAAAGACACAGTGCATGATCCGCCAAGGGGTAAAACCTAGTGGTTTCTTTTCAACGTCATCATTCTTGTCGAACTGTGCATGGCACCTATGGATTCTGACAGCACTGGATTGCTGTGAAAAAGTTGGGTAGTGGATGGGACTCTATGGTAATTACAACCCAACTTTAGTAAATGTTGAGATGCACTTATACTGTTTCGCCAATAAACGTCTGTCTGCCTCCTTTTACATGCATCATTAGCACGTCAATGTGTTAACAATGACAATTCCCCTGATCTGCTGAAGTGCATGTAAGTGACTGCAATACAGCACACACATTGGGAACAAGACCAATCCATAGGTTCTTTTATGTGACTGTCAACCCACGTGTTTCATGGTATTCACACACACACACACACATACACTCTCTAACTCCCCAGTGAAGTCTAATCAGGCGGTGAACCAATTTCCATGTGGAAACTGTACATGGGTGTTTGGCAGTGGCATCGGTGGGTTTATAGTCATTCCATCAAATTCTTACCATCGACAGACCATTCCATCGAAAAAATCTTTTCAGGTGGAAAGGCATTCGATGGTATTGCATTCGATGCAATGACCAGATACCGTTTCTGTGGGCTGGCATTGGAAGTGACAACTTTGTTTGTTCCCTGGTGCAGTTATATCAAATTCAAAGTGGGGTTGGGTGTGCCAATTGACCTGTTGAAAAGCAAGACATGGATTCAACAGCTGCAAATTCGCAGGGGGCAAGTGAAAGTAATTGGATACGCTCAAGTGAAGAGAGACAGGAGGTGCATGCCTTGGGAAATATACATTGGTTATGCCACATCCCCTTTGCTGTTCTTACGTTCGTGGGTGTAGTCGTAGTGAATTTTGAGCATTTGTGCCATTGACAATAGGTTAGCCACCCACACACTTTGACATCTTTTTATTTTGTCATGCATGCATGTAGTGTGATTCAACCCCAGTATTAACTCCAACTCCCTCAAGGACACTGACATTGATGTCAGTCAGTACCTGATTCTCCCACAGATGCACTTCAGAGGTGGGTGTGGTGAGCCATCTCCTGTTGTCAGTAATTTCCAACAGTGTCTGGAGACCTTTTTCTGGATGTGCCCCCTTAGGTCCTGCTACCACCTCTGGATCTGGGCCCATATGCAAGGTGTTGCTTCCACCATCTTCTGAAGGATGATGTCTATATTTTGTTATGGAATCTACCTAAGAAACATTTTACCTCTGTCGTGACACTATATATCATAACCTTTTATTATCATCTGTATACTTAGTGCTGCATGACTGTGTCAGGGCCGGGTGCCATGATGGTCAGGAAGGAAGTTGGACTGCTCAGGAGGTAGATGCGGTTGCAGTAGGAGGAAATTGGCTGAGGGACATATGTTTCACGGGGGTAACTTAAGATGGGGATTAGGTGACTCTGGGTCAAGCAAGGGAGGTTGGAAGCAGCGATTGCTAGATGGTGGTGCCATGAGAAGATTGTCGGGAGTAGTAGTCAGGGATATGAGTGGTAAGAGAGAAGGGAACAGCAGTTAAGAAGAAGGCAAAGAGGGCACAGAGGGGTAAGCAACAGTCACAGAGAGGTTTGAACAGTCAAAAAAGAGGTAGAATTTTTTTTAATTGTGATTTAGGTTTCATAAACCTTTACACAACAGTTCAACATAAAAAAAGTACATTTCATCCAACCAAAATATAAAAAGTTACAAATTCAAAATGATTTTGTACATTGTAAATCATAAAAGAATTCTACAATTCAAGTGTAATTCATAGAAGTTAAAAAAAGAACAAGTGCAAGAACTAGAGACATATTCTCTCCCCACATGAGCTGTCAGTGGAGAAATTGTTGCTTTCTTTAGCAAAGGACATCATTCTGATCAGGGTTAGTATGTGGCAATCTCTAGTCTAATGTTTGAGCGTTTCCATTTGACAGCTCGAGTTACAGAAACGACAGGTCATAAATTGCTGTTTTTCACCTCAGTGTTAAATCTGCTCTTTGGATTTGATTTGGTTTAACCTAAATCACATATATATCATACAGACTATAGCACATGGGAAGCATTTAAGGTATACAGAGAGATTTCCCAGCTTTCGCAGAAACCTTGCATATTCCTGATAAGATGAATAAGAGCCCAAGACCTCCAGGGTCAATCGCCAATCATTGGCCGGTCAAGTGGCACAGCGAGTAGAGCGCTCGCTTTGACATCAGTGCAGAGTCTGCTAACGCAGGTGCGGATCCCGGCGGGGCCAAACTCAGCCTTTCATCCTTCCGAGGTCGATAAATGAGCACCACACACCGTGGGTAATAATAAGCAGCGCTCAGATACCTGAGGGTTTGTAGCGCTATATAAATGCCAAATTATTATTATTATCCCTAAACATCTTTATTTTTATCGCCTTTGGGTTTTGAATCAGCTCTAACTCAGAGAACCCAATGTGCTCCAACAGAATGCCCATTGAGCCTCTAAATAGATTAACTGATTTTACAAAACATGTAGTCAGAATTATTTGAAAATCCTCCAAAACGAATATTATGAGGGGGGAGTTTATCAATAACTGTTTCCACTGAAATCGGGCGTTAAGGGAAATCAGATTTAATTTGTGACAAACAAATGCAGCAGGAATAGCACTAGATAGCCCCAACACATTTTTCCAAACCATGGCCTGCGTGGAATCCAGGCAAGCTCCGGGATTTATGAATGCAATGTCTAGCCCATATAATAACATAGGCTCAATCTTTCCATATAGTACTTTATAACTGGGATGCAAGAATATGTGCATAGCTTCCTTTATATCGTCTTCAAATGGGACAACAGGGGCACCATTTTCCTTTCCAGCATTTTTGTCCACCTGTTCATAGATGATGTATTGGTTGAATTATAAACTAGATAGCATAGAGAAGCCACCTGTTCAACCCTTTCCATCGCCAAGGACCACCACATGGTTTTAGGTTTCCTATTGGTCGAAAAAATGTCCACCTTAGTTTTTTGGTCGTTTACTTTTAGATTATTTTTTAAGGTATACAGAAAAAAGATGTGAATTTTCTTTTGAAGGCCCCGCGGAGTCCTATCGAACATGATAATGCCATCCGTGAAGGCCAACCAATGAAGGTGTAGGTGGCCCAATTTAACAGGAATCACTTGTTGGTTAGCCCACATCTCTTCAATATCTCTTCGATATAGGTTAAAAAGGGTCAGAGCCAGAGTGCACACCTGTCTAAGCCCTAAATTTGTCCAAATAGTCCTAGATACCACACCTTCCTTTGTAAGCCGTACCCTCAACCTAGAATTTTTACGCACCAATGCAATCAACAGTACCAGTTTCCTCAGTACCTTGAGTCTCAACAATTTGTCCCATAACAACGGCCATTGCATACAGTCAAAGGCAGAAGACAGATCCAGGGAGACCATATATATATTACCTCCCTGTAATATCTTCACGGTGTGCAACAGATTTTTCAATATCGTGGCATTCCGAGAGGTTCCCATATGTCTACGAAATCCCATCTGAAAGCGTGACAGGATATCCTTTTCGAACAGAAAGGTGTTGAGATTTCCTAGTAGGAGAATCAAAAAACCTTACTAAACAAATCGATTGAGGTGATAGGCCTGTAGTTCCTGGGATCACTGGGATCGCCTTTTTTAAAGATAGGAATAATAATGGACTCAGCCCAAGAAGCAGGAATAGCATTGAAATGGGTTTTTAGAAAGTAAGCCCATGCTATGGGGTCCTTTTTCAATACAAACGGAGAAAGCCCATCTGGGCCAGGGTCCCTGGAAGGTTTCAGTTGGTTAATAGCACAGATAATGTGCTCCACTGCCCAAGGTCACATAACCTCTGGATCCTTGTTAAACAACCAGTCTGAAGAATGCACATATTCCATGGCACTATTGATATTTTTTGAGTAAAAGGACACCCAAATATCTTCCTGATAAGCATGCTCTATGCTATATATTTTCTCTCCTGAATTCGTATTGATTTGCGACTAGAATTTCTTGGTATTTGTTCTAATCAAAGTCCTCAACATTGCTTGGTTGTCTCTTAAGGAACGTTGAATTTTCAGGGATTGAACCCAATTTCTGTGGCGCTGACATTACTGCTTCTTGAGTCTGAGGAGCTCTTTGATAGGTAACTCCCTTTTCTTCAATGATTTTATAACCTGATGTTTTATTTTATTTGAGAGTTAAAACAATGGGGATATATATTTTTGATAGGCATTTTATTGTGAAAATATTTTTTTTTCCATACACTTCATGATGCAGATATCCAAGGGTCTACTACATGAATAGGATATATCACTACCCAGAATCAGATCTTGTTCCCACCAATCCATTTCTGCCTGAAATAGGTCATTAGTGAGGTTGGTGTATGATTTATGGTCCCAGCGACAGGTTAATCCTTTTCTATCCAGCTCAAACAGAACCACCTTTGGACAAAGCTTGTGAGTATGTACTGAGTGTTCCAGGTGAAGTGGATTATCAGGGGATTGCTAGTTCCAGGATCACTAAATCCCAGTAAAGCCCAGTTCGCTACATTGCAGTTTGATAGAATAAGATAGAATAAGAAATAAAGAAGTGATCCATCCATGAATTGGAGTCACATCTATGCCAGGTTTAAATGTGCTAATCCTTCTTTCTATCCACCTCCAACTGTTGCAAATCCCAATTAAACATAAACTTGTCCCACTGCATCCCCTTTTCTAGATTAATAGAGCTGTAGAGGGGAGAACACGATAGTAGGTTACAGCCCCGCCCTTAAGCGCAATGTGCATTCAAGTCGTCCCCCAATGATCATAAAATGTTGATGCCCATCCGTCAGCCAAGAGCCAAATAAATCTCTCAGACGGGCATGAAACTCTTCTAATGAATCCCTTGCTGGGTTCCAGTACATGTTGACCAAGAGAACCTCGATTGCTATAACATGAAAAGTCACCTGGACCACCAGTATGCCCTCCTCTGCTAACCACATATTTGCTGTAAAGTTTAAGTTGCTATTTATGGCAATTGCCATTCCCCCCTCTAGGTCTACCTTTAGCCCCGGACAGAGCTGAAACAATAAAGGTACAATATCCCTCCAGTGTGAAATTGCCCACATACATTGTCTCCTGAATGAAAATTACATTGAGGCCATGTAAATCTGCCAGACCATTCCATGCATGTAAAATGTTTTTCAAGCCACAAATATTCTGGGAAGCACACCTAATTCCAGAATGGCTAGGGTTGGTTAAGGCCCATGGACAGTGATGGCAAAGGTTTTGATAGCAGACTCTACCCATGACCAATCCTGACCACGCTTTGTTTTAGAGATGGATGGTAATTCAAACTGAATAAAGTCAGAACCTGCTTAGTAAATCCATCCATACTAGTGGGCAGTATGTGTAGACTGGAAAGTGGAGCCAAAAACAATTTAGCTGCCTCGTCGGACTCAAAATTAATCAACACATAGCCCAGTCATTGAAATATTTCCTTCTGTCCCCAGACCAAATTTGCCACTAAGACTGAGTGGAAGTGAGACACCACTCGGTTATTATTTGCCAAAGACATAGAAATAAATTAGATGTCTCCAGAGTGCAGCGATTGGAGCATAGGAATCAAAGTAAATAATTCTAATACCTTTAACCTGTCCAAACGTACCAAACCATGCTTTTCCTTGTTCACCTCTTAACATAGAGTTTTAGATGAACTACCTAAGATGGTATTAGAGGGGCTTGCCTGTTCCCCAATAGGTTGTGACACAGTAGTTTGAACAAAAGGTACCAGAAAACTAACATGAGGAGAACCTTTAGTGGTGTATACATTATCCAATAGGAGACCATAAGTCGTCCCCACTGGTGTCAGATATGGTGAGACCTGGGTAGGTTCTACCCTGGCTGAGATGATAACCTGTTCCCCAATAGAGGTAACTCCCTGAGACTGTAAACTCGGGGGAGGGTCCATGTGTTTAGGTCTCATTGACTTGGTAGGCCAGAAAGAGGTCAGTTTGGATTGTTGACCTCTAACTGAAGCTTCAATCTGCTTCTGAGGAATAGTGGGAGGATGGACCTTTGGAAGAACAGGATTGGTTAACCCAAGATAATTAGCCCCAGTATTCTCCATAATGATGGGGTCAGTGCCTATCTCACTACACCTCGACACCTGGGTACAAACCTGTCTCTCCAAGTGTAGAGGTGAGTTATCTTTCGCCTGACACCCCCTTTTCTTATTGCTTAGATGGCCTAATCTCCTGTATGTTGGATGTCGTCTGCACATTTAGGTCAATAATAGTGTTGACTGCTGACATTTGATTCACATGTTTTCTAGACGTGTTAGTAGATCTCTATCTTAATGTACAGCCTTCTTCTTTTTCCTACTCCTCTGTTGTAGAAATACTGAAGAGGAGTTGTCCTCCGTACAGCCTTGGATATAATCTTCAGCAGTACAGCCTGCCAAACCCACTATTGTAATCTCAGGGGCTATCCTTGCCATCTAGTTAGTGTGGTCTATCGACTTAGGAGAGCACACCTCAGGAACTTCAACCACATTTACTTACATATTACCCTCTTCTTCCCAATTGGATCTTCCCCAGGTAGATCCCACATAGCACATAACCTGGCAGAAGTTACCATACAATCAACCAGTGGCGATGGTGAGCCTGCAGATTCCGAAACCTGTACCTCAGTAAGATGTACCACACCAACTGTCAATTCTGGGTTGCTTAATGTTACTGCATTGCTCTTCATTCCACCGCCTCATATTTAGGTAGGTAATAAAGTGGGTCTAAATTGTTCGACTCTCTTGAGAAAGGACCCCTCAGAAAACCCTTCACGAATGACAATATCTCATTCAACCCATTCAAAATTGCAGTGTTCGCTCTTACAGCAATAGAGACCAATTCTTGTTGTTCATACAACGCTGGTAATTCCTTATTTACAAAATTGGGCCCAACTCTTCACTCGTGTTTCACCATGCAGAGCACTAGGGGGTGGTTTGTTCCAAAAGTCACCCGTAGGTGATGTCAAACATGAAGATTCTGGCGCTTGATGGATTGTTGGCTGCGACAAAGAGGGCCAATTCATGTTCTGAGACACTGTACCTTTGTTCTTAGGCATAATGTCATTTGTTAAGCCTTGTGCCACATTGTGTGGTTCCACAGTACACCGACCGTTGCTTCTTGGGCTTCGTAAAGAACGTCAGACCAAAGAGGCGCAATGACTTTCTGAGGCTAGAGCCAGTTTATAGGACCCCCTCACTAATCTAGCTCATGGCCCGGGGACAGGCCAGGTTTCAACAGTGTTTTCCCTAAACAGGTCACTCTATATCCTGTCCTCCACCGGTCTGTGATCTCCTTGAGTTGTTATACAAAGTATTGAGCTCAGGAGAGGTGAGTTAATCAGATCACATGCTGATAAGAATTCCAAGTTAGTGATATCCTTTGGAGTGTCTCTATGTTGAAAAGACCAGTTGGTAATTGTAGCCTCTTTGTTATTTTGTAGAGAAGCCCCCTGTGTAGCATCCTCCCTTTATCATGACTTGTATTGGATGCTCCATAGTTGGACCCGTCTTTGATCCCCAGAGCCTCCATGAATGTGAATTCATGAACTGGGCATGAAGCAAAAACAAATTAATTGATAGTTGGTTTCAGTCGCCACAGGTCTGGATGTGCCGAATGAGGACATGCCAATGTATACTCAGAAGCTGTCGGGGTAGATTTTGGAAGCACTGCATGAAAACAAACCTGCTTGCCAATAGGCAGAGAATTCTGCGTTGCCAGAATCGAATGCAGTGTTTCCGGTACAATACGTCTTCTAGATACTGGGTTCATTATAGATGAGTGGTTATAGATTTACACAGACTGTCCGGACATCATTTTCCCACCCCCCATTGAACCATTTGGGGGTGTGAGATGTGAAGGATCGATTACCTCAACCCAATGATTTCCCGACACCACCAAATTTGTTTCATCCGGTGTGGCAGCTTAAGTTAAGTTGCATGGAGTTTACCCTCTCTTCCCCCTAAGACCACTGATGGTAGCTGTAATCACAATCCCCCATACATTCCGGGCTTGTTGCATTCGTTGTACTAGACATTTATGTAGGTGATGTGATATTGATATTGATATTTATATTTTATTTCTATCGCGCTCGTACACAAGTGTTTCAGAGCGCGATAAGGCAAGGGAGGGGAACAGGGGAAAACAAAACAACGATCTTACTAGGCCCAGTGACATTGAGAATGCGCAAGTGGACGGGAGAGGGGGAGGGGAAAAGTGCATGGAAGGGGGGAGAAGTGAAAAGTGAGGAGCAAAGGAGAAACAGATAAATAATAAATAATAAAGGCAACAAACAGTGGTAGTGCAGCCAGCAATCGGCACGTGCTGGGTTTAAGGCAGCAGACAGGGTAAGTCTGATAAGTGCAGCAAGAAAAGGGGGGGACTGTATGGTTACAGATACAGACCCCAGTGCAAGGGGTGGCCCGGTGGCAGGGTGAGCAGGTACCTGGGACCGGAGGACAGAAGGTGGCCAGGTGCACGGTGCCAAGAGAGAACAGATCAGCAGAGGAGAGGGGGAGCGAAGTCAGAAGCAAAGAAGAAGTCCTTGAGGTGCTTCCGGAACCGGAGAGGGTTCTCCTCAAGTTTTAGAGTGGCAGGGAAGCTGTTCCAGAGGGAGGCCTCAGCTGAAGACAGAGATCCACCCCCAGCCCGTTTCTTTGAAAAACGACTGACCCTGAGGGAGTTAGAGGTAGATGAGCAAAGAACTTGAGAGGGGAGGTATTTTCAGAGGGATAGCTGAAGGTATTTTGGAAACAGGCTCCAGAAAGCCTTGTGGACAATGCAGAGGGTGTTGAATTTAATCCTTGCATCCACTGGGAGCCAAAGGAGAGATTTCAGAGCTGGAGAGATATGATAACAGGGCTTGAGGCCAAGGACAAGTCTCGCAGTCCTGTTCTGGATTAGTTGCAGAGGGTGGAGAGTAGAGGCAGGTACATCTAGAAAGAGGCTGTTACACTAGCCTAACCTAGAGAGAGAACCAGAGCTTGGGAGACCATGAGCTTCTGGGGGAAGGAGAGGAAAGGCAAAGTACGTCTGAGGAGGTGCAGTAGGAAGTTTGACTTTTTAGAGACAAAAGAGAGGTGGGCGGAGAAGGAAAATGTGGAATCAAAGATGACCCTGAGGTTCCTAGCCTCGTAGGTGGGGATAGAAGGAGGCCCAAGGGAGGCTTGCCAGAGAGTGAGGGAAAAGGATGGTGAAGGTGTGCTGATGAGGAGGATCTCTGTCTTGCTGGCATTCAGACAAAGATCATTGGCGGCACACCAATCTTAAATGGCAGTTAGACAATCAGAGATGAGAGAGGGAGAGGAGGTGGCCGAGGGCAGCCTGAAAATGAATTGAGTGTCATAAGCGTAGCACTCAAAATTTGAGCAGTAAATGGCAATGCAGTGGGAGAGAGTTGCCAGGTATTAGTTGAAATGCCAGGGCGAGAAGTTAGACCCCTGGGGAACACCATAGGTAGAGAGGAAGATAGATGATAGGAATGACCCAAGTTGGACCTGGGAGGGTCGATCAGAGAGAAAAGAGGTCAGCCAAGCAGGAGCCTGATCAGTGATACCCAGGTTATCACGGAGACGGTTGAGCAGGATGGTATAGTTGACCATGTCGAAGGCAGAAGAGAGATCGAGAAGATGAGGACAGAGGGAATGTTAGAGTCAAGGTTGGAGAGCAGATCTTCACGGAATTTCAGGAGAGCAGTTTCCGTGATTCTGCCGGCTCTGAAGCTAGAGTGGTGGTCAGAATTGGAATGAAGGTTAAACTGATAGATGGCCAACTTTTACAGGAGTTTGCCCAGCAAGGGAGTAATGGAAATTTGGCGATAGTTAGCCGGACAAGAAGGATCAGCTGTGGGTTTTTTAAGAAGAGGATGCACAAGGGAGTTCTTCAGAGGGGAGGTGAAGGATCCTGAGGCAAAGGTGTGGTTCCAAAAATCAGCAAGGGCCGGAGCGAGGGTGTCAATGTGGTCCTTGATTGTTTTAGAGGAACAGGGATGAACCTCTTTTGATGAGGCTTTTATAGATCGGACTTGTCTAGCGACCTCATCAGGGGAGAAAAGAGGAAAGGGCAAGAAGGAGGGTGAGGGGGTGGCTGAAGGAGGGTCAGCAAGCACAGACGGAGAGGCGAGAGGAGGGTGGGTGAAGAGGGTGGACAGGATGTCCTGGGTATTTGAGATAAAGTGAGAGGCAAGGGCATTGCAAAGAGCCTGGGAAGACACAGGCGGGGTAGAGACTACTGCAGGGTTGGCTAGCTCCTTGCAGATTTTAAAGAGTTCGGCTGAGTTGTTAGATGCTTGCAGAGACACAAGCTTGAATGTGGGCTCTCTTCTTGATGAGGACAGAGAGTCGGTATTGCGTTTGGAGCAGGCGGCAGGCCAGTTTGTCAGAGGATGAACAAGAAGCCCTCCCTTTCCTCTCAGCCGCCCTACAATTACATTTAAGTGTAGCTAGGTCGTAGTAATACCAGGAATTGCACTTGGCTTTGGACTTCAAACGGATCCTCATGACAGGGTTAAGAGCATCAAGAGTATCAGAAATTGAAGAGTAGAGAAGAGACAGGGCTGTGTCAGGATGTGAGACAGAGGTGGAAAGGGGGGCGAGAAGGTGTCGGCGAAAGCCTCAACTGACACATGCTTCATGGGCCTGATGTCTGAGAAGGTAGGTGGCAGTGTTGGGGTAGACTTGGGGGGAAGAGAGGTAGAGAAGGGCATTGTGACGATGGTCTTTGCAAGAGTGAGTATCACCTCCCTCTTGGATTGAATTAGTTCTCCAGACCTCAGCGTACATTTTGACATAGCGACAGAAGGAAGATAATCAAATTAGTACTAAAGTTGGCAAAATGTAACTTGCTGTAATTCTAAACTAGGGGCTAGAAAGGTCAGCCCAATAGTTCTGACGGAAAGGGCCACTATCCCACAGTTGTCAACGCACAACTGACCATCTGGATCAAAACAGGCAAGACCACTATTATTATGGACACGCTGTTGGTAGTTTCTTTCGCCAAGTGCAAATCCTAACGCCTGAAAGAGAGCTCAAAGGCACCCAGGCCAGCAGTCACTCTCTAATCATAAGAAGTGTTCACCAAGAGGTCTCGTTAGTACCTAGGTAATAGTGTCTTATGCCAGACGCAAATCCAAACTCCTGAAAGAGAGCTCAAAGGCACCTAGGCCTGCAGTCACTCTCTAATCATTAGGCGTTGTTCGGCAACTTGACACTGTGACACTCTTACAGTGAGTGCAGTAGTCTTTTGCTTTTGCAGAGCTTGATGAGTTCTGAGACCATGCGGCTCCCTCGCAGTAATAATTAAGTTTTCTTAATGAGACAACTGACTAGCAGAGTTTGGTATGGTTAGTATGTCAATATCCAGAACAAGCCTGACAAGACATAAATGAATATGTTAATCCCATGCCCCCAATGTCTCAGATGCTGCTGCCGAGGACCCCACACAAAAGTGCACTTGTTCTTACCCAGAGTCTTATTTTAGATTTTGAGGGATGTAGGTCAGCCTTATTGAGTACACAGCAGTTCCACGTATTAATGAGAACGCGGCAAGACAGGACAGCCGAAACACCAAACACTCTGACACACTCTCTGCCTTACTCCATTACCAGCAGGAGGTTTTGAGACATAGCATGGTAGAAAGAATAAACAGACTCTGTTCAGTGTAGACAGCAGTCAGCAAGTAACAAAGAGACAATGTAGTGCTGTGGACTGTTCAACACACCGAACACTCTGATGCACTCTCTGCCTCACTCCGCTACCAGCAGGGGGGTTTGAGTCATAGCATAATAGAAACAATAAACAGACTCTGTTCAGTGTAGACAGCAGGCAGCAAGTAATGAAGAGACAATGTAGTGGTGTGCACTGTTCAACACACCAAACTCCAACGCACTCTCTGAGAGGTTGCAGTTGTCAACGGGTATGGAAGGGCTCAAAACAGCAGAAGCAATAAAGGGGGCAGAAGGGAGCATTTTGGACAACTGTAATCAAGGTAAAGCAGAAGAGACTAAGGGGTCAGTGGCAGTTGAAAGGGGTGGAAGGGTTAAAGGAGGACAGAAGCATCATAAGGAGTGTCACAGATAGCTTCCAAAACACAATGATGAAGGTGTGGAATTTCAGTGAAGTTTAGGTATTTTCATTAACAACTTCAAATATTGACAACATGGGAAGGCCAAATAAGGGGGTCCCTAGCATCGACTATGTCCTTCAACCTTATTCCAGTCATCTCTATTCCCCAGCAAGATGTTGCAAACTAGAGACCGGTAATACCTAATGTCTAGCTCTTACCTGGTCTGCAATGAGGGCCTAAAGACCACAGTCTTGTCTATTTGACTTCCTCTGGGACGTCCTAAGGGTTCCCTTCTCTGATATATCTGCAGTGCTTGTTTTATGAATATGTTAGGCTGATGTTTCCACATACACGCTTCCTCTCCTCTTCTTTCCCAGATGCTTGTGTGGGAGCAAGGGGTCGTTTAGGCCTCCCTCATACATTCAGCACAATGTAAATCACTTGCTCGAACAATAATGGGGGACGCCTCCATTGTTCGCATGCATGCTAACAGTGGCAGATGCAAGGTTGTTGTGCGGGACACTTGGCTTCCATTTTGTGTACCCTTGACTCCATCTTTGGACTAGGCCTCACTGCGATTATACGAAAAGGATTCTCTCCCCTCTGCAGTTCTGCGTACACCACGTTCATGGCCCCCACCTCTTCTTACTCTGTCTGATAGCTTCACAGCTCCATTTCTCACGGATGATCCGGAATAACTGAAACAAATACACCAATGTAACATTTCACTCTTCCTCTGAGATCACTGTCCTGTGTGTGAACCGGCCTGAAACATGACTTTTAGCCCATCCATCTCCACAAACCTGCTTGTGCCCTCTTACCCCCACTATTGGAAAATTACTGCCACTATAACCCTATGCCCTAGTAAGGTATTCTCTTGATGTAACAGATGTGTGACCCTGCTGTGAAGCCCACCCCAGTGTGCCCCAAACTAACATCAGACCTCTGTCACAGTATATTGCACCCTAGAACTAACAAATGTCAGAATGTCTTATAGCCTCTTTTGATGCGCCTGGACCCACCACACAATCGATGTTATCTCACTGACCAAGACCTTAAGCTCAGTACTTCATATAATTCCCAATGAGCGATGCTGTAATTTTATGTATGTGATTTATAAGTTTATGATAATATACTCAAAGGAGTTGTAGTGACCATTAATTAGTGCATGTCTAATGATAGTATCTCATGTTAGCTTAGTTATGGCCCGCCCTACCTCACTGCGACCTGACCCTCAAGCCGCCTGGACACATACAGATGGACCTCGTGATGCTCACCCTCCCGCCAACCAAGCAGCCAACCCGAGAGGAGCAGCACCTACAGGCACCTATACATTGTAGACTTGTGTCCAATCATAACAAACTTTTGTAACATTCTTATCTGACATCACTGATGATGGTTTTTGCCCATATAATCAATTGTAAGTGTATTGTTTGCCAGAGCGCTCTCGGGCAGCAGAGTTCTCTGGATGCCAATTTTACATAAACAAAACTTAACTCTTGCAGCCTGTTCTCTTAGTCTCATTCCCCATTGGGGTGTGTCATATTCATTTGTATTTGCATGTATAAGTCGGGGCGTGAACCTTTACATTTGGTGACCCCCGCGATGTGATTGAGACAGGTGCCCTGAGGCCCAGTACCGTGCGGCGAGATCCGGGATGCCCCCAGCAAAACCATCACCTCCGCGGTTGACCAGTTTGTGCGCACAATCGAAAGGTTCCCGTCATCTTTGCAAATACCCAACTAAAACTGCTCGCCAAGGCGGGACACGGCTTGGTTGGGGTGCGGACCAGATTGTGGATAGACTGTGAATGGCGGCTCTCGGACCACCCTACTGAACACGTGAGTACTGGTTGCGAGACTTGCAGGGGAAAAAAGAAAACATTGAAAAACAAGTATTAAAAATAAGAGGGATAAAATAGTGGGGAAAATAGAAAGGCAGGGTGAGGTTCAGGGTCTGTGTGAATGTAACTGAGGCTTTTTCTTACCTATCCTTTATATGGCCATTAGGTTGTTGTAGAAATAGAGATAAAAATGAATACAGGATTCTAGCTCCAAAGGAGGGTTGAAGGCGGCGCCGCGTAGCATTGTCTCGACCAGTGCGGGGAACAAGTGGAGATAAATAGAAAAAAGAGTCTCATATATTTAGCAGGCTCGGAGTAGTAATTTAGAATATTCTTTTTCTGTGCGAGCAGAATTCTTTGAGAGGTAGCCTAAGAAAGCTCAGAGGTGGGGAGTGCCTGAGAAAGTAAGAAACAAGGGACAGTAAATTAGAGTAATTGAAAAGAAGGAGGAAAACAGAAAGATAGTATATGTTACATGTTGATGCGTCAAAGTGTTACATGTTGGTTTGTCAGTAAGTATCTGTGTAGTGTGCATTGGCAAAAATAAGGTCTGATGAGAAATATTGGTAAATAATTTGTGATTCATGTTGAAAAATAATTTGTGATTCCTGCAAAAAGGGTGAAAGTAAAAGAAGTTGTTGATATTTTTCGATGTTGACAGTGAAAAAAGCTTGAACAAAGGTGTTAAAGAAAGGAGATTATTTGGTGATTGACATTGTGTAATTATATCCAGAAAAGAGGAGCAAACACAGGTAAGAGCAAGAAATACGGTATCATACGAGTGAGCGCACCATTAGCGCATATCTGCCAACACCTCCCTTTGTATAGCGAGAAAATACAGAAATACCACTACGAATGTGTGTCGGAAATAAAAGGAGAGGGTGTATTGCCTATATGGTCTGAAGGGGGGTCATTTGATAAACGTGTATTAGGATGAAAGGGCCACACCAAGGTGGCAAGGGAGGTTAAGACAAAGGGCCTCATTACACGGAAGGCGGTGAGCCATGGCGCTATTAGCGCCATGGCTCATGCCGGTAAAATACCGGCACCGCCTTGGCGGAAAGGGGATTTACCGCCCCATTCCAAGGTTGGAGGGGCGGTAAATCCCCCTTCCGCCATTGCCCTTCCCCATTCCCATTTCTGCCCCATAGGGCTCTATGGGAATGGGGAAGGCGCTAATTACGGCACCGCAATTTTGCGGTGCCGTAATTAGCTCCGAGGTCCCTTAGCGGGTTGGTTTTTAACGCCTGCAAAAAGCAGGCGTTAAAGCACCAACCCGCAAAGGGACCTCGTAGTACGGCGGTAAGGGTTAACGGTCACCGTTGCCATTAATGGTGACCGTTAACCCTTACCGCCGTCCGTGTAATGAGGCCCAAAGAGTAGGGAACATGCTGGTAAGCACAAAGTCAATGGGTTAAATCCCCGCGTCACTTTCATGGGTAAGAGAATCCCCGCAATCAATAAGCTCGCTCCCTCCTGGAGGGAGGGAAGTGCCGCAGGGATTTAACCCATTGACTTTGTGCTAATTGACCAGGCGATATCTTGACTCAAGGTCACTCGAAAATATCCTATCTAAGGTTCAAATCACAACTTGTGAATCCAGAGGCCTTGAGAACGACCGTCAGGGTCGAAACACGTGTCGGATATTACCTTACAATACAATGAAGAAATTTCTCACAATTTGATGTGTGGATTCAATTACTTACAGCATCGGATCATGATTACTGTTATCTGAACATTTCATATTATCTGGTTGAATATATATATATTTTTTTCTGTGCGCAGTGTCAGTCTTCTAATAGTTTTCAAGTTTCGTACATGTACTGTGAACCATTGTGTGGAGGGTTCACCTTTAGAAAGACTCCTGCAGCCGGAAGCAATTCTATGCATTCCAATCATTCAACGAACTTAAAGGCTGGTGAATAGCGCACAATTCCAAGTATCTTTTACACTCGAATTAATTCATATGCATCTAAGTAGCCTGCTTACTTACAGTCAGTATCTGGTATTTGAGCTGACAGTTGGGTTACGTAGTCTGGGTGAGGTTTTTGCTAAAACGGATCTACGTGATTACATTGGGTACGATTACATCTAATGTTAATTCAATGGAGAAATTAAATGCTCGAACAGCCAATAGCGTGATAATGTAATGTCCGAGTTAAAAGGTAATGGACAACTGCTGCGCAATATAACATAACAAAAGTATTACATGAAGAGATTGCCTTTTTTAGCAGGTTCATTGAATGTTTAGGAAAAACACAATGTCTATGTTTGCGACTCATACAAAATGTTGTGAGATTTCCGGAATGTGGAAAAAAAGGTTTGAAAAGCATACCTCCAACACGGTAGATTTTAAACAAGCGGGGGACACCCGCACATTCCCCCCATGCCCTTTGCTTAATACACCCCTTCTCACAGCGAAAGCAGTCAGTGAAGGTGAAGCAGGAGGGACTGCGGCCGAGACTCATTTAAGACAAAGCATGGGTGACTGTGCCCGAAATAAAGCATTTTAATGTTGGAAATAACGTATACAATGAATGAGATATGCAGCAATGTAATATACCTATAACTTTAAGGCACCATGAGCAATAGAAATGAATGTGCTCCAACGTCATTCATATTATAACAAAATGAAAACAAGAGGTTATAGGTCAAAGTCTGGCAACCTTTTACATAGGCATGGTAGAGACAAGGTTGTCTGGTAATATCTGAATATGGCCTGGGGCAGAAGTACAAGTCATAAGGTATAGATGTTGTACAGTCAAGTATAGGAGTCATGGGTGCGGACGGAAGATAATTTGATTAATTTGTGCAGACATATCTTAGTTATACCTTCTATTCATGCAGCCACTTTTTCATGGGAATGTTTTACCTCTTGTGGGTGTATTCTATTTTTGGGTTTTAAGGTCAAGCTTGCATAGTAGGGCAAACTAATGTGCTAGACCAGAATATCAACAATAGTTAGTATAATTTAGTTTAATTTTGAGGGAAAACAAATATTAGTTACTTACTGTGGCTTGTGCCTTATTAAATCTTTTTGAATGGGTGGGAAGTGTCTGTGTGCGCTGCTAAAATTCTTCTGAGCGGCACCCAGAAGGAAGCTGGTGGAGCGCACATGCGCACAGCTTAAAGGGAATATTGCCTTCCAGTCACACACAGTTACAATAGAAATGCTGCAGAACGAGAGAACCTGCACGAGCATGCCGCAAGGAGTGATTTGCATCAAGGAACCCTTTTTTGTTATTAGAGGGACAGGGTTCACAGAAAACAAGTGGCAAGATGATAAAATCTCATGCAAAGCAGAAGCACTACGAGGCTTAACCGAAAACAACTTTCAATGGGTCAAAGAAACATGTACTCGCGTCTGGTCCCAGCACATTGCAAAGCTCACATTGGTTACTGCACTTGAGAAACCCATCAAAACTTAGAGAGAAATACTGCACGAAATTTGTTTCCATGGCGAAGGGAAGGTACAAATGGGTGCCAACAGAAAATGCAACAAAACGATCATCATCCCAGATATGAAAAAAGGCACAGCAGCGTTCATGGACATGCATTGGGCATGTGGCAAGAAAGCTTACCTGCATCTACTGGCATCCTGGAAGGGTACATGCAGCCTGGCCACCCTGCACTCAGTGCTAATGGTAATCCCAGAAAGCCATATTCAAGGGGGGAGAGAGGCGGCTGGCATATCAGCAGCAGGAGATTAGGCTGACATATCAGCAGCAGGGGATTCGGCTGGCACATCGGCAGCACCCCAATCAACAGCAACAGAGCCTTCCCCATATGACATTCTGTCCAAAGATGAGCTACAAGACAGATTGTCCCGCAAAAAGAGGTGAAACTATATCTCCAACGAATCATCCAAACTCCTTGCCGAGATTCCTGACAGATACAAGATATTTAATTCGGCTGAAACGTTCTTTGCCTCCCTCCTGGCGCCAAGACTTCAGGCGCGAACAAATGCCAAATGGCTGCAAATAGTGCGCTGGGAACTGATCTAACTGGCTAACGACACTGAAGAGGGATTCAACGTGATCAAGGTGGAGCTCCGTGCCTTGTGCCTAATGACAATGCCGAACCGGTACGTCCTGGACCTTCTCACGCAATGGACACAAGGTTTGCTGAAAAATCGGGAGCGCATGCTGTACATTTGCACCTTCTGAAGACACGGATAACGGGACCCTCTCCCATGTCATCTCGGCAGTACACAACATGGGGGAGAAAATGCAGAAGGGAGGTGGTATAGAGCTGAGCAACTGGTTCGACAACATGTTCAACTGGATACCCTCCTGGTTCGGCATTATGATGAAAATGTTTGTTCCGATGGTCGTTTTTCTTTTACTATTTTTCTGTGTGTGCCAATTGGGCATACAAAGCTGTGCAAAATCTATGCCTTGTTCAACACTGAGGATGGTAACAATGGGTAAACCGACAATGGTAGCAACCATGATAGACACACAAATTCAAACTGCAGAGTCAAACCCACAAAAGTATCGCCTGACAGCTGTTTATCACCAGCATGGGGACTGGGTAGACAACCTATATTACACCACAATTAAAGAACCACGGGAGTCGCAATGTTACAGGGAGGTGTGGGGGGATCTGGATGGGGATGGGGGCATATACATGACATGCACACCTGATGAATATGCAAGGAGAGGGCAGAGCCTAAGAGGTGTCTGTAGGGCTTGGATGCCAATAAAGGGTAAGCCAGCAGGGGATGAGGCAGTAGCAGAGGCTGAGTATTATTGGAGGGAGAATGATAATAAGAATGAGTTCATTAGTTTAGATGTAACGAAATGAGGGAATGTGTGGGAGTGAGGGGTCGTTTAGGCCCCCCTCATACATTCAGCACAATGTAAACCACTTGCTCGTATAATAATGAGGGATGCCTCCATTGCTCGCATGCATGCTAACAGTGGCAGATGCGAGGTTGTTGTGTTGACACTTGGCTTCCATTTTGTGTACCCTCGACTCCATCTGTGGACTAGGCCTCACTGTGATAATACGAAAACCTCTGCAGCGCTGTGCATACCACGTTCATGGCCCCCACCTCTTCTCACTCTGTCTGAAAGCTTTGCAGCTCCATTTCTCATGGATGAGCCAGAGATAATTGAAATAAATACACCAATGTAACATTTCACTCTTCCTCTGAGATCACTGTCCTGTGTGTAAACCGGCCTGAAACATAACTTTTAGCCCATCCATCTCCACAAACCTGCCTGTGCCCTCTTACCCCCGCTATTGGAAAATTACTGCCACTATAACCCTGTGCCCTAGTAAGGTATTCTCTTGATGTAACAGATGTGTGACCCTGCTGTGAAGCCCACCCCAATGTGCCCCGAACTAACATCAGACCTCTGTCACAGTATATTGCACCTTAGAACTAACAAATGTCAGAATGTCTTATAGCCTCTTTTGATGCGCCTGGACCCACCCCACAATCGATGCTATCTCACTGACCAAGACCTTAAGCCCAGTACTTCATATAAGTCCCAATGAGCGATGCATTGTATGATTTTATGTAAGTGATTTATAGGTTTATGATAATATACTCAAAGGAGTTGTAGTGACCATTATTTAGTGCATGTCTGATGGTAGTATCTCATGTTAGTTTAGTTAGGGCCCACTCTACCTCACTGCGACCTGACCCTCACCCCACCTGGACACAGACAGACGGACCTCGTGACGACCACCCGCCCGCCAACCAAGCAGCCAACCCGAGAGGAGCAGCACCTACAGGCACCTACACATTGTAGACTTGTGTCTAATCATAATGAACTTTTGTAACATTCTTATCTGACATCACTGATGACGCTTTTGCCCATATAATCATTTGTAAATGTATTGTTTGCCAGAGCGCTCTCAGGCAGCAGAGTTCTCTGGATGCCAATTTTACATAAACAAAACTTAACTCTTGCAGCCTGTTCTCATTCCCCATTGGGGTGTGTCATATTCATTTGTATTTGCACGTATAAGTCGGGGAGTGAGCTTTTACATACTTCACATCTTCTTTCTTACCCTCTGAATCTCCTCCTCTCTTTCTCTCTCTCTCTCTCTCTCTCTCTCTCTCTCTCTCTCTCTCTCTCTCTCTCTCTCTCTCCCCCCCCTCTCTTGGTCTTCCTTTGTCTCCTACTCCCCTCCCTCCCATCATGTCTTCTTCCCCTCTATTCCTGCACACTCTCACTACCCCATTATGCCTACCTCCTCTCTCCTATTTTATTCCTCTCTCTCATGCTCTCTACCTCTCTCTCTATTTCATTCCCCATGCATCTCTATATCATTCTCACATTATACTATCCACCTGCACTTCTTTCCCCTACTCTCACTCTCTCCTCATTCCGGCTCCTTTGCTTACTCACACACTGTGGCACACACTCTCAAGATTGCCACCACTCTCTTTTACACACAATACCGTCCTGCACTCTCATCCAGCACCTCACAAAGGTCAACAGTATTTCACTCCACCTTTTGCTCTTCATCATCTGGTCTCTTAGTCTACAAACTCTCATTCTGAGTTCACCCGAACACCTCTCATCCATTTGTCTGAGTACAAGGTTATAATAACCCGGCTGATCTTGTTTTTCACAACCTTCTCCTTCCCTCCTGCTTCCTTGTGTCAGCTGTCCACTTGAGCCAATTTTCACATGCTCTTTTCCCCTGGTGAGTTACAGGAGAAAAATGTTTAAAGTCTCTGTTAAGCCCCACCCCCATTTCGTTTGTTGTCTGCCCTGGGTCATTGGTTCGGCATTGCTTTAACCCCAGTGCAATCAAACTTTGTTCCTGGTGGAGGGCTTGCCAGCTGTTGGAAAGCTGGAACTCTTCTCGGATGCCTCTCAGCTGCTGCTCGGCTCATTTTAGACTCAGCTTTAAGGTTTCTGGGCTTTGGGTCCTGTCAAAAATGTAAAATACTCTGGCTAGGAAAGAGGCTGACAGGTATGGGGGAAGAGATTGTTACCAACATTCTTACAGCATAATACATGCTTTGGGAAATTAGGGTCTGGGCCACCCCAACTGGCTCACCCCACCTCTGGGGTAGGGTCGGCTCTGGCATACACCTGGTAGGCCACCTATCCTGGTTGGAAAGGGTCCCTGCTCCCCCTTGACAGGGTCATGACCCAAACCCTGACTCAGGGGGCAGCATCACTCAAGGGGGCAGATGGGTGCCTGAGTAGACTGCAGCAATCAAAGGTCACAGAAGGGAAGGGCATCAGCAGCAATCAAAGGGGGGGTCAAAGGATCAAAGGGGGCGGCAGCTATCAAGGTATATGCAGCTATCAAGCATAGAAGGGTACAAGGGGGAGCAGAAGAATCGGAATTGACAAGCAATGTGGGTGTAGCGAGGTGGGTCACATGTACTTACTAGGTATGCAGGCAGTTTGGGCAACCCTGGAGGTTTTGCTGGTTGATGGGCGAGGTTTGGAGGATTCTAGTGCTCTCTTGTTCACTTCTTGGCCAGTGAACTCAGCTCCGGTATCTCTCAACTTCGAGCTGTGCTTTACAAACTCGCAGACCCAGGAGTTGAAATAACAACCCTGTCCTACGTGTGAGGCATTAGCGGAAAGCCACCTCACTTTAACGCCAGATGAAGGTTTTCAAGCAGAACAAGAGTTCCACTTCACAAATCTGCATCAGACTTTTTTTAAAATGAAAATGAGGCACATACGCCTTGAGTTTAACCAGGAAGTAATGGCAAGGGGCTCCAAAGCACGTTTACCATATTAACTGGATAATTAGCCCCACCGGTGGAAATTATCTTGGCTGATTTACCACCTAAGATTGCCCTGAGAGGACCTTTTTTGCACATTAGTTCAAAGATAGGCCATCCTTTCCTTGCAATTTAACTCTTTTTTACAAAATGAAACCCACAGTGATTAAATTACAGTTCACTTCAGGCCTAAATCACGTTTATTTCTTGAGCTTTAAAGCCCATTTTCGCATAACGATTCGGCAATATAACTCATGCATACATCAGCCAAAAAACACCTTCAGAACTTTCTCTCGGAACTATAGTTTTTGCTTACTTAAATGGAACTAAAATTCACTGATTTGGCATTCTCCAGATTGGCCCTCAAAGGGTCCTTGATGTTCAGTTTCATTTACCATGATAATCTATCATTTCTGCCATCTGCGGTTATGTTTAGCTGGTAGCCCCTACAAAGACAGATTTCCTGTGGGAATTCCTAGAATATTTCTGTTTCTTTCCAAGTAACCAAAACACCATTTGCAAAACAACATTTCTTCAAAGGAGCATGTACCTAATCTTTTCATTAGTCATGCTATGCCCCGGCGCTCAAGACATCACAAAGGTCCTGTTTTATTTTATTTTCTGCACTGGAGCTCTTCATAATGTTATTTCTCATGTTCAAAAAACGGTCCAAATGAGAGTTTGGCGCACATTTCAGCCGCCCAGTTATCAATAAAATAAAAAAGAACATAGATACACTTGTTTGTGGACGAACTCAAACTTCCAACTTCAAACTTCAAACTCAGCCTGGTCAAATATCCAAGGGTTGTAGAAATGCTCACACCGAAATAAATCACATGCAAAATGGCTATTTAGGAAAGAGGAGCGTGAGTGGCGATTGCTATAACTGAAGATCTTCTATTGCGTATATTTGACTTTAATGTTTGTACCTTCAAAACGTATGGTATAATCATTTGCACTTTATTTAAAATGAATACCTATTGTATTTAGGGATCTGTGTGAAAAGATCGAAGAAAAGAGGCCGCATCCGAAAAGCCAGAATTTTTTTTCTTTTTTCCCATTTGCCCGCACATATATGCGGGGGGGAGACCCCCGCAGCCTCCCCACCTTACCCCTATACATTTTTATTAACTTTACCCCCCCTCCCCCACGTATATAAATGCGGACAAATGGGGCTGGGCTTTTGGGCTTTGTTCTTTTTGTCCTCTGTCTTTTTGGGTGTTTCTGTATTTAGCACACATTTATCCTACCATCACACTTATTATGAGCTCTCAGGAATTTAATTGAAAAAGAAACATATGCGCTAATGTACATAAGAGCAACATTTGGACATATCACTCATGCTTCACCCAAAGAGGCTGTTTCAAACATACATATTGGCACTATTTTGACCCAAAATTGCCTCGATACATTCTCGCCTAGAAGACTATAGGCCTCATTACACGGTAGGCGGTAAGGGTTTAGCGGTACCGGTAAGGGCACCGGTACCCGTAAACCCTTACCGCCTTACTACGAGGTCCCTTTGCGGGACCCGACCTTAACGGCTGGTGTAGACCAGCCGTCAAAGTTGGGACCTGCAAAGGGACCTTGGTGCTAATTACGGTACCACAATTTGCAGTACCGTAATTAGCCCCTTCCCCATTCCCATTGAGCCCTATGGGGCAAAAATGGGAATGGGGAAGGGCCATGGAGAAAGGGGGAATTACCGCCCCACCAACCTTGGAATAGGGTGGTAATTCCCCTTTTCTCCATGGTGGTACCGGTATGCTTCCGGCGGCAACCATGGTGCTAATAGCACCATGGTATACCGTATAACGTGTAATGAGGCCCTATTTCTGGCTTATTACAAGTCCCATTTGATTTGGTCCACTTTGGTCAACCATTGCTTGTTTAGTAGATGTTTCTTTTGGGGAAATCGGTCATCCAAAAAATGCTCTTTTATAAGATGTTTATTTTGAGCAGCAGAAAACTATGTCACAATAAGCAATTGAGTCCATACAATTACTATGTTTTGCTCATATTTCTCCATTGACCTTATTTTACGATTCAATCAACTGCTGAAATTCGCTTAAGTATAACAACATGGATTGTTTAGCAGTCACTTAAGTGTACCTAGCTGCTGCTAACAACCCCACACAAGTCCGAAAGTTATCTGGGCCTTAATTTTTCAACAATTTCATTCATCCTACTATTACCCTTATTCTGAGCTATGAGACATTTGCTTGGCACAAAACTATATCAACTACCATACTTGACAGTGACATTTGGATGTTACGATCTTATTATTCACCCAAAGAGGCAGATTCAATGACACAAATTTTAGACCCAAGATAGCCAAGATGCAAGGCTTGAGCATCTGTGAAAGATATCTACCGTTTCACAACTCAGGGCCCTATTCTCATCCTGGTGTTAAGTACCAAAAAGGTTGTTAAAAAGGGTTAACAACCTTTTCGGTACTTAAGACTTATTCTGAAGGTGGTGCATTCTTCCGAAGTTGGAAAGAATGCGCCACTTTCGGAATACATGTGGCGGTTGCAAGGATGGGTTAGAAACCAACCTAGCAACCGCCACATTTGTAAACTGGCTTTTTGGAAGGCTA
This sequence comes from Ambystoma mexicanum, assembly GCF_040938575.1. Classification (NCBI taxonomy): domain Eukaryota; kingdom Metazoa; phylum Chordata; class Amphibia; order Caudata; family Ambystomatidae; genus Ambystoma; species Ambystoma mexicanum. Next base: position 709,821,629 of record NC_090933.1, read on the forward strand.
TTTTTGTGGCACTTCACCAGTTTAATATGTGCGCTAAACTAGCGTGGCGTTTTGGTGGCGTTAAACCAACAGCGAGGAAGCCGGCGTGAGGTAAGCCTGCCCATCCCTGGGCACTCAGTCACCATCCCCTTCAAAAACTAGGCCCCCAGGCTCCAGAAGCACCCCTCTCCCACCCCGCACCCTCTTCCTAGTCTCTCGCCCCTCCCTCCTCCCGTGCCGCCCATCCACGCTCCTATTGGGTCTCGAGCCAATGGCTGCCGGGGTCTAGTGACCCAGCTCACACTTGCTCCCCCACCAACAGCGAGGAAGCCGGCGTGAGGTGAGCCTGCCCATCCCTGGGCACTCGGTCACCATCCCCTGCCCAAACTAGGCCCCCAGGCCCCAGAAGCGCCCCTCTTCCACCCGCACCCTCTTCCTGGTCTCTCTCCCCCTCCCGCCTCCCGTCCCATCCATCCACGCTTCTATTGGGCCTTGAGCCCGTGGCTGCCGGGTCTAGTGACCCAGCTCACACCGGCTCCCCCACCAACAGCGAGGAAGCCGGCGTGAGGTGAGCCTGCCCATCCTGGAGCACTCGGTCACCATCCCCTTCCCAAACTAGGCCCCCAGCCCCCAGAAGCGCCCCTCTCCCACAGGCACCCTCTTCCCGGTCTCTCTCCCCCTCCCGCCTCCTGTCCCGTCCATCCACGCTCCTATTGGGCCTCGAGCCTGTGGCTGCCGGGGTCTAGTGACCCAGCTCACACCGGCTCCCCGACTAACAGCGAAGAAGCCGGCGTGAGGTGAGCCTGCCCATCCCGGGGCACTCGGTCACCATCCCCTGCCCAAACTAGACCCCCAGGCTCCAGAAGCACCCCTCTCCCACCCCGCACCCTCTTCCTGGTCTCTCTCCCCCTCCTGCCTCCTGTCCCGCCCATCCACGCTCCTATTGGGCCTCAAGCCCATGGCTGCCGGGATCTAGTGACCCAGCTCACATCAGCTCCCTCACCAACAGCGAGGAAGCCGGTGTGAGGTGAGCCTGCCCACCCCTGGGCACTCAATCACCATCTCCTGCCCAAATTAGGCCCCCAGCCCCCAGAAGCGCCCCTCTCCCACCCCTTACCCTCTTCCTGGTCTCTCTCCCCCTCCCGCCTCCTGTCCCGCCCCTACACACTCCTATTAGGCCTCGAGCCCGTGGCTGCCGGGGTCTAGTGAACCAGCTCAGACCGCCTCCCCCACCAACAGCGAGGAAGCCGGCGTGAGGTGGGCCTTCCCCCCCCTGGGCACTCGGTCACCATCCCCTGCCCAAACTAGGCCCCCAGGCCATAGAAGCGCCCCTCTCCCACCCTGCACCCTCTTCCTGGTCTCTCTCCCCCTCCAGCCTCCCGTCCCGCCCCCCCTGCACCCATTGCTCCTCTCGGCCCTCATCACCGCTCTTCCCAGGGCAGCCTCCTGTCCATGCAACCCTGTGGCTAAGGGCACTAAGGCCAAGGGCGGCTTCAACAGAGGCAGGTCCAAGAAGTATCAGCAGGTGTCTGCAGGGGAAGCAGTGGCCAGCCGTCAACCATCATCTACAAGGACCAGTAAGTAAGGAGTGGCCTGGGTCAGGAGTAGAGCAACTACTCTACCCTAGACTCCGAGCCACTTACCAAACGTAAAGTAAAGAAGGTAACTAGCCCCCTCTGCATCTCGTTCCCTCACCCTCAAACTTAATCATTATTTAATACTGTACCAATCTAGCCAGGCACAGACCCCTTTCCTCTGTATAGACCTATACAGATCGCTCGAGTTCACCAGGGGCACTATCACCAAGTTGCATTGTATAATGTTTAAATTGCATGGTTGGGCCTCTCTCCCAATATACAGGTCTCTCAAATTTAGCAGGGGTTCTGTCTCCAAATTGCATTGTATGACATTTGAATTGCATTGATGGGCCTCCCTCTCACTGTGCAGGTCTCTGGAGTTTGGCAGGGGTTTTGTCTCCAAATTGCATTGTATGACGTTTAGACTGCACTGATAGGCCTCTCTCCCACTATACAGGTCTCTCAAATCTAGCAGGGGTTCTATCTCCAAATTGCATTGTATGATGTTTAGATTGCATGGTTAGGCCCCTCTACCACTATACAGGTCTCTCAAACACAGCAGGGGTTCTATCTCTAAATTGCATTGTATGACATTTGAATTGCACTGATAGGCCTCTCTCCCATTATACAGCTCTCTCAAATTTAGCAGGGGTACTGTCTCCAAATTGCATTGTATGTCGATTAGATTGCATTGATAGGCCTCTCTCCCACTATAAAGGTCTCTCAAATCTAGCAGGGATTCTGTCTCCAAATTGCATTGTATGATGTTTAGATTGCATGGTTAGGCCTCTCTCCCACTATACAGGTCTCTCAAATTTAGCAGGGGTTCTGTCTCCAGATTGCATTGTATGATGTTTAGATTGCATTGATAGGCCTCTCTCCCACTATACAGGTCCCTCAATTCTAGCGGGGGGTTCTATCACCAAATTGCATTGTATGACGTTTAGATTGCACTGATAGGCCTCTCTCCCACTATACAGGTCTCTCAAACCTAGCAGGGGTCTATCTCCAAATTGCATTGTATGACATTTGAATTGCACTGATAGGCCTCTCTCCCACTATACAGGTCTCTCAAATTTAGCAGGGGTTCTGTCTCCAAATTGCATTGTATGATGTTTAGATTGCATGGTTATGCCACTCTCCCACTATACAGGTCTCTCAAATTTAGCTGGGGTTCTGTCTCCAAATTGCATTGTATGTCGATTAGATTGCATTGATAGGCCTCTCTCCCACTATAAAGGTCTCTCAAATCTAGCAGGGGTTCTGTCTCCAAATTGCATTGTATGATGTTTAGATTGCACGGTTAGGCCTCTCTCCCACTATACAGGTCTCTCAAATTTAGCAGGGGTTCTGTCTCCAAATAGCTTTGTATGACGTTTAGATTGCATTGATAGGCCTCTCCCCCACTATAAAGATCTCTCAAATTCAGCAGGGGTTCTTTCTCCAAATTGCATTGTATGATGTTTAGACTGCATTGATAGGCCTCTCTCCCACTATACAGGTCTCTCAAAGTTAGCAGGGGTTCTGTCTCCAAATTGCATGGTATGATGTTTAGATTGCATTGATAGGCCTCTCTCCCACTATACAGGTCTCTCAAATCTAGTTGGGCTTTTGTGTCCAGATTGAATGGTAAGATATTTAGTAAGTCGTAGCTGCGCCCTCAAACTCACTCCTCAACCAGTACATGCCCCCTGAACCTACAGGGCTAGCTCACCACGGTGAACCCAAGGGAGACGTCCACTGTGCAGGACTCCCTGATCTAGCTGTGTCTGGTATCGTGCTCCACTGCTTCAACTGATCCTCAGATCTAGCTGTGCTTGGTATCAGACAGTACTACTTCAACTGACCATCAAATACAGCTGCTCAGTCTGACACCCCCTGTTGCTCTCCTAGGCGTGGGCCTCCTCCCTATGGTGCAGGACCTCGAGTCTATCTATGCTTAGTATCGTGCTCCGCTGCTTCGGCTGACCCTCAAATCCAGCTGTGTTAGGTCCAGAACTATGTCACCTTCCTAAGTGTAAGCCTTTCTCCCATTATACAGGGCCCTAATCTAACTGTGCTTAGTTCAGTACTCTATTAATCCCGGAAACCCATCACTACTTAAGAGATAAATCCTTATACCTCACACCTTACCTCGCGACAACCGCAGTACACCGACACCTCAACACGGAAACCTTGAGACATGCAAAGAATTTCCCGAAACACCCGGAAAAAAGATGGGAGCACTCAACAAGAGAGTGGGAGGGCTCCAACCCCATCACCCCTTACATCACAAGAACAGAGGGGCACCATTGATTTCCACAACATCCCACACAGTACAGTGAAGCCCTGACAACCAACAATGCTACCTCTGACCCAACAATCAGACTCAATGAAGAAGCCATCGCTGATCTTCATCCAAGCAGCATCACAGCAGAAACACCACAACTGATCAGCCCTGTTATTAACCTATTGGATCGCTTCAATGAAGAAGCAGCCATCGCTGGTCTTCATCCTACCAACACCAATGTGGAAACACCACGACCAGACAACTACAAACTTGAACAACGAATAACCACAAAACAAAATCACACCCAGAGAATCCACTGTAACTTAATAAATGCAAGGTCAATGTCCAAACATTCAACGGAAATATACGACTTCCTATCAGAAGGAGACATAGACATCCTATTTGTAACCGAAACATGGCTAGACGACAACTACAAGATCACCCTCAACAACTGCCTGCCTGAAGACTGCCCAAGCAAACAGGAAATCCAAAAGAGGGGGGGGGGACTAGCGATCATCCACAAGAAACAACTTGCCATCAAATTGGAAGATCCACTAAACATCGATAAATGTGAATCATTAATACTACAGCTATCAGTATACCCCAAAACTAATCTGAAGTTCATACTGATATACAGACCACGAACCTACGATGCGACTTTCATAGACGCATTCATGGAAGCAATCACCATCCTAGCCATCAAGTACAATCATCTGATAATCCTCGGAGGCTTCAACATCTGGTTCGACGAAGAAACCACAACCACACAAAAATCCTTAACCGCCCAACTAGCAGCCATGAACCTACAACAACTAGTCAAAGGAGCAACACACTCAGGAGGGAACACACTTGACGCAATCTTCGCCAACAAGGATCTCATCACCACGGCACCACCAATTCAAATACTCTGGAGCGACCACCTCATCATTCCATTCATAATCACAACAGTCGCTCCAACAAAAAAGCAACAAGAAAAAACACTGATCATGATGAAAAGAAACTGGAGAACCATAAAAATCTCCAACCTAACGAGCTCCTAGAACTCAGCAAACCACAAGCATCAACCATGGAAGAAACATACCTAGATAAAAAAGTTGCCCTGCTCCACACCTGGATCGCAACGACTCTAGACAACATCGCCAAAGAAAAGCCCTTTACCCCATCATTTAAGAAAACAACAGCAAAATGGTTCACCCCACTACTCAACGCCATGAAAAGAAAAAAACGAAAACTATAATCTGAATGGAGGACCAACAACACCACTGCAAACAAATTGAAATTCCTGCAACAGATCTGCTCATATAAAAAGGAAATACAAAAAGCAAAGAGGAAACATTACGACAACCAAATCTTCAGAGCACCAAACGCACAAAAAGAACTCTTTAATATCATAAACAAAATAAAAAACCCACCGGGCTGCAACAACACGCCAATTCCATCGATGAAACTTTGCGATGACCTAGGAGACCACTTCCAAAACAAAATAACCTCCATACAACACACCATACAAAACAGACCAAGCAATCACAGCTCAAACCCCAGCGACACCGACGAGGAACACCCAAACAAGCTACGAAGCTTCCCAGAAATATCAGTTGAGGCTTTCGGCAAACTGGTAAACCAAAGCAACAAATCAGGCTCTCCAGAAGACCCTTGCCCCCCGGACATAGACAAAACAATTCTCAAACAAGGAACACCCATGGAATACCACATGAATCTCCTCAACCTCTCAATCTCAACAGGTAAAGAACCACAGGCCTTCAAATCAGCGTACATCAAGCCGCTACTTAAAGACACAACAGGAAACGTAGAGGACCTATCCAACTACAGACCCATCTCCAATATACCCTACATAGCCAAATTGCTAGAAACCTATGTCTACAAAATAACCCAAGAATTCATAGGAGAGCACTGCCTACTAGACCAGGCACAGGTTGGTTTCAGACCAATGAGAGGAACAGAATCAGCCCTCCTCTCAATATGGGACGACCTAAAAACGAACGCAGACTCGGACAACAGCACTGCCCTGATTCTCCTTGATCTGTCCGCAGCTTTCGACACTGTCAACCACGACATCCTCATAAACAGATTAGAAGGACTAAGGATAATAGACACCGGCTTCTATGGATCAAATCCTTCCTAACAAACAGAACCAAAACCATATGGATGAAACCTTTTAAATCCAAACCTAGAGACTCCACGTGTTGAGTACCACAAGGATCATCCTTCTCGCCGCTTCTTTTCAACATCTATATGTACCTATTAATCAAACTCATCAAAAAACACGGCCTCACATGCAACAACTACGCCGACGATACTCAAATAATCTTCAACATACAAGACACCCGAGAAGAAAACACTACACTAGAGAATTGCCTTCGTGAGATATTCAACTGGATGAACCTCAACCACCTCAAAATCAACCCAGGCAAAACAGAGATAATGATTTTTTTCAAAAAAGGGAGGAGACATCAGCTACTCCCCTGGCCAAGAGAGCTCGGCACCACACCAGAACCATCATCAACTGTAAAAAACCTAGGGGTCCTGATGGATAACAACCTCACTCTAGAGCCACAAGTAAACTCTCCACTCAAGAAATGTTTCTTCCTCCTGCGAGCAGCAAAATGGATCCTACCGTTCCTGTCATTCGCCAACAAAACTCTTACCCATCATCGCTCTGATCATGTCCAGTGTAGACTACGGCAATAGCTTATACCTAGGCATGCCCGAACGACTTCTAAAAAAACTACAACGCATACAAAATGCAGCAGCCAGACTCCTCATCAAGGTACCCAGAAGAGAACACATCACACCCGCGCTAAAAATACTACACTGGCTACCATTAAAACAGCGAATAAAGTTCAAGTCCATGTGCATCACGCACAGAGCAATAAACAAACAAGGCGCAGAATTCCTAAGCGATAAACTATGCCTACATCAACCAACAAGAACACTGGGATCAAGCACCGACATCCGCCTGGAACCAAAACCCTATAACAGAACAAAACTCGGAAGATCCTCTTTCTCTCACGAGGCACCGAAAACCTGGAATGACCTACCTAAGAATATATGGAACACAACAAACCACCTAGCATTCAGGAAACTCCTCAAATCATGGCTCTTCACAGCGTAACCACAACAGCAACACACTAGAATGCCCACCCCATTAAAACAACAACGAAAATAACACCAACCTCGGCCACTCTCAAATGGCCAAACACTGAACCCAAAGAACCGACCACACGACAGACCATAAGATATCATGGGAAATAGCCACAAAAGGAGGCCTCCAGAGACTGATCACATACTCAGACCCAGACGAAAGCCCTAAATGACTCACCCACTCCCCCCGGACGTACCATATCCAAACGCATTTAGATAAAAAGTTTGAGAGGAGTCCGCCACACCTGCCCAGCATACAAGGAGGAGAATAGACACCCAAACCACATTAATCAATCCATCAGCATTAGAATACCTACAGGGCTGGCTAGAATAGAACGGCGAGGAGCAATCATAACAGCGTTAGAACAGCACAGGGAGCACCCCACACAAACCAAAACTCTGCCGGGCGTAGCCCATTTGCCCACCCCGATGAAATTGTGAGGGTAGGCGAGTGCCACACTCGGACAGATTTCTGAACTTCTGTTAACCTTCATACAACTGACTAACAAAAAACTTAGCATTTCTGCAGACTTATCTCACTCAAAATCTCACACAACCATCTCTCGCACAACAACCCGCACGCACTTCACAACACTGCAACAAAACATAAGCAACACCAACAGCACACAAGGACTGACAGACATCGATCCAATACTCGCACCGAAGCTCAGCACCCGGTGTATACCGAGTTGAAGCTGCCAACAGAACACCACTCCTCTCACTATCCTACTCCCGGTTCACCTATTAACCCATACCACCTTCTCATTTCCAGATCTGCCAGAGCGCCTGGGGACCAACTCCATTGGTGACGGTGCGTGGTACAAATACCTTTAACATTTAACATTTAACATTTAAACTGGAAGTGCCACAAGAAGCCTTGTTTGGTGTAAATGAAAGTGTTCATATACACCCATGTGTTGTATATGAACACTTTTATGTACACCAAAGCCAGCAGCTTCAACGTTGCTGCAACGTTGAAGCTGCTGTCTTTGGTGTACCTGAAAGTGTTCATATACAACACACGGGTGTATATGAACACTTTCATTTACACCAAACCAAGCAGCTTCAAAGTTGCATTCTCCAACGTTGAAGCTGTTCGCTTTGGTGTAAATTAACACTTTAATTTACACCAAAACGAGCAGCTTCAACGTTGCATCCAACAACATTGAAGCTGCTCGCTTTGAATCAAAGTGTTCATATGCACCACACGGGTGTATATGAACACTTTAATTTACACCAAAGTGAGCAGCTTCAACGTTGCATCCTGCAACGTTGAAGCTGCTCACGTTGGTGTATAGGAACGTGTTCATTCACACCTGTGTTCTCGGCAGCATTTTTGTAAAATAACAAATATGTCATTATTTTACAAAAATGCGGGCGAGATTGGATTACGCCTGTTGCAACTAAAAACAGGCGCAATCCACACAGTGCACTGTCGTGCTCTACGAGGACGCCCAGACGCACTTGAAAATACTAGTGGAGCCTGGGCATCCTCGTTTGGCGCAGTGAATCATGCTGTTTAGCACCTTCACTGCGCCAAGTTCAGAATAGGGGGGTCGGTGTACAGTGATGTTAACGAAAACCTTTTTTCCAAGGCATTTTTTACCGAAACAAAATTACCCAAAAAATATCCTTTAAATATCTATATATGGGAGGGTTAAGGGGTTCAAACAGGTGGGGAACGGGTTGGGGTGGGATTAAAGTCATAGGGAATTGGGGGGCTTGAAGGGGTGAGCCCCCCAAATAAAGAAAAAATAAAAATTCAATATTTTTCAGTAAAATTGTTTCAGTAAAAAATGCCTTGAATAAAAGATTTTCGGTAATATCACATAGAACCACACAGACACATTGTTCTCAGACACATACACATTCTAGCATGTATCAGAGACAGAGCACTGGTGGATAAACGCTTAGAACACTCGCTCAGGGGGAAGAGAGTTCCAAGAGCACAAGGGTCAATCCTCATTAGCATGCACTCACTTTATTTCTTTATTTCAGCCATTTCACAAAGGTACACATGCATATTTTCTTCCCATCTACCCTTAATTATTAATAATAATTAATAATAAATCTTAACATGGGATGTTCAAAATCCTTTTTCCCGGGAATAAACTCCTAATCACTGATGCTGTTCTTTAATCACTTTGTACTCTTGTCACTTAACTGGTTCAGGCCAAATATAGTCATAGCATCATCTGCAAACATATACAAGACAGTTTGTACCTATAACATGATGCACATATATTCCATCAGGACCCAGCTGGCATATGGGAAGTAGCGAACAGGTCGTCATTACACAGCATTACAATATTTTAAATGTGTATCCAGTTCGTTCCTGCCTAGAAGGCTAATGCTGGCAGGCTGCTTGTACTGCAGAAGGGAAGCATCATAAGGTCAGATGAATATGAGCATCATTTGGTCCAGCTTGGTCAGCCAGTTCTCTTTTACTCGATGTTTATTTGGGGAAATCAATCATTTGAAAACAATATTTCACAAGAGTCAATTGACTTCACATACACGATTTCTTTCCGCACAGATTTACTCAGCAGACTTGGACATTATTTTATGGTTCACTCAAATCCTCCTGCAATTTGTCTAGTAATATGCAGTGTTTGCCAGTCACCTCGATGTGGCTGGCTGCTGCTAATCCCCCCACACTCGTACTACAGTGGGTTGGGCTTTCATTTGTCAACCAAGTGCATGATGTTATTTGAAGTATTGGGGCACACAAATGGAATACAATGCGTAAATGCTGTCCTTAAATGTGTGGCTAGCTGCTGCTTATTTAAACTCCTTACCACAAGGGGGGGACTGGGAACTAAAAGATGCCCTGGAAATAGTTTTCAAAGTGGCCCCATGTTACACATTTTCAGCAAGTTCAACCATTTTCCTATGGGAAAATTTGGAAATACGATCCAATGTATAACACTATGCACACCTATCGTTGGATGAATATTGGTAATCATTTTAGGAAAATGTGGTTAGATTTGTAGGATAGTAATTTTGAAACTTTTAAAGGTGCGGGGGAGGTCTCAACCTTGGCATCTAGGTTGCAAATTACATGAAAAAAGGTGGATGTTCCGAAAATGGGGAACTCCCGTCCCCTGCACACTGTCTAATATCTGTATAAAAAGATCAATAATTTGACCAAGTGGTGTATAATACAAGGGCAATAGTAATATTGTCCAGTATCACCAAATGTGATTATTTAGGTTTTGTGAACATTTTTTATATGTGAAAGCATGATAGGAGAGTGTGTAGTCATGAGATATAGGGCCTCATTACACGTTATGCAGTAAACCATGGTGCTATTAGCACCATGGTTGCTGCCGGTACCATACCGGTACCACCATGGAGAAAAGGGGAATTACCACCCCATTCCAAGGTTGGCGGGGCAGTAATTCCCCCTTTCTCCATGGCCCTTCCCCATTCCCATTTTTGCCCCATAGCGCTCAATGGGAATGGGGAAGGAGCTAATTACGGTACCGCAAATTGCGGTACCGTAATTAGCGCCAAGGTCCCTTTGCGGGTCCCAACTTTAACGGCTGGTCTACACCAGCCAGTAAGGTCGGGTCCCGCAAAGGGACCTCGTAGTAAGGTGGTAAGAGTTTACCGGTACTGGTGCCCTTACCGGTACCGGTAAACCCTTACCGACTACCGTGTAATGAGGCGCATACTCTTGCAAAAAAACAAAGATTGGGCAAAGTGTATTAGAATTACATGGACCCCATGCACTGCTGAAAGGTATTTACGTTAAACTGCGGCCTAAAAATAAAGACCATTAGAGATCCTGACCGCACTCAGATGAAATTCGTTGCTTGTGATTCAATACATCCAGAGGAAAGGATACCCTATAAAAACACAAGGTCAGCATCTCTAATGGTCTTTATTTTTAGGCCGCAGTTTAACGTAAATACCTTTCAGCAGTGCATGGGGTACATGCAATTCTAATACACTTTGCCCAATCTTTTTTTTTTTGCAAGATTATATCTCATGACTACACAGTCTCCTATCATGAAACATATGTATTAAAAAATTGTTGTGATGTTCTCAATGATATATAATAGTACATTACAGGACTTCACAGTCAACCAATATGAAATTAATGTGATATAAATTGGCATGAAGTACTCAATGATATATATAATTGTGGTGCACTTGATTACTAAGTTTGTTTTAACCTTTTACTTTTGTAGAACCTGTGAAATAGCTATTCTGCCCCTGATGAAGAGTGAATTCTCGAAACGCGTTGGGCCATCAAAATGAATAATAAATCTCAAGCTTTTGTGTTAAATTTGAAGACTGTCATTTATTAAAAAAAAATTTGACAAATTGCTTTCACATATAAAAAATGTTCACAAAACCTAAATAATCACATTTGGTGTTACTGGACTCAAAATTTGGAAATACCACACAATAGTGGCACTGGGTGCAGAGGCCTACTGGGAAATTTCCAGAGTTCGCCTTAGGCCATTCCACCCCTGTTCACCACATTGTGGCATCTGCATGTGTATTGTAAGTCGGATAGGTGTTGAACAGAATGAAGATTACCCCTGCTAACTGCGCAGGGAGTATTAATTCTATTAAAGACTAGGAGGCGAGCATTATGCTTCAAATTCTTTAATTTACTACTCCTCAGCAGTTTCAACAAAACCAATAAATTCAACAGAAAACAGAAAAAACGTCTCAACAGACTTTTCTTGCTTTAAAACTACAATCCCCCTAGTCTCTGTAGTCCACCTTCTCCTTGCTCAGCTATGACCACTTCCTGTCCCTGAGCTCCTCCTCTCTTTTACTCGCTCTGAAAAGTCATTCTATAAACTCCACACAAAGTCCTGCTAACTGGGCGAAGACTTGAACCACTCCAAACCGAATGTCGAACTTCCTCAACTACAGGCGACTACCGTTGCTAGTCTCCTATATCAATTATTCTTCTGTTCTTCCCCTAGGAGAATGCAAAATAGAAAATCAGGGTGGTGTCCATGTATTGCTCACACTATAATATCACTTAACATATGCCAATCAAATATATCATACAACAATACATAACTTGGGTGGGAATTTAATGCTCGCCTCCTAGTCTTTAATAGAATTAATACTCCCTGCGCAGTTAGCAGGGGTAATCTTCATTCTATGACAAGACTGGAGGCGAGCATTATGCTTGTTCAAAGCTTCCAAACACTGTGACCGCTAAACTCTTGGTCGGCTTGAAATAAAACTCTTTAAAAGTTTGAACATTCGCCCAATCCGCTGCCAACATAATATCTTTAAGGGATACTCCTGACTTAAAGGCTTTAGATGCCATAGCCCCTCTTACTGAATGCGCTCCATACTTTCTCACATCTATACCTGCAGCCTGCATGATCTCTTTCACCCATCTGGTAATAGTAGCAGTGGATACGCCCTGATAAGGCCTCATGCACAATATAAGCAGTTGCGTGGTATTCCCTGCTCTATGTTCCACTGTCCTGTTCTCATACTCTTTGACGCAGCTTGCTACGCACCATTTTGGTGTACTCGTAAAATATGGATAGTGTACTGAAGAAGTACCAGTCTTAGTCCTCTGCACTATGGTGAACGTTACTCCCTCTGGTCCAAATGACCTCCAATGCCTTAACATCTGATACTCGCTTGCACAATACTAGGCACAGTAGCATTGCCAATTTTCCTGACAGTTGTTTCAGGTATAAATATCTATTCCCGGGCCAGTTCGCCAATAGCGTAAGGACGACTTGAACGTCCCACAATGTTTTATATCGAGGTTCAGGGGGAACTGTAAACTTGGTTCTTCGGATGAGTGTGACCACTGCCGGGTGTTGCCCTGCCAGAACGCCCTCTATCGGCAGATGTCCTGCTGATATTGCGGACCTGTATACTCCTATAGTGAGAAATGCTTTACCATCTTGTAATAACAGTGCTAAGAAATTCAGAATAATCACTACAGGTGCAGAAATGGGATGAACACCTCTCCCCTTGCACCAGCTAGACCACTTGGCCCAAGCCGCGTCGTAGCTCCTTCTCGTAAACGGATCCCAGGATTCTGCGATGAGCTGAGCAGCCTGCTGCGAAATACCTGGTAGCGCCCAGTGTCTCCGGATATCCTGCACGCGACGAGTGGGAGAGTCCCTCTCACTCTCAGAGGATGATATGACCCAGCTGGGTCCGTGAGTAATCCCTCCCCTTCTGGGAGTATCCTCGGCTGATCTACTGCCAGCTCCATGAGCGTTGGAAACCACACTTGGGACTTCCACAGAGGCGCTACTACCAACAGCTCCGCTTTCTCCCTCTGCGCCAGCACTCTGCTCAGCATCATAAAGGGGGGAAAGCGTAATGGGGACCTCCACTCCATTCCTGCAGGGACGCGTCCGTCCCCAGAGCTCCCGGGTCTGGCCTCCAGCTGTAGTAAGATGCTGTCTGTGCGTTCAACCTAGATGCGAAGAGGTCTATGTGTATCGGGCCCCACCTCTCGCTCATCCTCCGGAATACTGTTGGATCCAGCCTCCAGTCGCTGGAATCCGTGAGGTATCGCAAGTTCCAATCTGCTACAACATTCAGTGTTCCCGGAAGGTACTCTGCTGTGACTGACGTCTCTGACTGCAGGCAAAAATGCCAGAAGTCCTTCGCTAGCTTGGCTAACATCCTGGACTTCGTACCCCCTAGATGGTTTATATATCGAACTGCCGATATGTTGTCCATCTTCAATAGGACACACAATCTCATCTTCCCTTTCGTGAAGGCTCTGATCGCAAACGATCCTGCTAGTAGCTCTAGGCAATTTATGTGGAGCCGAAGCTCTTCCTCGCTAAATTTCCCTCCTGTCTGTAGGTCTCCGCACCTTGCCCCCCAGCCCAGCCGGCTGGCGTCGGATTCTATAATTAAATCCGGTCGGTCTCCGAAGATGGCACGCCCATTCCAGGCGTCCATGTTCTTCAACCACCATTCCAGCTCTGTCTTGGATTCTGGGTCCAAGGGAACTGATTGATGATACCTCAAGCCTTGCTGAAGATGCCTGATCTTCAGCCTTTGAAGAGCTCGATAGTGTAATGGTCCTAGAAATATGGCTTGAATGGAAGCTGCTAGAAGCCCCACTATCCTCGCCAGTGTTCTGAAGGAAACTACTTCTCTTGCTAGGCACCCTCTTAGTTCTCGCTTGATATCGCGGATCTTCCGAGCTGGGAGCTCCAGCGTCGCTTTCCTGGTATCCAATACGAAGCCCAGGAAATCTATCCTCTGTGCTGGTTCCGTATCTGATTTCTCTGTGTTCACTAGGAACCCTAAGGACGCTAGTAAGCTCTGAACCCATTTTGTCTGATATCTGATGGTCTCTTGGTCTTCTGCCAGGAGCAGGAGATCGTCTAGGTAGATGATTAGCCTTATTCCTTTCTCCCTTATCGCCGCTGCCACTGGTTTCATCAGCTTGGTGAAGGCCAAGGGAGCTGATGCAAGCCCGAAGGGCATGGTCTTGAATCGCCAACGCCGCCCTTTCCAGCGAAAAGCCAGGAAATCCCTGAACTCTTCTGCCACTGGAATCGTCAGGTAGGCATCTTTCAGATCTAGCCTCGTCAGCCAATCTTTCTCTCTGAGAGAGTCTCGGAGCTGGTGGATGCCCTCCATCTTGAAATGTCGGTACACTAACCAGCTGTTCAGCTCCTTCAAAGTTATCACGGGTCGGACCTTCTCTTTCCTGTGTACTAAGAACATATTGCTTATGAAACTGGGGTCTCCTGGGCATTCCTCTATGGCGTTTTTCTTTGCCAATTCTAGCAGTTCGCGATCTAACAGCTCCTGCTCTGCGCGTTCTAGCCTCTGCTGGTGAGGCCTGCATTCTTGCACGGGGTGTTCTATGAATTCTAGATGTAGCCCTAGAATCGTTTGTAACACCCAGGCATCGCTGGAAAGCGCGCGCCAGTTTTCCCAAAACATACCAGTTCTCCCCCCGACTGGAGGGTAATGCGCTGCTCTCACCTTGTGAGAATCCTTGACCACGATCTGCTCCTCTCCCTCTGCGACCTCTCTGGAATCGCCCTCTGGTCGGGAAGAAGGAGTCCTGTTGTCTATTCTCCCAGTATTGGGCTCTGGGATTCTGGGGTCCTCGTCCTCCCTGGTTACGACCAGCCGAGCGACCCCTGTGGCGACTGGTCCCGGCAAAAACTCAGTTCGGGAAGATCTTACGAATTGAAGCTTGTGCTTTCTCAAGTGACGTGTAGGTGCCGACGAAGTGGCCCATCTCCTTGCCGAACGTTCTCCGAAAAGGAGGCCTTGTGCTGCCTCTACCACCTCATAAGAGGCTAGGTCGCTGCGCTTTGCGTCTATTTTCAGCAAAAGGCCTCTCCGGCGTTCTGAGGCGATGGTGCAGTTCGCATTGCCAAGGAAGCATACTGCTCTCTGCGCCCAGCCTGCCAGGGCGTCGGGGTCCACTTCCTCTCCCATGTCTCTAGCCCTCTCCGCTAGGTCCATGATTTTCGCCAGTGGGCCTGCTAGATCGAGAACCTTCTCCTGACAGCTACGCCAAGATCTATCGATACCCTTGGGGGGGTCCTTACAGGACTTTGATACGAAAGTTAGCATCTTAGGGTCCAATTCCGGGGTCTCAGCTACCTTGCCCGGGAGGTCTGGTCTGGAACACTCAGCGCGAAGGCACTGTCGGACTTCTTTGTCTAGAGCTTTCCTCAGTCTTTTGGTCTGTACTGGGCAACCCTTGGTGATGACTGCCAGTCTGAAGACCTCGGGTTTCGGATACTGTCCGGATCGAACATATCCTCTTCTGCCTCCTTGAGGTGCTTTTCTTTGCGGATTCTCTTCCCTCCGCTGGGTCTTACTTCCTCCTCCTCCCTTATCTCGTCCTCATCCTGGGAGGGAGGATCTCCTTGCTTTGGCCCCTCTTCCGAGCCTGGGTATTCCACTCCATCGTCTTCTTCCCCTGGAGCGGGGGTCGTGAGGTCCGGCACTGTCTGACGCTGGAAATATGCTTCTTGGAGCTTTGCGAAGGCGTCGACGACCTACGGGGCCTTTTATTTTGCCCCTTCTAGTGGGCCCTGGGAGTCGCAAGAGGCTTTTCTCTTCCGGGCCTTGGTACTCCCCTTAGACCCTGCTTCTGAGGGTTCTTTGGGCGTGCGCCGAGGTGGTGCTGTCTATGGGCTGGTGTAGAATTGCTTCCAGGGACTCTAGCCTGCCTTGTCTCCACTCAAAATCTGACATTCTGGGAGGGTGCTGTGTGCCTGTAACACCTGTCAAGGTGTCTTCGCACGCCCCTTCACTCAATATTTGCCTCTGATACTTTTCAATGAATCAGCTTGTGCACCTGATGTACCAGGTTCACCTATTCAGTGCTTGAATCAACTATAAATTTGCACTCTTTAATTTTATCATTATTTTTTTTTTCTATAAGTGGCTGCACTGGATTATTCCTGCCTGTAATAGGCCTCTACTCATTTCGTGCCTCCAAATGAGGAGGGCACTGAGTTTTGCACAAGGCTTTAGCCTCCTTCAGCCTGCAAGGCTCCCGCACTTCTTAGTGCTGTTCAACTTTATACACTGGTGCCAGACGTGGGCTTGCTTCCGGAGCTTATGCTGCTCCTTATTATTGCGGACCGACGTGCAATGCCGGATAAGTAAGTTTGGTCCCAGGAGGAAATCACCGCTGGGCCCGGCTCCGAGACAAAGGCTTCATTCCGCGTCGCAGTAAACAATGCGACGCGGAAGCCTGCTTCGTCTCAATCTCCTCCTTTCCAAAGGAGGGGCCGCAAATCCTGCGCGGCCAGCCCCGCCTCCGCAAAGGAGGGGGCCGGCGTGCTTCATAGCTCAGCGCTCTCCCTCTTCCACGGAGGAGAGGGGCAGAGAGCTCCTGTGCCTGCCGGCACCTCTGCTCCGTTATCCCCTGCGGTCCTGTGCTGCTACCCCTGTCGTGCCTGGCATGAGGCACGGGGTGAGCGTGCTGCGGGGTCCGCCCGCTCGAGCGGGCTGTCACTAAACGCGCATGCAAAACGGCGCTGCGCCTCACACTGGTGCCACGCTCGAGATGAAATGCTAATATTCCTATCAACTTCCAAACGTTATACCGCTTTACATCTACGCGCCAACACGGTGAATTATCTACTAAACAAACTCATTCCTCATAACATGCTATCTGCAAACCTCCATCTAATGCACACATAGAGAGAGATAGTTAGAATAGTACTTATCTGCTTGAAGAGCAGTAAAAGAAGAGGAGGAGCTCAGGGACAGGAAGTGGTCATAGCTGAGCATGGAGAAGGTGGACTACAGAGACTAGGGGGATTGTAGTTTTAAAGCAAGAAAAGTCTGTTGAGACGTTTTTTCTGTTTTCTGTTGAGTTTATTGGTTTTGTTGAAACTGCTGAGGAGTAGTAAATTAAAGAAGTTGAAGCATAATGCTCGCCTCCAGTCTTGTCATAGAATCATCAATTGCCTTATTAAAAGTCCATGTTCGTCAACCATGATGGTCTTTTCTACTAGAGACCATAGAAAGTCTGCCCATTTGCCCATTATTAATAATTATACTAATGACAGTGATAATGACAACTTTATGTGTATGCTGCATGCTGTTTCTACTGGCACCTGAACAGTAACTCTTGACTGACCGTCTCTGGAGTTGAGTTTTAGATCTTCTACTATACCAATGTGGTGGTTATGAAGACCATACCATTGTAAACATGTTTAAATACATCATGGCTAAATTATGTTATTGTTTTCTTGTTAAGCATAAACACATGCCCCTGCCATGTCATGCCGTGAACCTGCTGTATGATATTAGATATTAGCTTTGGAGACCAAAAGGGTGCTCCTGCATTGTAAATGATTAAAGGGCTATTTTGGCTGGTGTATTTTAACTAGAGGGTCATTCATTACTACACTAGAATACACACAAGGAAAACGAGAAAGAAAGGCATATTATATTAAATGACTTAGTGGACAAAAGAATATTATAATAAGACAATGGCAATCACTTGTAAACGCTTCTAGAAACAAACATGTTCAGACTTTCTGGCAACTGGTTATGCCACTTGAGGTCCCCACTACTCCAATCATGGGTACTTCTAAAGAGGCCTGTGTCAAGCACACAGTTGAGACAATAGGTGGAGCCACCAACATTACCAAAGATTTTAAATTATCAGAGGCAAGTTTGCAGTATAATTTACAACTTGCAAAGCCAATTACTATCATGAAAACATTGAAAAAACTCTAGACCCCCAATTCCCTAATAAAACCCAGCCCAGTTTGGTGGGCTCAACTATTTAACATTCTGTTTACTGAAATGAGTTACTCAGGTAAACGTCCACAAACGTGGAGTGAGAGTATAATCATGCTGGTCTTTAAAAAGGTATCACAAAAATATGCAAAACATTATAGAATTATAGCCATGCTGGATGCACCAGCTAAACTAAATGCCCATGTATTATTAGCCGAATTGACAAACTGGGCAACTGAGGCTAATTTGATCCCATTTAACCAGAAAGGGTGCAGAAAGAATAATGGTATCTACCCAACATGCTAGCTCTTTTGTATCGACTGCTGAATACTCATGGAGGGTCCTACAACAGGCCATTTACGTGACCTACAAAGAATATAGCTCAACATGCAGCCTCTTGCCCCTTTCATTTTGAAACTTTCTCTTTGCCAATGTAGTGAGACCCTGTCTATTGTATGCTGGAATCATAGCTTTGGACTAAAGCGCTATATAAACACAATAAATACAATACAATACAATAGCTCCTCCATGAATGTTTAGCACACTGTTTGCTTCTGTTATGATCCAATTGTAATTCTACACTAATCTTTATAAGCGGAATGTATGTATGTGTGTATGTTTGTCTGCCAATACAAATCCACACCGTTGAACCCACATCTACCAAATTTTGCATGGATTCATCTTTTGTCTGGGGCAAGAACGTAGTCTATGTTTGGATGCAAAAGTCTTATATGCAAATAAAAATAATTTAGATATGTGTGTCTGTATGTTACTCCGGCTATACAAATCCACACCGTTGAACCCACTGCTACCAAATTTTGCATGGATTCCTCATTTGTCTGGGGCAAGATCGTAGTCTATGTTTGGATGCAAAAGTCTTATATGCAAATAAAAATAATTTAGATATGTGTGTCTGTATGTTACTCCGGCTATACAAATCCACACCGTTGAACCCACTGCTACCAAATTTTGCATGGATTCATCTTTTGTCTGGGGCAAGAACGTAGTCTATGTTTGGATGCAAAAGTCTTATATGCAAATAAAAATAATTTAGATATGTGTGTCTGTATGTTACTCCGGCTATACAAATCCACACCGTTGAACCCACTGCTACCAAATTTGGCATGGATTCCTCATTTGTCTGGGGCAAGATTGTAGTCTAGGGCCTCATTACGAGTCCGGCGGTAACCGAGTAAAACCGCCTGGTTACCGCTGGACTCGTATTACCATTCCGCCTCCGTGATTCCCGGAATTACCGGGGCATTACAACCCCGGTTTTCCGGGAATCACGCAGGCGGAATGGTGTTAATCCCCATTCCCATTGAGTCCTATGGGACTCAATGGGAATGGGGATCATGGAAACACCGGCAGCATCTCGTAATGCTGCCGGTGTTTCCTCGTCTGCTTGCAGGCGGGCGGTGTTAAACCTGCCAGGTCAAACCTGGCAGGAACATCACCTCCTGCCTGCAGGAGTCGGGATCAGGCGGTCCGGAAACAACGGTGGCGGCGGGTTTACCGCCACCGTTATTTCCGGAACACCTGATTTGTAATGAGGCCCTATGTCTTGATGCAAAAAATTCACTCCGTAGACACCCTCATTTACTGATGCTCACCCTGATGCACTACAGTAGGTACTAGAAGGAGGCAACATTTTGAAAAGTGTTTGAAGCAAAATGTGTGATGTGTTGGTTATTCCTTTGAAATTTATTACTACTGTATACAGTTCAAAAGTGTTTATTAAAGCCTTTTTATTAGGGAATTAAAAGAAAAAGAATTAAACACATTTTTTATCACACCACTAGTTTAGGATAAGGGCAACATTGGGAACACCAGCTAGTGTAATTTATAACAAACTATTTCTCATGGCAGTCAACATATGCATTGCCTGTTTAAATGTATTGTGCTTCTCAGCTTATGTGCGCATGCGTAATTTTTATATCTCAGGATTGGAGTAGTACTGTCTTAGCTTGTATCTTTTTGCACCTGCTTGGTACTGGTAAGTACTCGGGGTGAAACCTGGTACTGGCAGATTCATCTGCACCCTTACATTTTGATGACGTTGCCCCATAATATATGCCAGCATTGTCACTGTAAACCACTTCCATGATACTGTGTGCACTATTTATGCCAGTATTTCCCTGTAAATTACTTTCATGATACTGCTCCCACAGTACACGACAGCATCTCACTGTAAATATATATCAATACCTGGAAATAAACCTCTATTACCTACGATCTATGACTGTACTGTATGGAAATGTACCTTAACTATATTGATCTACACAAATCTAAAATGTAGTCATCTAGGAGAATTCTTTCAATTATGTAATATGATTTTGTATATTGTATTGAAATGTATTCATGTTAATCACAGAGCCCACAACTACAATCCATTGCTCTGGGATAGATAGTCACGTCTCAAATTGCTTTGCTCACTCCACCTTTTAGTGCAGGGAACCCATAATAGCTGGCAGAAAATAAAATGATTCTCCTGCAAGCCACTAATTCAATGTCATAGTCAAACACACAGTGCTCCCTACGAAACTCATAACAACTGATAAAGATGATATTACAATACGTGTCATCCCTCCCAAAGCAATTTGTATTTGCCTGCAGTTAAATGTATGACTCTTCTTGTAATTTAACCCCACAGATACAATGGGCCTCATTCCGAGTATGGCGGTAAGGGATAGCGGCCACCGCTAACGAGAGCGGTGGCGGTAATCCCTTACCGCCATACTCCGAGTTCCCTTAGCGCCATGGTGCTTTTAACACCTGCTTTTAGCAGGCGTTAAATACCATGGCGCTAAGGGACCTTGATGTTAATTACGCCACCGTAATTTACGGTGGCGTAATTGACGCCTTCCCCACTCCCATTATGCCCTATGGGGCAAGAATGGGAATGGGGAAGGGTAAATGGGGATTGGGGAATTACCGCCCCGCCAACCTTGGAATGGGGCGGTAATTCCGCCAACCACCAAGGCGCTGCCGGTCCGGGTACGGCGTCAACCAAGGCGTTAATAGCGCCATTGGTTAGCGCCGTACTCGGAATGAGGCCCAATCAGTTGTCCCATGGTAGTCACTTCTCAACTGACTTTGCTCACTGTGTGATTCTGTAACAACTGGCAGACTCTCATAACCAAAAAGTGGTTCTCAGGACAGCAATCACTACATCACTGACGTAGTTTTAGAAGGAATACAACTCTGCACTGAATTCTTGGGTGAGGTTAGTTTGATCAATCCTCAATAGCAGCACTGCAGGGTGAAGACAGAAACAGGCATTACACTATCTCCATACAATCCCAAAGCTGTGCTTCTACTGCCCCTTGTGCAACAACCTATAGAGGTTTCTTAGTACATAAACATTAATAGAGTGAAGAGAAGATTTTATGAATTCACTGGGGAGGATTTCACTCCGTCCAACTAGTGCAATGGGCTTTTATGATGAGACATTCAAGCCTGGTCTTTCAAGTTCACTATGGACGCCTTCAAAAGGTAACCATACAAATGTATTTATATAGTTCAATTGAGGCTCACCTGTTTTTATCGCTTTGCATTTGAAGCAAATTCGGTTATTTCATAAATACAACTGGCAGAGCATGCAACGCTACAAAAGGATATGCTGAGGCTGAAGAAGGCAAGCGTGTGAGTTGAATGCTTCTTCACTGTGGCAAGCCTCTTTTCTCTACTCTGACAGCTAGCATACGATTCAAAATGGGGTCTCTTTGCTATTCCAGGCCTGAGTGTGATGAGTACAAGGTCTCGTTTTATTAAATATGTATACCATTCTCATTTATATTTGGATTCTCTAACAATTACATTTCAGACTGCATTCTTGTAGGCCGTTCTTTGCATACAACTGTCATTTTCTTCCACATACTACTTGACACATTTGCATGAAACAACTATAGTCTTAAGATAATGCTATAAGACTCTCATCTCTGCCAGGACAATAGTCATTTCCTGCAAAGATACATACATTTTAGCAAGTCATGTTTAGACTGCAGTCTACCAAATTCCCAGACAACCCATAGCACATCGACGAAAGTTGTCACATTGCACATTTAACATAAAATATAGCACATTGCAACAGTTGTTTAAAACACAACTGGATTGGTTAGTGACACAGTAATTAACTAGAAAAGTTAATTATTACTCACCATGTGTCTACTGTGTTAGCATTTACAATGGTGTGGAGGCACTGCTGCATATTGGAAAAAGCTGATCAACTGCTTTTTGGACATTATTTAAATTGTTACTGGATTAGTGTCAACATTGACATTTTCAACACCAAGTTGTAATCAGAGAAACATGTTCTATATATTTCCATCATTCAATGTTCCTATCCACATATTGTGTTCATAAATAGATAAAAACAGGGTCATTCCATTTTCCAGCTGTCATTTCAATATTTGCGATGCATGCTTGTACTAGTAGTAGTTTTGACATGCCATTCATGGTTGGTCCAATTGTATAGTAATGTGCACCAGCTCGAACACTATCCGGAATGCAATTAGGACAGCCTCTTCATCATCAAGCAGGAGGTATTTTACACTTGTATCCACCAATGCTCTAATTAAGCATACAACTATGTTCGAAATGTACCCTCCCCAAGTATTGATTTCCTCCCCACCCTCCACTGACCTCTGCAATAACTCTTATCAGCTTTCTCCCAGAAAGTTTTTGACAAGGCTCATTATTTTTAAAGTGCCAATTGTATGCTGGGGCCACTAATAGAACGTCTGTGCTCTTGGGTCCCCTATGGGTAATTTTGCACATTTACAAAGCAAAGTGGAAAATGAAAGATTAAAAACAAATGAATTTGTAAAAGCAAATAAATGCTGCCTGTAAATTACTCTTTGCAGACAGCATTTACAATGGACTTCTATGTAATTGTCTTGCTTTTCCCTGGGAACTAAATGTCTGTAACTGAGGGGAAATTTCACAGAAATGCTGGCATTAAACCATGTGCTCTTTGAAGTCAGAGAAAGAAAGCGTGGCAGAAATGTTAATTCTGTTTCATTCTCCTTTTCTGACTCCAAATCTCTGTAAATTGTAAACGTAAGGTGCAAATGGCAACAGCCTTGCTTTTATATCTTACTTTTGTACTTCATGGGGGGGGGCTGCGGGGAGGAAAAGTAGCCCCGCTGTATCACATAGATAAAGGTATAAAGAGAAGTGTTCTCAAAAAAAGAATGCGCTTTAGACACCCACACATAACAAAGGTACATGTTTTGCAGTATCTAAAGACTTTGGGGAAGGGTGAGAGGGTCATCCTGGGAATGTTTTTAAAGATGTCTTCCAAATCCTGGATTCAGATGGAGAATGACCAAATTAAAGTGGAACACATGGGAGCACAATTGCAGAAAAACACCTGGAAGCAAATCCCAGTAGGAAGAATCATAGTGGGATAACTAGAAGTTGCAGTTGGGCACATGTGTGCAAGAACAATAGGACAACTAGGAACAGAATTACAGCGGGCCGCATAATTGCAGGATGGTATATAGTGGAATGATGAGCAGGCTAGTGAGGGGCACAAACAATGAAGAAGCCAAATATGGCAAGGCATAACATGGCACAGCAGGGCATGACATAGACATGAGAAGGCATACAAGGCATAACAATACATTAAAGGTATGAAAAGGCCTAACAGGGCAACCAACATGGGCTTGGCCCCAGACACCTACCACTGCCATTTGCACAATGCTCAGATTTGACCTTCTCATTTTGCTACTGTTACGCCCTCTATCCCTCTCTTTTGCTCTCTATCGCTCTTAAATAGATAAATTGTACACAATGTGCAAGAAGGATCTGAGAATTGGCAGATGACGGGGTGGGCCTGTCTGACTTCACACTCACTAACCCAAGCAAAGCGTTGTGGGAGGCATGAACATTTTGATTGAAATAAAGAGCTGGCCATTATATGATAACCCCAGTCGCTCATTTCACCTTCCTTAGTATGTTTGGTTGACATTTAGAGAGCCACCTGAAACCTCACTCTAACTTGAAAAGGTACTGTCCTCAGCAAGGCATGCTGGAACTTTTGCCAGTTGTGGCAATGCCCCAGCGGCAGGGGTCAGAATCCCGAACAGTTTCTCCCAGAATCCCGAACAGTTTCTCCCAGAAGTCTAACTTTGTATTTCCCACAAGCCATAGTCTGCTATAGCACCAAAGCAGAGGCAGAAAAATCAATCAAGAATTGAGGACTGCATCAGAGTCCTCTGCACAACAACACATGCAGGGGATCATTTACATGCAGGGACCACTAAAAGCACATATGTCCTACATGCAATTTTGCACATTCACAAAACAAAGAGGAAAATAAAAAAGTCCAAACAGATGGATTTGTAAAAATAAAAATGTAAACGCCACCTGCAAATTATGCAGGCAGCATTTATCATGGATTCCTATGAAATTTGCTTACTTTTAGCAGGCGTTAAATGTCTGTAACTGAGGGCAGATTTCACAGAAATCCATAAATGTAACGCCATCGTGAAAATTCATACTTGCGTTAAACCATGTGCTCTTTGAAGTCGGAAAAGGAAAGCATGGCAGAAATGTTAATTCTGTTTCGTTCTCCTTCCCTGCATTCAAAGCCCTGTAAAATACCTTCAGTGCTAAGGTGCTAACGGCTAAGAGCATTTTACATTTGCACTGCAGGGGCTTTGACAATTATCCCTACTGTATCCTTTAGATAAAGGCATAAACAGCAATGTTACCAACAGAACAATACGTTGTAGACACACACTTACAACATGGGTACATGTGTATGTAAGTATGTAGAGACTATGGGGAAATCTTGGAGATTCAGCCCATACACGGTTATTTACATATGTCTACAAAATTCTTTATTTAGGCGGGCAATAGCAAAATATGCCATGGCATAGTATGGGGATTGTGTGGCCAATTAGGAAAGCCTTGACCCCATCACAACGTTTTTGTGAAGAGATGGGTCCATTTTTAGTGGACAAAATTGCTAAAATACATGAAGATCTGAACTGGGTTGATCTCGGGATACCACCAACTGCTACTTAGGTTCTCAACACAATAGCTTTTCCCTGGAAAGTTCCTTCTCCACGTTTGACCATGTAAATGCATCACTTATGCTCGAAATAATGGAAAAGAATGCCGGCCATCAGGGTCAGTTCACGACCCTTTCTTAGCGATAATCTTAAAGGATGCCCCTGTGTGGTTGTTGTGTAAAAAGTCTACCGGCTAATAAACAGCTTATTTGATACTGGACTTGTTCTGTGTCAACTTAAGAGGGCTGCAGTGATTCTGCTGCTGAAGAAAACATATCCCTGTTTCCTTATGTAAGCAAATTGAGGGACAAGGAGCAGCAGAGCAACTGCAGGCCCATGCAGAAGCTCAAAAGATGTTGGATGCATCCAAGGCGGGCACAGTACGGAAACAGTGGTGGTCACTGCAATGGATGATTTGAGAATGGTGGTCGACCGTGGAGGCTCAGGGAATTTAATTTTGATGGATCGCTCAGCTGCCTTTGATTCGGCAAAGCATTCCATTCCCCTTTCCCGACTCAATGACTATGGGTTGAGAGATAGTGGGCCCGATTCATAGGATCCAGGGCAGAAGCAGCGCTAGCGGCGCGTGCCGAGAATGAGCGTGCGCC
The DNA here is from genome assembly GCF_040938575.1 of Ambystoma mexicanum. NCBI lineage: Eukaryota > Metazoa > Chordata > Amphibia > Caudata > Ambystomatidae > Ambystoma > Ambystoma mexicanum. The sequence goes on from NC_090933.1 coordinate 709,847,451, forward strand.
ACGTGTGCACCAGCCGTGGTGCAAACCAGCGATTGCACGGCACGCGTATTCATGGATTTCCCAAGGCATCAGTAGCCGTGGCGCAATTAACAGCAAGCAGCGCCAGTAACGCCACCAACACTGCCCCGTGCACAGGAAAAAGGCAGTGAAATGCCCAATACGGCGCAAGGCCCCGTGCCATCCATGGCCCAGCACAGAGCCCCATCCATCATAATCACATGAATAATTGGAGCGTACCCCGCTCGCGCCATCCAAATCACATGGAAAGGGCCATGAGTACCCCTACAAAATCAGGATCCTCGCTCGCGCCAGCCAAATTGCGTGGAAAAGGCTGCGCATACTTCTGTGAATTTGCGTACCCAGTTCACGGCAGCCAAATCACTTGGAAAGGGCCGCGTGTACTCCTGCAAATTTGCATACCCCGCTTGCGCCAGCCAAATCGTGTGGAAAGGGCTGCACGTACCCCCGCGAAACCACGTACCCTGCTCGTGCAGTCAAATCACGTGGAAAGGGCCGCGCGTACTCCTGTGAATTTGCATACCCCGCTCGCGCCAGTCAAATTGCATGGAAAGGGCCGTGTGTACCACTGCAAAATCGCGTACCCTGCTCGCGCCAACCAAATTGTGTGGAAAAGGCTGCGTGTACTCCCCCAAAACTCCCACAGATCAGCCCTGAACACACCCCGCAAGCATCCCACACCACAAGGGAGCCCCCCATCACCCGTGACCATTAACCTGCAGGCAGCCCACCCGTGATCATACCCTGCAGTCAGCCCACACCACAAGGGACCCACCCATCACCCGTGATCATACCCAACAGGCAGCCCACCAGTGATCATACCCCGCAGGCAGCCCACACCACAAGGGACCCCCCATCACCCGTGATCATACCCCGCAGGTAGCCAACCCGTGACCATACCCCACAGGCAGCCCACACCACAAGGGACCCACCCATCACCCGTGACCATACCCCACAGGCAGCCCATCCATGACCATACCCCACAGCCAGGGCCGACTCATGTCCCCCACTCCCAGCAGTGAGGGCACCCTGCAGGCAGGCCCTGACTCATATCCCCCCACCCCAGCAGTGACGGCAACCTCAGTACATGCCCCATGGCATGGGAATCACGAATTCACACATGCATGTTTGCACACACATGAACAACATTGCTCAACAGCAGGGACATGTAACATTGGTCCTGTTACTGCGGTGACCACCTCTGATGGTCCTCCTTCGACTCCCGACTGTGGCAGGGATGTGGTCTCCACCAGGCTGGCCGCCGGGTTTGGGACAGGTACACAGGGGGCCCTGGTGGTATCTGGGCTGGAAGACGGCAGCGTGGTCGTGCATGGAGCCTGGGTGGAAAGGTAGGCTGGGAGAACTGGAGAGGTGTAGCTGGGACAGTGCCCTCTTGTGCTTGGAGTCGAGTCGACCAGGCGTCAGAAGTTCATTGAGGATCTGGCCATCTGCTGGAGTGAAGGTGGATGGGACGTGAAGCCCTGTGTCTGTTGTTGTGTCTCCCACACAACAACAGACACAGGGCTTCACGTCCCATCCACCTTCACTCCAGCAGATGGCCAGATCCCCAATGAACTTCTGACGTTTGAGAAATGCGTCTTACAAGATTTCTCCAAACTAAAGGCCGCAAAGAGTACCAGACACACGGGAAGATTACATAACCTAACCTGGGTAGAAAAACAAGCACTCCTTGATTTACGAAATAACAAGGCCATTATTATTAAGCCAGCGGATAAAGGCGGTGGGTTAGTAATCATGACCAACATGCAATATAAGAAAATGGTACTAGCTATCCTAGGAGACCGTGAATGCTATTCTATTCTCCGCAAAGACCCTACCAAAGATCTTGAGCTTGAAATATCACAAGCTGTCAATTATGCATTGGAACGAAATTGGATTACATCCAGGGAAGCAGATTTCCTGACAACACCAAGGGGAAGAACGCCATGCTTTTACGCCCTACCCAAGATACACAAGGACTCGATTGACCCGCCAGGAACACCAATTGTCTCAGGCTGCGGGTCAATTTTAGAGCCCCTGTGTAAATTTGTGGACAAATTTTTGCAACCACTAAGTATGCAAACCAACACGTACTTGAGGGATACCGCACATACCATCAACGTATTTGAGCACTTACCCTTTGACCCAGCTACTCAATATCTGGTCACTATGGACATCAAAGCGCTCTACTCGAACATCCCCCAAGAAGCTGCTATCGAATGTACCAGAGAGTGGCTTACCAGCAACCCTACTCACGATAGGGTACCAACAAATTTCATAATCGAGCTAATGTCTCTAGCCCTCCAGAGGAATTTCTTCACTTTCGACAAACAGATATATCTACAAAACAAAGGAACTGCTATGGGGGCAACATTCGCCCCCAGTTTGGCCATTTTATATATGGCCAAATACGAAGAGCAATATGTGTTTTCTAGACTGAACCAATGGAGAGAGCAGATACACCATTGGTTCAGATATATAGACAATGTTATTTTCATCTGGTCAGGAGAATTGGATCAACTTCTTCAATTTCAGGAATGGCTCAACTTATGCAACAGCGACATACAGTTCACCATAGAATACAACAAATCCAAGATCACTTTTCTGGACCTGACAATTCAACACCTTAATGGCAAATTGATCTGCAACCTTCATAGGAAAAGCACAGACAGGAACACCCTGCTCCACCACACAAGCAACCACCCCACGCACACCAAACACAACTTACCTTTTGGTCAATTCTTAAGGATACGCAGAAATTGCACACAGACAACAGACTTTCAAACCCATGCAGAGAATCTCTCTGGGCGACTAAGGGAAAGGGGATACCCCAAAAGACTTCTTAACCAATTTATGAAGAGAGCCCTCAACATGAACAGAGACCACCACCTGGAAACAGGGGAAGAAGAAACCACCAAGGGAGAAGATCAACTTACCTGTGCCATCACACATGACAAACACACAGCAATGGTAAAGAGAATTATCCAGAAATACTGGCACATTGCTAAACTGAACCTCCCGGAACACGCACCTCCCAGATTCGCCTACAAGCGGGCAAAAAACTTGAAAGAACACCTGATACACTCTCTATTCCAAGCTGAACCTTCCAACGTAGGCCAGAGAACACTCCGCCCCATACAAGAACACTATCGATGCGGGAACTGTGTGGCGTGCCGCTTCACGATGAAAATAAAATCCTTCAAAATTGGACAAACAGACTGGATTTTGAAGGATTTCACGAACTGCAAAAGCGCTCAAGTTGTCTATTGCATTGAGTGCCCTTGTGGTCTGAAATATGTCGGACAGACTATGAGATCAGTTCACCTGAGGATTTCAGAGCATAGATCCAAGATCAGGCGCAAGACTGTGCAAGCACCATTAGTACCACATTTCTTGGAGGCAAGACATACTCCTAATGATATCAAATGGTGGGTCTTAGAAAGAGTAAAAGGAGGCCCTAACCTCCAGAACAGTCTTCTGTACAAGGAATCACGATGGATACATCGTTTAGATACGTACCATCAGGGATTTAACGAAGCCTTCCATCCGGTCACACATTAAGCACCTTGCCTGTGATGAGGGGAGCCCGATCCTCAGATCATAACACAGTTAACATACAGGCTTTGTGTACTCCGCACACACCTTTGCAAACACTACCCGTGTCATACACACCCTGTAGCTGTAACTGTAACGCTCACCTGATTCCCGCAGAGGCGCCGGTCTTGACTGGGTGAATGCCGTATCTTCAAAGGTGATGTGTAACACACGGTTGGCTCTTTGGGCTGGACCTCTGTGCACTGTATGTCTGACTCGAAGAGTAAGATGTCTGCAGATAGAAAATATGGGATTAATGAACTGGGGTTATTGGGTGCCTCTCTCCTCTTCCCTTTCTCTTCTCCTGTAGAACCCCAAAGGTTAACGCCCTCACATTCGGTAAGTGAACGCCAAGCTCTCCATCTGCCTCGGGGCAGGGTGCCGTAACCAATTTCTTCACTGGATAAGGGTGCAGGCCTCTTGACCTCAGAGGACTGCTGTCCGTCGTTAACTGCATGAACGGTAAGTTCTGGGCACTTCAAATGTCTTAAAAGTCTTTTGTAATGCTATCTCTTGTTTTGCAGGGTTCCGGCGATGGCGGATGGCGGGCTGATGAGAGTTGAGGATCGAACCCGCGTGAGGAATAGAAGCGCCTGGAAGCACGTAAGTAAGCGCTTGTAGCCTGCTTCACGATGCGCACTAACTGTCCCTTTTATCTTTCAGGTACAATTTCGGAGCTTTAGAGAAGCTGAAGGGTGCTGGAATACCCACTGGATTCGGCGTGGGAAGGAGTAATGGCACGTGAGTAATAAAGTTGCCCAATGTCTTTAAACGCACCTTCTTTTGTCTTTCAAATGCGGGATGCAGCGCCGAAGGCCTCCGGAGCGTGCGAAGAGCTGGTAAGCTTTTGTCTTTCAGATGCCGGAATGCAGTGTGAAGACCTCCGGAGCATGCGAAGAGTAGGTAAGCCTTTGTCTTTCAGATGCCGGAATGCAGCGCGAGGCGTTGGTGACAGCCAATGGACCAGGTAAGAGATGCGCTGCCACTGAAGACCGTAGTGCTAACCTGTTCTTTCTTTGTCTTTACAGGTGCTGCTGAAGACTGGATTCCAGGATGGTAAGCCTTTGTTCCCTTAGGCCCAGGATCAGAAGCAGAAGACACGATGAGCGTTCTGCTGCAGAGAATGCAGAATAACGCAAAGCAAGATTCATCCATCGGGTGTGGTTTAAATAGCCTCCTGTAGTGCTTAGGTGTCTCCTTCCACAGCCACGCCTAGGTAAGAAAAGAGTTCCTGCTTTCCAGAAGAGTTCCAGTGTTCTGAACCTAGGGAGTGGCTCCTGCCCCACCCAACAGGAAAAGTAGTCCCAAACAGAAGAGGATCAGGGGTTCAACTGGCAGGTAAGTAAGCAGCATGGTCTGCTGCAGGTAAGTCCACCCAAGCATTATGAGCCCGGCGCTTCCAGCGCTGGGACTGGGCATCTTTATGAGCCTGGTGCCACTGGGGCCAGGACAGGGTCCAAAAGGTCCCAATTGGGACTGGCTGGCACTCGGAACCGGGGTTATGGATCTGCTTCCAAGGGAGTCGGGCAAGTCCTGACCTTTTGGAAGCAGAGATCATGACAGCACCCCCCCTCAAGGCCCCTCCCAAACCGGGCTTCTCCGGGGGTTTGGGCTTGTTAGGAAATGTTCGATGAAATCTTTTGATTAGACGAGGCGCGTGGACATATTCTGCAGGTTCCCAGGATCTTTCTTGGGGACCGTAGCCTTTCCAGTCAATCAGGTAAAATAGTTTAGATTTGGAGATCTTGGAATCCAGGATGCTTTTGACTTCAAACTCGAGTTCTCCATCAACTAGAATGGGTGTTGGAGATGTAGTTAGTCGGGTTTGAGGTTGCACGGGTTTTAATAGAGAGACGTGGAAGACCGGATGTATCTTCATGTGAGGGGGCAAGTCCAACTTGACCGCTACTGGATTTACTAAGGTAGTGATGGAATAGGGACCAAGGTATCTTGGGTTGAATGTGCGTGGTCCTTTTAGAGGTAGATATTTGGTGGATAACCAGACTTGATCTCCTACTTGATATTGGGGGGCTTCCTTTCTTGTATTGTTCTTTAGCCCTTTGAAGGTGAGAAACGGCTTCCTTAAAGGCTTGGGTGATTGTAGAATGCAGGTGGTCTACTGCTGGTGTTCCAAGATCTTGGAGTGGATCCAACTCTGAGGTTCGAGGGTGACTACCGTATAAAAGAAAAAACGGGGTCTTCCCAGTTCCCGAGTGGACAGAGTTATTGTAGGCATATTCGGCTATCCAAAGGATATCTTTCCAAGTTTTTTCAGTTTGTTGTAGCATGCAGCGCAAATACTGTTCCAGAGTTTGATTGGTCCTCTCGGTTTGTCCGTCGGTTTGAGGGTGGTGGCTGGTCGAAAGTCTCACATCAATTTGAGCCGACCGACAGCAACTTCGCCAAAAATGAGAAATAAATTGACTACCTCTATCCGAAATTAGAACTGAAGGAAAACCGTGCAGTCGGACGATGTTTTCGAGAAATTCTCGGGCCAGAGTTGCTGCTGTTGGTAAGCCTTTGAGTGGAATGAAATGCGCCATCTTGGAGAATAGGTCCACGATTACTAGGATCGTATTGTATCCGGAGCATGGAGGTAGATCGGTGATGAAGTCCATAGAAAGCGTATGCCAAGGGCGAGGCGGGATGTCAATAGGGCGTAAGAGGCCGGCTGGTTTTTCCTTTTGACTCTTGTTTTGGGCGCATACTCCACAGGACATTATAAAGTCTCTGATATCTTTTTTCCAAGACGGCCACCAGAAGTAGCGCTTGATCTTTTCCGAGGTCTTGGTCATACCGGGATGTCCTTGCATTAAAGAATCGTGATAACAAGAGATTACCTTTTCCTGTAAATCTGTGCTGGGCAGGTATAACCGTTCTTGGAAATATAATAGGTTGTCCTTCACCGTAAAGTCCTTTCCCTGCAGATGCCAATTCTGTATGTCTGCTGGAGTTACCAGTAGCCTGGCTTTATCCTTAACTTCCTCTATGGATTGTGTGGCGATTACACCTAGAATTCTTTGTTCGGGAATGATAGGTACAGGTTTAGGATTGATCAAATGTTCTTCCACTCCCATCCGAGAAAGGGCATCAGCTTTACTGTTTTTTGTACCAGGTCGATAGGTAATTATGAAGTCAAACTCGGCAAAGAATAGTGCCCAACGGAGTTGCCTAGAGGATTGAGCTTTTGCGGTTTTCAAATATTGCAGGTTTGGGCGATCTGTAATCACAGTAACGGTGTGTTGGGCCCCCAGAAGATAATGCCTCCAAGCCTTAAAGGCGGACTTGATAGCTAGAAGTTCCTTATCAGTAATAGTGTAATTGATTTCAGGAGGCGAGAATTTGCGGGACCAAAATGCCACGGGATGCAACTGATTGGTTACTGGGTCCTTTTGTGATAGAACTGTCCCTATGGCAAGGCTCGAAGCATCAGTTTCAACGATGTAGGGGAGTTCTGGGCGAGGATGTTTTAAGATCGGTGCAGAGATAAATGTAGTCTTCAAATTCTGGAAAGCTTGTTCCGCCTCTGTAGATAATTCAAAACGTTTGTTTTTCTTTAACAAGGCGGTGATGGGCTGGACTATTCGAGAGAATTCGGGGATAAACCTGTGGTAAAAGTTAGCGGAGCCTAACATGCTTTGAACACCTTTTACGGAGGATGGCGATGGCCATTTGTGAATTGCATCGACCTTCTTTGAATCCATACGCTCTCCGCTAGGTGATAATATGAATCCCAAGAATTCAACTTCAGTCACGTTGAAAACACATTTTTCCAACTTAGCGAAAAGTTTGTGTTGACGCAATCTCTCGAGGACCATTTTCACGTGTTTCCGATGTTCAATTTCCAATGAAGAATAAACGAGGATGTCGTCAATGTAAACAACAACACACACATCTATGAGCTCTCTGAGGACATCGTTCATAAAATATTGAAAGGCGGCCGGGGCATTGCAAAGTCCGAAGGGCATGACCTGATATTCAAATAGCCCATACTTGGTGCGGAAGGCCGTCTTCCATTCATCGCCCTCTTTTACTCGTACCAAGTGGTAGGCTCCTCTAAGATCCAGCTTTGTATATATGCATGCTTTTCTGACTTGGTCCAGGAGTTCAGGGATCAAAGGTAACGGATATCTATTCTTAACGGTGATCTGGTTCAGGGCGCGATAATCTATACAAGTTCTAAGGTCCCCTTCTTTTTTTGGAACGAAGAACAAACATGAGGAAGCAGGGGACTTGGAAGGACGAATAAACCCATTCGCTAGGTATTGATCCAGGTATTGTCGGAGGTGAAGATTCTCAGGCTCGGTGAGGGCATAAATTCTACTACAAGGAGGAGTAGATCCAGGTATCAGGTCTATCTGGCAGTCATAAGACCTATGAGGAGGTAGAGATTTAGCCTGATCCTTCCGGAAAACATCTTGGAATTCTAGGTATTCAGGAGGTAACTGGGGAGCCTCCGAGGAAATTGCTGCCAGTGCAACACCAGGTCGAGGGTGACAAGTAGAGACACATTCTGGAAACTGAACCGTTCTTGCTCGCCAATCGATCTGAGGATTGTGCTTCTCTAACCAAGGAATTCCTAGAATAATCTGGAACTGAGGGGCCTTGATCACATCAAACACGATCTTCTCATGGTGTCCATCTTGACTTACTAGCGTCACTTCTTGGGTGGTATGCGTTACTGGTCCGGAGGCTATCTCCGTACCATCCACCGTAGTAATGACGTCCTTTACAGCCTTTGGACAAAGAGTCAGATTCATCCTCAAAACCATTTCATGATCCACATAATTGCCGATGGCACCGCTGTCGACGTAAGCTTCAATCGCATGTAATCGATCCGGATGTTCAGGGCTAATGAGGACCATAGGTATCACGAAATCCAAGGTCACGGAACTGGTTTTAACGCTCGGCAAGAGGACCTCTATTCTTGTCTGGCGAGGTCGTTTCCCTGCTCAGAGTTTGTGACCCTGGTAACTGCAGCTCCTACTGCCTTCTTGGCTGGTTTCACCGGACAATCTCGAAGAAAGTGCCCCGAGTTTCCGCAATAGAGGCATAATTGCAGCTGTTTTCTCCTTTCCCGCTCCTTTTGTGTTAGTGGTCCTTTCAGGCCCCCTATTTGCATGGGTTCCCCGGAGTCTACTCCTTTGGTAGGAGTTGGTGGTTTGGAAAATACTCGAGCATCAAACTTGGAACGATCGGCCTTCCTGTTCTGCAGTCTGTGGTCAATTTGAACGACTAAGTCAATATAGTCCGAACAGTCTTGCGGGGGATTCACTACTTGGGCTAACACATCTTTGAGCTCTCCACGTAGACCTCTATAAAACAGCGTAATCCTTTTGTCCTCAGGCCATCGAGTTTCCACTATCAGTCTGTTGAAAGACGCAATATAAGCCAAAAGGTCTTGATTACCCTGTCGCAATGAAAGGAGCTCATTGTCCAAGGCCTGCCCCTGCGAATGTCTTGCAAACAGTTTTTCCATACTGAGCTGAAAAGCTTGAAAATCATGGAGAACCGGATCATCTTGATTAACTAGAGGGATCGACCAGTCTGCCGCATTGCCACTAAGGTACGAAAGCACGAAAGCTACCTTAGCTTGATCAGTTGGAAAGGCTGCTGGCCGGCATAAGAAGTGCAACCGGCACTGATTAATAAATACTGCAAACCTCTTTGGGTCACCAGAAAATCGTTCGGGCGGAGCCAGAGGTACATTCCCAGGTAGGTTGATCTGCACTGGGTTCGTAGAGGATGTTGAAGGAAGATTTGCCCCTGATGCGGGTAACGGAGTTTGTCCGGCTTGTGACTGTAGCAATTGTCTAGCGAGATCGTCTGTTCGCTCCTTGGAAATAATCAGTTCCCTTCTTAGAGCATTTGTTTCCTGACGGGCTGCATGCACTTCTGCTCTTAGTCCCCAAGTAACTGGGCTAGCTGGTCGGTATCCGAGGTTTCCATAGCGCCTGGGTGGGAGTTTTGCGGTAGGCTTTGCGTTCTGTAACGCTCACCTGATTCCCGCAGAGGCGCCGGTCTTGACTGGGTGAATGCCGTATCTTCAAAGGTGATGTGTAACACACGGTTGGCTCTTTGGGCTGGACCTCTGTGCACTGTATGTCTGACTCGAAGAGTAAGATGTCTGCAGATAGAAAATATGGGATTAATGAACTGGGGTTATTGGGTGCCTCTCTCCTCTTCCCTTTCTCTTCTCCTGTAGAACCCCAAAGGTTAACGCCCTCACCTTCGGTAAGTGAACGCCGAGCTCTCCATCTGCCTCGGGGCAGGGTGCCGTAACCAGTTTCTTCACTGGATAAGGGTGCAGGCCTCTTGACCTCAGAGGACTGCTGTCCGTCGTTAACTGCACGAACGGTAAGTTCTGGGCACTTCAAATGTCTTAAAAGTCTTTTGTAATGCTATCTCTTGTTTTGCAGGGTTCCGGCGATGGCGGATGGCGGGCTGATGAGAGTTGAGGATCGAACCCGCGTGAGGAATAGAAGCGCCTGGAAGCACGTAAGTAAGCGCTTGTAGCCTGCTTCACGATGCGCACTAACTGTCCCTTTTATCTTGCAGGTACAAGTTCAGAGCTTTAGAGAAGCTGAAGGGTGCTGGAATACCCACTGGATTCGATGTGGGAAGGAGTAATGGCACGTGAGTAATAAAGTTGCCCAATGTCTTTAAACGCACCTTCTTTTGTCTTTCAGATGCGGGATGCAGGGCCGAAGGCCTCCGGAGCGTGCAAAGAGCTGGTAAGCTTTTGTCTTTCAGATGCCGGAATGCAGTGTGAAGACCTCCGGAGCATGCGAAGAGTAGGTAAGCCTTTGTCTTTCAGATGCCGGAATGCAGCGCGAGGCGTTGGTGACAGCCGATGGACCAGGTAAGAGATGCGCTGCCACTGAAGACCGTAGTGCTAACCTGTTCTTTCTTTGTCTTTACAGGTGCTGCTGAAGACTGGATTCCAGGATGGTAAGCCTTTGTTCCCTTAGGCCCAGGATCAGAAGCAGAAGACACGATGAGCGTTCTGCTGCAGAGAATGCAGAATAACGCAAAGCAAGATTCATCCATCGGGTGTGGTTTAAATAGCCTCATGTAGTGCTTAGGTGTCTCCTTCCACAGCCACGCCTAGGTAAGAAAAGAGTTCCTGCTTTCCAGAAGAGTTCCAGTGTTCTGAACATAGGGAGTGGCTCCTGCCCCACCCAACAGGAAAAGTAGTCCCAAACAGAAGAGGATCAGGGGTTCAACTGGCAGGTGAGTAAGCAGCATGGTCTGCTGCAGGTAAGTCCACCCAAGCATTATGAGCCCGGCGCTTCCAGCGCTGGGACTGGGCATCTTTATGAGCCTGGTGCCACTGGCGCCAGGACAGGGTCCAAAAGGTCCCAATTGGGACTGGCTGGCACTCGGAACCGGGGTTATGGATCTGCTTCCAAGGGAGTCGGGCAAGTCCTGACCTTTTGGAAGAAGAGATCATGACAGTAACTGTTTGGCCAGATTTCAGCCTTTATTAATAAGTGGAGTATACAGAAGGTTTATGCATCATCTATCACCTGCACAACAATGCAACACCGAGCACCCTTCTTTCACTCCAGTTTCTACCTACAGGATGTATTAACCCCCCTTCGGGAATGTTTTGGCTCGCCCTTCAGCCACTACAGAAGTCAAATCACTTGTAACAGTACCTTTCCAGATACTAGGGCACGTTTAACCCACCCAGCTCCGCTCATCAAGGCACATCTCCGGACTTCAGACTACATTTCCCAGCAGTGTCAGTAGTCTTTTTGCAATCCGGGCCTTTTTGCTCCGGGGCTCCAATCGGGAGCTCGGCTTCCTTCACCATAGCAACGTATGCCGCGCTGCACAGTGCGACTCCGGGAGACAGAGAAAACCACAAGTCTGCCGTTCCCGCGCACATCCTCTGTGCAGACCAAACAAGCCCAGAAGTAAGTGCCCACATGCGGCCCCCATGATGTGATCCACACACCCAATACATGGGATATGTTCACGGGGCTCGTGCATGAAGTTTGGTTCCCTTACCCTACCCTAGTGCTCCAGGCGAGTCATTTACCAGCCGGCCGCGCTGGAACAGATCCCCTCGGCACACAGGCTGTGTACCGTGCCACTGCACCATGCTCTCCTTTAGCCACAACATACATGGGCTCAGTTTGTTTCCCTATAGGCCGACTCACACGTGAAATTTCACTTTGGCATCCACGCAGCCTCCAAAGGACATAATCTGGTCGACTCAACTCCAAGCTGTGTACCGTGCCACTGCACCATGCTCTCCCTTAGCCACAATATACATGGGCTCATTTTGTTTCCCTATAGGCCGACTCACACGTGAACTTTCACTTCGGCATCCCCGCGGCCTCCAAAGGACAAAATCTGGTCGACTCGACTCCAAGCACAAGAGGGCACTGTCCCAGCTACACCTCTCCAGTTCTCCCAGCCTACCTTTCCACCCAGGCTCCATGCACGACCACGGTGCAGGTAGGAAAAGATGTTTACCTCCACTGGTGGCTTTCACCCATTTGCTCACCAGCTTACCATGAGGCAGTAATATACATCCCTCTTTTCTTCTCTTTCTTTCTTGCTCTTCTGTGTCCTGCTTCCTTCATGATACCATATAGAACTCTGTATACAGACCAGGACCTAAGAAGAGAACTCGGACAACATTGTCCAGCCATTAAGTGCCACTACGTGGTATAGCAGCAACCCCACAGTAGGAGAAGGGGTGTCTGAACCTTCCGGACCACACTCGAACCCAGACCTTGGGATAAATGCCACGGCAGGCAAATCTCCTGCCGATTGAGCAGAGGTACATAAACTATAATATTACGTCAGAAAATGCTTTCTGACTGGTTAAGTGAGGGACAATTACAACCTCTCTTTGTTTGTTTTAAAAAAAAGCTTTTCTTTTCTCCTTTTCTTTCTTCTTCTGTGTTTTGCATGCAATCACAGGGTCTTGAACTAACATGCCCTGATGAAGGTGGATGTAGGCACACGCTGAAAAGACCGCCGAAACGTGAACTGCTTGAGAAGCTTGCAAAGGATCACGTTGGCAAAGAATTCTTTTACTACATAGAGACCCGTTGATAGGGCAACATTGAAGACCTGAACTTAGATCAGGACAAAAGGAACTGTCTCAAAGGGAAAGAACTTGATAAAAAGAAAAAAGTACTTCCCTCACACCTAGGGGCAACAACTTTTTTAGTTTCCTCTTTCCTCTGAAAAAAGTTTTCCTTTATCATATGTAGAAGAACGTTTGTTGACATTTGAATTTCAGTTTGTCATGTTGTTGAATATGTTTAAAAAATGTCTACAATTTTCCCACTTACCTTCCTGTAACCAAAGAACCATGAGGTTGAATGACTGCGTCTGTTTCTGAACCTATGTAATGCACAGAATTTATCTTATGCACATTGTAAATATTAATACAACTTTGTAGAAAATGCACGAATGCTTTGGACTAGATTATTTCTCCAATTGGAGTTTTTGATTTATTGTCTCCAACCTGCTAATGATTAGTGGCTAACACATTATTGTTTTGGTTTTCTTTCTCCCTCCAACCTTATCATCCTCACTAGAAAGCGGACAAATACTAGCACTAGTGGTTTGATAAAATCTTGAGCACCCTCGCAAAGAAATAGTCGAGTACTTGCTCCCTCAACAATCATTTAAACTTAGACTTAGTCTAACAAAGGGTAGGATACACCTATTGTTTATGTATCTTAATTATTGGAGACTTTGTATCCTTACCCTACACAGCCTCGTCCTTGAACCCCCATGGGGGCTCCCGATGATACCAGGTGGGTGACGTGGCCTGGGTGGCCAAGGTGGACAAGGTGGGCGGTGTGGCCATGGTGGTCCACAAGGGCAAGGTGTCTAGGCCCATGCAGAGATAGCTATGCCCCCCACCCAACCAGGTCAGGGAGATGCAGCTGCTGCTAACATCCCCAGAACCCATGGGCCCGGACAAGCAGTGACATCTGCTGTCCCGAGCATCCAGGGTGTGGAAGCTGCAGGTGCAGCTGCGGCTACCACCACCCAGGCTCTGGGTCATCCAGCCCTGACTGTAGTGGTCCTGGACCAGGCACAGGAGGACTCACAGGCCGATTTTTGTGTCCAGAAGTCCAAGGCACGTGTGGTGCAAGATGCTGTCACCAGGACACGTGGATTTGGGGCATCAGTGTCAGCTGCTGTCCCAAGCAGCCATGGTGTGGAAGCTGCAGGTGCAGATGCAGCTACCACCACCCTGGCTCAGGGTCACCCGTCCAGGACTGGATTGGACCCAGTAATTGTCACCAAGGCAGGTGCGGCGCAGGGTCCCGGCAACAGCACCCAGCTACCAATACCTGCAGTCCGACCTTCAGTCATCACATCAGTGCCTCATTCCATTGGGCAATCCACCTGCGCTTCAGCCCGTACTGACCAGAGTGGCACAATCCACTCAGAGTCCGCACCACCTCCCAAGAGGCAGAAGCGTGCTCCAGCAGTACAGGCTGGTATTCCAGACATGGCTCAGGAGTCGCACATGTCAAGGAAGAGGAGTTTCTGTGATGAGGAACTGGATGCACTTGTGGACTACGTGTTGGATCACAGCTGTGACATGCTGGTGCAGGCAGGGAGCATAGAAATGCCTGCTCAGCGTATGGCCCACTGGCAGTGCCTCGCGGACCGTATCAGTGCCTTGGGCCATGAGAGGAGCACAGCTGGTGATGTCATGAAGCGCTGGAATGACCTCAAGTGCTGAGCAAAAGACAAGCTGGCTGCCAAGTACGCCTCTACTCAGGTGAATGGCAGTGGGTCAGAGGACGATGAACTCACTGGATATGAGGAGATCGCTGGTGATTTCATCGCAGTGGAGCAGTTTCAAGGCGTGGGAGACCTGCCAATGTATGAGACAATGTCCGCTGAGTGGTGATGCGTGTGGGTCCAGGCCATGTGTATGTCGCTTGGATGATGTGTAATGTTTGTCTGCCAGTTTATGCTACATTGACATGACTGCCATGTGTGACCCTTGTGATTTTGGACTGATACATGCTTGTTGTCATGCAGACTGTATACAAACCATGTGCTGCACACAGAGGCAATCCTCATCACCACACCTCCTCACTCCTTCCATGACAATCTCTGTCCAACCTCTCTTGGCACTATTCTTGCTCCAACTTATGGTTGTGGATATCCTGTGATGATCTTCCACTCAACACTCGCCTTCTATTGTCACATGACTGACGTCTCTGTGAGGTCACCCTGCAAGCTGATCCTCCTCAGAGGCATTCTTCCTTACTTCTACATCCCCCAGCAGCTCACTGCCTCCAGGGGACTGGTGATTCCTATGGTGGACTATTTCAACAGGCTTTACACAAATTTCTGTGAGATTACACTCTTCCCTCTGCAACTCTGCCAGACCTGGACAGTGTGGTACGTCCTTTGGCCTTGGTGCAGAGTATCTCAAAAGGACTGTGATAATGGCACAGGCTCACAGTGGTTATGAGTGTGCATTCCTGAACCCTGTGCATTCACAGCAAGTCCCTATGGGTCCTGGGCAAGCAATTCATTCAGCTCCATCTCCAGTATTTGCTTCCTCTCATGGTATTTGATCATCACTTTCCTGCTCATTCGGGGTCAGTTGCACCTCATGGCCATTAATTTGGGGTTCTTGTCAGTGTTGAGCTGCAACCTCCATCTGCTACAGCCTCCCTGCCTCTATGCAACTGCTGGTGTAGCTTCTCTGGGTCTGGGGGCACTTCTAATGCTTCCTCATGTGATGTGCTTTCTGTCCTCCTCTCCTCTGCTTTAGTCCCAGATGACTGAGAGAATGTAAATGGCACCTGCCCACACTGTTTGCTACAGCACGGTCCTCAGAGCAACCATTTTGACTCATGAACTGCCTCCAAGCCATCCCCTGCCCTTGGGGGTGAGGTTTACTGTATCCCTACAACCCACTACCGACACTTTACACAGAATGACTGCACTTGCCATTACAATGCCTTCAGTCCTCGACATTCACAATACTGCCTCTGTGTTCTCAATGATTGGTGAGGCCGTACACATGTACTGCACTGCACCCACACACTTCGGAACCCTGTTCTCCCCTTCCACATGCCTATTCACTTGCGTGATGCCAAGGTGACCTGCCATTAATGAATCCATGTGCCTTCCTTCGCTGTATTTCAACACCCCAGCGTCGTTGCAGTCTGTGACACATGTGTGTTTTATCATAGTGATTTCAATGAAATGTCAAATGACATGCATTGTACATGGCTCATGGACAGTAGTATTGAGCATCCATCTGGGTCTGATTGACAGTTTGGGCATGGCTATGCTACGTGCCATCTGTGTGTTGGCATCTGTCATGTTTGTGGAAGGACTATGCCAGTCGCAAGCTTGTGTGTGATGAGGATGCTATGCACTTATTTTGCCATTTCACACACATCCCTGTCTTCTTTCAGGCTCCCCTTCCATTTCATTTCATTGACACTGTGTGCCTGAGTTTGTGTCATGTGTGACATGGCAGGTTCATGTGCTGGCTGTCAACATTGTGATACCGATGTGTGTGGCCTATGCTGTTAACATGTGTGTTCATGTCTTCGTTTGATTTTCTGCAGGTGATGAGGCACTGGATGCAGTGGAGGAGGACGTGGAGGAGGAGGAGATGGTGAAGGGGTGATGTATTCAGAGCCCCAACCAGGCACCAGTGCAGGCCGTGGTGTGGTGGGCCATGAAAATCCATTGGTGCTCCAGACCATCCTGGCCAGGGGTGTGTCTGATGCGGAATCGGACATTGAACCCTCAATGCTGTGGCAGGTGAGTGATTCTGCTGTGGATGCTGTTCTGTCCGACACACCTGCACAGGGGGTGTGATGCTGAAAATGCATTGGAGGGACAGGGCCTCCCTGTCCTTGTCCTGTAGTCCTTTTTCATTGTGTTCTGTATTGTTTTCCACCCAGGAGTCCATGTGGGACTCCTGGCAGTGCAGCTCTTCCTGTTTTTGGTTTGGTGTACAGACCCATGGGATACCCTTATGGCACCCATGGGTGGGGGTACAATCCTGTGCCCCTAGTGTATGTTTCTGGGCACCTTTGGGTGGCCCACAGAGCAGGGTATGGGCTGGTGCAGCTCCCTGCTGAATTTGACAGGCGCTCTGAGTATCCTCCATTTTGGGATACCCAGGCCCTGCCATTGGAATCAGTTGATTCCTGATGGAAAACAAGATGGCCCCTGTGGCCTCTTGCTTTCTATTGCCTGTTACCTTGTTTTCCCAAAGTCCTGGGAAGCCCTGACTCTGTCCCTTCCCCCTGACTGGCTGTTGGGTGAAAGTTCCATATATGGTGTTGTTGTGAAGTCCAGTCCAGACTGGCTGGAGCCTTCCCAGTGACTGTATGTTGTGGGTACACCCTGTGGGTGGGACCTGGGTGAATGGAGTGTGTGACCAATATGCACTTCTTGTTGTGGCTGTCTGGTTTCTGGTATGAGAGACAAAGACTGAGACAGCCCTGCCCGAAACTAGCCTGAATGCAGTGTGTAGTGTTGAATGGCTGGGTACTTGTCCCAATCCACATTCCTTGTTGTGAGTGTCTGAGAGGGAGGAGGATGGCCTCAATGCACTGAATGCCTGATTAGCTGATTGACTGCATGAATGCCCTTCTGTATGATTGGCTGTTGAGAGTGACCCAGCAGTATGGATGAGAGACAGGATAGTATATCTGGGGACCTCTCACCACTGGAAATTGTTCAGAAGCTGTGTCTACACTTGAAGAGTAACTGGAACTGCTGATCCTCGACGCCCAGCTGGAAGAAGATTTGCTGTTGCATTTGCTTCGACCTGATCTGAAAGCTGCCGAATTCGTTGAAGACTGATCCAAGAGAGGACCTGGTAAGGCGCCCTCTTCCCGTGCTCCGAGGAACCATTGAGCACTGCTAACCTTTGCCGCAGATCCCTGGAAGTCAGACCCTCGAAAGGCTGCAGACCCAAGACGGGACCGCTGAGGAGAACGAAGTGAAGCACCCGGACTTTGCCGCTGTCGAAGTCCATTGCCGTCGGCCAGGGTTCCCAGGTTTGTGTAACCACTGGAGGCCCGTCGAAGTTGTGTTGCCCCAGAAGAGGGGACCGCTTGACGCCGTGCTGCCGACGACCGGAGCCGCCCGCTCCTTTGCCTAAGAACATTTGAATCGAAGGACTCCCTTGTCCGCACCGACGACCACTTTATCCTGCCGGAGAGAGTCAAGGCCGCCGACGTGCCGAGGAGAATCCGCCGGTGGGTTTCCCGCCACCTGAAGGCCACAAAGACTTTGACGACTCAACGCCCTTGCTGGGCCACAGTTCTTCAGAAACTCTTTGCGGTCCTGAACAATCAATCGCCGAGGTGCCACGCACACCTCATCCTCGCAGGACGTCACCGACAAGCACCGCCTGGATCCACGCCGTGGTCTCGGCACCCTCGAACTTCTCATCGACGTCGTCGATGCCAAGTTCACCTTCTTTGACGCCTCTCAACAATCCGTGGTCCTGCTTTAAAGGGAGTCATTCAAGAAGGATCCGTCGACGCTTCTTCAAAGAACTCTACTCCACCAGGTACATTGGGGGGGGTAAAACATTATAGGAGAGAATAAGACTATTGATCAATATATGGACTAGGCTGATGCTATATCTTTATTTTGCAGGTTGCCCAGGTGGGGGGATCTCCATACAGAACTGTGTCCAGGGGTAGGGGCCAGTATTCTGCCAATTGTGTCAACCATCTTGCTTTCCTTCCTATCTCTAGTGCTGGTTTCCTTGTTATTGATCTGTGTGACATTCTAACAGTATAGTTGATGCACTTTAATGAGATCTGAAAATATTGGTGGTACCACTTTAGAATTGTATATATTTACCATTGTTGATTTCCGAGTACAAATTGCATTATTGTGATATTGTACACACCTTTGAATATTAATTATACAAAGACTGTGTTTTCAGTAATACAGTGTGTGGACATTCCTTTGTGGGGGGTTTAGGGACTACAATGTACTTAAGAACCAGCCTGCATCACCTACTGAGAAGCTAGGCCTTGATTGCTCGGTCATAGCTACCGCATAGAGAATCTTGGCTGGGGTCCTCTGTGCCTCTCCTCTACCATAAAGAGAGCAGAAGTACAGACCCCTCCTCCAGTACTTTACGCTGGTGGCAGCGGTGGGATGCTTATGGTTTTAAGAATCAGTGTATAACTGTGCCACTTACAAAATATCTGCACTTTGTTAAATTAAGGTTTCGCTGTGTACAAAATAACTGCATCACAAACAATGGAGTCTACTGCAAATGGTAAATTGACTAGGATGAGCTTAGAGGCTCTCCAGAGTGCTTGTGAAGCCAGGGAGTTAGACTTTGTGGATAAGTCTAGGGCTGAGCTGATAGCTGCCCTGGTGGATTACCAGACTGATGGTGAAACTCTTGATGAGGGGGGGAATGCAACCAATGAGGACTCTGCCCCTGGGGTTTCTGCTGAATCTGTTTCTGGGAATGCCACCATTCCTGCTGCCTCTGTCCAAACCCCAGCACTGCTCTTCAGGGGAAGCCCTGAAGATTGAACTTTTAAAATTGGAGCTACAACGGGAACAGTTAGCCTTTCAATACAAAAAGTTGGCAACAGAAGCTGAGTTGAAGAAAGAGGAGTTGGCACAGCAAGTGATACGCAAAGATAGGGACACTGAGCACCAAAGAATCCAGCTAGAGAAAGCTAGAGTGGAGACTTCAGCAAAACCAGTTGAGAATGGCAGGTCCCCAGCCACCAAGTTAATGAAAGATTTGGTTGGTGTGCTTGTGGAGGGTTCTGATATCCTCCAATGGATTGAAGCATTTGAAATGGCTTGTGCAATTCATGATGTTGACAAAAGAGATTGGGCTAAGTGTTTGGTAAGCAGAGTGCCGAAGACTGGGTATGACTGTATTCTGAAGCTGAGTGTGGGAGACAGGGGTCAGTATGAGTGTATGAAATCTGCTTTGATTGACAAGTTTGGCAAGACACCTACCCAATACCTTAAAAGGTTCAGGGAATTTAAGAAAAGAGAGAATGTGTCTTGGGTTGACTGGGTGAGTGCTGCACACATGAACATGATGGGGTGGATTGATGGTTACAAGGTGAAAACTTTTGTTGAACTGTCCCACCTGTTGTTTTTTGAACATTTCTCTGAAGCCTGTTCACAAGAGCTGCGTCAGTATGTTGCTGACCAGAACCCTTTAAGCTGGCTAGGTTGGCTGACAAGTGGGTCTCCCACCGGGTGTCCCCTAAGGAATCCAGTGGGAAGGACAAGTACAAAGAGAAGGGGGCCTCTCAGAAAGCTGAGCAGTCCCAAATGCAGTCACAGTCAGGTAAACCTAAACCCTCCTCTCCTAAGACCCACAAATCTAGTGGGGATAAGTCATCTGTGGGTGGGAATAAGAGTAGTGGTCCACCTGCTGCAAAGCAGGCTCCCAGTGGTTCCAGTACCGTACCCCGCACTCCTGGCACTTGTTGGGATTGTGGGGCTCTGGATCACAAGAGGGGTGACTCCAAGTATAAAGGTAAGGCACTTGGAGTAACGGCTGTCAGCCTGACCTACCCTTACCCCATGTCTGAGGTGGAGGCCACTCTCCTCCCCTCCTCTACAGGGATCACATTTGGTGCTCCTGTAGAGATTTCCTTAGTGTCCCTTGGGGCCTGGGACCAGTACGCGGACGTACTGGCAACTATCCCACAAAACACCCATAGATTTTTGAGAAGTGTCCTCTTGAATGGCCAGCCTTCTACTGGTTTCAGAGACACTGGGGCAAGCATGAGGGTGGTGGACATGACTCTGCTCAAGCCAGAGGACTATGTAGGAGCTCCTCTGAGAACCACCAGGTTAGCTGGTGGGCCTCCCAAATTAGTACCTGTAGCCTTAGTCACACTCGTAATTGGAGACAAGACAGCAAAGCTTCCTGTCCTGGTTCAGGACAATGTCCCTGCTAACATTCTGTTAGGTAATGAGCTAGTAGAGTTGGGGTTGATCTTGGATGGTCTTCCCATGACTGCTGCTACAGTCACTAGGTCACAGGTGACACAGGGTCTGGCTGTGAGTCAGGTACCCGAGCCTAAGGCGAGGCCTAGGCAAGAAGAAGGAAGACCAAGTAGACCACCTCTGTGGAGGGAGCTCCTTCTCTTCCTGCTGTTCCTACAGCACCCATTGGGATCCATGCTCCAGACGGGCTGGGTCCAGTGGTAAACCCTGTCTCAACTTCTGTGGGAGAAGAGCCAGAAAACTCTCCTGTGGGAGAGGTTCTCAACCCAGAGGATCATCGCGATCTTCAATGCTTGTTAGCTGAAGGGGGACCCTCCCAGGCAGACTTCTGTAAGGGACAGAGAGAGTGCCACTCTCTTGAGGGTCTGAGGTAACAGGCCCTGTCCCACGCACAAGGAGAAGTGCCTAGTACCTTCCGGATATATTAGGAGGGTGAGCTCCTTGTTAGTGAGCCCACTAACCCTGAACCTGGTGCCTTCAAGAGGTTGGTGGTACCCCAGGTTTACAGGCCCTTCCTACTGCAGTTGGCACATGAAGTACCCTTGGCTGGTCATCTTGGTACCAAGAAGACTAAGCAGAGGCTCTCTGCCCATTTCTACTGGCCTTGGATGGGAGTAGAAGTGGAGTCCCACTGCAGGACCTGCCCAACTTGTCAGTTGTCTGGCAAGACTGGAGGCAGTGTCATTGCCCCACTGCAGCCATTTCCAGTGGTTGGCACACCATTTGAGAGGGTGGGCATCGACATCGTCGGTCCCTTGGACCCTCCCACTTCAGGTGGACATTGGTTCATCCTGGATTTGGTAGATCATGCAACCAGGTACCCTGAAACTATACCCCTTCAGACTGTAACTGCCAAGGTGGTTGCCAGGGCTCTCCTGGGTATTTTCACCCATGTCGGATTCCCTAAGGAGGTTGTCTCTGACAGAGGATCCAACTTCATGTCTAGTTACATGAAGACCATGTGGAAAGAGTGCGGAGTAACCTACAAGTTCTCCACCTCTTATCATCCCCAGACCAATGGTCTGGTTGACAGATTTAATAAAACTCTCAAGGGCATGATAGGTGCTTTGGAAGAGCCCCTAAGGAGGAAATGGGATCTCCTCCTGCCATGCCTGCTGTTTGCTTACAGAGAGGTACCTCAAGAGGGTGTTGGTTTCAGCCCCTTTGAGTTATTCTTTGGACATCTCGTGAGGGGGCCCCTCGCCTTGATCAGAGAAGGCTTGGAAGCCACCCCTCCAGGTCCCACCAAGCAAGTGGAGGACTATGTGTTAGGCCTCAGACGGAGGCTGACACGGATGATGGGTCAAGCAACAGCGAATCTCAAGGCCAGCCAGGAATTGAACAAGTACTGGCATGACCTTAAAGCATCGCACGTGGATTGGACTCCGGGACAGGAGGTCCTCGTGATGGAGCCCACCAAGCCTCGGGCGTTAGCAGATAAATGGACTGGACCCTTCAGGATAATCTCCAAGATGGGTGAGGTCAATTATCTGGTTGACATAGGAATCCCTGGGGTAGCCCCTCAGGTATTCCATGTTAACAGCCTCAAGCCTTTCCACAGGCGAGCAGAAGTCTCATGTCTCTTGCTAGCTTCAGAGCAAGAAGAGGATGAGAGTGAGCCCCTTCCTGATTTGTTGTATAGCAACCCTCAGGATGGCTCAGTGGAGGGAGTGCATCTCTCTCCCGATTTGACAACAGAGCAACAGAGGGCCTGCAGGACTTTGCTCCAACAGTATGCCTCTCTGTTTTCACTGACACCAGGCCTTACACCGTGGTGTAAGCATGAGATTGATACTGGTGACAGTGTGCCTGTCAAAAGCAGGAGCTACCGTATGTCAGATACTGTTAAGAACCACATCCAGGCTGAGGCCGCCAAGATGTTGGATCTGGGTGTTATTGAACCCTCAACCAGTCCCAGGTCCAGTCCCGTGGTCCTTGTCCCCAAGGCAAGTTCCCAGGCAGGTACCAAGGATTGGAGGTTCTGTGCAGACTACAGAGGAGTCAATGCCGTCACCAAGACTGACGCTCACCCATTGCCCAGGGCTGATGAGTTTGTGGACACCATAGGTGCTGCCAAATTTGTGAGCACCTTTGACCTCACCTCAGACTATTGGCAAATAGCTCTGACGGACCATGTCAAGGAAAAGACGGCGTTCTCAACACCGGAGGGACTCTACCAGTTTAGAGTCATGCCTTTTGGGTTGAAGAATGCCCCTGCTACCTTCCAGAGATTGGTCAATCATGTGCTCAGTGGGCTGGAGGCCTTTTGTGTGGCCTACCTAGATGACATTACCTTCTACAGTTCCACCTGGGAAGAGATTTTGACACATCTGGGTAAGGTGTTGCAGGCATTAAAAAGGGCTAAACTCACTATCAAGGCCACCAAGTGCCAGATAGCTCAGGGGAAAGTCACATATCTTGGTCATGAGGTAGAAGGGGGTCAAATCCAACCTCTCCCCAGTAAGGTACAGGATGTACACGACTGGGAGACTCCCACTACTCAAACCCAGGTGAGAGCCTTTTTGGGCCTCACTGGGTATTATCGCAATTTCATGGCAGACTATGGAACCATAGCTGCACCCCTGAATGCTCTGACTTCACCCAAACAACCTAGGAAGGTTCATTGGACTGTCTGAGGGCCTTTGATGGCTTGAAAGAAAGTCTTGTAGGGCACCTGTGTTGTGTGTGCCTGACTAGAGCCTACCCTTTATCGTCCAGACGGATGCCTGCAACACCGGAATTGGAGCTGCCTTGTCCCAGTTAGATGACAAAGGGAGGGAACAGCCTATCATCTTCATCAGTAGACAACTCAAGGGTAGAGAATTTAGGTGGGCTACTGTTGAGAAGGAATGTTTCAGTATAGTTTGGAGCCTGGGTATGGGCTGGTGTCAGCTCCATGCTGAATTTGACAGGTGCTCTGAGTATCCTGCATTTTGGGATACTCAGGCCCTGCCATTGGAATCAGCTGATTCCTGATGGAATACAAGATGCCTCCTGTGGCCTCTTGCTTTCTATTGCCTGTTACCTTGTATCCCAAAGTCCTGGGAAGTCCTGACTCTGTCCCTTCCCCCTGACTGGCTGTTGGGTGGAAGTTCCATATATGGTGTTGTTGTGAAGCCCAGTCCAGACTGGCTGGAGCCTTCCCAGTGACTGTATGTTGTGGGTACACCTTGTGGGTGGGACCTGGGTGAATGGAGTGTGTGACCAATATGCACTTCTTGGTGTGGCTGTCTGGCTTCTGGTATGAGAGACAAAGACTGAGACAGCCCTGCCCGAAACTAGCCTGAATGCAGTGTGGAGTGTTGAATGGCTGGGTACTTGTCCCAATCCACATTCCTTGTTGTGAGTGTCTGAGAGGGAGGAGAATGGCCTGAATGCACTGTATGCCTGATTGGCTGATTGACTGCATGAATGCCCTTATGTATGATTGGCTGCTGAGAGTGACCCAGCAGTGTGGATGAGAGACAGGATAGTATATCTGGGGACCTCTCCCCACTGGAAATTGTTCAGAAGCTGTGTCTACACTTGAAGAGTAACTGGAACTGCTGATCATCGACGCCCAGCTGGAAGAAGAAGACTTGCTGTTGCATTTGCTTCGACCTGATCTGAAAGCTGCCAAATTCGTTGAAGACTGATCCAAGAGAGGACCTGGTAAGGCGCCCTCTTCCCCTGCTCCGAGGGACCATCAAGCACTGCTAACCTTCCCCGAAGCTCCCTGGAAGTCAGACCCTCGAAAGGCTGCCGACCCGAGACGGGACCGCTGAGGAGAACGAAGTAAAGCACCCGGACTTCGCCGCTGTCGAAGTCCATTGCCGTCGACCAGGGTTCACAGGTTTGTGTAACCACTGGAGGCCCATCGAAAGTTGTGTTGCCCCAGAAGAGGGGACCGCTTGACGCAATGCCGCTGACGAACGGAGCCGCCTGCTCCTTTGCCTAAGAACATTTGAATTGAATGACTCCCTTGTCCGCACCGACGACCGCTTTATCCTGCCGGAGAGAGTCAAGGCCGCTGACGCGCTGAGGAGAATCCGCCGGTGGGTTTCCCGCCACCTGAAGGCCACAAAGACTTCGCTGACTCGACGCCCTTGCTGGGCCACAGTTCTTCAGAAACTCCTTGTGGTCCTGAAGAATCAATCGCTGAGGTGCCCTGCACACCTCATCCTCGCAGGACGTCGCCGACGAGCACCGCCTGGATCCACGCTGTGGTCTCGGCACCCTCGAACTTCTCATCGACGTCGTCAACGCCAAGTTCACCTTCTTCAACGCCTCTCGACGATCTGTGGCTCCTGCTTTAAAATTACTCAAGAAGGATCTGTCGACGCTTCTTCAAAGAACTCTACTCCACCAGGTACATTGGGGGTAAAAACATTATAGGAGAGAATAAGACTATCGATCAATATATGGACTGGGCTAGTGCTATATCTTTATTTTGCAGGTTGCCCAGGTGGGGGGATCTCCACAATGAACTGTGTCCAGGCGTAAGGGCCAGTATTCTGCCAGTTGTGTCAACCATCTTACTTTCCTTCCTATCTCTACTGCTGGTTTCCTTGTTATTGATCTGTGTGACATTCTAACAGTATAGTTGATGCACTTTAATGAGATCTGATAATATTGGTGGTACCACTTTAGAATTGTATATATTTACCATTGTTGATTTCCGAGTACAAAGTGCGTTATTGTGATAGTGTACATACCTTTGAATATTAATTATATAAAGTCTGTGTTTTCAATAATACAGTGTGTGGACATTCCTTTGTGGGGGCTTGGGGACTACACTGTACTTAAGAACCAGCCTGCATCACCTCCTGAGAAGCTAGGGCTTAATTGCTCGACCATAGCTACCGCATAGAGAATCTTGGCTGGGGTACTCTGTGCCTCTCCTCTACATTATAGAGAGCAGAAGTACAGACCCCCCTCCAGTCCTTTACAGGGGGCCAGTCAGTATTGGTACGTACATCTGTAGTGGTTACGGATGCAGGGTCACACTCCACACAATTTGCTCCTGTGAAATGGGGGCTCTGTGCACAGCCATAGCTGCACAGGCAGAGGCTCACAGGGATACCCTGAGGGAAGAGACCACCTCCCTCAGAACTACTCTGGCTGAACTTGAGGTGGCCAGCAGTAGACGGGCAGAACAGCAGATGGAGCAGCTGACACACAACATCTCTGCTGAACTCCATGCAACCCGGGCGGAGATCCGTGTGTCACGTGAGGCCTTGCAGGCGGAACTCCATGCAACCCGGGAGGAGATCCAGGCGTCATGTGAGGCCTTGCAGGTGGAACTCCATGCAACACATGAGGTGCTGCATGGGGACCTCAGTATCGAAATCATGCAGAATCAGACCTTTCAGGCCCACATGCTTGCTGTCACTGAGGAGCAAACCAGGGCTACGTGTGGTCAGCCTCCCTAGCAGGATCACCTTCTAATGTTACACCAGAGGGTGCTGACAGCGGCGAGAACTCTCCCTCTATAGGCTAGCCGTGCTGGCCATGAACCCATGGAGGTATTTTTTTTATTCTCAACATCCATGCATGTGGGCGTTGAGGTGCACCCTGAACCTCCTCCCTCCTGGGTGGTCCCCCCCATCCACCATGGACATTTTTATTTATTTATTATTTATTTTTTTGTCTATTGTGCATTCATGTAACAATGTGTTGCTTTGTGTGGCATCCGTAGACATCCACTGTGTGTTTCGGTTGGGCCCATACAGGCTTGTCTCCTGTTTGTGTTTGTGGTTTGGGATCCAGCCACATATGCCACTCCTGCTTCCCCTTTCCATGGGTTTCAAGGAGGGCAGCGTGTGACAGTAACTTACACAGAGGCATTGGGATTCCATCATTTCTGTGGCCAGTCTGAAGTCCAACCTGTGTATACACCCCTTGTGGGGATTCATGATTATTTGACCACTGCATGTTTAGCATGAATTTTTCTTTGGATATTGGTAAATGTTTATTTTTTAATGTTGCATCTTCTTGTATTACCTTGCTTGTCTCCATCATTGCTACCCTTCATGCTGTATGCATTACCCTGCCCACTTTAGCTAGCAGAGACCCACTCAAGATGGAAGGGGTCCAGGTGGTGGCTTTGTCACATTAAGGCACTTGTGTTATTGCGATTGCTCACTGTCTGACATTTTCACTGTTGGGTCCTGTGTTTGTGATATGTTATGCTGGTAAATGTGGATGTTCCTGTGTATGGTTTTATTTTTGTGTGTCAGGGGGAATTGTTTGTGACCTATTTACATTTGTCAGAGTGCACTTGGTAACAGTTGTGTCATGGGTTGTTCATTTATATGTGACTTTTTACATTCCCTGGCGTGGTGTGTTGGCCGGGTGATGTTGGTTTTGGGAGGGTTTAGGTGACATTCCAGTATTTAGATGTGCTGTTTTGCATGGGGTTAGTGGCATACTGCATCTTGAATGTGTGCCTTTTGGTCACACAGGATTGTGTTGGTTTAAGTAGCTAGGGATGCACACAATGTAGCTCTTCCAAGGACACATTCTCAGGGTGGTAAGGTTGTGATTGTCTCTTTGTCATCATCGATTGTCACCTGGAATGTGCCAGGCCTGTGTGCACTCCGCAGGGGTGGGATTTTAGGTGAACAATTGTTCCACAAGCTGGGTACGAGCAGCCTTGCCACGTGCCCTTTCCCCTCCCATGCGCAGCAGGCGTGCATGTGGTTGGGGATGTGGGGGCACCACCATGTCCACCGTTACGCCTCGCTGTGTTGCAACATTGTGCAGGACACATGCTGCCACAATGATCCTGCACACTACTGGTGGTGCATATAGTAGCTGTCCACCGGAGTGGTTAAGGGAGCGGAAGTGTGACTTTAGCACTCCGAATGTGCGCTCCACTATGGCCCTGGTTGCAATATGGGCTGCGTTGTATTTTAATTGGGGTGGTGTGGTGGGGTTCCGTAATGGTGTCATCATGTAGCTGCTCAGAGGGTAGGCACTGTCCCTTGGGGAGGTGATAATGGTTGTCATTAGTTGGGTTTGTCTATTTGTCTCTGTGTGACATGCATGCATGTGCACAGGCATTTGCACTCACCAATGAGCCATGTGTTGCCATGCCTCCCAGCTTCCAGGTCCCGGTTTAGGGATGACGTTCTAAATATGAATAAATCATGTGTGGACCCTCGATAGTTGGCATAGACAGAGGTAATGATTCCCTTGGCATCACATACAACCTGCACGTTGATGGAATGCCAGTGCTTGCGATTCCAATGGATGTACTCAGTGGCCGTAGATGGACGTAGGGCCACATGGGTGCAATCAATGGCACCACGCACTTTGGGGAAGTGTGCCACCCCGTAAAAGTCCTGGACCACAGCCTGCCTTTCTGCGGGTGTTCTGGACATGTATATGTGCCTGCAGATGAGGGGCGTGCAGTCATGATTGCCAACACATGGTGTAGGCAGCTTCACTGCTTGGGCTGTGAGATGCCCCCAACTATGACAATTGTCAGCTGAAATGCCCCAATGGCCAAAAAATGCAGTACATGGAGCACCTTTTCCAAAGGGCTCAGTGCTTGGAGCAAAGGGTGGGTGATGTGAGGTCATCCTCCCAGTCAGTGACCAGGTCTAGGATGATATGAGGTGGAAACCTATACCTGCCATAGACCTAGTCATCAGGCATCCCAAAAAGGCTTGTCCTGGGTAATAAAATACAGGGCCTGGCCATCCTCTTCCTCCTCCTGCAGTGTCCCACGATCACGGCTGCAAATCTCTGCTGTATACGAGCATTTGTTGTTTGCGTGCACTTTTATGCAATGGTTTTGGTGCGCGGGGGCACTTACGGCAGCTTTCACGTGTTTACGGGTTTGCATGTCTTTTACCGCGTGCTAGTGAGCCCTGCTCGATTCCATAAATATGTGTTGTTATCGTGCGTTTGGGTGTTGCGAGGATTTTACCGCAGTGCTTCCCCCGTTATGCCCACATTTTCGTGCGCTGTTCCCCATTCCACATGTCCTGCCACCTTTTTAGGTGTGTGTGCTGGACGGTGTGCGCTATCGCTTGCTGTATTGCGCAATGCATTTTTGGTGTTGCAGTGACTTTTTGGACCCACGCAGATTCAACGCAGGTCTCAGGGAAGCCACACGCAATGTGTTCCATGAATATGTAAATGGGAGCTTGCACACGAAACAAACGCACCCAAGCGCCTGTTTTCGGCGCACATTTATTCCATGAATCACCTCGATAATGTTTTAAACACCAAATAGTGAGCATCCAGGTGCAATCAGAATTTTCCTAAATTAAGACATTATTTTCCAATGTACCTAGGCCTACAGTGAAACTGGGCCAGGTTCACAGCATATAATTGATATAGATACACCCATAGGCAACCACAAAATATTTTTCCCAAAAAGTCCTTCACGGAAAGGCCAACAGATAATATTGTATGATAATACAACATCGGTGCTGTAGGTCAAAATCCGGGCAACCTTGGATTTATAGAACTTTAGGACAGGCAAAAACGAAAAAATGCCCAAATCTAAAATTAATCCTTTTGGCTTTAGATGCCAACATTACTGTTTTCTGTCTCACATGCTATTCAGATCAAAATTTGTATCTGCCCCATCAATGTAAAAACTCAGATAAGCGAAAGATGGCACAACCTCCAGACTAAAATGATTCAATTTACAGTCATAACTGGTCCTCTAGCTCTAACTCTCTGCAGGTCAAATGTTTATCCAAACAGAGAGTAGGGTAGATCTCTTTCCTTGGTAGGAGCCTCCCTCTGAAATGGCACCCCTGCCCCTCTTAGACTTGAGCTAGATCTCCTAAAGTTCCAGAAACTCTGCAAACCTTCCTAATTTCCTCCTCCTTCCCTTTCCCCCTCCCCTGATAATGACCCCCGCTGCTACGACTAGCGGCCTGACCCCTTCTGAGTCCTACAGGGGCGAGGCCCTCCTCCTACCAGTCTTCCACAGTCATCCAAAAAGACTGAATAGAAATGACCTACCCAACCAAAAGTCCTAAATAAGTTACTATCAAATGTTCTATCATCTAAAAAGTTCGACTTTTGGTTGGGTAGGTCATTTCTTTTCCGTCTAGGGCTGCGGGGTTGTCCCCCGCAATCCCTGCTCACTATACTGTGAGCGGGGGTTGCAGGGGTGACCCCCACAGCTGTGCCACAGTCCCCCCCCAAAAAAAAAGAAAAAAAGGGCTGCAGGGGCTGCAGTGGTGCCCCCCGCAACTCCCGCTCACTATACTATACAGTATAGTGTGCGGGATCCTATACAGTATAGTGAGCCGGAGTAAGTAGGCGGTTGTGGGTGGGGGTGTTGGTGGTGGTGTGGGTTGCGGTTTGGGCACATCGGTAATGTTCAGGGGAGAAACGACCAACAAATATGTTGAAAAAATAATCTTCAGTCTTTTCTCCCTCGAGCATTTCTAATTAGGTCATTCAACCCCAAACTCCCCATTACCAGTACTTGCCTTCAGGCTCATTCCCTGATTAGCCTACTGAGTCTGTTCCACCCCTGTTCCTTGCACTTACCCATACCCCTGCTTCCTTGCACACTTGCCCTCAGTGGGCTCCCCTCGCACATACCATGCTTCATCCCTGCCCCCCCCCCGGCATTTTATTTACTGCACTTACACAATCCGAATGTGACTAGGCCTAGTAAGACCGTTTCTTGTTGTTTTATCCTCCCTTGTTCCCCTACCCTTTTTGTCTTGAAGTGCCTGGAAACACTTTCTGCTGTATAGGCGCCATACAAATGTCCAATATATAAAATACAAAAATAAGGTATCTTATATTATTTTTTTTAGACCATCTCATGATTATGACTTTAGTTTTAGTAGATGTGATGAATCTAACGATACCACCACTATTTTCCCTGGGAGAGTCTCCCCCCATATGGCCTAGGCAGGGCAGCCGCTACCTGATCCCAACCCTGTGGGTGGCTGCCTGAGGGAGGACCATGTGGGAGGAGACACTCCTAATGGGAGTAAAGTGAACTCGCTAGATGGAATGCGGTATTCCTGCAGGTCAAGGGCCTTAAATCACTATTTTATAACCCTAAGAACAATCAGTCCCCTAATAGACTCATGAGTTGTAACCCTCTTGCCATTCTCCTAGAAAGTACTGGGACGAAGAAGAATAAGAGTCACCTCAATGAAGATAGCTTTCTCAGTACTGTGACGACAGAGAAGAATGGAGGAATGATGATCGTTCGGAATGGGAACCACTGTCAGCTGTCTAGTCCTTCCCAAAATCCTATTGGTCAGAGCCAATATAAAAGCAAGGGCAGACTCAGGAAGTGTGAGAGGAGCCCTTCCTGAGTGAAACCAATCCAGAGAATTCAGAAGAGGAAAGACCAGGATGCTTACTTGGAGGCAGTGGAATACCAGACAGAGACAAGGAACAGAGACTGGCCCAGCAGAAAGAGAAGGCGCAGCCCAGTTGATCAGGAGAACTGGGGCTCACAGTCTGCTGAACCTGCACAGACCCCAGGAGAGAAGAGGGAGAGCTTGCCAGCCAGCTGAGGAGGAAAGCTAGGGCTCACAGTTTACTGAGTTCTCCAGGCTGGCGGGACAGCTCATTCCCGTATCCAGCTGGGGTGAGGCCCATTAAATGTAAAAAGAGAGAAGGAGATAGTCAGCCAGAGGAGGAGGAAAGCTGGGGCTCCCAGTTTACCGAGTTTGCCCGACTGCCAGGAGAGATTGTTTCCTCACCCTGCTGGGGTGAGGGCCATTAGAGTCTATGGAGCGAAGAAGAGGGAGAAGCAGCAGGAACGGAGAGAGCTGCAGAAGCGGGTCTGCACGTCAGTCGGTTACACATCTGAACACCTCACTGGGGGAAGACTCGCTGTGGCAGAGAGTACTGAGGCCGACCCCACCTCACCAAGGAAAGGAGGAGGTACAGGCAGTTTACTGCAAGCAAGTGAAATTCTGCGGAAACCGTGCATCGAGAAGAGAGGCACTGTGGCAAGACTACACTTAGCCGGGCACACACCAAGCCAATTCTACGGGGCAGACAAAGAAGAGGCGATGCCAAGGGAAAGTGAACAGGTTAATGGGTGGCTGGCGCACTGTTGCTGTTACTTAAACATAGAATGGAAGGAAAGAAATATACATGAGGGGAGCTTTTTACTATTGAAAGATGCAAAATACATGAAGCAGATAACAAAGCCTGTGAGAGGCCAAGGGACAAAAATATCCTGTGTGACCTTGTGAACTTTTGTCAAGACAAGTGATGTGTTAGACAGGTTAGTAAACCCAGCCTGTCAAACATCAGGGGAAGGGAGTCATTTTCCCCTAATACTACAAAGAGTTGAATGCTTTAGCCGGGCACACACCAAGCCAATTCTACGGGGCAGACAAAGAAGAGGCGATGCCAAGGGAAAGTGAACAGGTTAATGGGTGGCTGGCGCACTGTTGCTGTTACTTAAACATAGAATGGAAGGAAAGAAATATACATGAGGGGAGCTTTTTACTATTGAAAGATGCAACATACATGAAGCAGATAACAAAGCCTGTGAGAGGCCAAGGGACAAAAATATCCTGTGTGACCTTGTGAACTTTTGTCAAGACAAGTGATGTGTTAGACAGGTTAGTAAACCCAGCCTGTCAAACATCAGGGGAAGGGAGTCATTTTCCCCTAATACTACAAAGAGTTGAATGCTTTAGATATAAAAGTCCTGGCAGGATACCATGGTGAAGACAAATGTGTCTGTTGTAGAAACTGTGAAAATGAAAAAACATTTATGAACTATAATGATGTGGCTCAAGGGTAAATCATGTCTTGGAGAACTTGAGCAATGGTTTTGACATATTAACAGAAGAAGTTAACGGAAAACAATAACATTGTAAACTGTAAACAAAAGAGTATGAAGAAAAGGCCAGGCAGGATAGTGTACCAGGTACCCTAACAAAATAAGGATAAAAGAACATTGTTTTTTTGTTGAACAATTGTTTGAACAGTACACAAGAAGTATATCAGCAAAAGAGGTACTGAGAAGGATATATCAGGACCAGCCAAAAGGCTGTATGAAACCAAGGAAATATCCCGATAAGACACAGAGAGAGAGAAAGTCAGGTTGTTTTGATAATTTGACCAGGAGAAACCTAAGGAACTGATATTGCTGAACAAGCTACTAAGGGAAGAGGCATCCAGGGGAGGGGAACCACCATCTGGAATAAGGAACTCTATCTTGTGTTGGAACTTTTATGTTGGAGTTAAAAACTTTCCTTTTTGAATATTTATGAACCACATGTGGACAAAGACATTATCCTTTTCACTTTAGAGTTTAGTTTATTAGAATGTGAGGCCCAGAACAGTACTTTGGACACAGGACAGTTTTGCTTTGGACATTCTGGCCCTCATTACAAGGTGGGCACAAAGGGATACCGGGCACCAGTAATGACACCGGTGGCGGTAATCCCTTTGCGCCCTATTCCGACGTCCCTTTGCGGGTCCTTCCCTTAACGCCTGGTTTTACCAGGCGTTAAGGATGGGACCCGCAAAGGGATACCGGGGTCATTAACCGTACCGTAATTTGCGGTACCGTTATTGACGCCTTCCCATTGAGCCCCATGGGGGCTCAAATGGGAATGGGGAATGGCTTTACAAATGGGGATTTACCGGTCCAGCCAAGGTCGGACTGGACCGGTAAATCCCCATACCACCAAGTCGGTGGCTGTACCGGTATTGGTGCTAGTCATGGCGCTAATAGCGCCATGACTAGCACCAACCTCGGAATGAGGGCCCCTGACTTTGACAGACCCTTAGTTTTGGTTTTAGGTAGGGAAATTGATCTTAGATTACGGGTAGTGTGGCATTTTTCCAACTGCTTTTTCTTTTTAATACGAATCTTTAACCAAACTGATGTCTAACTTGTGTCGATGTTTCATTCCTGACTCCTCACAGTTAAGAGTTAAGTGTCAAATCATTATTTTGAACATATCATTTGAGGGCGTTTAGTTGCCGCTGAAGTCCAATAGGCGGGTGATCTAAAATCAAAATATCATCCTCGTTGGCCAACTAACTCACCAAAACGATCCCAAGATGGGAGTGAAAGATTTAGTGGTAGTTTGTAAATCTCCAATATCGAAAAAAAATCAATACATAATAATTGGTGCTAGCACACAGCCTTGTTTAAGTCCTCATAGAGAGGATAAAAGTCTTTCTCTACTCAGTCTAACTTGCATGGTTATGTCCGAGTGTAAAAGCCTTACAATATCCATTAAACTATGGTGGACAGCTCAACTTTAACAATTTAGACCATGATAAGGAGCAATTGACACAGTCAAACCCTAAGTCCGCAAAGGCAATGTAGATTGTCTGTCCTTATTTAGAGCTGTGTCTTTGAAAATCTGTAAAATACATCCATTCAGTGAAGCACCTACACCTCACTTGAAACCTTATTGATGATTGTCAAATTTCCCAGTCTCATTTGCCCACTTGATTGGTTGCTTTAATACCAGTAATGCAAACACTTTGCTTGGAACTTCAAGTAATGTGGTTGGGCTAGGGTAAGCTCTATCCCCGTCTATCCCCCTTTTTATATATAAGCACAATTTAAGAGGTTTTTCAAGACACGGGTAATGTATGAGATCTCAATATGTGTTTCAAAATAGCAGAGAAAATGGATTCCCATAGGAAAGGGTTGCCTTTAGGGTTAAGTTAGATAGGCCAGCAGGCCCTGGAACACGAGAACTTTTACTTTTAACACTCAGATCGTATATGTCCTCAGTTTCAAAGGGCAGTGCTCATGAGTCGACCCCGGAAAGATTCACAACATACGAGGGGGCATTGCCCATTGAATACGTGGATTGAAAATGTTTAACCCAGTCACATTCAGAAATTGGGTGTAGAAACAAGTGTCAGCTCTTGGTTCACCCAGCCTCAGTAGCTGTGACTGCCTTCCTACATCCGTATCTCTTGTTCAAAAACATTCTATGCTCTTGAGAACTGTTCCATGGTTTTCCCATGACTTTTCAGAACATCACGATATTGCTTAATCACAGTACCATTTTTTTCAACATGACAACTCTGGTGAACATGCAGGCCTTCTTGGTCCCCCAGCAGTGCCACAGGAGTGTCATCATATTGGATTAGGATACAGGGGTCTGAGCAATCCAATATAGTGCCAGAGCCCATCATCTGTACTAAGCAGTAAACATTAGGACCGTGACCACCCATCTTTATGCAGAGGCCCTACTGGCCTTTCATGTTAACCATCCAGAGCCTCTAGCTGAGCTCACCACCACTTTATATCTATGTCCTCACCACACACGCCTTGAAAAAGACCCATGTTGGGTCGAAACACGTGTCAGTTTAAGAGTGTCAATAAATCACCCTAAACATGAAGTGATGAGATTTCTCATTTATACTTAAGAGTTCAATCTACATCACCGAGTCAACAATAAGATCTGTGATCAGGTGGCTCGGTTCTTACCCAACCAACTCTAAACCTCACCAAGACGCAAGAGTGCTGTCTTTTAAGAACCCCTCACTGGCAGCAGGATATACTAACTTATTACAATGATCAGCACAGTGATCTGCACATTCTAGTGCTCTACCCAACTTGTATGAGGATGAAAACTGCTTATGGAAATACAGGTACACATACCATTAATTTCTCAATTCAGGATTACACTACATGAACAGTATCCTAGATAGCAGAAAGCACCTTTTTCAAGTTAAAAAACAAAGTTCATGATCAGGCTTGAGAGCATCTGTAGTGATTTTCAGATAATAGATCAATCTGGTTTCCTTTTGCATCAAGTACAACTCTTCCCCAACCTCTCTTTCCATCATCAGGACGTTCTTAATGCCAACAAACTGGAGAGATAGCTTTCTGTCATGTCTGTGTTCCTCTTGAAAGTGTTGGGCTAATGGGTTGATCACTGCTACAAATAGCCGTTCGACATTTTCTTATTCTTTTGGCGCTCCCAACATATAATTTGCTGCATAAACAAATAATGATCATGGTAACAAAGCTATGTTCTACAATTGATGAATTGATTAATCCAAAAACCTTTTCACAAAGTGGGATTGCTTACATTCTCACTTTGTTCATTGCAGGTGGTCACATAGAACAAGTGCCACAATTGTAAAAACCATTGATGTCTTGTGTGCGCCAGGATCAGTGATAATCCTTCAATCTTAGAATGAAACTCGATATATCCAAATTAAAGAATATTTCATGCCAATGTTTTAGCCTTTCAGTGCAGTGAGCAGAATATTGTGTTATTAATTTTATAAAATCTCCACCATCTGGCTTCTGGGTTCTTGCATTTCTTTCGTGGCATCAATAGTTCCTCCATTTTTTCTCTTATTACTTTTGGTAATTGCTGTTTTGATAAATGTCCGATTATATCCTTGTGTTTTGAACCTTTTAATGCAGAAATTCCATCCACATATGTTTCTTGTTCCCTACAGTGAGGTTTAGCCCTTTTCCATATTGTGGTTGATCACACCTTCCTATGACTATAAACAGCACTACCACTGGTGCTAATCTGAGTAGTCAGACCCAATGACGGAATGACCACTGGTGCAGAGGTAATGGTATTGGTTTTATTGTAATACCAATTGAGGTATTCCAAAATATTCACTTTGTGTATATGAAAGAACTTCTTTTAGTATATTTCCACAGTGATATTGTGGATATCCCCACAATAAGATCTGTAATCAGGTGGTATCCCCAGGAGAGAGCATATCTCCCAGACCAGACAAGATGCCCACTGGCTCCCTATCAAAGAAGGCATATTGTTCAAGCACTCACAATCACACACAGATGTCTCGCCCAATTGGCGCCCCGGTACCTAGCAGATCGAATACACCCTGCACAATCACTCAAACCCAAGCAAGAACTCTACTCTGACCAACTTGCGGTCCCTGTCTTTAACAGAGCCAAAGCCGGCGGTACCAGCTTTGAAGTATTGGCACCAAAATCTTGGAACTTACTACCTCCCAAACTCAGGAAAGAAACATCACTCCTAGCCTTTAGAAAGGCTGTGAAAACCATACTATTCAAATAACTGTTTGTTCCACTGTAACCAAGGAACTTGACTATTGACTAATGTGTATGACCCTGCACTGAGAAATGTACACTGTTTTTGCCTGCACCCAAGTGAATATACTGTAACAGCGCCACGATGCCCTAGGGCAGCTGCGCGCTTTAAAAATGGAAATAAATAAAAAATATATATATATATTCAGGGTAGAAATGAATAGGTTAGGTTAACTTCCTGAATGAGGCAACTGAGTGTGATGCTGATCGCGCTGAGCACGATTATCCAATGGTGGTATGATTCTGTTAGCTACTGTTGTACAAATAACATGAACAATGGTCATGAAGAGTTAGACGGGTTCCTTTAATCTTGATTACAGCTGACACGTGTTTTGACACAGAGGTCGTGGAATGGTAGAGTAAGTCGGACAAGTAATGTCCCTGTTGGGTCTGCTAACACTGCCCCTGTGAGGTTTCCTACATTAAGTAGGTATGGTCCCTGGGATCGATCCCTCGCACAGCGTGTTGTAAAGTGCAGCGGTGAAGCCCGTTGTCGAATATAAGCAAGTTTTCATAAGGGAGGAAATTAGGTTAACTTCCTGGGTTGTGTAATCAATGTTTCTCATGTAACCAGCAGGAAATGTCCAATGCGTAACTATGGAAGTCAAAGGCAGCCGCAGGAGGAGATTTAAGTGGGAGTGTGGATGGGTGAGTCGGGGAGGGAGGGAGAACTGGGGACTGGAGGGGAGGTGGTGAAAGGGTAGGGGTAGGAGGTGAAGAGTGAGGTGGCCAGGGGTTATGGAGTCATATCCCAGATTATGGCCAGAGGGAACGGGGGCAAGGAGGGGAATCCAGAGGTGTCCTCGGAGAGTGGGAAGGTCGGAGGTCGGATAGATAGTGAGAGAGATAGAGAGGTCCAGTTCGGGAATCATATTACGGAAAGATTAGTATGCCTTGGGAGTTTTTAAATGCTTTGTTTTAAAAATAGCATATACAATCATACAGTAGTGTAACCCTACTGTACACTATATTTTTGAATGTACAAAAGTCTCAGTCCAGACCATTTTGTGCATAACATTGGATAGTTGCTGAGAGGGTGGGCATTCAATGTGGACACATTTTCAGCCCTTTTTCAATTCCCCCATTCAAAAAGTGTGTTCTCTGTATTCAAGGGAAGGGCTTGAACACATGTGCAGGAAGAGGAACATAACTTTAAAACAACTTCTGGGACCATTTATAATTTTTGCATCTGCCTCCAATGTGAACGTAGAAATTGGCAGTTTTTCAAGGTGAAATAGCACTTTGTGTTACGGCGGTGTTTACCTGCATTGGTATTCCTATAGACTGATAACAGAGGTAGATTAGCCGAAGAATACTGTAGGGCTACGATGGAGAAGGCGTGGTTGCAGAGCAGATTGCTGCTTTCAATGGCCATTAAG
The DNA here is from genome assembly GCF_040938575.1 of Ambystoma mexicanum. Classification (NCBI taxonomy): domain Eukaryota; kingdom Metazoa; phylum Chordata; class Amphibia; order Caudata; family Ambystomatidae; genus Ambystoma; species Ambystoma mexicanum. The sequence goes on from NC_090933.1 coordinate 709,885,467, forward strand.
TCTATCGTGGGCTCTATTACTTGGTAAAGTTGCATCAATGTCTGCTCCATTACTTATTCATTCTTCTCAAGGCTAAATTTGAATAGAAAAACACTCGTTTTTAAACCTTGAATGACAGCTGCGTGGTCTCAATACACACATCAAAACAGAAAAGGTATAGACCTTAAAATGCAACTTAATTTCTCAAAAACCGTCTTGAAGTCGGGGCATGTGTTTTTAAATATAATGTTTGGCGAGATTCGACTTACAATCTAGGTGTGAATTGCATGGACGTCTACGCATTTGATTCTTCACAAAGAGACCCATATTTGAATGACATTTTGCCACAACAAAAGAGTCACCTGTTGGCCATAACAGGTGAGCAGAGCCGTGATAGAGAGCGAGAGGCCGGGCAGAAGGTGGGGATGGAACAGGACATCCTATTCTTTGTTTTCTAGGCATCTGTAAGCCTGCTTTTTGTGCCCATGTGAATTGAGGTTGGGTCGGAGATGATAATTGCTATTGAGAGAAAAAAACAAATAACATTCTCAACCAATGGATGTGTATTGTCAGTGCTGTCATGGTTTAATTTAGCTCCTCCCTTGTGCACAGTAAGCACACATCAAGCAGAGTTCAGGCTTAGCGGTTGTGCAGCTGCAGCATGACCATTGTAGATTAGATCATTGAATCATGGGATCGAGCTGTCTAGCTTACATTTCTGCACCGCTTTATACGAATCCAGAGATCCACCCTGCATGAGGCGATGTCAACACCCCAACATTCTGCTTAAACAATGAACCCGTTTCTAAGATTTTTCTAAACTTAAATATACATTGGATATCACACTCTCTCTCTCTATGTAAATGGAAAAAGTGAATTAAGTTTAGAAAAGGGTTAATCATTTTAGCAGCATGATATATATATATATCACCAACAAAGTTATGGTGGGTTTAAAAAGGTTTGAAAAAAACCCTAAATCAATTTGAGCCAAATCACACATTCCACAGCGCCATTAGTAGCCATCGCTGGAAGTTTACCTCCAGTTCTGAGCCACAACAGCGAGGCATTGTGGGTATGCAAATTAGAACAGCAGCAAAATGTAGGGGGCAACCTCTTCACACTCCCATTCACTCCAACCCAACGCACCCTAAAGGAAAATGAGCCCCCTTTCCCAAATGTACTATCTGCACCCTTTTTTTTATTATATCTTGTAGGTGAATTTCTTGGCAATGAATATTCAGCACTGAAAAAATGTGTCTGGTGAATATTCTGCAAATAAATAACTGGGTAGTTCCTTTGCTTTCTAAGTGTCCACAAAAATGTTCAAAATCCCACTCGCATGGGGTAATTGTGTGGTGTCTTCACCGACCATTTTGCATTTGCAGACTTGAGCATGGTCTAAAAATTTGATAAAAGGGAAACCAGATTGACAGCCATTCTGAATTGTCTAGGAACAAAGACACTTTTCTAAACAATCACCCTCCTCTCACTATGACTGCTGGATTATTGTGGCACCCTGAAGACCATATGCTGCGAAACTTTGAAAAAGGGCATATTGAAGCCATGTAGGATTATGCCCACCTCTGAGTGGGTTGAGCAAGCTTCCCAGAAAAGAAAATAGAGCAAATGCCATTTTCAATCCACTTCAATTTGGGATTTGACTTGAACATGTAGAGTAAATCGACTGGGCATTTTATAGACCATGGACACTGATGGCACCCAGCGCATGGTAGAACACAATTTTCTGCCCAAAGTGACAATTCGGAGGGGGCACCTCAGATGGATTACAGGGTCCTTGGGGCTAGAGGTAGTAAGGCAACTAGGGATACCTGCCACATGTCAAAAAGCAAGGCCCCAGGCAAAATGGACACAGGTCATACTGTGGTAGGTCTGTTATGCTAATCCTCACACAATTAGAACGGTGTCTTCTACATTGCATGCCTGTGCTGACAGGGTCCGGAGATCTTAATGAACTGTTAAGGTACTTAAGGTAAGAGCACCAGATGACCACCTCAAAGGTGCAGCACTGCTAATGTGACATGTCCGTAGTGGCCAACTCCCGTGCTTTCTGGGAATGCATTGGATCCTTCACATACTGCCCCCAGTCACCACATCATGTAGTGGGCGGTTTCCCCAGCCCCCCTGAGTCACTCCTACACCCACCCTCATAGGAAGCTACTTAGGTAGTCAACAATGGGTTGTAAAGGTCCATCCCATTGAACTGTGATAAAGTTGTAAGGTTGGAGAATTGTGAACCAATGCATGACTCGTGCTAGTTTCTTTGTTTAGGGATAGTCAAATTAAAGGGCAAGGCCCATCTCCAGCACACACTTCCTTCCACTTACATAGCATTTTAGGCCTTCTATGGCCCACTTGATGGTGAGACATTTTAGTTCTAGAGTCTGCAAATTCTGTTCTCGGGGGTATAGTTTGTCACTAACGAAACTAGTTTGTTCCATTTTGCTGTTAGGAAAAGGGTGGATGGCTAAGGGACCACTTCAATCTCCCAAAAGCCTCTTCTGCTTCAGCTCTCTACTTGAGTTGCTTTGGTTTATTGCCTTTTAGACGATGAGTCAGAGCGCCCGCAAGGGCAGAGACGTTCATAATTAACCTTCTATAATATCCAATGCAACACAATTAAGGCATGCAGGGATTACTTTGTTTTAGCCGTTTCGATGTGCTGCACCGCCTCCACCATGTCTTCTTGGGCTTGAACAGATCATTTCCTAATCTTAACTCCCAAATTACCTAACCATGGACATGGTCACACAGCACTTGCTGGGATTGGCTCACAGGCCGGACCTTCACAGGCTTTGGCAAACTTGGTAAACAATCCTTGCCAGTGATTTTGGAATGAATAAACATGGGAGCTGAACTGCTCTATTACATTAGTCAGAACAGGGATCCTTTGAAGCCTTCGTGAAAATGCTCAGAAGCAAGACAATATTTAAGCGATTTGAAACACTCTTTCATCAGGTACAATGTAGTATTTCCGACTCTAAAAGAATTTTGGGCATAAACCTTCCCCATAGTTTTTTAATAACTCCTGAAGAATGGCACAGTGACAATGCTAGAGACACTGAACAATGAAACTGTATCTATCAATCGTTAATGCTAGAAGGGAACCTGCTGGCCACAGTAAATGAGAATTTCAACCTGAAGCATGGCTCCTGTTGCACGGGGTGGTTCAACGTCCAACAAATTGTTTATTGACAGAGAAATTCGTCCCTTGAAAATAATCTACACTTTCCCTTTTGACTTGGCATTGTTTGGTGTTGGCACTAAAAGAAAATTCAAATTCAACATAACTATTCTGAGATACTACTTTTATCTACCTGTTTTTCTTCACTGTGATTATGTGCAGGTTATTTGTGATGGCGTGTGTGGCAGAATGAGAATTTCGTGGTGGCTGTCGTGGCATCGAAAGATCAACAGAACACACCAGAGAGAAAAACAACTTTATGTTCCAAACACTTTTTCGGGATGGTTCTGGCTTTTTGTTTCTGGTCTCTGGCGTCACGCCCTCAGTGGCTTGTGACTACTTGTTGTCCTGTCTTGTCCTAGGCTACATTCCTCAGAAGACTAGTCATGTTGTTCCTTCCTGTGACTTTATTGTTCTACAGCAGTTTGGGTGTAGATTTAGGCAGGCTTATGCTTTTCTTTTCCATTATCTCTCTGACTTCCTCCATCCCTCGTGGGCTTCCGCCCAGACCTTGCTCTCTCCTGTGTGGTTTTATAGGGCTCGGAACTGATTCCCTTCATAGGAATATCGCTGGGCTTCCGTCACCTATCCTCATTCTTCCTTGCCAAGGGATTGGCCCTGGTTCAAATATCAACCACCTTACTCAGAGTTCTAATTTTGTTTTCCAGGCCATCTTTTATTTTTAATTAGTTCACTGTGTGCCATTCCTGGCATCACCAAGGTTTTAAAATGATGGCCTGCCATTTTGAGGTCAGGCAAAAGTGTTTAACTGGTTTCATAGCTCTCAGCTAGGCCCCTGGGCTCTGTGCCAACCTGAGCTGGAGCTACTAAGTGTGTCAAAGTCTAGCTTTGGAAGATAGACAATTATGAGCCCTCGGGCCCCCCAGGTATGGGAGGATTTAATGGAGCATCAATCTGCCACTGAAGCCGCTGGTGAACACCAGTTCATAGATCTTGTGTACAGCCCACTCTGCTCTGTTGTTACTTGAAGGGAAAGACATCAGGCAGTCTCACGCTGTAGAATGAACAACAGTGTTTCTGTCACTATGGTTCTTTCTAAAATGGATGTTATTCCCTCACCATTGGGTGCTTATATGTTGGGGTATCTGACTTATTTCCCGAGTTCTCTGGGCTTTACCAAATACAGGAGGTTAGGCAGTGGAGATGGACTCTGGGAGATCTGTCAAGTGCCTCGTTCTGGTTGCTCATTGCATTGTTTGTGCGGTTCCCCATCCCTAGGGCCCCATAACATCTGCATACAGCCACTTTAATGTAACTTTATCACACTGAGATATGTTTTTTTTAGGAACCATAAATGGCAAATGTGTGCGGTTTTGTTTTCTTGCACTGAAACTCTTTAGCCAAAGTGTATTCTTTGCAATATTTGAAATGTTTGCTTTTATAAAATGATATACCCATAAATACCTCCACTGCCACTAGCAACCTCAAATATACCTTTCAGCTATGCCCTATGACCATTTCTCCTGAGCCACAGCATTCTGTCATGCTGCAGGCACCTCCTAGACACTAATTGTATCTACTGGGCATGATCTATGATCATTCCCTATGCTCCCACCAGATCACCAAAGTGGCAGCTGGGCATACACATAGGGCATTTTGCTTAGGGACTAGCCTTCAGCCACCTCATAGGAATATCCATAACTACCTCCCAGAAGCCCCATGTGGCTATTCCTAGCGGTCACTCGTCTCCCTGAATACCGATAGGGCCCAATGCCAATTCTGCCTTCCATATCCAGAGGTACCTGTGTCTATGGAATGGCCTTCAGCCATGCCCCAGGCACCCCCATGCCACTGCACATGGCCACAGGCAAGGGATCTGCAACCTTTGGACCACCATATGCTTTGGTCTACAGCTACCATTAGCCCTAGCCAGCATAGTCAATGGTAAGCTGACCCCTGCGACCATGAACAGTGGGCACTTTGTCTGTTTCATGCCCTCTGGCCACTCACCGGGCAACCCCAAGCTAGCTGTTTTGGTCACTGGGGATGGCTACTGTCACCACCTCCACCTCACTTACCTGTCGGTGGGGGCGCGGTTCTGGGTTCCGCCGCGCCCCATCCTGGCGCTGTTATCCCCGATACCGGTTGGGGGGTCCGCGGTTGTCCGCGACACCCGGCGCTTCCGGGGTTTCTGTGTCCCGGGGCCTGCGCATGCGCGGAAGACCGCGTCTTGGTCTTCACGCATGCGCAGTCCTCGAGGCGCTTGGGAAGCCACAAGCTTGCTTCCCAAGCCTCGTTTCGGACGCGGCAGCACTCGGGGAGAACACGGCTTGCGTTCCAAGCCTCCCGAGTGCTGCCGGTCTTATTTAAGGCGCATGATCCTGAAGCTCACCGCGTCTCAATGCGGTTTGTTTCACGGATCGTGTCTTCGCTCCTGAAGCCTCGCTGCTTCAGCTCCAGTCCTTGCCAGCACCAGCCTGCTCTCCTGTCCTCGCCTGCTCCAGCCTGCCCTTCAGTCCTCACCTGCTCCAGCCTGCCCTTCAGTCCTTGCCTGCTCCAGCCTGCCCTTCAGTCCTTGCCTGCTCCAGCCTGCCCTTCAGTCCTCGCCTGCTCCAACCTGCCCTCCATTCCTTGCCTGCTTCAGCCTGCTCCAGCCTTGTTCTACTGTTGTGTCCGCTACGGTCTTGCTCTACTGCCTCGCCTTACAAGACTTGCCTGCCTCCTCCAGTTATTTGCATTCTCTGGAAACACCACGGCATTCCATCAGCAATTCCATCTTGCTACACTGTTCCAACACTGCAAGAACCAGGAAGGTGCACTTTAGTGGCGTTGGGAGCTGGTCCACCTCTAACCCTGTTGACTCTAGGGGAAGGGGTGTGCTGGTTTCTCGCGTCTCATATTCCTCAATCACCTGTCGGACAGCCTGGCGACCTCACCAAGAACAACTACCGGAAACCCAGGTACTCAGCGCCCAAGAGACGCAATCTTTAACAGATTGAGACGCCTACCTTCCGACTTCGAGATGGACGAGGCTCAAGATCTCCGGGAAGAGATGCGTGTTCTTCGGGCTGAAATGACAGCACTCCGTCAAGAGAACATCGGTCTAAGACAGATGGTGTCGCAAGCCTCTGGGGTAGCTTCCCAGGGAGAAGGGGCTATGTCCCAGACTACGCCCATCAAGTTCGACGGCGACCCGAGACGAGTGGCAGAGTTTTGCAACCATTGCAGAATACATTTCCTGTTCAGAACCTCTCATTTCAATTCCGATAAAGCCAAGATAGGATACATCCTGAGGAATTTGACTGGAAACGCCCTGGCCTGGGCCGCTCCATTGGTGTCTGCCAATAGCCCCATACTCGATGACTTTGCAGCCTTTGAAAAGGCATTTCTGGAGGTCTTTCAGTCACCTAATCTAGCCTCCGCAGCTCAGAATCAGTTGATGGAACTAAAACAGGGTGTTATGGATATTATAGCTTACATCGGCCGTTTCCGTCAGTTGGCAACTGACTCCCAGTGGCCTGAGATAACTCAAAAGACTTTGTTCCGAAGAGGTCTAAGAGAGGAGTACAAAGATGAATTGCTACACATCCCTGAACCTGATACCTTGCAACAATTAATTGAACAAGTGTTGCGAATAGACCATCGATTGGCGGAACGGAGGGGTGAGAGACGACGAGCTGAACGGCTGTTCACAAGACCACCCAACGTTCAAACTGGTAATTCCGGACTTTCGGATTCCGGCTCCGAACCCATGCAGTTGGGAGCCGTTAGGGGTCCGCTCTCGGAAGCTGAACGGAAACGCAGACAGAATCTAAGACTTTGCCTGTACTGTGGGGCTGCAGGGCATTTCTTGGGTACTTGTCCTTTACGCCCACAAAGAAAGCCGGAAAACTAGTTGGCCTGTCGTCAGTTGGAAGGGCAACGACAGGTCCAGATCCGTATTCAGTCCTTTCCAGTTCCGCCTTTTCATTTCAGCCCATGCAACCGGCTGTTTTACTGGTGGTAAGGATCAAGTTGTCATGGTTTAACAAGAAGACAGAGGTGCTAGGCTTACTGGATTGTGGAGCATCTGGGAACTATATAGACGAGACATTTGCAATTAGCCAAGGAATACCCTTGCTACCCCGGAGAAGTGTCTTGCCAGTCGAGGTCATCGATGGAACCCCTTTGTCTTCCGGTCCAATCCGTCAACAAACCATGTGTCTCCATATGCAGATTAAAGAACATGGGGAAGAGATCGCCTTGGATGTCATCAAATCACCCTCCTATCCCGTGGTTTTGGGTTTACCTTGGCTTCTTCACCATAATCCTACCATCAATTGGGGAACTCGCCTTTTGGATTTCACCTCCGCTCTCTGTCTCCAGGATTGCTGTTCGGCCGGTGTGTTAGGACAGGGGTTTTCAACCATACCCCTCACGAGGGGTACTGGCTCTCCTGAACTTTGTGCCCTGTTGTCTGTCCCTCAGGAATATGCCGAATTCCAGCCTGTATTTTCTGAACCCGAAGATATACCACTGCCACCTCATCGAACATTTGACTGTACTATCGAATTAGTACCTGGTTCAGTAATACCTCATGGGAAGGTATACGCCCTGTCCCTTACTGAGAAGGCAGTTCTTCAAGAATACTTGTCAGACTGTATTAGGAAGGGTTATATCACTCCCTCGAAATCACCAGCTGGATTCCCGCTATTCTTTGTGAAGAAGAAGGAAGGAACCTTACGACCCTGTATTGACTACCGTCAATTAAATGACATTACTAGAAAAGATAGGTATCCATTGCCATTGATTCGAAGCATCATGGAGTCCCTTCGAACTGCCCAGGTGTTCACTAAGTTGGATCTACGAGGCGCTTATCACTTAATACGAATCAAAGAGGGAGACGAATGGAAGACGGCCTTTAAGACTCCTTTCGGGCATTATGAATACCGGGTAATGCCATTCGGTTTGTGCAATGCCCCGGCTGTCTTTCAGCGTTTTATGGATAGCGTTTTTTGTGATCTAATCGGGATATCAGTTTGGGTGTATCTCGATGATATCCTCATTTTTTCTGTCTCCCTGAAGCAACATGAAGAACACGTTCGAGAGGTACTTCGACGTTTGTCCCAGAACCACCTGTACGTTAAGCTTGAGAAGTGCTCTTTTCACCAGAAAGAGATGGAATTCCTGGGCTATGTGATCAGTGGCACTGGAATATTCATGGATCCGGCCAAGGTACAAGCCATTCAAGTTTGGACTCAACCTTCTGATATAAAGTCCCTACAACGATTTTTGGGGTTTGCTAATTTTTATCGGCAATTTATACCCCATTTTTCTCAACTCACGGCTCCCTTAACTCAACTAACTAGCAGTAAAACGCCTTTTTTCTGGAATACACAAGCAACCAAGGCTTTCAACGTCTTGAAACAAGCCTTCAGTACTGCTCCCATTTTGCGTCATCCCAATGACGAAGTGCCATACATAGTAGAAGCCGACGCTTCCGATCTTGCCGTGGGTGCTGTCCTTTTACAAATGGAACCAGAAACCGGTGTGGAACACCCTGTGGCATACTTTTTTTCCGCAAGCTCACGCCTAGCGAACAGAATTATGCAGTAATAGAGAAAGAACTATTGGCAATAAAAACTGCATTCGAAGAGTGGAGACATCATCTCCTTGGAGGCCGGCATTCTGTGGAAGTACGTACAGACCACCGAAATTTGCAGTACTTAAAGTCTCTTCAGTGCCGTACCTCTCGCCAAGCCCGATGGGCCTTTTTTTTCTCCCACTATGACTTCCATATCACATACATCCCCAGTGCTCGCAATTTAAAGGCCGATGCCTTGTCCCGATCCTTGGAGGTAGAAGCAAGAAAGCAGTACAGGGAGGAGCCAATTATATCCCCAAAGCATTTCTTATACACCTTATCACCTTATCTCCAGAAGATTCTACAAGACACTAGTACCGATCCTGATCGGGAAGGCCTCATGAGGAATCCTCAGGTTATTGAAGAGAATGGACTGCTTTTCTTCCGGAACAGGCTATATGTTCCCACAACCTCTCTTCGAGCTCTTGTGCTTCAGGGGTTTCACGACTCCCGAGTTGGGGGCCATCGTGGTATCGGAGCAACTCGAGAATTAATATCCAGACAGTTCTGGTGGCCAGGTTGGGCCCATGATATTGAACGTTACGTAAAGAGTTGTCCTGTGTGTGCCCAGGTGAAGATTCCTAGGAAGAGGCCCCTAGGGTTGCTTCATCCCACCGAGATTCCTCCTTACCCTTGGCACACCATGGCAGTTGATTTCATCGTAGAACTCCCTCCGTCTGAAGAATATACCTGCATTATGGTTGTGGTGGACTGCTTTTCCAAAGCAGCACATTTTGTTCCGTTCCTTAAAATACCAACCGCTACTCAGATGGCATCGGCATTTCTTCTGGAGATATACAGGTTACACGGACTGCCGCAAAAGATCATATCCGACCGTGGGTCTCAATTCCTGTCATCTTTCTGGCGTCAATTGTGCAGTCATCTCGGCATCCATCGTGCACTCAGTTCAGGTTATCATCCTCATACCAACGGCCAGACTGAGAGGACTAACTAGACTCTGGAACAATATCTTCGCTGTTTTGCCAATGCCACTCAATCTAACTGGAAGTCCCATCTGGTTTTTGCCGAGGTCTCCTATAACAACACTGTTCATTCAGCTACGGGCCTGAGTCCGTTTTTCTGTTTGTCTGGCTTACATCCTAAATTGGTACCCTTTTGTCCTGTACCTTCTAGTACGGTTCCCTCCGCTGATTGGCTCATCACTTCCATTCAGGATCAACACTCCTTGGCTCACAGTACTTTGGTGGAAGTGCAGGCACGGATGAAGCGACAGGCTGATAAGGGAAGGACACCTGAACCTGCTTTCCAGGTAGGGGATCTAGTTTGGTTGTCCTCCAAACATCTCCCCATTCGTAATTTACCCACCAAATTGGCTCCCCGATTCTTTGGCCCTTTCAGGATCACTAAACGCCTGTCTTCTGTGGCTTTCCGTTTGCAATTGCCTCAAACTTGGCGGGTGCATCCGGTTTTTCACGTCTCCCTGTTGAAGCCATATGTGGTGGACACGTTTGGCCGTTCTGCCCCTCGTCCCGCACCTGTTGTTGTCCAGGGGTCTCCCGAATTCGAGGTACAGGAAATTTGCGATTCTCGCATCAGGCGAGGGGTGCTCCAGTATTTGGTGGACTGGAAGGGTTACCCAGCCTGTGATCGAACTTGGGAACCACGCAGTTATGTGCATGCCCCCCGCCTGATCCGTGATTTCTATCGCCGCTTTCCGTGGAAACCTGGGGCTCCTGGGCTTTCTGGGAGGGGGCATAGTGTCACCACCTCCACCTCACTTACCTGTCGGTGGGGGCGCGGTTATGGGTTCCGCCGCGCCCCATCCTGGCGCTGTTATCCCCGATACCGGTTGGGGGGTCCGCGGTTGTCCGCGACACCCGGCGCTTCCGGGGTTTCTGTGTCCCGGGGCCTGCGCATGCGCGGAAGACCGCGTCTTGGTCTTCACGCATGCGCAGTCCTCGAGGCGCTTGGGAAGCCACAAGCTTGCTTCCCAAGCCTCGTTTCGGACGCGGCAGCACTCGGGGAGAACACGGCTTGCGTTCCAAGCCTCCCGAGTGCTGCCGGTCTTATTTAAGGCGCATGATCCTGAAGCTCACCGCGTCTCAATGCGGTTTGTTTCACGGATCGTGTCTTCGCTCCTGAAGCCTCGCTGCTTCAGCTCCAGTCCTTGCCAGCTCCAGCCTGCTCTCCTGTCCTCGCCTGCTCCAGCCTGCCCTTCAGTCCTCACCTGCTCCAGCCTGCCCTTCAGTCCTTGCCTGCTCCAGCCTGCCCTTCAGTCCTTGCCTGCTCCAGCCTGCCCTTCAGTCCTCGCCTGCTCCAACCTGCCCTCCATTCCTTGCCTGCTTCAGCCTGCTCCAGCCTTGTTCTACTGTTGTGTCCGCTACGGTCTTGCTCTACTGCCTCGCCTTACAAGACTTGCCTGCCTCCTCCAGTTATTTGCATTCTCTGGAAACACCACGGCATTCCGTCAGCAATTCCATCTTGCTACACTGTTCCAACACTGCAAGAACCAGGAAGGTGCACTTTAGTGGCGTTGGGAGCTGGTCCACCTCTAACCCTGTTGACTCTAGGGGAAGGGGTGTGCTGGTTTCTCGCGTCTCATATTCCTCAATCACCTGTCGGACAGCCTGGCGACCTCACCAAGAACAACTACCGGAAACCCAGGTACTCAGCGCCCAAGAGACGCAATCTTTAACAGCTACACTGTTCCCAGGGCATGCACTTTGAACATGCTCAAGACAACCACCAAAGCCACACAGTGCAAATACAGGGCATGGAGTGCAGCTATGCCCAATCTTGTGAGAATTCACATAGCAGAGCTACCTAAAACATGCTTACCGCATATTGTCCAGAAGAACAGGCAGACATAAGAGAGTGTGGTCCCGCTGGCTCCATTCCAGCCTCCATGGCAGTAAAACCCTTTTTAGTTCCAAAGAGATGAGAAATTCTTTAAGCAATGTACCTGATAGGGGGATGAGCAAAATATCTGATTTCAATTAGTGTAGTCCTAGCCAGTTATGTGACATCCATTCTGAGATGTCATGAAAGACTAACTGTACAAGATCTAAATTATTCTTACAGGGACAGTGCAATTTAAAGACTATTTGCATGCTATCTGTGTAATTTTGGAAGCACATCCCATGATTTATCAGGAGATCATGCAGTGGCTTCATATATACATTCAACAACAGAAGAGAGAGATATGCACCCTGCGGCACCCCACAGGATAATCATTCCTCATCTGAAACAAAGCCATTCACCTTTATTCTTGGCGCTCGGTTCTTCAAAAAGGATCCAAACCATTGAATGGCTGCATCAGAGGTTAGTGTCAGATTGCTTAGGCGGTTTAACGGAATGTCATGGTCTACGGTGTCAAACGCAGCCGAGAGGTCCAGCAGCATCAACACGCCAATCTGTCCCTCTTTGGCTATCTTCAGAAGGGTGTCTTTGACGTCCAACAGAGCCATCTCACTGCTCCTATGTGGTCGGAAGCCAGATTGTCTGTCGCAAAACAAGAACTTGTTTTCCAAATAAGTCTGTAGCTTTTGCTTGGTGGCTTTATCTAGTTTTGAAATTGAAATGGGCCTAGAGTTTGCATACATGTCTCAAAATATCTGGGATATTTGGAGCCTCATCATCTTTGCAAATGCAGGTGCCAACGCCACAGCGCTGTTTTTGATTATCTTAGCATCACATGGGCCATTGGGACCGTTTGTGGGATTGAGACTTATCATGATATCCATGGTCTCCATAACTGATAAGGGATTCAGACAAAACAGTTCCTTGTCTTGTACTGATTGACGTTGCTTGCCACAAGGATTGGGGTATCCCCAAGAGGGCTGCAATATGCCCCTTAGGAAAATGTTTGCAGCACAAGTCCAGTGACAGACACAAAAATATCTGTGGGTCACCATGGTGACTCCCTCACAAATGTTTCTCTTTTTCATGAGCCAATTGGGCTGCCCCTTACTGGGTCTATGAGGTCTTGTTTGGGCCCTCACATAAGTGATCCTGCTGACCAGGATCCAAATTCGTCAATCAGGTAACCAAATAGGCATATGTTAGCGTGCACATTTCATTTCACTAGCTGAACCCAGATACAGCTAACTGATTGTTGTCTGTTTTTCGTCAAAATGCTTTAAAAAGCAAAAACTGGATGAATTCACTCCAAAACCATAAAATGATCGCTGCTCAGACCAGACACGAGGTTCTCACAAATGGTTGGTGTGTATCTGTCAACAGTGCAGGTGGTAACAGCAACATTAGTTTCTGGACGATGTATGTGAAAACATGCATTTTGGTAACCCCCTATTTCAAGCCTGATTACACTTTCCAAAAAATTATGACTTGGGCCTAGATTCATTATGGAAAATTTTGTGAAGACTTGCGTAATCGTTTTACAGGCTCAAGTCCAGCAGTAATGCTAAGTTCAAGGTACTCATCTCAGAATAGCCGCCACAAACATTTTAGAGAGAGATAAAGAGAAAGAGGTAGACAGAGCGAGAGAGAGAGTCGAATTCAACACTTAATATAAGATAAACAAAATGACATTACCCTAATTATTGCATTTAAACCCATACAAAAAAAAACGGAATTGCACATCCCTACTTGTTCCGATTCAAATGTGCATTCAGCATATTTTTCTTACTATTTAAATTGAGGAGTTCCATGACATGTAGGGGCTGATTCACAGAAAAGTCTGCACTGAACTCACAAAGTCCCTGCGCCGAAAACAACTCTGCATGGATCTACATGCAAAGTTAGCAATGTGCTTGTAGCGTCCTGCAAGGACAGCGTTAATGGAGCCTGAGAGCTCTGCAGGCTGAACCAATGAGCATGCGCGAGGCTCGAGCGTGCGAGGTGAGGAGCCGGGAAGCGGCAGTTTGCTGCAGGGAAGGAATAAAGATAGTTTAACCTACTAACCTGTGTACTGCCTTCCCCTGTATGCTGTCTTCCCTCAAGGGATACATTAAAAGAACTCCCGGCAACCCGTCAATGGCAATGAAGGTGGAAAGACAGGAGGACAGGACCATTTGTCGCAACGTGTCCTGCAGACGAGGTGGTGATTTAGCGCCAAAACCTGTTAACTGCTGCAATATCAGAAAATGAAGAATCAAGTAGTACCGCAGCTTTTCGCCAGCCTGGACCTTTTTATATGGGTGATCAACAAGCATTGGGGCCCCGATGGGAAAGATGGATTCGGAGATTTGGAAAATTATCTCCATGCCCACGATGAGACAGTGCCTGACAAATTTGCGAGGCGGATGCTGGTGAATCTGGTAGGAGATGAGGTAGAGGATCTCATTCCCACTTTCCTGCCTTAAGCTATTGGAACTTACTGTCAAAAGAGAAATTATATTATATCGTGCCTCCTATTGCAATAAATATATGTATATGCTCGAAAGTCGCTTGCGAAAGAATCCGTGTTGCAAAGTCCTGACCTTAAAATCAATGTAATCCGCCATTTTAGGCCAATCTGCCATTTTAGGATTCGCTTTGTAAAAATCACCTTGTGAGTTAAAATGGTGGACGATGTCATTCCAAAATACAACATGGCCGTCTTGACCTCTGTACATAGCTAATATGTAACTTGCCTGCAGGCCACTTGTTGAGGTCGTGAACTGAGACCTTGTCCTTCGTTGACTTGTGTGTAAGGGATTACACGTGTAAAGAAACTAATACACGAGTGTACTATAAAAACAATGTATTCAAATACTGAACATAGAACACTTGTTTAACCATCTTGTATTAATGTTTAAGAAGACTAACATGGAAAATCTCAGATTACACAGTTGCTGTATAGGCTTGTTGATACATGTATTAAAAGCAAACCAGTTATGTGCGGTTTCTTTGAGACCCTAGATCGGTGATGTATTAAGAGGAATATTAACCCGAAGTGGGGTTGAACATCGTGCCCACAAAGTGTATAAAAAGCCAATGCATTCTAATGTACAGCGTCTCTCACTGAACACACTGAACCACGCTGGAGTTCATTGTGTTGTACTGAGGGCCGATAGCTATCTGATTTTGCTCTGTTTTTGTAAATGGATTCAGTATAAAATAAAATACTTTGTATGTTCCTTTGTAACCCGTGTTCGGTGTATTTCCTTTTGGGGTACTCAGCCTCGATATTTTGATTTTGTTTTCACATTACGGCGGTCTCAAAACAGGGCTAAGCAACTACTTTGACCCCCAGCGCAACATTGACCATGAGCGGTACACCTTCAATGTGGCCTGCCAGATGATGGGGAGTCCATGGATGCCTTTGCCACCTGCCTTTGAAAGCTAGTGGCGGATTGTGAATTTCACAAGATCACAAATGAGGAGGTCATCCTCATTCAGGAAGAAACTACTACGGAACCTCTCCCGCCGGCAACGATATTCCAAATGGCCAGGACGGAGTTACACACAGACACACAAGCTTCGCCAATCGAGACCGGTAAGACTCCAGGCCAAGAACAGGCCTACCAGATATCGTCAATGGCGCTGGCTTATCAGCAACACCACGCCCGAGGGCCTCCCTCACCCGGAAGATATTACAGGTGTGGCCTACAATTTACTCACCAGGAAGGTGTGAAATGTCCTGCCTTTGGACAAACCTATGCCAAGTGTGGTCGGAAGAACCACTTAGCAGTTACAACTTCCCACCAGGAGGTTCACAGGGATATGGCTCCACGGCATACCGGTAGGAGTCCAGTGTATGCAGCGTCACAGGAAGAAGAGATGCCTTTGCAAGGAGGGACCTCATGAGACACATCAGGTAAGTGACCATAAGGTCTCTGTCCCCCTCGCCATCTACAGAGGGCGCCCCACAGGAACATTTATACGTGATGAATGCAGTGACCTCGACCTCGGAGGGCCACATCACGATACTAGTGGGCGATCACCAGGCAAATTCCTCATTGACACTGACGCAACTCTCAACATAATGTGCAAATCCGAATATCACAAAATGCCATCTACACACCAGTTAAGGTAATCGGATCTCAAAGTCTTCCAGTAAGCAGCGAAAGGTCCCATGCAGAACCATGGAAATTCGTCATGCCAATTCGCTGAAAAGGAAAATGTGCGGAAGCTGAATTTTAATGTCTTACAAGGGGAAGTACCCAGAAAGAATCTACTAGGGCGTCTGGCTGCCCTAGAGATGGAAATTGTGGCTGTGTCATACACCATGAAACACAGATTATCGGTCACACAAGCTTTCCTTATGCTGTTTGAAGGCATCAGTTGCCTCAAAGGAGACCCTGTGACACTTCCCATTGATGAGTCAATAACGCCCATGGCTCAGCACACTTGGAGAATTCCAGTTCACCTGCAACCTCTCATTGAAGAAGAGATACAGTGGTTGCTAAATGAAGAAATAATTGAACTGGCTGATGGTCCGACCCCCTGTGTGTCTCACATAGTTGACGTACTCAGCAAGTATGCATGGCGCTCGGAGAAGCAGGCCTGACCTGTGTTTCATAAGTCTTGCCACAAATTCTATGGACACATTTTCTCGCATGAAGGCATGAGCCCCAATCCAGGGAAAGTGACGGCTAAATCTCATATCTCAGCTCCCCAGGATGTCAGTGAGGTGAAGACTTTCCTGGGGATGGCCAGCTATTGCAGCTGATATTTTCGAGACTTCGCGACCATCAGTGCCCAGCTCAAGGAATTTACCAAGCATGGCAGGGCATTCCAATGGTCTCAGCAATGTGAGGAGGCCTCACACAAATTAAAAAGGACATTGATTCTGCTGAATGCAAGGTCTACTTCAATCCAAACCTATATACAGAAGTGACTGTTCATGCCAGTCCAGTTGGCCTTTGAGCTATCCTAGCACAACATAGACCTGGGTGAGAATCACACAGAATGGTGATTGCATATGCCAGCAAGTGCCTGTCGGAGCTAGAGACACGATATTCACAACCAGGAAAGGAGGGCCTGGCTGTAATGTGGGCCTGTGAGCATTTTCAGATGTTTCTATTCGGCAAGACCTTCACAATCGTGATGGATCATGAAGCTCTGGTGACCATCTATGGCAGCTCCAAATGAAAGATGTCACCATGAATTGAGAGGGGGGGCCTGCGACTGCAGGGTTTTGACTTCACAATTGTCCACAACCGGGGAAGTACAACCCGTGAGATTTCATGTTCCAGCATCCCCTCAGAGAGGTGTCAACCACCAAATCGATAGCCAAAGAGTATGTGAATTCCCTCATTCGCCATGGGCATGAAAGGGCCATCAGAAGTGATCCGGGAACACACATAACAGGACGCTATGATGTTGTGAATACAAGATCTCATTAGATCTGGAAGGTGGAGAAATGTCGACTTCGCAAGCAGAGAAACGGGCGACTGGGCCGTGACCAAATGGCAAGCTTTAAAAATATACAAGAGGAACTATCAGTATCGACAGAACGGCTTGTCATGCAAGGGCACAGAGAAGTGATTCCTCTGCACCTGTGGCAGCAGGTTATAGACCTGTCCCATGAAGGACACAGGGGGGGGTGACCGCGAAGCAACAGGTGAGAGACACCATGTGGTTCCCGGGACTCGATCAGATGATGGAGTACACAATCAGTGCCTGCCACCTATGTAAGTGCCTTTGCAGGCCAAATAATCTGGAGGCCCTAAAGATATCAGACATGCCAGAACGCCCATGGGCCCACCTGTTGATAGATTTTTTCGGCCCGTTCGGGGAGAGCCAATACTGGCTGATTATCATGGATGAGCATTCACAATTTCCCTTGGTGCACATGGTATCATCCACAGCCACCAATGTCCCGATACCAGTGCAGGATAACATTTACTCTGCATGGGGCATTCCAGAAGTGCTTAAATCGGACAATGGCCCACCATTCATCAGTCTAGAGTTTGTAAAATTCATGGAGTACATGGGTATTCACCATCGAAAAATTACTCCCCTATGGTCACAGGCCAATGGTATGGTGGAGCGATTCATGTGAAGCCTCAAGAAAGTCCTCCAATAGAACCAGTTAGGAGCCATGTCGCTCAAACAGGCCCTATGCAACCTGCTGCGTGACTACCAAAATTCTCCTCATGGCAAGACAGGAAGGTGTCCTTTGAAATTGCAATTCGACAGGAGAATCTGAACCAGACTTTCTCACCTGGCAAGCTCTCTGACCGGAGATGGGGAACAGGTGCGAGAAATGGATGCCCGCAAGAAGCAGGAAATGAAGCCGTATGCTGACAGCCAGAGGCAAGCCAAGAGCTCCAACCAACAAGTGGGAGACAAGGTGATCATCTGCAGGAGGCAGGAGAGGAAACCGGATTCGAGATATGATCCAGAATACCTAACAGCATCCAGCATCAAGAGAACAATGGTGACTGCTCGATCTCCTAACAATGTGGTCACTTGAAATATCTACCAATTCAAACGGTACAAGAAAGAGGACCAAGAACAGGGTGAAAGAGACACCTCTGTGACCTCAGGAAGGGAGCCAGTGAGAGAAGATACAGAGGAAGAGCCAGAAGAGCGTCGAGTGAGACCACCCAGGTGCATCCGGAGACTGGTGCGTCTAATTGAAGAAATATAAAGACAGAACTGTAAGTGACTGTTTGTTTGTTCAACAGGAGGAGATGTAGTGTCCTGGCAAGGACACAGTTAATGGAGCTAGAGAGCTCTGCAGGCTGAACCAATGAGCATGCGTGAGGCTCACCTCCCGGGAAGTGGCAGTTCACTGCAGGGCAGGAATAAAGACAGTCTAACCTACTGCAGGCTCCTGGTCTTATCACAGGCCTAGGCATGTTGCATGTGAGTGTGTGCTGCCTTCCCTAGTGTATGCTGTCTTCCCTCAAGGGATACATTAAAATAACCCCTGGAAACCTGACAGTGCACAACCCGCCCCCATGAAAACCAAAACCATAACCATAGACCGATCTTAGCGTAAACCTCTGTGTCCACCTCTGACCCACCATCCAGCACCCCAGCAACATTGCACGCGGTCCCTCTTAAGTCAAGGCTGCACCCCTGTGAAACCGCACAAGCTCCCTCGTAAGTCAAGGCTGCACCCCTGCAAAACCGTGCAAGATCCCCTGTAAATAATGGCTGCACCCCTGCCAAACTGTGAACCCTCGCCCCTACTCCCAAAGCCCTGAAACTGCTGGCATATACCTACTGAACAGCATCTCCATCAAGCCCAGACACCACCCACCAGCCCCCTCACCTCTGCCACTGCATCTGACGTCCCCCTCCAGTCCTGACACCACCCACTACCCCTCTTTACCTCTGCCATTACCCCATTCAGCCCCCTGACAGTATACCATCTACCCACATCCCTCTCACCTCTGCCACTAGTCAGGCAGCACCCTCAAGTCCTGACACCACCCACCATCCCCCTCCCCTCTGCCATGAACCCAGTTATCCCTCTGACAAAACACCCCCTCCCCACAGCCCTTTCACCTCCGCCACCACCCCAGTCAGCCCCCTCAAGTCCTGATACCACCCACCAGCCCCCATCACTTCTGCCATTACCCCTAGGCAGCCCCCTCAAGTCCTGAAACCACTCACCAGTCCCCCTCACCTCTGCCACTACTCCAGTCAGCCTGCTCAAGCCCAGACTCCACCCACCAGCCCCCCTCACCTCTGCCACTACTCCAGGCAGCTCCCACAAACCTAGACACCACCCACCATCCCCTTCACCTCCACCAATACCCCCAGGCAGCACCCTGACAGTCTGCCACCCTACAAGTCCGATGTATAGCTGCAACTCACCTGAACCTCTGTGTTCTGCATCCATAATGAAACAGGCCTCCAACATGTCCACCACCAACATGATCAACTGGTAGCACTGATGAGGAAACCAGGATGGGAGTATCTTCTGTTACTCCCTGGCAGAACTGAATCTGCAGCACCTCAACTGGAAAGCACAATATTGCACCAACAACACCATGGCCACCCCATCCACATGTGACATGTGAATGCAATGCAAAGTGACATGTGCATATTGACCGTGGGTCATTGCAAAGGCGTAAAAGCACAGCAAGGGAATGCATGTTTAGGAGTTAAGCACCCAGAATAAAACATTGGACAGATCCACGAATAATAACTAGGCGCATTACGTCCTGAGCATAAGTAGCCTGGGTGGTAGGGGTGGCAAAGTCCCTGTCAGGGTTGACAAGCTGACAGGCCTCTACATGGGTGATGGGAGGTCAGTCAGAGAGTCCATGACTCAGTGAGACAGGAAATGTGGGGTATCATAGTTCTTCAGGATCTGATCCACAAGGATGCAAACTTCCATGGTGCTGAAGTTAGAAGCCCTCTGCTTCACTGCTGTGGCATTCTCGCTCTGTTCAGAGGCTGATGGTGCAGTCATGACAACCCCTGAGGCAGGTGTGGGTGGCAAAGTGGCTGTGGAGATGGGTTGTGGAGCCATGGTGGTGGAATGGAGAGGTGGAAGTCCGATAAAGGCAGATGAGGTGGTCACAAGGCTGGACACAGGAGCATAGGCAATGGCAGGTCAGCAGGCACTCCCAACACAATGCAGGTGGGACGCAAGCATTCACACTGGGCAGGCAGCAGCAGATGGCAAGGTGGGAGTTAGCACAGGGCAGGAGGAGGTAGTAAAATTGGCATGCAGGAAGGAGGCAGGTTTCTTACATGTCTAGCTACAAAGGCAGCCAAGTAAAGGCCCTTAGCGTGTAAGTTACATGACACGCATTGCATGCAGCATGCCTACGCGGCACATGGTATTGGCAGTGATATTTAAGAGTTTCGTTCCACAACACTGGTTGTGTGCGTGAAGGAACGAAGATGGACGAGCATCGTTTAGACGTATTTGGAGGTGTTACGCAATCCATTTTCTTCAGTTCACGTGCACTATAGTTTTCTTTTTTGGGGGTCAAACAACCCAGATATGATGTGGTGAGAACACATCACCCCCAGCCCCAGGAGTACACAGTGGGTCTCAGCCCACAGGTGAGCCGGCACCTGGGTATCAATGTGGTCGCAGCCAGACAGGTGAAGCAGCACCACCTAGGGCCAAGAAGGGACACCCTGCAGAGCAGGAAGAGGATCCAACCCAAGATACAGCACAGGAGACAGGTCCATAGAGGAAGAGATGCTTCACTGAGGAGCAGCTCCAGATCCTCGTTGACCATGTGACTGAACACCATCGTGAGATGTTCCCATATGCGGGTAGCGCGTTCACACTCGCACATCAATTGGTGCATTGGCGGCGTGTCACAGACCGCATCAATGCTTTAGGTCTGGAGATGTGCAATTTTGAACAGGTGCAGAAGCGGTGGAATGATCTCATGCGTAGGACCAAGTACAAGCTCAGTGCCAACGTGTCCTCTTCACTGGCCACTGGAAGGGACCAGCAGAACAGGAGGAGCTGACTCCAATAGAAGAGGTCACACATCAGTTCATCAGCATTGAGCTGATGCAAGGCAGAGGAGGTGTGGAGACCCTCGAGGACACATCTGGTGAGTGCCATTTTTGTGCATTGTTTGTGTGGACAGTCATGGTTGACCTACCCCTATTTGTACAGCTCGCTGCAATTTTGAGCCATCCTTGGCAATGCATGTTTCGTAACGTGTACATTTCTGTCACGTGACCTGCGTTCATTGATTTTCCAGTATGGTCCACATGTGTGGCACATATCAACTTGACTTTTCACATCACTGTCTGGTGGCCCACATAGCTGTGCCAGTACTTGCATGCAGGATTTGCAAGTCTGACACAGCACCCCCTGATGTGCACCGCTGAAAGGAACACATCACCCACAGGGCACACCTCTTTGTCACACCAAACAATGCCACATCCACATGCATCATTCATTACCACAGGTTTGGTGCCTGTCTCATTGCATTGGACATGAAGTATGTGTGATATACGTCGGCCACACACCTCATTTGCTGCAGTGTTTAATGTTTGTATTGTCACCTACCCTTACGGGATGCCTTGTCAGGATACATATCTGAACTTCCTGCCATGCTGCCATGACACTGTGTGGTGTGACCATCCTGCTGGGGAATCAGTGCCCACAGACCACTGCCCTGTGTAGCAGACTTTGTGAATATGCAACTTCACTTATGTAATGCAAGTGGCAATACTATATATGACATGGTGAATAATAGCTGATAGTGGGTCTTCATGGCAAGGTGGCCATTCAGGTATACTGCAATTGAAATTACTGTACATATTCCATGCAAAAGGTTAGGGGCACAAATGATGCCAATGTGTGTGCCTGTCTGCATTGCATGTCATGTAGGTGCATGGTCGATTTACACATTTGTACATGTGCTTCAACATAGTACCACCTGTCTGACATGATAGCCCTGTATGTGTCCTTCAGTCGATGCATGACAGACACAGGCCTCATTCCTTGCATCATTGTGTCTGCCACTTTAGTATGTCTATGTGTCCATTTGCATGTCAGCAAATGCCATATATCAATGGCTAATAGCTCATAGTATCAGGTGCATGGGTTTCCTGCCATTTTGTGTGTGACTGCCCTTTGATGCACATGTGCATGTTTGTCAGAACACACATGACTCCAAATGTCAATCTCTGTCCATGTGCAGGTGAATGCAGCAGATTAAGAGGAGGAGGAGGAAGTTGAGTGGTACGTCAGTCCACCAGTCGAGGACGTGGTGAACTGCACTGTGAAAATCCACAGGTGCTACAGGCCATTATCAGCCATGCCCCAGACTCTTCAGATTCTTCTGACTCTGCTGATTCGGATGCAGAACCAGTCCTGAAGGACTCGCTGAGGGAGAAGGTGAGTGCCCCAACAGGCAGGTCAGATGGGGCCGTTGGTTCTGCAGCGATGCAGCTGGCATCACAAGGCCAGTCAGTGGCGTGCTCCATGTCCAATGTGGTTGCGGCTGCAAGACCACCATCCCATGAGTTGGTGTCAGGTTCTGGGGCTGATGTCCAATGGAGGATTGCAGAACTGCTGTGAACAATGGAGGCACCACAACAGGCCTGGTCCCTTGCATCGCACCATTGAGAGCCCGCACATGTGGTGGACATGTGCAGACTGGAGAGACAGTGTAGGAGCAGCAAATGTTGTGTAACGCCATCCAGCAAAGCAATTTGTTGGACAGAATTGCAGAGGGCATCGATCAACTGACCAAGAACATGACCCCACCAGCAGCCCTGGAGGCGCAACGGCTGCAGATCATGCAGTCTTCAAGCCACTACCAGAGACTGGGCGTGGAGGCCAACATCAAGGGCCAATGGGCTGATCTGAGGTGTTTGCAGGAGTCCCTGAATGCAGATGCTAGAGCACAGAGAGATGCCCTAAGGCGTGAGATGTTGGCATCTCATAGAATTAATTGCCATCAGATGGAGAGCTTGAGGAGTGGACTGCACTGTATGAGGAACTCTCAGCCACAGGGACACACCTCCACGAGGAGATGGATGCCCTGAGGCAGACACTGTCCCAGCAACTCGATGTGTTACGAGTGAGAGTGCATACAGAGTCTGGAAGCGCATCGTGACCTCACTGCCATTGGGATGCTGAAGCATGCTTCAGTGTCACGACTGGCCCTGGACAATCAAGAACAGGCCTTGGCACTGCGTGGATTGGATCCACCACTACAACCACCTGCAGACCAATCACAGGATAGGGGGCCCAGCACACCCACCCCTCCTCAACCTCTGTTGCTGTGATGTCCATGAGCCCATGGAGGGATTTCCTTTTTCTTGTTAATTTGTTACTCTCCACTCATTTTGACATGCACCCCCCGACCCCCACAAACCCATGGACATTGTTTTTGCAGCCATGATGGACATTATTTCTTTTTTTTACCTGACCGCTGTGGTCTGATTTTTGCTTTTCATGACTCCTTGACTGGGAAGGACTCATTTTTCTTGATTTTAATAACTCTCTCCATGATGGAGGCATGTGTTTTTTTCCACCAATTCCAAGATGGACTTTTTTGTTTTAGTTTTTTTTTCTTTAGAGATGTGGTTTTGCCCTCTCAATGGATTGCTGAGTGCAGTACTGTAGATGGAGCCATGCACATGGGTGTCACCTGCCATGGTTGCCTTGAGTACAACAGGATGACATGTGCAGGTAACAATGGGTTGATGGACTTTTTCCACATGTGTGCTGTATGCGTGATTTGGTACCATGGCTGGTGACATACCATGTCCCATGTTGTTGCAGTGATCCTGATTCGTCCAGTGACTTCAGTCCACCCAGCACACTTTCACCTCCCTAGTCCCCATGCCCTCTGCCAGGCACTGGTCCTCCTTTCACAAATGTGGAGTTACAGTTTCTGAGTGGAGGTGATGAGGGAATCACATCAAGGCAGCTCTGTCAGCAGGTAAGTATGAGCACAGTCTCTCGTGTTATATCTGTATTAGTCATCACCACAATATTTGCATTCATTCTCACAACTTTTGTTCTTGGGGGTGTTATGTTTGAGTCATGGTAAATGTCAGTGCAGATGTGTGTTTGTTCACATGCATGTGGTGCATTGTCCACTCCCCCCACCTGTCCATCTGTTGTCCCTGTCGTTGTTGCCAGTGTACCCTGTGATCCATGCATACTTACTGGGACATTCCTGTCCAGGATGTGTGGTCTGTTGGAGGCTGGTTATATAGCTGCATATTGTGCTCATGTCCATTTACAATGGTGTCCTACAGGGAGGGTTTTTGCAGGGTATGGGCTTGTGTTTGAAGGCACATATTTGTTGGGAAGTTGCAGACATGGGTCTCTTTTACGTTTAAATGGCATGGTGATTTCTGCATGTTGTTTCAGTAAGGTGAAGCTGCTGAATGCCATTTCACAGGTGGCCTTATTTTTCCAGTCTGCCCTTCCCCATCACTGACTTTTGTCCTTCCTCGCCCCCGACATGTGCTAGTTTCCCATCTATGTGGCTTCCAACCTCTCTGACAATGCTGGTTTTTATTCATGTGTTTCTGTGTGTGCCTTCCTCTCTTGCCCACCTTCTCACTGCCCTCACCCACTGTAAGGTACTACATGTCTCTCCTCATCTCCCCACCAGCCACTCTCCTTCTTGCACCACAATGCTCCTATTCCTCTCTCTCTACACTGCTCTGCTATACATTCACCGGTCAGTGTACTGTTTCACTCTTGCCCTCTGTCATCCTTCTCTACCACACTTGTACTTCCA
The DNA here is from genome assembly GCF_040938575.1 of Ambystoma mexicanum. Lineage (NCBI taxonomy): Eukaryota > Metazoa > Chordata > Amphibia > Caudata > Ambystomatidae > Ambystoma > Ambystoma mexicanum. Next base: position 709,910,290 of record NC_090933.1, read on the forward strand.
CTCCCAAGACCATAACCTCCTCACTTGGAGTACTTTTCCTGCGATGCATCCATGGATAACCCAAAGGCACACGCGACACCTGACAGTGGGTCCTCACATGTGGCCGCATCCCGTGGGGGACTGATGCCTGTTACAAGGGTGCATGTCGTGCTGTTCTGGTAGTCTGTTTCCTTTGCTGCCAGTGATTTATCTGTTGGTGAGTTTTGCTGGTGGTATGTTGACAGTTCAGGATGCTTGGTTTATTTTAATTCCAGCTCTTGACACTGGATTGTCCATGGTTATTTCCTTGTTCCATATGGGAGTTCACATGGCTGTCCAGTGCCTTTACATTGATGCAATGCATGTCTTTGCAAGTTTATAATGTTGTTTCAGGTGGGATGATGTGGATGTCAGACAGTTGGGTACCTTGTGCAGGTAAGTGGATTGCACTCACAGTGGCACTTGTGGTGTTTTGGTGACAAGGAGTCTGGCACTGCGTGGAGTGTATTTTGTGTTTCCTTGTACTGATGCAAGCAGGCCTGGCTTCATGGGAACGGGTACACATGGTTTTGGTTGGCTGGTGGTTGTATGTTTGCAGTTTTTGTGTGTCAATCAGTGGGGAAGTGGTTGCAAGGGTATCATTGTAAGGGCAGCTGTCACTGTAGGGCGTTTGTTGGTAAATTGTCATGAGGGTGGTCCATCCAGCTGCACAGGTGTTGGAACACATGGTGATGGGAGTCTAGTGTGTGATTGCTCGCAGTTTTTGCATGTGTGTTGTCTGCCGTACAGCTTCCCTTTCACTCAGCTGTTCGTGCTATGGCTACCCATGGTGGCAGTCCACTCTTCAACCCTTCTGGTGGTGGAGCCCCGAGACAAATCCACATTCAGCACAGCAAAGCACGCCATTTGGGGGATGCCATTTTCACCACAGACACCAGGCACGCACCATAGGCCTGTTGTTGTTGTATAGCATGGGAACATGTTCCATGTACGGCAGACCAGAAGATATTTTGCTGCCTGTTGAGTGCTGCTCAGTGCATCGTAACGCTCCCTACAGTTCCCAGCATATTGGTCCCTGTGCAGTCCACTCCCTGAGAACTCTACCTTGCCTTCCTCTTGCCTGTACCCTTCTCCCTTTTGTGTGACAGTCTCCTTGGCCTCCTTTTCTCATTTCTTTCTCTTGTCTGCTTGTCTATTTTATGCCAATTGCCCCTGTGCCATGCCTTCCTGTATGACTGCTGCCTCTTTGACCAGCTGTCTTGGGCCAGATCCTGTCTTCACTGCAATCGGTGAGAAGTTTGTATTCCGTCATCTTGGACTTTCCATAATTGGCTCCCTTGCCAGTGTTTAATGCACTGTCCTAATGCCACGTTAATCAGAGGATGCCATTTCGTGGCATTGGGAGTGCTTCCAATGGGATCCTGGGTTTCCAATCTCTCAGTGATCTCTATTTGGGAGTCCTCTCAGGGTAATTCTGAGTCAATATGGAGCCGTGTGTTCACAATGTCCCCTCACCAGGACATGGGTAAGTATGCATGGCAGGCAGTGTAGGTGTTGTGGGTGGGGAAGGTGGTGCTGTGTGGGGTAATTGAATTGCATTTGCCAAATGTGTGTGTTGATCTGACTGCATAGGTGCGGGGTCACATGGTGATAGGTGGCTGGGGAGTTCTTACATGCATTTGTTGCATGGCACTCAGTGGAGTAAAGGTCTCAGTGGCCGGGGGCTTTGTTGCTTGTGTTGTAAGCATTGTTGTAGACAATGTAGAGTAAACTCACAACAGACAGACATTGAAAAGCCCACTAGGGAAAAGGGCTTGGTGCCGCCTTTTTCAGGAATTACAAGAGATTTGTTTTGTATACAAAATACGAAATATGGAAATGGCAACAGTGTATTATTAGTCCACTGCCACAGAGCTCTCTGTCTTTATCTTAGCAAGCAGCAAGTTATGACCATGTAGTTCATCTTGTGTGATGCATTTCATGTACAGGGTTCATCCACCACCCCCATTGTCTACCACCTATTTACATGATTATATTCACATAATGTCCATTCTCACATTACCGGTCTCTTCTTATCCTCCGGCTTATTCACACATGGGTGACAACATCTTCACCTTGTCTAACTGTGAAATGATTGGTTAGGCTTTCAATTACTCCACCATATCGTGGGTTCTAACCATGTGATGTGCACATGGCCATCAACATGAGATCAGTAGACTAATTTGTGGTCAGCCTGGTCCTAGCAAGCAAGGTGAGTGTTTTCTCATCCCAGACCCGCAGGTGCCCCAGGAGGTCACCCACGCAGTTCTGTTGATGTTAGCATTGCCCGCTGTTCTTCCTGGTACACATGATGGACCTTGTTCTTTGTGGCCCCCTTTGTCTTGTACTATGCCCAAGGTGTAGGCCTGGGGTTCCTGCATGTCCCAATGATCCATCAGATTCATGATGGATTTATGATCTTTCTCCCTGTGCGTCCAGTGATTCAAATGGGATTACCACTATCCTGGGGGGCATTGATGTCCTATATCTCAGCTCATGTTTTGGCAGCTCAGGACCTTTGTCCTGGTACCCATGGGTATGACCTTCACATCGGCAACAGGCCTACTCCCATTTGACTGCTTGCATTATTGTACAAAGTTGTTACATCATATATTTGTATGTGTGTGTATGTGCATGTTCCAGGCCTTGTCTGGAGGTTATTGTGATGCTGGAAATGCATCGGAGGGACAGGGCCTCCGTATCCTTGTCCTTTACTGCTTTTTATCGTGTGTTCTGTCGTGTTTTCCGCGCAGGAGTTCACGTGGGACTCCTGGCGGTGCAGCTCTCTCTCTTTTGGTTTGGTGAATGGACTCGTGGGATACCCTTTTGGCACCCATGGGTGGGGGTACAACCCTGTGCCCCTAGTGTATGTTTCTGGGCACCTGTAGGTGGCCCACAGAGCAGGGTATGGGCTGGTGGCAGCTCCATGCTAAAGTTGACAGGTGCGCGGAGTATCCTCCATTTTGGGATACCCCGGCCCTGCCATTGGGATCATTTTATTCCTGATGGAAAACAAGATGGCCCCTGTGGCCTCTTGCTTTCTATTACCCATAACCTTGTTTTCCCAAAGTCCTGGGAAGCCCTGACTCTGTCCCTTCCCCCTGACTGACTGTTGGCTGGAAATTCCATATGTGGTGTTGTGAAGGCCCGGCCAGACTAGCTGGAGCCTTCCCGGTGATGTATGTTGTGGGTACCTCCTGTGGGTGGGACCTGGGTGAATAGAGTGTGTGACGAATATGCATTCTGTGTTGTGGGTGTCTAGTATATGGTGGTTGACACAATGACTGAGACAACCCTGCCCGAAACCGGTATGAATGCAGCTTGGAGTGTTGAATGGCTCGGTACTTGTCCCAATACACATAACTTGTGAGTGTCTGGAGAGAAGTGAATAGCCTGAATACCTCGTGTGCCTGATTGGCTGCCTGCCTGCATGAATGCCCTTAGTCGTGATTGGATGCTTGAGTGTGACCCAGCGGAATGAATGGGAGATCAACAGTATATCTGGGGACCTCTCACTGCTAGGAATCATGTTCAGAAGCTGAAGTCCACTACGACGAGTAACTGGAGTAACTGACGCTTGACCTTGAAGCCCCGCTGGACGATAAGGAGTGCTGTTGCTCTCCTTTGCAATCTGAAAGCTGCTGTGTTTCCAAGGACTGACCCCGAGAGGACCTGGTAAGGCGGCCTCTTCCCAAGCTACGAGGGACCATCGTGCACAGCTGATCTTTGCCAAAGCGCCCTGGTAGACAGACCTTCGACAGGCTGCCGACCCGAGACGGGGACTGCCGCAGAATCTCAAAGAGAAGCACTCAGACTGTTGTCCGCCACTGTCGACGACCGCTGTCGCCGACCGGAGCCGCCGTGCTCCCGTTTGCCTAAGAACTTCCATTGATCATCGGACGCTCTCGACTGCATCGTCATCCGCTTGTCTCCCGCTGGAGAAGGCCACACCGTCGACGCACCGAGGAGCATCCACCGGTGGGTTTCCCGCCACCTAAAGACCACAGAGACGCCGACGACTTGACGACTCGACGCCCTTGCTGGGCCACAGTTCTTCATCATCTCTTTGCGGTCCAGAACTATCGTCACTGAGGTGCCCCGCACGCCTCTTCCTTGCAGGACGCCAAAGCTCTGTCGTGGACTGCCGTAGTTCAACCTGTTCACCGTCAGACATTCGACGACCCGTGACTCCCGCCTTAAAGGGAGGGCACTCAAGATGGGCCGTCGATTCCCCGACACCGAATGCCGAGGTCCTCGACACCTCTCGACGATCCGTGGCTCCTGCCTGAAAGGGAGTCACTCAAGAAGGATCGGTCGACGCATCGTCGAAGAACTCTACTCCACCAGGTACATTGGGGGGGTAACACCTTAATAGGAGGAAGTAAGACTATTGAACATTTGGACTCGGCTTGTGCTATATATCTTTATTTACAGGTTGCCCAGGTGGGGGGATCTCCACTCCGAACTGTGCCTCGTGGTAGGGGTCAGTATTCTGCCTACTGTTTCAACCATCTTGCGTTCCTACCTATCTCTATTGCTGGTTTCCTCGTTATTAATCTGTGTGACATTTTAACCGTTCAGTTGATGCACTTTAATGAGATTTGATAACATTGGTGGTACCACGTTAGAATTGTATACAGTTATCATTATTGACTTCCGAGTACACAGTGCGTTATTGTGATCGTGTACATACCCTTGAATATTAATTATATAAAGACTGTGTTTTCAGTAATACAGTGTGCGGACATTCCTTTGTGGGGGTTCGGGGACTACACTGTACTTAAGAACCAGCCTGCATCACCTCCTGAGAAGCTAGGCATTGATTGCTCGTCCATTGCTACCAAATAGAGAATCTTGGCTGGGGTCTTCTCCTCTAACATTTAGAGAGCAGAATTACAGACACCCCTACCAGTCTTCACAGTTATGATGTGATAATCAAGCAAGAGAATGTTCCTCGTTGTTCTGTTTTTGAAACACAGCCTGTGAGGATTGAGGCCTACTGTCGGATACAGTGTTAGTTCATGTTCTGTATTTCATCCACATGCAATGCATTGTATGTGACACTTCTGCATAGCAAGAGGTTCCTTTAACCTATGTATGTGCTTCTACAATCCACATGTCTCCCACCTGTCACCTCTACCCACATGATTCCCCCTCCCCATGCCCACCCATCTTCATTCCTGACATGCTAGTTTTCATTCCACAATGTGATTCATTTGTGTGGGGTGCGATCTGAACATGCTTTCTGACAACAACATGTATTCTGTTGTTTCCATTTGCTAAGACACTGTTGGTGTTTGGTGCATGTTAGATTATGTCTGGTGGACACACACAGTTTGCCTCTCACAGACACGCAACCTCAGGGTATTGTTATGGGCACATAGGATATGCCCCAATTCAACATTGAATGGCCCCAGGGCTGTGGCCTCACTGTGTGTGCTCCACAGGGACAGGTTTTCATGTAAAGTATGATTGCACCAGCTGGTTGTGTGCAGCCTCTACCTGTGCCCTTTGCCCAACCAAGGGCAAGGATGGTGCATTTTGCTGAGGGTGATGTCCCACCTACATATCGACTGGTACGCCACACCATGTGGCTACATTGTGCAGTACACATGCTGCAAGAATGATTTTACATACTATTGGTGGGGCATATAGCAATACCACACCAGAGTGGTCTAGGGAGTGGAAACATAATGAAAGCACCCTGAATGTGTACTCCACTTTACCCCTTGTGGCCACATGTGCTGCATTGCATCTTACCTCAACAGTTGTGGCAGGATTCCTGTATGGCGGCATCATGAATGGTGATAGCAGGTAGGCACTGTCCCCTGAACATGTTTACATGGTTATTTTTGGCACTTTTTTCATGGTCTGTTGTCCAGTGTGTGATGTGCAATGAGCAATATGTTGCCATATTCTCCATATGCCAGGGCACGGTGGAGTGCTGATTGGTGGTAAATGTAGCTGTCATGTGTGCTGCTAGGGAAATTGGCATTTACTTGCATGATCAGTCCATTTGCATCACACACAACCGGCACATTTTGGAATCACAGTGCTTGCGATTGAGGTATATGTGCTCTGTCATTGGGGTGGGCTGTAGCATAACCTATTTCTAGTCTAAGTCTCCAAGTACATGTGGAAAGTGTGCAACTGCATAGAAATCCTGGCACACTCTCTGCTTTTCCTCCAGGGTTCTTGGCATAAATATGTGCCTACACAGACATGCACATGATGTGATGTAGGCCAAGACCTGGCAGAGACAGCGGGATTGTGTGGCCTGTGATATTCCACCAACTAGGGCAGTGCTATGTTGGAAGGAGCCAGTGGCAACAAAATGTAGTGCTGTCAGCAAATTTTCAAGGGGGGGTAAGGGCATGGGAGCAAAAGGTGGGTGATGCTAGATCTTGCTCCCACTCCCTGACAAGGTCTAGGATGACATGGGGTGGGAACCGGTACCTGACATACACCTGGTCTTCAGGCATCCCAAACAGAGAGGTGCATGCAGCAAAAATCCAGGGCCTGGGCATCCTCCTCCTCCTTCTGCATCCATGGACGATATCTCCCACGATTGCAGTGTTCATCATGGCTGTGCGATGTTCGTATGGTGTGCATTGTGTGCTTTATATGTATTGGATATCTTGTGCGTTGGACTTACGCCTGCTATCATGTGACTGTTGGACCACAAGGTTTGTTTGTTACTTTTTCCGACATAAGTTTGCGCTTTGGAATCCATGAATTCGTTGGGGTTTGCAGTGGATTGGGCGTGCTATTGCTTCGTGTGTCCCGTCCCTCAACATGCCCACATTATTCCTCATTCTGTGTCGATAATGCAGTATATGCATATTTCACCCCCATTTTTGTCTCTGCGCATGCCACACCCACGCTCTACGAGGAGTCTTGCACAATGCACTCCACTGCACAAAGAGACATGCCAGACCAGCGTGGAGTCAATGCAAGGTCCTGTAAAGTCCTGCAAAGTCAATGCCATGAATCGACAAAGGTGGGTTTTGCGCACAGAATGAGCTTCAAAGTCCCTATTTTCCATGCAAAGTATTCCATGAATTGGGTCCATAGTATCTGCATTACAACCCACATAATTAAGTTTAAAAAGCTATACTAGAACTCTACAATTTATATTTGTATTTTGTTTATTTGTATTGCGCACCTGACCCAAAGGCATCTGGGCGCATTTCTTAAAAGTATACATATTACAGAAGAGACAGTAACAATAAGGCATAGAAACGGGCATTAAACAGGTAGAATTTGCAGTTCAGTACATTGGTAAGGGAAACCAGGGAATGGCGAGGACAAACAAGTCATGACTAATACAGTATAATACAAAAATGTACAGTGCAAGCAATTTGCAATATGTTATACAGTGAGGATAAACAGGAGAACATTTACAAGAAGACATGCCGTGAAGGTGCACAGGAGATGCAGAGGGTACTGTCTGGGAATTCCGAATGACCAAACTGTACACTGGTCTGGCAAGTGGCGAGGTTTTTGAGGACAAAGGGATACATGATCCTGGGTAACAAGCCAGGTTTTGATTTTGTCCTTGAAAGTGTGATAGGATGGTTCGAATCTGAGGGGGTTAGGGAGTGCATTCCATAATTTGGCAGCGATGACTGGGAAGCTGGACCCACATGCTTTAAGTAATTTGAATCTTGGCAAATGCAGGGAGTGGGCTGGGGCTGACCTGAGCGGGCGGATGGAGGTGTGGGGTGTAAATCGATTGGCTAGATATTCAGGGGCAAGGTTAGACTGGCACTTGTGTGTAAGTGCAAAGGTTTTAAGGGATATTCTTTTAGCAACAGTGAGCCAGTGTAGGCTACGTCTGGTGTCCGAGATGTGTTGTTTCTTGGGAGTATTGAGAGCAGCCCTGATGGCATTATTCTGTGTTACCTGTAGCTTTTTAATGTTCCTTTGACTGGTTCCTAAATGGAGGGCGTTACAGTAGTCTATTTTCGACATTATTAGGGTTCTGGCCAGGAAGATGCAATTAGCAGTGGTGAGGAAAGGTCTACAAGCTGTGGTCAGTTTACAAGTATAGGCAGAAGCGGAGACTTCAGCATTAGTTTGTCTTGTGAGAGACAGAGTGGAATCAAGGAGATGCCTAAAGTTTTCGTGTCATTGGACACCTTGATGCTGTTACCGTCTATGAGGAATGATTTAAAGGCAGGGTCTAGTTTTTTGAGTGTAGGGTGAGAGCCTAGAATGAGTAACTCAGTCTTTTCATCATTTAGGCATAGCCCGTGTTGCGCCATCCACGCTTGGATGACTAGATAGACATTGTTAAGGGCTTTGGAATCGGTCATGTGGTCCCCTGTGATAGGGATGAGTATCTGGGTGTCATTCGCATTATTAGTGTAGGTGACACCCAGATGGTCAAGGATATCAAATAGCGGCTTTGTGAACACGTTATACAATGTGGGTGAGACACAGGACCCTTGAGGGACCCCACATAGTACTCAGAGGGTTCTGCAGAAGCTGTGGGGGAGAATACCCTCATAGTTCTATTAGCAAGAAAGGACCTAATCCATGAGGTAGCATCCTCAGAGAAATGTGCAGCGATTTTAAGGTGCTGACACAGAATTTGGTGGTTGACCAGATCAAAGGCTGCCGAGAGGTCAAGCAGAAGTAAAAGGGACAATTTGCCATTATCTTTTTCTTTTAAGTCTTCGATTTGCTTTTTTAAGTCAATGAGGGCGGTTTCTGTTCCATCGCCTGGGTCGGAAGCCAGGTTGCCGGAGTCCAAGGAGTTTATTAGAGTCTAGATAATCCTGAATTTGTAGATAAGCAGCCCGGTCCAGAATGTTCAGGAGAAAGGGCACCGTGGTAATGGGCCTGTCGTTGGATGGGTTGCTAGGGTCTAAAGAAGGTTTTTTTATTGGTGGGATGACCCAAGCATCCTTGAGGTTGTCAGGGACAGTGCCTGATTTGAATGAAGTATTTATAAAGGCAGTGATAAATGGGGCTAGTTCATAAGCAGCGTCCTTGAGTACGGAGGCTGGACATGAGTCACCTCAGCAATTAGATGGTTTCAGTTTTTTGATAATATTTTCCACTTCCGTGATGGACAATGGTGAAAAGCCGAATGGTAGGATGGAGTATGTAGATGGTGGGGTTTTGCTGAAGGATTTGTTAGGTTGTGATTCCAGTAGTAGACTATGGGCCTCATTACACGGTAGGCAGTAACCATGGCGCTATTAGCACCATGGTTGCTGCCGGTATTTTACCGTGTCCGCCTTGGTGGATGGCGGAATTACCGCCCTACTCCAAGATGAGCGCGGGCGATAATTCCCCATTCACCAAGGCCCTTCCCCATTCCCATTTTTGCCCCCATAGGGCATAATGGGAATGGGGAAGGCGCTAATTACGGTACCGCAAATTGCGGTACCGTAATTAGCACCAAGGTCCCTTTGCGGCACCCTACTTTAACGGCTGGTAAACCAGCCGTTAAAGTCGGGCCCCGCAAAGGGAACTCGTAGTAAGGCGGTAAGGGTTAACGGTCACGGGTAGCATTACCGGTGACCATTAACTCTTACCGCCTTCCGTGTAATGATACCCTATGTTTTTTGGCGTCCATTTTTGTTTGGAGATTCGAGATCTTATCAAGGAGCTCTTTTTGGATATTAGTACGGCATGTGGAGCCGGTGTTGTTTCGACCAAATGACTGGACAGCGCAACAGGAGATTTAAGCTCTTTGAGTATCTTGAAGAGCTCTTTGGTATTGGATTCGGCCTGTAGAATGCGCTTATTATAGCTGTCTTTTTTTGCTAGGAGTATCGCCTCTTTGTAATTAGAGGTGGCTATGATGAGGGTACTTTTGTTAGCATCAGAAGGAAGACATTTCCAACCTGCCTCAGCGTTTCTTTTACCTTTACGTAGTTCCCTCAGGTGGGGTGTAAACCAAGAGTTGAGATGGGCACATGGTTTGGGTTTCCGCTGTTTCATTGAGGCGATGGCATTGAGAGCTTTTAATATTGTTTGGTTCTAAGTATCTATTAAGACTGTGGGGTCTGTGCAGGATATCAATGCGTTGTTAAGAATGGGGAGGATTAGTGGTAGCAGTTTCTCTCTTGTGATGTCCTCTTGTTTCCAGTGCAAGTGGAAGGTGCAATGTTTTGTTTAGGGCATTGGTTGTCAGATTTCAAGGAGAAGATTTTCTTATGGTGATCTGACCATATGCAGGGTGTGTTGGACAGCAAGTCAATGTTACAGTTCAGGTTTGCGAGCCAATGAAGGGATCTGCCTTTAATATGAGTAGGTTCCATGATGTGATGGGTAAATCCTAGGTCAGTTAGAGTGTTGGCCAGCTCGAGGGATTTAATGTCATTGCGGTCTTAGAAGCCAAGATTGAGGTCCCCAAGTAGTATAATTTGGGATTGGGTTTGGTATTAGCTGCGAAGAGGGATGTGATATCATCAATGAAGGTGGATATGGGTCCTGGAGGCCGGTATATGAGATGCACTGTGGCAGTGTGATTAGGTGAAATCAGCAGTTTAGCTGATAATATGCTGATTGGGAATAAGTATAAGTTTGAGGGAACTTTTGAATATGAAGGCAACGCCTCCTCCTTTTGCCTGGTTGGAGTTCCTATCGCCTCTGATGATAGAGTAGTCATTAGGAATGGCGCGGGACAATAGAGGTCCAGCCGCTGCGTGTAGTCATGTTTCCGTAATGGCTAGGAAATCAAGGTCTTGGGTCATAATGAATTCGGCAATATCAAGCACATCCACTGGGAGAGACCTAGCGTTTCCAAGGCCCCTTTGATCGGGATAGCTTTGGCAATGATAGGATTGTTATCATGAAGAAGCAAGGTGTTTTTAGGACTCGAGGTAATAGTGCCTAAGGGCTTATGTTTAGTTAAAGGGTGGTTCTGGATAGTGTGGGAATTGGTGTTGATAGGGTAGTCTGTGTGATGAGTTTTTTAGTGAAAACTCTATCCTAGTTTAAAATTCCTGAGATGGAGGGCACATGGTTGGTTAGGAGTAGGTTTGGTTGCAAGGTGTTCCAGCCATAAGGCTGGGGAGTTCAAATAGGGGTTCATGCAGGACATCCTGTAGGAGGAGGACATAATATTATAGGGGCATAAGGTGAGGTTGGGCGCTAGATAAATTGCGAGTAAGTCGCCTAATGAGACTAAGTTTGCCAGAGTGGTGAACATAGTGTCCTGGTGATGGTAGAACAATCATGCACAGAGGGGGGGGGGTGATGTTACAGGATAATAAACAATCGTGCAGAGTAGTAATGGGCTTGTTAGGATGTTGGTTATGAGGAAGAGTCTGACTAGGGTCTAATTGAGTCAGGTTAACTAAGGTCAACTAGTGCCAAGGGGCTAGATCAGGATCAGACCCAGGTATATGTTCCACAATATATGTTCACATACCAATGGAAGTAAACAATGTGGGTCTAATTACATGTTTGGTGGTATCTCAGTGGTAAATCCACCTAGATACCACCCAACTAAAGTACCGTTACTGTGAACGGTCCGGCGGTATTAAGTATGATATGATATGATATGATATGGTATTTGTAACGCGCCTATACACAGGTGTTTCAAGGCGCGACGAGGCAGGGAGGGGAGGAACAAGGGGAGACAAAACAAACGATCCTACTAGGCCAGGTGTCATTCAGATCGCGCAAGTGCAGGGGTGGGGGAGGGGGGAAAAGTGCAAGGGGAAGGGGAGGGGGGGAAGTGCAGTAAAGGTAAGTGGCGTAAGTAATAAATAAAAAAAGGGCCAGCTAGTGGCAAGTGCAAGGTAAGTGCAGAGCAAGTGCTGGGGAAGGGGGGGGCTGTAGGGATACAGAGACAGTCCCGTAGTGCAGAGGGGTTCCAGGGGATCAGTGACTGGGACCAGGACCGAAGGCAGTTTAGAGTGGTCAAGTTGCAGGATCAGTGCAGTTTAGTGAAGAATTAATTAGCTGTTCAGCAGGGGAGAGGGAGAGAGAAAGCAGAAGCAAAGAGGAAGGTTTTGAGGTGCTTCCGGAACCGGAGGTGGTTCTCCTCAAGTTTCAGGGAGGCAGGAAGGCTGTTCCAGAGGGAGGCCCCTGCCGCGGAGAGAGATCTACCCCCAGCTCGTTGCTTCGAGAAGCGGCTGACCATGAGGGAGTTGGAGTGGTCAGCGGTGTTAGTCCCCATTAATTGGAGTCCATGGAACTCCATGAGGGATTTCAGTGAATTACCAACAGTGGTAATTCTACCAAAATGTCATCTTTTGGGCAAAAAAGGTATCGGATTTACCTCAAGCTTTAGGTGAATTCTCCACCTCTCTGTCAAACTCATAGTTGGTCGGTGCAGTAATGCAGCGATAATGGTATTACCGCTGCATCTCTACCACGCTGCCCAACTTATACTGTAGCCCACTCTTGTTGTCGCTGCAATACATGCTTTACACGTTTTCCATGACTGAAATGCTGCTAGGAAACTACATTTTGTGTGATAAGTACAAGACTTAATCGTATAGATTATCTATGAGCCAATCTAAAAGAAAAAAATATAAATCAATGAAATAAAATGAATCATGTGCGAGGGGAGAGATGGGGACACTTTCTGACACGAGCCATAATTCTATCTCCCTCATACTCCAACGGTTGACCTCCATTCCCTTCACAGATCCCAACATCTGGCCGGTAAGATTTTGGGACAACGTTCTGCTTGGACAGACAACCCTGCACATCAGCCAGAATCTAGGGCACATATTCTCTCTGGAATGCCTATCTATGCCTGTATATCGATTATCTATGATAATGACCATTTTGAAAATAAAGGTGACATTTTTACTGCAAACTACAGACCATTCCCTGCAGGGACGTCATTTCACCAAAATGCCAGGGGTAGCGTAAGTGACATCACATGGCCCTTGATGTCTGATAAACTCACAGGAAGTGATGTCATTTGACCCCACCCTCAAGTGACATCACGGGAAGTGATGGCACACGACCTTCAGATGCATCTAACACCTGTGTTTTCAGGCACTCTGATGTCAGCTAGATATAAGAACCGAGGCACAGAGGGAGGCAAGATTTGTCCACGATCACACATTTGGGGAATGTCATTTTCCAGATCCGATGTGGAGCCTATAAGTAAAATATACATAATGCAGTACTAACCCAGGCTTCATACAGCTAGTGTATGAAACATATATAGGTTAATGGCCACAGAACTACTGGTTATCTGTGGCACTGATGTGTTAAACAAGCCAAAAAGCACTGACCTTGGGAGGCTTGAGCTGTCTCTTTACCCAGGAGCAAAATGCTGTACCAGAAAGATCTCAAAATTAAATAATTGACCATGATTTGGTATGAACAAATTCCCTGATTATAAATGCATCTATGAGTCAGCTATCACTATGATAGAAGAAACCTATTCTGCGTGTGTAAGCTACGTCAGTCTGTCTCCATGTGCATTTATCTTTAAGTTATGTGACAAGCAACCACATGTTGTCCCCCACAACCCAGAGCTGAACATAACACCTTAATGTCCTAGGCTTTGATACATGACTCGTCTTCAACCTTTTTTAACAGGGTGAGATGTGGGGAGGGCTGCACTTCCCTCAAGATTGGGGCTCAATGCGTCTACGATTTTCAAAGCTCAATGTGGGAGGTGCGTAATTCAATGACCACCCCCAGGACCGGCTCATGAATGAAGCTTCCACAAAGCCCTTTCCAAGCAGGAGTTTGATTGGGGAGGGGTGGGGTGGGTCACTCCATGGTTCTCCCACTTCTCAGACTCTGTGTCCAATGCTTACTTTCTTAAACAGTGTTGCACCAGAGCAGGGTCCTGGTTGAGTTTGGGGCACCTCTCAACGATTCACATCACACTTGAACAGGTTCAAGGTGAGCAAAGCCCAATCAGTGGCATAGCACACAATTCGGGGGCCCCGCTACAAACCATGTTAAGGCCCCACAACTTCCTTAACATAGCACAGAGCACACCACATCCCAGGCTGGCCCAGACCACCATGTTTGCCCAATGTCCATTATGATTATTCCGCTGCAGGGGCATGCACTACTCCAAGTGAAAGGAGTGAATATGTTTTTTAATCAAAGCTTACATTTTTCACCTAGCATGGTAAGGAGGGGGTCGTACCAGTGGTGGCTGGTGAGTTGTTTTATTGAGTGTAAATATTTGCCACAAATATGCAATTGCTAACGAGCATTGCGAGGGGGCCCGAACTAACGAAAACAGGTTTGGGGGAGTCAGCGGGATTCTTCCCCCTCCCATGAGAATGTTTTCTGAATAATGGGTTCAATTAGTGCATTACACAGGACACTTTCGGTGAAAATTTGATTAGGAGGCCAGCCGGTTTGCAATTGATTTCGTAGCGTATAGGGTAACTCATGGAAAAAAGTACAATAGATGCAAGTCACCAAAAGTGCACAAGTGCATTTCCCAAAACATTATAATGCCGGTCCCTTCGATATATGCCAGTATAAAAAACATTATCTTGCTGGCTGTGCCCATACATTTCCATGCTGGCTCCACCAACATATGCTACTATTCCTATATAAGAAAATTGTCATGTTCTCTTTGAGATGTTTGTATAGTATCATTAGTGGCACTATGCACAAAGCTGGCTCTGCCAATACATGCCGGTACTCCTAGGCAAGAAAATACTCCCATTGGTTTGACCATTAAAAGTGACATGTCACAATAAGAGAACATGTCCAAACTGGTTCCAATGTAAGCCATTCTAGACCCATAAGAATACTTATCATCCTTGCTTCATCAAAGATGCTTAGTAATAACTGTCAGACCACAGTAAGCAATGGCTAGAATGGTTGTACCAAAATGCCAGTCTAGCCAGCTAATGACACACATGAACTTTGCTTTGCCTGAAAATACCAGTAAGTCATACAAAGTTAATAAAGGATGTGTCAAAAATATTCTAGTGATTCCCAGTCTCCCAGGGCCTTACACCCCCCCCACACACACACACATATATGCAGGCATCCCCTTTCACCCACCCATACATCTCCTCTCAAATTCCTAAACACTGCATTAACCACACAGGCATGCACACACCCAGACCATTCAAACACACAATCACATTCATGCCCACTCAACCACCAGTCACTCACCCATATACCTTCTCTCACATACACCTACACTGGCCCCCACCCACCCAGAACATTTATGCACACATACACACACACACACACACACACACACACACACACACTCACATTCCTGCTCACTCACCCACCATTCACTTGCCCATAAAACTCTCACATCCACTTGCACTGCATTCTCCACACGGGAATGCACCAACCCACCCAGAACATTCAAATACATGCTGTCACATTCCTACTCATTCCCCCACCACTCACTGATCCATACACCTTCTCTCGCGTCTACTCACACTGCATTCTCCACACAGACCGTACCCATCCAGATCACTGAAACACACTATCACATTCATACTCATTCACCCACCAGTCACTCACTCATATGCATTCCCTTACATGCACTTTAACTGTATTGTCTGCACAGGCACACACCCACTCAGAAATTTCAAACACATGCACTATCATATTTCACCTCATTCACCCACCACTCACTGACCCATAGTACTTACATACATCTAACATGCACTTCACCCCTGCAAAATACACATCACATTTATGATATGATATTGTTTGTTTGTTTGTTTATTTATAACACGCAGACCATCAGGCCCGGGGGCATCAGGGCGCAATTTGTACAGGGTTGCAAGAAAAGAACATACAGGGAGATAAATTACAAAAAAGTATAACAATACAGCATAATAAACAAACTTAATAATTCCATATCTTACACATGGTACAGTGTCCCTAGGCTCTGCAGAGGAAGTATTCCTGAGGTAGTTGGGAAAGGTAGCAGACCGGAAATCGTGCAGGGGAACAGGCGGGTTGGGTAAGTAGGACCGATGTCTGACCGATATGACATTTATAACCTGCCTGTACACAAGTGCTTCTAGGCGTGACAAGACAAGGAGGGGGAAACAAAGGGAGGACAAAACAACAATCTTACTAGGCCTTGTGTCATTCAGATCGCACAAGTGCAGGGAAGAGGGAGGGGAGAAGTGCCTGGGGAGGAAAGGGAGAAGTGCAGGTAACTCAATAAGTGCAGCCAGCGGGTGGCTCATAGGTGTGGAGAGAAAGACTGTAGGGTTGCAGGTACAGACCCTTAAGTGCTAGGGGAGCCTAGAGGCAATTTAAAAAGAAAAGCCTTCTTACCTGTTTTTCCAGCTTCGATCCGTCAATCCAGGCCACCCTTTGCGCCTCCATGCTGCTGAAAAACAGGAACCAGGAAGCTGGGAGAGCTTCCTGGTTCCTGTATTTGAGCAACGTTGAAGCTAGAGAAGAAGGGGCTGGAGCTGAATGTGGCATGTGACATGTACGACATTTCATGGTCAGCTCCAACCCCTACTAAGCAATTACATTTTTTCTCGCACTGCCAGCCCTGGCCCAGCCTTCACCCTGATGGGTGACGACTGCACCGGAGCACCCCTAGACCTGGAGTGGCAGGGCCCTGGACCGCAGGGGATGTAAGACCCAAGCTACACCAGGAGCTTCATTTAAAAAATAAATAAAAATAACAATATTTTTCTTTTCAGGGGTGGCAAGGGAGATTGCAGCAGTAGCAAGGGAGGATGCAAGGGTTGTGTCTGCGATCCCTTTCTATCCCCAACTGACGTCCCGGGTTCTCTGTTGAAATGCTTTGGCCATAGTGAGTCTGACATGGTGATAACTAAACATAAATGCTTCCCTGGGGGTTAATTCATTATGCAGCAGTACTCCGTTAATGGGATAGTTGTTTGGTGGAAAGAGTCAGACATTTTTCTTATACATTCTAGTATAAGTCCGATATAGGAAAGTCTCATTGAAACAGGATCACCCGTGTTCCTCCAAAACTATCAAGGACCACATCGACTTCTTGGCTCCTGCCCTGGCTGATTTCTGCAATCACTCTGCCACAGGAGTCTTCCCATCCCCCCTGAAGCATTCCCTTTTGCACCCTCTTCTTAAGAAACCCTCTGCCGATCCCTCCTGCAAGGCTAACATCACACAATCTCCATCACACCCTTCCTGGGCAAGCTCCTGGAGAAACTGGCCATCTCCCAGCTAAATCTTCACACCAAATCTGTTGGTTGTCTTCATGACCATCAGTCTGGCTTCAGAGCTGCCAGAAGCACGGAAACTGCTCTCCTGAACATCCGTGAAGACCTGCTCTTCAACCTTGACTCCAACACCCCGTGCGTCCTCATCTTGCTTGACCTCTTGTCTGCCTTTGACACTGTCAACCATGCCATCCTGCACAACCGTCTCCATGATAAACTGGGTATCACTGGTCAGGCTCTGATGTGGCTGACTTCTTTCCTCTCCGACCGACCCTCCCAGATCCAACTTTGGTCCTTCCTCTCTGATATCTTTTTCCCTACCTGGTGTGCCCCAGGGATCTAACCTCTCTCCCTGGCTGTTCAACCAGTACCTGGCACTCTTTGACCCACTGTATCGCCGCTCTCTGCCCCAATTTTCAGTGCTATGTGGATGATACCCAGCTCATTTTCAGGCTACCCTCGGCCTCCTCCTCTCCTTCCCTCATCTCTGACTGTCTGTCTGCTATCCAGGAGTGGTGTGCCGCCAATGACCTCTGCCTTAATGCCAGTAAAACTGAGATTCTACTCATCAGCACAACCACTTCCTCCTTCCCTGCAGCTCTCTTGCCGGCCTCTCTTGGCCCTCTTCCTGCCCCCACCTTCAAGGCTAAAAACCTCAGTGTCATCTTCGACTCCACTCTCACCTCACATCTCTAAGAAGTCACACTACCAGCTGTACCTCCTCAGAGGTATTCTTCCTTTCCTCTCCTTCCCCCAGAAGCTCACCGTCTCCAGAGCCCTGGTTCTCTCTAGGCTGGACTATTGTAACAGCCTCTATCTAAATCTGCCTGCCTCTACTCTCCGCTCTCTGCACCTTATCCAGAACAGGACTGCAAACCTTGTCCTTGGCCTCAAGCCCAGGGATCGTATCTCTCCAGGACTGAAATCTCTGCACTGGCTCCCAGTGGCTGCGAGGATTAAGTTGAAAACCCTCTGCATTGTCCACAAGGCCTTCTGGGGCCTGGGGCCAAAATACCTTCAACTCTCTCTTCCCAAATATCTTCCTTCTCAAGCTCTTCGCTCATCCGCCTCCAACTCCCTCAGGTTCAATCGCTTTTCCAAGCAACGACTTGGTGGTAGATCTCTCTCTTCGGCAGGGGCCTCCCTATGGAACAGCCATCCTGCCTCCCTGAAACTTGAGGAGAACCATCTCTGGTTCCGGAAGCACCTCAAAACCTTCTTCTTTGCTTCTGCTTTCTCTCCCTCTCTGCCCTGCTGAATACCTGGCTGAAATTGCACTGGTTACCTGGCCACCCTTTCTAAACTCGGGCCCAGGCCCAGCCAGTTGTACACCTGCACTGCCTCCCAGGCAACCCCTGCACCTGGGGACTGTTTTCTGTCTCCCTAAAGTCCCCCTATTAGCACTTATGTCTGCACTTACTTTGCACTTGCCACCATCTGGCCGCTTATTTATCTTATTTATTCTACTATCCCATGTACTGCACCTTCCCCTCTCCCTTCCCCCACACACTTTTCCCTCTCCCCCTTCCCATGCACTTGCACAATCTGAATGACACCTGGCCTAGTAAGATCATTGTCTGTCGTCCCTTTTGTTCCCCCTCCCTTGCCTCGTCGCGCCTTGAAACACTTGTGTATAGGTGCGTTTTAAATGCCATATCATATCATATCATTGCCAAAGGGTTAAATGTTATTGGGCCGAAATTATGTTTTAGTAGTTACCCTACCTGGGATTTTTGTGTGGAGGTTTTGGGAAAAGCTTTCTGGTGAGAACTGGATGGGTGATTTAGAGAAACTAGCATTGCTGTAAAACGATGGGCTTCATTATAAGTTTGGCAGGCAAACTATTTTACCATTACCACCACTCAGTACTGTTCTATTATGAGTGGTGGTAAGGTGGTTTTAGCCCTCATTTTTGAAGTTCATAGGACTTCATGGGGAATTCATCGGGATTTACTATGAGAATGAATTCTGCTGCAATAAATCCAATGAGTTTTGGATGTAAAGCTAAAGAACAGCGGTAAATCCTCATCTTCACTTACCCCTGCACCCAAGCCCGGGTTTGGGAAAGTGGAAGTAAAGTGGCCACAATTCCGTTACTGCCGAACGCATATTGAGGCACAATGGAATGAAGTAGCTCAGTTTTGCACACATCCACTCAGCTGTGGAATAAATTAGTGGCATGAAATGATAAAATAATGTAGATTTGCTATCCTACTCCTATATGATAGCCAATTCATCTGGCCTTTATTTCCAATTCATCCAGCTCCCGCCAGTCCCTTTCTTGAGGTGCTTCTCCCCTTTCTCCATCAATGTTGGCCCATTAAGAAACAAGTCAGCGATGGAGAATTCCCAAGACCGTTATCACACAAAGTGTAATTTACTTCTGTTTAGCTATTTATTCATATTTACTGCTAACCTGCTTCCAATTTATCTGCATACTCATTTATATTTATGTTTTTCCTTTATTCATTTATTTATTTATTTTAATTTTGAATTTGTTTATTGGACATTTATAAGGCGCTTGTACAACAAGACAGCGTTTCAAAGCACCACAAGGCACAAGGGAAGGGAACAAGGGAGAAAAATAAACAATGGACACAACAATGACTACTAAGCCTTGTGTTATTCAGAGCGTGCAAGTGCAGTGAGAAGAAAGAGGGAAAAAAAGAGGGGTAGGGTGAGCATAAGTGCTATTAGGGTCGCCTATGAGAGGAAGTGCCAGTGGTGCCCCCTGGGGAGGCAACAGGTAAGTGCATGGGTGGAGACAACCCTGGGGAAGAGGGAGGTCTACTGCTCCAACAAGTAAGTGCAAGGCAGAGGTTAAACCACCCTACAGGTGGATGTGGACAGAGTGGGCAGTGCAGGGGGTGCTGGGGGTAATTGGGCAGAGGCCAGGACCCTATTGGACTCTTGAGGGACCAGCACCGCCAATCTCAGTGACGGAGGGGATAGTTAGCACGGGAGGGGGAGGGGGAAGGAGAAGGAGAAGAGAAAGGTCTTCAGTTGTTTCCGGAACTTGAGGTGGTCCAGTTTAAGGCGGAGAGAGCGAGGGAGACTGTTCCATATGAGGGAGCCAGCTGAGGAGGGAGATCTGCCCCCAGCTCTCTGCTTGGAGAAGTGTTTCATCAGCAGAGAGTTGGAGCCAGAAGATCAAAGGGATCTGGAAGGAGATTATTTAGTAAGAGAGAGTTGCATGCAGTGTGGTCGCAGGCCCCAGACAACCTTGTGGATGATGAAGAGGGTCTTGAATTTGATCCTTTCAACAACCAGGAGCCAGTGTTTAGGGCTGGCGAGATACAGTCCCAGGGTTTGAGGCCAAGCATAATTCTTGCAGCCCTATTCTGGATTAGTTGAAGAGGACGGAGCGAAGAAAGGGGCAGGTTGAGGAAGAGGCTGTTAGAGAGGACCAGGGGCCAGATTGGGGAAACTGTGCACTGGTGCAAGTGCAAAGCTTGCACAGTATTAGCACTAGGGCAAAGTTTGCCCTATTTTTAAAAACCCAGGACACATTAAAAAACCATTGCACCTCGACAAGTGCAGTTTGGCATTTTAAAAGGAACCGCAAAAATTGTCCTAGTGCAAAAAAGATGCATTTTCACTACATTTTTGCACCAGGGAAAAGTTTTCCCTACTGCTAATACAGAATGGTATTAGCACTAGGGCAAACTTTGCCCTGATGCAAAAAGGTATCAAAAATGTATCTTTTTAGCACTAGAACAATTTTATCCCTGGTGCTTTTAACATGCCAAACTGCACTTGTCGAGGTGCAATGCTTTTTTAATGTGTCCCAGTGTTTTTAAAAATAGGTCAAACTTTGCCCTAGTGCTAATACCGTGCAAACTTTGCACTTGCACCAGTGCAAAGTTTCTGTAATCTGACCCCAGAGCTCTAGAGACATTGAGCTTCTGACGGAAGACGAGGAAAGGAAGAATGCCTCTAAGGA
The DNA here is from genome assembly GCF_040938575.1 of Ambystoma mexicanum. Lineage (NCBI taxonomy): Eukaryota > Metazoa > Chordata > Amphibia > Caudata > Ambystomatidae > Ambystoma > Ambystoma mexicanum. Next base: position 709,931,359 of record NC_090933.1, read on the forward strand.
GGTGAAGTTGAAAGTGGGCCTTCCTTGCAAGGTCCAAGGTGTGAGGAGTAAAGGAGGGAGAGGAGTCGAAGATGACCCCAACATTTCTGCCCTCAGTGGAAGGAGAGGGAGGTGAGCCCATAGAGGACAGCCAGAGCTCAGGAGGGAAATTGGGAGCAGGTGTCCCAATAGGCAGGATCTCGTTCTTACTTGCATTAAGACAGAGATCATTGGAGGTGCATGATGAATGATTGATTAATGAGATGACATCATCTTTGCACTTAATGTTTTAACTTATAAACATTCAATAAATAAAGATATATGCAATTTTCTTCACTAACAAAGTCCCTGGTGAAAGAACAGGATGCTGGAAGATGCCATGACATTCTCTGTCTGACTCGGTGCGGGCTCTAGAGTTGTTGCTGCCATGACAAAGAAGAGCAAAGTGCCCACATGAGCCTTTAATCATCTCTTCCAGCAGATCCCACATTAGGTGAGGAGCATGGAGGCTTTACTGCGGACCCAGCCCAGAGCTTTTACCATTTCTTTTCTTTTAGTCCCCATCTCGATTTTACCTTTTTACATTTCTTTCTTTTTCTTCTATACTTTTATTCTCTTTCCCTTCCATCCACTGGTACATCAGCCCATCCACCCATCGCATCTCATTTCTCTTTTATCCATCAATCCATGCATTTATCCATCATCAACCCATCTCCTTTTCAATCCATCCATCCATTAATTTTAATTTCTACTTTCTTTGTAGCTATCTCTCTTTTCCTTTGATCACCTGGCATTTTCCTTTCTTGTCATTTACTTTTATTTCTCTTGTTGCGTTCTCTCATTTTATTGCAGTCATGAGTAGCACACCAGCGTACCTGATGGCTAAGCTCCACTTATCTGGTGGCACGCACTCCTCACACAGAAAATCGACCAACCGGCTACAACTCGTAGTCCCTTCGCTGCTTTTTGCGCGGCAGAGATTCACTGGGAACAGTACAGTCCCCAGCACCAGCGAGGGACAGAGCAGCACAGGTAAGTAAGGTTGGGCTGGGAAGGCAGCGGACATGTGGAAAAGGGGGACAGGGATTGGGGAGAAAAGAGGCAGGGGATGCAGCGGATGCAGGGAGCACACTTACCCTTGTGCCCAGTGTGATAAGGTCCTCATTCAATGCCTCCTCATTGGTTGGGAGGCCCCAACCCACCCTCGCTGGTTACTTATTTATATTCATTATAATTGTATCCATGTTGTTGTGTCCTATCACTGTATACCCTTGTCAAAAAGTCCTCAGTTGCTTCAAAACTAGGTTTGGGTTATATGAAACCGAGCACATAAATACATACATATATAGCGAGAATTTAATGTTGGTCATGGTCTTGATGATGTCTCCCTCCTCAAATAGCAGAAAAAAAGTCCTAACCTCACATATACTTTCTTTACTACTCCTGAGGGTGATTAGAGCCAGCTATATGAGCGAGAAATAATAACACATTGTACTTTTCCATAAATCACGGATATCTATTGTTCTCCCTCGAATGGATGTGAGGCTGATGTGACCACGTTGGGAACCTGTGACCTTCAGGTTACGCGCAAACCTAACAGCTAATTTATTTATTTATAATGCTTTACTCGCTAAGCAATCTCACTCACTACCTATAATGAAAGCCCACATAAGTGCAGTATGCTCCCACTGTGCATTCAGATGTACCTATAGGAAAACTAGGCCTTATGTCAGGCAAACAAAGCACAAACAAAAGAAATGCGAACAGGCACTTAGTGCAAATCCCAACCAATTTGCCAAAGCAACCCTGACCACATTTAGCATTTCTTCCTACAATAAAAATGATTGCCAAAATGCAATTTAAAGCATGGTGTATACTCAAAGCAAAAAATAGAAACACATGTTTGGAAAACATTTATTACACAATAAATCAATTAAAAGCACTCAGTAATCAAAGCATGTTGAAAGCAGTAAAGAAACAGAAAGAAGCAATTATCAATAAAGTGCAATGTAAGCAAACACAGTACATCGCCAATCTTAAGGAAGCAAGGACACAGCATGCCCTAAACACATCTGAATAAAATGAAACATAATGACATTAGCAAACATCATAAAATCCTACGAATCTGGAAGCCACAAATCAACCACAATGTCAAGCACCATCTATGGCGCGACTTCCTCGGGCGGCAAAGCATCTTCACCCACTGGGCCTGATGCCAGTGTTCAGTCTGAGTCAGTTTGCAGAGCACACGGATCTCACATGCTGTAAGAGCAGAATTCAATCCCGTGGACGCACAAGTGGGCTTCGGCAAAGGCAACCTCCAGCCGGTCAACCAGTCTTTTGACTGGGGCGGCCAAAGTGGGGCACTGACTTATGCCGGGGTGGCATGAAGGACGACCACACACAGACACACAGACACACACACGCGTCTGAATTCACTATTTGTCTCCACTACAAATATCTAATTTAAGTGCTAACATTAGTGTCTTACATTCTTGTGTTTAAAAATCATAGTTTGGGGGTAACGGGGTGGCACCTGGAGTGGCCATTCAGATTCCTGGGGTAGCGAGTGCCAGCCCAGGCCACTGCTTGGAAACACCACTGTGGTCATCACAGGCACACTCAACATAAGCCAAACTGCTCAATGCATGGCAACACGGGTAGTGATTATTTTTCCCCAACCTCAAAATAAGTGGAAATGTAGGCCTAATAGCAACTGCACAAGAGGAGGTTATAGAGGCATCAAACACATGCCCCTTTGGCTAATGCAATATTGCAGAGATTTGGCAATTTTCCCCAGGGCATATATGAAGGATGGAAACAAATGAATGGAGTTCTCATACTATTGGTTAGGTCTGGCAGGAGCAAGCTTTGATTGCTAGCATGGAGAAGTCATTACGATACATAAAGTGAGGGGCTATGGTGTTAGTCAGCTGCTTGGTCATCATTGACCAGATCCAGCCCAAAGATCTGTCAAAACAGTAGCCATTTTGTAACACCATTGCAGTTGTTTAAGCTGTGAAAAATTAGCTGAATATCCAATGTTAAAGGGCTTGCTTTGTTTCCCTGCTACCTGGTAGAATTATCATGTTCCCCTTTCGTGCTATATTGCATTTTGCGTTCGTTCTTGCTATTTTTTGCTTATGGCTGTTTCTGTTCGAATGATCAAACTACATGGCTGAGCAAATTCCTCAGCCCTTTTTTTCTTTTTTGCAAACATGTTGGGAGTTGACTGACATATAGAGGGGCGTTACTCCAAGCAGGGCATACATGTTTCTGCAATGTCAGACAGGGGAGGAATTGTGCTGAGTAATCAGCCTTTGAAGGATGTGTTATGACGCATTGCCTTCAAACGCAATACCAACCAACACCATGCAGAGCCTGTTTAGAGCAAAACATGAAAAAACCAAGGCGAAGACAGACATCAGATAAGTGTGGGGCCTGGCCCCGATAGTAGGCCACTTTAAATGTGGTGGTTGTTCGGTGTATGATCTCACCAGAAACATTAAAGAAATTGAAATCAATGGTACAATGTAGATATTGAAGGTATGGTCTAACTGTAAAAGTAAATGGCGTATTTATGGAATGTAGTGCCCATGTAATCTTGTGTACTTGGGAAAAACCAAGAGGGAAGTAAGACAAAGGATCTGTGTGCCCCGGTGCTGCATTGACAATCAGGTCCAAAACAAACCACTGGTAGAATACTGGGTCAAAAAGCAATATAAAATAGAGGATCTACTGTGCTTTGTGCTAATACAAATACAGACTAAGGGCCTCATCACGACTTTGGCGGTAACCCTTAAATCCGGCGGTCGCGCTATTACCGCCGGATTTAAGGGTCCGCCAAATCAGGACTTCGGCGGATTTCGCCCGAACTCTTGGCTGGGGTTAAGAGCACAAATTTTCCCCATTGAGCCCAATGGGGAATGGGGCATTCCCGAATGGGCTCAATGGGGAATTACAATATCGCCGAACTCGTGATCCCGCGCTATTAGCGCCAGGGAGTTCGGCGGTAGGGCTAATACCGCTGGCGGTAATACCGCCGGCGTTACCGCCAAAGTCATGATCAGGCCCTAAGTCAGGAATTCGTGAGACAGAACAGGAAATGCACAGAATGGAACAGAGACTGATAAAGTGTTTTGACACTGTTATGAAAGGCCTGAATATATGTGTTGAATAAGGGCCCTCTTCTATAAGCTGTAGAATGCATCTGAGGAATATATCTGCATCCATGGTTTATTCCTGTATTTGAGATTTGGTGTTTTCTTTGCTCCCATCCCAGTGAAGGCCCATTACATAAATGAAATCCAGTTTGGGTTTGTGTCCACATGCCTGCCAGACGTGTGAGGCACAGATGGCCCGTTATATGAATGAGTATATGGTTATGCATGCATCCGAACAACAGTGACAGAAGAAATGTGGGATATGTATCAACTACCTCCTTTCAAATTCACTGAGTGATGTTAATATCTCGAGTGAAGTGCAGGACGTCACATGCTGTTTAGGTTTAGCAACGTGTGTTGTTGGAAAAGGGAATCATTTCCCCACGATCCTCACGTATATTTGCGATACAAAGTTTCAACAAAAGTGCGCGAGAAACTTGCAGAGCATATTTAGATGAGGCACTTGCTTATTAATCCAGACTAACATGGCCGCATGAAGCAGCCTGGAAGGAGAACTGCATGTGGGTGTTCATGTGTGAGCAGATGTGTAGAAATATGCGTGTGATTGAATGATTGTGATGAGGGTGAACCAATTCACTGTAGACCACGTGGGGAGGAGGGCGAGGTGCTGGGGAGAGAAATCACCCATCAACAGTGGAGCTAGTGCAGGGCCGTGGGTGTTTGTTTGTTTGTTTGTTTGTTTGTTTTATTCACTTATAATGCGCACCAAACCCGAAGGTAGCCGGGCGCAGCAGTACAGAAAATGCGAAGCTTAGGTTGCAGGGTGGGGTCATGGGAATACATACACTGTATAAATACAAAATACAAATAATAGAATGCAAAATATCACAGGAAGGCAGCAGTTGCGGTTTACATGCCGAATAGATACAAAATATGATCAAGAGAGTCTATGTACAAGAGAGTGGGACCATAAAGATCATGATGAAATGTATGTTCTAGGGTGGGGTGAAGGATAAGTGGGCGCCAATAGGCTATTCATTGGCAGTCCTTAGCAAATTGATGTAGTTGATTCTGAATTTAGGGAAGGGCTGTGCCTCGCGTAGAGGATTAGGCAATGAGTTCCATAATTGAGCTGCTTGCACCGGGAAGCTACTACCCCCCGCCTTAGATAACCTGAATCTAGGAATGATGAGGCTGTTGGCATTTGCAGTTCTGGCAGGGCGCGAGTGATTTCTTTTTGTGAGTTTATTGCGGAGATAGCTTGGTGCTGCATTGTTCAAGGCTTTATGAACCAGGGATGCTACTTTGAGGTGGATTTTGTTTTGGGAGGATAACCAGTTGTTTAGACGTCTGATGTTTGAAATATGTGATCTTTTGGGTACACCAAGGGCGGCTCGTAGGGCATTGTTTTGAAGAATTTGAAGTCGGTGGGTAATGGATTTGTTTGCTCCGATGTAGAGGGCATTACAATAATCAATCCTCGAAAGGATTAATGCTCTTGCTAGGATAAGGCAATTGTTATCGGAGAGAAAATGCTTGCCTGCTCTAATGAGCTTACATGTGTAGGCGGTGGCAGATGCCAAAGACTTCACCTGCTTATCAAAAGAGAGGGTGGCATCCAGATAGAAGCCAAGTGTCTTAACATCTTTGGAAACCTTGATAATGTTCCCGTCTATTTCAAATGAGGTATAGTCCTGACTGAGTTTCTTCATGTTAGAATGTGTCCCTAGGATGAGCAACTCTGTTTTGTCATCGTTCAGGCATAGACCGTGGGTTGCCATCCATGCCTGGACGATGATATACACCCTATTCACCAAGGCCAAATCCTTGTTGTAGTCCCCGGAAAGTGGGAGGAGAATCTGGGTATCATCTGCATAGTTGGTGTAGGTGATACCAAGATGGTCCAGATCATCAAAAAGGGGCTTAGTGAATATGTTGTAGAGAGTCGGGGAGACGCATGAGCCCTGAGGGACTCCACATCGGATGGGGATTGGGTCCGCCGCTGCCGAAGGGGAGAACACCCTCATGGTCCTATCACTGAGGAAGGATTCAATCCAAGATATGGCCTCCTTGGAAAAGTGTGCAGCAGAGTCTAAATGGCTGCAAAGTACTCCATGGTCTACAAGGTCGAAAGCCGCCGAGAGGTCCAGCAACAAGAGGAGAGCCATTTTACCTTTATCTCTTATTTCATCTATTTGTGCCTTTAGGTCGATCAGGGCAGTCTCTGTACCATGTTGTGGACGGAATCCTGATTGGCGCTCTCCTAAGAGTTTATGTTGTTCCAGGAAACTTTGGATTTGATTGTAGGCGATCTTATCCAAGATTTTGAGCAGGAAGGGGACTGTTGTAATGGGGCGGTAGTTTGTGGGTATAAGAGGGTCTAGCGTTTGCTTTTTAAGCAATGGTAGTACCCAGGATTGTTTTAAATTGGTGGGTACCGTGCCGGACGTGAAAGAAGAGTTGACAAGTTTGGCAATAAACGGGGAGAGATCTCTAGCTGCGTCTTTTATAAGCTGGGCAGGGCAAGAATCACCCTGGCAGTTAGACGGCTTAAGAGAGAGGATGACTTTCTCCACATCGAGAATCGATGTTTTGGAAAACATGAACCGTGTGGCTATGTCCTGGGTCTTTGGGGTAGGGTCTGTAGTGAGGTTGTTAGGCTTGGACTGATGAGTAAGGGAAGCTTTCTTTTTAGTTATTTTCGTTTGGAGTAGAGAGATTTTATTGGATAAGGCTAGCTGAATGTTGGAGCACCAGGTTTTGTCTTTGGTGCATGTATCCGGGATGGGGATGGGTGACTCTAGTTCTTTGAGGATGGAGAATAGTTCCCTCATGCTTGAATTGGCGTTGGAGATCCGCTTATTAAAGGAGTTCTGTTTGGCCAGATAGATTTCTTTTTTATATTGGGAGGAGATTTCTGTTAGTTTCATTTTATGGTCTACTGAAGGGGTGAGCCTCCATGCTGTTTCGCAGCTCCTCTTAAGTAGTCGCAAATCCTTTAGTTCGGGGGTAAACCATTTATTTAGGTGAGATTTGGGTTTACTTTTTCTGAGTTTCAAGGGTGCGATGTTGTCAAGGGTAGTTAGCATGATTTTGTTGTACTCGTTGACTAGTGTTTCTGGGTCTAGATGATCTGCTAATCCGTTAAGTGTAGGTAGAATGGCCGGGATCACTTTGTCTCTGGTGATGCTCTTTTTGTTTCTTGTTGGGCAAGGCGGGGCCATGATGGAGGCTGGTGGAGGTGGTCTGGAGGTAGATAGTTCAAATGACAGGAAGAAGTGGTCTGTCCAAGGTTGAGGGATAATAGCTTTGATGTTGGCAGTGCAATTATAGTCTACTAGCCAATCAAGGATTCTTCCCTTATTATGTGTAGGTTCAAGAGTTTTTTGCGTCATGCCCAAATTAGAGAGGGCATTGGCAATGATGGTAGCATTTTTATCTGAAGGGTCATTGAAGCCCAGATTGAAGTCCCCTAGGACAAGTAGTTGTGAAGAGGTTTTAAGGTTGTTGGAGAGTGAATTATGGAGATCCTCCTCGAAGGTCCCTAAGGGACCAGGTGGTCTGTAGATGAGGTGGATCGTCAAAGTTTGGGAGCTAGCTAGTGGAAGTTTGATAGTAAGTGATTCACATGAGTCAGTTGCTATTGTAGGTGAGGTTCTCATATCTAAGCTAGTCTTTGCGATGATGGCAATGCCACCGCCGCGCGTGTTGGTTCTATCTTGCCTGAATATCGTAAAGTCTTCTGGGATGGCAAGGGAGAGTAGGGGTCCTGCTGCGTTGTGCAGCCAGGATTCGGTGATGGCGATGAAGTCCAGATTGTTGAGCACTATCAGATCGCAGATATCTGTGGCATGTGCTATCAGTGATCTTGCATTTATTAGTCCTCCTTTGAGTAGGTGGTTTGATGGATGAGGTGGTACAGTTTTGGTCTGGGTAGTGGGAGGAAGTCTCCTGTTTTTTCGGGGGACGTTGGTGTTGGGCTTCTGGGTATTGGATCTTTTATTGTTAGGAGGTAGGGTTCTAGTTAGAGGCTCATAAAGTTTCGAGAGTCTAGCTCTGAGCCTAGTGTTTCGACAGAGTAGACTACATGGGTTGCTGGGAAACTCGGATAAGGGATTCAGATCCGGGTGTTCCATACTGGTGTCAGTAGAGAGGGTGGTCATGGTGGAATTTAGAGGTCTTGTGAGCATAGTAGGGGGGCTACTGTCCTCTCTATGGTGGAGGATAATTGCAGATAGGTACAATAGCAGGCTGCAAAGTGTGATACTCATGATGTGGAGCTGGATACACCGGGCACGGTGGGCATAGATCAGCATAGGCAATGGCTAAGTAGACTAAATTGCACAAGGCACAGTGGGCATAGATCAGCATAGGCAGTGGCTAAGTTGACTAAATTGCACAAGGCACAGTGGGCATAGATCAGCATAGGCAATGGCTAAGTTGACTAAATTGCACAAGGCACAGTGGGCATAGTTAGCATAGGCAATGACTAAGTTGACTAAATTGCAAAAGTGTGATATTCATGATGTGGAACTGGATACACTGGGCAATGACTAAGGCAATGACTAAGTTGACTAAATTGCAAAAGTGTGATATTCATGATGTGGAACTGGATACACTGGGCACGGTGGGCATAGATCAGCATAGGCAATGGCTAAGTTGACTAAATTGCACAAGGCACAGTGGGCATAGATCAGCATAGGCAATGGCTAAGTTGACTAAATTGCACAAGGCACAGTGGGCATAGATCAGCATAGGCAGTGGCTAAATTGACTAAATTGCACAAGGCACAGTGGGCATAGATCAGCATAGGCAGTGGCTAAATTGACTAAATTGCACAAGGCACAGTGGGCATAGATCAGCATAGGCAGTGGCTAAATTGACTAAATTGCACAAGGCACAGTGGGCATAGATCAGCATAGGCAGTGGCTAAATTGACTAAATTGCACAGGCAATGGCAATGACTAAATTGACTAAATTGCACAGGCAATGGCATTGACTAAATTGACTAAATTGCACAGGCAATGGCAATGACTAAATTGACTAAATTGCACAGGCAATGGCAATGACTAAATTGACTAAATTGCACAGGCAATGGCAATGACTAAATTGACTAAATTGCACAGGGCACAGTGGACATAGTTAGCATAAACTTGCAGGTTACCAAAGTCAAGATGTTAAATTGATGGTTCCCCTTTAAGAGATGTAGGGTAAAAAGCCCCTGGGCTTACCATGGTAGTATGGGTCCGTCAGGCAGCATTAGGGAGCAGGCTACTGTGTATAGATAGAAGAACAGAAAACCCAACAGCATCATGAACAGGTATTTTTTGCAGTGCCATCGAATTATAGGAAAAGCATTTGTGAGTGCTCTTAGGTGGGGATACGGCATATATTGATACAGCATTATTATTATTATTATTATTATTATTATTATTATTATTATTAATGTGATGTCAATACAACTATGGCCTTTTACATATAAACAAACAGTCACATATAAGTACAAAATTCATGACAAGAACATTGAGTTAAAACATCATACAATATACAAGTCTTGTACTTAACCTAAGCAGTCCTCTGGACAGGTAAATCCCATCCATTGTGTAATAATAAAAAACCTATATTGTTCAACAAATCGATCACTTCTAAACTTAAAACAGTCTTGTGTCAGAGAACAACCTCTGCCAAAACTCCTCCGTCTCCAACCTGTCAACATATTCACAAAGCGTTCGACAGATTTGATTCTTGATGCATTAGTTCCTGGATATTTTATCGGAATATTTCATATTTTCTATACCATTCCCACATTACACAGCATGCAATCAGTTAGCTTCCAGGTATATTTGACGCACTGCCAAAAGCTTCTTAGTGGGTAACAAGTTCCAACAAAATCTCAGGAATTCATTTAGCGTTTGGTAATGTTCGTAAATATGTTGGCAAGGGTCCCCTAGGTTTGTCTAAAATTGAGAAACAGGTGTAATTTATAGCTGTATACAACATTGATTGTCTTAATCCAATAATCCAATCTGTACAGTATATCCAACACCACCTTTTGTAAAGCCCTAAGAGAAAGACTAGAGGCATGCTGGAACATACAATACACGTCTTCCTATAAGGTGTTGACAGATGGAACCTGAATGAATCTATATAGTTGAACTAGTTTCCAATCTAAGTAGACTCTGAGCTCATAGCGAAGAGAAGCCATTGGCAGTGACTGCAGAAGGCAAGGATGTCATTTAGGGGTCGCCAGAGGTCGCAACTGCGACCTCTGAGGTCTCCCTTGCGACCTATGTCTTAAAAAAAAACGAAAAAATCAAACTTTTTTTTTTTGGGTAATGCAAGCTCCTGGGCTGTGGCCAGCACCACGTGGCTCTTTACTTCTGCAGTGGCTGGCTTTCTTTTTCAGGCCCCTTTAAAAAAAAAAATAAAAAATAAGAACAGGAGTGCCACAAGTCTAACACTTTCAGCACTTACCCTAAATAAGAAAAAATATGAATACCAAATAATGTGTCTTTCTGGAATTCTATATTATAATTGCTAGACTCATCAAAGGTTTATTTCAGGCACACTTCGGGGGCGAGTCACTGATTTAGTCTGTTCTTAAATGCCTCAACTCAGTCTTTCATCCTTCTGAGGTCGATAAATGAGTACAAACACAGGTTGGGTGATATTGGGTGTACATTTTTTCCATATAAAGCACTTAAGCGTAAGTGCTATATAATAACACATCATTATCATTTGGTCATGGACGTCTGCTTACATTCACAGTAATTTAGTAATATGGGCCTATATACACTGATCTTAACGATAATTATGGCATTCCATTCTTGTATGAAATGTACATCACATTATAGTGATATCGTAACCATATTTTTGCGTAGTGTTCAATGCTATGTGATGCCACTTCCTTTTTTGCCAACGGGGGAAAGGTTGTGTTCCATCGCTTCCCGCAATATCACTTCGGGGCGGGGCAAATTACATCACTTCCTGTGATGTCATCAGGGGTCAAGGGTTGTGTGATGTCACTTCCGCTACCCCTGGCATTTTGGTGAAATGACCTCTCTGGCGGAAGGTTCAACACCTTCTTCCATAATCGAAATCGAGGTTTATCCAGTTCATCTGCCACACCTATGATTCTATATCCATTCCATATAGTAATGTAGGAATAACCTTACCCATATGGAATTTGATTAAGGGTATTATGGAAAACCTACAATATCTTCCCATTAAGCTTTTCAGTTGACGGATCATCTGTTCGATTTTCCCCACCATTTTATTCTCAAATAGTGCCATTTTTGGATAAGAGTTCAGCACACAGCCTAGATGTTTGGTTTAGAAGATTCTTCCATCATATATAGAAGCCATTTTGTGCATATTGTTTTTTTCAATGGATTGCTAAAGCACATTATGCTGGACTTGGATGGATTATTAATGAGCTCATTCCTTTTTGCAAAGACCTCCAATCCATGTAACAAACACTGCAGGCCTTGTGCAGAATGGTCCAAAAGTAGAATGTGTCCTTGAATGCGATCCAGCAAACCCACCTTTGGGCAGGCTAATGCCTGGACTTCTTAGCTTGCATGAATTCTGACCTTAATTTGCACTCTTTACTGATGTTTTTTCTAAGTTCTTTTTTTGATCCTGGTATCATGATCAAAGACATGTTTCTGCGTAGGCCTAGGCTTATAGCCCATGGGTATAGGTCTGTCTTGCTCCCAGATAAAGTTCAGAAAATTGGCAGGAGTACATACAGATTTGATTTGATCTGCCTTTGTTTCTGTCATTAATTAATTTACATTTATATTCAGTTTTGATCCTCATGCTCTAAACATTAAGATCCTATTTCCACCCTGGTTAACTCTGAATTTCTGTTTGTTTCTCTCTCCAGTCTCAGTACCTGCTAAGAGAAATTGAGCAGTTAGCATATAATGGTCGCTATTGACAGTTTTCTGGATCTCCATAAATATACATTGATGGAGCATGTCATTTGATAATACCAGATAATCAATGACAGAGTTGGCCACCCCATTCCACCACGTGGATCTATGTGATCACTACGATCCCAGAATTCTGACGGCCGAAAATGCAGACTTTTTTTTCATTTTTTCTTCAACCCCCTTTACACCACATACATATGCGGGAGGAGACCCCCGCAGACCTCCCATATTACTATTATAATCATACCCCCCACATATATTTCTGGTGTAAGGGGGGTCAGAAAAAATAAAGTCTGAATTTCGGGAGTTGGAATTCTGAGGGTGACATTTTGGTGTATTTCCTTCCATGTCAATTCTCGTCCATCTGTAGAAGGATGGACAGGTCGGTTTTAACGACAGTGCTGAATTGAACTGGGACTCCAGTCAGCAGGATTGGTCTTGGGTGGCCTCAGCGATACGTTCCACTCGCTTTGATTACAAGGCACATTGTAGGCTCTAGCAGCCCATTCCATCCTGTTAGCAACATGGAATACTAGAGGACATAATCTACTCTTCTAAAATCTAGAGGTGGAACTAATGCAACGTAATCTGGATCTTATTTGCCTGCAAGAAACGTGGCTGACGGACCCTGTGGCACTTGATGGCTGCACTGCCATTTCTCAATTGGCTACCAAGGGTCTAAGCAACAGGCCTACGAGAGGCCTTCCCACCTTGTGTAGAATTGATTGTGCCATACAATGTACAGAATGGTTTGATGTCACTAATGGCTGTCTGGCTATGGGTATGTCAGGAATATTGTCCAACTTCACCACTGAATGGATGGGAAGGTACAGTGAAGTTCATATTATAGTGGTAGAGGATTTTAACTCCTCTTGTTACAAGGCTGATATATATAACAGTACCCACAAATCTATGGGGAGGTGTCTCTATTTATTAACTCCCCTGGACCTGTGAGAAAGGTGTCAAATGGAAATTGCATGAGCAGTCTGGGATTAAAACTTCTAAATGATTCCATTGAAGGGGAGATTGGAGAATATACTACTTGTAGTTCTGCTCTGCACTACATTTTCCTAGACACCTTCTTATTGGCCATCTGTAAAGGCTGTGACATTTTGAGAAATGTATTGAGTGATCACTGTTCATTGAAATGTGAAATTCATTGACTGCATGTGATAGTTTTGAAGTACCTATACTCCTTAATTCAACTCAAAACAGAATTGTGTGGAATCAACACAAGATAGATCTTGTGAATAATGAACTACAAGGGGTTATTAATTGCACTGATTATGAATGGAAACTAAAGACATTCACGCATGAAAACCTCGCAGCCTTCATGCGGGACTCTTAAGAACAAGTTACTAGTAGTAATCATAAAATAGGTTGTGGAAACATTCTAATTATAAGAAAACACACAAATTTGACAAAGCTCTTGCCCGGAAAAAGGGATTTAAGGCAACGGATTCGGGAGATAAAAATGTTTGGTCCAGCATGTGTGGATTGTTCCGCCCCTACAAAGACATTTAGACAGAGATACAAAAACTGGATCAGAAATCATTGGGCTCACTTGGTTATGATATGACATTTATAACATGCCTATACACAAGTGTTTCAAGGTGCTACGAGGCAAGCAAGTGGGGAACAGAGGGAAGACAGAGACAATGATCTTACTAGGCCCAATGACATTGACATCACGCAAGTGCAGGGGAAGGGGGAAGGGGAAAAGAGCAAGGGGAGGGGGCTGGCAGCAAGGGCAGTGCATGGGAACGAAAGTAAAATAAATAGAATAAATAAGCGATAAGTAATAGTGAGGCTAGCTGGTGGCACGTGCAAAGGTAAGTGCAGACATCAGCTGTCAACTGCTGGTACGGGGCTGTAGAGATACAGAAACAGTCCCCAAGTGTGGGGGATGCCAGGGAGGCAGTGCATCGGTTCAACCGGCAAGGGAGAGGACCTGGGCCCGAGATCAGAGGGTAGCCAGGTGACCAGTGCAGTTTCAACCAGGAGTTCAGCAGGGGAGAGGAGGAGAGAAAGCAGAAGCGAAGAGGAAGGTTTTCAGGTGCTTCCAGAATCGGAGATGGTTCTCCTCAAGTTTCAGGGAGGCAGGGAGGCCGTTCCAGAGGGAGGCCCTAGTCGAAGAAAGAGATATACCACCAACTCATTGCTTGGAGAAGCGACTGACCCTGAGGGAGTTGGAGGCAGAGGATGTTTGAAGCATCTGGAGTTCAGGTAAATTCCAAATTCATATTGGGCCATCTTCAAAAGAAAGAATCTCACTTTTGTTGGGCAATAATGAATGCTCAAGGAAATGGTCTAGGAGAAAACATTATTAATGCTGTCTCAAAAAACGATTGGGTGGTACACTTTGGGGACCTTTATGGAAAGATCCACCCGGGTGCTCATGCACTGTGATTCAAAATAACAGTGGTCTTAAGTTAATGGGGGAAATTTCCATCAAACTACTTGACGCATTGGATGCCATTAAAGGAGTTAGTGACTCTAGAGCCCTCGGCCCCAATAAAACCTCTAACAAATTGTTCAAGGGTGCACCATTGGTGTAGACTGGAATTCGGAAATTACTCTTTGATGACATCCTAAAGAGAGGCATCTATCCGGCCAGCTGGGGGACTGCATACATAATCCAGATATATAAAAAGGGGGGTAGATCGTCCCCAACAAACTATTGAGCAATAACCATTTTGGACTTTGACATCAAAATATTTGCAAGCATTGTTTTGAAGCATCTGGAGTCCTGGGCCAATAGTAATGACTTACTTTCACCTTTCCAAAAGGGATTCGTGAAATCGCATGGAACCAATCTTAATGGCTTTCTGTTGGGCTGTCCTCAGGACTCTCTCAATAGGGGAACTTATCCAGCGTTATATATGGCAGCTTTGGATTACTCCAGTGCTTTTGACATCGTCATTAGTGCCAGATTGTGGGAGAAACTAAGGCAGTGGAGAATTCCTGACGGTCTCTTTAAATTGATCATTCTGTTACATGAAGACACCCATGTCAGAGTATGTCTAAACCAAGAGGGTTCATTGACTAGAAAGATTCCAACCTATAACGGCCTGAGACAGGGGTGCATATTGGCCTCCTGTCTATTTAATCTTTATGTGGCCAACGTGGGTAAATCTTTGTAAGTGGTATCCTTTTCTCCTCCAAAAATCGGACATTGTCAATCTGCTGGATGGCTTATGCTGACGATTTCCTGCTGATTAACTGTACTCATAATATGTACCAAGAGGGAAGAGGGGTTCACATGTATGCAACCGGAGAACAAATCGCCGGGATAAACTACAACAAGCACAGGAGTCAAGTCGGGGGATAGATCAGGTCAAGGAAAGTAGAATTTCATCAATCTTTAATAGACACACATTCAATTATATCATACATAGTGCTGAAATTACAATAAAAGCAGCATAAAAACATACCATCAATACTCCACATTTCCTATTAAAGTGCATATTAGCTTGATAGTATTCCTAACATATTGGAATAAATACACTGGGAAAATTATAATGGTAGTTTGAATTAACTAGAAAAAACAAAAAGGAAAAAATATTCAAAAAGAAAAAACCAAAAAGAAAAAGAAAAAACAGAAAAACAAGGGCACTCATCCAGGCAAGACTGAACACTCAGTATCTCCTGCGAGGTAAAAAAGTTTTCCCCTATTCAATCCAATAAATTGTTATGGGAAACAGACAAGTATAGTCGCGTCGTAGCTTAATAGAACAGAAGCAATACTTGTCTCCAATCTGACCATGATAGTCAATTTAGTAATACAATTTAAACATTTCATTTCTTCACATATCTCAAGGCACAAAGCACTTGGTTACAGGCAATATGGAAATAGTTTTAAAATTCTTCCATGCAGACATTTATCTTCATGTAGATCTTCCGTAATTCACAACGATGAGATACTTCTCCATCTTAGTGATACTCAAAACATTCACAATTTCATGCCCAAAGAATAATCTGACACCGGGAAGATTCAGACCGGACTCCAAGTCTTTAACTTTGCATAAAAGGATGGCTTTGTTGGGGTCCACATGCTGCAAAACTCCCTGAAAGGAGCCAAGTTCTAGGGTGACTTTTATCTTTTGTCCAAGGATACGACTCAGGAAGTGCGGATCCATAAGTAAAGCTCAACAGATTGGTGAAGCGCTGGAATATATTTCGGTTTCCCCACTGTAGCCGGACACAACTGCAGTTAAGCAGGTCCGGTTTTAGTGACCTACCGAGAAGACCCACCCAGGCCGGTCCCAAAGAGTAGTAGTTAGTCGTAGATTAACTGTACTCAAGCAGGGATGCACCACCTATTGATAGCCTTTGAAAGCTATGTAAAGGAAAATAACTTAAACGCAAGACCACCTTGAGCTGCTCTTAAATGGAGTAACCTTGAAAAGAGTTAACTCCATCATTTATTTGGGATTCCCATTTCTTAGTTCTCCCGATAAGGCATCTCTCAAGAACCATCCGAGAGCAAAAGCAGATTTTTACATTCCCCAGATGAAACACATTAAGCATTGTTATTGTAAATTCTCATTAGAACTGATCATTGAACATTTTTGAAGGAAAGATCTGCCCCAAAGTGCTGTACGGTGTTGAGTTGCTGGGCAAATGGGCATTGAATTATCTATCTTTAATTGAAGGTGTGATATGGCACAACGTTCTGGGTGTATCAGACTCGGTACCAGTAGCAATCATCCGACATGAATTTCGCCTTTGCTCACTAAAAGTAAGGGGTCAATGGCGACTACTATTACTATTCGGGAAGCTTGCACAACCGTGCAGAAAGACCTTGCATTGGGAACTATGCGAGGGTCATGAACCATGAACAACATCAGCCTTTGGGGATATTTAAAGCACGATGTGAAAAAATACTGCATGTCCTTGATCTTACTTCCGATGATTTGGTATTTAACCCAAACAGGACGAAATGTAAGTTGTTGAATCAAGACTGGTCCTACAACATGGAAAGACTGCATGGTTGCACTACTCTAGGGATTCTTCCCCCTTATTTGGTTAGGTTCCCATGCAAAAAAAATTGAAATGTTTTCATTCATTTCAGATGGAACCAACTTTTGACCAAGGACATACTTTAAAGAGGAATGTGGCATCTGTCAATGAGGTCCATTCTAGGTCCAGCCAACAGGTAGCCAGGGATGATACGCTGAGGCACTTGTTACTGGAATGTCCGCAATTGATTTATTGTCAATTGGTATACAGTGAGAGTTTAGGTCCCTTGCTATAATTATATTCATAACATCACCTTGAGAATGTGTCTCCAATAAAACTGTGGATAATGGTGTCAGAAAGAGTGCTAGGTCGGAATTTGCAGGGTTCAAGTAGAGATTAATTAAAGTTATTCCTCCCATAACTTCACCATGATGGCAACGCAGTTTGACAGCCAAGATACCTTGATATGATATGATATGATATGGCATTTATAACGCGCCTATACACAAGTGTTTCAAGGTGCGACGAGCCAGGGGGGGGGACAAGGGGAGACAGACAACGATCCTACTAGGCCAGGTGTCATTCAGATCGCGCAAGTGCAAGGGTAGAGGGGAGGGGAAAACGTGCAAAGGGGAAAGGGAGAGGGGAAGTGCAGTATATGGTTAGTAGAATAGCAAAAATAAATAATAAGGGCCAGCTGGTGGCAAGTGCAAGGTAAGTACAGACAAGTGCTGGGAAGAGGGGCTGTAGGGATACAGAGACAGTCCCACAGTGCAGGGGTTGCCAGGGAGGCAGTGCAGGGGAGAGTGGCTGGGCCAAGGACCGAGTTCGGTGGGTGGCCCATTAGCAGATTCAGTGCAGTTTCAGTAATTTCAGCAGGGGAGAGGGGGAGAGAAAGCGGAGGCAAAGAGGAAGGTTTTGAGGTGCTTCCGGAACTGGAGATGGTTCTCCTCAAGTTTCAGGGAGGCAGGAAGGCTGTTCCAGAGGGAGGCCCCTGCTGCGGAGAGAGATCTACCCCCAACTCATTGCTTGGAGAAGCGGCTGACCCTGAGGGAGTTGGAGGCGGATGAGCGGAGAGCTCGAGAAGGAAGATACTTTGGAAGAGAGAGTTGAAGGTATTTTGGCCCAAGGCTCCAGAAGGCCTTGTGGACAATGCAGAGGGTTTTGAACTTAATCCTCGCAGCAACTGGGAGCCAGTGTAGCGATTTCAGTCCTGGAGAGATACGGTCCCTGGGCTTGAGGCCAAGGACAAGTCTCTCAGTCCTGTTCTGGATGAGTTGTAAAGAGCGGAGAGTAGAGGCAGGCAGATTTATATAGAGGCTGTTACAGTAGTCCAGCTTCGAGAGAACCAGGGCCCTAGAGACAGTGAGCTTCTGGGGGAAGGAGAGGAAAGGAAGGATACCTCTGAGGAGGTGTAGCTGGTAGTGTGACTTCTTAGAGACGTCAGATATGTGAGGAGAGAAGGAGAGTGTGGAGTCGAAGATGACCCCAAGGTTTTTTGCCTTGCAGGTAGGAGCAGGAAGAGGGCCAAGAGAGGCCGGCCAGAGGCTGCAGGGAAGGAGGGAGTGGGTGTGCATTGGTATTGATTTTGCAAGAGCTCTGCCTTTTTTATTTTGGCATTTCATACGGCTATCAGCAAGCCACCAGATGGTCTCCCTCCATTAATACATGAGGCTTGCTGATCTATTAATGAGAAGCCATCGATATTCACACTAGTCATTGGCCAGGTCTCTTCTAATTTATTTATTTATTTTTTTTTTGTTTATTTTTTTATAGTTTGATTTACAAACTTTTTAAAACAGTAGCTTTCTCGTTGTAGTTTCTTATTTTTTTTTGTATTTTCAAACAGCAATTTCATTACAATTCTTTAGAAGTTCATCTAGAAAGTCAATGACTCGACAAGTCAACATCACATTTTTTCCACCAAGCATACGAAACCACCAGTCTTCCATGTTTAGATTTCTTGGGGCATAATTTCCTAAGTGAGTGGATCTTTGTCGATTTATGTTCACGCATTCAATTATAAGATGTTTAATGGACTCAACTTCGCCCTTACAAAATCTGCATCGATTGTCGGTCGTTTCGTTGTCGTGTATCCTGAATAGCAGTTCTTTTGTCCTCAAAATGTTTAGCCGCAATCTCATGAATGAGTCTCGATGATATCTTGATGGAAATTGTTTTAGGTACCTGGATAGTAAGTCAAGACAATTTGCAACTGGGCCCAAGTATAGTGCAGAGTCCAAGTTGTTATATTGTTCTAGGTTTAAAATCCATTGCCATTGTTTTATCTTCTTTTTTGCATTTTGCGGCTGATGTATTAGCATTTCCAAGGATGTGTTTGCGTGAGACATAATCTCAACGAGTTTTACTTGCCATTCGTTTATCAGGGAATTCGAACATTTTTTGTCATTATTTTGAAAGATGTTGTACGCCGGTTCCGGGGAACTTAGCTTCATTTTCCTAAGTAAAGACAAAGATTTCCATATAACAATTCCTTGCAGGGAATTTAGAGCAAGTTCATTTCTGATCTTAATAATTGATACATATTTGGGTAGCCTTAAAACCTTTCTCCAGAATTTGGCTTCCACGTACGGCCATATTCTATGGTTTAAGTTCCAAGCTGCTTCAACGCCGTAAGTTAATGCTGGTATGACTTTCAGTTGGTAAAATTCCCACACTGGTTGCATCGTGAATTTGCCATATAGTCTATGCAATTTTGTTGCTTGATGAGCAAATGTTATTGTTCTATGAATTAAATCTTTAGACCACTCCCATTCTCTTATAGAAGTGTTAAATGGAATTCCCAGGTATCGTATTTCATTAGTGATTTCCAGCTTTTCGGCTCCAATTGACCAGGTAAAGTTTCTGTTTCTTTGTCCTGATATTGAGCCAAAAGACATGACTTTGGTCTTTGTAGCATTAATGCACAATTTATTTTTGATCATGTACTTATTTAACGCTGCTAGGAGCCTTAAAAGACCGATCTGGGTTTGGTCGGCAAGGGCTATGTCATCGGCATAGGTGACTCCTCTTATTTCATTGCCGTTTATTTTCGGAGGAAAACAGTTTACTTGATTTAGAGTGAGTGGGATATCAGCAATAAACAACTTGAATAAGAGCGCAGCAAGTGGGCAACCTTGTTTCACACCTGTATTTGTCTCTATGGGAGTTGTTAAGTCGCCTTGCTGATTCAACCGTACTCTAATTGAGGTATTTGTGTGAAGGGCAATTATGGGTTGTAGAATTTCTTCTGGACAGGACCAGCTCCTTAATTTCTTCCATAATAGGTCTCGATTAATGGAATCGAATGCTTGACGCATATCAACAAATGCCAGATGTAGATTCTTTTTTTGTTTTAGTGCATCGAGCTTTAGTATATTCAGGATCACGAGATTTACTTCTGTCCCGACTCCTTTAGTAAATCCAGTTTGTCGGTGGTCTAGACAGTTTGATTGTACCGCCCAGTTTGCTAGCTTCTGTTGTAAAAAGGAAGCCATTATTTTGCCAATCGTGTCCATCAACGCGATTGGCCGATAGTTATTTGGATCTTCACGAAGGCCTTTTTTGTAGATCGGCACTATAATTGCCGTGGTCCACGATTGTGGCAAGATTCTTCTTTTAGTAATTTGCTTGAATAGAATCTCGATGAAAGATGACCATTCTAGCCTATTCTTTTTTAACATTATATTACTAATGCCATCCGGGCCTGCTGCTCTTGAATTTTTCAACTTTCCGATTTTTGTGGCTATGTCGTCAAATTCTTCGGTTGTATCCCATTTCGCTTGTGAAACAAGATTGCCAATTCGGCTGCTTTCTTCTTTGACGAAAAAAAGCTTGGCAAAGTGTTTTTTCCAAGTAGCCTCAGCTATCCCATTTGATAGCATTGCCTTCTGTGATGGAATTTCGTTATTTAAAATTTCCCAAGTTCTTCTTGAGTTTTGGGTCAAAATTAATTTTAGCATCAGGGCACCTCGTTCTTGGTCTCTCATTGATGCAAAGGTTTTTTTCCAGTTTCGAAATCTTTGTTTCCTTTTTTTTATTTTTGAAGTCGTTGATGCATCAGGGTTTTTCTTCAACTTTCTCAGGTCTTTCTGTAGTAACTTTTTTTCGTTACAAATCGTGGCACTCCACGTATGTCTATGTTCTACATTATTGTTTTTTAAGCCACCCTGAGGAGAATGAAATTGCATCAGCAAAGGAGTGTAATTGACCTGTGAGTCTGAGTCGACATCATTAATTCGTATTAAGTTTGTGATACTTGTAATCTGTTTTTTATTTATTCTTAAACGATTTCCAGCTTTGTTTATTGCCAGAATCTCCCCCGACATCTTTTTTGCGTTGTTTTGTTCCATTAAACAGTGCAACACTAGTGCGTCGTGGTCGCTTCTAGTCATGGGGGTTATAACTAAGTCTTTGACTTGGTCCCACAGATTCGAGGAAACCCAAATATAGTCCAGGGTTTCATGGAGACCTGTATTGTGCCAGGTAGAACGAGGTGGAAAGTCACTAATAACATTACCATTTGTCAAGACACAGTTGCGCTCTTCCATTGCTTGAGTCCAGCTTTTGCATCTCGTCGAAACAGTTTGCTTTGTTTTCCAGCTTTCATTTGATTGCGTTGTTGTATCAATTAATTCGGCGAGATTTAAGTCACCACAGATTATAAACTTAAAATCAGTATATGACAGCTGACCTTGATCAATTAAGGTTGTTACTGATTTAATAAAGTTTTTTGTGGAGATCTTAGCTGGATTCCAGTATACATTAATGATTAGCATGTATTTTGGTTTCCTTACTGCGTGGTTCTTCAATAGTAGTAGTGTGCCTTGGACAAAGGGGTTTGGATTTGTTGATTGAATCCACTCCCAGCCCTTTCCTTGTTTGATCATAGTGATTAGCCCTGAGAACGGTCTCCCTAGGCTGTTTTTAACTGCCTTGTTTACTAGGATCAGATAGCCGTCTCTCATAGGTGCCTCTCGCAGCCACGTTTCTTGTAAACATATGATCAAATTTGCATCCAAATCGAGGGAAAACTCGTTAAAAAGGTGAACGAACCCCCTAGTGTTCCAAGATATTACTGTTGTCAAATCCTTCTTGGTATCAATTCATTGCTAGGCTGACATTCTATTTGATCGACGTTCGGGAGTACCCACTCTTCTTGTGGAAACATCTTTGCCTATTTGGTCGCTGATATTTGTGAAAGATTTCATTGTTGCTCTGAGTTTTTGTCTTGCAAGGTCTTTGTCCCGTTTCTTCGAATGCGAGTTATACATGTCGTTTGTAGGACTTTTTGATGCGAGTTCTTCCGATTTTACCTCAAAACCGAAGAATAACAGTTCTTCAGTAGCCGCAAGTATAGCCTGTCGTACTGCGTGAGATTTAATATGTAATAGTACTATATCAGTACTAGTCTCCGAGACATATTCGACTATTTTGATGTCGTCTGTGGTTATAGTCTGCAGCGCTGGAACACTCTGTAGTAGCATCAAGATATTTTTCCGGTTCAAATTTATTGAGTCATTGTCTGCAAGCACATTTTCAACTCGCAGTTTGCCCAGGGTACCGTGCTCCACTTTTGTTGTTTCTGTACTCCTGATTTTGTCAGTTTTAGCTCTTTGCGCAGCTGTATATTTTGGATTTAAATTCGCGCTATTATGTACTGACATGACGGCGGTATTAGCCAATGGTTTTTGCTTAGCTCGGTGATCGATGCCATCATTACTTTTACATTTTATAGGCTTTGCCAACTCGATATACTTCTGATCGCCCTTTATTTGTGATCTCGAAGCCTGATTCGTGCTTGAGGACTCGTCTTGTTTTCTTTTCCAATTTATTTTTGATGGTTGGATAACACGCTCAAACGATTCAGCTGTATTTTCACTCTTGTTTGGGTCGTTATTGAATGACAACGTTTGATTTAGATCATCAACCGAACTGACTGAATACGTAGATAGATCTTCAAGATCAATTGATGCTTCTGCAGCTTGAGTTGAACTGCATCCTGATTCTCTCCGGGCTCGTTTTTTTGGATTTCCTTTTTCAGACACAGGCCGATCGTTCGTATCGTTTGATGGTTGTTGCTTTTTCTTTGCCTTAAATGTTAATTTTTGAGTCTCACGATCAAATAAGCCAGGTCTAGTAGGTGTAGTTAAGTTTCTTATAAATTTTCTAGAGCTGGTAGTTTGCTTTTTAGCATCTGCCTTTTTGTTGTTTGAATTCTTCATTCCAGTTTTAGCTTTATTTGCTTTTGTTTCATTACTAGATAGAAATTGAATCGTTTTTGCTGGGCCTTTGAATATGTCAAATGTTGAGAGGGGTTTTTGGCTGTTTCCCTCCACAGCAGAATCGCCAGTTGGTAGAGTCGTTAGGGCCGCCGATGCTGGCCTTTGTTGAATTTGGCTCGTTGTGTGATGAGATGATAAGGATGGAGCGTTGATCTCGGCGGACATACTCGGCAAAATGGGCTCGTTTTGGTCCTCTGTTGCTTGCTTTGGATCATTGTCTCTTTTGCCTATCACATCGCAGTTCAAGTCTGCTGGGAGGTCAATTTTAGACAGTGTTTCAGTTGTTTTGTTTGCCAATTTTTCCTTTTTTGAGCCTCGGTTTTGTGAAGGCGGCACAGTATTGAATTGCGAAGTGGGTGGTTTTGCTCCTTTAGGACTTGAAATTTCAATCTTTTTCCTGTGCCGCAACCATTTCATACATTCCATTACTGCCTCCATCAATACTACTTTCTCGTGGTTCTCTCTCATTGTAAGGTCACATAACCTTGATTGCCACGCAATTGTGTGTTCTGCTTCCTTTTCCATGCGTGTTGCAAGTTGAGTATAAGCGCTTTCCATTTTGTTTATTTTTTCAGTTAGATTAGATAAAATGGAACTTTGTGTCGTTATACCATCACTAAGTGTTTCATATAACTTTGTAAATGGGATAAGAGCCAAGGAAGTAGCAGCTAAGACGTTGTTATGGATTTGTATCGCTGCTGCTGTCGATATGTTTGGGTTGGAGGATTCCTTTGGTTTGCCATCAAGGGAGGCTGTGCCACATTGATCTATTTTTTTTACAGGTGTGTCACCATTTAGGGACTTCTCTAATGCACTTGTGCCTTGCTTTGTTTTTGTGATGGGCTTTGTAGCGTACAGAGGCGGGCCCTTGCTTTTTTGGCAAAGGGACGATGAACTTCGTCTATCAGAAAGTGTTGAAGTACTGTTTTCTAGACTTACTGGAATGTCTGAGGCCCAGTCGCCTAGGCTGGTGCGTTTTTCCTTTCTATTTAACTTCCGATATGCTTCCGATAGTTTATCTTTCATTAACTCGAAATCTTCTTTCATTTTGCTCATTAAACGCGTTTCTCGTTCGGCTTCTGCGTAAGACAAATCATACGTGCATTCTTGTCTGGGAGCAAGTCTGGGTTTTAACACGTGAAGACTAGAATCAACTGTGTGTAAGGGGCTCAGAGTTGTCACGAGCAACGCAGTTTGCACCGGATCTATTTTGTCGGTAAGGTCAACCACATTATCGTATGTTGTATTTGCTGGAGAGGCGAACTTGCTTTCATAGTCTTTTTTCCATTTCAATTTTGCTAGGGACATCTTGGCAAGCCGCTCCGTCGTGCTTATGCTAGATGCCGATTTCGACGTCGTTGTTGTTGTGTTCAAGGAAGCAATCATTTCGCCATTTTCTAAATTAGAGAAGTCGAGTTTCTTCATATAGGCTATATTAGAATCGGAAGCATATTGTGTTTGCTTAACCTCACTTTCTGCAGCCGCCAATTCAACGGTTTTCTCTACCATCGGAAAGTTCATATTTATAAGTCTCGTGGGAGACAAGGCAGCTGACACTTCAGCCAAATCACTATCAGATTCGTCTAATGAGGGGCGCGCAACAAGTACACTTTGGTGCAGGGCGGGCATGTCTTGGTTTCTTGACATGTCAACACACGCAGCGCTGCAATAAATGTTTTTATTTTGCGCTGATGCTAAAGCTGTTTGCATCGATTTTGGTGGCCTCTGCTGTGAGGGCATGTTTTTTCCATCATATGTTGTCAGTTTGTCTGGGACAAGCCTATGGCCATTCTGGTCATTTGAATCAATTGCTATTTTAGCAAGTGCCCAGTTGTTTATACGGGCAATCACTAATGTCGAAAGGCGTTGAATCTTGTCGTTGGTGTGTGAGGTAGTTAGCACGCCCCTCGCCGCTTGCGTTCTCACGCCTGGTACATCTACTGGCTGAACAGTTGATAACTGTGCAGCCTCACTGCTTATCGATGTGACTGCAAGTGTGTGTTTGCTGGATTGACTTGGAGTATCGTTCGAGCAATGTGCAGGTGAGCAGTTTATGTTTATATTTGTTTTTGTGGTTCCGGAGGCACTCGTTGTTTGGCATTGCATTTGCAGGGATGAAAACCCATTTTTGTTACTTTGAGGGGTCGGTGAAGCTAAAGGCACCATTGTCATATCAGGTAGAGGAGACTCTGGATTTTTCCCCCGGTTTATCTTTGCTTTTAAACGGGTCTGGGGGCCAGAATCTTGCATAACACTTACCTCTCCTCTCCTCGTCTGCAGACTGCAGACTGAACTCTGCCGAACTCTGCGCGCGCTCCGCGCTCTTCTGAGGTTTTTAAAGGTACTTGGGCTTACTTTCCTTAAAGTCCCACTAGCACCATTTGTTTTCTGAAGAAAAAAAAAAACAACGTAGCTGCAGCTCCTCTCGCCACCTCTCGCTACCTCGCTTTCTGCAGACTGAACTCTGCCGAACTCTGCGCGCGCTCCGCGCTCTTCTGAGGTTTTTAAAGGTACTTGGGCTTACTTTCCTTAAAGTCCCACTAGCACCATTTGTTTTCTGAAGAAAAAAAAAAACAACGTAGCTGCAGCTCCTCTCGCCACCTCTCGCTACCTCGCTTTCTGCAGACTGAACTCTGCCGAACTCCGCGCGCGCTCCGCGCTCTTCTGAGGTTTTTAAAGGTACTTGGGCTTACTTTCCTTAAAGTCCCACTAGCACCATTTGTTTTCTGAAGAAAAAAAAAAACAACATAGCTGCAGCTCCTCTCGCCACCTCTCGCTACCTCGCTTTCTGCAGACTGAACTCTGCCGAACTCCGCGCGCGCTCCGCGCTCTTCTGAGGTTTTTAAAGGTACTTGGGCTTACTTTCCTTAAAGTCCCACTAGCACCATTTGTTTTCTGAAGAAAAAAAAAAACAACGTAGCTGCAGCTCCTCTCGCCACCTCTCGCTACCTCGCTTTCTGCAGACTGAACTCTGCCGAACTCCGCATTAAATCATATTTCCCAAATAATTCTGTGCAGGTGAGGTTATTGGTTAAACCTCTAAATCCCTCTGTATTCCAACTCAGCATCCTTATTTGTGTTGTTTACTAAAGGGACATGTTATTCTTCATCGGTTTCTGAAAGACTTGGACAAGGATGTCTGGTAATAGAGACCATGCTGTGGAGGAGTTTAGGGGATCTTCTCCCCTTTCAAGGTTCATCTATAGTTTCTTCTCCATGTACGAGACACACTGTGAATCTGCGGGGCTGCTCCATATCCCACCAGCATGTGAATTCTCAAATGCAGCTCTCCTTTTTAATTCTTTCTTCTTAGTTGAGATTTCAAATCCTAGTTCATAAAAATCTTTTCGTACCCGAAACATTTTAGACCAATTTCTGCTATGTTTGCGTAGTCATCATATGGGAAATTAATATATTCTATGTCATGAGATGAGAAAAGATAAAGGTCGGGATCTCTCTCTAATTTTCAAAAATATTTAGGACCAGGCAGTCTCCTGGCTGGGCCTTTCCTCCGATCCATATTTTTGGCTGGGCCAATGTGTTTTCCTTCCTCATAATGTCTTGCTCTAGGGCTGGGTGAGAGACTCGATCGAACAAATTCGGGACTCTTGTGTTGGTCATTTCTTGTGCAGTAATCGATTGTTGAAATGGATACATTTCTGGGCTATCATTCCTCCTGAGTCAAGCTTGATCTGGTTTTCATTTTCTGCTTGATGGGCTTTCTCTTGCATTGAGCCAGAAGATGTACCTAATCCTGTCGGTTTATTTTTCCCCACAATAAAATATGGGTTTCCATTTGCCTAGTCAATATGTTGTAACACAGAATGTTCTGCAGCCCTGTTTTTGTCATCAGTCTGAGTTTGGGCTGTGGGATCCGTTCTCTTATTGGTTGTCTTGTCGATAAATAAAAGGTAATTTCCATCTCCATTTCTCTCGTTCATCAGTGTTTGAGATGTCACATTTTAGTTTGTATTCAACTGACTCCTTACTACGCCTAACTGTCCTGGCAGTTCCTTACCAGTGTTAGTTTGTGAGTACCCATCTTTGTCTCTACTACTGCTTACTACAAGTGCCCCTTGTTCACTGGGGCCCTCATCCTCTTCTACTCCAAAAGCCATCATTGATTGGTATAACACAACTGAGTGCAATTCTGAAATATCTCTGGATGGTCACTCAGCACACAGACTACACTGTTTTTTGGAGCTTTTAGTACTCTTTACCAAGTGGTGGTTTTCTCCTTTATTCTTACTTTGAGATCTTTTCTCACTGCAGTTCATCTTGTAGGATTGTCTTTCTTCCACGGCAGAGCGATTTTGCATGATCTTTCTTGAATCTCTCTGCATTTTATTCCTCCCTCTTTTAGACATTCCCTTAGCTTTTCTTGGCATATCGTCTTGAGCAATTACTTCGGATATTATTAATGAATTTTGGTTCAACTCCTCGTCCATTATAGGATCTACCAGTGGAATTAATGTTTTATGCAGAGCATTTGGGTAATCTTCTATTTGTATAGCACCTATATCCAGCTCCAATAAAGACCCTTCCTGGAGTGATGGTTGGTGAGTTACATCACGATTAGGAATAATAATCAGAACTGGCCATTTTAACATGGCTGAGTTTGCGTCCAGCACGTGTCTGATAATGTCTTTGTTGTGGTCCCTATCTCTATGGAAATCATGTCTATTTTCTCATTCATTTCTGTTAAAGTTTGTGTTGTATTTAATTGTGACACTCGTATTTCACTATCTTTTTTCTGAAGATTCTTTAACTGTAACTAAAGCGATTTTGATTTCGCTAAATTGTAACGTATTAGCAGAAAGATTAATTTTGATGTTTTTGTATAATGAGCACTAAGCCAGTTCAGCACTGAAATCGAAGGGGCTGATGATTTGATCTTCTCCTCCATTTCGATCAAAATTTCATCGAGTACATGTGGTGATTCGAGCCCTGTCGATGTTATAGAGCTTAACGAAAGATGCTCAGTTATCAGCGAGAAGTTCTTATCTAGGTACATGTTGAATTCTGGTTCTGCAAGATTTTATTGGTCCAATTGGTCTGATCACTGTATTGATATAGCATTAATTTCCAGTGGCTGTGCTGGCTGATTTTCCACTGTTTCCTTTCCAGAAGCCACTCCCAGGAGGCTTCTATCACTCATATCAGCCATCAAAACCTTAAATTGTACTTAGGTAATTAAGTTGATATCATTACCTACTCTTTGAATAACATATTTCAGACTTTTCTGGGATTTTGCTGAAAACAATCCACTGCCTACTTTGGCGCTGGTTAAATTCCCTGTCAAACCTGTTATTATGTTCTTTGATGTTTTGCTCTCCATTCTGTTTGAAGTTTCTGCAAGGCGAGGTGGTTTATTTATCAACACTTTCATTAGATGATTTTTTGTAGTCAAAGCTCTCAGTAGTGCATTTGTGTTCATTTCTAAGGATCTGAGGGGCTTTGAGGCCATTGCAAGTGTTAAGTTGTTCAATGTAGATGGCAGGATCGTGTCAGGCAGGCTATGCCTCTCCTCAAGGGGGCTTTTCTCATTCTCATTCACAATCCCCACCCTCATATTACAAGAGGAGATCGAAGATGCAAATTTGCTCTGACTCAACCACAGCTAAAGGCCAAACTTATTTAGGGGAATTTTTTTTTCACCCGTCCCTCCCAAATCAACAGCCCTACCTTTCTCTGAGAAAGCTCTTTTCAATGATTTTTTCGTTCTTGACTAAACACTTAAAGGGTAATTCATAGAATTCAGTGCACAAGTAGTGCACGTGGCTGGCACACAGTGTGCGCGTGCGGCAGTCTGAGCGAGCCGCGTGTGCCAAAATCCATTTCTGCGCACAGCGTATTCATGGATTTTATCATCCATAACCAGCCGGGGCGCAGAGTGGCGCAGCGACCCTGCAGCAGCGGCAGTTACGCCCCCAACCCATCCCCGTGCACCATGAACAGCGCACAAATCCTGTACATGGCGCACAGGCCAGTGGACCAGCATACAGCCCCAAACCACGAAAACGTTCGTTAAAATCCCTGCGCACCCCTCCGAATACACGTACCCCACTGCGTGGGAAGTGTTACACGTGATTGGCCCTGTGCGAGCGGAAAACATGTATTTCGGGGGCACGCAGGAAGTTCTACATGTGATTGGCCTTGGGCGAGCACGGTACGTGTATTTCTGGGGTGTGTGGGAAGTTTGCGAGTGGGGTACGTGTATTTCTGGGGTGCGCGGGAAGTTTGCGAGCGGGGTACGTGTATTTCGGGGGTGCGCGGGAAGTTTCACACGCGATTGGCCCTGTGCGAGCGGGGTACGTGTATTTCGGGGGTGCACAGGAAGTTTTACACGCGATTGGCCCTGTGCGAGCGGGGTACGTGTATTTCGGGGGTGCGTGTGAAGTTTCACACGCGATTGGGCCTGTGTGAGCAGGGTATGTATAATTTGGGGGTGCGCAGGAAGTTTTACACACGATTGGCCCTGTGCGAGCGGGGTATGTGTATTTCGGGGGTGCGCAGGAAGTTCTACACGCGATTGGCCTTGGGTGAGTGGGGTACGTGTATTCTGAGGGGTGCGCGGGGAGTTTCACACGCGATAGGCCTTGGGCGAGCGGGGTACGCGTATTACTGGGGTGTGCGGGAAGTTCTACACGCAATTGGCCCTGTGCGAGCGGGGTACGTGTAT
Source organism: Ambystoma mexicanum (assembly GCF_040938575.1). NCBI lineage: Eukaryota > Metazoa > Chordata > Amphibia > Caudata > Ambystomatidae > Ambystoma > Ambystoma mexicanum. The sequence continues at coordinate 709,961,327 of NC_090933.1, forward strand.
TTCAGGGGTGCGCAGGAAGTTCTACACGCGATTGGCTTTGGGCGAGTTGGGTACGTGTATTCTGAGGGGTGCGTGGGGAGTTTCAAACGCGATAGGCCTTGGCGAGTGGGGTACGTGTATTACTGGGGTGCGCGGGAAGTTCTACACGCGATAGGCCTTGGGCGAGCGGGGTACGTGTATGCCTGGGGTGCGCGGGAACTTTCACATGCGATTTCGGTGTCTGAGCGGGGTACGTGTATCCAGTGGGGTGCGCGGGGTGTTACACACGTGAATTGCCAGTGTGGGTCCTCCCAGGTGTGCCCTTGACCCCCTCCCCAGCCCGTGCAGGGAACCCACACCACAGGGGACTACCCTGCACTCCTGGTCATGTCCCGCAGGCAGCCCATCCACCATGGGCATGACCCCCAGCCAGCCCACATTTCACCTTGCACTGGTGATCACCGACTCATGTCCCTCAGCACCCCCACCCACCCAGCATTGAGGAGCACCTGCCAGCAGGCCCCGACTCATGTCCCTCAGCTCCCCCACCCACCCAGCATTGAGGGGCACCTGCTAGCAGGCCCGACTCATGTCCCCCAGCACCCCCACCCACCCAGCATTGAGGGGCACCTGCCAGCAGGCCCGACTCATGTCCCTCAGAACCCCCACCCACCCAGCATTGAGGGGCACCTGCCAGCAGGCCCCGACTCATGTCCCTCAGCACCCCCACCCACCCAGCATTGATGGGCACCTGCCAGCAGGCTCCGACTCATCTCCCTCAGCACCCCCACCCACCCAGCATTGATGGGCACTTGCCAGCAGGCCCCGACTCATGCCCCCCCAACACGTCATAAAGATGCACAATCATGGGCCTCATGTGCACCAAAATCCCACAGCACACCACCCCAGTCTTGAGAGGCAATCAAGTCCCCAATCCACCCCACACTGAAATGGCTATTCCATGACACAAACCGAAAGTCAACTATGTACATCAAAACATGTTCCTCACACACACACTGGGTGCAAGTGATTGTGTAAATCTACTTTTTCACATGCAGTAACCCAATGAGCGAATACCACACATGGAAGTAAGAAACAAAAATGTATTATGAACAAAATGAATGAAATGAAATGAAAGCATAAAACATATTTCAAACGATGAAATGAAATGTATGTCTGAAACAGAATAAAAAAACATATGAAGAACCAATCCAAAGTGATGAAAAAAAACATGTGTACAATCTCACGGTCCAGCAAATGAAATCCAAAGGAAACGTAAATTGAAAAATCCATTGATCCAGGGTGATAAAATAAAATAAAATCCTCACATGATCCACTGTTCAACTATGTACACCGAGTTTATCCAGGGTCCATGAGCCCAACGAAAGAAATCAAACCTATCCAAAAAACTACCTAAGAAAAGAACTATATACAAATGTGTGGGGCATAGTCCAAACACCCCAAATCAAAGGAAAAGGAAAATGAAACCTAACACTAAAAACTATATACAATGGCGGCGGGCTAGTCCGACGGCTCACTTTCCAATTTCCCTGGCCAGGGCATCATCGAACTCCTGCTCAATGTCCTGGAGGCGGTCCTCTTCCATGGCCCTGAGGGTTCGCAGCGACGATGCCATGTTGACCTCCAACTCCCTGCGAATTGCCTCGAGGCACTCGGCCCGCCTCAGTGCCCTCCACATGGAGTTCTCCGCCCTGACCATTGTGAGCCGTGGCTATTCTGCCCGCCGCCGCTCCGCATCTATGGCCTGGCCCAACCGCTGCCACACGGAAGACACTTCCAATCCTGGGTCCTCCTGCCCTCTGGCCGATGCCTGCCCCTCGGATGTTGAAGGCCCTGAGCCATCATGGCTCCCACCTTGTTGCTGCTGCTGTGCCTGTGCCCTGGCTCTTGCTGCCTGCACGTCCTCCTCCGGCTGGGGTGCAGTTGTTGTGGTGGCCACCCCTGCTCGACTGTGGCAGGGATGTGTCCTCCACCAGCCTGGCCACAGTGTCAGAGGCAGCTCCACAGGATACCCAGGTGATACATGGGTGGGAAGATGGCATGGAGGACGACTAGCGCATAGGGGATACAGGGGAGGAGGGGGTCGGAAGAAGGTCCAGCATACGGAGGAATCCGGCCCTGGTGACCCGTCCCAGTAGGTCAACCAGGTCAACGATGCATCCGAGATGACCTGCAGTGTCTTCACGAAAACACTGCAGGTCACCTCGCATGCCCCATTGACGCAACGCTATCCCAGCCAGGACAGGCTCAACCCGGTCCCGGATTGCCACGTCCGCAGGGAGAGGAAGGCCAGTTGTTGTGCGCTCATCCCCTCCCTGAAAACGGGTCTGGACGTAGGCATCCCTGCTGGTGCGGGATGATGCAGTCACAGGATCGGGGACAGGATTACATACAGGCACCTCCTCGGCGGCCTGTGCTGCCTCCTGTCCCTGCCCCTGCACTGCACCACTAGCACCAGTGGAATCCCCACCTCCAGACCCTGTGTGTGTCCCTTCCACGGCCTCCTCCACCACCAAACCCCCACCAACCTGGATGACTCCGTGCCATCTTTTTCCGTCAGACCCTTTGGGATCTCAGCTGCCCCTTCTGCTGCCGAGGAGTCCACCTCCGACCTCCGCCTCTTGGACCTACCCTCGGCAGCTGCGGCCTGGGACGCGGCACCAGACTCCTCACTCCCCGACGAGATGACAACCTGGTAGGGGAGCCGGGCCTTGCGTCTCCGGCTGGCGGTCATCAGTTGACGCTGCAGACAGGGAGAGATAGGACACAGGCATCAGGGCACTGTATAATGGACTGATACACACATGACAGTTGTACATGAGTGATAGTGTCAAACTTCAGACAAGGCATCATACTCCCCAACACACATGTCATTTCAACTCACACACATGAGCAAATCAACAGGAATATCGCACCAGGCAGCACCATCCATAACACATGCACACACGCCACCAGACTGACATGCATCTGTACATCTCCACCACTGCAGTGACAATGTCACCATCTATGTCACATCTGGCAATCAGCCTTCTACATGTCAGTGTCACATGCATCCATGTTGCATTACAGTTGCACACTTGTCAAATACACCCACATGCACATGTGCATAGTGCAGATACATGCAGCATGAGACAGCATCCATGTGTGACACCACAACCATGCCACAGTACATACTCATATTCGTTACATGTGTGCATCCACACATACATTTGCACAGCATGCTTACCAACACATACACCATCGATGTGTCTCACACTTGATAGGAATCACATGTGGCAGGTTCACGTCCCTGTACATATGCAGCCATACATGTCCCTACAAAGACATGTGCAACCTGCACACTTCTGGCACACCACAACACGCACAGCATCCGATCAGTATGCATGTACACTTACAGCTTGACTCCAGACGGGTCTGCCCCTCAAGGACCTGGACTTGGAGCGCTGGGCGTATGCCTTCCAGGACCCTCATCTGGTTGTCGGTCAGGTGGACCCGGCACCCCTTGGCATCCGCTGCCTTCAAGAGGCGCCGGGCCTTGTTGAGGGTCCTGGATCTGAAGTCCTCCCAGCGCTTCCGGACATGTTTGATCTTGTGGACTGCCACCCCCTCCTCGTTGATGGCAGTCATGATGTCCATCCAGATCCTCTTCCGTCCTTCATTGTCGGCGCGCAAACTTCCAAAGAGGGCATCATACTGCCCCAGGACTTGCTCCACCAGGACACCAACTTCACTGGCACTGAAGCTGGTGGTCCTCTGCCTCTCTGCCTGGGGGTTGCCAGTGGTGCCAGATGGTGTAGTGTCCGACATGGCAACCCCAGAGGCAGGTGTGGGTGGGCAACTGGGTCCTGGGGCTGGGCTGTGGAGCGATGGTATCCCAGTCGGGAGTCTTCAGTTCCAGCAGGGGTGGTCACAGCAACTGCACCCCTGGCTGACGTGCAGGCACCAAATAGCAGGGCACATGGGCAGCAGGCAGGCAGCAGCAGATGGCAGGTGGGAGCGTGCTCAGGGCTCTGGGGGGTAGGAATATGGCCTTCTGGGCAGGAGCGTGGTCTTCCGTGTGTTTTCGTGTGGCCAGCTTGGTACGGAGTGATTTGGCACGTGAAAAAAGTGCACGTCAGTGTGAAATCCGAGGAAAGGCCCTTAGCGCCTACGCGCGTAAGTGACGCAATGCACGCGGGCATTTCCCTCAGCACGGGTTTTAGGTGAGCAGGGCCAGCAGTTCGCTGTACGTGCCTTTCGTGGAGACCGCCGTGTGTGCTGATACTTTGTGTTGTTTCGCGCGCCATCACAACTTCACAGCGGATCAAGGACGTATCTCTTCTTTTGGTGGGGGTGTTGGCTACGCGTGTTTTTCATCATCGCGCTAGTCTGACGGTGAGTCGCGCATGCTATTTTTCCCACTGCGGGTGCCCCTGTGTATCGCGCACCCGTTTTCAAGGTCATAGTAGCCTGCGTGTCCCACGCGTACGCGTTTTTCATGTTACTGGGTGCCACCGCGTACTGCGGGAGGTTAATTCCACGCACGTAGGCTGCAGGGGTTGCGTGCACAGTTTTACTGCAGGTTTGGGGTGTCTGAGCGTTGCGTGACCCGTCACTACATCACCGGGGTCACATACAGCCTTGCAGGTGCAGGGTTGCTGTTAACATCTTGCATCCCACCCCCTTCACCCCAATTGTTCAGGACAATTGTAGTGTACACCTCCCATTGGCACGCCTCCATCTGTGCCGGCACTACTCCATCTGTGCCATGGTTGGGAGGCCACCAAAGGTGAGGGGCGCCTCAGCAGGCCATCCTCCTTGTGGCGGACGTGGTCAGGGACGTGGCCGGGGTGACCAGGGAGTAGGGGGACTCCAGGGTGTCCAGGGTGGCCGCAGAGGGGGAAGAGGCAGGGGTGCGCCACTTGAGCACGATGTTGTGCCATGTGTCGGTGCAGTCATGCCACCACCCCCTGTGGTTCTGGGAGATGCAGCTCCTGCATCTGGCACTGGCGCCCGTGTGACCCGGCAGTCCATTTCATCGACTGCCACGGGCCCAAGGGTAGTGGTAGCTGCAGCTGTGGACACCACCACCCAGGCTCAGGGTCTGCCAGCGCAGGCTGCGTTGGCACTTGAGGAGTCCTTGGAAGATTTCCAACAGGGCAGGAGGGAAACCGTAGGTGCACGCAGGGCTGCCCTGACCGAGACACGTGTCCCTGGGGCAGTAATGTCATCTGCTGCCCCGACCAGCCGGGTGTTGTCAAGTGCAGGGGCAGATGCAGCCAACAACACCCCGGTTGTGAGTCTGCCAACCAGGACAGTCGCGGTCAATGACCCTGCCACAGCGGATGTTGCTGCGCAGGGTCCATTAGAGGGCACCCAGCTGCCACTGACGCAAGCCAGGCGTTTGGTCGTCCGTCCACCTGCCACTCCCTTGGCTCAATCCACCGGTGCCACTGGCCATACTGATCAGGGCGGCATTTGCCAGCCAGGGTCTGCACCACAATCCAAGAGGAGGAAGGTTGCACCTGCAGCACAGGCTGAGACCCCACACACAGGCACAACCTCCTGCATGTCGAGGAAGAAGCCTTTCTGCAACCAGGAACTGGACTTCCTCGTGGACTACGTGCGGGACCACAGCCATGACATGCTAGTGGGGCCTAATTGTCAGACTACGGCTGCCCACCGTGATACCCACTGGAAGCAAGTTGCGGAACATGTGAGTGCATTCGGCCATGAGTTGCACACGGCGCAAGAGTGCAAAAAGCGTTGGGATGACCTCAAACGCAGTGCTAAGGCTAAGCATGCCTCAAATTACAACTTGACTATGGTGACTGGCAGTGGCCTGCACCTGAGGAGGAAGACCTCACTCCTTACTGTCCCATCATCATCTGCTGTGTTGTCACTTGACTCACATGATACAATTGATGCTAGTCAACACTGTCTGTCAATACACAGGTCTATGGTCATCCTTTTGATGGCATGCAAGGCATCTCTGCATTTGCACTTGGGGGGAGGGGTGGTTTGCTTGTAGCCATGCTACCCATTGCATGCACATTGCATGCGATGGCTGAAGCTGACTTTGCACTTCCTTCACATTTTCTGATACACATCATGAAAGACTTGTACATGTGGATAGTGAGTAACATACAAATGTGCTGCACTGCATCGGCCCACTTCAGAGCGATATAACACCCTTCTACATGCCTAATCACAGAAGCAATGTCAAGTTGACCCAGCAAACATGGCAGGTTCTCTTTTGTGTGTGACATGTCTGCTTCATGTGTTTGGTGTCTGTGTGATGTCTATGGGCCTCATTACGACCCAGGCGGTAAGTTACCGCCTGGGTCGTACCTTTACCACCATGGCGTAAACTACGTTTACGCCATGGTGGTTGGCGGACTTACCGCCCCATTCCGAGGTGAGTGGGGCGGTAAGTCCCCATTAACCCATTTACCCTTCCCCATTCCCATTTTTGCCCCATAGGGCATAATGGGAGTGGGGAAGGCGTTAATTACGCCACCGTAAATTACGGTGGCGTAATTAACAACAAGGTCCCTTAGCGCCATGGATTTTAACACCTGCTAAAAGCAGGTGTTAAAACCTCCATGGCGCTAAGGGACCTCGGAATCAGGCGGTAAGGGTCGGCGCTGTTTACGCCGCCGTAAACCCCTTACCGCCTGGGTCCTAATGAGGCCCAATGTGTGTGTGTGTGTTGTGTGCTTCTAACATGTGTAGTGACCTTTTTTCTCTCTACTTTTCAGATGATGACGCAATGGAGCCAGAGGATGGTGTTGTTATGCCAGGCACAGGGTTGTTATCACTACAGCAACCCGGCACAAGTGGGGGTAGTGGGGTAGTAGGCCACGAAAACCCACATGTGCTACAGTCCATCTTGTCTTTGGCTAGCAATGAGTCCAGCCTGGATGACCACTCTGGCGTCCATGTCGAGTTGGGTGTGCATCAGGTCCATATGTCAGGGGTGAGTGATTCTGATGTGGGCACTCCTATGTCCGTGACACCTGCACTGAGGGGTCAGCCAGTCTTGGAACCTCCGCCTGTGGTGGATCGGGACGCAGGGTCACCCTCCACACCAGTCACTGATGTGCCTGGGCCATCACATCGACGGGGGCATGTAGTCGTGCAGCCGTGGGCGGTGCCAACACAACGAGGACAGCCGGTCCTTGGTTCCCACAGGTGTCAAGCCCAGTAACGCAGTCGCCGCGCGCAACTGCTGTTTTCTGAGTGGGAGCAAGACATGACTGCCAATTATGAACCCAGGGGGCAGCAATGGAGAACATCGCTGTGAGCATGGAGCGTGTGGCCCAATCCGTGCTCCCCCCTGCTAGGCAGGTGCTTCTCCAGCAGCAGGCGGCACGGTCCACGGCCCGCTCGCTCAGGCTGGGCATGGCAGCCTCAGACAGGACACGCCAGGCTGAAATGTTGTCTCTGCGTGAAGCAATTGCTGCTCACGCAAAGGCACACATGGAGGCCCTGAGGGAGGAGTATGCTTCCCTCAGATCCACTCAGGGTGTCCTTCTGATGTCCCAGAGGGAGCGGCGAGAGGAGAGGTTTGCGCAGCTTGAGCGTACCATCTCGGCTGAGCTACATGCTTGCCGGGAGGTGCATCAGTTGTCCAGCCAGGTCTTGCAGGAAGGACTCCGTGTTACACGTGTTGCCTTGCAAGAGGAAGCACGCCTATCACGTGAGGTTCTGCATGCAGACCTACGTGTCATTGCCGCACAGAACCAGGCTCACCCGTCCGGCAGACTTGCTGCCGACGAGGGGCAAGCTGCGGCTAGGCATGGTCAGGCTCCCGTGACACGTCCTCCTTTCCAGGAAGAGGCAGACTCGGACAACGAGGTATCTCCCACACAGGTCGGGCTGTGCAGGCATTCAGCCCATGGAGTTTTTTTTTTTTCCTCAACATCATCGCATGTGGGTGTTGAGCAGCACCCTGTACCCCCCCACCCCCGGGTCATATGTGGCCATTTTTTTTTTTAGTTAGTTAAGTTTCTATTTGATAGTTAGTTTAATTAGGTCATGTAGGTTTTTGATAGTTAGTGTAATTAGTTAATATAGTTTAAAATTGCTTTTCTGTTGTGCTTTCATGTGACAGTGTGGTGCTTTGTGGCTTTTGAAAGCATCCACTTTCTGTTCCAGCTGGTCCCTTCAAGCTTGTCTCGTGTACGTGTTTGCAGCTTGGGGTCCTGACTCACATATGCCACTCCTGCTTCCCTTATCCATGGGCTCGCAAGGATGGTTCGGTGTAACAGCCTATTACACAAGGGCTTAGGACTGTCATATCTGTGGCATGTCTGCTGCTGTACTACTTGTGTTGACACACCTAGTGGGGATCATAGGGGTGATTTTGATCGCAGTTCTTCCTATGCTAGATGGGTGGTTTCATGATTCATGTGTGCATTAATTGCTATACATTGTGTAGTGTGTTTCTTATCTTTGCTGTACATGTGCTTCATGCAATTCATGCTGTAGACAGTGGCTGACACACTTTGGCTGGGAATGTTGCACTGATGGAGTGATTTCAGATGTACGTCTCTGACATGGTCCACTCATAACATGCCTGAGGAGACGCACACAGGGAAATTTCATGCATTAATCATGTGTTTTCTGCGCTTTCTGCAGGGGGCTGAGCCTCCAGACCACCTTTTCCAGCAGACATGGCCAATTGGATGTCTGGAAGCTGGCCACGTTCGGTGGTGCAGACATGCACATGTATGCGCAGGCAGAGCCACAGGGATTGCTCTCATCCATCATACAGAGGCTGAAGTGTTTCAAGGAACTCCAGGAAAGGTAAGCAGCACAAGGGGGCCACACCGCAGCCAACTGTCCACCAGGACAGTTGCACATGCATGCTAAGTAGCACCACTGACGGTGAGCTTGGACAGATATTGGTGTTGAAGCGCACAGTACAGCTAAGATGCGTTGGTGGAGTAATGGGTAGTTGATGGGAAAGTTGTCAGGGGCACATGTAGGGGCAGTGGCACATATCTTCCGGTCCATTGAGGCAATTGTATTAGCCATGTAGTGTTCAAAGACAGGGAAAGAAGCAGTTCACAGGGACAGACAGCGAGGGACAGATTTGTGTGCAGTGCATTTTATTTACAGGTTTGAATTGCCACATGCACTACCTACTTTATTTAGGTAATGCTGGAACACGACTTGTACTGAAGTCGTACCTTGCTAAATGCATCTGAATGCTTACCCAGGGAACATTGGACGTTGTGTGAATCTTGACACATTGGTCTTACATTTGCCACTCACCCACTGGCACATTACTTACTGCATTGACTGTGTATGAACCATCACGGGGGGAATATTACGTATGGGTACGAAGCACCACACCAGATAGTTTGTAGAGTATCTTGTTACTTTGGGGCATGCTTGGTGGTGTGTGTGTGTGTTATGGGCATGCACAGATTAGTGACTCTGGCTCTCTTTGCAGCATTGAACTGCTTATGTTACCAGACCTGTGAGTGCGCAGGCAGGAGGCCAGCACTCACCCCAGAGATAAGTTTCTCTTTGACTTCAATTTGAGTAATTTGGTACTATGTGCATGATGTACATGTTTGGTCTGATTGTGTATGTGTTAATGTGATTATTATGTTTTTGTACATTCCCTACTTTTCCTTGTCAATCCTACTCCCCTCTCCTGCCCCTCATTCCGGTTATCCAGTATACCAATGCCTGTCCCGACTGCATATCCCTGACCCTCCTTCCCCCACCAGGGTCTCAGAGGCCTTTGTGAGTTTGACCTTGCAGGCACCCAGACCACGGTGGGGGTGGTTGGTTCGTGCCACTCCTGCGCCTGTACACGGGAGCTGTGACAGTACACATCAGGTCGTGGTGCATCATTCGATATTATGTACCACACATGGTACACATCCTGTTGTGACATTGTTTTACTGTGCTACCATGGTTGTTCCATCATTGTGCTAGTACTTGGGATTTGTGACGTACTGCTACTTCAAGTCATCTACTGGAGGCTCTTCTGGTTTGTTTTGCTGCCTGCAGGCTTTTTGCTTGGCTTATGTGTTGGCCTGCTTTGAGTTCTGTTTGATTTGTTGTTTTTGCAAGTCAAGGTGGCCTCTGAGGGTGCTGGACACTTTTTACACACAAGGTGGAAGATGGAGACAAAGGGGAAGGGTGATCCTGTGGCCAGGTGAACTTCAAGGATGAAGACTACATACCCCATGCACAGTTTTTCAGTGGGTCATGGTAATATGTGAGGGGGGGGGGGTATTTTGTTGTTGGACAGTTGCCTTGCCCACAGTGTGATGGGCACCCTGACATCGTCATTGTGGTATCCTATGTACATGATGTATTCTGCTTATCAATGGCTGTTCATGTGTTGTGTTTACTTTCAGGTGTGAGGGTATAGTTGTGGTTTGACATGCTGGGGTGTACACATGGGCAATGTTCACATGTGATGAGGACACTGATGGTCACTTGATTGCACATGCATGTATTGAGTGCATGTCCCTACTGACACACACACTTGCACTGTGAACCACAACATGTACAACCACCCTTCCATGTCCACATGTGCACACAGTTAGCCTTCTGGGGACCACTGTGTCCCTGCAGCACATGATCTATGACCATTTGTGGATCCTGTACATGCATGATTTGTTTTTTTATTTAGTTTGTCATTTTCATGTGATGCTCAGGGTGTGCATCACACACAATGACTGGTTACTATGCTGTGTGCTGAGCAGTGTGTTGCAGGAGATGGACACAGCACACGTATTATGCAGTGTTTATTTTGCCGTGCACAATGAGCATTTGAACAGGCATTCATTGTTATGTTCAAGCTACAAATGTTGTTATGCATTTGGGTATGACTTGCTTTATGAGGGAGGTTGTTGGTCAGTCATTTCATCTGATTCCATGTCAGGCATCATTGTCTGACACCACTTTGCATTTTTCACATGTCAAGGTGTACATTATTGTTATTGTGTTGGTGTTTTGCTATTGCTTGCCATGTTATGTTGTGGTTTTTGTGGCTTTGTGTGACATACCAGTGATTGTCATGGCCTGTTTTGCAAGTCTGTGTGATACACACCTTGCATGTGTACCTTTTGGTCACACAGGATTGGTTAGGTTTGAGTAGCTAGTGATGCACACAATGTGGCACTTCCATGGCAACATTCTCAGGGTGGTAATGTTGTGACAGTTGACTGTCTCTTTGTCATCATCGATTGTCACCTGGTATGTGCCAGGCATGTGTGCACTCCGCAGGGGTGGGAGTTTAGATGAAAAATGTGGCCACAAACTGGGTCTGGGCTGCCTCGCCACTTGCCCCATCCCCTCGCATGGGCAGCGCCTGTGCTTGGGGATGTGGGGGCACCACCATGTCCACTGGTATGCCCTGCTGTGTTGCAAGATTGTGCAGGACACATGCTGCCACAATGATCCTGCACACTACTGGGGGTGCATAGAGTAGCTGGCTGCCAGAGCGGTCAAGGGTGCGGAAGCGTGACTTGAGCACTCCGAATGTGTGCTCCACTGTGGCCCTGGTTGCAATATGGGCAGCTTTGTATCTTACCTGGGGTGGTGTGGTGGGGTTCCGGATTGGCGTCATCATGTGGTTTCTCAGAGGGTAGGCACTATCCCCTGGAGAGGTGATAATGGTTGTGATTATTGGGGTTTGTGTATTTGTCTGTGTGTGACATGCATGCATGTGCACGGGCATTTGTACTCACCTAGAAGCCATGTGTCGCCGTGCTGCCCAGCTTCCAGGGCCCGGCTCAGAGCGGACATTCTGTATATGAAACTGTCATGGGTGGAGCCAGGGTAGTTTGCATAGACAGATATGATGATTCCCTTGGCATCGCATACCACCTGCACGTTGATGGAATGCCAGTGCTTGCGGTTTCGGTAGATGTGCTCAGTGGCCCTAGGTGGACGTAGGGCCACATGGGTGCAATCTATGGCACCAAGCACTTTGGGGAAGTGTGCCACCCTGTAAAAGTCCTGGACAACGCCTGCCTTTCTGCGGGTGTTCTGGGCATGTATATGTGCCTGCGGACTGAGGGGCGCGCAGTCATGATTGCCAACACCTGATGTAGGCAGCGTGACTGCGTGGCCTGTGAGACCCTCCCCACTATGGCAGTAGTCCGCTGAAATGACCCAGTGGCCAAACAATGCAGGACATTGAGCACCTTCTCCAAGGGGGAAGAGGTTGGGGGATGTAAGGTCATCTTCCCACTCCCTGACCAGGTTTAGGATGATACGAGGTGGAAACCTATACCTGCCATAGACCTGGTCGTCAGGCATCCCAAAAAGGCTTGTCCAGGGGGAAAAAATTCGGGCCCTGGCTATTCTCCTCCTCCTGCGGTGTCCCACGATCAGTGCTGTGACAAATGGGGCATTCATCGTAGCGGGATGTACGTGTTTGTTGTTTGTGTGCGCTTTTATACTGTGCGCGGGGGCGTTTCCGCCTGCCTTCCTGTGGTGGACGTGTTGATGCCTGTGTGCGTCTTTTAGCGTGCGCTTGTTTCCGTATTCAAATCCATAAATACAAGTTGTTCGCGTGCGTGTGGGCATTACTTGTATTTCCATGCAGTACTTCCCCAGTTACGCCTTCTTTTTCACGCGTTGTTCCCCATTCCGTGCGCTACGCCCCGTGTCCCGCCCCCTTTTGGTATGTGCGCGGACGTTGTGCGCTTTCCCTGTGCGCGTCGCGCACGGATTTCGGGATGTTGCAATGACGTGTGCGTCCGTGTGCGTCACGCATGGGTTTGGCGCACATCCCGAAAAAAACACGCGCAGAGACGCTTTTCGGCGCACATTTGTTCCATGAATCGGCCTCATAATTTGGTTTATGAACTGACCTCGTATGGCTTGTGGCTGCTTCTCAGATCAAACATTCAGATTTTCAAACCAAATCAAAACCTCTGGTCTTCAGACTTGGGTCAGTATTAAGTTAATATCTGATTTAACTCTTGCTGTTGTCTTCGATTAATCTTACCAGTGAGACTTCAGTAAGGCTCAAAGGCACCAGGCCTGCAGTCACCTCACTTTTCCACTTTTCCTCACTGTACGTTGTCCCTAATTCATCCAGCTTGCCACATATGCGCCAGAGACACGACAATAACCAGAGGATCAATAGTGCACCAAGCGCTATGTTTGTTTAGGTAATCATTTTTGTTTGACAGTGTTTGCCTTCTACGAGGCCTGAAAGGAGAACACGCACACGGAGAGGTTTCTCAACATGTCTTTATTTTACTTTCCCTAACAGTAACTGGAGCTTCTCGCGCCTTTCCCAGAACTCCCTTCAATCCCCAACTCCCCATCATAAACTCCGCCTCTCCAACGGCGAGGGCTAAACAAATTAACCCATTGGTGGCCGGCAACAGACAGTAGCTCAGTTCGGGACTTTTCCTGCAGTTTGTATTGTTTCAATCAAGCGCTTTCAAATTCATCCAAATCTGTTATATTTTTTTCACGCTTCTTGCCTGGCAGTTTTCCAAACGCTTTTAAAATGTTGATGAATGTTGCTGGACTGTATAGGGGTGAGCAGAGGGTGAGCTGGAGGCAGACTAGGGGCGGTTTCTTTATGATGGAAAGTATGTGAGCTGGTCTTAAGCTACGATAACACTACTGCAGTGAGGCTAACAGCGCTTAATGTATTCAGCAGTTTTCACATGTTTCCTAATTGACCACCATTGTCTCTCGCTACCGTGCTGCCGTGCTGCCGTGCAGCCATGGAGCATAGTACACTGCTCAACCTGCTTGTCCTGACATGAATGCGGATAGCCAGAAGAGTCTGGAACCGACTCCAAACACCTAGACACTGAAACCACCAAACACGAAACACTTTGCAACTCACTTTGCTGCTGCGCTACGCGTGGGCTCGATGATTTATAGAAGTTCTTTTCCTTAAAGGGACAGCTTCCTCACAGCAGTTCTAGGTTTCCAAATCAGGTTTCCAAAGCGAAGAGAGCTCCAAAATACAGCTGCCAATCGGCAACAAAACACTTTGCTACTAACTTCACTTACAGCATTATTACTACTGGCAATATGGGCAAACTCAAAATTAGTATTTTTATGTGGGTATAGTGGTATATATTGTCACAGGCAGCATGGACATGTTTTCTTACAGTTGCATTACTACCATTATGGGCAAAGCCAACATTGGCACAGCCAGCAAGGACATGTGGCATTATGGGAAAATCCAACATTGTGTTTTTCTATATTTACACAGGACACATGAGCTTGTCTTCTTACAGTGGACATCAGTTGATTGAAAAAAAAACTGTGAGAACTTTTTCCCCGTGTCCTCTGGTCAGAAAAGTGAGGGGGATAAGTGCTCTTCTGGACTCCCTACTCAGGAAAGTGGGTGGGATAAGTCCCTCCATCACATCTGGTTTCTATGTCCCTACTGTAATGTCATTTGAAAATGCCAGGAAGCAAATACATGAACTTAAAATAGAGGTACCTGGTACAAATATAATTTATGCTGTATTCAAATCAATCGTGGGGTACCATACTGGCTTATCTATTCACAAACACACTTTAGCTGAATTGAGTCTTAGAAGACGTGATTGGAAGGTTATGCTGTGTCCATTTCTTAAAATAAGCATTGGCAAAGGCAATTTTCGAAGACATAAAAGGGACTCTGTTCCTCAACCTGAGCCTGTGTGAGAAGGGCATTGTGTGTCCTTTATTTGACTAATTACTAGTTGAGCAACCATCCCCAGCATGGCCTCACATTGGGCTAGTAATTACTATTTACCCTGTCTTTTTCAAAGGTGCATTGCTAAAACAGAGGGGAATGTGAATTGCTAAGCAGACCCTCTTGCATGGTTAATTGATTCATTGGTAGATACACATATATAGCACACCAGCACCCAAGGGATCTCTGGGTCCTGGTCACCAAACTGCCTACTATTACACAAGGATCTTCAGCTCGGATTTGGAAGGGGAAATGAACTTTTCTTGTGGATCCTGGGGGTGGGGAGGAAAACGTTTCAGGTTTTGAATGCCTGGACCTTAAATCAATACCCCGCTTTGAAGAAAGTTTAAAGGGTGAAATTTGAATGAGTACCAGGTCGGAGCTCCATAGAGGGTGATTTGGATGTTACAAGGTCCTTTATATCTTAGTACATCATGCTCTATCCTCAACCAGGGGAGTGATCTTCTAAGGTATGATACATGATTTTTCTGTTCAAGTTGCAGAGCTGGTGAAACAACTCAATGTGGGCACAAGGAAGCTTGTACACGAGATGTCGGTAAAGCCTGCAGAAGGAGCATTCACATAATACAATCTGTAATTTACTGCAGCTACTATGGCTATGATCTTTTGTCTAGGATACACAGGGGAATCCAATTTTAGAAGCTTTACCTAGAAAAATATTTCCTTACCACAAAATATATTTGTGGAGCTAACAACATCTGGTTGTCAAATACCACCGTAAATTACCACTAAAGTCTCATGGTTAACAAATTCTGTCTGAACCCATTTACTGTTTAATACAACACAGACAGAAAAACATTTATTAAGTTACAACTTCTATGTCTAAAGTCACCTAAGGCTGACTAACTATCCCTGTTCAAAAGAGTCTAAATATCCCTCAAGTGGAGGTTCTTTCCCTAGTGAGTGCTGGTGTAATGCCTATCTAGGTTAGGGGATAGATAAGAGACTTGCCCTACCCTTTCTCTTTACTTTTTCTAACCTCTAAAACTAGGTACACACTTTTGGAAGTCAATTTTATTCTTTTTATTCATATTGCTTCCTTCCCGTGCTACTTATCAATTATTATTCATAAAAATTACATTCTATTCTAGAGATTGCTAGGTTTGTGTGTATGTCTGTTTGTGCTTTTCGTCTTACAGAATCAAAACCTTTTTCTTAAAAAGATGTCATTAAACCGGGCTTGCTACCTTTTAAGCATGTCTCGGAGGTCAGGTCATCACCCTGAACTTCTTTTGTCAACCGGTTTCAGCAGAGTCAGGGTCACTCTCTTCTTTCTTCAGGACTCAAACTTTGACAACGATTGTCAAATTTCAACTATTTAAAAAAAAAGACAGTTTTCTTCTTTATGTCTTGATCTCCATTTCTCTTTTCAGAGGAGAGCATTTCATGTTTCCTTCTATAGGTTTCTTGGTTTCCAAGTACCCTAAGAGAGAATGCATAAAAGGGGAAGCATCACTTACTATCTCTGAATACATCTAGTCAAGGCATCTAAGGTGAACCAGTGTTCTACCCAGATTTTCATACCTGTGCTTGAATGTTTGGAATTTCTTCTTTTTTGTTATTCATCCAACTCTTCCAAGGAGTCTCCTACTCTATGTAGTCACCCTTTAAATAGGTTATCAGGGACTCAGTTTGTCTAGTTGTCAACAGTTATACAACAAACATTCGTATAATGAAATGTATTCTGTTCCGACATTGCTTACCCTTAGTTGTGGCTGCACTTGCTGAATGGGCCACCTATCATGATTTGGGTAGTGGATGTGGGTGATGAATGTTCTCTGTTTCCACTTCCCAAAGTCTTCTTTGGTGGAATATTGTGTGACCTGCTCAAGGAACAGATGCAGAGTTACTTTCAGCCCTAGGATTTTCACCAGTCGTACAGTACACTATTTCTCAGTACGTGCATTTATATGTTTGTACCTATTCTGATAGTTCTCCATTATGTGTTCAGCCGTTAGTAAAAATGCTGCATTTCAAGCCTCCTGAAGTTAAATACGTATTCTTTTAGGGGGCCTTTTATCTTTCTGCACCATCCCGCTCCTATTTTTAATATTGGGTCACGTTTTACGGCATTCCCCATTCTGTTCTCTCTCTTTTCTAACCATATTTTAACTGTCTCTCGGTCTCATAGTATAACATTTCATAGTCAGTCTACGTTCTGTTCTACACAATTGGCGGGTTGCATCTTACGTTAGTCCATGTGCCTATGTTGTTCTCTCCATTCTATCTGCGTTTCAAATGGTGCGGTCCTCCTGGGAATGGCACGCACGTGTTTTTAAAGTCATGTGACTCCAACCGTTTTATCTCTTTTAGTCCCCTTTCTCTGGCCATGCCACTACGATATCTTATCACTGCAAATCTCTCCCATTCCTCGAAGCAAGGCTGCCTGGTGAGACGGTAGTTTGATAATTACCCAGGTCTACCAATACACGAGGGGACTGTTCACACTTATACCGGCCCCTTTTCCTCACTTGTATCTTTCACCGGGCATTATGGGTGCTGTAGTTGTTACTGTTCCTGGTTCCATTTTCTTCACTCGTATCTTTCACAAGGCATTGTGGGTGTTGTAGTTGACGACAAGTGGGTGTGCACACCAATTGATGTTTGCTCATGTTTTGTTGTCCCTAATTCTACAAGGGATGGACTTCCTTGGGTACCAGTGTGTGTTTCGGCTGCAGCCTGTGTGACTTATAACGGCCTCCTTTTCCACTCCATTTCATTCACAAAGCATTATGCAAATCTTAGTTTATAACAGATCCCTGTGCTCTGTCTTTGTGTCCATGCGTTACAGCTGAGGTTTATATAACTTTCGACATCCTTCATTACAACTCATTTTTATTCATAAAGCATTGTGGCAATCATAGTTAAAATCATCTGGCTGAGCCAATCTGATGTTTTCCCCTGGTATTCAATACAAATTATGCGAGGGATTCAGATATCAATGTACTGATGTTATACATCTGTATCAGTCTGTATTTTTTCTTATATTCCCCACGGGGTATATTGAGTATAATGATTGTTTTGCTCCTATATCTTTGGGACATTCCCTCGATGCAGTATGCAAGATATGCAAGGTATGTTGAGGATGATGCTTGTTTTGCTCCTATGTCTTAAGGGCATTCCCTCAATGTAGTAATACTTTATTCCTGTTGTTCTTCCTGGTGTTCTGCTGGGATATACTCTATCATTATTTAAGGTATCTACTTCCCTCTGCAGAACACTTATCGGGTATGATTATTTTTACTCAAGGCAACCACAACCGGATTGCTATCTCATAGTCCCTTGTGTGACTTGGTTGTGACTTGATATACAATACATCTCTTTCATGTTGATTCATTTCTAGGTATAACCACTCTATTCATTATAGTGTGGCCAGAGTTTGCCAACATATGTCCTCATTGACCCCCTACATGTAGCGTTTTAACCGCAAAATCCAGAGTTGTTCTCTTCTTAGGAGCATTGCCCCTATGTTTCCTCCTCTTTTTGAAACTTGGACCTTTTCAAGAATAGTCCAGAATATCTCATTTTCTGAGTGTTGGTTCTGCACATAATGTTCAACTAGTGGAGCTGTCATCCCTTTTGTCCTAATGTTGGATCTATGCTCACAAATTCAGATTTTGATAGCTCTAGTTGTCATCCCGATGTATTTCTTCCCACAAGGGCATTTTATGAGATACACAACATTTATTGCGTTACAATTCGTAAGGGATCTTTGCTACCATGGCATTGACCATCCTATATCTATTGTGGTGGTGCGTTTGGTGAAAGGGCATACAGAACATAGACCACATGGGGTACGTCCAGTAGTCTTAAGTAAGCCCCATAGTGTCGTTGGGTTCTCTATCTCCTTTCTCTCTTCTTTGTAGGTACGCACTAGTGAGTCTCTGATGTTCCTTCTCCTCTTAATTGCAAACATGGGGAGTTGTAAAGCACTGTCTCCTACATTTAGGATGTGCCACAATTTCTTTACCACTTTTTTGATGCAGTATCTACCCCTAACCTAGAAAGGCGTTACAACAGTGGTCAGTAGGGAGAGAACATCCACTTGAGGGATATTTAGATTCTTTTGAACAGGAATAGTTAGTCAGCCTTAGGTGACTTTGGACGTAGAAGTCGTAACTTAATACACTTGTTCTGTCTGTGTTATGTCAAATACAACCTCAGATTTGTACTGTGAGACTCAAGGAAAGCAAGTGGTCAGGCAATGGGAGGAATGAAGAGTTACTGCAGCTACTTCTAATATTGGTCACAAAGAGATTGAGCTCACATTTAGACATGCTGAAGAGAACAGTTCCCTCTTCCAGGATACAATGACATTCAACCATCCCTGCAAGGCTGCCTGTTCTCTCCCTTCTCCTCTCAGTTTCACCACATAGATTTGGTGTTCGCCCACATGTAATTGTACTGAGACTGGGATAGATCTTAGGATGTTCAAACAGAGAAGTAGACACATTTCGAACATAGGTGAAGACATAAGGAATCCCTATGACAAACCACAAGAGGCTTTGGAAGTAGCTGAACAGAACTAGGCAATAGGAACTATTCAGTTTTGTCCTTCAGTATAAACCTAAGCAAGCAGTAGGTTGACGTGGACATGGGGAAACTAATTCTGAGTGTGAAGCAGAATGGCCTGGTGTACAACATTTCAAAGGCAGCTAGGAGGTCTAATATGGTCAAAATAATTCTGCTCCATGATCTACAGCTGAAAGGGTGTCATCCCAGAAACCTAGCAGCTTGGTTTCAGTCCTTTGTGTAGAGTGGTTAAGCTCGGGCAAAGGGCCCTTTTGGCTATTGAAAATGTGCTTGCTTCCAAAGTACAACCTTTTTTCAACACATCAAAAAGCTATATTGTCAATGCTCATGACATTTGTGTGATTAACATGCCCAACATGTTTTCCTTTTTTGTGGGCCACCATATTCTTTTCATCTCATGAATAAAAGTGACTAAAAAAGGAAGGGGGATCCTTGGGTGAAGGAGGCACCTGAGTATCCCTCAGGGGACTTTAGATGAGTGTCATGGTCCCCAGACATAAGTGGGGGTATTGATGCAGGGTTTTGGTAATTGGTTATGGAAAAACTTTGTGTTGTGTTATGACATGGGAGGTTGTGCCATTGGTCATTTCACAGAAACCTGCCCTCTTTGTCTCCTGCGCCTAAAATCCAGTTCTTTGGTGGGCCTCCTCCTTGTAGGATCCTTCTGCTGCAATTACTGGTCTATGTGCATTTGTGAGTCATGGGCAGATACGGGAGCATTGGTCTGCAGTGGAAGAGAGGCCATGTTTTTGCAGTGGGTAGGGGCTCAGCAAGGATCATGCATGCATGAAAAGGTAACATGACCAGCACTTTCAGACTTATGGGCAGTTATGTCAGGGTGTTTTTGTTGCCCATGGAGGCTTTGGGTATTCTTTTTCCCATGGCCACATGCATTTTCTGGGCTACTATGGGATTCCTTTAATGTTGAATATAATTATAAAGAAAATAGATTAAAGAAGCAACAACACATCTTGTGGAATGTGATGACCTGCTTGTAGTCATTGTTGAGACCTATGATTCACTTCTTTATTATATATGATGTGAAGAAAATCTGACGTGAAACAAATCGGGCCTCATTACGACCCTGCCGGTCCGGAAAGAACGGTGGTGGTAAAACAGCCACCACCGTTCTTTCCGGACCGGCTGATTAAGAGTCCTGCAGGCGGGAGGTGTCACTCCCGCCAGGTCTGACCTGGCGGGTTTAACACCACCCGCTTGCAGGCGGACATGGAAACACCGGCTCTGTCATAGATGGAACCAGTGTTTCCATTGTCCCCATCCCCATGGAGTCCTATGGGGCTCCATGGGAATGGGATCTTACACAATTCTGCATCTGGAATTTCCGGGTCACCGGGGTTGTAATGCCCCAGTGATTCTGGGAATCACGGAGGCGGAATGGTAATACGGGTCTGGCGGTATCCTGCCGGTTTTTCCGGCTCAGTTACCAGCGGACTCGTAATGAGGCCCAATGTCTATAGTCCTATTTGTATGTGTAAAACAAGCAAATAATTATATGTGTGGAGTGGTAGTCTTATGTAGGGAAAATGTTTTGGGCCTCATTATAAATCGTCTGGTAATAAAGTGCTGGTATTGATGTATACCGGCTCATTACTGGACCGGCAGACTGCAGGTTTGCCAGAGGGGCACCTGTGTTACCTCCAGCTAAGAGCTGGAAGTCAGGCAGGTGCCCTACTGGCAAAAAAATGGTCATTACCAGCGCCAATAATTATAGCAAATCTTCTCATGTAGTCCTATGGGACTCCATGAATGGGGATTAACACCGTCACTTTGGCACTCGTAATTCTGGTAGAAACACTGCCGGACAGACTGCCGGAGACAGTAATAGCCTTTGCCAGTATCCTGGCGGGTTTTCCGCCAGTATTATAATGAGGCACATTGTGCACACAACATTAAAGCTGAGTGTTCAGCATGCAAATGGTCTGGATGGGGGGCAGTTTTTGGCAGTGGTTAGGGTAAAAGTTGTTTTGTGTTCTGCAACCCTGGATGTGGAGGTTTTTTCTTGCCATTTTCTGTTCTCATGCGCCAGAGACAGACACATGTGTTGGAGTAGAGAACTCTGGCAGCGATGGTATGTGTTTCACAGGAGGTGTGAGGTTGCTGGAGGTGTGTTGATGTTGGCAGGCACACTGCTACATGTGTGGTTCAAAACATCATGCCCATGTTTCAACTGCCCAGCCGCTACCTCCTTGGAGACAAAGGAAGCTCTGGCAGGCCCATTATTTATCTGCAGATGGTGGAGTCGGGTTAGGTGTTTTTTTCCAGCAATGGAGAAAAAGAATACTCCTCAACATGTACAAGTGCATAGTTCAAGCATCAATTGAAATCATGAACCTAAAGCAATTTGCTGACAACAACACTTTCCAAATAACCAACTAATTTATTTCGATCAATTGATATATTATTTCAACCCTTGAGAAATAAAGAAAGTGGTATAGTTCTTTCTGCTTCCTACACGTTTTTTAATGTTCAGGCGCTGGAGACATTCTGCTGCCCCACTCCCTTATCTTCCTCAGGGCTGTATTTTTAAACAGACTTTTCAGACTTCAATGTATTCAATCTAAATATTCTGAAAAAAAATATGGAAGGCAAGATAAAGAAAGTACTCAATGTTGTCAACATATTCCTGAATCACATTTTATTATATAAATGGAATAAAAGATAAGCTATAATTATCTTTATATCCCATTTAGCCAAAGGTGTAAGATCCCACTACACACCCGATTGGCACAGTTCATGTATGTAACGTTATACCATGTACAATCTGATTTACTTATCTAATTTAACTCATAATTAACATCATTAAGTTGAATAAGAACATTATATAGGCTTGCAGAGTTCCCTGTGGACAGCTCAACCAAGAATCTGATGTTGACATCTTACCACTTGGAAAGTTCCACAGACTAAATATTTAGTAATATACATGAATGCCCACATTTCCATCCCACTGAGCATGTTGTTATGCCTCCACAATTGCTCCTTTAAATTATTAATTCTCACTGATACGGATATCAAAAGGTGTTCCATGGTGCCTTTGAAATACTTTGCACCATTATTTACACAGATATACATTATATATATATAGTCTATGGTTGGTGGCCTGCTAGTATTTTAAAATATGCAGTGCACATGCCTGAAGGCCGTGGCTAGTGTTCATGACTGAAGGCCATGATTAGTGCCCATTATTGTGTTAAAATATATTTGGCCATGCACACTGACCATGTTACTGTTGTAATGTAATTAGTGACGTCATCAGTGATGTCATCTGTGATGTCATCATTTTGGTCATAGGCTGCACAACAGGGGGCACGAAGTTAAGGTGTTTTTAGCTCAATTTCAGGGTTTTGTTGCGTTAACGTCTCACCTTAGTGTCCCTGCAACTAAAGTTTTTTCCTTGAATTTCAAGGGTTTATTTTAGAGTAATTTACTCACCTTACCGCCCCTGCAACTAAAGTTTTTTCCCTGAATTTCAAGAGTTTATTTTCACAATGTATTATACACCTTAACGTTCCTGCAACTAAAGTTTTTTACTTGAATTTCAAGTTTTCTTTTACAATGTATTACTCACCTTAAAGTCACTGCAACTAAAGTTTTTCCTTGAATTTCAAGGTTTTTGTTAATCCATACATAAATGCCATTAATAATACAGACAATTGGGCTAATGAAAATGATGTATCATGTGTAGAAAGTAAAATAAAAAGAAATTGTACTACCACATTCCCCCAAATAAACCTGTTTTAAAAAAAACATATTTACTTAACTTTTTATAGTGTTTCCATTATATGTACTGTTGATGAATCGAAAGTTATTAAAGTGTTATAGTACTTGTGTACAAAGACTATCCTCGATATATCTTAGATTTTTTTTTACAAGACTGCTGCCCACATATATATGGAGATATGTTTTTGCAATGGTTTTATAGCCGCGGCTACCAAAGATGAATGTGTATCTAAATGCAGCAATGACTGGAGGTGCGGGGGTGGGGGTGGATTTATCCACAGCTACCAAACGGGGGTACTCGCGGATATAATAAAATAGATAAGGATATGTTGTTTTTTTAACACACACTGTACTCAAAAGATCAATTAAAGGTCTTTGATCCATATATACAGTATGTGTTTTTATTGTCTATTTTTATAACTGAAAAGTTGGTCCAGAAAAGGACTGTTTTGTGGGATAAGGAAAAAAGAGGAAGGAACTGGGAAGGGAAAAAAACACCTGGATTCATACATACAACAAAAGGTTAAAAAAAAAACATTTTGTTTTCACATTGTATATTTTGTATGTGCCAACACACGTGCTTGTTATAGACACGGTTATAGAGAAGCACTCCCTGTTTGGCTGTTGTTAGCCATGGCTACCACATTTCCACAAAAACTCAACGTGCCATTTGCCGGTATATAGCCATGGCTGCACAGGGTACCACTTTTACCCACGGATAGCAAAGTTCCGCACAGATTCAGGAAAAATGTAAAAATCTAGATCTTTTCTAATTAGGCATGACAAACACATTAACATTCTAATATGTATATATCTAAATGGACTTGTAATTACCTCCTGTTAACCTTGCAAATGTTTTATTTCTGTTCTTGTAACTACTTACTACACTGTTATGCGCCTAGATACCTAAAGATTTGGTGCCCTATATAAATAATTAAACTAAACCAGGTGAGTAATGGATAGCCACAAATACATATCCCAGCCGTTTGCTTTGGCTAGGCATGACCCTCAATAGACCAATCATACCCTTTTTTTGTATAGCCACGGTTATAAAATTTTAAAAATAAATCTGAGTATGAAATAGGAATGATGAAAGAGAAGTGTCAGTAGTGATACAATGGTAGTTAAAAGGTGTCACTACAGTATATGACTGCTCATGGAGTTATGTATATTGGATGATGATAAGGAAAGCACAGTATTCATATTAGGATATAGAAGATGGGATTAACTTGGCTGCATGCAGACAATTTCATATACATTAGTATCCTTCTATCTGCAAAAAATGAAAACACAATTAGTGAAAGAGCACACTACTTGAAAAACAAATACTTTTTTTTACCCTGATATATAGTGCAATATAAACACAATATAAGATCCAACATTTGTGCACAGGACACTGTTGTTCTCTTTGTACATACTAATGATTGGGCCATTGGGAAAAAAATCCAACTTGGATTAAAAAGGAACATACACTAATATAAAAAATATTAAAACTGTCATTACAATATATGAACACCAATGTATAAACAGACTAATAATAAACAGGGGAGATTATACTAGGTGGTTGCAATAGAACGGATGAATTATGGTAAGTAATCCAGAACAGCAAGAGAATATAGAGCGGGATAAGTAAACTTGGAGAACATGGGATAGAAAAGAAACACATAGGTATAAACACTATTACATTATTTTTTTCATCTTGTCATCTCTGTGGTTTTATATGTTCCTCCTCTGTTAGACATTTAAACTTGTCCGACAATTACAGCAGAATGAAGACAGTTGACAATACATCAAAGTAAAATAAGACAGCTGCCATGAGTGGCTTAAGCTTTACCTCCATTAAAAAAGCAATATGCGGAGAAAACAATTGCTGACAGTTGACAAAATTACCAGGTTAAGGACCAACACAGCAAAAAGCAGATTGAGAAAGTGATGTGCAAATTCTGTGGAAAGGTTTTACAGAGGGTTCCTTCAAAGTTTGGGAACCTCAATGTTCATTTATCATCTCTTCTGCATACATTGGAATGAAGTGAAAGAATCATATACAAAGGCTCATATGAAACATAAAGTCAAAGCGCATTGAACAAAATCCACAGACCAGCATTTATCATCTGCACCACTATCACTACTTATTTTCCATCAATCAACACCCAACCTCATATCATCCTGCCTGCTCCTGATCCATCAAATTGTTTGGTAATGTGTAAAACCTGTCACAGCTGGATCAAGGTTAGAGATGCCCCTCTAGACGGTTCAGACAAGGCTCTTTCGAACACCAGGACAATTGCCAATGCTGGGTGCAGCATTCAAAACTACACCAGGGTTGCTGAATTTCAAAAACAGGGAAAGGATGGGTTGTACACAGAGAATGAAAGTATAGTGCACAGCGGTACACAGGATAAGGTTACAATGCATAGGTGATAATAAAGTAGGAGATGGTACGTGTGACCCAACTGCCATGAGTGATGACAAAACAGTGTGGGTTCACAATCCATTCCCACCACATAAAAGGGCTACAGAAATGAAAACTTGTGCACACATGAATAAACTACATAGACTTGTACAAGATGTGGATAAACTACAATTTGAATAAAACACACAACAACCAACAATAAAGGTATAACAACTACTACTTCAATAAACAAACAGGAATGTATAAACTGGATGAGAATAAACAAAGGACGTTATACTGTGTGGTTGCAAGACAGAGGATGGGGAAGTTTAAGTAAACTTGGAGAACAAGAGAAAATAGGGTGGGATAAGTAAACTTGGAGAATGAGCGATAGAAAACAATCAGACAGGTAGACAGACACAATAGTACTTTTGAAAAAAAACTTTTTCATTTTTTTAGCATTGTCTTTTTTACCCTACAAAAACAACCTCCCAGAAGACCTCTGCAGATAGCTGGAAATATTTCAAGATAAAAGAACACAAAAAAATTGAGAAAATCCTTTGCACCTTGTGCAAAAAGACACTAAGACGTGGGCCTTCAAATGTTCCATTTGAAAGCTTGGAAACATCCAGTTTCGGTGGGACGCCACCAACATTGAATGAACCCTCACCTTCTGCAGCATTGTCAATTCCACCTGTTACAAATTTAATAATGTGCTGCCTATGCCAGAATTGGCTTCTCCCAGGGGAAACGCACACTAGCCCATTGAGAAATGACTCTCTCCAAACATAACACACATTGCCATCACTAATTCACTAACACAATAGGGGTGCAATAAAAGTATAAAAACTGTTACTATAATCAATGAACATACATATATAAACTGGGTCAGAACAAACAAGGGACATTATGCTATTGAATTACAATAGAGTGAATGGGGTAGGTTAAGTAAACTTGGAAAACAAGAGAGAATGGGGTAAGCTAAGTAACAAGAACAAATTGGGTAGGTTAAGTAAACTTGGAGAACATGGGAAACAAAACAGCAACACAAGTAGAGACAGTACCCATGATCAATCAGGACACCTGAGATTCCATAAACAAGATATCTACCACACCCAAAAAAATAACTTTATATTGATCATTGCAAATAGTCCTTTTTAGTGAGCAATGTTCCATCCCAAAGCTTGGGAACATCAGTACTGATCAACCATCGGTTTCAGGTGCACTAGGACAATGAATGTAGAAAAGCAATAGCTCCTCCTCCACTGCCCGAATTCACTCTTATATTTTGAATATGGGTTAGCCTTTCATAGGAGTTAACTGTAAAACATCTAGTGGGAGTCCACTGAGATGATGAGAATGATGCATATCGGAAATCGCACAAGCACCACAAAATGAAAATGCATGTGCCCCATGCATCACATCACAGACAATCAGCACCTCATCCAGCAAGTCCATCCACCAGTGGGAAACCTTCAACTGTCAACCCTCAAATTCTGCGGTTACTGCTTTGATTAGAACTCTTACTAAACTACCAGCAACCAATGGATCTGTTAGGTAGAAAAAGTGTTCTATAAGCCACAATTTGATTGCCACAAAAGATGCAACAACATAAGATTGTCAAAGAGGTACCTTTTAGCTAATCCTCTTTTCCCTTGACAAGTTATGTCTTTGGTTTTTCTTCATCCAATATAGGTTGACCTTTCACTGGAGTTAACTGAACAACTTCTTCAGTAGCCGGAGAGCATCCCAAGTACTTGAATCCTATCAGAACCTGGCCAACATAAAAAACAATAAATAGCCAATCAGAAAATAAATTCAAATAATCCAGCTTTCTTTCAACAGATACTGAAAAAAAGCAGCCACAAGAAAATACAAAAATAAAAAGTGACTAAAATGAACTTGCAAAACACCATCAATTGTGCTACCTCACAGAAACCTTAAAACAGCTAAAAGTACTGCATAGTGAAAGTGCATTAAAATTACAAAAAATACAATCAAATACACGTTCAACCTCACTAACATGAATAACAAAACTAAATGCCTACTTATACAGGTCATTGATTGACAAATCTAAATGCATAGGTCCATGTTAGTGAAAGTTAAAAAATACATCAAAAATAAAATACTTGCCACAGAATCAGAGTAGATGACAATGACACCATGTAATAGCACTGGTTAATATAACTAAAACACACAACCATAAACCTTTAAATGTGCAAATATTTATTAAAACTTACTTTCACATCAGCCACACTCTCACCATGTGCACATTGTGAGTTCTAGAATCCAAAATGAATACCACAAAAAGAGCACTATATTGTAATAAAACTACTAAAATGGATGACACATTTTCATCACAACCTATCACAGATAGCTACACAAATAGAACAGTAACAACAACCAGTAACAAACAATGAAAATCAAAGAAATCTGTTTTCGCTATTCGATGCAGCTTGCCTTGCAGCTGCAGCTACATGTAAATTTTCTGCAAACCCAAAATCAAACTTCATGGTTATCCCCACCACCCTTGGTATCTCCCAATCCACCCAAACACTTCATGTATCCATGATGTTGCTCCACCCAAAATGTTGGATAGCCGTGGCTACCACACGTCCACAAACCCATGATGTATCATTTGGCGTATAAAGCTTCAGCTGCACAGACTTCCACTTTTACCCATGCGTTGCAACGCTGCACACTGGGTGGGTGCTGGATAGCCACGGTTAAACACCCCAGCCATTGCTGTTCCTGGGTGCAATCCTCAATATGCCAATTGCACCCTTTTTGCAAAGCCACGGCTATAGGAATTCTTTAAAACCAAAACAAATTGACTATGGAAGATGAAAGAGACAGTAGTAATACCATAGTACTTAAAAGGTGTCATTACAATTAATGACTGCTCATGGAGTTATTTAAAGTAGATGGTAATAAAGAAAGTATACATAGCAGTTAGGATACAAGAAACTGGACTTAGGTAGGGTGGATGAGGTTCAAAAACAGGTAAAGGATGTGTTGGACACAAGGAATGAAAATGTGGTGCATAGTGACTTCTATAATCAAAAGCACAAAACAGCACAAAATGGTGCCTTTTATACTTTTTAAAATCAAAACCACAAAAACAGGACTATATTTACTATGCAAAATACTAAAATGGCTGACACATTTTGACAGTAACATATCACAGACAAGTACAACATTACAACAGTAAAATCAACCAATTACAAACACTGAAACAAACACATCATACATACTCTGCTCTTACAAATTAGTAGAAATTCAAACTCCTGGAGACAGAGAAAGACTGCAGATATCATGTCAGGTTTTAAAACTGTGTGACTGATCGGAGACAGTTGGCTTTTTTGGTTACTCGCTTTTTGTAAGAAACTAAATATTAACATGGAACTAGGTGATTTTACAATTACATGGTTTGGACTCCGGGAAATGCTTTGGCACCAAGTATTTCCGAAATTGTTCAGACTGAGAAGTACAGGGCAGCCAGACATCATACTAATTCATTGTGGAGGCAATGATTTGGGTAATGTACGAGGTGTGTCGCTTGCTTTGAAGATGAAGGAGGACTTGGAAAAACAAATGGAACTTTTTCCTCACACCATCTTTTTCTTTTCCAATCTGACTCAGATAAAAAAATGGAGACAGACCACTATATTTAATGGTAACATTGAAAAAAATCACAGAGAAATGTTAATAAAGTAGTTTCAGCATTCATGACAGACCACAAACTATTATGGATTTCAAACAACACCATACAGTTCTACATAACCAATTTGTATACACATGACGGAGCACTCCTAACCGATGAAGGTAATGAGACGTTTCTTCATAAAATTGAAGCAGTACTTCAAATATGCTAAAATACTACAGTCAGTGTACCCCAAAACAGTCTACCCAGGAATACTTATCAAATATAAATACACAAATACAATTAAAAAACATCCAAAAACATTTTTCAGTATAACTGTGTCTAGAGTTCATTGACTTTTTTTATAGCAATTGTTACAAGATGATACTTGGGAGAGACGTCTGATGAGAGCTTTTTTGTGTGTTCCCTCATCCCCTACACCAAGGGCCTCATTACGAGTTTGGTGGTAGCCATGGAGCTATTAGCTCCATGGCTGCCGCCAAACCAGGCTCCTTTACCAGGTTCCCAGAATGGGGAATTACCGGGCCATTCCGAGTTTGGAGTGCCCGGTAATTCCTCCCTCTGGGAACCCAAGCCCGGACCTTCCCCATTCCCATCTGAGCACCCATAGGGCTCAATGGGAATGGGAGAGAGAGCTAACAACAGGCTGATTACGACCGGCCCGTTGTTAGCTCCTTCTTCCCCTCGCGGAACCCGGTAACGACACCTGGTTTTACCAGGCGTCCTTACCGAGTCCCCAGATTGAGGTGCAGATTGGTTATTTCCCCTGGAAGACCGCACATCTATGGAAAAAGAGGTCCCTCACCCTCAAACACACAAAGATGGATAACTATTCCTTGGCAAAAGCAGCAAAGGCGTATGACAACATACAAGACAAGCATAAATTGTTCAGTAGAACAGAAACCAACAATCTGCTCCAGACCTACCAATACAGATTCAGAACCAGATTCAGCAAGGAGAAAGCAATCATAGAGGTGGGTGACGAGGCCTCCAACATCCTTGACGATGGCCACCCCTGACTTCTTCTTATACTTGACCTCTCGCTCATTTTTTGATACAGTAGACCACCAGGCACTTAAGGACACCCTACATCAGTGCATGGGGATCAGCAACCTTGTCCTACACTGGTTCAAGTCCTACCTCGCCAACTGCAAGCAGTTTGTTCAGATGGACTCCTCTTGATCGTCAATGCTACCAGCTACCTGTGGAGACCTCAGGGTTCCATCCTCTCCCTAGAGATCTACAATCTATACATGGAGCCGCTGGGAGCCCTCCTAGCACACACAACATACACAACACCGATGACACACAGTTATACCTCAAGACCTACTCCAACAAGGACATCCATATGCTCAAAACCTGCCTTTTGCTGATCCAGTCTTTGATGTGCTTACTTGAAGCTCAGCCCCTCCAATAACAAATTCCTACTCCTCACCAACAACACAGCTCACCCAGACATACAGACTTGGCTATCAAGCATGAACTCTGAGGGCTTCACACCCAAGCTCACCTCTTGCGCCAAGTCCCTTGGGTTCCACATCAACAAACAACTCTCCTTCAAGAAACACACAGCTTTGTACCTCTCCCTCCTGTGAAATGTCAAGCCCTTCCTCCCCCTGGGCAGCTTTAGATCCACTATTCAAGTATTGGTCCTATCCTACCTGGATGGAGGCAATGCACTCGTCGAAGGCCTCCCATCATCCTCCCTAATACCACTGAGAAGTTTCCTGCAAGCAGCTGCATGCCTGATCAAGCAGATATGACCACATCAACCCAGCCCTCATCAACCTTCACTGGCTCCCACTGCATGCACAAATCACCTTCAAGTCTTGCTCAATCATCTATAAGGCATTCGAACTCAAGTCACCCAGCTAAGCTACCTTGTGGAGAAACACTGCACCTCTGGCAGACAGTGCACCACAAGAAGCCAGGACACATGCAGACTTGAAATTCACCACTGCAACAATGAAAAGACCAGAAAAGCAGAAAAGAAGCCTTCTCTGCCTATGCCTCAATACTATGAAACCTCCTCCCCATTGGTTTTAGACTCGCCCCCACGTTCATACAATTTAGAAAAGACCTCAGTACCCATCTTTTCAAGGAGTCTCTCCTCCTCACCACCTAGGCCATCACATCGACCCTCACGCCCCCTGACTCACTAGATGCCACCCACCCCTCTCTTCCCTGCCACATGGTACAGCTATACCCCTCCTCTGTGCCCCTCTGTATCCTACGCCCACTGTATATATGATCTGTTGTTACACCAGAAAAGCACGCCTTTATGCCTCTGCAATGTTGTACAACTCTGTAAAGTGCTCCATTATGTTTCTGTGTTAGTGTATATCTCTGTAAAGCACTCTGTTGCCTCTGAAAGCTAGATCTGCACTCAATAAATACCATAGTAATAATAATAATACATCTTCTTTACATCCTTCTTTACTCTGGGTTGCAGGCACATATGAATGTCAAATGGTTGCAAAGAACCCGATGGGAATTGCTGCAGACCATAACTACAAATGTGACAGACTTTCATGACTCTCCAAAATAGGTATGCCCTTGACCTTATGCCCATGAAAGGTGGTGTGTGTGCAAAAATGGGTCTGTCTTGCTGCACGTACACATCTGCCCACTATGAGGAAAATGGGACCCTCAAGATGGTACCTTGAAAGAAGTGAACACAAAAATGGTGGAAGAGCTCGAAGACATTGTGGATGATGAGTGGTTGTTATACCTGTTCTCATGGATACCAACCTGGTTGGCTAACATATTCAAAATACTAGTGGCCTTACGGGTACTTTTATTACTAGCTTTCTGTGTCTTGAGAATAACAATAAGCCAATGCAAAAAGACTGCCAATAAGGCAGGAGTAATATAAATAGTGATACATTTGGATACTCACATGCATGATTATAAACAAACAGATGACTTGCCCCGTACACAAACAAAGGAAAGCCTACTGCACCTCCTGGGTTTAAATTGACCTGGAGTCCAAACGAACACATGAGACGTGGATGTAGCTTGAGGGGGGGTGAGTAAAATATGGATACCCAAAGAGCCCTATCTGGGGAGAGCAGAAGAATGAGTGCGGTCGAGGACTCGACCAGAGGGGGGAGTGTTCGGAGGCAGATGAATGCATCATCCATTGCTTCTGTCCCTACGCTGCATCAACACCACAAAGGTGAGAGGTATTACTCAGGTAGCTGTTTTGCCCGTATCCCACATTGATGCTGCAGGATTTGGAGACAATTCAACCTGAAGATGGTAAAAGCATTCAAACTAACGTTGTAACAGCAAAATCACATGCATTAGACACAAAGCAAACATGAGCTTCACATTAAGAACATGTAGAATAGTTAATATATGCCTTTAGACATGTAGCCATTTTCCTAAAAATGGAAGACACAGCATGCCTTTCAATAAGCACAGGCATCAAGACCTTGAGAAAACTCAAAAGACTCAATTCACAGAAATACATATCCATGCACATCTCAGAAAGTGGCTGGCAATTAGTGCCATGGCTAAATTGAAATACGGGAGGATCGGAAACTGGGAACAAAGGCATGAGATAGCAGTTCCCAAGACGCAAGCAGTATACTCCCAGTTCTTTTATAAGAGCACACCAGCCTTTGTTAGCCAGGTGCAGTACAAGAGTAAGCCAAAAGACTCCATGAAGAATAACTCAAGAGTGTCCCTGATGGCAACAGAAAACACAACACACACATCAATATTAGCTAAAACCTCAATAAATTGGAGGTCGATCTTTTCCCAAAAAAGTCCCATCACACGTGACCCATATCACTGGCCATTCATTAGAAAGGAACACAGATATGGCACTTGCGATAAGCCCTAAAATCACACATAGACACGAACCGCTGCACAAGGCCAAGTACAAGGGGATTGCCTGGTCTCATGGCATGAGAATGAGGGATGCAAACTTTTAATTGAAGGAAGCAAGTTCAATGGGCCTCGCTCTACGTACTCTAGGTTTGGCTCATATCTTGATGATCTGCCAAATGTCCAAGGTTGGTTAGCAATGTGTCAACCTATCAAAATCCTTAGTGTCATACCGTCCATCAAGTAGTATGCCAACAAATCCCTTGTCAATAGATGATGTGTTTTATCCATGATCAAAATAGGGTGTTTCCAGGTGGAGCACTCAGATACCTGTAACCCAATGAACTGTTTAACCCATATGTAATTCATATGTAGCCAAACCAACTAACCTATTCCCAGTCCCTATAAGCTTTGTATGCTGATATAAGGTTATGTCATTGATGACACAATTGTAGTAGTTAAGCAATTGTTTTTGGTTAACATATCGAGTGTATTGTGGATAGACGTTTCTCCTCCCCTCTCCTTTCTTTGTGTGGCCTGCTCCCTGGCTGAGACTGTGTGTGGCAGCAGAGAGGAATCAGCTGCTTATGAGGACAGGGGCCGGTCATGGGAGCGCGGCGGCTGTCTGCTCCAGTGTGCAGGGCTTGCAAGGGCCGGAGAGAAGCGTTTGAATGCCTGCGCTCTCTAGCTGTTACGCTGGCTGACCTTTGTTCTCTCAGGGCTTGCTGAAGGAAAAAGAATGCTCGAGTGTACAAAGGCCCTCTTTGGGGAGCGTGCACATGCATATACAGTCCCCTCCCCTTCCTCCAGTGAAATCCTTTGTGCTGGGGTCTGGTGCCACGAAATGCCCAACTCCCGAGGCGTGAACTCCTTCCAGCATGCTTGGGAGGGGCCACCTGCATCGGGGTTGCAGGGCATTGTTCTTTTAGCAAATGCCATTTCCATTCCAGCCGTGGGGCTTACATTTCCATGTTATCATCTATCTTTGTCACCCTTTATTGGCTCTCAGACACTTTTCCATTGTACTCTATTTGGACCCCAGTGCTGCCACCACATTACGGTCGATCACGGTATCTGACTGCCCAACGTGTTGAGTGGAGCCATTACATTTTCTTTCATACTGAGCATGGATTGTTGGAGCACCTGAAATAACACTGCTGTGGGGGTGTTTTTTTTTTTTCCTCATTGGTTGCTTCTGGCTGATATGTTTCTGCAAGCACCTACATCCTGTCTCTTCTGGGTTGTGATTGTGTTCACAGCTTGTTCATCTTTTTACGGACAAGTTCTCCCACTGACCACTTTCTGAACCCGTTCACCATTGGTGTACTCCTTCTCACCTTTTCACTGGCAGGCTGAGTGGCTCCCTTGATAACTTCCCCACCTTCGTTTTCATGACCATGTTCTGCACTGTTCTCTCTGGCCCATTTTCGGCTGTTGAGGAGACGAGAGGCGAAGGGCTGCAAAGACTGAAGGTGCTCGATTAGACTTGAAAGAGGCCCTTGCCAGCACAAGTGCATTGTAAGTGACACATGACTTGTTAGGGTGATTTTAGTGACAATCATCGTTTTGGTGGATCACAGGACAATGTGATGTTAACATGACTGGGATCTCGTTTCATGAGTTACGTTTTGATATATTACACTTGGACCAGAGCATCAAATGTTGGCCCAGTACTGGAGCGGACATGGAAATTAATACTTTGATCTATTGTCCCCCTTTGCCATTGCCACCTCCTTGCAGTGCCCCCGCTTCTAGATCCTTCAATGGTTGCCTGTGTTTGTATCAGTTTGAGGGGGGTAGCGGGTGCAATTCTTTTATGATGGTGGTTGCGGTGTTAGTTAATGTTTGCTATGGTTTTATTTTCAAAAACACGTGATATTGCTTATTTTATATATACAATAATCTATCCTTCTGGATACTAGCACAATGTGGCCAGGGTTAATTGCTATATACCGTTTCCATCATTGGGCTTAGGTAATGATGGGGATCTTAATAAGTATGTTATTTGGTGTGTTAGTTCACTAGTATACTGCATTTAGTACTTGATTGTGGTTGCCATTTGACCTGGATAGTTTTTCATTGCTACATTGGGGGGTTCCGATTGATAATTACTTATTCTTGAGTTAAGGACTCTCGCATCTCTATGTATTCCTGGCATGTGGTGTGGTAAGTGTTTTGTTGGCTGTCGGCTCATGTTATGATATGGGGAATATGCAGCTCTTCATTGTATCATACTGCACACCACGTGTTGACTGTTTGTGGCGGTGCACTATCTGCTATGTCTGGGGAGATTTTATTGGCACTATTGGGGTACTGTGCCCTTGCTGCCGTGATCTGGATGTGCCTTTTGTTGTGGGCTACGTGTATCAGCTTGTTTTGACTGCTGGGATGAGGGGGCATTTATTGTTTATTTATTTACAGATGGTTGGGCTCATTGCTTTGTGGTTGTTTTTTCTTGTTGAGGTATGTATATGGATTTAGGGATTGCAATTTGGTTTTTGGTTTTCAGCAGTGATGCTTGTGTTCATGTATGGGCAATTGTAATCTTATTCGGGAGGGGTGCCAGGGGTATTGTTTTTTTTTTCTTGAGCGCTTGTAACGTTGGCGTCATATTTCTGTTTTAGGGGGTTAGCATTTTCTTTGTTTTTTTTTTTGAACAAGTGTTTACTTTTTGGTTTCATTTCGGACCTTTCACTATGTCTGTTAGCAGGGAATCGCGTATTTCGATCACCGCATGGAATATTAATGGTATGAATAATCCGGTGAAACGGCAGAAGATTCTTAATTGTATTGAGGATATGAAATGTGATGTTTGTTTTTTGCAGGAAACTCACCTATTGAAAGAGGATGTAAGTGTTTTACAGAAGAGGTGGGTTGGCAGTGCCTTTACCTCATGCGATTCCAGTAGAAGCAGGGGTGTTGCAATTCTTGTTCGAAAAGGTTCGCCAATTAAGATTTTGAAAACTTGCAGTGATAAAGCAGGCAGGATGGTTGCTCTTTTTATGGATATTCAGGGGACTAAGAATGTGTTTTGCAGTGTTTATGCTCCATCTATGGATGATGGTTCCTTCTATAGGGATGTGTCACAATTTTTGCTTGATCTGTATTGTCCCAATATTTTGATTGGAGGCGATTTTAATTTGGTTTATGATCCTTCTATTGATCGTTCAACTCAGAGGATGATTCAGAGGAAAGATGTTCATTATCGTTCATTTAGGACTCTTATTGAGGATTTTGATTTGAAAGATTGCTGGAGGCTGCAACACCCTGATGTCAGGGAGTTTACCTTTTATTCTGGCTCGCATTCTAGTTATTCGAGAATTGATATGCTACTCACGGCGGGTGGGATGACCGCGAATTTGTTGGACAGCAGTATTGGCTCTATTGCTGTTACTGATCATGCTCCTGTCTTTATGAGGGTAGCTCCGAACTTTGAGTGCTGTAGATCGTTTCAATGGAAAATGAATACATCAATTTTATATGATGATGTCCTATTGGAGAAGCTTCGGACTGAAGCTGAATTTTCTGTGTTGGAAAATACTTCGGAAGAACTTAGTCAAAGAACTATCTGGGAGGCCTTTAAATGTACAATGCGAGGTCTTGCTCTAAGTTTGTCTAGCAGCAAAAGGAAGAAAATGGATAGGTTGACTTCGGATATTGATGCTCGTATTATTGAGGTGACGAGAGAATTGGTGTGTACTCCGAATGATGATGGTAAGAGGAATGAGTTAAGGAAGCTGAAGAAGGAACTGGATGACATTTTGAGTATGAAAGCTAATAGCGATTTGTATAGGATCAAATGTACTTATTTCAAACGAGGCGAAAAGTGCGATAAGTGGCTAGCTTACAGATTGAGACAACAACACTCTGAGGGTGCCATTACTTCAGTTCAGGATGGGAATGGTGTGACCACTTTTAATCCGCGTGAGATTAATGCAGTCTTTCAGACCTTTTATGCTGATTTATATAGAAATTAATCTGATGTTACTGGTCAAGGTGAACATTTTATGCGCAGGTTGGATGTTCCAAAGGTTAATTGTGATGAGAAGGAAGAGTTGAACAGACAGGTCACAATTGATGAAATCAGGTTTGCCATTGGTAAATTGAATTCTGGGAAGACTCTGGGACCTGATGGTTTACCGGTTGAGTTCTATAAAATTCTGCCAGAAAGGGTGTTGGGTCTTTTGAAGGATATGTATACTGAATCCAAGGAAGCTGGACTTCTCCCGTCGTCTACAAACCATGCTACTATTTCGGTCTTTTTAAAGAAGGGCAAGGATGGTAACTTGCTGTCAAATTATCGACCAATCAGTTTGATAAACACTGACAATAAGATTTTGGCTAAATTACTTGCTTTACGGATTGAACAACTCATGCCGAAGCTTATTCACACTGACCAATCTGGGTTTGTTAAAGGCCGTAGGACTTCCAGTAATATCAGGAATTTGCTATTGACCATGTCCCATGCACAGGATTTAGATGAAGACGTGGCAATTTTCTCCCTAGATGCTGAGAAAGCATTTGATCGAATTAACTGGCAATATTTGTTTATGGTTTTACGAAATATGAACATGGGAGAAGAATACATTGCGTGGGTGGCCCTTTTATATGCTCGCCCCACAGCCGATGTTAAAACTAATGGCTTATTGTCGGAATCTTTTGATTTACATAGGGGCACTAGGCAAGGTTGTCCATTGTCCCCATTGTTGTTTGTCCTAGACATTGAACCGCTGGCTATTGCATTGAGATGTGATTTGAATTTGCAAGGTGTTTCCTTTCACGGTGTTGAACAGAAGATTTGGTTCTACGCAGATGATCTTTTATTAGTTTTGAGGAACTTGGATTTGTCTTTGCATTCGTTGATGAACACACTTAATTGGTTTCATGAAGTGGCTGGATATAAGATTAACTGGTCTAAATCGGAGGTAATGCCGGTGACTGCACATTGTGATAAGTCTTTGGTGGTGGGGTTTGGATTTCAATGGTGTGAGAAAAAACTGAAGTACTTGGGGGTTTGGTTGACTCCGGATGTCAGTGATATGGTTGAAGAGAACATGGGTATGGTTTGTAAGGAACTGAAATTGAACGGCCAAAGGTGGTCGGTATTGCATCTATCTCTGTGGGGTAAGGTAAATGCGCTAAAGATGAATGCTGCACCAAAAATTAATTATATTCTGAGTATGCTTCCCCTGAAAATTGGTCAATCTTTTTGGATGTTGATTGATACCACTCTCCAGTCCTTTCTTTGGGATGAGAAACTGCCAAGACTGAAGCTTTGGAAACTCCAGCTTCCGGTTGAGAAGGGGGGACTAGGTGTCCCAAATTTGAAGGCATATCATTTGGCCTTCTCGTGCCAATTTTTTCTTCCTTTTTTGAAGGATTCTCCTAGTGTGTGGGCGATGGCAGACGCAAGTGTGATGGGCCCACTCGCCCCAAGAGCGATATTCACGACTGTTAGCAAACATGCTAGTAGATGCCCCTTGACAGAGTTTCTAAGAGACGTTTGGAAGAATATCTATGATATGTGTGGCTCGGTTGCTCTGAAATCGCCTGATGTATCTCTGTGGTTGAATAAAGCTATAACGGACAATGGCAAGTTGTTGTTTTGGCCGGAGTGTTTTCTTGGCGGAATTCAATGGATTAGTGATGTTTTTAAAGATGGAAAATGGATTGACTTTGCTGAGTTAAGTGCTACTTTTACTGTTGAAAATGTTTCTATCTCGGACTTCAGGAAATTGAAGAGATGTATTGGTGAAGTGCATTGTGACGGGGATGCGAATGTTGAACTTTTCACTACTGGCGTTCAGTCACTTGCGAGTAGGGTTTATCATCGAATTGTATCGAATTATAAGGAGAATACTGAATTACTTAATGAATGGAGCAGAAGAGTGGGTTGTGAAATTACTTCTGACCTGTGGCTTGTGATGTGTGCGAATGTGAAGCTTTGTTCAATAAGTTTGACTGAACGTTCGAGACAAATTAAAATTCTCAATAGAGTTTTTTGGAGCCCGGAAAGGCTTAAAAATAGAGGTGTGTCTGATTCTGATGTTTGTTGGTGTTGCTGGAGTGAGAAAGGCAGCATGGAACATTTGCTGTGGGACTGTGTGAGGGTTTGTGGTTTTTGGCATGAGGTTTGTATTATTTGTCTCGGGGTTCTGAACCAAAATGTTGACCTGGATTTTAAGACTATGGTGCTAGGCTGCGATGATTTACTTGACGACCTTTCACTATCGGAAAAGAAATTTTTGTTCAGAGGTGCTTCTATTTGCAAAAAAATGATTTTGAGGAGCTGGAAATCGTGTGTCTCACCAATATTGGAGGTTTGGATTACAGAAATTGAGAAATTAGCGAATATTGAGAAATTTATATACAGAAAAATGGGAAAATTGAGTTTATATACGAAGGTCTGGGGAGCTTTTTTGAGTAGGTACTAGTTCATCGTTAAATTGTATATTTAAGTTTTTTTTTTTTTTCTCTTTCTTTTTCTATTCCTACATGTTTATTTCCTTTATGCTGTGTTATGATACTTTGTGATTTATTGTTCAGTCCTGTTCTAATTACTAAAATTAAAATAAAGAATTTAAAAAAAACATATTGAGACAACAAGATTTCAATGCTTGTATGCTGTCTCGATTTTGACTTGATGAGAATAAAGCTGGATTGTGCCATGCACTTTGTCTATTTCGTCATTTTGTCTGGTTTGGACTGATTCCTATTCCTCTGGGTCTATTTGGGATTTTGGGTCTACCTTAACAACTTTGTGTGGTTTCTAATGTTGAGAAGTGTGATCTGCTCCTTTTGAAGGGTGCCAATATCATCATGCTCAAGACTGATGTAAGAACATTTGCGGCCCTAGGTGAAAATAAGGTTTTCACCCTCTTACCCCAAACCCCACCAGAGATGTAACCTTTACCCTTACACCACTGCAAACAAACATAATTTGTGGTCGGCTGACCAGCACACAGTTAATGCCTCTACCCTGCACAATGCCACACACCCCAGAGTCTATCACATTACATCCCCCTTATTCATAAAGCTACATGTCCTAGCCCCAGATTGCACCACCACCAAACGCATCAAATTACACCATGCCTCTACCTATAGATTACGTCACCATCTAGTCCCAGATTGCACTAATTCCCAGTTTGCATCATAGTCCGAGATTGCAAATAACCCCAACACCTTAATTGCACCATGCTCCATCTTCCACATTGCACCATGCCCTAGCCCCATGAGAGTCCAAATCTGTGCCCCCCCACTCCCAAGGTTCCAGTGCAGTGACCTGGAATTGGTCA
Source organism: Ambystoma mexicanum (assembly GCF_040938575.1). NCBI lineage: Eukaryota > Metazoa > Chordata > Amphibia > Caudata > Ambystomatidae > Ambystoma > Ambystoma mexicanum. Next base: position 710,001,481 of record NC_090933.1, read on the forward strand.
CATCCACAAAGTAAATGACTGTCTGGGACTCTGAAATGATCCATTGCGGGTTAACTGTCCCACATTCATAACCCATATAATCGCTAGGGAAAAGGCACAGTATACAGGCTCAGAGAGGGCACTGTGGCCTTGTTTGCCTTTCAGAACAGAAATGCCTCACTGTAATACGTAGTATGCTGTGTGCTTGTCTACTTTGAAATGTGTACCTCTGTCCCTCCATTTATTTAGTAACAAGTGTTTGATAGTGCATTCAGTGAGCATACCTAAACCCTGATCACCCTTTATACTAGTTAGATAGCTCATGATGTTAAGTGCTTGAATGGCAGCTGAGATCTACAGTTACCCGGCAGGGCACACAATTGAATCTCAGCCTGCCAGACTAGTACTTGGAGTTTTGCTTTTCCCAACAGAAATGGGGGACTTCACCTCCCAGAATGCACAGGAATACTCACTGAGAGCCCATCAAAAATGTGGATGAAAGGAAACACAGACAAAGTAACCAAACGTAAGTTGTAAAGTCAGGTCCTAATGTAATCCATCACTTTTGTACCGAAAAAAGACCTTTCAAATGGAAGAAGTTGTTCTATACAAAACCAGCTACATTATATTGAATTACGTTTGAGTTTACTCTACTTTCCCCTCTATAATTACATTTCTCATACAGTAAACCTAATGTTTCACCTATCATCAAGAAGGTAAACCCACACAATAGATTATATTTAAGTTGGGTGAGGTTTCGTGCAGGGGGGGCAAAGTTACAGGGGTGGTCCCAAATGTTTTTTCTTTTTCCATAGACTGAATGGGGAAAAACTTTGCACATGGCTACAGGCCGAACGGTTGGCCGGATTTTCACCAAATTTGCGGCAGGAGTGGGGGCTTGGGTCAGAAAGCGTGCTTTTGTCTGTTTGGTGGAAATCTGAACAGTAGTTTTGTTGCAAAGGACTGAAATGTGTGTCCCAAAAAATGTGTGATATCTGGGTCCGCACTGCGGACCCATTTCCCTGTTCGCTCCGCGGATCGAAGTCTCATTGGCCTTCGGTACGCCGTGATGTCGGCAAACATTGGATGTGGCCGGTGGTTGGCTGAAGGGAAGTGTGCTGTGCGTCAAAGTTTTTGGGAAACGCTGACATTGTGTATCAGATTATAGTGTTGTGGTGTGTGTGGCAAGGCTTTAAGTCATTGTATGCATGGCTGGGACTCTTGTACATAGCAGTGTGCGCACTAAAATTAGTTATATCTGGCGTCCCATGTTCCTGTTCCCCACACAGTGAAAAGTGTGAGTGCACTGCAGTGTGCAGTGACTGGATGTGTCAAAAGTGTCCCATGACGGAAGCATGTTGTATCGGAGAACAATGCGGTGGCGAAAGGGCCTGAAAAACATAGTGTATGGCATCTGTTGGTGCGAAGAAGGGATTGAAATGGTGCAGGAGTGAGAAGTGCTTCATGTGATATATCGCATTAGAAAAAGACAGTGGTTTGATAGCAGTATTTGTGCATACTCCGCCAATGCGTGGTTACGTCAACAGGCAACAATGTTGTGTGGTCATTGCAGGCAGTATTCGTAATGACATTCCAGCTGCAGCAGCGATGTCCTTCTGTGATGAGTGGTGGCATGCACATTTGCAGAAGGGGAGTGTATTGTACGAGACATGAGGATTTAAACATAGCGTGTACTATAGTGTGCAGTGTGAGGTAAGTCCGTAGCCCCTTCGATGCATGGCTGCAGCCCTAGCATAGAAAAGTATGTCCACTGGTTGAAAGTAGGTGCCACATTGTTGCTTTGTGTGTGTGATTTGGCTGCAGTGCATACAATGTTGGTTGTATGGGTGTGGTGTTTGGTAGAGCAGCCTACAATTGTCAGTGTATGGGTGGAGATGCAGCAGTGACCAGTCATGCACTGTGTCCACTGGATGCACTAATGGAATAGTGTACATATAGAAGAGGTCACAGTGCACCTGGTTCTTATATGTGCTTGCGTAGTGTGTATTGCGGAGATTAGTAAGTGTTGCAGTGTACTACGCACCATTGGGTCTATGCACATAGTAGAGTGTTGGGATCAGGCCCAATGTTGTCAAGTGTATCTTATTTGTTTGGTTAGTATGCTTATAATGGTTTGTGATTGGAACTGGGTAGCGGTGCCAAACACAGCGATATGTTTCTGCATTACAGTAAGTGGAACACGTGTGCCTGCCTCCCTGCTTTATGGTGTGGTGGTGGGGTGGAAGTGCAGGTGGGTATGTTGCCTTTGTGATGTCTGGTACATGCCTACATGTTCGCCTGCATGGCTCTGTCATGTTGTGGTGGGTGTGTCCTAGGCCTAGACTGTTGGGTGCATGGACGAAGGCCGTAGGTTGTAGGCCATGCACCCAACAGGCTAGGCCTGCATGACAGCCACCACAACATAGTGCAACAATGCAGTTTCACACTGCATGCATTTGTAGTTAGTGAGTAGCACACAATGGTTGTGGAGGACATTGTACACTTGATAGAACATCAGAAGCGAGCATCCATGTGTACATTAGCATATGGTGTTCATCATTGGCCCTGGTGCACAATAGGGAGCCACATGTCACCATTTGTGTTTGCTTTGGATAGGCCCGTGTAAGGCACTTGCTTGAGGAAGTGCTTTAACACATTGTGCCATGCAAGGAAGTCTTCAGCATCGCAAAAGTGCAATATGGTCAATGTACACATCCACTCACATACTGTCCAGCATAGGTAACACAACATCATGGAGCCATGCATGTAAAGATGCGGATAGTGTGAAAGTTGGCAGGTGCAAATGCAGATGAGGAGTGCATTACACATGACATGAGGAGTAAAACATGGGTTGTACTAGGGTGTGCTGTGTGTGGTCAGGCCTAAGTGGACAATGACGGTAGAGCAATGGCAGAAGGGGAGTACAATGAAGACCACATGAAACTTGAAACTTACACTGCTGTACGGTGTGTTGCGTGTGCTACGGCCATAGCCCCTTCAATTAATGGGTGGCCACTGTGCACCGCCAAATATGTGCCGTGGGGTCAAGTAGGTTTTACATTGTTGCCTTCGATGGGTGGTTTGTGATAATAGCATAACATGTTGGATTCATGGGTGTGGGGATTGGTTGCAATCGTTAAACTGTGTAGTCAATGCATGGACCTGATGGAGTGACGACTCCTCTAGGTATTGTTCAGCACAGGCAACACAACGTCATGGAGCCATGCATGTGGACCCATGCATGTAAAGATGTGGCCAGGGTGAAAGTTGGCAGGCGCATTTGGAGATGGGGAGTGCATTACTCATGACATGAGGAGTAAAACATATGTTGTACTATTGTACTAGGGTGTGCTGTGTATGGTGAGGCCCAAGCGGTCAGTGACGGTAGAGCAATGGTAGAAGGGGAGTACAATGAAGACCACATGAAACTTGAAACTTACACTGCAGTACGGTGTGTTGCGTGTGCTACGCCCGTAGTCCCTTGGATGAATGGGTGGCTACCGTGCACTGCCAAATTTGTGCCCTGGAGTGAAGTAGGTTTCACATCGTTGCATTCGATGGGCGGTTTGTGATCATTGCATAACATGTTGGGTTCATGGGTGTGGGGATTGATGGCAATTCTTATACTGTGTAGTCGATGCTTGGACCTGATGGAGTGACGACTCCGCTAGTGTGTCCTGTGGGAGCAGTGGTGAAGTAGTGGATGATTAGAAGTGCTTAGGGGTGACCTGCATGGACCTGGCCACTTGTTCACCTGCATGACTCTGTTATGTTGTGCTGGGTGTGGTCAAGGTCTAAACCGTTGGGTGTATGGCAAAAGGCCATAGGGCGTAGCCCAGGCATCGAAGAGCCTAGGCCTGCACTATAGCATGCCACCATAACGCAGACATCCAGTTTGAAGTATGCATGTCTGTGATGGTGGTGACGTTCAATAAATGATTCAGCTGGACCTTGTAGATGTGGTAGAAAAGCATACGTGATCTCATATGTGTGCAGCCCCATATGGTGTACATTATTGCAGCACTTAGGACAATAGGGAGCAACATGGCGCTATTTGCGTTTGTCATGAGTTGCCCTTTGCAGTACCCATCCTATGTTACGTGTGTGGATTGTGGTATGTGGCAATGGCCCCCTTCATGAGGCCATTATGTTGCTGGGTGTGGGTAAGGGCTACACAAGAGCCTATCCCTTGATGACAGCCAGCACACCATAATGCAGCCATACAGAGTTGCCTCGGTATCTCTCCGAGGATGGTCACCTTTGATAAATGGGTGCGGAGAGCATGGTGGAACAACCAAAGTGAGGTGCTATGCGTTCATGAGCACATGGTGTAGCTCATTGCACGTGTTGCCTAGTAGGGAGCCATATGTCAGCATTTTCTTTTGCTATGGGATGCCCTTTACATGACCCTTGCTTGAGGAAGTGTTTTGGCATATTGCACCATGAAAGGAAGTCATCAGCATCACAAAGTTGCAAAATGGACAATGTACAGAGCTACTCACATACCGTTCACCACAGCCAACACAACGGCATGGTGTCATGCATACAAAGATGTGGCCAGGGTGAAAGTTGGCATGCGCATTTGCAGATGGGGAATGCATTACACATGACATGAGGAGTACAACGTGGGATGTACTAGGGTGTGCTGTGTCTGGTGAGGCCCTAGCATCTTGCATGCATGGCTGGAAGCCTTGCACTAAGAGCTATTGTGGTTGCTTGTAGGTACTCCTCAAATTGTTGCCTTTTGTGTCTGATTTGTGAGTTGTACATGCATTGTTGATTCCATGGTTGTGCTGTTTGTTCACACATGGTACATTTTTCAGTGCATGCCAGGAGCTTATGCAGTGAACCGTTCTGCAGTGTGTCCCTGATTGCTGTGTTTAGAAAGTGTGTGTGTAGCAGTGCATAGGGTTGAACTGCATTGTGCATGTTATTGAGTAGTGTGCATTGCGCAGATTGCTAACTACTGTACTGTACTTTGAAGTATTGTATTTTTGAAGTTGGTGGAGTGCTGGGAGGAAAATAAAATACTTCTACCTGTAGTTCGTGGTGCTGTGCACCGCTCTTGGTGAATGTGGACGCTGAAAGCGTGGTTCGGTTTGGAGAGCTGTTACCTGGAGGTGCTTTTACATGACAGCAGACCTATACTGTGAGTGTGTAAAGGTATGTCTGCAGTGTAGTGCAGAGATGATAGTGTTCAAGGCAGAGGTCTTGCATGTGAATGCTACATGCGTGTGTGACTATTGAATACTATGTAATGTGGGAGTGTTGCATATACAATAGTGGAAACAGAAGAAGGAGTGACTCTGCTTTACTTGGGTGTGGCCCTCGCTGTAGGTGGGAAGGCACACATGCTACAATCTGCCCTTCTGACCATGGTGCCTTTGAAAATGGAACTGTGGGGATTATCCAATGAGGTGTCGAGGGTGTGGTTGACATTCTCATCATGGGTGATACCTTTGTGCAAGATCTGCACAGGTATGCTGTGGAAAGAGGCTTTGATACTAACTTTCAGCTGGAAGGAGTGGAGGCTTTTTGGGGCACAGTCTATGAGTGAGGTTACGGTGCCATGGCTCTCCTTTGTACATGCTTGGCCTCAGTCGGTACTGTGGATTTTGTGGTCGTGCATTATGGAGCGCTACATTTGGGGTATTTGTCGTGCTCACGTTTGCTCCGTCACCTCAAGAAGTCGCTGACAGCAGGGATGCAGATTTTTCCCACTGCAAGGTTTTTTTCTCCTCGTTACCACCAAGAGGTGCTTGGGACCATGCTGGTGTAATTTGCCCACAGCCAAAGGTCGGGAGGTGTTTCATCAACAGAAGCATGTGTGACTTTATGTGCAGTGCTGGGATGTTCTGCAACGACTATGACAGCATGAACGAGCAGGATTTGGAGTGGTTCCAAGGAAAGGGCATTTTTTTTACCTCCATTGACAATGCTGTTTGGTTTACCACTCTGCACGAAGCGTTGCAGACAATCTTGTAGAACTGTAAGAGAGGCGTTGATGTTCAGTATGTACAAATGTCAGGAGGAGAAGGAAACAGAAAGCCATTGAAAGAGATATAAAAAAGAAATTGTACAGAAACACGTACATAACAAAAACAGGACAAAAAATAATAATAACCTTTTGTTTTCTGAGACAGTTGTACACACCTAAACACCCTAGCCTGTTTTACACTCTCCCCCACCACCCCTCACTCCCTAGCATGAAAACGCAGCAGATTACGCTGTACTTTCACACTTGCACGTGCCACATGCAGCCATTTTGTGGATGGGAGCCATGGAAATTAAACTGTGAAGCAAATGAGACTGCTCTATAAGGTTGGGGGATCTGGTGTGTAAGCAAACACTTTGCCAGAAGGTCTCTGTGCACAAAGAATTATAGAAGCCTATCGTGGAAGTGTGCAAGGTAAGGAACAGGCATCATGGGTGTATACATGAACAGTATGTATTTGTTTGACATTAGTAACATGCAAGCTGTGCCGCGTTTGCACAATATTTTTTGAAAAGTGTGCAGTTAGTGGCGTATTGCAGAAAACACAAAACAACTTTGCAGTGTATAGGGTAAGTGGCAGGTATCCCACTGGTGTACATGTACTGTGTGTCTGATATCATATGATGTGCAATTGTGTGCTATGGCATTCGTAACGCCCCTACACACACGTCTACCAAAGCAGAACGAGATAAGGGAGATGAAACAGAGGGGAGATAGAGACAACAAACTTAATAGGCCAGGTGTGACTTACATCGCCCAAGTGCATGGGTGGAGGGAGGGGAAGGTACAGTAAATGGGAAGAAGAACAAACAACAACAAGTAAAAATACGGCCCAATTGTGCGAAGTGCACAGATAAGTGCACACAACAGGTGGTGGATGAACTGTGAGTGATACAGAAAACAGTCCTTAAGTGCGGGGTGTGCTAGAAAGCCAGTGCAGAGGTTCGCCTGCCAGGGGGAGGTGACATGGGCCCGACATCACAGAGTCACCAGGTAACCAGTGCAGAATCAGTGTACGTCAGGCAGTTAGCCGGGGCGAGGGGCATAAACAGCCAAGAGAAAGACTTTGAGGTGCTTCTGGAACCAGCAATGGTTCCCCTCAAATGTCAGGGAGGCAGGGAGGCTGTTGCAGAGGGAGGCTCCAGGCAAAGAAGCACATCTAACAATAAATGGTTTTGTGCAGAAGCGCCTGGCCCTGAGGGAGTTGGAGGCGGATGAGGGAAGAGCTTGCACATGCATATATATAGGAAGTCTAAGTTGCAGGTATTGAGGTGCCAGGGCCCAGAAGGTCTTCTATATAATGTCTTCTTACTTTATTCCTCGCATCGACTGGGAGCTATTGGCGATATTTCAGTGCAGGAGAGATACCATCCCAAATTGCATACTCCTCTGCCGGATGCGTTTCAGGGGCCCAACAGGAGAAGGGACAGATTTTTACAAAATCTGTTGCAATAGTGCAGCCTAAACATAAGTACAGCTGTGCAGACAGTGATGTTTTGGGAAGCTGCTTTTGCTTAGTGCAAAACATCTAATGCTGCTATTGGTGGTATTTTGTTATGATTTATGTCAGAGGTGGGTTAGTGGGGAACACATTTCGTAGCATTGTCGGAAGGAACGCAGAGAGCTCCTGTTTCAATATTACACTGTATGATGTGGGTTAATGAGAATGTTGCAAGCACATATCACTGAAGTGCCACTTCATGGTAGGGGATGGGAAAGAAACCAGTATCATTTTAAAGAACGTAATGGACACTCAGTGTTGTAAACATACTGCGGGACACATTTGCATACCTCCATTTTGTGATGATGGGTTCTGATGTGGCTGAACGTAAATGCAAAAACCTTTCAATCTTTTACTGAACTTTCTACTAGATGTGTTTTCCAGTGACTGGACACTTGCAGGCTGATTTAGTAATGGTACTTTTGAAGTGTTGTGTAGAACTAACAGTGTTAGATGCTAAGATCTTGGATGGCATTGGTGGATGCATGTGTGAGTGTTAACTAATAGCCAATGAAGTAGTGGTAGAGAACAAATACTGGAAAGGGATGAAGGACTGCTACTATACTGGGACGCGGCCCTGCCGGTACTTTGGCAAGGGCACGTGACACATTGTGTGCTTCTCAACATGCGGGCCGAGGGAAATGGGACTATGGGGACTATCCAATCAGGTACAGAGGGTGTGGTTCACTGAAAGGGGCGGTCATACAGTGTTAGATTACTGTGCGCAGTGAGGGTGGCTGACATGGCGAAACGCATTGTGTTGATTTTGGGTGATGCCTTTGTGATCGATCTACACAAGTAAGACACTCTGATGGCAATTTTGGTTTGGAAGGAGTGGACGCCTTGTGGAACAGTGTCTATGAGCGCAGTTTCACTGATATGAATGCACTTTGCAGAGACTTGGCCACTTTTGCGTCTGTGGATGTCGTTGTCCTGCACTATTGAAATACAATGTGAAGGTGGGCACCACAGAAGTTAGGTCCTTTAATATAGATAAAGTTCATTTAGGAAAATTGTGTAATATTTTAACCTGGAGCTGCCAGTCTATGATTGATCCTGTGGCATCCGGATCACACTAAACGAATTCCAAGAAAAAGTAAGGTAAAAATACCGTACTTAAGACTGGTGCTCTCAGTTGACCTTAAATAAGGTTGCTCAATCATATATAGCTCTTGCGTAAAATAATTCAAATGTCAGACAAAATATATTTCCAAATGGTACAAAGTTTTTCCAAGAGAAATGTTTAATTCACATTTCCTGGTTTTATATCTTTCTTGATTAGTTCAGATATTGCGAGGCAACTCAAAATCGATAGGTCAATTATTAACAATAGTACATATGCCAATGCATTTCGGTCTGAGACCATCTTCAGGGCTGTACTGAAGTGAGTGTAGAATCTGCACCGTGTTAACATCAATTATTCATCAGAATACACATAAATATAATAGATAATTCAAAATAAAGCAAGGCACATACCCCAAATAGATCCAAATGGATGTTGTACATGTAAGAGAAAAATAAATATGAAAAATATGTCAACATACATTATATCGCTAACCATTCATAGTTGTTTTTCCTCTTTGTATTTTGTGTCCTGTACCTGCTAATTGTGAGTTGTCCTCTCCTGTGAATGCGTTCGTAGAACGTCTCCAGTGTTCCTGTTAATTGCCAGAGGGGAATATATATTACTATTATTCTAGCTATATCCAATTGAGAAGCTATTTCAACCTGAAAAGTTAAATGGGCTCTTACCTGCACTCGTATGATTCGCGCGCGGGACCGATCGCGCTCCCTGTGAGAGCGAAAGTGAACTGCGCGCGGCCAAAAAATGCTTTTAAGGGTAGTCATGGGAACCTAGGCGGGGCGTCGAGCAGCAGCAAAGTTGCTGTCGCACGTACGCCTCGGGACCCACCGCCCTACGGGAGCGCAGGGGGGCGGGACTGTTGCCATGACCCCAAGGTGTGTGTATGCTCTGTGTTACTGATGATGGAATTAACTCGAGTGAAAGGGAGGTGTGGATAAAGCCTAGGCAATTAGTGGAAACTATACACGTGACTTCGTTCTATATCTGTGTATATGTTCTATGAATGTCAACCAATGTAGGTGTCAAAATAAGGATAGATACTGGTTGTGTGGAGTGGATCATGCGATCCATACCCATTCATACACTCCTAAATATTTTAAACTGTTGCATGATGTGCAATTAATACATGTAAGTGCAAAAACACCAGAAAACACCAAGTTCAATCACACGTTTTCAATGTGTCCCCAGTTGTATCTGGATCTAAGTCCATTGCGCTTCTTCATCCACGAAGAATTCAAAGACTTATTCTTGAACCAACCGTGAATCTGGCTTTTTTAGAGAAAACACATATAATTGATCTCTTCATTGATTCCCTTCGGTGTAAGGGAACTTAGTCTGTCTATCCAAAACGTTTCTCGTTGATCAATTCTTTTTTGTAGATCCTCGTATCTTTCTCTTCTTTGGACTCTTTCCAGGACTACAAATTTAATCTGTGCCAGATTGTGTTGTTTACTCTGCCAGTGTCTTGCTACTGCAGAGCTTGCAGTCTTGTTCCTGATACAAGATCTGTGTTCGTTCCACCTGATCTTTGCTGTGCGCTGTGTTTGTCCGACGTAGTATAAACCACAAGGGCATTTAATTCCATATATGATTCCTGCCGTGTCACATGTGGCATAGCATTTCAATTTGATTTTTTCTCCAGTATATGGATGATTTATGGTTTGTCCTTTCATGATATATCCACAGTTGCTGCAGTTGAGGCATGGAAATGTACCTATGCGGTCCGTGCTTCTCTTCTTTTGTGGGGGTCTCGTGTGGACTAATCTGTCTTTCAAATTAGAACTTCTCTGGTAGGCAAATGTGGGGGTTTCTTTAAATAGGTGTTCTACCCTTTTATCACATGTAACAGTGTTCCAATTTTTCTTTATGATTGACTTAATCCGATTGCTTTGGCGTGAATATTTCGATACAAACACCAGTGGGGGAGAGATATCCTGTTTGTTGATTTTGGGTTTGAGTAATTCTTCTCTATCTTGTGTAGCCGTGCGTATTTCTGCTGATGTAACTTCCTCTGTTGAATAACCGCGGGCTAGAAATTTCTTGCCCATTTCTCTCACAGCTCTTTCGTATTCACTTTGGTTACTCACAATCCTTTTCACTCGAAGCAACTGACTGTAAGGTAAATTCTTGATCAGACTGGGTTGATGAAAACTGAGTCTATGTAGCAGACTGTTCCTATCTGTGCTTTTCCGATAGATAGTGGTTTGATATCCAGTTTCTGTGACGTTAATCTCAACGTCCAGAAAATGAATAGATTTACGTGAATATTCGTATGTGAACTGTATACGTGGGTCTATGTTGTTGATGTATCCAAAAAATTCTAGTAGGTGTGATTCTGTGCTCTTCCAGATGCCGAAAATATCATCTATGTACACGTGTATAGTTTCCACTAATTGCCTAGGCTTTATCCACACCTCCCTTTCACTCGAGTTAATTCCATCATCAGTAACACAGAGCATACACACACCTTGGGGTCATGGCAACAGTCCCGCCCCCCTGCTCTCCCGTAGGGCGGTGGGTCCCGAGGCGTACGTGCGACAGCAACTTTGCTGCTGCTCGACGCCCCGCCTAGGTTCCCATGACTACCCTTAAAAGCATTTTTTGGCCGCGCGCAGTTCACTTTCGCTCTCACAGGGAGCGCGATCGGTCCCGCGCGCGAATCATACGAGTGCAGGTAAGAGCCCATTTAACTTTTCAGGTTGAAATAGCTTCTCAATTGGATATAGCTAGAATAATAGTAATATATATTCCCCTCTGGCAATTAACAGGAACACTGGAGACGTTCTACGAACGCATTCACAGGAGAGGACAACTCACAATTAGCAGGTACAGGACACAAAATACAAAGAGGAAAAACAACTATGAATGGTTAGCGATATAATGTATGTTGACATATTTTTCATATTTATTTTTCTCTTACATGTACAACATCCATTTGGATCTATTTGGGGTATGTGCCTTGCTTTATTTTGAATTATCTATTATATTTATGTGTATTCTGATGAATAATTGATGTTAACACGGTGCAGATTCTACACTCACTTCAGTACAGCCCTGAAGATGGTCTCAGACCGAAATGCATTGGCATATGTACTATTGTTAATAATTGACCTATCGATTTTGAGTTGCCTCGCAATATCTGAACTAATCAAGAAAGATATAAAACCAGGAAATGTGAATTAAACATTTCTCTTGGAAAAACTTTGTACCATTTGGAAATATATTTTGTCTGACATTTGAATTATTTTACGCAAGAGCTATATATGATTGAGCAACCTTATTTAAGGTCAACTGAGAGCACCAGTCTTAAGTACGGTATTTTTACCTTACTTTTTCTTGGTTGTCCTGCACTATGGCATTATGCATATGGGTTACGTGGCTTGGTTAGGTTTGTTCCATAGACTCAAGAAGTTGCTCAATGCAGTGCAGTGCCTTTTCCCAACTGCCCAGGTGCTCCTCTCATCCATACTACCAAGAAGAGTACGGGCCAATGCTGATGAATGTTGTTCGAAGCCAGATGTTGGGAGGTGTCTCATCAAGAGAAGCCTGTCAGATTGTGTGTCCGCTCGTGGGATGTTCTTCTGCAACAATGACCTCATTAGTTGTGTAAATGCAGAGTTTTTTATGCAAATGGCATTTCCTTGTCACCCATTGGCAATGCAGTTTTGTTTGCCAATCTACAGTATGCAGTAAAGAGTAACAATGTGACCACAAGAACACAGAAAAGCAATTGAAAATGGAAAAAGGTGTCTCGCTAAAAGGACCTAACATGAAAAAAAAAATACAACGTCTTTGGAGAGCTGCCCTTAAAAACGAACTCCCCTATGCTAGTTGGAATGTATTCCCCCACAGGGGCACACAGCGCGAAATCCTTTTTGAGGATGGCCATGGAAATGGGACTGTGCAGGCTGAGGGATCACACAATATCGCAATATCAATTCTGGGTCTGGTGTGTATGCAGAGGACTGGTGTTCAAAACTGCCACTGTTACATGGAGAGCTCTTCAATGTAAATGGTGGATGTGTGTGGAATATTCTTATAGGACATAACGACGGCGTGCAGGAAGGAAGGAAGTGGAATATGAAGAAGAGTAGTTGCTGTTTTAGTGAGCCGGGGCTCGAGCGGTACTTGGGGAAGCACACGTTTCACATTCTGCGCTTCTCACCATGGTGGCCAATGGAAATGGGACTGTGGGCATTGTCCAATCAGGTGCTCCGGTTGTGCGTCACAGGCAAGGGCGGCCATAGGGAGAAGGACTCCTCCTGCTTCACTGGGGCACGGCCCTCACTGTACTTTCGCACGTGCATGTACCATATTCTGCTCATCTCACCAAGTTGGCCAATGGAAATGGAACTGTGGGGATTATCAAACCAGCTACTGTGGTTGTGGTACACAGAAAGGGCTGGTTATACTGTTGTATATTACTCTGCATATTGAGGCTTTCTAATATGGTGAAACGCATTGAGTTGACTTTTGGTGATGCCTTTGTGACACATATGCACAAGTATGCCCTGGAAAGACATTTTGATGGCCATTGATGTTTGGAAGGAGTGCACGCATTTTGGTGCGCTGTGTATGATGGCAGTTTCGCCAATATGCATGCACTTTGCAGATACCTGGCACTTTTCATATGTTGATTTATCGTCATGCAGTATGGCGGTATGTATATGGGTTACCTGGCTTCTTTATGTATCCTCCGTCCACTGAAGAGGTTGCTCAATGTCGTGAAGAGGCTTTTTCGCACTGCCAAGGTGCTTTTCTGGTCCATAACACTAATAAGAATATGGGACAATGGTCATGGAAATTGTTTGAGCCAGAGGGTGGAAGGTGTCTCTTCAACAGAAGCATGTACACTTTTTTGTTAGCTGGTGGGATGTTCTTCTGTAACAATGAACTAATTAGTTGTGGAAATGCAGAGTCTTTCCAAGCAAACAGCTTTTTGTTGTCGAACAATGGTAATGCTGTTTTGTTTGCCCGTCTATGGGATGCGTTGAAGATTTTACTATAACAATGTGAGCACAAGAAAACACAAAAGTAAATGACAACTGAAAAAAGGGTGTTTCAGTAGAAGCATCTACACTACAAAATAAAAATAAAATGCTCTTTTCGGAGCTACCTTTACATACTAATTCCCCTAACCTGGTTGCAATTTATTCACACTCGCCCGCACGCAGCACAAAATCCACATCCAGGGATTTTGAGGTTGGCCATGGAAATGGGACTGTGCAGGCTGAGCAATTGCGCAATTTCGTTTCTGGGTGTGGCGTGCACGCAGAGGGCTGCTGTAAACTCATACAGTTACATGGAGACCTCTTCATTGTGATTGCTGGATGCGTGTGGAACATTCCAACAGCAACCACTGCTGGTGTGCTGGAAAGAAGGAAGAGGAAAGGGAGGAAGGAATGTTTCAGCTTCATTGGGGTACGGCCTTCGCCGTAGTTGGGGAAACACACGTGCCACATACAACCGTTTGCAGCATGCTACCTATGGTAATGGGACAGTGGGGTAAAGAACCTTAGGCAGGTAACGGCGGAAGTCCCGTGGGAGGGCCCGCACGATCATGAGTGGCAACTCCGGCCCAAAACATTCTGAGCCTGGCAGGCCGCAGAGCAGTAGGCTGCCATACGGTCTGCCCTGCAACCTACCACCACAGACTGTGACTCAGCTAAATACAGGGACCATCAGCAGGACAATAGCATTCGTATAGGTAGATACTGCAATGAATGCTGAAAGGTGACAAAAATGCAGTGCTATGTGCGGAGAGTTAATAAAAGCACACCAACTCAACCTTCACGTCTGGTGTGATCATTGACAGGGATCTACAGGGGGCAATTGCAACTGAGGGTGTGACTTACAGGAAGGGCTGTTAATACTTTTCTCTATTACTGTACAGGAACAGATACACACACGTCTACTTGCACAACGAGCAAACGTCCACTCCCACACGTAATTATCGGTGGTGATTGTGTTGGCGTGGTACGGATGCTTCCATTGTCATTGCGGATAGTGATGTCATCAATGACATTTGTGATGGCATCTTTGAGGTCATGGGTGTTAGTCCTTACAGTGCACAGTGGTAGCGTGAGTTATGGTTGCGTACCTTACCACAACTGGCAAATTTCTGGGGGTTTTCGGTTTTACCTGTAACCATAACATCCCTGTAACAACGTTTTTCCATAGAATTTCATAGGTTTTCTAATAGTGCAACTTAACCATAACATCCCTTTAACAACATTTTTTGTTAGTGAATATATATATATTGCACGGCCCGCAGTAGCGGCCGTGTAGTTATGTTTAAGTTGCTACACCCATAGGAAGAGCATTTTTTGGGCGGCTTATAACTTTGCTCCCCCTGGACCAATCCTCACCAAATGTTGCAAAAAAATTATATGGCCCGCCTTGAATATATTTGCAAGGTTTAGTGAGGTTTTGTCAAGGGGGGGAAATAAGGGGGGTCCCACATTTCTTTTTCTTCCCATAGACTGGATGGAGAAAATCTTTGCTCACGCCTACAGCTGAAATCCGTGGACAGATTTTCACCAAATGTGCAGCAGGAGTGGCAGCTTGATGGAAATCCGTCCAGTAGCTTTTTTTAAAATAACCAAAAAGTTGGTCCAAAAAAATGAGTGATATCTGGGTCCGCTCCATGGACACACTTCCCTGTTCGCTCCACTAACAGGACATCGATTGGCTAGTGGGGCTTCGTCATGTCCGCAGACAATCAACGTGTTCGGTGATTGGTTGGAGTGACGCGTGAGGTGCATCACATTTTCCTGATGCGCCCACCATGTTGGATCCGCAGATATCCACGGACAGCGTAGTGTGGAACAGAGCAAAAACCTAATTTTGAGGAATGCATTGGTGTGGAAGAGTGGCTGGAGAAGGTGGGGAAGTGAGAGATGGGTGAATTGCTGTATTTGTTTAGGTGGAAGAAGGCTGTGGTCATGGTTGTCCGCAGTCACTGCGGTTGTCTGTGGACATACTGAACACTGGCCACACTATTGGGTATTTTACTATGCTTGATGTATTGGTTTTGGGTAGTTAGTAGAGTATTGGGTAAAGAGGGTATGTATTGAAGAGTTTGTGCGTTGGCTGTAATTATTGTTTTAGGATGTTAATTGAGGTAGCTAGGTATTGAGGTGGTTGTGTTATATTTTTGGGTTGTGGTTAGTGGGCAGGTGTTTGCTTGCATGGGTGTGTTATGCTGCCGTGGCCCAGGCCACAACCACCGCAGCATAACACACCCATGCAAGTAAACATTTTGGGTTGTGGTTAGTGATATGATATGATATGGCATTTGTAACGCGCCTATACACAAGTGTTTCAAGGTGCAAAGAGGCAAGGGAGGGGGAACAGAGGGATGACAGACAACTATCCTACTAGGCCAGGTGTCATTCAGATCCCGCAATTGCATGGGAAGGGAAGGAGGAGAAGTGAGGGGGAAGGGGGAGAGGACAGTGCAGTACATGGGATAAGAAAATAAATAACAATTAAGTAAAAGTACGGCCATCAGGTGTCAAGTGCAAGGGTAAGTGGGACTGTAGGGATACAGAAAACAGTCCCCAAGTCCGGGGTTTGCCAGGAAGGCAGTGCAGGAGTGCGACTAGTGGGGGAGGGGACCTGGGCCCAAGATCAGAGGGTGGCCAGGTAACCAGTGCAGTTTCAGTGTCAGCCAGGAAGTCATCAAGGGAGAGGAGGAGAAAAAGCAGAAGCAAAAAGAAAGGTTTTGAGGTGCTTCCGGAATCGAAGATGATTCTCCTCATTTCAGAGGGGCAGGGAGGCTGTTCCAGATGGAGGCTCCAGCCGAAGAAAGAGATCTACTACCCACTAATTGCTTGGAGAAGCGACTGAACCTGAGGGAGTTGGAGGCAGATGAGCAAAGAGCTCGAGAAGGAAGGTATTTAGGAAGAGAGAGTTGAAGGTATTGAGGCCCAAGGCCCCAGAAGGCCTTGTGGTTAGGTGTTTGCTTGCATGGGTGTGTTATGTTGTGGTGGTTGTGACTTAAATCAGTGTATACTTTCTGTTCGCTTTGTTGAGGCTGTATGCAGTTGTTTGGCCAGGTCATGCACCCAAGAATCTAGGCCCTGGCAACAACCAACACAGCATAACACACCCATGTAAGAAAACATTTTGGGTTGTGGTTAGTGGTCAGGTGTTTGCTAGCATGGGTGTGTTATGTTGCAGTGGTTGTGACGCAAATCACTGTATACTTAATGTTTGCTTTCTTTAGGCTGCATGCCGTTTTTGGGCCAGGCCATGCACTCAAGAGTCGAGGTCCTGGTCACAACCACTGCAACATAACATATCCATGCAAGTAAACAATTTGGGTTGTGGTTAGGTGTTTCCTTGCATGGGTGTGCTATGCTGCAGTTTTTGTAGCCAAGACCTAGAGTCTTGGGTGCATGGCTGAAGGCTGTTGCAGTTTTTTCCATGGTATGGGAAAATGAAGCAGACATTTTTCATTCTCTGAAAAAAGAAAAGATCACATGTTAGTGTTAGTGTAGGTAGTTTATAATTAGTTATTGCATTCCAGAGCAGACATTTTTGTACTTTTGGCAACCCTCATAGTTAGTACTTTACAAGTACTATGCTTCAAACCAGTGTACTGATCAATTTGCTCAGTTCCTGTGTTTGTTCGTATAATCATTGGGTCTGTGGGAAAAAAAACTCCATGCAGGATTAAAAAAAACCTTTCTACGTTATGGTACAATCTTTTTGGTGGTTGATTTCAGTAAGAGGAGTTGAATAGGTCTATGGTTTTTGGTTTGGAAGTAGTGGTACTATTGTTGCAGTTAGATACCAGTTGGCGTATTCTAATTGTTTATTTTTTGTTGCAATTTAGCAGAATTCAGTTATCTGTTGTTGCAGAATGTTTTAGGGCAGTTATATACCTCTTAGCGTATTCTAACTGGTGATAGTTTTGAAGTTGTTGAGGGTATTTTTATACGTAATAAGTGTTGCAGGGTTTCCTTAAATAAATATTGCACTTTTCTTGTTGTAGTTAGCTACCAGTTGGCGTATTCTAATTGTTTATAATTTTTCACTGTTAGATAGCTGTTGCCTTTTTCTATTAGTTTATGGATTTAAAGGTTATTGAAGATATTTTGTAGATGTTCATACTGAGATTAGTGAATAGATTTTGGTTTTAAGAATATTAAGTAAGCGTTTACAAGATTTACTGGTAATCTATGTTTTAGAGTAATGGAAGTATCATTACATTTGAAAAATCCACATTTCTTTTTTATATATGCAGTGTAGTGACCTGCATTGGTTGTGGCTCCTGCGTGGTGGATTATGCGTAATGTTGTGAAGGTTTTCTTGCCAAGTGATACTTGTCCATGTGTGAATCCAGTGAGCTTGCAGTTATTTTTTGTACCATCTGCATTGTAATATAAAAGCATTACTATTACGTATTCACTATGTGACTGTATTTGTAAGGTGGAACGATTATTGGAATTTCAAGTAGTACATAATCCTCCATGGTTTGCATTTTGTACAAGCTGCTAAAATGGAATGAATTCACAGTTAGGTATGGATACATACACAAAACATTCATTAGGGACTTGTTCTTGTTCTACATGGCTGCAGAGAGTGCATGTATGTTTCCACATGTATGAAATCTGCAAGAATTCATTTATAGGTATGTTTTTGTTTTCCAGTACTTATAGTAAGTACATTAGAAATTCTTGTGGATCTTCTTGTGTGTTTATAGTGAATCTGACCATTCCAGCACAGTAGTCCAATTCCTGCCTTATTCCACAAACAATGTAAGTGTTGTCAGGATTGTTGGTTGCATTTCTGTGAAGGACTAACATTTGCAAATATATTGGTCTGTAAAGTAAATGTTTTCAACAATTGGTGGCAATTGGAATAGAATATTGAATGCTACTTTTGCATAGCAATTTACACCAGTTGTACAGGAAAATTTGAATGGACAAAACAGTTCCGTGTCTAAGTCATTTGATGGAAGTGCACGTTGTTTCTTTGAAGAAGTAGTTGCTTTTGTTTGTGCAGTAGATCCTTCTTTGGTTGTGGTCATTGATTTCTTTGGAGGTATTGTTGTGAGATGCTGTATAATTTAAGTCTGATCTAGTTTTCCTTTACAAGCTTTTGCTTTTTGAGGAAAAGGGTAGGTTTTGAGATGGGGTGCGTAGAGTGCACGTAGTCTATTGTATTCTACAATGAAAGGAATATCAGCGTTTACTTTAGTTGCATCAAAGTTGACTAGAAATAGTTCTTCAAGTGTACGTATGCCTGACAGTGCTAGATAGCTCATGCCTTCTATAAACACTGTGCTGCCAATATCTATCAATGCTCGATCTAGGGTAAGACCTTGTGATTTATGAATGGTGACTGCGTATGCTGGAGATAGAGAACATTGTTCTCTGCGTACATACATGTCTTTGAAAAGAAGGAATCTGGCTGTTAAGCGTCCTATCCTTTTAACTTCTGACAGTTTGCCAAAGTGAATATTGACAAACTGAATGTTGTTGCCACGTGGGTATGTTTGAAAGCCAACAACTATACCAAGTGCTCCATTAGCCAGTACTTGCTCCACATCAAGGTTACGTTTGAGCATTGCTCTACAGTTTAAAGACAATTTTTATATTTTCTCTAAACCAGAGATAGAGTTTCTAAGGTATTTAGTCATGCTGTGGCTTGTTCACGCATGGGTAGTGTCATACCGTGCACGTCCAGTTTGTCTGTGGAGTAAATTTGAACTATTGGTTGTATTTCTTTTTTCAAAATTGTTTCATTGAATTGTGCACAGCTTGCAAGAGTTGGCATCAAGGAAATACAGTTTACATTTTTGTGTGCTAATTGTTCGATTACATCAGTAGCACATGAGTTATGCCCGTAGAGTGCATGGATGTGCCTAGTATTTAATATAGATTGTCCTTCTTTAGATAGTACACCAACTCAAATACTTTTTAAAATGTCGGCGTAGGTGATGTCTGCAGATTGACGCATGTTTTCAGTTAATTCTTTGATTTGGAACTGTTGACAAAGATTGACATTTCCTATGCTGCCTAGAGTTTTACTGCATAGTGTGTACCCAAAGGTTTTAAAAATAGGTTCAGCTTTAACTGGTGTTAATTGAAGATCTCCGAAAACAATAATGTGTTTTCCTCCAAACAGATAGTCTGTTTTGAGGACCTCTTGTAAAATGAGGTGAATCAACGCCAACATTAGGTTGGAGACCATGGTCACCTCATCTATTATTTACATTTGTTTCAAAACTCTGCATAGTTATATTGCAGCTTCTGGTGAAAGTTTGTAGTAGTCTAATTTGTTTTGGTGTTCTACTGCAAGGAGTAGCAATAGGTGTAAAGTGACACTGTCTATGTTGTAGGCAGCTAAACCTGTGGGGTCAGTTACAACAGCTCGCAGTTTGTTGTTTGTCAATTGTTGGAGGAACTTGCTGATGATTTTTATTAAGAATGTTTTCCCTGAACCAGCTTGACCACTCACATATAGCAGTATAGGTTTGTACTCTGGACAGGTGCAAGTTTTATTTTCGTGCTGCATATCATGTTCAATTTGTTTAGTTATTTTTAGGAAAATGCTGCACTGTTCATTGTTTAATTGTGATTTGAGTATAGCAAAGTCTTCTGTAGACCCTGCATACTGGCACACAGTGTTTTCTACTTCAGTCATGGCTAATTCTGCCTCATTTGCTATGAGTGGCTGTCCAAGTGGTTCTTGGCTTCCTGTTAGAGAAGGTTGACTGCTGTCAGGAGTGTCTATATTTAGTTGTGCCTGGAGTTCTTCTTCTTGTTGCTGTTCATTGTCTAACATGGTTTTGTACTGCGTAAAGTTTATATCTGTTATAATGCTTTCATTTGCTTTGAAAGCATCTTCATAGGAGACATGGGTATCTAATAAATGATCTTCTTTTCTCAATGGTTTAAAAAGTTGTAGTAGGGCCATGTAATACAGTTCTTTATGTTGAGGAGACTCTGTATCTACCATTTTTCTCATATGGTTTAATATTTTTGTATGTGCTAAAAACGGGGTCATTACCGGCATGGAGGAAGTAGCAGGTCCGTGCTCGTTTGACGCCACTAATAGCGGCTGATTACGAGTGCATGAGCACACGCGAACCCCCATGCCGTTAATGGCCATACCGCCATGCTGCTAAAGGCCCTCCAACCCCCCGATAGCAGCATCACGGGACCCGCCGATACAGCCTCTGCCCAGGAGGCACCCCTTAATACTGACCCAGTAATAACACCATGTAATTACCGTGCTTGTAATACCAGACCCGGAAGTAACGTCATCGTATCGGAACGGGAAATGCGCCAGCGGCCATCTTTAAAAACACAATCCATTGCAACCCTCCCAAACCACCAGTGTTGCATTGAAAACAAAATGTCTAAGGCAACCCGAAAAACCAACCACCGCCTGCGCAAGAAGCGTTTCTCAGATGAGGAATTGAACATGCTGGCAGACACCCTTGCTGCCCATGCTGATGAGATCAACACCCATAACCTCAAAAGGGAGGCGCAGCAGAGGAAGAAGGAGATATGGGAGGAGGTAGCCCGCAAGGTGTCTGAAGTCGGCACCCCCCCATGGACAGTCAAAGACTGCAAGAAAAGGTGGGATGACCTCTGCCTCAGGGTCTGCAACATCCTGGCCAGCAATCGTCTGGAGGCCATGGCCACAGGTGGGGGTGACCACTCCCCGGTCAAACTCATGCGCTGGGAAGAGACATGCAGCGCTACCATCCAGATGGTGTCGATCGAGGGCTTTGGGGAGATGGAGAAGGGTGCTGCAACATCTGGAGATGGAGGTGAGTGACCCTGCAAACCCCAGTACGGCAAACCATTACGTAGCAAAAATGATGTGGAATAGAGCCTAGGAAAGGCAATGCATGTCCCATCACACACACATTAACATATCCATGTCCAGATGGATGCCCAAACCCTGCCACACTGAAATGCATGCTGAGTGCCAATCCCATTACCAAAATACAGCCAACACACAAGGACCATTCCCATGTGATACATCACACAAACCCCAATACAACGGCATGCCACCTGGCATGCAACATTGCTGAATCGAGATGTCAAGGCTAATGCCAAAATGCCCCCCCTTCAAACTACCCTGTGTGATACACCTGTAAGATATAAATGCATAAGAAATGAAAAACTCCACAACACCATCTCATGCATCTTGCATGTAAAACCATCACTGATGGCATGCATCTCTTCTTCCCCCCTCAGGCACCGGTGGAGAAGATGGCAGTGAAGACTCAGCCACAAGGCCATCCACGTCCTGGGCCAAACCACCTGGCACTAGCAAAACCACCTCCGGGGCAGCATCGCGGCCCACAGTACAAGCCAGGGTGAGCGCACAGGCCATGCCGGCACATGAGGGTCCCACAGCTGCGGATCAGACTGCAAGCACATAGCTGCCAACAACAGTGGAAGGGGAGGCCAGTGGCACCCATTCTGCTGCAACTAGTTCAGTGGGTGAGGCAGCAGCCACAGCCCCACTGAGTGATGTTGACATCGGAGCGGATGAGTACGTGGACCAAGAAGGCGCAATCCATGTGGCATATCCACATACCCCAAGTCCCCCCCGTCCATCCCCCAACAAGCCACTCAGGTCTCACTCACCAGCCCCATGCTGGAATCTGCAGTTCAGATGCACAGCCCCGAAATCAGTACCACTCCAGAGGCCAGCCCTGCAATGCTACACCCTGCCGCAGCACCATCAATCTCTGCTGCTCCCACTGACTTGGAGGCACGGCTGTCCAGGGTGGAGGCAAGGCAGGAGAGCATTATTGGCATAGTGCGCCAATATTTGGCTGTCAGGGAGGAGACAAGGCGGGAGATGCATCAGGCCATTGCAGGGAACACTGCCGCAAACAATGCCTGTGCTGCAATGATCCGTGACAGTTTGGGGGCAGCGATGCAGGTCCTGACTGGCATACTGCAACACATGCAGCAACAACAAACTGTGCCAGCCGTGCCAATCCCTACAGCATCCACCCCATCCTCCACACACGCATCCTCTGCACCCTCCGCCCTGTGTGAATGATAAGGTGGAGTGCGAGGCAGTCCGAAATGCTGCCCCCAGACACAAAGAAGTCACGCAAATAGTGTGGGACAACAATGGGAGTGGGGGAGGTAGTGTTGGTGGTGTATAGGGGAATAAGGGGGAGTTCATTGGGGGAATGGGGAGTTCATTGGGGGAATGGGGAGTTTTGGTGTGTTGGGGGAGGGGGAGGGCATGTGAGTGGTGGAGGGGTGAGGCACTTTTCTGTAGTTTTCATTAATACAGCCGTTGTGTAAAAAATAATTTAATACCTGGACATTGTTCAATTTTGTGTGTATTCATTTTATTCATGACAGTGCACAGTGCCCAACTCCCCACATACCCTGTGTGCATGTCCACATGGACCCAGTGCTCAGTGTAGCACTGACACATATCCATCAACGTCCATGTGGTTCAGAAGTATTCGTCAATCAGTGATTGGTGTAGAGCACGGCCATCTTGTGCATCACGTACTGGCAGGGGTGCTGCTTCTCCTCCATCTTCATCCTCATCATCCTCACCCGGTGCATGCATGTCAATGTCAGGTGGCAGTGGTACATTTCTCCGGATGCACATGTTGTGCAGCATGACACAGGCCATGGTGTTCTTTGCCACCTTCTCAGGCCTATAAAGGAGTGCTCCACCAGACCTGCTTAGGCAGCGGAACCATGCCTTCAACAGGCCAAAGGTCTGCTCAATCACGACACGGGTATGAACCCGTTTGTACTTCTCTTCATGCCTGTTACGTGGGTTCCGCACAGGGGTAAGTAGCCACGGCTTCAGGGGATATCCTCCATCACCTGCATGGGAGTACAAAGAGGTCTGTGTGAGTCATTCTGAGCTGCCACCTTCAGGATTCACAGCCATGGCCACAGCTATTTGCTGTATGACATGCACATGTCCCTATACGTATGCACAAAGATTATTTGAATGCATTGTGTACTGCAATATGGTTTGCTAGTGTAGATGGAGTTGTACAGATGATGCAGGGTGTCAACTTGCATGCTGATGCGGATGTACTGTGGATGCAAAACAATGTCTTGCCTCCCATAATTGCAGTGTATGCTACTCTGTGCCTAATCACACTAGCAACATTGGCACAGTTGTAATCATGTTTAGTCATGCATCGCTTGACATACCCATGGTGGCCTGGTTGTGTGTCTTACATGTTGTCATTGATGTACGGCATTGGTCCAATGTGTGGCAGTGATGTGTTATGTTCGGGTTGGGAGGTTCAGGTCAGAAGTGTTTAGCTCTGAGTGCATTGTCCACTCACAGCCCATTCCCACCCAGGTGGAGTATGCATCCCCCCACATCACAAACACGATGCACTGCCATGGGCCAGTCAGGCAACTCACAAAGCAGCCAGGCACGTCGTCCTGCATGTCGCTCCATGTGACGGGTAGCGTGGAGTTACACAGACCCATGGCATCATGTGTCGATCCGGGATATCGGGCACAACAATGTGTGATGATCTTGCTGGAGTCACATACCATCTGCACATTGATGGAGTGGTATTGCTTGTGAATGCGGTACACCGCCTCTACGGCATGACAGACTACCAATTCAGCATGCGTGCAGTCGAGGGCACTGACGCAATTGGGCATGCCTGCCAGTGCATGGAAGCCTACTTTGGTGTCGGCAATCTCCTGGGCAGTCCGTGGTAGCGATATGTGGGTGCGAGCATGATTCAGGAGGTCATCCAGCACATGGGTCAGCATGTGGGAAAAGAGTGGTTATGATATAACATGCAGCTGGCCCACTGTGTGCTGGTAGGTGCCTGTGGCCAGGAAGTGGAGTGGAGCACAGAGACCACCTTTAGTAGTGGGGGGATGGCAGTGCGTATTTCAATGAGGTTGACGATGTCATGTATCACGTCCACAATGGTGGTGATGGTGTCCCGGTCCAACCGGTACAGGGTGTGGATCTGATCAGGGGTTAGATTGAATGGACTGGGTCTGATGCAAGGGATTGGTGGCTGCCTATGAGGTACTACTGGCAGCACTGGTGGTAATTGCTGGGCCTGTCTCACCCTCCTTCTCCTCCTGCGTCTCCTCTGTGCTGCCTGTTGTTGTGGCAGTAGTTGTTGTTGTAGTTGCTGTTGTTGCTGTAGTTGTAGCAGTACAGGCATGTCCTCCAGCCCCATGATTGCAACAGCTAGTGGTATAATTTCGGTGTGGGAAGGGGTGTGGTGTGTGGGTGTACTCCATTTATACTGGGACAGGCTCCATTGACTCCACCTGTGGTGATTGTGTGCACCTGTGGCAGTTGCCTTCACTGCAGGTTGCTATTTACATGTGGTCCACGATGCCTGTATGGCCGCCATCGTGCAGGCCCTATTTACCACCTTCGGGATGCTGGTAAGTTCATGCCCGCGTAACTTGTGATGTCCTCCTATTACCGGCATCCCGGTATTGCCTCCGCGAAGGGGCATGTGTACGCATGCAAGCTGGTATGAGGGAGCACGGTGCAGGCAGTGGCGGTATTGGGGGGTTGTCGGGTCGTAATGGCCCAGACTTGTTAACGATGCCGGTAATACCATTCCGCATTCCTATTTTCATTACCTCCATTCTCGTAATGAGTCCCATGGTTTCCAAAGCGGTATTCCTGTTTGGGTAGTATGTGTCTAGTAAGTTGTTTTTCAAAATGTCTTGGCTGTTGGGATAATTTTTGGCTATTGTTTCTATGTCTTCATATGATTTGAGAACTCATTTTCTGGATTTAGCAGGACCAAGTCTTAGCCATACTATGTTTTCAGATTTCCCATAGGAGGCAGTACCGGTTAAATGGTCTGCGGCTTCGTAGCAGCCACATTCTCTATGGGAGAGCATTTTTATGCCTAAGCTGTACAATTTCTGTGACAGTGTTTTGTCAGATGATATGTCATCCCAGAGGTCTTTGAGCTCTGTTTTTTCTGCTTTGGTTAAGTAGGCTGTGACATATCGTGCAACTGCAGTGGAATTGTCTGCAATGTAGTGCACATCTATATTTGCATTCCATAGGAGGGCAATAATTGCATTGTAATAATTGATGTACTTTGATCCTTCTGTTCTTTTTATGCAGGATGTGTTCTTTATCTTTGACACAATGGGCCTCATTACGACCCTGGCGGAAAAGCGGCATGGCTACCCCCATTCCGGGTACTGGGTCCGGGTTCCCTGAATGGGGAAATACCAGGCCATTCTGACCTTAGAGGGCCTGGTATTTCCCCATTCAGGGAACCCGGACCCGGTACATCCCCATTCCCATTTCAGCCCCCATATGGCTCAATGGGAATGGGGATGATGCTAACAACGGGCCAGTTAATGACGGGGCCGCTGTTAGCATCCTGGTCTGCTTGCGGGTGTAACGCTCACCTGATTCCCATGGAGGCGCAGGTCTGGCTTCGAGTGCTGATGCTTCTTCAATGGTGAAGGGCAGGACTCTGAAGATGGACAGGAAGGGCCCTCTACTCTGGCTTCTCCGGCTCGCAGGAATATTCCCCTGTGCGTGAAAAGGGAATATTACCTACTGACTGAGTTATGCTCAAGCTTCCCACTCTCTTCCAACCCTCCACGATACCCTTCCACGATTCCCCGTGAAGTCTCACCTTAGGGTCAGGAAGGATGAGCTCTCCATCCTGCTTCTGATGCAGGGGCGCGTTGAAACCCAGTTACTTCACTGGATTGAGGATTGATGGGAGTTCAGGTAAGCTTGACTATTCAGGTAAGGCTCTGTAAAAGTTCTGTTGCAAGTTCAAAAGTCCGAGCTTAATAATAATGTTCATTGTCTTTTTGCAGCAAGCGCTAATGCTTATGTCTTTTTTCCCCTTATGGCCGGGGTTCGGAATGCCGGAGATATGGCGCTGACCCGAAGTGAAACGTGCAGTTCCAGTTCCAGTAAATGGCAGGTTAGTTCTGGATGAGTGCTCGGGAACTGTCTTTGCATACGCTCATTCAATGTCTTTGTCTTTTTTCCCCATAGGGGCCGGGGTCCGGAAAATGCCTGGAAGCGGCAAGACCCGAAATGAAATGGGAATGACCCAACAGGTAAGTCTTATTCCCTTCCTTCTCTCACCTCTCATTCTTGTCTTTTTCTCTAGGCTCTGGGAAGTGGCTGTGTATCCGGATGATCGCTGCTGAAGATGGAGGAACCCAGGAAAGGTGAGTGAAATGCAGCGCTGCAGCGATCGTAACGAAATGCTTTTAAAAATAATGTCTTTCCTTTCAGGATCGTCGGTGATGTCTCCGTGGTGCAGATTTAGCTGGTAAGGTCTCTTGTCTGCCTTTGCAGGTGACCCAGGGTGCTGACAGGCGTGGCTGAAGTCCAGATGCAGGAGCTGACACGGTGAGCATCCAGCTGCGAGGAGCAGAACAACGCGAAGCGTGAGTTGCTGATTGGGTGTGGTTTAAATAGCTTTGGAAGAAGTCCCAAGTGTGTATCCTTCCTCCGATCAGGTATGTATCCTTCCGTATCCTTCCCCGACCACACCCGGGTGGAAAGTAGTCCCACAGGTAAAGTAGTTCCATTCAGGCCTCAAGAGGGCCTGGATGTGGCAGCATGGTCTGCATCAGGTAAGTGCACATTAAAACACTTGAACACGTGTCTAGCTTTATGAGCCTGGCGCCTAAGGTGCCAGGACAGAGGTCCAACATGAGCCTGGCGCCTAAGGCGCCAGGACTGCGTCCAAAGGGCCCCAGCTTGGGCCCGCTGGCACACCCCTGGGGGAAATGATGCCTGCCTCTGAGGTTGCTGGGTCGGACCTGGCTCCTTGGAGGTAGGCATCATGACAGTACCCCCCCTCAAGGCCCCTCCCAAGGTTCTTCCCTCCGGGGGTTTGGGCTTGTTCGGAAATCTCCGGTGAAACCTTTGTACTAATCGAGGTGCGTGGACATGGTTACTAGGCTCCCACGATCTCTCCTGAGGTCCATATCCCTTCC
This sequence comes from Ambystoma mexicanum, assembly GCF_040938575.1. Classification (NCBI taxonomy): domain Eukaryota; kingdom Metazoa; phylum Chordata; class Amphibia; order Caudata; family Ambystomatidae; genus Ambystoma; species Ambystoma mexicanum. Next base: position 710,029,002 of record NC_090933.1, read on the forward strand.
AGTCAACAAGATAGAAGAGTTTCGACTTTACCACCTTGGAGTCTAAAATGTCTTTAACTTCAAATTCTAATTCCCCTTCAATTTGAACTGGATCTGGAGGCTTGGACAATCGGGTTCCTGGTTGTACTGGCTTCAAAAGTGATGCATGAAAAACTGGATGAATACGCATGTTGGACGGTAGATCCAGTTTAAAGGCCACTGGGTTGATTATAGCTTTGATGGGATAAGGTCCTATGAATCTGGGATTGAAGGTTCGCGGGCCCTTGAGGGGTAAATGTTTAGTTGCTAGCCATACCTGGTCTCCTACTTGGTAAGGAGGAGTTTTACTTCGGTGCAAATCAGCGTTTTCTTTATACTTTTTCTTGGCTTGCTGTAAATGAGTTGCAGCTTCTTTGAAGGCTTGGGTTATTGTGGAATGCAGATGATTTACTGCGGGCATTTCCAGGGTCAGAGGTGGATCTAGGTCAGAGGTCCGAGGATGGTGACCATACAAAGTATAAAAGGGGGTTCGTCCGGTTCCAGAATGCACTGAATTGTTGTATGCATATTCTGCGATCCAAAGGATGTCTTTCCAATTTAACTCGGATTGGTGTAACATGCACCGAAGATATTGCTCGAGAGTCTGATTGGTTCTCTCGGTTTGTCCGTCGGTCTGGGGGTGGTGGCTGGTGGATAACCGCACATCTATTTGTGCTAGTTGGCAATACTTCTTCCAAAAATGTGAGATAAATTGACTTCCACGATGCGAGACTAATATGGAAGGGAAACCATGTATGCAAACTATATTCTCCAGGAATTCCTTGGCCAAGGTGGAAGCTGAAGGCAAACCCTTTAAAGGGATAAAGTGGGTCATTTTGGAGAATAGGTCCACAATTACAAGGATTGTGTTGTAACCAGCACAAGGAGGCAGATCTGTTATAAAGTCCATTGACAGGGTGTGCCATGGTGCCGGTGGAATATCCAAGGGTTGAAGTAGGCCGGCTGGCCTTTTCTTTTGAGCCTTGTTTTGGGCGCCGATTCCACAAGACAGTACAAAAGACTTTATGTCTTTTCTCCAAGAAGGCCACCAGAAGTGGCGTTTGATTTTTTCCTCCGTTTTAGCGATACCAGGGTGTCCTTCCATTAAAGATTCATGATGATGGGCAATAACAAGTTCTTGCAATTCTTTACTTGGCAGAAACAACCGCTCCTGGAAGTAGGGTAAGTCATCCTTAATGGTGTAATGAGGACCCTTTTGACTCCATTCCAGTAAGGTTGAAGAGTCTAGAAGTTGTTTTACTTGCGTTTGGATATCCTCAATAGTTTGCAATGAAGTTAAGCCTAAGATTCTTTGCTCAGGTATGATGGGCACAGGTTCTAAGCTCGAATTAGGTTCTTCCATGCCAATCCGGGATAAGGCATCCGCTTTTCCATTCTTGCAGCCAGGGCGATAGGTAATTACAAAATTAAATTCTGCAAAGAATAGAGCCCATCGGAGTTGTCGTGAAGATTGAGCTTTGGCCGTCTTTAAATACTGTAAGTTTCTGTGGTCCGTAATTACGGTGATGGTGTGTCTTGCCCCGAGAAGGTAGTGACGCCAAGCCTTGAAAGCAGATTTGATGGTCAGTAACTCTTTATCGGTAATTGCGTAGTTGATTTCAGGAGGAGAAAATTTTCTGGACCAAAAGGCCACTGGGTGTAGGTGGTTAGTTTTTGGGTCTCTTTGCGACAGGACAGCTCCCATGGCTGAACTGGATGCATCGGTTTCCACTATATACGGGAGATCTGGGTGCGGGTGCTTCAATACAGGTGCAGAGGTGAATTTGGTTTTCAGGTCCTGGAAGGCTTGTTCGGCCTCAAGAGTCCATTCGAAGCGTTTGTTTTTCTTTAGGAGAGCGGTGATGGGTTGGACTGTTCGGGAAAATTCCGGGATGAATCTTCGATAGAAATTGGCAAAGCCGAGCATGCTCTGAACTCCCTTCACCGAGCTTGGAGATGGCCATTTGAGGATGGCGTCCACCTTTCGCGAGTCCATTCGGACTCCTTGAGGAGTCAGGATGAATCCGAGAAACTCAACTTCTGTGGTATGAAAAACGCATTTTTTGAGTTTTGCAAATAGTCTGTGCTGGCGCAGTTTCTCAAGAACTGGCCTAACATGTTTTCTGTGATCAGATTCTGAAGAAGAGTACACCAGGATGTCGTCAATGTAAACAATGACACAGACATCGATAAGTTCCCGAAGAACATCATTCATAAAGTACTGAAAGGCGGCAGGTGCATTGCACAAACCGAAGGGCATCACCTGATATTCGAAGAGCCCAAACTTGGTGCGGAATGCAGTCTTCCATTTGTCGCCTTCTTTTATGCGCACCAGGTGATAAGCTCCTCGGAGATCTAACTTGGTGTACACACAAGCGTCTTTCACCTGGTCGATAAGCTCAGGGATCAAGGGCAGAGGATAACGATTCTTAATCGTTATTTGATTTAGGGGGTGATAGTCTATACACGTTCTAAGGTCGCCTTCTTTTTTCGGCACGAAGAACAGAGCTGAAGAGACAGGAGACTTGGACGGGCGAATAAAACCATTGGCTAGGTACTGATCTAAATATTGACGCAAATGCAGGTTCTCAGGTTCCGTAAGAGCATAAATCCTACTACAAGGTAGTTGAGCATTGGGTACCAGATCGATTTGGCAATCATAAGACCGATGGGGAGGTAACGTGTTAGCCTGTTCTTTCTGAAAAACGTCTTGGAATTCTTGGTATTCTGACGGTAGCTGTACAGGGGTGGAAGTTGCTGAGGCTAGACCCATAGCTGGATTTCTTGGATAACAAGTTGGTTCACAATCAGGAAAACTTATCTTCTTTGCTCGCCAGTCTATTCTGGGATTATGTGTTTCTAACCAAGGAATTCCAAGAATTACTTGAAATTGTGGGGCCTTGATCACATCAAACACGATTGCTTCCCGATGTCCATCCTGACCCACCAGTGTCACTTCAACAGTGGAATGCGTTACAGGCCCTGAGGCTATTTCGGTTCCATCTACTGTAGTAATGACATCTTGGGTTACTTTCGGGCGGAGAGGGAGCTTAATCCTGGAAGACAATTCACGGTCTATGTAATTTCCAATAGCTCCACTGTCGATGTATGCTTTTATAGCATGCAACTGCTTAGGCTGTTTTGGGTCAACGAGCACCATTGGCATGACAAAATGCGAGGTCAAAGGGTTAGTTTTCAAGCTCGGCAAGCGGACCCCTACGCTTGCCGGGCTAGGTCGTTTCCCGAATCAGGTGTCACTAATTCGTTATCAGTAGCTCCAACCACCTTCTTAAGTGGTTTAACTGGACAATTTAGAAGAAAGTGACCGGAAGTCCCGCAATACAGACAAATTTGCATTTGCAGCCTTCTCTCTCGTTCTTTCTGCGTTAATGGTCCTTTAACACCACCGATTTGCATAGGTTCAGATACGTCGGTACTCTTGGAGTTAGCGTGGGTTTTGATCGGTGCTCGGTTTTCATACTTGAACCGATCTGCTTTTCTATTTTGAAGTCTGTGATCAAGTTGAACCACCAAGTCAATGTAGTCTGCGCAGACCTGGGGTGGGTTTACTATCTGAGCTAGAACATCCTTAAGCTCTCCGCGCAGGCCTCGATGAAACAATGTGATCCTTTTGCTTTCTGGCCATCCAGTTTCCACAACCAGTCTGTTAAAGGTGGCTATGTGGGACAGAAGATCCTGATTACCTTGTCGTAAGGATAGCAGTTCGTTATCAAGGGCCTGTCCTTGAGAGTGTCGAGCGAACAATCTTTCCATGCTGGCCTGGAAGCCCTGAAAATTCTGGAGAATGGGATCATCCTGATTTACCAATGGAATAGACCAATCGGCAGCACTGCCACTGAGGTAAGATAGTATAAAGGCTACCTTGGTCTGGTCGTTAGGGAAGGCTCCGGGTCTGCATAGAAAGTGTAAACGACATTGGTTCATAAAGACGGCATATTTCTTGGGATCCCCCGCAAAACGTTCAGGCGGGGCCAAAGGCATGTGTCCAGGTAGATTAATTTGTACCGGGTTACTCAAACCCATTGATGTGGAAATGTCTCCGGAATTAGGTAAAGGAGTGTGCCCTGCCTGGGCCTGTAATAACCTTTTGGCTAGGTCATCTGTTCTTTCCTTGGATGAGATCAGTTCTCTTTTGAGAGCGTTAGTCTCCTGGCGAGCTGAGTGCACCTCTGCCCGTAATTCCCCCAAAAGGAACGCTCACCTGATTCCCACGGAGGCGCAGGTCTGGCTTCGAGTGCTGATGCTTCTTCAATAGTGAAGCGCAGGACTCTGAAGATGGACAGGAATGGCCCTCTACTCTGGCTTCTCCGGCTCGCAGGAATATTCCCCTGTGCATGAAAAGGGAGTATTACCTACTGACTGAGTTATGCTCAAGCCTCCCACTCTCTTCCAACCCTCCACGATACCCTTCCACGATTCCCCGTGAAGTCTCACCTTAGGGTCAGGAAGGATGAGCTCTCAATCCTGCTTCTGATGCAGGGGCGCGTTGAAACCCAGTTACTTCACTGGATTGAGGATTGATGGGAGTTCAGGTAAGCTTGACTATTCAGGTAAGGCTCTGTAAAAGTTCTGTTGCAAGTTCAAAAGTCCAAGCTTAATAATAATGTTCATTGTCTTTTTGCAGCAAGCGCTAATGCTTATGTCTTTTTTCCCCTTAGGGGCCGGGGTTCGGAATGCCGGAGATATGGCGCCGACCCAAAGTGAAACGTGCAGTTCCAGTTCCAGTAAATGGCAGGTTAGTTCTGGATGAGCGCTCGGGAACTGTCTTTGCATACGTTCATTCAATGTCTTTGTCTTTTTTCCCCATAGGGGCCGGGGTCTGGAAAATGCCTGGAAGCGGCAAGACCCGAAATGAAATGGGAATGACCCAACAGGTAAGTCTTATTCCCTTCCTTCTCTCACCTCTTATTCTTGTCTTTTTCTCTAGGCTCTGGGAAGTGGCTGTGTATCTGGATGATCGCTGCTGAAGATGGAGGAACCCAGGAAAGGTGAGTGAAATGCAGCGCTGCAGCGATCGTAACAAAATGCTTTTAAAAATAATGTCTTTCCTTTCAGGATCGTCGGTGATGTCTCCGTGGTGCAGATTTAGCTGGTAAGGTCTCTTGTCTCCCTTTGCAGGTGACCCAGGATGCTGACAGGCGTGGCTGAAGTCCAGATGCAGGAGCTGACATGGTGAGCGTCCAGCTGCGAGGAGCAGAACAACGCGAAGCGTGAGTTGCTGATTGGGTGTGGTTTAAATAGCTTTGGAAGAAGTCCCAAGTGTGTATCCTTCCTCCGATCAGGTATGTATCCTTCCCCGACCACACCCGGGTGGAAAGTAGACCCACAGGTAAAGTAGTTCCATTCAGGCCTCAAGAGGGCCTGGATGTGGCAGCATGGTCTGCATCAGGTAAGTGCACATTAAAACACTTGAACACATGTCTAGCTTTATGAGCCTGCCGCCTAAGGCGCCAGGACAGAGGTCCAACATGAGCCTGGCGCCTAAGCCGCCAGGACTGCGTCCAAAGGGCCCCAGCTTGGGCCCGCTGGCACTCCCCTGGGGGAAATGATGCCTGCCTCTGAGGTTGCTGGGTCGGACCTGGCTCCTTGGAGGTAGGCATCATGACAGCGGGACCCGCTAAGGATGCCAGGCGTCCTTAGCGGGTCCCGCGAGCTGACCTCGTAATGAGGCGGTAGGGGGTTAACAGGGCCGGCAGCTCTACTAGCCCCATTAACCCCCTACAGCCAGGGTCATAATGAGGCCCTATGTCTAACTGAAGACATGAAGTTGTTCACTTGTCCTGTTGTTGAAACTGGTCTAGGAAAACCATTTGATATAGTATTTCCCATTGCGCCAACAATACTTGCCACACTTGTGTCTTTGAAATTGTAAAATGAATTGCGAATGAACTGCAAAACAGTGGCATCACTGTCCTGACCAAATTTAGGAGCATCTTTAATCCATAAAAGCATGTGGATGTGTGGTGCTTGTTAGCGGTCTCCGATGGGCCGCCTCCGTGAGCCCCCCACCCCCTGTGGTAATGAGACACAGAGACAGAGATGTTGTCGGTGTGGGCTCCCCGGTGAACTGACGTCACCAGGAGCCGCCCCGTTTATTTAAACTGGCACGCGACGGAGTTGACGTCACTCCGTCGCGTGCGTACCCTTAAAGGGGCAGCGCCACACTCCTCCTTTTCCATAACAACAAATTGGAAATAGGAGTACTTAACTAGCACACATCTATGACACATATCACTCTATAAGTTTCAACAAAAACCCCCATTTATTGACAGCCACCCCGGATCCCCCGTGTGTACCTGTCACGGCCTGACCATTAGTCCCCGGTCAGCCTCCCAGCTCAGTCCGTAACATAGTCACTGAGACGGGCAGGTTTCCCACGCCCTGACCTCAGGGGGTACCTCCTGCCACCGTCCCTGGCTGGTGTTCCTGGACGGGGTCCGCCTCGAGCCGGCGATTCCACTACGGCGCGTTCTCCCCCACCTTCATCCAGAGCACCTTCACTTTCTCGGTTGTCCGGGTTGTCCACTCCGGGGTCACCAATCTTCCTGAAGAACGACGCATTCCTGGTTACCGATGAAGTTCCATCCGATGCAGTCACCATTGACCCTTTTACAGCTACCACGTCCAGGGGGGCAGGTTCATACGTGAGAGACAGTTTTCCATGAGGGTGACGATTTCTTACCAGCACCTCATCCCCCAGCGCGATGTGTGGGGGTCTGAGCCCCCTCCGGATGTTCTCCATCTGTGTCCTGACCTGTCTGTCCTCTTCCACCTGCTCATTGTCGATGACGGCGGGGTCTCTGTCCCCCACCTCCGGTATGACATCTCTCGGGCATCGCTGGAATAGTGCTTCTGCCGGAGCCACCCCCGTAGACGAATGAGGGGTGGTGCGGTACCCTCGTAGGAATATATACAGAGCCCTCTGCAAACACTCCCCTTTTCCATGGGCAATGCGGAACACCTTGTTGAGGGTGCGCATCATTCGCTCGGCCTCCCCGTTGGCGCGGGGCCACAGCGGGGTGACCCGCCGGTGTTGAATTCCATACTCTTTCATGAGCTCTGCGAAACTCTCCCCCTGGAATGGGGCTCCGTTGTCCGAGCACAGCACAGAGGGGAGGCCATGAGTGGCAAAGATCTTCTCCAGCGCCACCACCACGTTCTCAAACGCCACTGAGTCTATAAACTCAACTTCCGGGTACCTCGACCACTCGTCTACCACCACTAGAAAATGCGTGCCTCTGGATGTAGACCCAGAGTCGGCGTGCACCACTTCCCATGGTCGAGTCCCGCGGGGCATTGCTTCAATGGACGGTTCCCTCTGGGCCGGGGCCGCCGCCTGACACCACACACAAGAGGCCACGAACGCCTCCACCTTCCGCTCCAACTCAGGAAACCACACCTTCTGACGGAGGCGAGCTTTGGTTTTGGGGGCCCCTTGATGACCTTGGTGCGCCAGCGCGATGAGCTGTGCCACTTTGGCCTGGGGCACTACGATCCTTTCCCCTCTTAGCAGTAGCCCCGACTCGGAGAATGTTAGTTCCTCTCTCACTCTCCACAGCTGCTCGAGAGTGACCCTGGCCTCACATGTTCTTCGCTCCACCGCCTCCAGCACTGTCTTCCAGGCACCCTTCTGCATGGCCTCCTTCAGGATGGAGAAACACTCGTCGCCTTTCGAAGCCGCCTGTTCCAGAGGGCCCCACTGCCAGGTGGTGTCCTTCTTGGTGAGCGACCTCAGGGGCTCAGAGCGGGATGCGCGATTTCTGATGAAACGGCCGCAGTAAGTAACCATCCCCAGAAAACTCCTCACCTCCGCGACATTTTCGGGCAGGCGCGCCTCCTTGATGTCTCTCACTTTGCGGGGATCTGGTGACACCCCATCCGCCTTGAATACGAACCCAAAGAATTCGATCTCCGTCTTCAGAAATTCGCACTTGTCCTTGTGTAACGTGAGGCCCAGCAGACGTAGCCGTTCAAAAGTCTTGGACAGGCGTGACAGATGCTCCGTTTCCGATTTGGCGTACACTAGGATATCATCGCTGATATTAAGGACGCCCTCCAGATCCGCCAGTGCACCTCTTATTATGTTTTGAAAGACCTCCGCTGCCGAGGACACCCCAAAGCTTAGTCTTTTATATCGATAGAGACCCCGATGTGTGGTAAAGGTACTAATGTACCTGGACTCGGGGTGCAAGACCACCTGATGATAGCCCGATCTCAGGTAGAGCTTAGAGAAAAACCTTGCACCCTGCAGCTCCGCAATAACGTCATCGATGGTGGGGGTGAGGTGTCGCTCCCTCTTTATGGCCTTATTAGGCAGCCGCATGTCCACACAAATTCTCACAGCATCGGGTTGCTTGGGCTTGCGGGCGATGACAATGGGGGACACCCAGGGGGTGGGTCCTTCAACCTTTTCGATTATGTCCAACCCCACGAGGTTGTCAAGTTCACGATCCACCAGATCCCTGAGATGGAAAGGGACCCGTCGGTGCTTCAGCGCCACTGGTTGTATGGATTCATCGATATGGAGCCGGACCGGCTCACCCACCAGCTGTCCAATGCCCTCAAACAGGGATCCATGTTTGGCCAGGAGGACCTGGATGTCCTCTAAGTATACTGCGTATGCGAACGTGACAATACCCAGAGCCTCCGCCGCGGCACAGCAGAGCAGGGTGTTGTCGCTCACCGGTGTAACGTAGAATCGAGCCCGTATGTGTGAGTCCCCATACTGCACACGGGCCACGAATACACCGTCTAGAGGCAAAGGCCGGTCCCCGCCGAAGGTGAATATGCGTGCCCTCGGCGCAGCCAGCGCAGGTGGGGCCAGCATGGTCTTGTAATGCTGGCGGGCCATTACATTTACAGATGCGCCAGTGTCCACTAGCATCGGCACAGAGTCTCCATTAACCAACACGTTACACCTGGGTTGTCTTTTGGAGCGGGACTTGAGTACGCTCACACTGGACACGAAAAACACGTTCTCCTCATCCTCGTCCTCCTCCTCCTCCTCCTGAGGGGCTCCTTCGTCACCTTGGTCCACCTGGGCAACGTTGGAGGCCCTCTGGGGCCAGAAGAAGCCGGCTCGAACTGGTCCCCTCGGCACAATTTTGGGGGCGGCAGACTTACACATTCTGGCGAAATGGTCAGGGCCTCCGCATCTGCCACACTTGACTCCCGTTGCCGGGCACTCCGCGGGGTGCGGGAGATCATAGCCACACTTCGGGCAGGAGACATTCGACCCCTGCGCGCGCTGGCTCTGATTGTTCATGGGGCGCCTTAACCCGCGGCCTCTTCCGACCGCACAGATCTCTTCCACCTTGGCTGGGCGAATACCCGCTTCCATCCTGGTTGCCCGCAGTTCAGAGACCTCGTGGCACCTCCCCAGTTCTAGGATGCGAGGGAGGGTGATGCCCGGCTCTCGCAGGATCTGGCGTCTCAGTTTCCCAGAGCTGCACCCCTGAATGAGTTGGTTCCTAATCATGACCTCGGGGTCATTCCAGGCACACGGTGCTGCCAGCCGCCGCAGCCGCCCAAAGAATACATCCAGAGTCTCATCATCTTTTTGGCGAGCCGTTCCCATAAGAAAACGTTCATAGTCCGCATTGGCCATTGGCAGAAAATGATTATGGAGTGCCTCCTTTGCCGCAGCAAACGATCCGTCCACCGGCTGCAGGGACATAAATACCTCATGCACCGCTGGACCAGCAGAGTACAGGAGGGTGGCCAGCTTGCCGTCGTCCGTTGTTTCCATTGTGGCCCTGAAGTACATCTCCAGCCTATCCATCCACATCTTCCACCTCTGTCCCAGGCCCGATGGAGCACCCGAGATATCAAACTCAGGCATTGGCTGTAGGGACCCCGGTGGTTTCGGCGGAGGGGCAGGTGGAAGCACAGGCGGTGCCTGACCCACAACAGCAGGAGCAGCAGCAGCAGCAGCATCCTGGTTCATGGTGGAAAGCGCACAGGCACCCCAAAAGATTGGCAAGAAAGGGGCCGCAACTCACCACCAGCCGTGATCTTCGTGCAGGTGTCACTCCAGCCAGCATGCAGACAATGATGTGTCCAAAAATTGAGTAGAGGAAGAGATAGACTCCTATTGCAACAGCAGGCTCCCCATGGAGTCTCCCTGCCTCTGCTCGACAGTAATCGGGAAAATTGTCAAAATTTCCTCACAAAATTGACATGTGCTGTGTTCAGCGACCATCCGCCGCTGAAATTTCCAAAAATTAAGCCCGGATGGCTCACCGACGCTTCGTTATGAAGCCGTGAGTCTCCGAGGCCTGTTCATCAAAATGGCCACCGGCCGCGTGCGTCGCTTCCTTCTCTGCGGTCGGAGTTCGTCGCGCGCTCACATACGATCATCTGCGCTGCGGCGGAACTCCCCCGCGTGTCCCAGGAAGCGATCCCGGTCTCGTCGCCACTGTTAGCGGTCTCCGATGGGCCGCCTCCGTGAGCCCCCCACCCCCTGTGGTAATGAGACACAGAGACGGAGATGTTGTCGGTGTGGGCTCCCCGGTGAACTGACGTCACCAGGAGCCGCCCCGTTTATTTAAACTGGCACGCGACGGAGTTGACGTCACTCCGTCGCGTGCGTACCCTTAAAGGGGCAGCGCCACAGTGCTCCTCTGGCTTGGTATTATTTTCTCCAAAAGAAGTGTTACCCTTCTCAGAGGGGAGGAACTGTTTTATTACAAATGAAATGTAGCATGGCAATACAGCGATGATGGAAATATCTTGATACATTTACAGGATCTATAGAGCAGAGTTCTCCTGGTTTTTTTATATCTATGGGGGTCATTACGAGTTTGGAGGCAGCCATGGCTGGGTACGGTTCTCTGAATGGGGACTTACCGGGTCAGTCCAATCTAGGACGACCCGGTAAATCCCCATTCAGAAAACCATTCCCCATTCCCATTCGAGCCCCATTAGGGCTCGAATGGGAAATAGCGGGCCCGTTATTAGCTCCCTGGTCCCTTAGCGGCTCCCGCTAAGGACAGCTGGTTTTACCAGCCGGCCTTAGTGGGACCCGCTAAGGGACCTCAGAATGTGGCGGTAAGGGGTTAACAGCTCCGGCATCCTTACCGGTGACGTTAACCCCTTACTGCCACACTCGTTATGAGGCCCTATATTTGTTTTGTTTTTGTTTGCAATGCGTAGGAAATCATGCAAATCTTCCCATGCATACTCTGCACAACTTAATGTCGCAAACCATGTGGGTGGGCCAAGGTTTCTTATCATACAGCGTACTTCTGTGTGACGTCAGAACCAGTATTCTTTTGTACCACACATATTTGCTAAACGTTTTGAAATGCTTGACTGTAAAACGTCATCTTTTTCTTGAACTTTTTGTAGTATTTGCGTAGCAGACATCTTTTGAAAATTGGTACCCGATTTCAATGTGTGTGCAACTCTGTAGCATATAGTTGCTAGTTCACTTTCAAAGAGAAGGTGGAATATGTATTCCACATTTTGTCTGAATCTGGGGTCTTCAGAATACATTCATAAAGAGCGGTATTCTGATGCTGTTATTTTTGTGGGTCTTTCATCGTACCCTGCTCCTTTTCCAGTAGGAAAGAGTAGAGGAAAGGCTTGTGCTTCTACACTTTTTTTGTATATGCTGATTGGAGATCCTTCAGCCTGCCGCATTTGGTAAGCTTCCAGTGCATCATATATGGTGTCTTTAGAGTGCAATGCGTGAAGTGTACAATGGTCTAAAATATTGGATTCTGTAGTAGGATCTAGAAGTTGAAATTGGCCAGTTCCTGATGAGTCTTGAATTATTTTGGTGGTTTCCCTCAGGTTTTATTCAATGTTAATTTCTTTGTAGTATTCATTGTTGTCTTTTAGATATTGCAGGGCTTCTCTAACTTTATGTAAGTCCACTAGTTGCTGCCAATTTTTTTTTGTCTTTTGTAGGTACACCATTTACTAGGATAATCAAAGATTGATCTATTGGCCGTTGCAATCCCAGAATGTGTACATTTTCTTTGAGATCTAATGGCAAATAAACTACTTAGCCACGAATGCATTCCAGTAATTCAGAGGCAGGTAGTTTTGCTGTTTTTGGTTGAAGGTGTATTATTGCTTGAAATAGGTGCACTGTTTGAATTATAATGCTTGAATACAAGTTAAGTTGTTGCAGTGGTTTTGGCAGTGGGAATATTTCCAAGTTATTAGTGATAGCACGGGAAGGTTTTTGGTTGTTGCCAAGTTTTGCAGTGCAGTTTCTGCAAATTGTTGAGGAGTTGGTAATTTCGTATTTGTTTTCTGCTATAAGATAGAGAGCTAATTGGAACCACTTGGATTCTTCATTGTCTTCTATTTTGTACATTATGTGTACAGTTTTTGTGCTATTTTTATAAAAAGTCCTGCGGCAACACACACACACACATGGTTTGGTACTTCAGCATACGTGTTTTTAAACTTTAGTATTTCTTTTTTGTATGTGTGTAATAGAAGGTTGCCATCTGTAAAGTTGTTGCTACTCTGTTGTAAATATATTGGCCCTCATTACAACCTTGGCGGAGATCCATGGTGCTATTTGCACCATGGTCCATGGCGCTAAGCTGCCAACTCCGCCATGGTGGTTGGCGGACTTACCGCCCCATTCCGACCTTGGCGGGGCGGTAAGTCCCCAATCCCCATTTACCCTTCCCCATTCCCATTTTTGCCCCATAGGGTATAATGGGAGTGGGGAAGGCGTTAATTACGCCACCGTAAATTACGGTGGCGTAATTAACAACAAGGTCTCTTAGCGCCATGGATTTTTCCGCCTGCAAAAAGCAGGCGTAAAAATCACCATGGCGCTACGGGAACTCGTACTCAGGCGGAAAGGGGCGCCATGGTTTACGCCGGCGTAAACCCCTTTCCGCCAGGGTCGTAATGAGGGCCATTGAATTTTGTGAATGGGGTTCACTTCCAAAATATTTTTTCTGGATGTGCTCTATTTCCTCGAGTAGTTCTTTGGCTGTACCAGGTAGAAGAATGTTATTTTAATTGGCCAGTGCTGCAGCTGGAACTTTGGCTTGGTACAGTTTATGAATGAGATTTCTTACAGTTGAATGGCGTGTTCCTGTCATTTTGATATGGAGGAAGGTGCTTTTGCAAGTAGGTCCAGAAATGTAGGCTAATGAATGTCCTTTTTTTCCTGTGTATTTGCGCACAGGACAGGAGTCCATAGTTTGTAACAGTTTTATTTTTAATTCGTCTTTGCCTTTCACATACTGACTGAGGAACCGGCGTAAAGATGTGAAAGATTTTTTGGATACGTTACACATTGATGTGCACGGCCATTTGTAGACTGGTCGTATTGGTTCAGTGGAATGGAGAGCTGATGCTAAGTTTGTTGGGGATATTTATGTGAGCAGCATTTCTTGTTCCATCATGGTATTATTGACCTTTTCATACTCTTGTCCACTGCTATGTATGGCAATTAGGTTTGTTTGCTTTTGTTTGTATGCTTCTTCATTGAAATATGGTTCTGTGCTGGTGGTGTGACTCTACTCACCTGCACAGATGTTTGCAAAGCTATCTTTGTTGATATTCAGTTTGTTGAGAAGTCCTTGTAGTTTAGTACTTAGTTTTGTTAGTGGTTTCATTGTGTTTAAAACTAATATAAATAATTTCTTTTTGAGAAGGATTGCACTGTGTATGAGAGCTTCCAGGATTAGTTTTCTGCGGTAGGTTTTAAGGGTTGAGCATGATTACTCCCCTGTTTTTATAAGGTTCTGAAGGACTCTGTGGCAGATTTTATTTTTTGTAAAATGATTTATTTGATATGCTTACTTGTGGCTACATCAGGATTTATAGGTGCAGTGTTAGTATTAGTGGTAGCTGCAGTCTTTTCAATAACTTTCTGTTTAGTTTTACATTTTGAAAGAGGAGTCAACGTTTCTTTACTGCAAGCTGCTTTAGTTTCGCTTAGTGACTGAATTAGCTGTTTTGTTTGAATTTTTTGTATACACTCTGCTAGAGGTGGATGCTTATTTTGCACACTTTTATTTTGATTTGCTCTATTTCTGCATTGCTTTATATGGAGTTGCTTTTTGGTTGGCATTCATTGGTGTCTGTTGGAGAAAAAAAGAAAGTGTGGGTTGGGACGTTGTGCAATGTATGTGTGCATTGTGCATGAGTGTCTGAGTATGATGGTAGGCATGTATGTAGAGGTGTGTGATTGTGGAATGGGTGGTTACTTCAGATTGGGAAGGCTATTCTTGTATTTGTGTGTTACTATACTGAGTGTGTTTAGACGACAATACAAATTGTGTACCTGCTGAGGTACAATCAGTAATACTGAATCTAATGCTGCAGGGTTGTCACAATTGTTTGTTCTAGAATACTAGAATATTACAGTGTTTGACTAATATTTAGAACATTATGATAGTATTGCACTTACTTTGTTGGATGCAAAGAGTAAGTTTCTTCTGGGTTCTGTCTTGTACTTCAGACACTAGAGGTTTTCAGGAGTGTGGTCTTCACTGCAATTGTTAAAGAAGGAAGTTAGTACATATGTGTGTTAATGGCACAGTAATTTCCCTTGAAGAATAGATTAGTTACATTAGCAAAAGGAATTCTTTCTAGGGAGAGGTACTGTATGTGTTAAATTGCATAGCTCTGTATATGAATGGGGATTTTGGAGCATCAGCTTCATTGCTAAGGGAGTTAGTGGAGTATTTATAGGTGTGCCCTATGAGGTACACTTTTGAAAGTATGTGTTCCTGTTGCACTGTTTAGTGTGGTAATAGATAAGTGGAATTTGTAGGGTGAGAAAAAAAGCTTGGAAAGATGTACAGATTGAAAAGTAGAATGTTTTTGTGTGTGGAATTGCTTACTTTTTTTGCATAGATGTTTGCTACATGAGTGCTGGAAACCTTTCAGTTATTTGACTTTTTTTATCCACATTCCTATTAGCACTGTTCTGAATGTAGAGTTGTGTTTGTTTGGTTTTGCAAGGATGGCAAGTGTCAGGCACTCTGTTTAAGTAAATGCATTTTATGTACTTGCAATGCTCTGGTAAGATACAAGCTAGCTTCCTGTTTTGTGTGCATTCTAGTAAGTTATCATAGTGTGTTAAGGGGTAAGTGGTTGTGAAAATGACAGAAGGAAATAAGAGAATAATAGTTTGGACATTGCAATGAGTAATATTGGTAAATAAAAATTTGGAAAGCCGTCTGATTTGTAAGTTAACTTTATTGTAGGAGATCAGAGAAATCTAAGCAGTGCTTTTTTTGCGCTTTTTTTGCAGATTTTGCAGGGTCAGTGGCAGGTACCCTGTTCATATGCATTTATAAAAGAGTTGCAAATGTACTGTAAACAAATTATTCATACCTGGAGTTTGTATTGATGTGTGTAGATGTGGATGAATCTGGAAGGAGAAATATTGAAGAGTTTTACAGTAGTTTTAGCTCTAGGTGCTTTGCAATCACACAACACTTGTACTCAGAGTGATGAACAGTTCATCTAAAGTGCTGAATTGTGATGACAGAGTTAGATGTAGAGTTCTTGGATGTGATTGGTGGATGATTGTGTGACTGCTTATGTGTAGCCAATGAGAGAGTGGTGCAGACAGTGATGTGGAAAGGGAAAATGGGCTGCCCTTGTGTTGCGGAGTTCACGGACACTGCAGTTGTTCACGGACCAGACGTGCCACATCCGGGGCTTCTCAGCATGTCTAGCATGGAAAGGGGACTGTGGGGATTAGCCAATCAGCTGTTGAAGTTGTTCTTTGCCGGAAGAGAAGCTGTGTGTGTAGTGAAGATGGCAGAGGTGAAGAAAGTGAGGGTGTTGGTAGTTGGAGATCTGTTTGTAAATGTTTTAGAGAGGTATGCTATGTCTAAACATATGGCTGCCAGTTTTGGTTTTCAAAGAGAGGAGGTTTTGTGGTCAACTCTGCCTGGTTCCAATATGCAAGCAGTGGTTGAAGTTTGTAAGAGTTTCTCCATGTGGAATAGTCCGGATGTAATGGTACTGCATTGGGGTGCTGTCCATTTGGGATACATCAGTGCTCCAAGTTTGTTGAGTGCTCCTGAAAACTTGGTTCAGGCAGTGATGGTGGTTCTTCCAAATGCCAAGGTGATTTTTTCTAAAATGTTGCCTAGGGTCATATGGGACAATTGTAATGTTTTCTGTCCCCAGAAAAATGGTACAAGGTGTTTGGTTAACAAAGGCATGTCTGTTTTCTTGTTTAGAGCTGGGATGTTGTCTTGTAATAATGACAATATTGATTTTGTTAATGGCGATTATTTCAAAGTAGATGGTATTTCTTCATCCATATTGGGAAATGCTATGTTATATGAAAATATAAGGAATATTTTACAGAGGATAATGTGAAGACATCAGGAGGAAAATAAGTGAAAATAAATAAATAACAAAATGAAAGGAGTTTTCTTAGAAGCACTTTTAAGAAACCAAAAAAGGCTCTTTTCAGAGCCACCATCAAAGGGGAAATGGAGTACACTGCTTACATTTTCATTGCCCACTCTCACAGACTTCACAATTTTTCCGCGGACACTGCAGCTGTATGCGGATCACGTGTGTTACATACAGGGATTTTAAGGCTGGCAGGCATGCCAATGAGACTGTACAGGCCAAGGGATTGGTCAATAAGGTTTACTGGGTGTGATGTGTAAGGAGAGATTTTGGCAGAAAGTATGTTTCCTGAGAGGAGAGCAGATAGCTATGGCTGTGTCTTTCAGAAGGCAGAGTGTCTGGATTTTAGGCAACTCATGGATACATTGGTTGGAGGTGCATGCAGAGCACTGTGGAGTGGCTGCACATCTTGGATTCCCTCATGTGCATGTCCACTGGCATGGAGTGCGTGGAATGAAGTGGCTGGATTTTGTTCCTCTTTGTGCCACTTTGATAACACACTGTCATCCAGTCATTGCTATTATTCATTGTGGAGGGAACAGTTTAGGACATGTCTCTGGAATCTCCTTGCAGTTCGCAATGAAAGAAGGACTTGGGAAAGTCATGGACATGTTTCCGAACTCCAGAGTAATTTTTTCTCCGATTGCGCCGAGACAAATGTGGCAACATTCTTCTTCATTTGGTCCACAAATGGAGAAAGCAGGGTGCAATGTCAGCAAGGCTGTTTGCGCTTTTTTGAGAGATGTTGGCATGTCCTATTTTCACAATGAAAATATTACATTTCGTAGCAAAAACATTTTTCGCAGAGATGGAGTCCATCTTACAGATGCTTCGAATCAGATTTTTTTGCGAAATAAGTATAATGCATTGCGACCCTTTTTGGAAGTATAGCAATCCTTTTTCCAGTAGGTGTTGACTAGTTAAAGTTTTCGAAACACAAAAAAACACTACAAAAAGGCTCTTTTCAGAGCCACCACTTCCTCGTGGAGAAGAGTGCAATGGTTTTGATAGCACTACACCCCAAAAATGTTAATGTCTGCGGACTTCTAAAAATTCACAGGGCCGTGCAGCATTTCATTCACACTTCTATTTTTAAACTGTGAAAGGTGGCTCTGAAAAGAGCCTTCTTTTGTTTTTTGTTGTTTTGTATTTTGTTGGGTGTTTTTTAACAAGACACACAAGGAAAGGAAGGGTAAGGAAGGGGCACCAACCACGGGGATATAAAAGGGCAGGTGGAGAGAGGAAGATGTTGGGTGGGCCTTAGGTAGGTGGCAGACTTTCTCATGCTCCTGGACATTAGCCTCGGAAGCACTTCGAAGTGTCTCCCCCCTGCAGAGTACCACGTTGCAGTACATGCACAATACAGTGACCTTCGAAAGGAAAGGGTCTACTGCGTCGCGTATGGCCTGCGAGGCTGGTTCAGGGATGCGCTCCCCACAGGAGTGTCTCTTGTGGTGGCAGGAGCAGATACGGGGCATGTTGTAGAAGAACACAACCTACTACTTTGATCGAAGTGGATGACCCTCCGATCTGCCACCATGTGGAATGGCATTAGGATTCGCTCCATGGAAGTGGTCCCGTAGCTGTACAGACCTGGTTTGCCACAACTGAGCACAATGTTGCACTCAGTGCAGCGCACCTTGTCTGCACGTGCCTTGGGTAGCCTTCCAATGGTGGTAAACAGCCTCCACACCCAAGGCTCACATTGGCTGGCAGTAGTAGGGACTTCCACTACCTCATTCTTATCATCCTCTTCATCCCTCTCTACATCTCCACGCCTGTTCCCTTCTCCAGTCCCTAGGGAAGGTGGTGGTATTGGAGGGGGTGGGGGTGGTGCTGAAGCCGAGGCAGCTGCAGACATTGAAGCCATGGTTGCCATCTGGGATGTAGTACAGGACAGCAGAGCAGGCAGAGGAATGTCTTCTCCAAATGTGGCACAGTACACATAGCACAGGAGACAGAGGTCATCAGCCAATCCAATATAGGATACCAGCAATATTGAGCAATGCTCTCTCTGGTACCCAAAAACAGAATGAGCAGCTCTTGGGTGTGGCTTTTTATAGGGGTGCTGGGGAGTGCTTCTGTGCTGTCCGTGGACACTTCAAAGAAGAAAAAGGGTTCACAAAATTCCAAAAAGTATCCAGATCGGTAGGGGCATAGTCTGGGATCTCTACAAGGGTGTCCGCGGTCACGGGCGTACACTCAGCATGGGTGCGATCACATGATGATGTGGCGGACACGTTCGCAAATGGGACACCTATCTGTAGGACACCTATTGCGCAGGATCGGTTGTACGCATGCGCACTGGTGTTCTATGGACAGGGTATGGGTCCCGAACTAATTAAAAGTGCAACACATGTGCGGCGGACAGTTATGGACAGGCGCAATGTTAATAGGACTCCGAGGGTGGGATGCACATGCACACACGTGTCCACTGGACAGGGTTAGGGTCCCCGAACTAATTAAAGGTGCGTCACAACTTTGCGAACATGCAAACATGCAGAGAGGTTATGTGTTCTATGGACACCTCCATTTTGATTGCGGACAGTTTGAATATGCAAAGTGTCCTTAGGACACCCCCTTTTTGCTCAAATGCGGACATTCTGGACGGTCGCGCCGTCTGCGGACCCCCAATCAGCCTTTTTTTAAAAAGAAACTCAGACACATACAGGAACAGTATATATATCACTTTATTAATATACAAACATATAGAAATTATGAAAGAGAGGGGGAAGCAGTAATGGAGACATATACAGGTGAATTAGGGTTTTCTACATGTAGGATGGTAGAGGAGGAAGGGATTGAAGTCTCATCATAACGTTTTTGGTGATGGGGAATTTTTGGGGATGGTTGACTGGGACATGGAGAAGGGGTACAGGTGCACGTGGGACAGTGATATTTAATTTTTTCCATGATATGGTTTTCTACAAAGTTCTTCAAAATAATGAAATTGGTTAATAATTGATCCCATTTTTCTTCTTAGTACACTAGATGATTTTCCACAGTGTCTGTTTGTTGTTCCATTACTACATGATGTACTGTTTTTGTAGTATTATTCTTATTTTCTGTATGTACTGTTAAAGAAAAAAATGTGTTAGGTACATGTGATATAATATGTATTACTTGGCTTATTTTGAAAAATGCAGTGCGTACCAGTAGTATCACTCTCTTCACCCATTTCATCCCAGGGAAAACTTTCTTCAAGCCACTCCAGAGTGCTAGCCATTTCTGTGTAAAAATAATATACATTATTTTTGAGTGTATCCTACTAAAGAAAGTTTATAACTATGGGAATTAATGTAGTGTACTTACCAGTTTGTTTTTCAGTTTTGCTGTTACTGCTTTGTAGGTGTGCTGTTGATAGTTGGTTTGCAGTTTATGTATAAAGCATCAGTGAGGTAATTATGCTGGAGGCATATGTTATATTTTTTTTGGTGTGTTCCATTATGTTTCATATCCTATGTAATTGCACTGTGGGTGTCTTACGTATACAGTTTGTACTTCTTATTTATTTTTTAATGTAATTCATTTATATGCTGCTCTTTTAACATGTTCAGTGTGTTTGTTGTATGATATAACAATGTAAGATACCCCCTGAGCTTTTGGACATTTGCCCAGTCCGCGGACATTGCAGCAATTAGCATGAGCCAGGGGGTTCAGTATGTTGTGTGGTATATCTATATAAACTAAGGGTATCCTGGTAAAAACCTATGAAATTCATGATATCTATATCTATATTTAGTGAAACATTTTTTTGAAGGGACATTATGGTTAAGTTGCGCTACTAAAAACCTATCACATTCAGTGAAAAAACTTTGTTAAAGGGATGTTATGGTTAAGATGCGTTACTAAAAACCTATCAAATTCAGTGAAAAAACTTTGTAAAGGGACGTTATGGTTAAGTTGCGCTACTAAAAACCTATCAAATTCAGTGAAAAAACTTTGTTAAAGGGACGTTATGGTTACAAGTAAAACCGAAAAACCCCTGAAATTCGCCAGCTATGGTAAGGTAAGCAACCATAACTTGCACCGCCACCATGCACTGCTAAGACTAATACCCATGACATCAAAGATGACATCACAAATGTCATTCACGTCATCGCTGATGACATCACATGTGCATTTAGTAACTATGCACAGCCTCTAAAAGGGATTGTCATTATAATGATGGCAGAAAAATATTAAAAAATCATTGGAATAACTATCATGTGCCAAATAGTTCATTAGGTGATGCATTGCTATCAACACCATTGTGTTACTGACTTCATTCCAGTACATGAATGGACTCATATACAAATGTAGGCATTCTCTGAAGCATGTGTCATAGAGCTGCAATATTCAAAACCTTACTATTTTGGATAGTAAAATGCACTGTGACACATGTAAAAAGTACCTAACAATGCCTTCCTTACAGCAGCATTGCCAGAAAGTGTTCATAACCTAACTACTTAAATTCATGTACAGACATAATTGCTGTGACTTAAAGCTGCTTCTTCACTTATGTGTATGTATTGTATAATGTGAGTGGACTCTAAAGAAAGTAGTGTAAGTACATATGAGAAGAGTAAGGTCTACAAACATAGTACCTTTTATATTTTTACTTCCTGACTGTCAGTGAAGAAAACGACCTGGCCTAGATATGTTAGTGAACAGAAAAGAAGGGCTAGCCAGACATGTGATGTCATCAGTGATGTCATGGGTATTAGTCTTTGCAGTGCATGGTGGTGGCGCGACTTATGGTTGCTTACCTTACCGTAAGTGGTGAATTTCAGTGGGTTTTTGGTTTTACTTGTAACCACAACGTTTTTTCAACTGAATATATACATATTTGTGAAAATGTGTTTTTATGTTCAGGGTTGTCTCCAGTCCCATAACAGTTGGTGGGCTGAAACTTGGGCCTGTGGTCGGCATACCATTCCGGGGTGTACTGGCGATGGCGAAATCTGGCCAACCCCCCCATTCACCCTGTACAGGGTGGGGTCTGGCCCTGTGCTATCAATATAGGTGATTTTCGGGAGATTAACAATTCTTTTCCAAAAATAGGAAGTTAGGATACAAGGTAGGCATACCAGTCTGGGGTGTACTGCCGATAGTGACGATAGTGAAATTTGACCATAGTAAAATTTGACCAACCCACCCATTCACCCTGCACAGGGGTGGAGTGGGGTCTTGCGATGGTGAAATCTGACCAACCCACCCATTCACCATGGACAGTGCCGGGTCTGGCCCTGTGCTATCAGTATATTTCGGGAGATTGCCGATTTTGTGACTTTTCCAAAAATAGGAAGTTAGGACACAAGGTTGGCATACCAGTCTGAGGTGTACTGGCGATAGTGACAATGGTGAAATTTGACCAACCCCACCCATTCGCCCGCTAGGGTGGAGTGGGGTCCAACCCTGTGCTATTAGTATAGGCGATTTCGGGAGATTGACGATTGTCCGATTTTTCAAAAATATGAAGTTATGACACAATGAAACATACACAAGGCTATAGTAGAACACCACGTGCATGTCAGCTACAGACCTGTGCAACATCGGGTGGTATCGCTAGTCTTAGTATATTTTGTAAGGTTACTCAGTAATCGATGCACCTGTAGAAGCGATTTGCATTCAATCTGCAGGTCATGGGTTTCTGTATTCTTGTACAGTATATTTATTTATCCAATAAAAAAGTAAGGACTACACCTATTAGAATAAAAAATGACCAGAGCCTAAAAGCTGGAATACACAAAGCATCTCACATGTGCCAAACTGAGATGTCCTTAATCTGCAGGTATTCTAAACCCATCTGCTCTTGGTTGTTTGTAGGATCTATAAAGCAACAAGTCTTATTGACATGGATGATGGCAATACCAGTTGAACACCCCCCTAAAAAGCAAACATACAGTAAATCACATCAACTCATGGCTACAGTTTTTAGAAACCGGTTTTGCTTTGCAACTTGTTCAGTTCAGTTTTTAGAGGTTGGAAATGTGTGCCTTTGTGGTTTGCATGTTTCTGACCCACAGAACAAATAATGTATTCTGTTGCAATTTCACAATACACCTGTTTCCAAATAAAGGCCTTTTGCTACACTAAATATTTCTGACTTGTAGGCAAAACTTCAATTTCCATCTATAAAAAGTTGCAATACTTTCCAGGGTCTAAATGTTGCATGCTTCATCGAATGCAATAAAGTGTTTTAATCAACAAAAACAGAATGGGCGTTTACACACTAGTTACTCTGCTTTTGTCTTCTTTCATGTATGGGTCAGAATAAACGAAGAAGAGGCTCCTGGATGACCAGCAGTTTGACAAATCTTTCTGCAGGATGGCCATGACACAAGCAGAAGGCATGCGTACATGAACAAAACAATAGCAAAGGGAATGAGGGGCAGGTGCAACGGATGTAAGCAGGAGTGTGCAATAACCAGCTTGCAGACATTACTTGCAGACTAAACTCCTCTATCTCGACCTTGTCCTTGTGGTCATTCCTTGCCTCGTCAGTGAAACAGTCAGCTTCTGCTTCTTAAGGGAGGGAGGCAAGGCACCATGGCAGTTGTTAAATCTGCACACCCTCAGTCTCATCCAATCACAGTCCGCATGGTGTTCCCCATTCAGAAAGATGCAGAAGGTCCTTGAACAGATGGCTGCTGATGCATGCAAGAAGTTTACACTCTCAAGTCAACTCAGGCTGTATGCTAGTAGCAGGCCGTGATGCATAATCGAGCAAATGCTGCAATGTACTTACACGGTTTCTTGCTAATGGTTGTGGCACCGGCACAGTACCCTGTGGTGTGGTTAAGCGGTGGGCTCTGAAAGGAAAAGCCCTTGTTTGTTTCATGAAATGGGTCTTTTTGCTGTTCTGGCACCTGCATAGAGTGACTTGTCAATCCCTCTGTAGAGGCCCTAGCTAATCTAGTGGCTGCACCAGCTCTGGCTATGTCCAATCTACTATAGTGATCAATCCTCAGTGATGGTGTATTACAAGGCCTTCAAAACCAGTGCCTTGCCCTGCAAGCTCCATAGCACATTGCCACAGAAGGGATCACAGTATTTCCATAGAATGTGGCTGCACATGGCAGAAGGACACAGTGACTATTTTTACTGCTGGCCCACTTTTTCGGGGCCAAGAATCACACTTTTGAAAGATTGCTGATTTCCAAAGCAGAGACGTCCACAAAATGTATCCTTTGCATACACTTGAATCAGTGCATAATCAAATGACCTTTCCCGACTTCGCAATAATAATGGAAAATCACAGACGCAAATTGACACACTGCGGGTTCGAACCTCAGTCCTTACTGGCAGCTCCTTCTAACCACTGCTGGTGGTGGTATCGAAATTGCCATCACTGTACAGACTGCCTGATCCTCTTGCTTCCCCATGTTTCCTTCTCTGCTTTTGCATTTCTCATCCCTCCTTCGGGCTTGAAGCTGCTTGCCCATTCGCTACCAGACATTTCCGAGCACTTGTGTCACTTCCTCATTTATTTCTGCACCTGTGTCCTATTATTTTCTGTCCTTCAATGTAGCCTTACCATACCTGCAATAACCCTTTGGTCGCATAAACAATGTGGGTGATTTTGCAGATGTCCTTTCGCTGATGTTCGCTAGTTTGCCTGCATGCGGGTCTTGGAAGGAAGCCAGGTGAGTTTAAATACGGTTTCCAGTACCATGACACAACACCCGTAGGAAGGCCCCTAGAGGGGATTAAAACACCAGCATGTGTGAAATTATTTTATTGAGTAAATACGAGTGCCTTTGAAGTCCAGCATGCAGAATCTGGCTTCCAAATGTCTAGCAAGCATAACCATGCAGGAGTGATCAGAAGCGATATGGAAAACTCTTATGAGTCCACAGTTAACCTTGCTTTTATTTTAGAAAGGCGAATCATATATTTTAGACACAAATATTTTATTTTGGGCTGTGAAACAACTCAAAACCATGGAAGGGTTTGTTGACATTTACCTCATTAAATGGAAGAAAACTGAAATAAAAAAGAAGACGGATATTGAAAATTTGCAATTGTAGCTAACGCAAGCTTGGCCACTGCAGAGAAGGGTCTGCTGCATAGGTGCAGACATGGAACACTTGGATATTGACACAACGAACTGACCCATCCTTGGGTGATGTGAATGATAGTTCCCATTTGGGCACATTTGAGAGGACACCTGTGAGTGAATAAGGAAGATTGGCTGCCAATAACCGCTGCACCCATAAGGCACGGTGTCTCTGCCAATTAAAAAAAACATGACGGGGACGGATCAAACCCATCTTGCCAACAGCATGGGATCCTGGAGTGGAAAAAGCTCTTTTTAAACTCATTATGCGTGTGGCAGCCACCATTATTGCTGCAAACCCAGGCTGAATCAACCAATCCAAGCCACAGCTCGAACTAGGCTATGCGCTGCTCACACCCACCTCCTTCAGGATTCTGCTGCCTTCCCTGTGCTCTCCTGCTGCCCTTTACCCACTAATCTCTCAAACCCCCAACCCCTCAGCCCAACTTTTCTTTTGCTCACTGCCACTCCATTCCCGAAAGCAGCCAGCAGAGCCTGCCATGGAAGTGGAAGAGGGGTTTTGCACAGAGCTCTGCCTTCCATTCCACTGGCAGCCATCTTTGGTGAGCTTTTTCTCTAGACCAATGGGTATCATGCTCAATGTGGCCCATTATTTGAGAGAAAAGATTGCGACTAGCATCCAGCAAGCCCTGGGTATTAGAAGCAATAATTATGCATTTCCTTCCTTGGACTGCACTGGGTCCAGTAACGCTTGTCAAATACAACTTGTTGCGCGCAGGCCTTTAAACTCTGACCTCGGGACATTACCACCCATTAGAGCCTGCAAAACAGATGATTACTACCTTATTATTCTCCCTGCCTGCCCGTAGGGTATCATTTACTTCTGATTTTGCTCATGGTTTACTTAAAGCACTAACCTTCCTTCCATAAGAAGCACCAAATGTCCCAATGACATAGTAGAGGTTGGTAAATGGATTAGACCTGCTGAAGAAAGGCTCAGGAATACCTGCTTCAATCAGAAAGACAACCCTCAGCATGGGTAGATGCACATCCTTCTGCTGCTCCATTTGACACTATTTTAGTGGATTCCATTTCCAAAGTCTTCCTGGCTTCATCATTCATTTTTTTAAATATGTGCACGTAGCTTAAATTAATCTTAGAAAAACAAAGAGGTGATGGCTGGAAGGTTTAGACCTCTGGCAATTGGTCTGGGCAACCCTCCAGACTATTGTTCTTCACCTGCCAAGCCAATACAGAAAGGGTAAAGACCATATGCAAATCAAGCTTCGCCCCACCCCCAAACTGCTAGGTTATATCCCTTCTGCAGAAGACCACAAGCATCCCCAGACATGTTTCGACCTCATTGTGCATCATCAGTGAGGAGTAGCTCAGGTCTCTAGACCAAGCTTGCACAGGATCCACATCTGGGCATACCCGTCTCACTCGGAGTGACAAAGCAAAAACAAAGAGGTGGTGGCATCTTAAACCTCGGTAAATTGCTCTGGGCAACCCTACAGACCATCATTCTTCACCTGCCAAGCCATTACAGAAATGGGAAAGATCATATGCAAATCAAGCTTGATCCCAACCCCAAGGAGCAGTCCAGTCCAAACTGCTAGGTCACATCCCTTCTGCATGATACCACAAGCATCCCCAGGCATGTTTCCGCCTCATTGGGCATCTTCTGTGAGGAGTAGCTAGGTTCTCTGGGTCCAGCAAGCACAGGACCCACGTCTGGGCATGCCCGGCCCACTCAGGGTGATAAAGCAAAAACAAAGAGGTGATGGCTGGAAGGTTTCTAATGAATCTTTAAACATCTAGCAATTGATCTGGGCAACCCTCCAGACCATTGTTCTTTGCCTGCAAGCTATTACAGAAAGGGGAAAGACGGTATGCAAATCAAGTTTTGGTCCAACACCAAAAGGGGCAGTCCAGCCTGAACTGCTAGGTCACATCCCTTCTGCACGCGACCACAAGCATTCCCAGACATGTTTTGGCATCATTAGGCATCATCAGTGAGGAGGAGCGTGGGTCTCTATGCTTACACTTATCATACACATCTAATATACACTTATACATATGTGTACAAATTAAAACATCATTATAAACATCATAATAAATTCATAAGCTCAAATAACAGTTCCACTTTCGCAATTATAAAAAGACAACCAAATATTACAAACATAAATCGAAAGATATAACATAACTCCTAGGAAGAATCCTTAGAAAGAATAATATTGATTAACTAACAAGTGAAAAAGTACAATTACAACTACATCATCTCAAATCTTTCCTCTAAACCCTATGATACTGCTAATGGCAGGGAGATCTCTAAACCAACTAAGATCATATTCCAAAAGTACTCATGCCTATAAAATCTTTCATTGGAAAGAAATGTGTTAAAGTGATTGTGCCTTATTTTCTATAACCCTCAGCCTCTGGCATTAGTTACCAATACTTACCAGAGGAACACTGTCAGCTATTCCATGATTTGACAGTGCATGGGTCTGCCACATCAATATACTCTGAAGCTGAAATAAAAGAGTTGCACACTGAAAATCCACCTGCAAAACTTCAAAGGCATTGTGGTTATGAGCTAGGCTAACAACACCACTGGCATAATTTACTTACAAAGCTGGGAAGCACATGCTCCTATCCTCTCTGTCAGGTGTTTTCTTCAGGATCAAGGATGTCATTTTCCCATTTACTGGTAGTCATGGTTAAGTAATCTAAGTTAAGCTTGCTGGAGTATAGTGTAGTGCACAAGATATAGGATAACCCTTTACCATATTGAATGCAATGGCTCTCCAGAACGAGTAATAGTTTTAATATGCTATATCCTTATTTTGCATTTAGCCTAACCGTGTAAGGTAGCCATATTTTGCACTTACCCTAATTGTGTAAGATAACCATTTTCCTCATTTAGTACAATGTAGTTAGTTAGCCATATTTCACATTTAATCTAATTATGTACGGTAGTCTAATTGCATAATTTACACATTTTCTTCACTTAGTCCATTCGAGTTAGTTAGCCATATCTCACATTTAGCCTAATTGTGTAAAGTAGCCATATTGTGCATTCAGCCTAATTGAGTTTGTTAGTCATATTCTGTGTATAGCCTAATTGGATAAGATAACGATTTTTCTTCATTTGACACATTAGAGTTAGTTAGCTATACTTTGCATTCAGCCCATTTGTGTAAGGTTGCCATATTTTGTTTTTAGCCCAATTGTGTAAAATAGTCATTTCCGGCCTTTAGCCATCAAAGTCTTCACTGGCTCCCAATCGCAGCACGGATTATATTCAGATCCATCTGCATCATCCACAAGGCTGTTTGGGGCCAGGGTACACTGTATCTGCAACTCTTTCTGACTAAATATTCCCCCTCTTGACACCTGCGCTCCTCTGGCACCAACTCCTTGTGTGTAAAGCCGTTTTCTAAACAGAGGGCAATTGGTTGATCGCTTTCCTCAGCGGGTTCGCTTCTTTGGAACAGCCTCCCCCTCCCTCGTCATCTTGAGCAGGACCTCTTTAAGTTCCTGAAAAGCCTCAATACCTTCCTCTTTACCTCTTCCTTCCCTCCCTCTCTCCCCTGCTAATCACACAGTAGCTTGTTTGGTGCACAGGACCTTTATGCATCGCAGGGCCCTGATCCCCCACATCTTATCATCCCAGCTGCTGTCTATCCTCTGCACTTGCCTCGGCTCCCCCTCCACCACTGGAGGTTTGCACTTACCTTTTTTCATAGCACTTCTCCTGCTTCTCTACAAGAGCACCACAGCACCTATCCCATTCCTCCCTCGCCTCTGCACTTGCACGTTCTGAACACTCACAAGGCATAGTAGGTTTGTCTCCCCCACTGTCTCTTCTATTTTGGATTTAATTATTTAACAGTGTTATAAGTAATTTGCCTATCATCCCCTGTCCCCTCCCTGTTGCACTGTGGACGCTTTGAAACAGAATTTGCTTCCTTTATAAGCGCCTAACAAGTGAACAATGAAATAGAAAATAAATTGAGGTAGTTAGCCATGTGTCACAAAATTTTGACTTTCGCCGAATTGTTTAAGGTAACCTTTTTCTTCATTTAGCCCAATTGAATTAGTTCACCTGAGCCCTTTAGGTTAGTTAGAAATGTTTCTTGCATTCAGTTTAGTGGTGTAAGGTAGCCATATTTTACCTTTAGCCTAATGGTGTAGGGTAGCCCTATGTTATCTTTTTGGCCCAACCATTTCATTCAGCCACATCTTGCATTTGACCTATTGGTGTAAGGTATCCATATTTTGCTTTGAATCTAAGTGTGTTAACCAGCCATATTTGCACCATAACTAATTTTGTAAAATAGCCATTTTAGTCTAATTGTTGAAGGATTGCAGTTTTCCATAAGGTGTTTTCTAAATGTGTTCACTCTGCACTCTGCATCAGTCTACACATTCTTGGTCCTGCTGTCCATCTGAATCTATTCGCCCCTTCCATGCCTAACCAAGACCTTCATCATGCCAAACAATTCCCAGGCCAGAGGATCCCTCTGAAGCATCAGGAACCAGAATCCCACACCTCCACCACAACCTCCTCCTTTTTTTCCAGTGCAGCCACCTTCACACCTCAGATTGCCCCTTTCTCTTCTGCCTTTGAAGGACCCCTGTCACTCTCCCCTTTCCTCTCTCACCCCACTTCACACACCTCCTTCTTTCTGCACTATCCCAACCCAGTCCAAACTCTCCTCTTTCCACTTGTGAACCCATCCTGCTAACCCGTCCCCCTCAACCCTCTAGGTCCTCCCCTCCTCCTTTCTCAGCCTGCCCAAACCCCTCCTGTCCAACACTCAACTTTCACTTCCCTAAGCGCAGTCTGGGCAGCCTTGGCCAAAAAACCCTCGTAAGCTGCCCCTCCCACCCTCATGTAAGGATATATATGGGATTTTATTGCCAGCATACAATATGCAGCATAGAAATACAGCCAGGCCCAGTTTTTCAAACTGCAGGCATTATTTCACACTGAAAATGAATCTCAGAATGTCTCAAATTGATGCCACGTTCCCAGAGTTGGTGAAATACCTGGAGGCGAAATTACACGCACAAGGAACATGGTCATCAAGGAACATGGTCATCAAATAATGCCACAGAGTGCCATGACTGTATCTATGGGGAAGTTCAGAAAGAACCATTGGACATTTTTGAAGAAGGTAGCATAATTCAAGTTTGTCTTCTGAGATTATTAAATGCTGCTGACAAACCTGCAGAGAAAGATTGGCTGATACGGCTATGTGCCAAAACATGGTTTATTTTAAATAGGTCTCGGCAAATGATGCCAAGCTAATTAGCAGACTAAAAGTCGAATTAGATGGAGCGAGTGAACAGGAAAAAAGGTTAAGAGCAGAACTGGATGTATGTCAAAAGGACATGCAATCAAAGTGTAAATAATTCGACACTCAATTGTCTCAAAGGAAAAAACTATTTGAGGACAGTGAGCAAGAACTAAAACACTTGAAAGGATTGGTAGGTCACATTAGACAAGATAAAGACGAGGCTATTTTGGAAATACAAGTTTTACAAAAAGAGAATTTAGAGAAAGAATGTGAGCTTCAGGCGGTTGAACAAGAGATAGCTAAAATGTTTCAAGAAAGGGACAAGCGAGACAAAGAGTTTAATGAATGTCAAATGCAAATGAGCGATATGCAAAATGTGATTAATAATATGGGTGATGAAAACAATTACTTGCGTAAGGAGGCAGATCAACTCCTTAAAAAGTGTAAGGATTTGGAACAGCAGATATGCACTTTCAGGTTCCAGGACAAACGACAGGGCACCACATTCAATGGGATTGAGGTGAATTGCATCTCTTCACGGGGAGATAGTGGCCCAGTGGCTGTGCCGGTGTCTGAGCTTGGTTGCAGCACTTTTGGTGGGTTTGACACACCCATTGGGGATTGCCACCAATCCCATACACCTGAGACAAGGGTTGAACCACAGAGTAGTGCAATTCCAAATATAGCTCAAAGTAGCCCTGTCAAGATAATGAAATCAATAAAGGCCCTGATGAAACCATTCAAAAAAGGAGGGGAGTGCTGTATAGAGGACCACTTAGAAGCAGTGCACGATATATTTAAAGCTCTATGCATACCTAATGAACAATACAGACAATACTTTCACTTAACTCTGGATGCTCCCACAGCGAGCATCATCAGGGGATTAAATAAACAGCAGAACATGACATGGGCAGAATTTGAAAAAGAAATTAGGCATCATTTTTCTCCATTCCAGTCATTACAGGAGGTGAACAAAGTTGCATACACGATTATAGCTTGGCTAAATACATCCCCTCGCCAATTTCTTCAAGACTTAAAAAGAGCTTTTTCTCGTTTTGATATATCTTTTGACCCCAATTCCAATGAGTTTAAAACTGCCTATTTTTATGGTTGGCAGAAAGACATTATATCACAGTCCGCAAATTTGACCTTGAGGAGTCCCTTGAATGGATTGTGCACAAAAGTACAAAACTGTATGAAGTGCTCTACTGTAAGGGTGGAGAGAGTGATAAAATGAAAGATACAAGATCAAAATCTAAAGAATCACCGGCAACAGTAATGGAGATCAGGTCAGCTAAAATGTCACTTGAGTCTGCTCAAAGTCCAGGCAAAAATAATGTGACACCCGAACAGAGGGGTACTCCACAGTGGTTGCCGCCCTCTGAACCGATGTTTCAGTCACATGATCCTAGCAATAGGGAGAGTCACATTAGCCCTAGGTACTTAGGAGACAGGCCCCAGGCAGGATACCGATCCGACATGTCAGGCATGAACAATAATCAGAGACAAAATCAAGATCAAAGAAGTAATAGTCCCTAACAGACATTGGGGACACAGAGCAGATTTGACCCCAACACCATGATATATGGTAACCAGGACAGACCCCGGTATGTGGATCAATTTACTGAAAATGGGAATCAGCATAGGGGGCAATACTCACAAAATGAGAGACAGGACATGAGGCAGAATATGAATTATGCTCCACGCCAACACAATCAATCACCAACACCAGGGGATTACAACCAAAGAATAGTTACACCCCGCTCGCCGACCCACATGAATCAAGAGTTCAGAAACAACTCCAATAGGAATCACTCTCCTGAGAGATAGCAGAATAGATTTAACCAGGGGGAAAATAACCAATATCGGCATAGGCCGCAAAGAGAAGTTTCTAGAGCGATGGAAAGATTCCAGTGTCTCAAGGCCCAGGTAAAAAAGTTAGCTGAACAAATAGGAAAACTCTGTAGGGCTCAAAAACAGTCCTCAAATGAAGGGGCAGAAGGACATAATAGCGACCTGGTGGCTTCTGATAAGTGACTAAATATTCATGACACCTGTAATGATAAAAAGACAGATTCCCATGCTCCGGTTTTGCATAATGACTCTGAGCTGTTTAATGATTTAAAAATGAAAATACCTGCAAATGAACATGAGGCAGAAATTGCAAATACATCTAAAAAAGAGGTTTGGTTTTACCTGGAGTTGAATCAAACATTGGAAATTTGTACAAATGAAAAAGGAAAACGAGTAGAACATGACATTCCAAAGGAACAAAGAGACAGATTTAAGAAAGACAACTCATGCACGGATAAAGCAATTGATGTGGGAGTAGATGTGAATATTAGAACACCCTCCCTAGACAATCAAGATGCTAATGAAATACAGGCAGGAAGAATAAGTACTAAAAAGGAGGGTACAGATCAGGCACCTGAAGAGTTCTTTGAGCCATAGAAGAAATTAAAAAGACTGGTATCATACCAAATACCCATAAATGCCCAGAATTAGAAAATGACAACTTATCCGGTGATGTTTATACACATATTCAGTTGGAGAATTGCAGTGTGAACTCTGATGATCCCCTGATGGAAGGACGAACAGTGGCCACACTCCAAAAGACCACTGAATATGGGGAGATGAGTAAGGCTCAAATGGAAATGGACAGAAAGGAGGGAAAAATGTCCTGTCATTTACTGATGTGCTTAGCCAAGAGCGAGAAGGGTCTGAGAAAAGTGAATCCTCAAATCAGTAAGAATTCACACTTTTTGTGTGTATTAGAAGAAGTTGAAGACAGATATTATGCTCCCATTACTGTGGCACAGAAGTGCAAAACATTTGCAATGATTGACACAGGCGCACAGGCCACAATTATGTCCAAATAATTTGTAAAAAGTATCAATGAAGGGAGATCTCCACAGAGTCAGATCAAAGTGAGACAGACTGAAGGCCCAGTACATAACTTTAACTGTGAGGAGGTGCCTATCAAGGGTTTCACTGAAATTGACATAAGAATAGGAAAACACAGAATGAAACAGGAAGTATTGATCACATCTATTTGTGAAATTCCATTCTTGATGGAAACAGATTGCCTGAAAAGATTGTCTCTTCTCATTGATGGGGTAAATGGGGTTCTGTAGTCTTTAACCAAAACACCATTAATGTCTAAGAAAATAAAGTCACAAAACAGCAGTGTAAATGAATGCCATACTGTTGCCAAATCGAATGATGCAGTGGAGGTGTACTTATAGAATAGCTGTGTGCCTAGTCTCACCGTTATTTTGATGTGTCAGGACAAAATGCAAAGTGAAAAAAGAAAAACAACCCGTGCAGATTTATTTGGATCCTAGGAAGAAATGGCAAACTGAAATAGATGAACACACATTGCGCTTCTATTTAAAAGAGAAGAAGTGCAAACAGAATACCATCCCTAAAGCAGACACAGACAAGCACATCACCACTCTTGCTGAAATGCATATGGAAGATGAGCAGCCATGGATTCCTATTGGTATAAATGGCCATTCTAAAATGATAAAAGCCACAATGGCGCTTGAACAGGAAAGGAGTTTTATTAATGGGAAACTACTGCAGAGAATAATGGAAAGGTGGGAGATTGCGAAATTTAGAGTTAAAAACCAATATGTATCTGGACAATCCAGATTTTGAATATCGAATTGCAGGAAGGTGCATGCTAGAGATTAATGTTGGACAAAAAAACCATCTACCACAATGTGTGGCTAGTGAGAAGAACACAAAATTATTTTTATTTGGGCAATGATATCATGCACAGGATGTGAATGGTGTCAGATTTCCTTAACCAAAAAATATGGTCCCGGCTAGGCGGGCCTGCTCCCAAATTTGAAGCCAAAAGAAAGGCTTATCATTGCGCAAAATTGGTACCATATGCAATTGAATTACAGGTGAAGAAGAATATTACTATTCCTGCTTTCACCAAGCAGATTGCTATAACATTAAAGCACAATAATGGACAGCAAATGAAGGATTCTGATGCATTTGTGTGCTTGAATTAATCCATAAAACAGCAAGGCTGGATTATGAATATACCCCATCCGTCAAAATTATGGTGGATAATAAAGGATGTCAAGATATTCATTTAGAAGAGAATTCCTCACTAGGAATGGCCATACAAAAATCACATTATACTGCATATTTCAATAATATGGTGATTGGAAATATCCCTGAGAGATATGTAGATGCACAGGGTGTGTTGCCAGAGTATCTACATTCTCAACTCAAAGGGATCTTCAAGATTCAATCTATCTACTCTTATGATTCCAATGAGACAGTGTGTTGTCACCAGGAGAATTGTATAGTATTTGATTTAAATGAAAATGGAACAGGAAATCAACACATTGAAATGGAGGCTGATATGCCAAAATGTTTAAAAGTGGCAGCTTTGCAGAGAGATACAGCCACACAGTTGGAAGAAAGCACAGAGGTTCCTCCATTGGAGGATTTCCCAGAATTTTCAAAATGGTAGATGAGCAGATTCCGTTAGCAGATGCCTGTGATAGCAAAGAAGATAAGAATGAATTGAGAAAAATATAGAATTTAAGGACGTTTTGAATGCGGCCTAACTGATTTACATGTTACCACATTACCAGAGGGGTGTGGTAGAAATCCAGTATTTGTGCGCCAATATCGATTGCCACTGGCATGCTTAGAGTCATTGGCAGAGATAATTAAAAACTTGGAGTCTAGGGGAATTATCTGAGCCATTCATAGTACCTCCAACACTCCTATTTTTGGTGTATTAAAGCCAAATGGTCAATGGCGTCTGTGTGCAGACCTGAGGGAATTAAATAAAAGAGTGCCAGTGTCTAGATGGCCGCTGCCATTCATTGATCAAGGCCTTGTCAAGTGCATGGGTCAAAGGTATTTACCACATTAGATCTCACATCTGGGTACTGGTGCGGAACATTCAGAATTTATTTGCATTTTCATTTCATAAAACGCAATACGCTTGGTCTAGAACACCATTTGGGTATGTCAATAGTGGAAGCGAATTTGGAATATTTTTGAGAAAAATTATGCCGGATGAAGCGGAAAGCGGAAGCATAGTTTATGTAGATGATGACCTGATAAAAAATGAAAACTTAAAAAGTAATTTTGATGAAATTAGACATGTACTTGACCAATTGCAAAAGGCGGGTGCCAAAGTATCTTTACAGAAAGCCCAATGGTGCAAGAAAAAGGTGAACTTCCTAGGCCATGAAGTAACTGAACATGGGTGAAATCCAGAAAAGAAAAAGGTGGAGGCCATACAGAAATTGAAAAATCCTAGAAACATGAAAGGTTTAAAATGTTATTTAGGAATGACGGTATATAACAGGAAATGTATTGAAAATTATGCTGAAATCACTCAACCATTGACTAAATTATTGAAGATGAATACGCCCCGGGAATGGGAAAAGGAGCAATCCGAGGCAGTTACTTAATTGAAAGAATGCCTCATAAAGGCACCATGCTTGGCGTATCCCATAAAGAACAGAGATGTCTTTATAGAAATAGGATTCACTGAGCATTGTATGTCAGCAGTGTTATCTCAAAAACATGATTTGAACCATAAAACTACTGTTTATGCAAGTAAGGCATTTTCTCAGGTTGAAATTAAATTCAGTGAATGTGAAAAGACTCTTCTGACCACTGTGAGGGCGTTGCAAAATTTTCATCCCATTGTTCAAGAGGAGAAAGTAATCATTGAGACAAATCATCAACCATTGCAGTTTTTACAGAGTAAAGGATTAGATCAGGCAATCTAGCACAGTCCAGAATTACTTCATGGACATTGGCATTGAAGGGCTTTTCGGTGGAAGTAAGATATGGTTAAAATAAAAAGAGCCCAATTGCTCAATGGTTAGCAGATTTACATGACTGTGCAGCTGAATGTGTATCAGACGAATTAGAGGTGGAGTCCAGTTTGCTGGAGTTTGAACAATTACCACACAAAGCTTTTGATGAAAATACATGCAAGGAATTGCAAATTGTATATGTCGATGGATCCGCTTTTCACATTGAAAATGACAGCAATTAACTGTTAGTGTCGGTAATAGGAAATATCTGGTTGAGATGTGAGGACATTCCTAATATAGGAATTAGAATTGGGGCTAGAAGTAACCAGGTAGCAGAGTTATCAGCCATTTATAAAGCAATTACTACTGCATTGGATAACAAATTCAGTGAAATTGTCCTGGTGACTGATTCTGATTATGCACGAAATAGCTTTGTAGAATATTTGCCTGGCTGGAAAGCAAGAGGCATGCTCACATATAACAAAAAAGCCCCTCAAACATGGGAAAATGATACAAGCTATAGACATATTAGTATCAGAGAATGATTTAACAGTATACTGGAGGAACATTCATGGACATTTGAAAACTCCAGGAGAAGATAAGGAGGGAGATGATAAAGCAGATCAATTGGCTAAGATTGGGGTTGTTATGGGAGAATTGTTGCACATAGAACACTTGATTGATGAAATACAAATAGATGCAGTTACATGCTCTGAAGCAAATGAAGTAGAACAACCAGTAGTGCAATGGAGTTATGATACACCAGATCAAGATCTGATTAAGGCGCAAAAAGATGACCCTGTGTTGGGGATCTATTATAATTATTTGATGGACCTCAAACAAAATCTTTTAACTGAAAATGATTGTACAGGAAAAGAAGAGTTGAGAGTGTTATTAAAGAACAAAAAACAAATGAAACTACAAGATGGTCTGATGATCAGGGAATCCATAACAGGGCAGATACAGTGAGTGGTACCTCTTTCATTCAGAGGGCTAATGTTACACGATGCCCATGATGCAATAACTGCAGGACACAGAGCTTCACAAAAGACTTTATAAATACTGAAAGATTATGCTTACTGGCCACACATGTCCCAAAATGTGGAATTATATACCAGAGCGTGTCTTGTATGTACATACTTTAAACCTGCTTCACCAATGTATAGAGCTCCATTGATAAAATGAGGTTTAACTCTTTCATGGTCAGATTTGCAAATTGACTATGTAGGGCCTGTAAAGAGGTCGAATAAGGGAAACCGTTATCTTTTGACAGTGGCTTATTTGGATTACCACAAAGAATAGAGCCAGACAGAGGAAGTCATTTCATGAGCACCTTAATGAGCAAGGTGTGGCAGATATTGGGGTAAAAAGGAAACTGCATATCGCATATTGGGCTGCCTCTTCTGGAAATGTTGAACGTTGCAACAGATCTGTCATGGAGATATTAAAGAAGTGTGTAGCGTTGGCAGGTTCTAGTTGGGATTTACGATTACCTCTGGTATTGATGGCCATTAGATCGACTACTGCTAAAGCGACAGGTATCAGTCCTCATGAGGTGTTAACAGGAAGGAAAATGGTACTGCCACAACATTTATTATACAGGACACATGAGCAGACACTTGTGAATGCATCTACAGTTCATGAATATGTGAAAGAACTGAGAAAGCATTTACAACATGCATTTGCGTTTGTGCAGTGACATTTGGAAAGAGCTGCTGATAGTGCAAAGTCATACTATGATAAAAAAGGACTTCTGTGAAAGAGTATAAAGTAGGTGATCGGTATATATAAGTTTCATTTTGTAAAAGGTAAACATAAAAATTCAAAATGTCTTGCGGCATGGCAAGGTCCATTGAGATAGTGGATAAAGTGTCCCCGGTAGTCTATAAGATATTAAAGACAGAGGGTAAAATGGTGACAGAACAATTTGTTCATGTTAACCAAATTAAGCCCTGTCATCCTAAACATGAAGTCAGGAGACTTGAGCAGGTAGAGACAGGATAAGTGTACTGATTACATGGAAAAGAAAGATGTAGTTGACTATTTCATAATGTCTCACACCATGAAAAACCAGATATATTGTTTAGTGTAGAGATAGATGCAAATGAAAGTACCACATTTGAAAAAAGTGCGGTAACATGCATTAATGGAAGGTGCT
The DNA here is from genome assembly GCF_040938575.1 of Ambystoma mexicanum. NCBI lineage: Eukaryota > Metazoa > Chordata > Amphibia > Caudata > Ambystomatidae > Ambystoma > Ambystoma mexicanum. Next base: position 710,066,679 of record NC_090933.1, read on the forward strand.
GAATCAGGTTAACTTACTGTGGTACAGTATACTAAAGTATTGTTGTGAAAATTGTTGTGATGTATAATAATGTGAAATATAAATATTATTGTTTTTTCTCTAACATGTGCTTAGTTGCAGGTATTCGGAAGAAAAGATCATAATGTTTTGGGCCACATTTTTGTTTTTGGCAAAGTGGTACAAAGTTTGAAGCTGGTATTGTGCTATGTACTTAATCTATTCCTTTTCTATTTGATTTAGAAACAACTAACTGAAATATTGGTAGGGGTCAGAGGTCGCAGGACCCGGAGGACGCGAGAGATGATGGAACCTGGAGTTGTTGGAGTCCACGGGAGGACGCCCAAAGAAAGCCTCCGGGTCGAAGTATGGAGGTGAAGACAAAGAGACTGCGATGCCAAAAGAAATAATATCTGTGTAAAAACACCCAAGAGCACCAGGATGAAAGAATTCCACCAAAAGAATGATATAATGGAATTTTGGTGATCAGAACATCTCAGAGGTATGGTCATGAATATGGTGAATGCCATCAAGGGAACACTAGTGAGTTTAACTTAACTCTGCAGTGTTCCTGATGAAGCATAGTATTATCCTATGTGACTGAAAATGAGAGTAATGGAGACTCACAAGTTTGTTATTTTATTTATTTGTTTAAGTTAGTTATGTTGGTCATTCATTTTATCTGTTTATTTTATTTTATTATTTTGTTGTCATGTATGAAATGTTGATTTCACACATATATAAAGACTATGATTGAAAATACATTCAAACATACGTGGACACTTCGGTTGTAAACATACGTGTACAATATTTTGTTATACATGCACATGCGTACGAGGACTCATGGGCCCATCTGGGATCTGTTTAACTTTTGTTATGATTAAGCAGTGGTTTGTTATGAAATGTTTAAATGTTCATTTTATTATGATGCTATGATTTCAATTGTTATTCATATGATAGAAAAAGAGAGATGTACATTTTAAAAGGTTTCCTCCAATTATGGGTTTGTTAGCCAGAATTGTCAGAAAAGGGAGGGAATGTGTAAGGACATATGGAGGATTTTATTGCCAGCATACAAAATGCAGCATAGAAATACAGCCAGGCTGTTTTTCAAACTGCAGGCATTATTTCAGTAACAGCCAGTAACAGCCAGCAGGCAATTTTTCAGAATACTTAGTAAAAAAAAAAAAGAAAACCTTAATAAGCATAGAGGTTAAAGTAAAGAGGTGCATAATTTTATATTGGATGTTTCATGTGTGAAAACTGCATTAGAATACATAACTCATTAACTCTGTACTAATTGCCTTACTAAAGTACTAATTTCAATCTCTCTAACATTATAATGCAGTTTTCCGTGCACAATGAAATGCAGTCTATGTTTTATGTGCACAGTTTGAAATTCATTTTTCCATGAAGAGGTGCACACAAGCGTTTTTTTCTTCATCTTGTGGAGAACAGAAATATGTAAAATGCAGGAAAGGAAAATGATACAGTTGCTTTGCAAATGAAGTCTTGATTGTCTTGAAAAAAATGAAGGCTGGCACAGGGCACATTCTTGTTGTTCTGATTGGTAGGGATTGTAGGTGGATAAGCCACGTCAACAGAGGGCTGAATTAGAGTTTTCTTAGGAAATGAAGAGAAGGGAGGTGGCAGTTTGTGCTGGGACCAGGAGACGGACGGTGCCATATCTGTTGAACTCCATGTGGGTTGAGCGCTGGCTACAAATCTAATCAGTTGGCTGCTCCCCATACATACGAAGGAGTTTGGCTCTGGGTTTACGAAGACAATGAGGTTGTGCGGGGACATCAGATTTCACCGACCTTGGTGAGTTAGTACCAAGTGAGGAAAAATAGATTGTTGAATGTGTGTTGATACTATTTTCTAGTAGTGCAGGGAGTTAAAAAAAATACTGTATGTTTATTTTTCTCTCTATGTTCAAGGTGTTTGAAGATAAACTCGTTTTTGCAATATGCCTGCTTGTTTCTGTTTTTCTTTTATATCTTGCAGGTGATGCTGTAAATATCATGTGGTAAGATGTTTTGCGGTTTGTAATTGTCATTTATACAGAGTGCATATAAAAAAAACAGAGACTTTGGTTTACAGTAATAAAAATACCGCCAAATCCAGAATTTACCCCAATAAGACAAAATCTCGTACACTCACCAACACACCCCTTGCTCCCACCCACCAGCCCTGGATCATACGAACTTCCTTCTGCAGCCCCCACCGCCATCTGGAATCTCCCCCCACCAGACTCCCTGAACTCCACCTCTTCCCTCTCTCCTACATCCCTACTCCCTCTACCTTTCTACCCAACCATGTCCATACTCACCCCATCTCCCCTGTTAACCCTCCTTTCCCCCTTTACACACTCCACAGCCTGCACCTGCTCCCTCTACCCTCCCCCTCCTCCTCGGCACTCAGCCTTTGCTTCATTAAGTGCAGCCCATTCAGCCGTGGCCAAAACTCTGGAAGCTACAGAGCCCCCCACCCTCACCCACACACCTTTGGTACCCTCCCATCGGCTCAGGTACCAAAGAGCTTCTACCCACAGCTGCCACCTGCCCCACTCCTCCCCTGTCCACCACGGCAACCCCATTTCCTCACCACTCTGCCACATTCCAACCCCCGTCCGCCTATGCCCAACCCTGTCCATCTTTTTGTCCTTTCCACTCTTTCATGCTCTCCTTCTTCTCACCCCACCCATGCCCCCCAATATCTCCATAAAGCATTTCCATCCATATAACCGTCCCACCTACCTTTTCAGGACATTGCCCCCTCACTCACCCTCTTGCATCCACATCAATGCCAGATCAGTCGCCAGAAACAAACACTTCGTTTTTTACCTTATCTCTCATAAAAACCAAGACATCCTTTTCATCACTGAAACCTAGTTCTCTGATGACTTCCTCCCCTCTGCACACTAGGCCTTCCTCCCAGGCTACTCTCTGATCACTCACAACAAAATCAGCAAAGCAGGTGCAATAGCCATCCTCCACAAACCACACCTCACAACCTTACATGCCGAGAAACAGCCCTGCAGTGATGACTGCAAATCCCTGCTAGTTAAATTCCAATCATCTACTTATTTCTCCCACAGCTTCATCCTCCCTTACAGACCCCTGGGCTATAACAGAACCTTTGCAGACTCTCTGAGTGACTCTGTATAGGCCACCCTGATCTCTCATCCGACACTCAATGTTCTCTGTGATGTAAACATCTGGTTTGACACCCCCTCCAGCCCCATGACCCATCATCCCCTTGACATCATGGAAGTCCTCAATTTGACCCAGCTCATATCCGGCCCCACACACATTGCAGATCACATCCTAGATGTAGTGTTCAGCTCATCCAACCTGATTTCTTCCCTTCTCACCCGCCCCCTCATCTGGCCTAATCACTCTGCTATCCTTTTGTCAGCCCTGACGCCTATGCTTCCCACTTCTCCCCGCGTCCCGCCCTTGCCTCCTCCCCCAGGATCCCACTCTGAAACAAGGTAATCATCTGCCCGGATATAACCTCCTCCCTACTCGCCTCTCTTCCCAATCTCCCCCTCCAAGGAGGAACCCTCTCCCCTGACCTTTTCAACCAATGACTCCAGATGCCCTGTTCCCCTTAAGCCCCTCAAAACTCCCTTCCCACCACACATGTCCTTACCCCGGGTGGTTCAGCCCTCGCCTCAAAATCTGCGAAACCTTCAACCATCACCTGGAACGACACTGTCGGTCCAAACCTTCTGCCTAAAACAAAGTCACTCTGGCTAGACAGACGAGGGCCTACAGTTTTAACATTAGAAAAGCAAACATGCCTTCTACACCTTCTGCATCGTCAATGGAAAAAACCCATGCAAAGAACTCCACAAGATTATCTCTGAGTTCAATGAAAGGAACATCCCTATCCACGTTAAACTATCACCCTCTTCTGCCCCATTACCGACAGCCCCCCATCTGATGCAACAACATGCACCCTCTTCAGTTCCTTCTCTGCAATCTCTCATCCTGAGTGTGCAAGGCTTCTCTCCAATAGCGGCCCCTCAATATCCTAACAGTGGGCCGGGTATTGCACTCATATGGGCTTGGAGGGCTGGCAATGCATCGCACTTAAAATGCACCTTGGGAAAATCACTCTGATCTTCGGGGAGGACAATCAGGCACTTTGGATTCCTCGCTTTTGGTTGGCAGTGTATTCAACTTCAAAACACAGGAGGGAGGCATGTTGCCAAATGTAATCAGACAATGGTGACCTTGATTTGTACTAGAAGGAACTAGGGATGGCAATTTTTCACTCTAAGACCCTGTCATCTAGCACTTAGATCGTATGTGAATAGTAGGAGTGTTCCATGAACATGGATGGAACCTAGGATGTAGACTTTGTTATTTGTACAGCTAACCCATTTCTCCTCTTGCACACCACACCTTTGTAACTTAGCAGAAGGCACAAGCTCCACACAACGTGCACTCACATATAACACAAAAATGATTGAAAACTGCAAAACTATTCGAACGGTAGCTTCCTGCATAACTTTCTATTTCCTTAAACACAATCCTCCCCCTTTAGTTCATAGTATAGCTCTGCTCACCCATATAAACTCAATTCAAACATCGGTGACTAGCAGGGTCTTTGTCACCTTCAAATAACTTTAATGGCTGAAATGCACACGCACATAAGAGCACCTCCCAATTCTCCCATATGTTTGGACTCCGGTCCCTTCGAGGGTGTTCAACCAACAGCGCAATGGGACCATAATTATAGGCCAAGGCGCTAAACAAATTACAAAATGAATGGATCCTTCTTGGAAGCATTTGAAAGCATCTAATTACTAGGGTAAGGATCAAATGCTGTTATGTAATATTCAGGGTCTCCCTTTGCGTAAGCAGTGCATATATGCTGCTATACAAATGCCCCATGGATATTTGAGACTTCTCTTGAACTGTCTGCATTTTTTTACTAGCTTGGTTTTCAGGCTGCAGGAGAAAACTAGTATGGTGCCTGCTTTTACCAGCTGCAAGCGTCAGGCACATCAGATAGCATTGCGTGCTGTTTTGAGCGGAGCAGGGAAGGATGATGGACACGGTTTGCCTATTAAGTGTCCTCACTCGACCTCAAAACAAAATGAAAATCACAAAGATCGTAACCATCTCTAGGACTTTGAGACTTGGAAAATGAATCCCAAAGACTTTTCACTGCTATACCTGTGACTGAGATCACATTTTGACCTCATAAGTTCCTTCCAGCTGGGGTGGCATATCGTCATTGTCATCTGAACATTATGTTAACTTTCCTAGGCGTTCTTAACCCATGCTCTCTTCCCAAGTTTCTTTTAGCTTCCAAATATCCTCAGGTTATAGTTTTTCTGGACTCCTTTGAAATGCATCACTCAAGCACAGCCAAAGAGAGTCTGGATTACCTGCATGTCATAAGAACTTTGAGGTGCTTCCTGGATAAGACTAGGGACAAGGTGCTTTCGAGGTTTCTTTGTCCCATGTGACCTTAACATTCCTTTTATAAATCCTTCCATGGTCCCCATTGTGTAATGTCAAGCATCTACCTCAGTGACAATATTTAATATCTATTAAGGGATTAAGGCTTCTGAGCTAACGCATTATAAGGACCCTTCCAAATTGATGAGATCTGCAGGGTAGACACAATGCTTGTAAAACCTTCAGTATGGGTAAGCTGCCATTTACCATTTTCTATCGGTATACGCTGCCTTTAAAGAAAAATAAGATATTTGGTTTATAAATACGGACAGAAAAAAAATGTAAACCTTTATCTAATTGTTTCCAAAAGGCATCTTTGTTAAAGATTTGAGTCCAAGCTGCACAGCTCAGACATCCCAGTCTGGAATGGATGTACAGAGTTGAGAGAGAGGAGGGAAAAAGAGGGAAAGATCTCCTTCCGAAAATCCAACATTGCACACATAAGTCTAGAATCTTCTCCCACACAAGATCCTCCACCAATCTTCACACGAGTTTGAGGTCCTCCTTGCAATGAAACTCCCAAGGCAGTTTCTTCTCAAGGCTGTGAAGGCAATGCAGTTTAAAACTAAATGTTTCAGAGTTTCCTGAATGCTGCTGTCTTGGCCGAATCTGCACGTCAGGACCCGTGGTTGGTTCTCAAATGCTTTCAATGGATCCAGTATTGGAAAAATATTTAGCTGGAATTTCATAAAAGCATTGCAGTGGCGAGGACTTGGGAAATTTTACAAGATAGTTTGATGGTGCATCATATGTTCTTTGTTCCAGCCAAAGCTCTTTTTGCAATTTATTATTAATAATTAATATTTATTTATTTATGATTACAAAGCATCTTTACAAAGAAACACATTATCCAATTTCGACTTTACATAGAATATGATTAAATTCATTTAATTTAACATCTAAACATTTACATTTTAAATCACATATTCATTACTGATGGGCAGTTCATAAAACTAAAGAAAGTAATACAACTTGGGCTGCTAACTAGCGCTCAATATTTCGGATACACCTACAAAGTCCTAGTTTCCTAAAATTGCATACATTTTACAAATTGTACAATTTACATAGGTTTGCGTAAACTTACGCAAATACAAATGGAGTTTACATGACTTCAAATTCTTTATAGAGCATAAGCACACACCTAATGCAATAGTTGTAGATAACAAGCCCATTTTAGTACAAGTAGTTTTAGCGGCACTGGACTAAGACATCAGTCAAGGAGGCACAGTGTAATGAAGTAGCAGATATTCAGGGCTTCATTACTTGGAGTAGTTTTTCAATAGAACGCCAAAGGCAATATAGCGCGTTATGGAGGGCTTCCAAATCAGAGTTTAGATAATAAGTCCCAAAAGCCTCGCTTTTAATAGAATCATAGCTATAAACATAGCCCCCGAATATTGTCATATAAATAGTTCCCAAGCGACAACATTCACTGAACATGTGTTTAGGTGACTCGATATAGCCTGCTAATTTACATATACATCAAATATGTTGGTCCAGGGCTATTTTTAACCTGGCCCCCTGAAAGACCATTAGAGGGAGTTGGTTGGTACGCAATCTGAGCATCAGGTTGGAAACACCAGTCTGGGGCATTGCCGAAAGTACGGTTGCAGGCATAGATAGCTGTTGGACACATTATATACATATTGGTATGTTCTCAAAGTTGATAATTGAGTATAATTGCTACACCAGTCCCAATGTTCCAGCTTTCTTTTCAATAATTCTTTAAAGTGACATAGCTAGTGCCCTGTTTAAAATCGGGGTTTCAGTCAAGCCTCTCGTACAGCTGGTATATCAAACGGGCAAAGTACCCTCCTTCTCTTTTCCATTCACACCCCTTATCTGATCCCACTAGGGTCAATAGTTTGCATTTAGGTTTTGAATTAGCCTTCAAGTGTAGGCCTCCTTTTCTAAGTAACAATTGGACCCTCAAGGAGACCAGCCCCAGCTCCAGTCGCAAGCATTCTACTGGTACTGTATTCGAGAGGTTTAGGATCCACCTCCAAAAGTAACCCTCCACTCTATCTAACCAGCTCAGGTTGGTCATTTGAAGGGCCTCCAAACCATATAATATCATCAGGCAAAAACATTGGCGATATAGGCTCTGTATATCCTCCAATGAGTAGCCCACCATATTCCGGGCAAACTTATCTATCAGACTTGTCAGCCCTCCGCCTTTTACAATCTTGGACTCTATAATATGTGTATAAGACAAACTTAGACTCATTTCGAGGCCCAAATATGGGTACTTGTTAACATAGGGTAAGATGCCCAAGCTGGTATAAAAAATCAGGCGGTTTACCTTGGAGGACGAAACCAACATAATCTTTGTCTTGGTCATATTAACCACCAATGCATTCTCAGTTCAAACATGTATTTTATGCCACAGAAAGTATGGTTAAAAATGAACAAGTCATCTGGGAAGCTGCATGCAAGAAGCATGTGTGCTTCCCAGGGGCATCACACAATGTGTTCCAGTTGTGTATGCCTGCACGATCAGATGAGAACAGTGATGTGCAATGGCAGGATGTACATGTAGTGAAATCATGACATCATTATCTTGGCCAATACATGCTCTGCTACTTTTGGGTCTGGACAATTCATACCCTTTCCAGTGTTGTCCACTCAACATGAACATTGACTGCCATTCGAGTCCATCTGAACACTACAGCCTCAACAAACAGTACAGCTAGGGTAATGCCTCAGAGATCAGGCAGTGGAGGGATGGGGAAGGGAAAAGGTTGCTCCTATGCCCACCGAGGCACTGTGGTATTGCTACAAACAATATATCCAGAGAAAAAGCATTTCAGAATCATCAAGGAAATGAGACACTCTATATAACGCAAAAACTGACCCACATTCTCCTAGAAATTGAATGATGATATCAACAACAATGAAATAAAATGAGAAACATGCAGCAAACCACACACACATCAATGACTTATGGAATTGAAACAATCCTTACCAAATACCACACATTCACAAATCCAATGATGAACTAATTTAACTAAATCAGAGAATTGGACTTCAAAAAACTGGTGAAGGAAATTAACAAAGCAGGCTACCCATTGGATCTCTGCCATTGGTTATCTATAAAGAAATTGTTGCCAAAGAAATCCCAGCAGTTTATTTTCACAAATTGAGAAATTCGTTAGTAGAAACAAGGAACTGTACAAGGATCTTTCAAGATGGCAAATTTTAAACTACAACTCAAAAAACACCACCAGAGACCCAGACTTTCCCACCAACTGCCACCCTTTCTCAAACATACCCTACCCAGCTAAAATCTCAGGAAGCTATGTAAACAGCCAAATCCTGGAACACATAGATTCCAACAATATCCTAGATCAACCACAGAAGGTTTTAGAGCAATGAGAGGATCTGATAATTTCAGGAGGGCCTCAAAATCAATGCAGACACTAGCATACCCTCGAACCCTCTTGCTCCTGGTAATCTTAGTGGCTTTTGACACTGTCAACCATGGATCCTTAATCAAAAGATTGGAAGAAGTTGGATACAGCATTACATTAGATTAAATATTTCCTCACATATAGAACATTGACTGACTTCCCTCGTTTAGCTCCAACTCATAGAAAATAACATGTGAAGTCCTGCAAATATCAAGCCTGTTACACTTCCTTTTTAAGTATACATGGCTGCACTTTTGTGGCACATAAAAAGCCACAGACTCATATGCAACAACTATGTGGACCACACAGGTCATTTTCAAAATGACAAGTAACAACTAAACGGAACGCCCTCACCTACTTCTTCACATAGATGGCAACAAACGAGTTAAAACTCATGACAAAACAGTACTCATGATTATCTCAACTAACAAACAACAAGGAGCACCACTACTATGGCCAAAGCCCTCAGAAACGATCAAGAATCTTGAGGCAATAAGCACAATCTATGGACAATGAGCTCAATCTGGAACAAATCACAAGTCAAGCCCTTACTTCTTCTGGAGAGCTTCAGATCCACTGTTCAAGCACTGGTCCTATCCCACCTGGATGGGGGCAATACTCTCCTTGAAGGCCTGCTGTTGTCCTCCCTTGGGCACCTGAGAAGTGTCCTGCATGCAGCCGCATGCCTCATCAAGGGTCTACGCAGATACAAACATGTCATACCAGCCCTCATCGACCAGCACTGGTTCCCAGTGCATGCACACATCACCTTTAAGCCTTGCTGCATCATCTATATATCTATATAGCAGTCACCCTCAAGTCACCCAGCTACCTCACAGAGAAACTCAGCATCTCTAGCAGACAGATCACCACCAGAAGCCAGAACACGTGCATACTTGAAATCCGCAGCTGCAAAAAGGAAACAACCAGAAGCAAGCCTTCTCTGCCTGTGCCCCAAGACTATGGAACCTCCTCCCCATCATTATCAGACTCACCCCCATGCTCCTACAATTTGGAAAAGAACCCAAGACTCACCTCTTCAAGGACTATCTCCTCCTCAAAACCTGGGCCATCACATCGCCCCCTGTGCCACCTAACCTGCTTGACGCCATCTGAACCTTTCCTCCCTGACACCCAGTACAGCTGTACCCCTCTGTATCCTAATCCGTCTGTATATTTGTTCTGTTGTTACCTCTGAAAAGTGCTCTGTTATGCATCTGTACGGTTGTATACCTCTGTAAAGCACTCTGTTGTGTATCTGTATTGTTGTATACCTCTGTAAAGCACTCTGTTGTGTATCTGCATTGTTGTATACCTCTGTAAAGCGCTCTGTTGCTTCTCAAAGCTATGTCTGCACTCAATAATACAAAATAATAATAATAATGATAATAATAATAATAATAATAATAATAATAATAATAATAATAATAATACACTAGTAAAGAAATTGCTGCCAACCTAGCTCAGATGGATTATGCCATACATCACCTTCATGCACAGGATCCTTTCCATAATAGCGCAGGCTATATCAAGAATTAACCACGCGAACAGCTTATACCTCGTCATGCCAGACTCCCTCACAAAAAACTTCAATACATTTAGAACTCAACAGAATGGCTGTTGCTTAGATTCAGCAAAAGGAAATACATAATTCTAGCATTAACAGCTCTCAATTGGCTGACAGTTAAAAACACTTTGCATTGCCCTCAGACTCTTTTGGGTAATGGATAAGGGCCTCATCATGAGTTGGGCAGTAGCCCAGCATTTGTTATGAGTCCATAGGACTCTATGGGTATTTTCAGCGCTATTACCGCTGGCAGTAATAGCTTCGAAATGGACAGAAAGATGGAGATTTAGCTCCAGTTTGGAGCTGGAGGTAAATCTACAGCTTTCCGCGCAAACATGGGATTGGGCAGAGCGGTAATATGGCAGTAATAGCATTAACGCAGCATTGTTGCCGCTCCGCCCAACCTCTGATGAGGCCCTAAGTCCTAGGGGCTGTGTACTATTAGAGAACATATGCTACATCACAGAGAGAAAGGGGATTATCCTTCAGCTTCATTTTGGCCAAACTCTAGAACACTCTACCAAAGGTTATCTGCTTAACCAAAGACAACTTTATTTTCTGGAAAATGCTAAGGACCTGACTCTTCTACTGTTATGACAACCAACAACCTGGTCGGGAGAACAAGCAACTGCCCACCACTTATGCCTCAACCTTTCTAATAAGGAGAAAGGAAATCAGCTCCCCATCCATCCGCCAACCTCAAGGGAATGTCATACTGGCTCCCCTACCACAAGCACTTTAAAATAAAGCCATGGCCACACCAGATGGACATTCTAAATGGCCCACCAGGCTCTCCCCCCACTAATCCTCCTGCCACTAACCCTTTTCAGCATGTTAAAATAGATTCATAACCACTAAGGAACTGACGCACATCAAGTGAAAACTCTCCAGACAACAAGAAAGAGAACACTACAACTCTACCTTTATCCTAGCACCATGGACATGCAAGGATTCCCTCAGGATATGAATGGCTCCATGTTCCCCATACAGGAGACCTAGAAACAGACCTGCATGCAGAGCTCACGGTACTTCTGATCTGCATGCATCAACAGCTCTGCAGCGCTTTCTTGCATTTTCCCTCTTCCTCTAATAGCCTAACCTGCCTCCTCTCTTTCAGATCTATCTGTGAGCCTGGAGACCAAGCAAATGGCAGAAATGCATGGTACTAACCCTAATAACATTGCAGAACATAACATGATATCAAAAAGGCCACAGGTGGGCACGCCAGGCCCTGGGAATGCTATGTAGTTGCATATTCATCACATTATGGCTTTCAATACCAGTGAGAGGACTTTAGAGAAGCAGGGCGTGGTGTTGCTTTGTGCCAGAATTACAGTGTGTTGGAATGTGCTCTGGCAGATAAATAGAGGGCTCTGAGCAATTTCAGTAGGCAATGGTATTGATGGCATGATTTCTCTGATGGCCTCGAGGCCACTTTAGACTTCTTCTAGGAAGCTGAATAAGGAGGGCAGGTCCAGGCACTTTGTTGCATGGACCGCGCGCTCCAGCCCTGCAGGGGGTGGCTGAAGGGCAGGCTGCTTGACTGCCTGAGGAGGCTGCAGGGCAGGCTAATGGGTTGGTTTGGGAAGGCTGCAGAGCTGACGGGGTGCCTGAGGTGGATGCAATACAGGCTAAATATACAGTTTCAGGCGTCTTAAATCCTGGATGTCAGTTGATTGGTCCCACCTTTTCATCCTTTTTTTCAATATTTCATCAGAGTCGGAACTGCTCACGTCTAGCAGACTCATGAACAGCTCACATCTTTTTTTGAATCCACGCAGAAAGGGGTTCGATTCTATGACAAGACGGAGGCGAGCATTATGCTTCATCAACATAGCAATTCAACTTTTAATACACTTTTCTCAAAACAAATGTTTCTTTTGCTTTCAATAAAAGAAATCTTTAGTTTTAAAAGTTTGACTTTCTTTGTAGAGGCTCTCCACTGATCTCCTACTAGTCCCATGAGCCTCCTGGTAAACAGTAGTCCTTCCTCCACCAATCCGGTGCCTGACTCTCCTATAAGGACTACCAGCACTAGGTCCCTTCCTCTTTCCTTTTGCTGCCAGCATTCAGATAAGTGTTGCATAGTCTCAGTTTAATATACCTCTTTAGAGCTCATTTTCGCTTACATTGTGTGAGAGATTTACCTAATATGAACGTTCTGCCGCGCAGCGTATATATTTAAATTAGAAAAAAAAAATATATAGATATATATTATTCATTAATTCTGGATTACATTCGTATTTCCATAATACGGCTTTTCAAGCTCACCGCTCGAGCGGCGCCCTGCGCCTGCTCCATCTCTTACTGAAGCGGCTCGGAAGAGCTGCGCAATGAGTAATTCCTCCCCGAAACTCGGGAGGCTGAGAAGGCGGAGCCGCAGGCGCTCTCGCCTGTAAAAGGCATCTGACCCGCTCCTCTAGACGTCGCACGGCAGGCGTGCGCTAGGACCCTGAGGGAGCGGGAGGTCGAGCCTTCCCGTCTCTCCCCGGCCCTTCTGGCATTCGCTTTGCTACGCGAGTGACGGAGAGAGCTGCGTGTGGATGCCCAGAGAAAACCTTACAGCTTTATAAAAAAAAAAATTAAAAAAATAAGACGGAATTCCTGTCATGGAGCACGAGTGAATACAGCTGCGATTAGCTGATAATAAAAATACAAAAAAATCCATTTACCTGTCTCCCGAAGTGGGTCAAAACTCTTTCAGTCGACTAAGAACGTTAGCCTTGCTAACAAAAGGACATTATGGCCCATTATGAAGGGGAGCACTCCACAACTCCTGAATACACAGAAGAAGGGAGGAACCCTCCCATCAAGATACAGAGCTGTCATTCAGCTTTAAAAAAGTATTGGGCGATTCCCTATCACTGGCGGTTTCAGAAGGAGTGCAGCCGATTGCTCAGAGGTTAGACATGCTGGAGGCATAGATTTTACAAAAGGAGCAGGAATCCCCTAGAAAAAAGAGGGCACTTAGCCCAGGCAAAGGCCCGTCGACTGGACACCCCCTTGGAGGGGTTGAACTGGGGTGTAAGGCTTGGAAGAGCACAGACTATTTGACCCTCCCGAGCAAGGAAAGGAGGGTCGACCAGGACCCCCACAAGACAGACAATCCCGTTGCAAGGTTAAAGAAGGCCTTCCTGGCAAAATCGACAGATTGCCAGCCCAGACCCCCAGCCCCATGGGTGAATAATTTAGGGGACATAGATCAGGGCTACTCGCCCGACGACGAGGGAGAGGAAGATGATGACCCCTCAGGGCACACCGCAGCAGAAGAAGTGATCCTAGATCAAGAGGAAGACACGAACGATATGTTTGATCCGGAGGCTATTAGGCACCCTAAATCCACGGACTGGGTTCCCTCCCCGAAAGTAGCACTTTACATGGCGCAGCATATACGCAAACCGCTCAACAGGGAGGTAAGGTCTCGCATGAGAGCAGAATGCCCCTGTCCAGACCTCCCGGACAAGTTATCAGAAACTCCCGATTTAGACCCGAAGATGGTTACGTTCGTAACAAAGGTTTCCAAAGATATCAGGAAAGGCGTGGATAGAGCCTGGAGAGGGTGTCAGGATAAAGTCCTTGATTTAGCAGGTCCATTGGCAAAAATTATGGATCTGGCTGAGAAAGCCAAAGACACTGGATCCCCCATTGATCCTCTGGTCCTAGCAAACTGGGCGCAAAGAGCCATGTGTTTCTTGGGTAACGCCAATTGCGCCCTCTCTTCCGAGAGGAGAAGAGGAGTGCTCCTGACAATTGATTCAAAACTAAGCGACTTATCGCCGTATGAAGCGGGTCAAGGAGCGAAAGACCTTCTTTTTGATGAGGCCTTTGCGAAGGAAATGTCCCAATTCATGGGAACTTATTCAGCCCTCGAGAAAGCTCAGAGCTCCATTAAGAGAATCCTTCCCGGGCGAGTTTTTGCTGGGACCAGACGCCAAAGGGGCCGAGCGTCCGGTCGATATTCCTATCATCGCAGGCCCCAAGGAAACAGAGCACAATATTGGGAGAGAAGACAACAGGACTCCTTCTGCCCCTACCGGACGAGGTTCCCAAGAGGTCGCAGACAAAGAGGAGCCCACAGACATGCAGGTACCACTGGCGGTGAGTACCTCAAATGTGCAAGTAGGGTGCAGGACCCTGCAATTTCTGAATGCTTGGCACGCATTATCCAGTGATGCTTGGGTTTTAAATGCCGTAGCAGGCTTGCACATAGATTTTCTTGGCGACCCCTTTTAAGCCCTAGAGCCGCAAGCGATACACCTAGCAGCGCAGGAAGCAGCGCTTTTTCAGAGCGAGCTAGTGAAGCTTTTCCAGAAAAATGCGATAGAGCGCGAGTCGCAGTCTTCCCCAGGGTTTATAAGCAATATGTTCCTCGTTCACAGAAAAGAGAAAGTGGGTCCAGTTATCAACCTAAAAAACCTAAACGAGTGGCTAAAATACAATCATTTCAAGATGGAGGGAATCCATCTTCTCAGAGAGCTATTGCGCGAGAAAGATTGGCTAGCACGTCTGGATCTGAAAGATGCATGTCTCACAGTGCCTATTGCAGAAGCCCACCGCAGGTACCTACGTTTCCGCTGGAACAGAGAGGTGTGGCGTTTCAAATGCCTTCCTTCGGGCTCACCTCAGCCCCATGGGCCTTCACCAAACTGATGAAGCCAGTGGCAGCAGCCATAGGAGAAAGGGGTATTCGGATCATAATTTATCTCGACGATATTCTGATCCTAAACCAGAACAAGGGCGCCCTAGTCAACGATATTCGTTGGGTTTTCACCTTACTATCTTCCCTGGGTTTCCTGGTGAACCTCGACAAGTCTCAGTTGCAGCCAGTTCAAAGAGTAGAATTCCTGGGTTTCACCAAAGACACAGTAAAAACAACTCTGGAACTCCCGAACCAGAAAGTGAAAGCAATAAAGAAGGAGATCAAGACAGTCCTAGTGAAAAAGACCATCTTGCTACGGTACCTAGCCAGAATAGTAGGGCTTCTAGCAGCTTCCATCCAAGCGATTTTCCCAGAACCCCTACATTACAGAGCCCTTCAGAGGCTCAAGATCAGACACTTACAAGGAGGTCTAGGCTATCACCTACTAGTTACCTTAGACTGCGAGGCAATCTCAGAGCTTCACTGGTGGCTGCAAAACATGGAAGCCTGGAACGGTCTGGCCATCTTCGGTGACATTCCAGAACTCACTATAGAATCTGACGCGAGCAGAGCTGGATGGGGAGCGAGGTGTGGTCAGTTAGAGACAGGAGGAAAATGGTCAGAGAATGAGTTACAGCTTCACATAAACTGTCTGGAGCTGCTAGCTGGCTCGTTTGCGGTTAAAACCTTCACCAAGGACAGAGTCAAGTGCTCCGTGCTGCTGAAGATGGACAACATCTCCGCGGTACGGTACATAAACAAGCTAGGCGGCACCAGATCGAGAATGCGAGCAGAGCTAGCGAAAGATTTCTGGCACTATTGCCTTCAGCACCTGATAGCAGTAGCCGCGGAATATCTTCTAGGAGCTCAGAACGATGTAGCAGACTGGAACTCTCGGACCTGACAGATTCCAGCGACTGGAAACTGCTTCCCCAAATCTTCCACAAGTTAGACCAGTTGTGGGGTCCATTGCACACAGATCTATTTGCAGCCAGACTGAATGCAAAGACAGCCAACTACTTCAGCTGGAGGATGGACCCGGGTGCAGCTGGGACAGATGCGTTCCTTCAGTTGTGGACAGGAGCAGTTCACTACGCGTTCCCACCTTTCATACTGATCACGAGACTTCTAGCAAAGGTTTACAGAGACCAGGCAGAGCTAGTACTATTGGTCCCCCTTTGGAAGTCTCAGCCCTGGTTTCCAGTAGTGTTGGAACTTTCCTCAGATTTTCCGAGGAAGATCCCTCATCGCCCGGACCTCCTCCTCAGCCCATCCGGCCAGTGCCATCCTCTGATGGAGGCGGGCTCCCTACATCTCATAGCCTGCAGAATTTCAGGAAGAGATGAGCGCCTTCCACCTTTAGAAGCTATAGTTCGGCATGGGATGCCTGGGCGAGATGGTGCACAAACTTACAGTTGGATCCCGTTTCTGCACCTATAGTACACGTCCTAAACTTTTTAGCAAACAAATTCCTCGAAGGCGGTGCTTACAGGACTTTGGGAGTCTATAGGTCTGCGCTATCCGCAGGACATGAGAAAGTGGAAGGAGCTCCGGTAGGGGAACACCCGGCAGTCTACAGACTTTTGAGAGGAATTAGGATGAAGAGGCCACCGGAACCCAAATATTCTTCCCTATGGGACATCCGTGATGTTCTGCAATTGTTTACGAGTTGGCCGGAAAACAACCAGCTATCCAGGTCCCAGCTTTCTGGGAAATTGGCGATGTTGCTCTGTCTAACAGCATGCAGGAGAGTCTTGGATGTGAAGGCTTTAGAGATAGACAGAAAGATCTTCTATCCGGAGGGAATTGCTTTTACCATTGTGCAAAGGACAAAGTCTGACTCCAGAGTGATTTCCTATCCCTATTTCCCTGAAAACACAAAACTATGTGTAGCGCAATGCATTAAAGATTATGAGACCGCAACAGTGCTTGTTAGGCCGCAAGCGTCACCCAATTGCTAATTGCGCGCAGGGAGCCCCATCATGCAGTAGCCACAGCGACAATTGCTAGATGTGTGAGGGAAATTATGCAGTGGACTGGCATAGATTTAACCCTATTTGGAGCACATTTTGTCAGAGGCGCTATGGCTTCTAGGGCCTTCTCCGTAGGAGTGTCTTTGCAAGACATCATGAAAGCAGCGGATTGGTCCTCAGAATCCACCTTTAAGACCTTCTATTTTAAGCCAGTTTCAGAAATGGCTAGTAGGGTGGTACAGAGCTTTGAACAAACATAATGCTTGGCTCCGTCTTGTCATAGAATGAATATTGCCCATGCTAGCTGCACTGGTCAGTCTTGATTCTATTAGAGACAAGGAGGCGAGTATTATATCCCACTCAAATGAATGCGATAAGTAATTCAATTACACTATTGAAAGTATTTGAAACTGATCGGATTATCAGTGCATCGCATTCCCTCCCTCACATTATTATTTTTCTGTTTCTCGTAGGAGATGAGCAGAAACCTGCATGAGAATACCGTGAACTAAGGTGAATGCAAAATCAGTTGTCCCGTTGGACCTTATGGATAGCAAGCCGTGACCACATTTGCCTCGATGAGGAAGTTAAAGTTGAAGAGTTATACGGACTTGGTTATTTCGGCAAGCAAAGGGACCTAGTGCTGGTAGTCCTTATAGGAGAGTCAGGCACCGGATTGGTGGAGGAAGGACTACTGTTCATCCCGCGAGAAAAGCATTACAGCAGCTTGGGCTCCTTGCTTTGTGGGACGTGTAGTCCTAAATAAACGGCAAGATAGACATTTTCAAAATTCATCTGGATGGAGATAAAGTTCACCTTCACCCCGATGTTTGCTTTACAAGCTGTAGTGGACATTTCAATCAAGCAATTATTTAATTGTAGTAATGTAAATTTTTACTGTGTGTACTGGGGCGGGGAGAGGGGCGTGGGGGGGATTCGTTGGTGGGGGGGCACAAAAAACGAGGAAGCACTGGCAAAGCCAATAGTTTTGGTGTTTATAATGTGTATTGCCACTTACATTTACTTGGGTCATGTGTCTGCAAATACAAACTTGAAGACATTTTTGGAATTTTTAGTAGTATAGGGTCCCATATTTGAAACACACACACACCCACTCACACGCACATGCACACATACCGACTCCCACAATGCACACAATGGGCCTCATTACGAGTTTGGAGGCAGCCGTGGTGCTATTAGCACCACGGCTGCCTCCAAACCCGTGTCCGGGTCTGTGTAGTCGGAATGGGGACTTACCGGGTCATTCCGACTTTGGAGGACCCGGTAAGTCCCCATTCTGAAAACCATTCCCCATTCCCATTCGAACCCCCATAGTGCTCAATGGGAATGGGGAAGGAGCTAATAACGGGTCTGCAAATAGCGGGTCCGTTATTAGCTCCCTTGTCCCTTAACGGGCCCCGCTAAGGGCGGCTGGTAAAACCAGACGGCCCTAGTGGGACCCGCTAAGGGACCTCGGAATGCAGCAGTAGGGGGTTAACGGCACCGGCATCTTTACCGGTGCCGTTAACCCCCTACCGCTGTCATGATGCCTACCCCCGGGCATCCGGATCAAGCCCATCAGCCCCGGGAGCAGGCATCCAGACATTTACAAAAACACTGGCAGCCCCAGCTGGGGGCTGTCTGGGTTCAGTCCTGGCTCCGTAGGCACCAGGCTCATAATAAAAATCAGTCCTGGCGCCATAGGCATTACTTACCTCATGCAGACCATGCTGCAAATAAATCCAAGCCAACGTGAGGCCTGGATGGGACTATTTTACTACAGGGACTATTTTTTACTCGGGTGTGGTCCTGGGGAACTTCTTTCCTGGGACTACTTTGGAGGCTATTTAAACCACACCCGAACAGCAGCACATGCTTCGTGTTATTCTGCATCCAGCAGCGTGACTCTCACCGTGGCTGCAGCCAGCATCCAGTCTTCTGTCACGCCCGCGTGCCTGCAGCCAGCATCCAGTCTTCTGCCACGCCTGCCTCGAATCCGTAACTCCTAGAATAAAGAGGAAGAAAAGGACAAGGTTAGAAAACGAACTTATTTCAAATTCCTCACCTGATTCCGGATCCATTTCATCTCTCGACCTGGAAAGTACATCAGTCCTGCATGCATCGCTTCGCCAGCTCCAGCACGGCGCCATACTCAACAGTTCTCACAGCATCTTTCGATCCGGCACTGTCTCCATCATTTCTTCGCCGTACTCTGGCACCTAGGGGCACACGAATAACAAGGTGAGCCAAGGGAATCAACAAATACCTCTTACCACCATAGACTTAACTGATTTACCACCGGGGGTATTATTCTCCATATCTTCATATGCCGCATCTGTAAAGAGGGAGAAAAACAACACGTTAACGCATGCAATAGTTACCTGACAGCGTTGGGTAACACAGACTCTTACCTGAACGCCAGCAGCAGCTACGAGACCTTGTTCTCACAAACTCAGTTGCAACTTAAGGAAGGAAGGGGACAAGAGTGAACATCAGGGACATTGAACTCTTTGAACTTGATACTTACCAATCCCGCCTGGGACTTCAGAGTCAATGCTTATCGGAACTCTCCCAACATCTTCAAACCAGTGAAGTAACTGGTATCTACGCGCCCCTCCAAGACACGCAGGATGGAGAGCTCATCTTTTACAAACATAAGGTGAGGTTACTAAGGGGATATCGGAGGTGATTAGTGGGGGAGAGCGAGAACAGTTGGGAGGCCATCACTAAAACCCACAGGTGGCTAATCCCTGTCTCCACTTGCAGGAAAATACTTCTTCGGGTCCAGCAGACAAGACTAGGCAGGCCAGTCCAGACAGTCATCTCTGCACTACGCATCACATTGACGGAGACCGCAGCTGTCGGTTCCGATCGACACCCCTGTGGGGTCCAGGTGAGCGTAAGAGAACACAAAGCCTTTCTAAAAATACCCACCCGGGTGTTATGGAAACCTCGGAAACCGACCAACTGGCCCAATTATTGGGGGAACTTAGGGCGGAAGTACATGCCACGCACCAAGAGACTAATGCCCTCAGGAGAGAACTGATTGTCTCAAAGGAGCACACTGGTTATCTGGCTAGGCAACTACTGCAAAACCAAGCTGGGCAAACGACCCTACCTGAATATGGGGGAAACCCATCCCCCGTTTCATCAAGCAATCCTGTGCAAGTGGTTTTACCAGGAAATATTCCGTTAGCTCCTCCCGAACGCTTTGCTGGGGACCCCAAAAGGTTTGCCGTGTTTATGAACCAATGCCGCTTGCACTTTTTATGCAGACCAGAAGCCTTTCCAAATGACCAAGCCAAAGTAGCCTTTGTATTGTCATATCTTAGTGGCAGCGCAGCGGATTGGTACGTTCCGTTAGTCAACCAGGATGATCCTCTTCTCCGGGATTTTCAGGGTTTTCAAAGGAGCATGGAAAACTATTCACCAGACACTCACAGGGTCAAGCCCTGGACAACGAACTTTTATCCTTACGACAGGGTAACCAGGATCTGCTAACCTATATTGCAACCTTCAATAGGTTGGTGGTGGAAACCGGGTGGCTGGAGGAAAAACAAATTACATTGTTTCATTGTGGACTTCGGGGAGAACTCAAAGACGTCTTGGCTCAAGTTGTGAACCCACCTCAGGATTGCACAGAATTTATAGACTTAGTGGTCCAGCTAGACCACCGACTTCAGAACCGAAAGACTGATCGAGCTAAGTTTGAGAATCGGGTATTGGTTAAACCCAACGTTGCCCCCAAAGGAACAGATGCATCTGAACCTATGCAGATCGGGGGGGTTAAAGGACCCTTAACTCAAAAGGAAAGAGAAAGAAGACGACAGATGCAGTTGTGTCTGTCTGTACTGTGGAACCTTATGACATTTTCTACAGGATTGCCCTACAAAACCACCCAAGAAGGTGGTAGGAGTTGCTGATAAAAGCCACATAGAGCCTGATTCGGGAAACAACCATGCCCGACAAGCGTAGAGGTCCGCTTACCGAGCTTAAAGAAGGACACTCAGACCTCGCATCTGATCATCCCAATGGTCCTACTTGATCCCAGGCAGCCATCACGTATGCACGCAGTAAGGGCATACATAGATAGCGGGGCCGTAGGAAACTATATGGACCACGAATTGGTGTCAAGGATGAATCTACCTCTTTGCAAAAAGACCACTTCGGATGTCATCGCCACAGTTGATGGAACTGAGATTGCCTCGGGGCCTGTAATTCATTCCAGTACAGAGATGACACTGTTGAGTCAAGATGGGCATCGAGAGACTATTGTGTTTGATCTAATCAAAGCCCCACAGTTCCAGATAATACTGGGGATGCCATGGTTGGAAACACATAATCCTTGTATAGAATGACAAGAGAAGAGAATAACCTTCCCGGATTGTGCACAAACCTGTTACCCGGAGAAAACTTTGAACAAAGGCCTAGCTACAGTCGTTAACCCAATTGTGCAGTTACCTCAGGAATACCAAGAATTTCAGGATGTTTTTCAAAAAGAACAGGCCAATACATTACCTCCTCACAGATCATACGATTGTCAAATCAACCACCTACCCGGTGCACAACCCCCATGCAGTAGAATCTACGCCCTCACGGAACCTGAAAATCTTCACCTACGGCAATACTTGGACCAATACCTTGCTAATGGCTTTATTCGTCCTTCTAAGTCTCCTGCATCCTCAGTTTTATTCTTCGTGCCAAAAAAGGAAGGTGACCTTAGATTGTGCATAGATTACCGCGCATTAAATCAGATTACGGTAAAAAACTGATACCCATTGCCTCTGATCCCGAATTACTAGACCAAGTAAAGGATGCTTGTATCTACACTATGTTAGATCTCCGAGGGGCATATCATCTGGTACGTGTCAAGAAAGGTGACGAATGGAAGACTGCCTTTCGCACCAAGTACGGATTATTCGAATATCAGGTGATGCCCTTTGGGTTGTGCAATGCACCAGCAGCCTTCCAGTACTTTATGAACAATGTCCTTCGTGAACTCATTGACGTCTGTGTCGTCGTATACATGGATGATATTCTAGTGTACTCCTCCTCAGAATCAAACCATGTTAAGCACGTGCATGCAGTCCTTGAGAAACTACGCCAGCACACGTTATATGCAAAATTGGAAAAATGTGTTTTTCATGCTACGGAAGTTGAATTTCTTGGATTTATCCTGACTCCAAAGGGAGTCCGAATGGACTCTCGAAAGGTGGACGCAATTCTCAAGTGGCCATCACCCAGTTCAGTCAAAGGGGTACAAAGCATGCTCGGTTTTGCTAATTTCTACCGCAGATTCATTCCGGACTTCTCCCATGTTGTACACCCCATCACAGCACTTTTGCGAAAAAACAAACGCTTCTTGTGGACCGAAGAGGCTGAAAAGGCCTTCCAAGAGCTGAAAGCGAAATTCACATCAGCACCTGTCTTAAAGCATCCACGCCCTGAGCTTCCATACATAGTAGAAACTGATGCATCCTGTTTAGCCATGGGAGCTGTCCTGTCCCAGAATGATCCTGAAACCAGTCAACTTTACCCAGTAGCGTTTTGGTCCAGAAAGTTCTCAGCACCTGAGTTAAACTATGCGATTACCGATAAAGAGCTATTAGCTATCAAATCCGCCTTTAAGTCTTGGCGGCACTACTTTCTTGGTGCCAGGCATACCATTACCGTAATCACTGATCACCGGAACCTGCAGTATTTAAAAACAGCCAAAGCCCAATCATCGCGACCACTTCGATGGGCATTGTTCTTTGCCGAATTCGATTTTGTGATCACTTACCGACCAGGCCGCAAAAATGGCAAAGCAGATGCTTTATCCCGAATAGGGATGGGAGAAGCATATGCAAACCCGGAACCGGTGCCAATAATTCCCGAGCAAAGAATTCTTGGCATAACTACTCTACAGACACTAGAAGATATTCATTCAAAAATACAACAACTCTTCGATCCAGCAACCCTGCAGGACTGGGTAAAGAAAGGCCCGGACTACTCAGTCGTCAATGACCTACCTAACTATCAAGGACTACTATTTCTACCACACAAGGAAATACAAGAACTAGTCATCTCCAATTACCATGACACCCTAATGGAAGGGCACCCAGGTATCGTAAAAACTGAAGCGAAAATTAAGAGACAGTTCTGGTGGCCCACTTGGCAAAAAGACGTAAAGTCATTTGTGATGTCTTGTGGCATTTGCGCCCAAAACAAAAGCCAGAAGAAAAAACCTGCTGGCCTTTTACAACCTTTGGATATTCCACCTACACCATGGCACACCTTGTCTTTAGACTTTATTACAGATCTACCTCCATCTAATGGATTTAACACCATCCTAGTTATTGTGGATCTTTTTTCCAAGATGGCCCACTTTATTCCTTTAAAAGGATTACCTTCCGCTTCAATTTTGGCCAAGGAGTTCCTCGAAAACATTGTTCGAATACACGGATTTCCTTCCGTATTGGTCTCTGACCGAGGCAGTCAATTCATTTCACAATTTTGGAAGAAATGCTGTCAATTGGCACAAATCGACGTGAGGTTATCAACCAATCACCATGCCCAGACCGATGGGCAGACGGAGAGGACCAACCAGACCCTTGAACAGTACCTACGTTGCATGCTGCACCAGACCGAAAGCAATTGGAAGGATATTTTATGGATTTCCGAATATGCATACAATAACTCAGTACATTCTGGAACCGGACAAAGCCCCTTCTATACCATATACGGACATCACCCTCGAACCTCAGAACTCGATTCGCCTCAGCACTTAGAAATGCCTGCAGTTAGTCATTTACACTCTACTATTACACAAGCCTTTAAGGAGGCAACAGAACATTTGAAACAAGCAAAAGAGAAATATAAGAAAAATGCTGATCAACATAGAAGCAATGCTCCAAGATATCAGATTGGGGATTAAGTTTGGCTGGCTACAAAACACATACCTCTAAAAGGAACTCAGACTTTTAATCCTAGGTATTTGGGACCTTACACTATTAAGGCCATTATCAACCCGGTGGCCGTCAAGTTGGAATTACCCTCTAATATGCGGATCCATCCTGTCTTTCATGTTTCACTTCTGAAACCAGTTCAACCCGGGACAAGACTTGCCAAACCACCTGACCCCATCCTAATAGATGGAGAACCTAAATTCGAGGTAAAGAATATCCTGGACTCTAAGTTGGTTAAATCAAGACTATTTTATTTAATCGACTGGAAAGGTTACGGACCACAGGAAAGGTCATGGGAGCCTAGTGACCACGTTCATGCACCTCGGTTGGTGAAGAAATTCCATCGGAACTTCCCAGACAAACCAGGGCCAAGGGGAAGAACAACTTTAGGAGGGGCCTTGGTGGGGAGTGCTGTCATGATGCCTACCCCCGGGCATCCGGATCAAGCCCATCAGCACCGGGAGCAGGCATCCAGACATTTACAAAAACCCCAGCAGCCCCAGCTAGGGGCTGTCTGGGTTCAGTCCTGGCGCCGTAGGCACCAGGCTCCTAATAAAAATCAGTCCTGGCGCCATAGGCGCCAGGCTCATAGACATTACTTAACTCATGCAGACCATGCTGCAAATAAATCCAAGCCAACGTGAGGCCTGGATGGGACTATTTTACTACAGGGACTATTTTTTAATTGGGTGTGGTCCTGGGCAACTTCTTTCCTGGGACTACTTTGGAGGCAATTTAAACCACGCCTGAACAGCAGCACATGCTTCGTGTTATTCTGCATCCAGCAGCGTGACTCTCACCGTTCCTGCAGCCAGCATCCAGTCTTCTGCCATGCCTGCGTGCCTGCAGCCAGCATCCAGTCTTCTGCCACGCCCGCCTCTAATCCGTAGCTCCTAGAATAAAGAGGAAGAAAAGGACAAGGTTAGAAAAGGAACTTATTTCAAATTCCTCACCTGATTCCTGAACCATTTCATCTCCCGACCTGGAAAGTACATCAGTCCTGCACGCGTCGCTTCGCCAGCTCCAGCACGGCACCATACTCACCAGTTCTCAGAGCATCTTTCGATCCGGCACTGTCTCCATCATTTCTTCGCCGTACTCTGGCACCTAGGGGCACAAGAATAACAAGGTGAGCCAAGGGAATCAACAAATACCTCTTACCACCAAAGACTTACCTGATTTACCACCAGCGGTATTATTCTCCATATCTTCATATGCCGCATCTGTAAAGAGGGAGGAAAACAACACGTTAACGCATGCAATAGTTACCGGACAGCGTTGGGTAACACAGACTCTTACCTGAATGCCAGCAGCAGTTACGAAACCTTCTTCTCACAAACTCAGTTGCAACTTAAGGAAGGAAGGGGACAAGAGTGAACATCAGGCACATTACTCTTTGAACTTGATACTTACCAATCCCGCCTGGGACTTCAGAGTCAATGCTTACCAGAACTCTCCCAACGCCTTCAAACCAGTGAAGTAACTGGTATCTTCGCGCCCCTGCAAGACACGCAGGATGGAGAGCTCATCTTTTACAAACATAAGGTGAAGTTACTAAGGGGATATTGGAGGTGATTAGTGGGGGAGAGCGAGAACAGTTGGGAGGCCATCACTAAAACCCACAGGTGGCTAATCCCTGTCTCCACTTGCAGGAAAATACTTCTTCGGGTCCAGCAGACAAGACTAGGCGGGTCAGTCCAGAAAGTCATCTATGCACTACGCATAACGTTGACGGAGACCGCAGCTGTCCGGGTCAGATCGACACCCCTGTGGGGTCCAGGTGAGCGTAACAACCGCCGTACTCGTAATGAGGGCCAATGTATTGAAGGAGAAATGGAGAAAGGAGGGAATTCATGAATTAATAAAACAAAGAGCAAAGGAAATAGACTGTGGGGGTCATTACGAGGTTGGAGGTAGCCATGGTACTATTGGCACCATGGCTACCCCCTTACCGCATTCCGGGTCCGAGTTCCCGAAATAGGGATTTACCGGGTCATTCCAACCTTGGAGGACCTGGTGACTCCCCAATCCGGCAACCATTCCCCATTCCCATTCTAGCCCCCATAGGGCTCAATGGGAATGGGGATGGAGCTAATAACGGTACCGCAATTTACGGTACCGTTATTAGCTCTGAAGTCCCTTAACAGGTCCCTTCCATAATGCCTGGTAAAACCAGGTGTTAAGGGAGGGACCCGCTAAGGGACCTCGGAATAGGGTGGTAAGGGATTACGGGCACCGGTGTTCCTACCGGTGCAGGTAATCCCTTACCGCCTACCTCGTAATTACCCCACCATGAAGACAAAGGTACAGCACAGAGGATGCAGAATGATTGTGTGGGGGAAGGAATGACAGAGCAGGGTGAAGCATGACAGCACAGGGAGATTAGAGCATGGGCAGGGGAGGAGAATAGAAAATCCAATAGATGGATACCATGACAGCAAAAGTACACAGGCATAGTATGTAACATTTCCATGCAGCCTGTACCTGCAATATATGCCAGCATTACCACTGTAAAGCACTTTCATGATGGTACCCACAATATATTGAAGCAGTGACACTGTAAAGCATATATATATGTATATATATATGCTTTACATATATATATATATATATATTTATTTTTTTCAAACAAAAATTAAGCCCCTGAACAGGGCAAAACCAGCGGGTTGCACTCCAGAGAGCAGCTGAATAAAGAGAATCCAATCTTCAGCAAAATGAAAGGCTTGACGGCAAGATCAGGCAGCACCAAATGTTCTTTATCCAAAGTGCATGGGAAAGAGGAACCTGAAATAACACAACGACGCGTTTCGCGCTACACTGACCACTTGTTCACGTAGGTAGTGGAAACACAGAAAAGGGGCTCCTTAAAACGTTATTCAAACTCTATGGTAGCAGTGTATAGAGCGACCCATTGCACAAGTCAATACAATGGGCCTCATTAGGACCCTGGCGGAGAGGGTGTTACGCCAGCGTAGTGCATGGCGTACCTCTCCGCCATACTACGAGTTCCCGTAGCGCCATGGCGGCCTTTTCCGCCTGGTTTTACCAGGCGGAGAAAACCATGGCGCTACGGGACCTCGTTGTTAATTACGCCACCGTATATTACGGTGGCGTAATTAACTCCTTCCCCACTCCCATTATACCCTATGGGGCAAAAATGGGAATGGGGAAGGGCAGAATGGGGATTGGGGATTTACCGCTCCGCCGAGGTCGGAATGGGGCGGTAAATCCGCCAACCCCCATGGCGCTATCGGCGGCTTTCCGCCATGCTTCGCGGTGCATTTAGCACCGCGAAGTCCGCCTGGGTCCTAATGAGGCCCAATGTATTGTACACAAGGCGGCCATGTTGTAGTGTACCAAAGGCAACGCATTCATTAATGTACAACAAAATAAAGTACACATCTTAGTAATTTGGACATTGAATAATGTCTTAAAATCAGAAATGCTGCCACAAGTGACACAAAAGTCAGCAGAGTGGGAGCTGTAGAAGAGACGGCATATAACGCGTGAAAAGAAGAATCATAACAATGGGAGGTAACCAGTCGGTGAAGTCACCGCTGTATGAAAGGAACCTAATATGAAAAATAAGGTACTCCCACAGTGTAAACAATATATGGGGGCAAAACAGACTGGGACTTACCTCTAAACAATATAATCATTAATATGGATAAAAAAGAAGCCCAGTCTGAAAATGCTGTCCAAACAGATAAATAAAGAATCTGCGCTAGACATTAGCACGCACGCAGTTATATTGCCATCCCTTCAACACAGTCCCACAGTGTGAGTTTCAGACGTGTAATTGATTGTGTGACATATAGGCGTGCCCCAAAAAATTCAATAGTCTCAAAATGCCTGAACATATAATTTACATCATGCATGCACAAGGGTAAAAATGGGACATTTCAGGCAAATGTACCAGTATGTGGGCAGTATAAAGTGCATAGTGCATTAGCAGCCAACAAAGTGCAAAGTTCAAAGCAACCAAGATAAGGAAAACAGGAGGGACAGTTATAAAAGGGATAAGAGTTGCAAATTCAACAGCAATAATAATGAGTTCAGTGCTCTATGTCCATGGATGCACTCATCTATACCTGAATATACTGATATTACAAAGCATGAAACCATACACAAGGTTAGCAAAGATCAATTAAAAGATCATTAAATATGTAAGATGACATAAAGTGTCGAATATTTAAAAATAACCCTGCTCTCTATAAAAGAATATATGGCACAAAAACCGTGCATCCATGGACAGCTGAAGAATAGTCAACAAATTGATCCACAATAAAGTGCAAAGTACTTTAACCCTAAAATGCCCCAATTTTAAAGGCAGACTTCCTTCCTCATAAGCCTTCTACTGCTAAAAGTTGGTACACATGTGCATGATAGTCCCAATAAAAAATGTGGGTTATAATAGACCTAAAGAAAAGGTATCATACCCAAGTAACCCTTGCCATATAAGTATCTGCATCTCTAAACATGTAACATAACCCTCTACAAAGCAAAAAGGGAGGTTAAGGGCGAGACAAAATAAAGCACAGAGTAAAAACGCATGAGGAATCCAACAAACATACTATGTAAGAATATTTTCATCACAGTGATCAGTATAAAAAGTTCACCCTACTACTGTATATGTTAAAACCAAAATTGTACAAGTTAGGCTAAACAATGTCATGAAATATCAACCTGAAAAATACGTCAAAACATGAGGGAATATACTTTGTGGTTGAAATCAGAAGAAAACACTAAAGGACAAAGGTAGATGTTAACGGGGTCATATAAAAACATACAGGGTACCTAAAATCCAGAAGTAATTCATCAGAGATAAAAAAACAAATGTAAAATATTAGGTTCCTAAGAAGGTATATAATTCTTTATCAAGATTATGACCCCTAGGTTTCTTGGTCTCGAGGTCCAAAATGGACTTGGTCTCCAATTGCCTCAGCAGTAACTCCCGATTACTGCCCCTGGGTGATTTAGGCACAGTTTGAATTCCAAAAAAGGAGAAACCCTCCAATTTACTGTCATGTTGGGACTGAAAATGCAAAGCCATCGGATATTTAGAATCAATATTTCTAATGGCTCGAATATGCTGAAGTATTCTCAACTTCAGTTTGCTCTTGGTACTACCCACATACCACATGTTGCAAGGACAGGTCAGAACATAAACCACATGATCAGTATCGCAGGTGATTCTGGATGCGATCTTGATATTGCTACCCAAAATAGGATGTGTGTAGCAAGTTTTGATAACAGCGTACGTGCATGCTTTACATTTGGAGCATTTATGGAAGCCACAAGGTTTGGTATTTAACCAACCATTAGTCAATGCATTATTAATAGGCCTCATAAAGCTGGGAACTAATGTATCCTTAAATGAGGTAGACCGCCGAAAAGTAATGTTAATCCAATCACCCAAAATGGTATTTAAATGTTCGTCAGATTTAAGGATATGCCAATGACGCTGCATGACTTGTTGAATGTTGTGGGCTTTACCTCCAAACGTCAAAATAAGCCGTGTTTCACTGATATTAGTGGTGGTATATTCCGAGGTGTCTTCTAACAGAAGCTGAGAGCGGTCCATATTTCTAGCTTTCAAAAAGGCTCTCTCCAAAATTTGCTTGGGGTAAACCCGTTGTTTAAATTTGTATGCCATGAGGGCGCATTCGCAATCGAAGGTTTCAATCTTAGAACAGTTCCTTCGTATGCAAATGAACTCCTCATAGGGGATACTCCATTTTAGGGCGGTGGGGTGGTTGCTCTTGGCATGGAGTGGGATGTTGGAGCTAGTGGGCTTTCTGTATAGACTGGTAGTCAGTTCTCCTTGAGCCACAGTAACAAGAATATCCAAATATGGGATAGCAGTCTTACAGTGGCTCTCGGTAAATTGTAGATTCAGGTAATTAATGTTAAGAATATTAACAAAATCCAACCAATCAGCACTAGTCCCCTCCCAGATGACAAACAAGTCATCAATATATCTTAGCCAAAGGGCAATTTTGGATGTATGCTGACTGTTTCTGGGATGCCAAACCACAAATTTTTCCCACCAGCCCATCAGCAAATTCGCATAGGAGGGGGCAAAAGTCGAACCCATAGCAGTCCCCTGTAGCTGCATGTAGAACTGCCCATGAAAGAGGAAACAATTGTTTGTTAGACAAAGCAAAATCATCTCAAGAATCATCTGAGAATGTTGGAGATAATTCAAAGAATGTGTATGCAGAAAATGTTCACAAGCTTTAAGGCCATCAGTGTGTCTTATTGACGTGTAGAGAGAAACCACATTGTGTTGTTAATAGAAAAGTTTATTCCCATGGAATACCATCTATGCGGCTTAGAAAGTCTTTGGTGTCCCTTAAATAGGAAGGCAAAGTAGTAACAAATGACACCATAGTCTCATCTATAAATTTTGAGGTGTGTTCTAACAAGGCCCCGCATAGTGTGACAATCGGTCTGCCCGGAGGTCTCGTGAGACTCTTGTGTACTTTAGGCAGAAAATAGATAGTCGGTATCACAGGGAAATTCGGATGTAAATACTAACAAATGTCCACATCCAACAAGTCTTTCTCCTTCCAAGTCTGCAGGAGATTGCCCAATTTGTCGCTCATGATTTCTGATGTATCTTCAGTCAGTTTGGCATAACAGTCCTTATTAAGCAATTGTCTATGTGCCTCTTTGATGTAGTCCCCATGATTCATGAGGACGATGTTCATACCTTTATCCGATGGTTTGATAATGCAATCAGTCATCATACTCAAACGTTCAATGGTGCCTTGTTGTGATACAGTAAGGTTGGGTTTATAAGGCCCACATTGTTTCCTGATTTTCTTCAAATCGTGGACAACCAAGTCCTGAAAGGCCTCAACATGGCCCCCCGGATTGAATACTGGGTTAAAGCGTGACTTGGCTTTGAGTAGAGTCTTTCCAGGCCAAGCAATATCGACATACATAGAGGCAGATTCTTGGTCCCAAACATGAGTGACTAAATCACATTCAGTGTCTAAAAGTTCCAAATCCCTTCAGGTGAACGTATCTTGTATAGAAACATCAGTGCCTCCCTGGAGATTTAATTTGGGTTTAGGTTTTGGTGGATACATGGCAAAGACTTTTTTCAATCTGACTTTGCGCATGTATTTATCAAAGTCAATCCTGGTTTCAGCATAGTCGTACCTTGACAAAGGGCAAACATTGAGGTCCATTTGTAGTATGTTGGTTTCTTCAGCGGTGAGGGGATGGGTGGACAAATTGATAATAGACATGTCCAATATGTTATGTCTGTGTGAGTTATTTCTTTGCTCCAGAGCGTGTTAATCGCTCCGACTTTCCGCGTTTGATGTAGATGCTGCGCCTTCCCCTCCTTGTTTTTTCCGGCCTCTTTGGCCCGAGGATTTTCCTCTTCCTTGGCCTCTGGCTTTCTTTCCGCTGTTTAGCCTGCCCTCCATACCCAACAGTCTCATCTCCTCTAAAAAATTAAGCTTTCTAGAGGGCTGTTGTTCACCCTTACTCTCAGTAGTATCAACATCAGAGGAGGATAAATCAGTTGGAATATCATCAGTAGTGCTGGTTGTCGGTTTGGGAAGGTTTTTACGTAAATTGTCAAAGCGTTTTGCAAAAGTCAATACTCTTCCCTGTTCATAATCCTGTTTATCCCTGATGAATTTCCTTTGTTTACGTAGTTTGATTTCCTCCTCATATGTTTTGTATCCATTCTCAATGCTGGTACGGAGGCTCTTCCCTTCTTCACTCTGGTCGAGTTTTTCTAGTTCCTCCTCTTTATCCTGAATCTTGGCCAGTATCTTATGGCGATCCATACGGGCATATTTGATCAGAATATTAAGAAATGTTACTGAACAGGTATCACTGGATTCGCCCCATTCCTGCAGCAGGGCTGGATCTTGTTCCTCGAAGGAGGGTGTGGTAAGTATTCGCAGACCTTTTGGAATACGTCCAACGTCTATGTAGTTTTGTAAGGAGTGTTCCTCCCACCACTTGCTGATCTCACGAAGCCTTTGTTTCTCCAATTCTCTAAGCAATCTAATTTCAGTATTAGATTGTGGGTCCAGGGTAGGCACCCGGGGTGTAGGTTTGTTAATAGGTTGTTTTTCACAAAAAAGTGCCGCTTGAGTTTTTCTCAGGTTCTCCCTTTCTTGTTGTGATGCCATTATATAGGTGCACAGTGCTGTCTAAATGCACAGTTAAGCCTCTCCAACTTTAAACAGTGTTAGCTCTCGAGCACAAACAGACATACGATGTAAGTGCCAAATATCCTTGTGGGTTATCCAATGGGCGCAGGCACTAATAAGAACAAACAGGAGCAGAGAAACCACGTGGTCCTACCTGAGTAGATGGAAATTTCTTGTGTCCTCCGATGCAGAAAAAAATCCAATCCGTATCTCAGGCAAGGCTCAGTGGGACTCCACAAAACTGTAGCCTCGCCATTCATGATCGAAGTGGATAGACCGGAGCGCAGCAATGAGCCCTTCAAGAGATCCAAGAGGGAAACTCCTCGTGCGCTTCACATGAATGGATGGGTGCAAAGTCCAGCGTAGTAGATCCCACGACTCACAAATATTTTCAAACGAAAGGCCATGCTCCCAAGAAAAACTTTATAAGTAGTGAAATTAGAAGCCACAATGGTTGCGATATGCTTTACTGTTTCTGGCAGGACCCTGAGTCTTGGGTGCATGACCACAAGCTATGCACCCAAGCCTGCAGTGATAAGGAGTGAGGGTATAAGTGAACATGGCCGTGGTGTTGTGTTTGTGTGCATGTTCTAGTGTCTTGTTTGCATGGCTGCAGACCACGCACGCAAAACTAACCTTAAAAGTAGTGAAATTAGAAGCACCATGGTTTTGATATGTAGCAATGTTTGTGGTTAGGACCTATAGTGTGGGTTGCTTGCCCGTAGGGTGTAGGTGCTCGGTTATACATCAAAAAAGCTAGGTCCTGCTTATAGTCACTGTACCATATTACTGCTATAGATTAGCAGTGTTGATTTGCATATGTATGAAATGACTATAATTATACTTACTGATTAATTTGTGCAGAATCCACATATGTTTTACATGACTGGAGTACTTGGCGCACCGAGCCTTTTTAATTTCTGTGATAAAATAAAAAAGCATGTTAGTGTTTGCATTTTATGAAGACTTCTTACATTGTATAATAGACAGTTTCGTTTTTTTTTTTTACCCTCATACTTAGTTTACAAACCAGTGTACTGTGCATTGTGCTCAGTTTCTGTGTTTGTTTTTGAAATCCTTGGGTCTGGGAGAAAAAACTCCTTGTCGGATTAAAAAAAAACCTTCATTTGTTATGCTGCAAACTATTTCTTTGCTTTCTTTGAGTGTTTCCTTGTTCTTTCTGATTTATGTTATGCTTGTAGCCTTTTTGCTATTTTTAACAGCAGTTAGATACCTGTTGGCGTATTCTAACTGTGCACTTGTTGTTATGCTTCTGTGGTATTCATTTATCTGTGTTGTTGTTCTACACTCTTGGGCAGTTAGATACCTGTTGGCGTTTTCTAACTTTACATAGGCTTTCACTTCATTTTTGGTAATGTTGAAGTAGACATTAGTCATTAAATTTTGGCTTTAAGAAGATTAAATACGCATTTGTAAGATTAGCTGGTAATCTCTGCTTCAGAGTAATGGTGCTATCATTACATTCCATCCATCCACATTTCTTCTTAATGTATGCAGTGTAGTGACCTACATTGGTTGTAGCTCCTGCATGGTAGATTATACCTTCTGTTGTAAAGGTTTTCTTTCCCAGTGACACTTGACCGTGCGTGAATCTGGTGAGGTTGCAGTTGTTTTTGGTACCATCTGCATTATAACGTAGCAGCATAAGTATTATGTACTTACTATGAGTTTGTATCGATTTGAGCGATTGTCTGAATTGCACATATTACATAATCTGGCATGGTTTGCATTCTGTACTAGTTGCTGAAATGGAATGGATTCACAATTAGGTATGGATACATACACAAATCGCTCATTTGGGATTTGTTCCTGTATGACATTGCTACAGAGAGTGCATGTATGTTTCCACATGTATGAAATCTGGAAGATTTCATTTATAGGTATGCTTTTGTTTTCCAGTACTTGTAGTAAGTACATTAGACATTCTTGTGGATCTTCCTGTGTCTTTATAGTGAATTTCACCATTCCAGCACAGTAGTCCAATTCTTGTCTTATTCCATGAACACTGTACGTGGGGTCAGGATTGTTTGTTGCGTTTCTATGAAGGACTAACATTTGCAAACACTATTGGTCTGTACTCTGTAAGTAAATATTGTTAAGCATTGGTGGCAATTGAAATAGAATGTTCATTGCTACATTTGCATAGCAATTTACACCACTTTCATTTGAAAATTTGAATGGACCAGCTAGTTCCGTTTCAGAGTGCTTTTTTCTGAGTTTCTCTTCCTTCTTTGAAGAAGTGCCTGGTTTACTTTCCCTAATAGGTTCTTCTTTGCTTGTGTTAATTGATGAACCTTTTCCTTCTGTTCTTTTCTTTGAAGGATTTGCAATCAGATTCTGTTGCATTTCTGATAGAATTACTTTTCTTTTACCACGTTTACATTTTTCTGGAACAGGATATTGTTTCAGATGGGGGGTGTACAGTGACCGCAGTCTATTGTATTCCAAGATGCAAGGAATATCAGCGGTCACTTTATTTGCATCAGAGTTGATTAGAAATAGACTGCCAATTGTACGTTAGCGTGATAGTGCTACGTAGCTCATGCCTTCTTTAAAGACTGTGTTCCTATATCTAATAATGCTTTGTCTGGGGTAAGACCTTGGCATTTATGAATGGTGACTGCATATGCAAGAGTTAGAGAAAATTGTTCTCTACGTACATACATGTCTTTGAACAGAAGGAATCGAGTAGTTGAGCGCGCTATCCTTTTCACTTCTGAAAATTTGTCAAAGCGAATATTGACAAACTGAATGTTGCTGTCACGTGGGTATGATTGAAAGCCAACAACTGTACCCAGTGCCCCATTAACTAGCCCTTGCTCCACGTCAAGGTTACGTTTCAGCATTACTCTCCAATTTAAGGATAATTTTAATATTTTTTCCAACCCAGCTGTGTTGGATATTGAATTTTCTAAACTACTTACAGGGTAATTCATAGATTTCAGCGCAGAGGCAGCGCACGCGAGCAGCGCAGAGAGGCAGTGTGCGCCAGCATGCGCCAGCCATGTGCGCTAAACAGCATTCTAGCGCACCGCATAGTCATGGAATATCAAAGCCATTTTGAGCGCTGGTGCAGAGAACATCCCGCAGCGCCAGTTACGCCCCAAAGAACGCCCCTTGCCAAGGATAAGGCATAGAAATCCCCAATGCAGCGCAAAGGGCTGCGCTAACCCTGCACCAGTTCACAGGGCCGGGACAGTGCATTTGGGGGTGCGCGGGAAGTTTATCATGCAATAGGCCTTGGGCGAGCGGGGTACGTGTATTCTGAGTGGTGCTCAGGGAGTATCACACGCGATAGCCCTTGGGCAAGCGGAGTACGTGTATCTTGGGGGTACGCGGGGGGTATCACATGCAATAGGCCTTGTGCAAGCAGGGTACGTGTATTCTGAGGGGTGCGCGGGAAGTATCACACGCGATAAGCCTTGTGCGAGCGGGGTACGTGTATTTTGGGGGTGCAAGGGGAGTATTACACGTGTTTTCGCTGGGCGAGCTGGGTACGTGTATTCTGAAGGGGTGCGCATGCAGTTTCACATGCGATTTAGCTGGGCGAGCGGGGTACGTGTATTCTGAGGGGTGCGCGGGAAGAATCACACGCTATAGGCCTTGGACGAGCGGGGACATGTATCTTGGGGGTGCGCGGGGAGTATCACACGCGATAGGCCTTGTGCGAGCGGGGTACATGTATTCTGAGGGGTGCGCGGGGAGTATCACACGCAATAGGCCTTGTGTGAGCAGTTTACGTGTATTTTGGGGGTGCGTGGGGCGTATTACACGTGATTTTGCTGGGTGAGCGGGGTACGTGTATTCTGAGGTGTGCGCGGGGAGAATCACACACGATAGGCCTTGGGCGAGCGGGGTATGTGTATCTTGGGGGTGCGCGGGGAGTATCACACGCGATAGGCCTTGTGCGATCGGGTCACATGTATTTTGGGGGTGTGCAGGGAGTATTACACGTGATTTCGCTGGGCGAGCGGGTACGTGTATTCTGAAGGGTGCGCGGGGAGAATCACATGCGATAGGCCTTGTGCGAGCGGGGTACATGTATTTTGGGGGTGCGCGGGGAGTATTACACGTGTTTTCACTGGGCGAGCTGGGTACGTGTATTCTGAGGGGGTGTGCATGCAGTTTCACATGCGATTTAGCTGGGCGAGCGGGGTACGTGTATTCTGAGGGGTGCGCGGGAAGAATCACACGCTATAGGCCTTGGGTGAGCGGGGTACATGTATCTTGGGGGTGCGCGGGGAGTATCACACCCGATAGGCCTTGTGCGAGCGGGGTACATGTATTCTGAGGGGTGCGCGGGGAGTATCACACGCAATAGGCCTTGTGCGAGCAGGTTACATGATTTTGGGGGTGCGTGGGGCGTATTACATGTGATTTCGCTGGGCGAGCAGGTACGTGTATTCTGAAGGGTGCGCGGGGAGAATCACACACGATAGGCCTTGGGCGAGCGGGGTACATGTATTTTGGGGGTGCGCGGGGAGTATTACACGTGATTTCGCTGGGCGAGCGGGGTACGTGTATTCTGAGGGGTGCGTGGGGAGAATCACACGCGATAGGCCTTGAGCGAGCGGGGTACGTGTATCTTGGGGGTGCACAGGAAGTATCACACGTGAATTGGCATGCCCCCCAGCCAGCCCACATGTCACCATGCACCAGTGAGCATCGACTCATGTCCCCCTGCACCCCCACCCACCCAGCAGTGACAGGCACCTGCCAGCAGGCCCCGACTCATGTCCCCCTGCACTACCACCCACCCGGCAGTGAGGGGAACCTGCCAGCAGGCCCTGACTCATGTCCCCCTGCACCCCCACCCACCCAGCAGTGACAGGCACCTGCCAGCAGGCCCCGACTCATGTCTCCCTGCACCCCCACCCACCCAGCAGTGACAAGCACCTGCCAGCAGGCCCCGAATCATGTCCCCCTGCACCCCCACCCACCCGGCAGTGAGGGGCACCTGCCAGCAGGCCCCGACTCATGTCCCGCTGCACCCCCACCCATCCAGCAGTGACAAGAACCTGCCAGCAGGCCCCGACTCATGTCCCCCTGCACCACCACCCACCCGGCAGTGAGGGGCACCTGCCAGCAGGCCCTGACTCATATCCCCCTGCACCCCCACCCACCCAGCAGTGACAGGCACCTGCCAGCAGGCCCCGACTCTTGTCCCCCTGCACCCCCACCCACCCAGCAGTGACAGGCACCTGCCAGCAGGCCCCGACTAATGACCCCTGCACCCCCATCCACCCAGCAGTGACAGGCACCTGCCAGCAGGCCCCGACTCATGTCCCCCTGCACCTCCATCCACCCGGCAGTGAGGGGCACCTGCCAGCAGGCCCCGACTCATGTCCCCCTGCACCCCCACCCACCCAGCAGTGACAGGCACCTGCCAGCAGGCCCCGACCCATGTCCCCCTGCACTCCCACCCACCCGGCAGTGACAGGCATCTGCCAGCAGGCCTGACTCATGTCCCCCTGCACCCCCACCCATCCGGCAGTGAGGAGCATCTGCCAGCAGGCCCGACTCATGTCCCCCTGCACCCCCACCCACCCGGCAGTGAGGGGCAGCTGCCAGCAGGCCCCGACTCATTTCCCCCTGCACCCCCACCCACCCAGCAGTGACAGGCACCTGCCAGCAGGCCCCGACTAATGACCCCTGCACCCCCATCCACCCAGCAGTGACAGGCACCTGCCAGCAGGCCCCAACTCATGTCTCCCTGCACCCCCAACCACCCGGCAGTGACAGGCACCTGCCAGCAGGCCCCGACTCATGTCCCCCTGCACCCGCACCCACCCAGCAGTGACAGGCACCTGCCAGCAGGCCCCGACTCATGTCCCCCCAACACGTCATCATGATCCACAATCATGGCCCTCATGGCCACCCAAATCCCACGGCACGCCACCCCTGCCCAAAGAACCAACCAAGTATTACATCCACCCCACATTGAAATGCCCATTACATGAAACAACCCAAATGGCATGTATGTACATCAACACGTGTCGGTCACACACACACAATGGGTGCCAGTGAATGTGAAAACCCACATCGTGACATGCATGAAACCAATGAGAGAATACCACACATTGAAGTACGAAACAAAAATGTATTCAACACAAAATGAAGTGAATGAAATGAAAACACACAATAATGGAAATAAGAAAGAAAATGCAGCATGTTCCAAAATGAAAATAAATATGAAATCAGAATCCAAATAAATCCAAAAGAAAATGTGTCCAAAGTCACTGTCCAACAAAGCAAATCCAAAGGGAAAGAAATAAGTAAAATCCATTGCTCCATGGTGAAAAATAAATTAAAATGACAATAAATCCACTGTTCAACTATATACAAATAAGAAATCCAGGGTCCATGAGCCTAACCATTGAAATGAAACCTACAAAAAAAACGACCTAATGAAGAAATATCAACAAAAAGTTGGGGCATAGTCCAAGCGCCCCAAATGAAAGAAAAACATAAATTAAACCTAACACTAACTAACTATATACAATGGCGGCGGGCAAGTCCTACGACTCACTTGCTGATTTCCCGGGCCAGGGCATCATCGAACTCCTGTTCTATGTCCTGGAGGCAGGCCTGTTCCATGGCCCGAGGTTTCACAGGGATAACGCCATGTCCATCTCCAACTCCCTGCGAATTACCTCGAAGCACTCGGCCCGCCTCAGCGCTCTGCGCATGGAGTTCTCCGCCCTGACCATGGTGAGCCATGCCTCTTCCGCCCGCCGGCGCTCCGTATCTATGTGCTGGCCCAACCGCTGCCACACGGAAGACACTCCCAATCCAGGCTCCTCCTGCCTTCCGGCCGATGCCTGCCCCTCTGATGTTGATGGCCCCGAGCCATCATCGCTCCCACCTTGAGCCTGCTGCTGCTGTGCCTGTGCCCTGGATCTCGATGCCTGCATGTCCTCCTCCTGCTGGGGTGCAGTTGTT
Organism: Ambystoma mexicanum; assembly: GCF_040938575.1. Taxonomy (NCBI): domain Eukaryota; kingdom Metazoa; phylum Chordata; class Amphibia; order Caudata; family Ambystomatidae; genus Ambystoma; species Ambystoma mexicanum. The sequence continues at coordinate 710,105,838 of NC_090933.1, forward strand.
GGTGTGGCCACCCCTGCTGGACCTCCGACTCCCGACTGTGGCAGGGATGTGTCCTCTACCAGCCTGGCTGCTGGGTCAGAGGGAGCTCCACAGGGTTCCCAAGTGATACATGGGCCGGAAGATGGCACGGAGTATGACTGGCGCATAGGGGGTTCAGCTGAGGAGGGGGTCGGAAGAAGGTTCAGCAGATGGAGGAATCCAGTCCTGGTAACCCGTCCCAGTAGGTTGACGCGGTCAAAGAGGCATCCGAGATGGCGTGCAGTCTCTTCACAAAAACACTGCAGGTCACCTCGCATGCCCCGTTGACGCAACGCCATCCCACCCAGGACAGGCTCAACCCGGTCCCGGATTGCCACGTCCGCAGGGAGAGGAAGGCCAGTTGTTGTGCGCTCATCCCCTCCCTGAAAATGGCAGTTGCGGCCACGGACGCGGCACCAGACTCCTCACTCCCCGATGAGATGACAACATGGGAGGGGAGCTGGGCCTTGCGTCTCTGGCTGGCGGTGCGATGCCTGCCGCTTTGCTCCACAGCACCGTCTCCGCCCTCTTCACCAGTTGATGCTGCAGTCAGGGAGAGATAGATCACAGGCATCAGGGCACTGTACAATGGTCTGATACACACATGACAGTTGTACATGAGTGACAGTGTCAAACTTCAAACATGGCATCACACCCCCCAACACACATGTCATTTCAACTCACACACATGAGCACATCAACAGGAATGTTGCACCAGGCAGCACCATCCATACACAAACAACAGCATGAGCAGCTAAGGTGAGCCTGAGGTCACATGCAACACGGGGAGTGCAGAACACATGCACACACGCCACCAGACATACAAGCTTCTGTACATCTCCACCACCTGTCGCTGTGATAACATCCCCATCCGTGTCACATCTGGCAATCAGCCTCCTACATGTCAGTGTCACATGCATCCATGGTGTATCACAGTTGCACACTTGTCAAATACACACACATGCAAATGTACATAGTGCAGATACATGCAGGTGGAAGCAGCATCCATGTGTGACACCACAACCATGCCACAGTACATAGACAGAATTTCAAAAATGTGTGCACCCACACCTGCATTTGCCAAGCATGCTTACCAAGACATACACCATAGATCTGTCTCACACATGAGAGGACTCGCATGCAGCAGGCTCATTTCCCTGTACATACACATGCATACATGGCCCTGCACAGACATATGTACAACCTGCACACTCCTGCCACACCTCAACATGCACAGCGTCCAATCAGTACACATGCACACTTACCGCTCGACTCCAGACGGGTCTGCCTCTCAAGGACCTGGAGGTGGAGCGCTGGGCGTATACGTTCCAGGATCCTCATTTGGTTGTTGGTTAGGCGGATCCGGCACCCCTTGGCATCCGCTGCCTTCAAGAGGCGCCGGGCCTTGTTGAGGGTCCTGGGCCTGAAGTCCTCCCAGCGCTTCTGGACGTGTTGAATGTCGCTGACTGCCACCCCCTCCTCATTGATAGCAGTCACGGTGTCCATCCAGATCCTCTTCCATCCTTCATTGTCGGCGCACAAACCTCCAAAGAGGGCATCATACTGCCCCAGACTTGCTCCACCAGGATACCAACTTCACTGGCACTGAAGCTGGTAGCCCTCTGCCTCTCTGGCTGGGGGTTGCCAGTGGTGCCAGATGGTGTTGTGTCCGACATGGCAACCCCAGAGGAAGGTGTGGGTGGGCAACTGGGTCCTGTGGCTGGGCTGTGGAGCGATGGTATCCCAGTCGGGAGTCTTCTGTTCCAGCACGGGTGGTAACAGCAACTGCACCCCTGTAGATGGCTGACGTGCAGGCACCAAATAGCAGGGCACATGGGCAGCAGGCAGGCAGGCAGCAGCAGATGTCAGGTGGGAGCGTGCTTTGGGTTCTGGGGGGCAGAAAAATGGCCTTCTGGGCTGGACCGCGGTCTTCTGTGTGTTGTTGTGTGGCCAGCTTGATACGGAGTGATTTGGCACGTGAAAACACTGCACGTCAGTGTGTAATTCGAGGAAAGGCCCTTAGCGCGTAAGCGCGTCTGTGACGTGATGTGCAAGGGCATTTCCCTCAATACAGGTGCATGTTGATTGTACACGTGCAAAAACTGCACGTCTGGCTGTGACTGCGTGTAATTGGAGGAAAGGGCCTTAGCGCGTACGCGCCTAAGTGATGTTGCACGTGTGGGCTGGCTTAAATGGTACGCGTAGGATGCCATTTTCTTGTACGTGCTTTTTGTGGAGAGCGAGCGAGTGATTCTTGGACTTCTTGTCAGTTCACACGCGATAACTTCACAACGGTTCCAGTTCGTACTCCCTGTTTACTCAGACAGCGTTCAATTCTTCGTTTGGCGGGGGTGTTGCCAACGCGAACATGTGCGTCTTTTTCACATTCTTTTTCCAGGCAGACGGTGAGTCACGCACGTATTTTCCAACTGTGGTTGCCCCCGTGTGTCGCGTACCAGTTCAGAGGTCATTGTAGGTTGTGTGTACCATGCGTACGCTTATTTTTGGGTTTCTGGGTGCCACAGCATAGTGCGTTTTCATTTTTCCATGCACGTGCTCTACCAGGGGTTGCGTGCACATTAAATATTGTTTTCGGGGTGCCTGTGCATTGCGTGACCCGTCATCTTCCCCCAGGGGTCAAAGATAGCCTTGCTAGAGCACTAGCGTACGAATTCCATCTAGTACCCTACCCCTTTCACCCCAATTGCCCAGGACAATTGTTTACTGCAACTCCCATACGCACAACAACATCAGTGCCATGGTTGGGAGTCGACCAAGCAGTTAGGGGGGCAAAGGTCGCCGACCTCAAAGAGGTGGGCGAGGTAGGGGACGTGGCCAGGATGTGCAGGGTGGCCCAAGAGGCCAGTGTGTGCAGGACCAATCAGGGACACCTATGCCCCCCACAATGGTTCGGGGAGATGTAGCTGACACCATCCAAGCTCATCAGTTGTTAAACCGGCCCATATTGTCAACAGAACCGGCACAGGATGACTCCCAGGTTGACTTCCGTGTCACCAAGTCTAAGCCACGTGTGTCGGTGAAAGTTTCTGTCACCAGGACACGTGGATCTGGGCAGCAATGTCATCTGCTGCCCCAAGTAGCCAGGGTGAGGAGGTTGCAGGGGCAGCAGCAGCTCAATCCACCCCAGCTCTGAGTCTCACAGCCAGGACAGTGTCAGTCCAAGTCCATCACACTGAGGTTGGTCCTGCCAACATCACCCAGCAGCCAATGCCTGCAGTGAGACCTTTGGTCATCGTGCCTGTGGCAACTTCCAGTGCCCAGTCCACCTGCACTTCTGCCCCTACCAACCAGAGTGGCGTATGCCACTCAGGGTCCGCACCACCTTCCAAGAGGAAGAAGGGTGCTCTTACAGTACAGGCTGGGACCCAAGACATGGCTACCCATGCCGGCACGTCAAGGAAACCTAGTTTCAATGATGCAGAACTAGATGCACTTCTGGGCTATGTGTCAGCCCATGGCTGCAAAATGGTGGTGACTGCAGGGTGCAAAACTATGACTGCTCAACGTAGGGCCCAATGGCAGACCATCGCGGACCACATGAGTTCCCTTGGATTTGTGAAGCGCACAGCTGATGATTGCTCTAAGCACTGGAATGACCTGAAATGCAGAGCAAAGAACAAGCTGGATTCAAATCATGCCTCTACTCTGGTGACTGGCGGTGGGTCTCCATCAGAGGAGGAACAACTAACTGAACATGAGTCTGTCGCTGGAACATTCATCACAGAGGATCAAATCCAAGGTGTGGGAAACCTACCAGATCTTGAAGCAATGTCCGGTGAGTGACCATGCATGTGTGTGCAATCTGTGTGTATGTTGCTTGGGTGATGTGTCCTGATTGAGTGCCAGGTGAGGCTGTCTAGTCATGACTGCTATGGGTCACCCATGTGGTCCCTCAAAACCATTCCACGGCCTTGTGTTTCTGTTTCACAGTATCCCTTCTGACCACCGTTCACTTTTTGCACATGATTAATCCACTTGGCCTTCAGCTGTCCTCTTGCCACAACATTGTTCATATTGTTTTCCTTTTCATTCAGCCTGATTGATGAAATGATTAGCATATTTACAAGACATTTTTGTGGCCTACTGTCCCAAATGTGACATATTTCTGTCATAGATTACTCCACAATGGCCCACATTTATTGACTTATTAGGGAAAAGATTTGTACAATCAGGCTGATGACACATGGCCTGCACACTATCATTTTGGGGCCCTGTTTGAATGTTGAACATGACAATTGTAATCTCACATGTCGAAGTGACCAACCATTGGTGTATCCATGTGCCTGCCATCACTGCATCAGTGAACACTGGCTTTGTTGCAGCGTGTGGCACATGCGTGTTTTCTCACTCTTTTTTACATGTTTTATTTCATGATGTCCATCTCACATGGATGGGTCACAGTACTGATTTGCTACCATGTGGGTGTCCTTGTCAAATCTGCCATGGCTATGGTATGTGCCGTCTGTGTGCTGGCATGTGTGATGTATGTCGATTGTCCATGCCACTCACAGGCTAATGTTTGATGCGACTGCTGTCCAGCATGCAGCACATGTGTTGGTTTTCCATCTTGCAGTCATCAGTGTGTGCTTTTTGCCTCCCCTTCCAACTCATTGATAGTGCATGCATGCCTGAGTTATTGTCATGTGGGACATGTGTCATGTATGTACTGGATCTCTGCCTCGTCATGCCTATGTGTGTGTGCTATGGTGCTCATGCCTGTTTCCATTTGTTATCTTTCATGTTCTTGCAGATGATGAGGCACTTGATGCTGTTGAGGAGGAGGAGATGGGGCAGACCCAAGAGGACTCACTGCCACAACCGGGCACCAGTGGAGGATGTGGGGTGGTGGTGGGTGAAAACCCATTACTCATACAGGCCATACTGTCCACGGGTGTCTCTGGGTACACCTCCGGAGACCTCTATGAATCAGGTGCTGAATCAGACATTGAGACATATGTGCCGTCGCAGGTGAGTGTTTCTGGCAGGGATGCTGTTCTGTCCAACCCACCTGCACCGGGGGTAGACCCCTCTATGGGGATTTCAGTGTTGGAAAGTCCGCCTGTGGCGGTTACGGATGCAGGGTCACACTCCACAATATTTGCTCCTGTTCCTGGGCCAGCAGATCAAAGGAGGAATGCAGTCCTGCAGCCTCAGGCAGTGCCAGCACAGCAAGGTGCGCATCACCGTGCCCCAAACAGGTGTGGTGCCTCTCAACGCGGTGGCCGTGCACCACCAGGCAATACTGTGTGGGAGAACTCCATGTACAGTATAGCAGCACAACAGGGGGCATCGTGTGAAATGATGGTTCAGGCAATGGATAGGGTGGCCACTTCCATTCTCCCCTCTGAAAGGCAGATGGAGCTCCAGCAGCAGGCAACAGACTCCATTTGTTACAGGGAGGACATGTTGGCGTCCGACAGGGACCGACGGGCTGGACTGGAGACTCTGTACACAGTCATATCTGTAGAGTCCCAGGCCCACAGGGAAGCCCTCGGGTTAGAACACAGGTTCCTCAGAGATACTCTGTGTGAACTTGAGGTGTCCCGGAGTACAAGGGCAGAACAGCAGCTGGAGCAGCTGACAAGTACACTCTCAGCTGAGCTCCAGGCAACCCGTCAGGAGTTCCAGGCATCACGTGAGGCCATGCAGGCAGAAATATGTGCTACCTGTGAGGTGCTGCATGGGGATCTCCGTACCATCATCCTGCAGAACCAAACCTTTCACACCCGCATGCTTGCTGCCATGGAGGAGCATGCCTGGGCTTTGCATGGTCTGCCTCCAATATCACGGCCACCTTCTGATGTACCACCACAGGGTCATGACAGCAACAGCAGTTCTCCCACTGTAACGTAGCAATGCAGGCCATGAGCCCATGGAGGTATTTTTGTTTTTTCTCAACATCCACGCATGTGGGTGTTGGGGTGCACCCTGTACCTCGTCCCTCCTGGGTGCGCCCCCCCAGTCCACACATGTGGTGCTTTGTGTGGCTCCCGTATGCATCCACTGTGTATTCCAGCTGGGCACATGCAGGCTTGTCCTGTCTTTGGGTTAGATGCTTGGGTTCCTGACACACACACCCCTCCTGCTTCCCCTGTCCATGGGCCTGCAAAGGGTGTGACCAAGTGACAGTAATTTACACAGTGACATTGGACTCCCATAGGTTGTGTGGACAGTCTGTAGTCAAAACTGTGTATACATCTGTTAGGGAGAATTCTCTGTTTAGGCTGAATTTCCTAACCTAGTGAGTCCCCCAGCAGCTTTGCTGGATTTCGGGAGTTTGTTTTTTCCATCCTGCCAAGAGTGAGACTCTTTTTCTCCCACTCTTGGACATGTATGTGTGTAATTCCTTTGAAATGTCAATGTGTTCGATGGGCTATGGGGTCTTTTACTCCATAGGGTCTCATATGTTTTTCTATGTGTGTTACACCGCACCCTACGTGCCGTAACACTGGGGCGTCCTAGCGGACCCCCACCATAGACTCCATACCCGGGGACTGACTACTGTCTCCCCGGGCATGTAAAGTCACCATTGGCTTTACTAGACCTAAATTTACTAACAGAACTAGTACAAACCATCTTATTGTGGACATACTAGTAGGGGTAATTCGATTACTCCTAGATCTGTTACTCGAGGGGGCACTGTCCCGTCCCCCCTCGTCGAGTTTTGGCTGGTGGCAGTGGAAACTACTTGTTATGTTCGACCCCAAACATAACCCTATGGGATTCGTCCCATTGTTGTAGATTGACCCTTTTTCTCGTTAATCTCTAACATACCACCGGTCTCCTTATCTTAAATAAGTTTATCGGATGGTATTTTCTGCCAGAACTCGGTTTTTAAAATGGCGTCTGTGTTCGTCTCTGTGACTCCTAAACCAAAGGTCGAGCCCTTTGTTCCACTTTTGGCGGGCCTCTGGACAGAGACCCTCCAAAGTGGTGCTATTCTGTCTGGGTTACCACAGGGGTGTGGTAGGGGGTTTAGGCACCCTGGACCGAGTTGCCTTGCCAACTCCGGTCGCACTCTGAAGTGATTGGCCCAAGTGGTGAGCCTTCCCGCTCACCACTTAGCATGTGTTGATTGACAGCTAGGCTGAATGAATGGGGGTTTTCTGCATAAAAGCAGGGCTTTTGGGACTGGATCTTCAGAAGTCGCCACAGGACCTAAGAATCCGACGAGGGTAAGGCTGAGCCGACCTGCAACGACGACACCTCCAGTGGAGCCCTGCGGAACCGACTCGCCACTTCCCGACGACAGAGGAGATCTCCCTGCCGGAGAGACTCTTCGCCGGGCTGTTGGGAACAACCACTCCCCTTTGCTTTTTATTCGCCTCAGGACGCAGTGGTCGAATTGCCCGTGCAGAGCACCTCGGCAACCGGATAGCCACTACCCCTGTACCACGACCAAAAGGTGGTGCCTTGTGACGGAGCACTCCGCGGCTGGTCTCTTCCCTGGTGGTGCACCGGACTTCACTTTTCTTCGACGATGAGATCATCTCTACTCTTGGCAAAGACCCGACGTGCATCCACCACCAGGAACAACTGCCCCCGCCGGAGCTGCCCTCCACAACAAGGTACCGTGTCCGCCTGGCTTCCCTTTCGATCGGTTCGAGTGAAGTGTCTTAATCCTCTCCGTCCGTTGGGTCGCCTCCAAGCTTTTCTCATTTGTTGTTCTGAACTGGTTCAATCTGCCGATAACAATTTGCTACAAAGGCTTGAATGCATCTCCGCTAGAGACTTTTGGGACATCGCGCCTTGCCTCTCACCGAGTGGGCCTGGCCTCTGAACTTTATCATCTTTTGTGATTCTTGCCTTCCTGCCTTGCATTTTATCCGCGAAGGATTGAACTGTGTTGATTTCATAACCTGCCTATCTTTTTCTCTCCCGTCCTAACTAATATTCGAGTGTCATCTAGGTTGAGGTATACACCTCTGTCTGAAAATAAGTGGTACCAGTAGAACCTAGAGTTGTCGAAGTATTGCTAGGGGGATTGATCGTTTTCTGCTTCGTAGAGTAATTGTGTTTGATTGGTTTGCCGTGATAGTGCCATAGTGTTTTTCATAGATGTTCTGTTATAAATAAATACCTTAATATCTTTACACTAAGCCTTGTTGCGTGTTTGCTTGTCTTGCTGTGAAGAATTGCCCTATTTTGTATACTCCACATACTGCTCAACTTTTCTTGAGAGAAGTCTGACTGCTCAGCCACAGCTACCAAGTGAATCTGTGTGGTGCAGACTGCTACCAAGTGGGTTCACCGCCAAACGCCTGTAGTCCTAAATCTTTTGCAGTGGTCCCAGAGGGAACTGCACAGGTTTCCGCCTAACAACATCCCTAGCGGATATTGTTGTAGAAATCTCCACTGCATGGTGGATTTATGTATGGTTCTACATCCATGACTTTTTCCTTATATACATGTACCTTCTTCATGTCTTAACAAGCCCATCTACTTTGCAGATGCAGTTCATGTTGTATGCAGTTCACTGATACATTTGCCTTCCGGCAACAATCTGCAGTTGGAAGGGGTCGATGTGCTGCCTTAGTCAGGTTGTGACACTTGCACTACTTTGTTTTTTATTGTGATATATTGCCACTGTTTGATCATGTACTGATGTTTTCTCTTGCTGGTAAGTATTTGTTCATGTGTGTTGTTTTTGTATTCATTATTAAGAGAAAATTGTCTGTGGCCTGTTTCTATTTAGGAAAGTGCACTTTGTGACACTTGTGTCATGTGTTGTGCATTCATTTGGTTGCTTTCACATTGCATGCCATGCCATGGTGTGTTGGGGATGTGTTGGGTGACATGCCACTATTTTGATGTGGTATTTTGCAAGGGGGTAGTCCTTCATGCTGCATGAATTTGTGCCTTTTGTGACACAGCATTGGGTGTCTTTGAGTAGCTAGGGATGCTCACAATGTAGCACTTCCAGGTGAACAATCGCAGGCTGGTATGGTTGTGACAGTTGACTGTCCCTTTTGTCATCATCATTGATTGCGAGCTGGTATGTGCCAGGCCTGTGTGCACTCCGCAGGGGTGGGATTTTAGGTGAAGTCATTTGCCACAAGCTGGGTCCGGGCTACCTCACCACGTGCCCTTTCACCTCCCATGCACAGCGGCCGTGCATGTGGTTGGGGATATGGGGCACCACCATGTCCACTGGCACACCACGCCGGGTTGCAACGTTGTGCAGGACACATGCTGACACTATGATCCTGCACACTACTGTGGGCGCATATAGCAGCTGCCCACCAGAGCGGTCAAGGGAGCAAAAGCGTGACTTGAGCACTCCAAATGTGCACTCCACTATGCCCCGGGTTGCAATATGGGCTGTGTTGTATCTTACCTCGGGTGGTGTGGTGGGGTTCCGCATTGGCGTCATCATGTAGATGCTCAGAGGGTAGGCACTGTCCCCTGGGGAGGTGATAATGGTTCTCATTAGTGGGCTTTTCCCATTTCTCAGATTGTGACATGCATGCATGTGCAGAGGCATTTATACTCACCAATTAGCCATGTGTCGCCATGCCGGCCAGCTTCCAGGTTCCGGTTTAGGGGTGACATTCTGAATATGAAACTATCATGGCTGGACTCTGGATAGTTGGCATATACTGAGGTGATGATTCCCTTGGCATCACATACAACCTGCATGTTGATGGAATGCCAGTGCTTGCGGTTCCGATAGATATGCTCAGTGGCCCTGGGTGGACGTATAGCCACATGGGTGCAATCAATGGCACCTAGGACTTTGGGGAAGTGTGCCACCCTGTAAAATTGCTAGACAACAGCCTGCCTTTCTGCAGGTGTTCGGGGCATGTATATGTGCCTGCGGACTGAGGGGCGTGCAGTCATGATGGCCAACACCTGGTGTAGGCAGCGTGACTGTGTGGCCTGTGATAACCCCCCCCCACTATGGCACTTGTATGCTTAAATGAACCAGTAGCCAAGAAGTGCAGTACATTGAGCACCTTTTCCAAGGGGCTCAGTGCTTGCGAACACAGGGTGGGTGATGTGAGGTCATCCTCCCACTCCCTCATCAGGTCTAGGATTATGTGTGGTGGAAACCTGTACCTCCCACACACCTGTTCATCAGGCATCCCAAAAAGGCTGGTCCTGGGTAGAAAAATGCGGGGCCTGGCTATCCTCCTCCTCCTGCGGTGTCCTAGGACCACTGTTGCGAGGAACGGTATATTCATCGTAGCGTCTGAGCTTGTTTGTTGTTTGCGCGCACTTTTATGCTGCGCGGGTCTGCTTACGCCTGCTTCCTGCTGGCGTACGTGTTTCCGGATTAGGGCGTCTTTTTTGGTGCACGCCTTTCCCTTGTTTAGATTTCATGAATACGTGTTGTTAGCGCGCGTGTGGTCGTTGCGAGCATTTACCTCCTGTACTTCCCCCATAACGCCCACATTTTCACACGTTGTTCCCCATTCCGTGTGTTACGCCCCGTGTTCCACCCACTTTTCTCTTGAGCGCTATGCTATGTGCGCTTTCCCTGTGCGTGTAGCGCATGGTGTTTAGTGACGTGTGTGCCCACGTGCGCCTCCCACGGATTTGGCGCACATCCCAGCTTTTACTAGCGCAGCGCATTCCATGAATTGATCAACTGCTGCGTGCGCAGCTTTGGCATGCATGCGCTGTGATTTTCACGCTTGCGCTCCCCTTTTTAGCACACTTTTATTCTATGAATTACCCTGTTAGTCTTGTTGTAGCTTGCTCACACATGGGTAGTGTCATACCATGTATTTCTAGTTTGTCTGTGGCGCAAATTTCAATTATTGGTTGCATTTCTTTATTTAACATTGTTTCATTGAATTTGTCACAGCTTGCAAGAGTTGGTATTAAGGCCATACAATTGACATTTTTGTCCGCTAATTGTTCCATAACATCAGTAGCACATGCATTATCGCCGTAAAGTGCATGAATGTGGCGCTTTTTCAATATTGCTTGTGCTTCCTGAGATAGTACACCAACTCTAATACTTTTTAGGATGTTGGCATAAGTGAGATCTGCAGATTGCCGTATGTTTTCTGTTAATTCTCTGTACTGGAAATGTTGCCAAAGGTTGACATTTCCTATACTGCCAACAGTTTTACGGCAGAGTTTGTGTCGTACGGTTTTAAAAATAGGTTCCCCTTTCACTGGTGTCAATAGTAGAAGATCTCCAAAAACGATAATGTGTTTCCCTGCAAAGAGTTCTTCGTAGTTTGTTTTAAGTACTTCTTGCAATCGGAGGTGAATCAAAGCCAACATTAGGTTGGAGACCATGCTCACTTCATCTATTAGTAGCATTTTCCTTTGCTTTAATACTCTGCGTAGTTCCATTGAAGCTTCTGCAGAAGGTATGTAGTAGTCTAATTTGTTTTGGTGTTCTACTGGAAGAAGTAGTAATCTGTGTAAAGTGACACCGCCTATGTTGTAGGCAGCTAAACCTGTGGGGGCAGTTACAACAGCTGATCGTTTTTTGTTTGTCAATTGCTGAAGGAACTTGCTGATGATTTTGATTAAGAATGTTTTTCCTGACCCAGCTTCACCACTGATGTACAGCAGTATTGGTTTGTAATTTTGGCAGGTACATTCTGTTTTTTCGTGTTGTACACCATGTGTAATCTGTTTTGTTACGTCATCAAAAATGGTGCGCTGCTCTTTGTTAAGTTTTGCTTGTTGTACAGTTAAGTCTTCTATATTTTCTTGATAGTGACACATGGTGTTTTCCACATCTGTCATAGCTAATTCTGCCTCATTTGCTATTAGTAGATGTCCTAGTGGTTCTTGACTTCCTGTTACAGAAGGTTGACTACTGTCGGAAGAGTCCTTATCTAGTTGGGCCTGAAGTTCTTCTTTGTGTTGCTGTTCATTGTGCAACATTGCTTTGTACTGCGTGAAGTTCACATCGGTGATAGTACTTTCATTTGCTTTGAAAGCATCTTCATAGCAGTCATAGTTATCTAGTATCTCTCCTCTTTTCTCCATGGTTTAAAAAGTTGTAGTAGAGAAATGTAATACATTCCTTTCTGTTGAGGACTTTTTAATGACAATTTAACATGATTAATTAAGCTTTGTTTTGTAAGTTTCACTAAGCTGCCTTCACAATCTGTGACTGTATATCTGCTTTCATCGAGTTTTATATTATTTTTGTATGCAAAGTTTTGAGCGATGTGGTATAGACACATGCTCTCCAAAGTGCTATTCCTGTTCGGATAGTATGTGTCCAGTAAATTGTTTTTTAAAATGTCTTGGCTGTTTGGATCATATCTGGTAATTGTTTCTATATCCTCATATGATTTCAGAACTCTTTTTCTAGATTTAGCAGGACCAAGACTTAGCCATACTATGTTGTCTGATTTTCCGTACAAAGCAGTACCAGTTAAACGATCTGCCACTTCATAGGCGCCACATTCTCTATGAGAGAGCATTTTTATGCCTAGGCTGTACAATTTCTGAGATAGTGTTTTGTCTGATGATAAGTCATCCTAGAGGTCTTGAAGCTCTGTTTTTTCAGCTTTTGTTAAGTAGGCTGTAACATATCATGCAACAGCAATGGAATTGTCTGCAATGTACTGCACATCTATGTTTGCATTCCATAAGAGGGCAATGATTGCATTGTAATCATTGATATATTTACATTCTTTGGTTCTTTTTATGTAGTACGTGTTCTTAGGTGATTTACTTTTCACACTATGTCGAACTGAAGACATGAAGTTGTTCACTGCACCTGTTTCTGTAACTGTACTAGGGAAACCAAACCGGCATTTGGTGTAGTATTTCCCTTTGTTTTTGTATTTGCGGCGACAATATTTGCCACATTTGTGTGTTTGAAATTGTAAAATCTGCCCGTGCAGGTCACTATGTGTCCGTTGTGAAGGGATTTCATGAGTGACATATTTTTGGATGAACTGCAAAACAGTGGAATCAGTGTCCTGACCAAATTTAGGTGCACCTTTGATCCATAAAAGCATGTGAATATGTGGTGCTCCTCTCGCTTGGTATTCTTTTCTCCCAAAAAAGTGCTGCACTTCTCCGAGGGGAGGAACAGTTTTGTTGCAAATAAAGTGTAGCATAGCAATGAAACAATGATGGAAATATCTTGACACATTAACTGGATCTAGAGAGCAAAGTTCTCCAGGTGTTAATAAATGTATGTTGGTTTTGTTGTTGTTTGATATGTGTAGGAACTCATGTAAATCTTCCCATGCATATTCTGCACAACTTAGTGTAACAAAGCAAGTCGGTGGTCCAAGGTTTCTGATCATACAACGTATGTCTCCATGCCGTCCGAAACAGTATTCTTTTGTACCACGAATGTTTGCAAACAAATTTGTTATACTTGACTGTAAACCTTCATCTTTTTCTTGTACTTTTAGTATTAATTGTGTAGCTGACATATTTTGAAAGTGAGTTCCAGATTTCAAGATGTGTGCAACTTCGTTACATAGGGTTGCTAATTCACTTTCAAAGAGTAGGTGGAATGTGTATTCCAAATTTTGTCTAAAACTGGGATCTTGCGAATACATTTGTATTGAGCGGTATTCTGATACCGTAATTTGAGTGGGTCTATCATCGTACCTTCCACCTTTGCCAGTAGGAAATAGCAGTGGAAAAGCACGTGCTTCTATACTTTTTTCCCATATGCTCATTGGTCAACCTTTGGTTTGTCGCATTTGGTAAGTTTCTAGTGCATCATCTATGCTTTCATTGGAATGAAATGGATGAATTGTGTCCTGGTCCAAAAGAGTGGATACTGCAGCAGGATCCAGAAGTTCAAATTGTCCCGTTTCTGGTGACTGTTCAATTATTGCAGTTGTTTCCCTTAAGCTTTCTTCAATATTTATTTCCTTGTAGTATTCATTATTGTCTTTTAGATATTGCAAGGCTTGTCTAACTTTATGTAAATCCACCTGTTGTTGCCAATTTCTTTTGTCTTTGGTTGGTACACCATTTACCAACACAATTAAAGAATGCTCTATTGAACGTTGCACTCCTAGAGTGTGCACATTTTCTGTAAGATCTAATGGCAAATAATCTACTTTGCCATGAATCCCTTTCACCAATTCAGAGGGAGGTAATTTTGCTGTTTTTGGGTGAAGGCGTATAATTGCTTGAAATTGATTAACTGTTTGAATTATGATGCTCTCGTACAAATTGAGTTGTTGCAAGGTTTTTGGTAGTGGGAACAATTCCAAATTATTTGTGATAGCACGTGAAGGACTTTGGTTGTTGTCTAGTTTTGTAGTGCAGTAACTAAAACATATTAGGGGTTCACTTATTTCATGTTTGTTTTTGGCTATAAGGTACAGAGCTAATTCAAACCACTTGGAATCTTCATTGTCTTCTATTTTGTATGCTATGTCAACATTTTTTGTGTTCCTTTTGGAAAACCTTCTGCGGCAACACACACACACATGGTTTGGTATTTCAGCCGATGCACTTTTAAATTTTAGTATTTCTTTTTTGTATGTGTGTAATAGAAGGTTGCTATGTGCAGAAATGTTGGTAGTCTGTTCTAAAACTATTGCATTTTGTAAGTGATTTTCACTTCCAAAATATTTTCTCTGAATACGGTCAATTTTTTCTTGTAGATACTTGGGTGTACCATGCAGAAGAGTGTTGTTTAAATTGGCTAATTCTGAAGCTGGACTTATAGCATAGTATATCTTATACACTAGATTTCTTACATTTGAATGATGTATTGATATCGGTTTGATATCATGGAAGGTGCTTTTGCAAATAGGTCCAAAAATGCAGGATAATGAATGTCCTTGCAGTCCTGTAAATTTCGCACTGGACAGGTATCCATATTTTGCAGCACTTTCATTTTATTTTTGTCTTTACCTTTCACATACTGATTGAGGAACTGAAGTAAAGATTTGAAAGATTTGTCAGGAATGGCACATATTGACGTGCACGGGCATTTTTATATTATATTATATTATAGAAATAAATATCAAGCAATCAATTTGTATACTGGACGGTCTGATTCGGTCGAATCAAGAGGTAATTCAGTGGATACTTTTCTAAGCAGCGTTTCTTGTTCCATGATGGTATTATTGATTTTTTCATATCCTCTTCCACTGCTATGGATGGCAATTGTGTTTGTTTGATTTTGTTTGTATGCTTCTCCATTAAAATATGGTTATGTGGTTGTAGTGTGACACCATTCACCTCCATAAACATGTAAGAAATTATTTTTGTTCACATTCCGTTTATTGATAAGTGTCTTTTGCAGTTTGGTACTTAGTTTTGTTAGTGGTTTCATTCTATTTAACACCAATATAAACAACTTCCTTTTGAGAATGATTGCACTGTCAACGAGAGCTTGTAGGATTATTTTTTACGGTAGGTTTTAAGGGGTGAGGATTATTTCAGTCCTCTTCTTATTAGATTCTGAAGGACTCTGTGGTGAAACATTTTTGCTATAGGTTCTTGTTGCTATATCAGGATTATTAGGAGCATTGTTAGCGGTACTGGTAGCTGATTTTTTGTGAAGGTTTTTGTGCTTCATACCACATTTTGTTGGAGGAGGTAAAGTTTCGTTAGTTGAGGTTTGTTTTGTTTTGTCAAACAAATGTATTAGCCGTTTTGTTCCAAAGTGCTCTGCAAACTCTGGTAGAGATGGATGCTTAGGTTGGAAACTTTTATTTTTATTTGCTCTACTTCTTGTGTTCCTTTCTACAAACTCGCACCGAGATGCGAACGATGACCACTCCTCATGTGATACTTTTGCACTACGGTGCTTGCCATTCGGGCTACGTGAGTTCACGTACTTTGTTGAAAGATTTGGGACAGTTGGTTGAGGCAGTCATGAACATCTTTCCAACTGCAAAAATAATATTTTTCTGGGTTACTGCCTAGAGGAAAATGGGACAATAGTTCTGTTTTCTGTCCCGATCAACGTATTGGGAGGTGTAACATTAATCGCGGCATGTGTGATTTTATGTTACGTGCTGAAAAAAACAATGGCTCTTTTCAGAGCCCACCTTCAAGGGGAAAAGGGGAATAATATTTATATGTACAGTCGTCACGCTCTGCTCCTGTACGTGTCCGCGAACATGGTGGTAGTTTGCAGGCGCCGCCTTTTACCAATAATATTTATATGTACAGTCGTCACGCTCTGCTCCTGTACGTGTCCGCGAACATGGTGGTAGTTTGCAGGCGCCGCCTTTTACGGGGATTTTGGGGTGGAGACACGTGCAAATGAGAATGTGCGAAGGTAGGGATTGGCCATTAAAGGTCAGTGGGTGTGTTCTGTATGGAGATATTTAGTTAGAATGTATTTTCCCTGACAGGAGACCAGACAGCCATGGCTCTGTGTGCTCAAAAACAGATTATCTGGATGTTGGGTGACTCATGGATACATTGGCTGAAGGTGCATGCGGAAAGTTGCGGTCTATCTGCAGATCTTGGATTTCCTCATGTGGAAGTGCACTGGCATGGCGTGCACGGAATGAGGTGGTTGGACTTGGTACCTCTCTGCATTACTTTACAGACAGAGCGTCATCCTGATATACTTATCATTCATTGCAGAGGTATTAGTTTAGGCAATGTGTCTGGCATTTCTTTGCAATTTGCAATGAAGGAAGGACTTGCACAAGTCATGGACATGTTTCCAAATTGCCAAATAGTTTTTTTCCCTTATTGCTACAAGACAAAAAGGCTGCATTCATCTGCATTTGGCCCACAAATGGAGAAAGTGCGGCGCAATGTGAATAAGGCTTTTTGTGCATTTCTAAGAGATGTTGGCATGTCCTCATTCCACAATGAAAACATTTTGTTTCGCAGCTCTTTCATATTTTGCAGAGATGGAGTCCATCTCACATATGCTGGCAATCAAATTTTTCTTTGCAATGTACAGCATGCATTGCAACTTTTTTTGGAATCATAGTCACCTATTTGGCAATCTATTTTTTCCACCCTACAGTTTTTGAAGCATACTCAACACCACCGAAAGGCTCTTTTCGGGGCCACCACTTACTCCCAGCAAAAAGCACACTGGTTTTGCTTTGCTTGCACCCTCCATTTTTGTGTGTCCCATGACTGTCTGCTGACTTATCAAAAAAAGCGAGGGGGCCTCCAATGGTCACTTCAAACTTCAAAGCTCTATTGTCTGAGAAAGACGGCTCTGGAAAGAGACTTTTTAATTTTTTTTATAACTTTTCAGTTCACTGCTTTTATGGACACGATACACTAGGAGAGGAGGGCATGGGAGGGTAAGGAAGGGACACCAACCACGGGGATAAGAAGGGACAGGTGGAGAGAGAAAGATATAGGGTAGCCTTCAATTAGGTAGGGCGCAGTTCTTCTCGTGCTCAGTGACCGTAGCCTCAAAAGCACTTTGAAGACTCTCCCCCTGCAGAGTACTGCATCACAGTACATACACAATATTGTGACCCTCGAAAGGTAAGGGTCAACAGCATCGTGAATGGCTTGTGACGGAGCTGGAGGAATGCACTCCCCCACAGGAGTGTCTCTTGTGGTGAGAGGATCGGACATGGAGGATGCTGTGGAGGAACTCAATCTACTACGTTCTTCACATGGCACCACTTTGCGAATGTCCGCACTGTGGAACAACGTTAGGTGTCGCTTCATGGTTGTCGTACCAAAGCTGTACGCACCAGTTCTTCCGCGACTCAGCACCAACTGGCACTGGTTGCACTTGACCAGGTTTGCACGTGCTGTCGGTATATTCCTATAAAAATGGAAAACAACCGCCACACGCACGACTCCCGCCGAGTGTTTGTAGTGCAGTTCTTCCACCTCATTCTCTTCTTCCTCTTCTTACTCGATCTCTACATCCTCATCCGTATATCCCTCTGCAGGCCCTTGGGGAGGTGGTGGCGGTGGAGGGTTTGGGGGTGGTTCTGAGGGTAATGCAGCAGTAGCAGCCATGGATGCCATAAGGATTTTTTGCCAAATGGTAGCTACAGTACTAAAGGCAGCACAACTCTAACTAACATAGCCAGAATCACAATGAAGATGACCTCAGGGGTGTGGCCAATTATAGGGGTCAAAGGATGCGGCTCGTGACCACATTGCTCGCTGTAAGAAGGGCCCTAAAACCTTCCTCTTCAAATAGTTGCCCCTGGTTTTCAGTTACTTTTTCCATTAGATCGTTCAGCCTCTCTATCTCCCCTTTCTTCTATGTTTTTGTCTGCGCCCTCACACTTATGGGTTTATGGTGCGCCATACAAATACTATAAAGTAAAAGTAAAAAGTAAAAGTAAAACGCTCCAAAAATTGTAAACGACACATTCACAGGTGGAGCGATTGTATGGGAAATGTCAAATGGTGATGTTATACTGAAAAATACTTTCCCATTTATGTGTCAGTTATTTTGCAGTGTTGCGGAAGCAGACAAGTGCGCAAATTAGTCCTCACGCTCAGTGTGGGTGCGGTCACATGATGACGTCCTGTACACCTCCGCGAGAGAAAAGCATGCCCGCACAACAGCAAATGTAGACTAACGCACGTGTGCATGTGTGCCACTGTTGTACGGACAGTGTTCGGGTCCTGCAACTAATTAAAATAGCGATACAAGTGAGATGGACAGTTAGGGACAGGCGGGATGTTCGCAGTACTTATGGGTCTACTGCGCATGTGCGTACCAGATCTGATGACTGTAAGGGCAGGTCCAGTCTCCTTAGGACACCTCCATTTTGTTTGATAACAAACATGCCAGCCACCGCGCCTGTTCTACGGATGGTTCCAGCTTGCTGCGGACGATACAGACAGATATAGTGTCCTTAGAACACTTCCAATTTGCCTCATTTATATACATCCTGCCTACCTACTATATTCTAGGAACATGTTTTATCTCGTTTTTGAGCCGTACGGAGAGGTATAATGTCCTTGGCACGCCCCATACTGTTACTTTACACACAACATGCACAGATGGTGCCTTCTAAGATCAGGTCCATCTTGGTTGTGATTGGTACGGGTAGGTGTATTGCCGTTAGAACATCCACACTGTATTGCTTACGGCTAACTCGAACAGGCGCGCTGTTCGCAAACATTTTAAGTCTATTTAAAAAAAATGTTTTTGCTGTAACCCGTATTCAACAACAACTATACAAAACGTTCTAAAAAATTACACGCACTTTAATCAACAGAAACACAGGGGGATGCGGACACTGACACAAATATAGGGGAATTAGTGTTCAACACGGGCTGATTGTGAGCAAATGATTTGTGTGGGGAAGAAGGGATGGATGTTTCATCAAAACATCTATTTTCTTCTTGAAGGTTTGGGGACGGTTCACTGGGGAATGGAGAAGGAGGGCAGGTCCAGGTGGGACAGTGGTGACGTACTTTTCCTCTAAAAAATTCTTCGACAAATTCCCTTAAACTATTAAAATTGTCATTCTGTGTCTCCATTTTACTTTCTATCCTCTACAGCCTGTCTTCCTCTGTGTCCATTGATGGCTTCTCTTCTTTTCTCTCCTGGTCTGCTACAAATAAATATATATATGTTAAATGGACATAAAATAGTGAACATTATTTTGCTTATGCAGAGCACTGTGTACCATTACTGTAGCTATCTTCGGACATTTCCCCATGCAGAAAATTCTCCTCCAGCCACTCCAAAGTACTGCACATTTCTGTACGGAAAGAACAGAAAGAAATTATTTCTTCTGCCCCTTATACCAAAAAAAGTACACACTTATATAAGAAAAATGAAGTTAACATACTTTTTTGCTGTAATTTGTCTTCCTTGAAGTGCGTGCGTCTACTGTCGGTCCTGCCTACAGAGTTTCTGTGAGGTACTTACATTGGAGTCATCCTTTTTTTTATGGTACAATCCATTTTATTCTACATGGTCATTAAATGCATGGTTTTTGTTTTAGACGTTTAGGTTTCTCTATTTATTTACTAGTAATTATAATGTCTTTCTGTGTCTTTTCTCAAAGTTGAAAATGTTTTGTGTGACACATTAGTACAATTTCAGATGGCCCCTGACTGTTTTGATAGTGATGACCTCGTCCGCGTCCGTCCGCAGACAGGCGCTCAGCCTGTGCCTTCACAATATCGATAGCGAGGAGGTTCTGTATGGTCTACGTTATATGTTTTTAAAGTAATCAAACTATACTACATATCTGCAAGATCACATGCTGATAGTGTATATTCAGCAAAAAAACGTCATTAACACGCTGTTATGATTAGGTACCCCTTCAGTAAATCTGTGAAATTCAGTTACAATAAACATTTTGTTAAAGGGACGTTATGGTTAAGTTGCCCTACTAAAAACCCGCACAATTCACTAAAAAAAAACTTTGTTAAGGGGACATTATGGTTAAGTTGCCCTACCAAAAACCTGTGCCCTCCACTACAAAACCTATTCAAATGTGCCATTATAGTTCAAAGTAAAACTGAAAAACCCCTGAAATTCGCCAGTTATGGTAGGCTAAGCAACCATAACTGGGTGCACCATTGTGCACTGCTAACACTAACACCCAGGACATCAAAGATGACATCACAAATATATATATAATATATATATATATTACACTGCCACAATAGTGGCAGTGTAGTTATGGTTAAGTTGCTGTTTCCATAGGAAGAGCACTTTTTGGGAGGCTTATAACTTCGCTCCCCCTGGACGAATCCTCACCAAACTTTGCAAAAAAAAGTATATGGCCCACTCTGAATGTTTCTGCAAAGTTTGTTGAGGATTCGTGCAGGGGGAAAAAAGTTATAGGGGGGTCCCAAAATTTCTGTTTTTCCCATAGACTGAATGGGATGGGAAAATCTTTTTGCTCGCGCCTACAGCCCAAACCGCTGGACGGATTTTCACCAAATTTGGACCAGGAGCCCGTGGACGGACTTCCCTGTTCGCTCTGCGGACAGGACGGTGATTGGGCCAGCAGCTTGCGTGATGTCCGCGGACATCTGACATGCTCTCTCATTGGATGCGGTGAAAGCATGCAGTGCGTCTGGCTTCAGAGACGCCCGCCATCTTTCTTTCCCGCATGAGAGGCTTTGTCAGGTCAGCAGGAGCGTGTCTGTCTCCTGTTCCTCCCACCCCCGCTCATGCCCCGTGTCTGCCCCACCCCCCCTCATGCCCTGTGTGTCCTTTCTGTCCCCCCCACCCCTGCTCATGCCCCGTGTGTCCTTCCTGTCCCCCCACCCCCGCTCATGCTCCGTGTGTCCCCTGTTCCTCCAGCCCCGCGCTCACGCCCTCGCACACGGTGGCCAGCGGAGAGCCGAGGAGCGGGATCTGCCACACGAACTCATGTCCGTGAGGCATGTCCGTGTTTTTGTTTGTCCCCCCACCCCCCGCTCATGCCCCGTGTGTCTCTCTCCCTCCCCCCACCCCCACTCAGGCCCTGTGTGTTTCTCTCCCTCCCCCCCACCCCCACTCATGCCCCGTGTGTGTCTCGACCTCCCCCCCACCCCGCTCATGCCCCGCGTGTGTCTCTCCCTCCCCCACCCCCGCTCATGCCCCGTGTGTGTCTCTCCCTCCCGCCCACCCCCGCTCATGCCTCGTGTGTCTCTAGCCCTCCCACTCACCCCCCGCTCATGCCCTATTAGCGCCATGGCTCATGCCGGTAAAATACCGGCACCGCCTTGGCGGAAAGGGGATTTACCGCCCCATTCTAAGGTTGGAGGGGCGGTAAATCCCCCTTCCGCCATTGCCCTTCCCCATTCCCATTTCTGCCCCATAGGGCTCTATGGGAATGGGGAAGGCGCTAATTACGGCACCGCAATTTTGCGGTGCCGTAATTAGCTCCGAGGTCCCTTAGTGGGTTGGATTTTAACGCCTGCAAAAAGCAGGCGTTAAATCCCCCAACCCGCAAAGGGACCTCGTACGAGGGCGGTAGGGATTTACCGGTACCGGTATTTTACCGGTACCGGTAAATCCCTACCGCCATCCGTGTAATGAGGCCCTATGTCTCCCACCCACCCCCTGCTCATGCCCCGTGTGTCTCTATCCCTCCCACCCACCCCCCGCTTATACCCCGTGTGTCTCTCCCCTCCCCCACACCCCCTTCTCATGCCCCGTGTGTCTCTCCCCTCCCTCCCACCCCCCGCTCATGCCCCGTGTGTCTCTATCCCTCCCGCCCACCCCCAGCTCATGCCCGTGTGTCTGTAGCCCTCCCACCCCCGCTCATGCCCCCTGTGTCTGTATCCCTCCCACCCACCCCCCGCTCATGCCCCGTGTGTCTGTTTCCCTCCCACCCACCCCCCGCTCATGCCCCGTGTGTCTGTATCCCTACCACCCACCCCCCGCTCATGCCCCGTGTGTCTGTATACCTACCACCCACCCCCCGCTCATGCCCCGTGTGTCAGTATCCCTCCCACCCACCCTCTGCTCATGCCCCGTGTGTCTCTATCCTCTCCCCCACCCCCTGCTCATGCCCCGTGTGCCTCTATCCCTCCCCCCACCCCCTGCTCATGCCCCGTTTCTCTCTATTCCTCCCCCCACCCCCTGCTCATGCCCTGTGTGTCTCTATCCCTTCCACCCACCCCCGCTCATGCCCCGTGTGTCTCTATCCCTCCCACCCACCCCCGCTCATGCCTCGTGTGTCTCTATACCTCCCACCCACCCCCCTCTCTTCCCCCGTGTGTCTCTCCCCTCCCCCCACCCCCCGCTCATGCCCCATGTGTCTCTATCCCTCCCACCCCCGCTCATGCCCCGTGTGTCTCTATCCCTCCCGCCCACCCCCAGCTCATGCCCGTGTGTCTATCCCCTACCGCCAACCCCCCGCTCATGCCCCGTGTGTCTCTCCCCCTACGCCCCCGCTCATGCCCCGTGTGTCTCTATCCCCTCCCGCCCACCCCCCGCTCATGCCCCGTGTGTCTCTCTGCTGTTGCCCCCCACCCCCTGCTCATGCCCTGTGTCTCCCTGCTGTTGCCCCCCACCCCCTACTCATGCCCTGTGTCTCTCTCTCCTGTTACCCCCCACCCCCTCTCATGCCCCGTGTCTCCCTGCTGTTGCCCCCCGCTCATGCCCCGTGTCTCCCTGCTGTTGCCCCCCACCCCCCTCTCATGCCCCGTGTCTCTCTCACGTTGCCCCCCACCCTCCGGTCATGCCCCGTGTCTCTCTCCTGTTACCCCCACCCCCTGGTCATGCCCTTTGTCTCCCTGGTGTTGCCCCCCACCCCCTGCTCATGCCCCGTGTCTCTCTCCTGTTACCCCCCCACCCCCCTCTCATGCCCTGTGTCTCTCTCCTGTTGCCCCCCACCCCCCGGTCATGCCCTGTGTCTCCCTGCTGTTGCCCCCCGCTCATGCCCCGTGTCTCCCTGCTGTTGCCCCCCACCCCCTGCTCATGCCCAGCATCTCTCTCTCCTGTTACCCCCCACCCCCCTCTCATGCCCCGTGTCTCTCTCCTGTTACCCCCCACACCCTCTCATGCCCTGTGTCTCTCTCCTGTTGCCCCCCGCTCATGCCCCATGTCTCCCTGCTGTTGCCCCCCACCCCCCGCTCATGCCGTGTGTCTCTCTCCTGTTCCCCCCCGCCCCCCGCTCATGCCCTGTTGTGTTCTCTTTATACACCCTGCCTTCCCTTTCCATGGTGGCCATCTTGGTAAAAGATTTTCCTTCCTGCACCGGGACGCCGCAGGCATCCCGGTTTGGGAAGAAAAATCTTTTTTTTACCACCTGGGGTTCCCACTTTGAGGACCTAAGATGCTAGTGGTCTTCATCTATTGAAAAGGATGTTATGGTGACGTTGCACTAATAAAAACCTATAAAATTCAATGAAAAAACTTTGTTAAAGGGACGTTATGGTTAAGTTGCACTAATAAAAACCTATGAAATTCAATGAAAAAACTTTGTTAAAGGGACGTTATGGTTAAGTTGCGCTACTAAAAACCTATGAAATTCAGTGAAAAAACTTTGTTAAAGGGACGTTATGGTTAAGTTGCGCTTCTAAAAACCTATGAAATTCAGTGAAAAAACTTTGTTAAAGGGACGTTATGGTTCCAAGTAAAACCGAAAAACCCTTGAAATTCGCCATTTATGGTATGCTAGGCAACCATAACTCGCGCCACCACCGTGCACTGCTAAGACTAACACCCACAACATCAAAGATGACATCATAAATGTCATTGATGACACCACTGATGGCATCACATGTCTGGCTCACTCTTTTTTCTTTTGCTGACATATCTAGGCCACATGGTTTTCTTCAGTAACAGTCAGAAACTAAAACATTTATTTTATTTGTAGACGTATCCTTCAAGTAGGTTCTTACAGTAATTCCCTTAGAGTCCAGTCACATCATATGAAACATATACATAGGGGAAGACACAAGCTTGAAAGACAGCAATCCTTTTTGTGCATAAAGATAATCAATAGACTTATCAGCACTTTCTGATAGTTCTGTTGTTTTTTTATGGCTGTACTTTCCCTGTATATGGTCATATGTTTATACATTGTACTCACACTACTTTCCTTAGGGTCCAATCACATCAAGTGATACAGGGTAAATAGCAGCTTTGAAACAGCAATCATTTATTTGCATGAAAATAATCAGTTAGGTTAAGAATTGTTTCTGCTACTACTTGTGCTTTTTTGCTAACTTCACTTTCCCCGTATATACCGATATTGGTATGTGTTCTTGTCTCTTTGTGTTTTGTCTATAGTAATGCAATTATGTAATACATGGGTTTTATTAGCTACTTATTACATATTTCACAGTACACAAAAATCTATTAAGAAAACAATTATCATTTCATTATTCAACATATTAACATTACGAATATTATACCTTCATCTTGTACGCTGCACAGAATGCTATGTTTCTGCATGAGTAGCTTAGTATACTAGATAGAACCCCATAATAGAATGCTATTTATATCAATGCATCATTCAATGCACTAATTAGGGTATGATATTTATTGCAATGATCCTTGACACTTTTTTCGCAACATTATAATAAGAATCCCTTGTACACATATTTCATGAAAAGTACATACACATATGATGACATCAGTGATGTCATCAATGACATTTGTGATGTCATCTTTGATGTCGTGGGTGTTAGTCTTAGCAGTGCACGGTGGTGGCGCGAGTTATGGTTGCTACGCTTACCATAACTGGCAAATTTCAAGGGTTTTTCGGTTTTACTTGGAACCATAACGTCCCTTTAACAAAGTTTTTTCACTGAATTTCATAGGTTTTTAGCAGCACAACTTAACCATAACGTCCCTTTAACAAAGTTTTTTCACTGATATATATATATATATATACATGTATATTTGAGGGCATGCGGTAGTGACACTGTAGTTATGGTTAGGTTGCTCAACCCATAGGAAGAGCACTTTGTGGGCGGCTTATAACTTCGCCCCCTCACAAAACTTTGCAAGACAAATATATGGCCCTGTCAGATTATTCCTGCAATGTTTGGTGAGGTTTCGTCAAGGGGGGCAAAGTTACTGGGGGGGTCCGAAAATGTGTGGTTTTTCTCATAGATGCAATGGAAAACATGTTTTGCTAACAGTTATGGCAGACACTGCTGGACGGATTTTCTCCAAATTTGTTGCAGGAGTGGCAGCTTGGTCCCCAAAGTGTGCTTTTTTAAATGTGGTGTAAATCCATCCAGTAATTTCTTTTAAAATGACGAAACGGTAGGTAAATATATTTGTGATATCTGGGTTCGGTCCATCGACTCACTTCCCTATTCGGTCTGTGGATGAGCATCCGATTGGTCCAGAGGCGGATGTGATGTCCGCAGACATTGGATGCAGACGTGGATTGGATGGCGAAAAGCGCCAGATTTTTGAAAATGCTCGCCATGTTAGATCTGCGGACATCAGCCATTGTCGGCAGACAGCGGGCTGGGGAACATCTGGAAACACATTTTGGATCATTTGGTGGTGGAAAAAGGGGCTACGAAGGGTCGGGGAGTGGAAAGAAAATGACATGGGGCTATTTTGTAGGTTGAAAAAGGTGTCTTAGCTGTCCGTGGACACTGCGGTTGATCATGGAAAGCGCTGTGAGCGGAGAGCCTGGAAAATACATTTGAGGTTATTTGATGGCTGGAAGAGGGCATAGAAATGGTAGGGAAGTGGAATGACAGTAATGTGGAGTTGTTTTTATAGGTGAAAAAGGGTTTGGAAATGCTGCTGAGTCCGCAGCCAATTTTGGTGTCCGTGGAATCACTTTGATTGCAGATGGTCAGGGTGCATTTTATTAGTTGCCGGTGTATGGTACATACTTCTTATAGAGTTAATTGTATTGTGGTGTTTGAGGCCAGTGGACAGATTCTGGGGGGCAAGAATGTGTGCACTGGGCACAACCACCACAGCAGTAATATGTGCATAGTAATTATATGTAATGTAGTAGGAGTATGGCCAGAATCACCAGAGTAGCAATATGTGTATAGTAATTGTAGGTAATGTAGTGGGAGTACAAAGTGTGTGTAATATGGAGGAATTATGTAATTGAACTCTATATGGTATTTATGATTGTAGTACAATTGAGGACAGTGCTCATAGAATATGCATTTGATTATAATTGCTCTGGTTACATAGTGTTATAGCGTTATGAAGCTGCAGTCTCTGGTTTATTTTCTGTAGAAAAAAACAGTGCAATTGGTTAAGCAGGATAGTTGTATACATTTTTAAATATACTTTTTCTTTTTTAGACGCTCATAAACAGTACATTTTAAGTATGTTATAACATTAGTGTATGACACACTGCTATTGATTTGACATTAAATAATAATTGGGTAATTGGAAAAAAAGACTGGATTAAAAAAACCTGATTACAGTTGCGTGAGTGTAGGGGGATAGTACGTTTGTTTGAAGTATTTTGTGATCAAGGGAATGCTTGAAGTAGTTAGATACCTGTAGGTGTGTTCTAACTATATTGGAGGTTAGAAGATGTTTTTTCGTATAACAATTGAGATGGCGTATTTGGAGTGCTTTGCAATGAAGGGTGTTTTTCAAGTAGTTAGATACCTGTTGCCTTAGTGTAACTAGATCGACTTTCAAAAGTGCTATAGTAGTATTCTGGATTTAGTTAGATACCTTCTGGCGCATTCCAACTGCTAATTGTGCTATAGTTTAGTAACTACAGTATTAAGTAGGCATTTTTCAAATTTGCTGGTAACCTTTTTTTGTAGTAACAGAGGTATTGTTGCATTCAAACCAACCACTTCTTTTTTGATATATGCAGTTTAGCTCCCTGAAGTGGTTGTAGCACCAGTGTGGTACACTATACCTATTGTTGTGAAGGTTTTCTTTCCAAGAGATAGTTGGCCGTGTGTGAGGCTTGTAAGCTTACAGTTATTTTTGGTACCGTGTGCATTGTACCTTAGAAGCATTAATATGACATATTGGATATCTGAGTTTATTTGCATGGTGGGATGATTGTCTGAATTGCAAAAAGGGCACACTATGCCATGATTTGCATTCTGCAGAAGCTGTTGAAATGACATGGATTCAGAATTTGGTATGGCTACATATACAGATAGTTCATTAAGGATGTGGTCTTGTGAAACATGGTTGCAGAGAGTGCATGTATGTTTCCACGTGTATGAAATTGGGAAGATTTCCTTTATAGGAATGTTTTTGGTTTCCATTACTTGTAGTGTGTACATTAGGAATTCCTGTGGATCTTCCTCTGTGTTTATGGTATATTTTACCTTTCCTGCCCAATAGTCCAATTCTTGCCTTATACCTGAGACACTGCAAGTGGCGTCAGGAATATTTGTGGCATTTCTGTGAAGGACGAGCATTTGCAAACACAACAGGTCTGAGCCGTTTAAGTAAATGTTGTGAACAATTGGTGGAAATTGAAAGAGAAGATTCATTGTCACATTAGTATAACAATTTACTCCAGTTGTGTTTCTGAATTTAAGTGGACCAGCGAGTTCTGTTTGTGGACCGTTTGATGGGCCCGCAGATGTTTCTGGAGAAGAGAGTTTTGTGTGTTTCTTTTCTGGTGGATGTGCAGCTGATTTTATACTAGACACTTTTGTGGTTGTACTGTTTGATGCAGAGGGAGTTGCTCATTGTTTATTTAGTGGTATTGTTGGAAAATCTGCTATAGATTCAGTTTGTATTATTTGTCTTTTAAAATGTTTCCTTTTTTGAGGTACAGGGTACATATGTAGATAGGGGGTGTATAGTGGCTGTAGTCTGTTGTATTTCAGGATGCAAGGAATGTCAGCATTCTATGGTTAGACCTTTTGCGATTTGTGAATAGTGACAGCATATGCGAGAGATAGAGAAAAATGCTCTCTGCATACGTATATGTCTTTGAAAAGAAGGAAACGTGCTATTGTCCGGCCAATTATTTTAACTTCCGCAAGTTTGTCAAAGTGGATGTTGACAAACTGAATGTTGTTGTCATGTGGATATGTTTGGAAGCCAAGAACTGTACCAATTGCTCCATTGACTAAAACTTGTTCAACGTCAAGGTTATGTTTTAGAATTACTCTTAAGTTTACACACAAAGTTAATATTTTCTTCAATCCGGCTGTGTTGGAGATACATTTTCTAAGCTATTTAGTCATGCTGTTGCTTGTTGAAACATAGGAAGTGTCATGCCAAGCACTTCTAGTTTCTCTGTGGAGCTGAGACACACTATGGGTTACATTTCTTTTTTCAACATTGTCTCGTTGAATTGATTGCAGCTTGCAAGGGTTGGCATTAAGGACATACATTTTACATTTTGTTGAGTTAATTGTTCCATGACAGCAGTGTTTCGTCAATATAGCTCATGATTAGTCTACTATTTAAGATGGATTTTACATCTTTAGTAAGCAGATCAGATCTAATGCTTTTTAAAATGTTAGCATATGAGAGGTCTGCAGACTGACGCATGTTTTTAGTTAGTTCTCTGTAGTGAAAATGTTGCCAGAGATTTACATTTCCAATGCTGCCGAGGGTACTGGGGCATTGTTTGTGTCCTAATGTTTTGAAAATCGATTGTCCTTTCACTGGTTTTAACTGTAGGAGACCTCCGAAAACAATAACCCTTTTTCCTCCAAACAATTCTACGTAGTTGGCATATAAGAACATTGTGAGATGAATTAAATGCAACATGAGGTTGGAAACCATGCTTACTTTATCTATCAGGAGTGCTTTCAATTGTTTTAGAATTCTGCATACTTCAGTATTAGCTTCGGCGACAATTTGATGTATTCTAATCTGTTTTGGTATTCTACGGGGAGGAGTAGTAGTCGGTGTAAAGTTACACCTCCCATGTTGTAGGCAGCTAAACCTGTGTGGGCTGTTAATACAGCTGAAAGGTTTTTGTTTGTTAAGTTTTGTAGTAATTTGCTGATTATTTTAATGAAGAATGTTTTACCAGAACCAGCTTCACCACTTAGATACAGGAGCAGAGGTTTATATTTTTTACACCTACAGGTTTTAGTTTCATGTTTAAAACCATCTTCAATTTCTTGAGTCACCTTTAGATAAATGGTTAATTGTTAATCATTTAGCTGTGATTTCAGCACTGACAAGTTTTCCTCAGATTGTTAATATTGATACATGCAACCTCATTACATGGACGGCGGTAACCATGGTGCTATTAGTGCCATGGTTGCCGCCAGTATTTTACCGAGTCTGCCTTGGTAAATGGGGAAATTACCGCCCCATTCCAAGGTTGGCAGGGCGGTAATTCTCCATTCACCAAGGGCCTTCCCCATTCCCATATGAGCCCTCATAGGGCTCAATGGGAATGGGGAAGGAGCAAATTAGCGGTTAGCTATTAGCGGTACCGTTATTTGCCCTAAAGTCCCTCAGCGGGTCCCTTCCTTAATGTGTGGTCTGGCCACACGTTAAGGACGGGACCCGCTGAAGGACCTCGTAGTATGGTGCTAAGGGATTACCGGCACCGGTGCCCTTACCGGTGCTGGTAATCTCTTAGCGCCATCCGTGTAATGAGGCCCATGGTATTTCTTAACTCAGTCATGGCTATTTCTGCTTCATTTAGAATGAGTGGTTGTCCAAGTGGGTGTTGGCTTCCTTTAAGGGAAGGTTGACTGCCCTCAGGAGTGTCTAGTTGAGCTTCCATTTCTTCCTCTTGTTGGCGTTCATTGCATTTGGTTGAATTGTTTGAAATTTTGATTTGTTAGACTGCTTTCATTTTCTTTGAATGCAGCTTCAAATGTGTCATAGTCACCTAATCATTATTTTTCTTTTCTCCAAGGTTTAAAACGTTGGTGTAGGGCCATGTAATACAGTTCTCTATGTTGTGGAGATTTAAATGATAACTACATGATTAGTTAGATTGGGATTGGTGGGCTTCACTAGGCTTTCTTCACACGTTGAGACTCAATATTTGCATTGAGGTGTGATGTAGGGATACAGGGTCTGAGTTTTCATGGGGTCAATCAGAAGCTGTGGTTTTATGCGGATGATCTGTTATTGTTGTTGCGGGATTTAACGGTGTCCCTTCCGGCCTTGTTGGATGTTCTGGACAGATTTCATGCGGTGGCTGGATTTAAGGTCAACTGGACTAAGTCTGAGGTTTTACCTGTTTCTGGATGTTGTGATGGGAATTTGGTTTCTGGTTTTGGATTTCGGTGGTGTGACAGAAAATTAAAATATCTGGGTATATGGCTGACCCCACTGGTGGATGAGATGGTTGCGATGAATATGACTGAGACTTGTAGAGAATTGAAAATGAGTATTTTGAGATGGTCTTTACTTCACTTGTCCCTATGGGGCAAAGTGAATGCTATAAAAATGAATGCGGCTCCGAAAAATAACTATGTACTAGGTATGCTTCCAATGAAAATTGGCAATCATTTTTGGAAGAAAATTGATGGTTTGTTGCAGTCGTTTTTATGGGATGACAAGCCGCCGCGGTTAAAGTTATGGAAACTTCAGCTGCCAGTGGGAAAGGGAGGTTTGGGGGTGCTGAATTTCAGGGCTTATCATCTAGCTTTTTCAAGTCATTTCATTGTGCCCTTTCTGATGGAACAGCCTGATAGTTGGGTAATTGCAGAGGCAAGTTTGTTGGGCCCACTCCCCCCAAGGGCGATTCTTACGGCAACGAACAACTTATGTAAGAGATCATCTCTGACAGTCTTTCTGAGAGATACGTGGAAACAGGTTTATGAATTATTGGGATCGGACTCATCTAAGACTATTCATGCTTCAATTTGGCTAAACCCGCAGATTTATGTTGGAGGTAAATCTTTGTTCTGCCCTGATTGGTTTCTGGGTGGAGTCCATTGGATTGATGATGTGTTGGTGGATGGTGAGTGGATTGGTGAGCGCGAGTTGCGAGCAGAATTTCACATTGATAATTTCAGATCTGAAGACTTCAGAAAATTAAAAAGATGCATAGGTGATGTGGTGGACCAAGGAAGCTCAATGGTTAATCTCTTTCTTAGAGAAAGGGAGCCAGGTGGTGGCTCGATTGCTAGCAGGATTTACAATTGTATTGTGTCTGCTTATAAGGAGAATTCTGATTTGAGGGATGAATGGGGGAGGAGATTGAGGTGTGAGATTTCACCCGAGATGTGGTTGGATATGTGTGCGAACATTAAACTTTGTGCAATTGATCTGGGGAACGGTCTAGGCAGATAAAGATCCTCAATAGAGTGTTTTGGAGCCCGGAACGTATGTTTAACAGGGGGTTGTTGGATTCGGATGATTGCTGGTGTTGTGGGAATGGACTTGGAAGTCTGGAACAACTGCTGTGGGAATGTGTGCGTGTACGGGGTTTTTGTTTTGGCATGATGTTTGTGGTGCCTGCCTGTGTGTTTTGAATTTGGAGGTGGATTTGGATTTTGTGACAATGATTTTGGGAGGTGGAGAATTGCTGGAGGATCTCTCTGTGTCACGGAAAGGGTTTTTACTCCGTGGAGCTTGTCTGGGCAAAAAGTTGGTCCTGAGGGGCTGGAAGTCGTGGAATGCGCCTACTCTTGATGATTGGGTTGAGGGGATGTCTGCCCTTGCATTCATGGAAAGAATGGTGTTCAAGAGGCAAGGGAAATTGAATTTGTACGGAAAGGTGTGGGATGACTTTTTGAGTATTTACTGATTTATTGCAAGTTATGTATATATAATATTCTGTTAATCTGTATATTTTTGCTGAGTATTAATTGTTCTAATTGTTTGATTGATAATCTATGTGTAAAACTTTATAAATAAACAAATAAAAAAAAAAAATATTTGCCAGGTGTCTCATTTGGTGTGACATTGTTTTTGTAGGTGTAGTTTTGGGCAATGTCATACCGGCACATGTTTTCCTAAGCAGTACTTCTGTTTCAATAGTATGTGTCAACTACATTGTATTTTAGTTGGGATCATTTGTGACTATGTTTTCTATCTCTTGGTAGGATTTTACTACTCTTTTTCGGGATGAAGCTGGTCCAATGTTTAGCCAGGCAATGTGCTCAGATTTGCAACCTAAGGCTCTTCCTGTTAAACGGTCTGCAGCTTCGTAGGTGCTGCATTCTTTATGGGCGAGCATTTTTCTACCGAAGCTGTACAATTTCTGTGATAGTGTTTTGTAGATTACATGTTATCCCAGAGGTCCTTTAAATCTGTTTTCTGAGCTTCGGTGAGATAGGCTGTGACATATCTTGCAACTGCTTTGGATTTGTCTGCAATGTATTGTATTTCTATGTTTGCATTCCACAAGAGGGCAATGATTGGATTGTAAACATTGATGTACCTGGATGCTTCATCCCTTTTAATGTATGTATTTTAAAGGGGATTTGCCTTGTACAATGTGTCTAACAGAAGAAATCAAGCTATTTACTTGTCCTTTTTTGCAAACTGGTCTAGGGAAGCCAAAGCGACATTTGGTATAGTATTTCCTTTTGTTTTTATATCTACTTCGGCAGTATTTGCATCATTTCTGTTTTTGCAAGCGTAACACATGTGTATGTAGGTCACTATTTGTGGCTTCTGAAGGTATGTCACAGGTAATGCATTTTTCAATAAACTATAAAACAGTGGTGTACCTATCATGGCCACATTTTGGAGCATCTTTTATCCACAAAGCATGTGGATGAGTGGTGCTCCTCTGGATTGATATTCTTTTCTCCAAAAGAAATGTTGCACTTCTCCAAGCGGAGGGGTAGTTTTATTGCAGATAAGATGCAGCATGGCAATGAAACGATGGTGAAAGTACCTTGATACATTGACAGGGTCAAGAGAACAGATTTCTCCTGGTGTCTTTATATCTATTCCATCTTTATTTTGGTTTGTTGTACAAAAGAAGGTGTGCAAGTCATCCCATGAGTACTCTACATGATGTAAATTAACAAACCATATGGGTGGGCCTAGGTTCCTTAACATACAAAGTACATCTGCATGACATCGGAACCAGTATCTTTTGTACCATGCTTGTTTGCCAAGAGATTTGTCATACTTGACTGTCTTTTATTTTTTGAAGCAGTTGGACAGTGGATATGTTTGAAAAGTTAGAGCCTGTTTTAGTGTACATAGAGTTGCTAATTTACTTTCGAAAAGGAGGTGGAAAATGTATTTGACATTTTGTCTGAATCTGGGGTCTTGAGTAAACATTCATTCATAAAGAGCAATATATATATATATATTTATTTGTAAAACATTTTTTTAAATATAAGCAGATCTGTTAGATGCAGATCTTGTTGAATCTGGAAATAGAAATATTGGACAGTTGCACAGTAGATCTTGATGCAGATGTCTTTCATTAACAGGAGATATGTACTCTGAGAGTTCAAGTGTACATCTGAATAGTTGAAGTGAGATGACAGGGCTAGGAGTAGTGGTTTTGGATGTGATTGGTGGATGGATGTGTGACTCTTTGAAACAGCCAACAAGGGAATGTTGAGAACATCAAAGTGGAAAGGGTAGAAGGGCTATTCTGTGCTACAGGGTCTGTGGACA
This sequence comes from Ambystoma mexicanum, assembly GCF_040938575.1. Taxonomy (NCBI): domain Eukaryota; kingdom Metazoa; phylum Chordata; class Amphibia; order Caudata; family Ambystomatidae; genus Ambystoma; species Ambystoma mexicanum. Next base: position 710,139,646 of record NC_090933.1, read on the forward strand.
CTGCTGAGGGCCGTGGATGGCATGTGTCACATCTGGGCCTTTTGAGGATGCCTGTCATGGAAAGGAGACTGTGGGGATTTACCAAACAGGTTTGTTGGGTGTGGTGTACAGGAAGAGAGGGTAGAAGGAGTTTTGTTTGCAGGAGTTGTGAGAGCAGTGACAATGGCTATGGCTATGTGTTTGAGAAGGCGACTGTGTGGATTATGGGGGACGCTTTAATCCAGTCATTGAAGGTGTATGCTGAAAATCATGGCATCCTTGGAAATATTGGATTGGCAGAAATTGACATTTTCTGGCATGCAGTTTGTAGCTTAAACTGGACAAACTATCTTTCATTCTATGAGAGTATGGCTCACTTTAAATGTCCAGACATTGTGATTGTGCATTGTGGAGGGGACAGTTTGGTTTTTGTGACTCCAGTGTTTTTGCAAGTTTCACTGAAGGATTTCTTTAAAAGCCTAATGCAACTGCTTCCTGCTGCTCAGATTATTCTTTCGTAAATAAATCAGAGGCGAACATGGAGATCTCTAACAAACTTTTTCAGTACACACATTGAAGAATCAAGGCAGGTGTATCTGCTTTTTATGTGGTGCAGGAATGTCATCTTTTGAGAGTGATAATATAAGTTCTGATGGTGTGAATTTTATTTGTCAAGATGAAGTTCACTTGACAGATGTTGGAAATGTTTTTTTCCTTTACAATCTTAGAAATGCATTGAAGAAGTTCCTGTATGGAAATTGTAAATGAAGATGTAGAGTGGGCAGTACTACTGTACATAAAAGCAAAAAAGGAAAAAAAGGTGTTTGTTAACAACCCACCCAAAAAAGGTTCTTTTCAGAGCCACCACCAAAGATGAAATAACTTAAATTGTGTTTAATTCCCCCCATCCATTTGAGTGGTCGCGACAACCGTGGACACTGTGGTAGTCTGCGGATTGCACGTGCCACATTCAGATCTTTCAAGGATGCCTGGCATGGAAAGGGGACAGTGGGCATTAGCCAATGAGGTGTTCTGGTTGTGGTTTACAGGAAGCGATGTGGCTAGTGCGAAAAAAGCTCACTGTGTGGATGGTGGTAGATTGTTGGGTTAATAATTTGAAAAGGTACACTGAGTTGTGTGGCATCTCTGGTATTATTGGTTTGAAGGGAGTGGAGGCTTGCTGGTATACAGTGTCTGGGCTAAACAGGGTCAGTTTAATATCATTTTGTAAGACTATGGTCCTCATTATGAGTTTGGAGGTAGCCATGGCCTTAATAAGGTCATGGCTGCCTCCAAACTCAGGTCCGGGTCTGGGTTCCTTAAATGGGGAAATACAGGGCCATTCCGACCTTGGAGGGCCCGGTATTTCCCCATTCAGGGAACCCGGACCATCCCCATTCCCATTGAGCCCCAATAGGGGCTGTTAATGACGGGCCCATTGTTTGCAGGCTCGGCCGCTCGCGGGACATATACACATTATATATATTAATAAATAAGCAGTGGAACCTACGTATTTAACACATCAGCCAGCCATTGAAATACAATATGTAAGAAAATGGATTATACCATGACAAAAAAGATATACCTCCAACATAATTACCTCACAGAAACTGCAGAGCTAGAAGCAACAGTAGACCTACACAACACGACAAATGATCTTCATTGTACTTCTGGCTATTTCAGATTGACTTTTGCTGCCTTTAGTGCTCTAGCTGAGATTACCTCATCAACCCTAATGGCATCCATGGCTGCTATTGCTACATCAGCCTCAGCACCACCCCCAAACCCGCAACCACCACCACCTTCCCAAGGGCCTGCAGAGGGGAACACGCGTGAGGATGTAGAGAACGAGGATGAAGAGGATGAAGAGAATGAAGTGGAGGAACGCCCTACTACCACAACTCGCCGGGAGTCTTGGGTGTGGTGGTTGTTTACCATTTATGGTAATGTACCAAAAGCATGTGTGGACAAGGTCACCTGTAACCAGTGCAAATTAGTGCTGAGTCATGGGAGACGTGGTGCTTACAGCTTTGGTACGAAATCCATGAAGCGACACCTAACTTCGTTCCACGGTGCGGACATTCGCAATATTGTACCTTGCGATGAACGTAGTAGGTTGAGTTCCTCCACATCATTCTCTGTTTCCGCTCCTCTCACCACAAGAGACACTCCAGTGGGAGAGCGCATCCCTCCAGCTGCTTTACATGCCATTTGCGATGCTGTTGACACTTACCTTTCGAGGGTCACAATATTGTGTATGTACTGTGACGCAGTACTCTGCAGGGGGGAGAGTCTTCTAAGTGCTTTCGAGACTACGGTCACGGACCACCAGAAGACCTGCTACCTACCTAAATAAGGCCCACCTACATCTTCCTCTCTCCAACTGCCCTTTCTTATCCCCGTGGTTGGTGTTCCTTCCTTACCCTACTTTGCCCTCCTCTCCTATTTTATGTTGTGTGTAAAAAAGCCAAACAAATATAAAACTACAAAAATCCCCCCCAAAAAAAGCTCTTTTCAGAGCCGCCTTTCTCAGTGTAAAAATAGAACTATCAAATAAACAGTGCAGGTCCTTGCGCATTTTTTAAAAGTCCACAGACATTCTTAGGACAGATAACATTTTGGGGATGCTGCCCTAGCAAAACCAATGCACTTTTCTCTGGGAGTAAGTCGTGGCTCTGAAAAGATCCTTTTGGTGGTGTTTTGTGTGTTTGATGCAAAATAGATGACTATAATTCCAAAAAAGGGCGCAATGTATTTTGTACATTTCTAAGAAAAATCTGATTGCCAGCATATGTAAGATGGACTCCATCTCTGCGAAAAATGAATGTGCTACGAAACATAATATTTTCTTTGTGAAAAGAGGACATGCCAACATCTCTTAGAAAGGCACAAACAGCCTTATTGACACTGCGCCTCGCTTTCTCCATTTGTGGACCAATTGAAGAAGAACACAGCCACATTTGTCGCTGCGCAATACAAGAATAAATTACTTGGGAATTTGGGAACATGTCCATGACCTTCTCAAGTTCTTCTTTCATTGCAAATTGCAAAGACATTCCAGACACATGTCCTAAAAAGTTCCCTGCACAATGAATTATAATTATGTCAGGATGACGCTCTGTCTGTAAAGTAGCACAGAGCGGTACCAAGTCCAGCCACTTAATTCCAAGCACTCCATGCCAGTAAACTTCCACATGAGGGAATCCAAGATCTGCAGATACACCACAACGTTCTGCATGCACCTCCAACCAATGTATCCATGACTCTCCCAAAATCCAGATAATCTGTTTTCAGAAACACACAGCCATAGCTATCTGTTCTTCTCTCAGGAAAAAGACGTCCTCACTAAATCTCACCTTACACAACACACCCACTAAACTTTACTGACCGATCCCTAGTTCCGCTCATTCTCATTTGCATGCCTCTCCATCCCAGAATGCCCGTATGTAATACGCTCTGTCCGCAAACTACCGTCATGTCCGCGGACATGTAGAAGATCTGAGCGTGGTGAAAGTACATTGAAATAGTGATCCCCATTTCCCCTTTAACGTGGGCTCTGAAAGGAGCCGTGTTTTTTTGTTTTTTTTGCAGATGCCTGTCAGACACCTGTTATTTTGTATTTTTTGCGGGGGGTTTTCTTCTTATTTTACAACTAAAATCTTCATAATAACCTGTTCCAAAGCAACCCTTACATTCCAAAAGAACATGGCATTTCCCAAAAAAGATAAAGAAACACCATCTGCTTCAAAATAAGCAGCATTACTCGAAACAATATTCTCGTTGTTACAGAAAAACATACCAGCTCTTAGCATGAAAGCATGCATGCCTCGATTGATTGCACACCTAGCAATGTTTTGCTGAGGAAAAAACACAGAACTGTTGTCCCATATTGCTCTAGGCAGTAATCCAGAAAAAAATATTTTCACATTTGGAAAAATGTTGATTACTGCTTGAACCAACTGTTCCAAATCTGCCAACAAAGTAGGGGAACTCACGTAGGCCAAATGGAAAGCACAATAGTGCAAAACTACCACATGGGGACTGTTCATCCTAAGCATATCTCTACAAACTTGGAGAATTGCCTCGGCATTGCAGTCAGTCACAGCGCTCCACACCACCTCCACTCCTCTAACATCGAAATTGTTTGCCACATCCCTGCATTGAGAATACTGCTGTAAACCATGGACAAACATATCGCCGATCACCAACACCCTGACGTTCTGCACCTCTGCCATCTTCACTACACACACTCTCTTTCTGCACAAATCAACAACCTCAACATCTGATTGGCTGATCCCTACAGTCCCCTTTCCATGCTGGATTTTCTGGAGAACCCCAAATGTGGCACGCCCGACCTGCGGACAGCCGCAATGTCCGCGTGGCACGTACGTTCTAGCCACCCCTTCTACACTTTCCACATCACTCTCGGTTCCATTCCCTCATTGGATACAGCTAAGCAGTCACACAACCATCCACCAATCACATCCAAGACCTCTACATCTAACTCCATCATCAGAGTTCCGCACTTCAAATGTACTATTGATCACTCTGAATACAAGTCTCATATAATTGGAAAGCACCTACTACAAAAACTACAGTACAAGTCTCGAAGATTTCTACTTACAGCTCCATGCATATCCACATGCATGATTACAAAGTAAAGGTATGCATATTTTATTCAGAGTACATGTACAACTCTTACGATTCCATATAAACAAAGTAATGCCACTGAATCTGCATAGCCAATACATACATGGCAACGCTCCCGATTTAAGCGCAAGACTCCCAATTTTTCATTAAAAAATCGCACTATTTTTTACTGTCTCCCGCATAACCTATACATACATTCCAACCCTCCCAATTTACACGCAAGACTCGATTTTTCATTGAAAAAGTCACAATTTTTTACTGTCTCCTGCCTAAATTAATGCTAATCCCAATGCAATCGTATGAGAAAAATAAATGTTCCCGATTGCTGTGGTGAAATCTCCCTCTCAGGGGCTCCCGATTGTTTGCATGTCTAGTCATAATATGAAATTATTCAAATTTTTCCCATTTACTATAATGAACTATCACTTCCAAACCTCTCTCCTATCTACAACACAGCTGTAAAAAAACAAGTGAATTTCATGAACTTAAAATTGTACTCATTTGCGAAGCATGTTGAACTAACATACTGTAAATAACATAAAAAGGCTGCACATAGTGAAATCAAATGCATGCATACACTATGTTCATATATCAAACAAGAATACTACCACAAAAACATAAAAATCGACGTGTACATTAACATCAGTGCTATAAACACACAAAATTACTAACTTCTTCCTTTTACAATTGCAATGAAGACCACTCTCCTGAAAATGAGCAGCATCTAAACTACAAACAACATATCCGAAGAAACCTGCTCATTCCACAAAAAAAGGAAGTACAATACTACCTTTATATTCTTACTGTTCCTCAAAGACACTGTGTGGATCATTCATGTAATTTGCACACCAAAAAAAACATTGATTTCTGAACCATTCTGCCCACAAATCCCCATTTATTAAACAGAATTTGCGGGCAGAATGGCACACAAATCCCCGTTTTTTTTTAACACAAATAACATACTCAACCCTTAGAATGTTAGTACTACAAAACAAAGAACTGTTTAAATTTTACACCATTACGTTTACTATAAATGCTTCTCCTCACCACGAGCTCCCTTTCTACTCTCAGCAGAACCGCAGTGTAGTAACATACAAACAGAAGCATAGCCTTCCCAAATCATGGTAATTGCCCAATGCACATTCACACACCACCACATACATCTTCCCTATCAAACTCATACACGCATGCACACAGCACACGTACATTGCAGAACTGACCAACCCGTACCCTCTTTTTTTCAACATACCCCAAAGAATGCCTACCAAAAAGCAAGTCCGTATAAAGCAAAGCAGAAATAGAGCAAACGAAAATAAAAGTGTCCAAAATAAGCATCCATCTGTACCAGAGTTTCTACAAAACATTCAAACAAAACAGCTAATGCAGTCATTTAGCAAAACAAAAGAAGCTTCTAGTACAGAAACGTTTCCTCCTCTATCAAAATGTAAAACGAAACAGAAAGTGATTAACAAGATTTTAGCTACCACTACTGCTAACACTGCTCCTATAAATCTTGATGTAGTGGCAAGTAACCATACCAAAAAAAGTATTTTAGCAAAAATGTTCCGCCAGAGAGTCCTTCAGAAACTTATAAAAACAGGAGCGAAATCATGCACAACCCTTAAAACCTACCATAGAAAATGAATCCTAGAAGCTCTCGTAGACAGTGCAATCCTTCTCAAAAGAAAGTTATTTATTTTAGTTTTAAACAGGATGAAACCACTAACAAAAATAAGTACTAAACTACAAAAAAACTTCTCAATAAACGCAATGTCAACAAAAATAACTTCTTAAATATCTTTGGAGGTCAATGGAGTCACACCACGACCACAGAACCATATTTTAATGAAGAAGCATACAAACAAAACCAAACAAACACAATTGCCATCCATAGCAGTGGACGAGGTTATGAAAAAATTATAATATTATCATGGAACAAGAAACACTGCTTACAAAAATATGCCCAGAAAACTCAGACTTACCTCTCCATTCCACTGAACCAGAACGTCCACTATACAAATGGCCGTGCAAGTCAATGTGTAACATTCCCAACAAATCTTTCAAATCTTTACGGCAGTTCCTCAATTAGTATGTGAAAGGTAAAGACAAAATCAAAATGAAATTGCTGCAGAATATGGATACCTGTCCAGTGCGCAAATACACAGGACTACAAGGACATTCATTAGCCTGCATTTCAGGACCTATTTGCAAAAGCACCTTCCATGATATCAAAATGATATCAACACATCATTCAACTCTAGGAAATCTAGTCTATAAACTGTACTATGCTAAATGTCCTGCTTTAGAACTAACCAATTTAAATAACACTCTTCTACATGGTAAGACCTACAAGAAGAAATCAACCGTATCCAGAGAAAATAGCTTTAGAACAGACTAGCAACAATTCTGCACATGGCAACCTTGTACTACATACATACAAAAAAGAAATACTAAAATGTAAAAGTACATCCGCTGAAGTACCAAACCATGTGTGTGTGTGTTGCCGCAGAACTTTTTACAAAAGTAAAACAAAAAATATAGATGTAACATACAAAATAGAAGACAATGAAGATTCCAAATGGGTTGAATTAGCTCTCTACCTTGAAGCAGAGAACAAATGCGAAATAAGTGACCCCTTAATACTTTGCAGTTACTGCACTACAATACTTGATAACAGCCAAACTCATTCACGTGCTATCACAAATAACTTGGAATTATTTCCACTACCTGCAACAACTCAATTTGTATGAGAGCATCTTAATTCAAACAGTGCACCCATTTCAAGCAATAATACGCCTTCAACCAAAAACAGAAAAATTACCTCCCTCTGAATTGGTGAAAGGCATTCATGGCAAAGTAGTTTATTTACCATTAGATCTGACAGAAGATGTGCACACTCTAGGAGTGCAATGTCCAATAGAGCAATCTTTAATTGTCTTAGTAAATGGTGTACCAACAAAAGACAAAAAAAATTGGCAACAACTCGTGGACTTCCATAAAGTTAAACAAGCCTTGCAATATCTAAAAGACAATAATGAATACTACAAAGAAATAAATATTGAAGAAAACTTAAGGGAAACAACTGAAATAATTCAAGACTCACCAGAAACTGGTCAGTTTGAACTTCTGGATCCTGCTGCAGTATCCAATATTTTAGACCATTATACAATTCATCCATTGCACTCTAATGACAGCATAGATGATGCACTAGACACGTACCAAATGCGACAAACCAAAGGTTCACCAATGAGGATATGGGAAAAAAGTATAGAAGCACATGCTTTTCCTGTACTATTTCCTACTGGCAAAGGAGGAAGGTACGATGATAGACCCACTCAGATAACAGCATCAGAATACCACTCATTACGAATGTATTCTGAAGATCCCAGATTTAGACAAAATGTGGAATACATATTCCACCTACTCTTTGAAAGTGAACTAGCAACTCTATGTTATGGAGTTGCACACATATTGAAATCGGGAACCCACTTTCAAAATATGTCAGCTATGCAATTATTACAAAAAGTGCAAGAAAAAGATGAGGTTTTACAAACAAGCATTACAAATCTGTTTGCAAACATGTGTGGTACGAAAGAATACTGCTTCCGACGTCACATAGATGTACGTTGTATGATCAGAAACCTTGGACCACCCACTTGGTTTGTTACATTGATTTGTGCAGAATATGCATGGGAAGATTTACATGATTTCCTACACATATCAAACAAAAACAAAACAAACATAGATATACTAACACCTGGAGAATTTTGCTCTCTAGATCCTGTTAATGTTTCAAGATATTTCCACCATCATTTCATTGCTATGCTACACTTTATTTGTAATAAAACTGTACCTCCCATCAGAGAAGTGCAACACTTCTTTTGGAGAAAAGAATACCAAGCCAGAGGAGCACCACATATCCACATGCTTTTCTGGATTACAGATGCTCCTAAATTTGGTCAGGACAGTGATGCCACTGTTTTGCAGTCCAACCAAAAATATGTCACTTATGAAATCCCTTCACAAACGAGACGTAGTGACCTTCATGCACAAATTGTAGAATTTCAAAGACACAAATGTGGCAAATATTGTTGTCGCAAATACAAAAACAAAGGGAAATACTACACCAAATGCCGCTTTGGTTTCCCTAGACCAGTTACAGGAACAGGTGAAGTAAACAACTTCATGTCTTCAGTTAGACATAGGGCCTCATTACACGGTAGGCGGTGGACCAAGGTGCTATTAGCACCTTGGTCCATGTCGGTAAATTACCGGCACCGCCTTGGCGGAAAGGGGAATTACCGCTCTACTCCAAGGTTGGTGGGGCGGTAATTCCCCCTTCCACCATTGCCCTTCCCCATTCCCATTTTTGCCCCATAGGGCATAATGGGAATGGGGAAGGTGCTAATTACGGTACCGCAAATTTGCGGTGCTGTAATTAGCACCAACGTCCCTTTGCGGGTTGGGTTTTAACACCTGCAAAAAGCAGGCGTTAAATTCCCCAACCCGCAAAGGGACCTCGTAGTACGGCGGTAAGGGTTAACAGTCACCGTTACCATTAACGGTGACTGTTAACCCTTACCGCCGTCTGTGTAATGAGTCCCATAGTGTTAAAGGTAAATCACCTAAGAACACGTATTACATAAAAAGAACAAAAGAATCAAAATATATCAATGATTACAATTCAATCATTGCCCTCTTATGGAATGGAAACATAGATGTGCAGTACATTGCAGACAATTCCACTGCAGTTGCACGATATGTTACAGCCTACTTAACAAAAGCAGAAATAACAGATCTTCAAGACCTCTGGAATGATCTATCGTCAGACAAAACACTATCTCAGAAATTGTACAGTTTAGGCATAAAAATGCTCTCTCATAGAGAATGTGGCAACTACGAAGCTGCAGATCGTTTAACCGGTACTGCTATGTATGGAAAATCTGAAAATATAGTATGGCTAAGTCTTGGTCCTGCTCAATCTAGAAAAAGAGTTCTTAAATCATATGAGGACATAGAAACAATGGCCAAAAATGATCTAAACAATGATTTTGAAAAACAATTTACTAGACACATACTACCCGAACAGGAGTACCACTTTGGAAACCATGTGTCTATACCACATAGCCCATAACTTTGCATACAAAAATAATATAAAACCTGATGAAAACAAAGGTAGATATAGAGTGACAGATTGTGAAGGCAGCTTAGTGAAACTTACCAAATGAAGCTTAATTAATCATATCAAATTGTCACTAAAAACTCCTCAACAGAAAGAAATATATTACATGTACCTGCTACAACTTTTTAAACCATGGAGAAAAGAAGAAGAGATACTAGATAACTATGACTGCTATGAAGACACTTTCAAAGCAAATGAAAGCACTATCACCAATGTGAACTTTACGCAATACAAAACAATGTTGCACAATGACCAGCAATACGAAGAAGAACTCCAGGCCCAACTAGATAAAGACACTTCCAACAGTAGTCAACCTTCTGTAACAGGAAGCCAAGAATCACTGGGACAGCCACTAATAGCAAATGAGGCAGAATTAGCTATGACAGAAGGAGAAAACACCATGTGTCACTATGAAGAAGGTACAGAAGACTTAACTGTACTACAATCAAAACTTAACAAAGACCAGCGCACCATTTTTGAAGAAGTGACAAAAGAAATTGCACATGGTGTACAACACGAAAATAAAGAATGTACCTGCCAAAATTACATACCCTATACTGCTAAACGTCAGTGGTGAAGCTGGTTCAGGCAAAACATTCTTAATCAAAATCATCAGCAAGTTCCTTCAACAATTGACAAAAAACAAATTGTCAACTGTTGTAACTGCCCCCACAAGTTTAGCTGCCTACAACATAGGCAGTGTCACTTTACACCGATTACTACTCCTTCCAGTAGAATACCAAAACAAATTAGACTATTACAAACGTTCTACAGAAGCTGCAATGGAACTACACACATACAAAAAAGAAATACTAAAATGTAAAAGTACATCCGCTGAAGTACCAAACCATGTGTGTGTGTGTTGCCGCAGAACTTTTTACAAAAGTAAAACAAAAACTATAGATGTAACATACAAAATAGAAGACAATGAAGATTTCAAATGGGTTGAATTAGCTCTCTACCTTGTAGCAGAGAACAAATGCGAAATAAGTGACCCCTTAATACTTTGCAGTTACTGCACTACAATACTTGATAACAGCCAAACTCCTTCACGTGCTATCACAAATAACTTGGAATTATTTCCACTACCTGCAACAACTCAATTTGTATGAGAGCATCTTAATTCAAACAGTGCACCCATTTCAAGCAATAATACGCCTTCAACCAAAAACAGAAAAATTACCTCCCTCTGAATTGGTGAAAGGCATTCATGGCAAAGTAGTTTATTTACCATTAGATCTGACAGAAAATGTGCACACTCTAGGAGTGCAATGTCCAATTGAGCAATCTTTAATTGTCTTAGTAAATGGTGTACCAACAAAAGACAAAAAGAATTGGCAACAACTCGTGGACTTACATAAAGTTAAACAAGCCTTGCAATATCTAAAAGACAATAATGAATACTACAAAGAAATAAATATTGAAGAAAACTTAAGGGAAACAACTGAAATAATTCAAGACTCACCAGAAACTGGTCAATTTGAACTTCTGGATCCTGCTGCAGTATCCAATATTTTAGACCATTATACAATTCATCCATTGCACTCTAATGACAGCATAGATGATGCACTAGACACGTACCAAATGCGACAAACCAAAGGTTCACCAATGAGGATATGGGAAAAAAGCATAGAAGCACATGCTTTTCCTGTACTATTTCCTACTGGCAAAGGAGGAAGGTACGATGATAGACCCACTCAGATAACAGCATCAGAATACCGCTCATTACAAATGTATTCTGAAGATCCCAGATTTAGACAAAATGTGGAATACATATTCCACCTACTCTTTGAAAGTGAACTAGCAACTCTATGTTATGGAGTTGCACACATATTGAAATCGGGAACCCACTTTCAAAATATGTCAGCTATGCAATTATTACAAAAAGTGCAAGAAAAAGATGAGGTTTTACAAACAAGCATTACAAATCTGTTTGCAAACATGCGTGGTACGAAAGAATACTGCTTCCGACGTCACAGAGATGTACGTTGTATGATCAGAAACCTTGGACCACCCACTTGGTTTGTTACATTGATTTGTGCAGAATATGCATGGGAAGATTTACATGATTTCCTACACATATCAAACAAAAACAAAACAAACATAGATATACTAACACCTGGAGAATTTTGCTCTCTAGATCCTGTTAATGTTTCAAGATATTTCCACCATCGTTTCATTGCTATGCTACACTTTATTTGTAATAAAACTGTACCTCCCATCAGAGAAGTGCAACACTTCTTTTGGAGAAAAGAATACCAAGCCAGAGGAGCACCACATATCCACATGCTTTTCTGGATTACAGATGCTCCTAAATTTGGTCAGGACAGTGATGCCACTGTTTTGCAGTCCAACCAAAAATATGTCACTTATGAAATCCCTTCACAAACGAGACGTAGTGACCTTCATGCACAAATTGTAGAATTTCAAAGACACAAATGTGGCAAATATTGTTGTCGCAAATACAAAAACAAAGGGAAATACTACACCAAATGCCGCTTTGGTTTCCCTAGACCAGTTACAGGAACAGGTGAAGTAAACAACTTCATGTCTTCAGTTAGACATAGGGCCTCATTACACGGTAGGCGGTGGACCAAGGTGCTATTAGCACCTTGGTCCATGTCGGTAAATTACCGGCACCGCCTTGGCGGAAAGGGGAATTACCGCTCTACTCCAAGGTTGGTGGGGTGGTAATTCCCCCTTCCACCATTGCCCTTCCCCATTCCCATTTTTGCCCCATAGGGCATAATGGGAATGGGGAAGGTGCTAATTACGGTACCGCAAATTTGCGGTGCTGTAATTAGCACCAAGGTCCCTTTGCGGGTTGGGTTTAACACCTGCAAAAAGCAGGCGTTAAATTCCCCAACCCGCAAAGGGACCTCGTAGTACGGCAGTAAGGGTTAACAGTCACCGTTACCATTAACGGTGACCGTTAACCCTTACCGCCGTCCGTGTAATGAGTCCTATAGTGTTAAAGGTAAATCACCTAAGAACACGTATTACATAAAAAGAACAAAAGAATCAAAATATATCAATGATTACAATGCAATCATTGCCCTCTTATGGAATGGAAACATAGATGTGCAGTACATTGCAGACAATTCCACTGCAGTTGCACGATATGTTACAGCCTACTTAACAAAAGCAGAAATAACAGATCTTCAAGACCTCTGGAATGATCTATCGTCAGACAAAACACTATCTCAGAAATTGTACAGTTTAGGCATAAAAATGCTCTCTCATAGAGAATGTGGCAACTACGAAGCTGCAGATCGTTTAACCGGTACTGCTTTGTATGGAAAATCTGAAAATATAGTATGGCTAAGTCTTGGTCCTGCTCAATCTAGAAAAAGAGTTCTTAAATCATATGAGGACATAGAAACAATGGCCAAAAATGATCCAAACAATGATTTTGAAAAACAATTTACTAGACACATACTACCCGAACAGGAGTACCACTTTGGAAACCATGTGTCTATACCACATAGCCCATAACTTTGCATACAAAAATAATATAAAACCTGATGAAAACAAAGGTAGATATAGAGTGACAGATTGTGAAGGCAGCTTAGTGAAACTTACCAAATGAAGCTTAATTAATCATATCAAATTGTCACTAAAAACTCCTCAACAGAAAGAAATATATTGCATGTACCTGCTACAACTTTTTAAACCATGGAGAAAAGAAGAAGAGATACTAGATAACTATGACTGCTATGAAGACGCTTTCAAAGCAAATGAAAGCACTATCACCAATGTGAACTTTACGCAGTACAAAACAATGTTGCACAATGAACAGCAATACGAAGAAGAACTCCAGGCCCAACTAGATAAAGACACTTCCAACAGTAGTCAACCTTCTGTAACAGGAAGCCAAAAATCACTGGGACAGCCACTAATAGCAAATGAGGCAGAATTAGCTATGACAGAAGTAGAAAACACCATGTGTCACTATGAAGAAGGTACAGAAGACTTAACTGTACTACAATCAAAACTTAACAAAGACCAGCGCACCATTTTTGAAGAAGTGACAAAAGAAATTGCACATGGTGTACAACACGAAAATAAAGAATGTACCTGCCAAAATAACAACCCTATACTGCTAAACGTCAGTGGTGAAGCTGGTTCAGGCAAAACATTCTTAATCAAAATCATCAGCAAGTTTCTTCAACAATTGACAAAAAACAAACTGTCAACTGTTGTAACTGCCCCCACAAGTTTAGCTGCCTACAACATAGGCAGTGTCACTTTACACCGATTACTACTCCTTCCAGTAGAACACCAAAACAAATTAGACTATTACAAACTTTCTACAGAAGCTGCAATGGAACTACGCAGAGTGTTAAAACAAATGAAAATGCCACCAATAGATGAAGTGAGCATGATCTCCAACCTAATGTTGGCTTTGATTCACCTCAGTTTACAAGAACTACTTAAAACAAACTACGAAGAACTCTTTGGAGGAAAACACATTATTGTTTGCGGTGATCTTCTTCAATCGACACCAGTGAAAGGTGAACATATTTCTAAAACCTTAGAACACAAACCCTGCCGTAAAACTGTTGGCAGCATAGGAAATGTCAACCTTTGGCAACATTTTCAGTACAGAGAATTAACAGAAAACATGCGCCAATCTACAGACCTCACCTATGCCAACATTTTAAAAAGTATTAGAGTTGGTGTACTATCCCAAGAAGCGCAAGCAATATTAAAAACCCGGCACATCCATGAACTTAATGGCAATAACTCATGTGCTACTGATTTAATCAAACAATTAGCGCGCAACAATGTCAATTGTATGGCCTTAATGCCAACTCTTGCAAGCTGTTCCAAATTCAATGAAACAATGTTGAAAAAAGAAATGCAACCAATAATTGAAATTTGCTCCACAGACAAACTGGATGTACATGGTATGACACTACCCAAGTGTCAACAAGCCACAACAAGACTAAATACCTTAGAAAATTCTATTTCCAACCAGCTGGGTTGGAGAAAATATTAAAATTATCCTTAAACTGTAGAGTAATGCTTAAACATAACCTTGACGTGGAGCAAGGACTAGTTAATGGAGCACTGGGTACAGTTGTTGGCTTTCAAACATACCCACGTGACAACAACATTCAGTTTGTCAATATTCTATTCGACAAACTTTCAGAAGTTAAAAGGATAGGGCGCTCAACAGCTCGATTCCTTCTCTTCAAAGACATGTATGTACGCAGAGGACAATTTTCTCTAACTCTTGCATATGCAGTCACCATTCATAAATCCCAAGGTCTTACCCTAGACAAAGCATTGATAGATATTGGTAACAGAGTTTTTAAAGTAGGCATGAGCTAAGTAGCACTATTACGCTTACGTACACTTGATGGTCTATTTCTAATCAACTTTGATGCAAGTAAAGTAAACGCTGATATTCCTTGCATTTTAGAATACAATAGTCTACATTCACTATAAACCCCCCACCTAAAATCATTTCCTGTTCCACAAAAAGGAAAACGTTGTAAAAGAAAACTAATTCAAACTGAAATGCAACAGAATCTGACTACAAATCCTGCAAAGAGAGCAAAAGAAGCTAATACTTCATCAATTACCAGAACCAAAGAAGAACCTATTAGTCAAAGTAACTCAGGTACTTCTTCAAAGAAGGAACACACACTCCGAAAAAATGACTTGGACACAGAACTATCTGGTCCATTCAAATTTTCAAATGTAACTGGTGTAAGTTGCTATGCAAATGTAGCAATGAATATTCTATTTCAATTGCCACCAATTGTTGACATTTACTTTCACAATACAGACCAATTGTGTTTGCAAATGTTAGTCATCCATAGAAATGCAACAAACAATCCTGACAACACGTATAGTGTTCATGGAATAAGACAAGAATTGGACTACTGTGCTGGAATGGTGAAATTAACTGTAAACTCACAAGAATATCCACAAGAATATCTAATGTACTTACTACAAGTACTGGAAAACAAAAACATAGGTATAAATGAAATCTTCCAGATTTTATACATGTGGAAACATACATGCACTCTCTGCAACAATGTGACACAGGAACAACTCCCTAATGAACGCTTTGTGTATGTATTCATACCTAATTGTGAATCCATTCCATTTCAGCAACTTGTACAAAATGCAAACCATGGCAGATTATGTACTACCTGCAATTCAGATAATCGCTCGACCTTACTAATACAAACACATAGTAACTACGTTATACTAAGGCTTCTACGTTACAATGCAGATGGTACCAAAAACAACTGCAAGCTGACTGGATTCACACACGGTCAAGTATCACTTGGTAAGAAAACCTTCACAACAATAGGTATAATCTACCACGCAGGAGCCACAACCAATGCAGGTCACTACACTGCATATATTAAAAAGAAATGTGGATGGTTCGAATGTAATGATAGTACCATTACTCTAAAGCAGAGATTACCAGCAAATCTTACAAACGCTTATTCACTCTTCTTAAAACCGAAATTTAATAACTAATCTGTACTTCAACATTAACAAAAAATCAATTAAAAAACTATAAACTGTTATAATACTCCAACAGTTATCTAACTGGCCCAAGACTGTATAACAACCAAACAGATAAATGAATACCACTACATTGTAACAAAAAATAGACAGTTAGAATACGCCAACAGGTATCTAACTGCTTCAGAAATCTGCAACAAGCCAATTAACCAGAAACTACAAGTGAACACTGAAAGGAAACAAACAAATAGACTGTAGCATAACAAAAAATGTTTTTTTTCCCACAAACCCAATGATTTGAAAAGCAAACACAGAAACTGAGCAAAATGCACAGTACACTGGTTTGTGAACCAAATATGAGGGTCCAAAAAAAAGCTGAAATGTCTATTATGCAATGTAATAAGTATTTATAGAATACATACACTAACATGCTCTTTTCTTTTATCACAGAAATTGAAAAACAATATTTCCTGCAGGTACGAAACTCATTTAAAAAATATATGGAATCTCAACAAATCAAGCAGTAAGTATAATTTCAAACATTTGATTGATATTCAAATCTATAGGTCTGAAATATGGCTGTGATATGGTGCTTTGGTTGTGGCCAGGGCCTACGGCCTACAACCATGCACTCAAGACTCTAGGCCCTGGACACAACCACCGCAGTATAAGAAAACCATGGTGCCTTATAACTTCAGTGCTTATAATTTCGGTCTTGGGTGCATGGCTTTCGGCCTGTGGCCATGCACCCAAGATTCTAGGCCCTGGCCACAACCACCGCAGCATATCACAACCATGGTGGCTTATAACTCATTATCACACCCATAGAATCAAACATTTTATTTGCGGCATATATCAAATTTGCACCCAAGACTCTAGTCCCTGCCCGCAACCACCTAATAGATATTCAATGCTACTGGTGTGATCTATGGGTGTGATATGCTGTAGTTGTTGTGGCCAGGGCCTAGAGTCTTGGGTGTATGGCCTACGGCCTACGGCCTGCGGCCATGAACCCAAGACTCTAGGCCCTGGCCACAACCACCACAGCATATCACACCCATGGTGGCTTATAACTCAGTATCACACCCATAGATTGAACATTTTTTACTGCAACATATACTCAATTTTAAAGTCCGCTGACACCAAGTGTGTCCTTAGAACAGTTTCAACTTGCCTGCGCACAGCACGGACGGGAATACTATCCTTAGGACACCCCTCATTTTCAGTAATTAAGAACATGCCGGACAGCGTGGCCACGGCTAATACATCAGTAAGAGCTGCCACCTAAACAAATACAGTATTTCACCCATCTCTTCCTCCCTAAACCTCCGCAAGCACTCTTGCACACCAAAACACCCCCCAAAACTGCATTTCGCCTCTGTTCGCCGCTGTGCTGTCGGCAGATCCAAGATGGCAGACGCATCAGAACAATCTGACGCACATCACGCCTCTCTTCAGCCAATCGGCAGACACGTCGTGTGTCCGCGGACATGACGCAAGGCCATTAGCCAATCAGTGTCCTGCCCACGGAGCGAACAGGGAAGTGTCTCCGCAGAGCGGACATAGATATCACATATCTTTTTTAGACCTACTTTTTGGTCGTTTTAAAGAAAACTACTGGACGGATTTTCACCAAATTTACAAAAGCATGCTTTCGGGACCAAGCCCCTGCTCCTGCCACGAATTTGGTGAAAATCTGTCCAGCGGTTTGGGCTGTAGGCGTGCGCAAAGTTTTTCCCCCATTCAATCTATGGGAAAAAAAGAAGTTTTGGGACCCCCCCTATAACTTTGGCCCCCCTGGACCAAACCTCACCAAACTTTGCAGAGTGGGTCATATACTTTTTTTTGCAAAGTTTGGTGAGGATTCGTCCAGGGGGAGCGGAGTTATAAGCCAGCCAAAAAGTGCTCTTCCTATGGAAACAGCAACTTAACCATAACTACACAGTCACTACCTTGGCTGTGTAATGAAGCATTGCTATAGCCTGTTGAACCAAGAGTAAGAATTATTTAAAGAGCATACTCTGAGAATAAAATCAATTGTACGGGCCAGCAGTGTTGAAATATTTAGGGACTGGTAATTTTAACATGTAAGGCACTTTGACAATACATGAGTTGCCTAATATCACACACTTTATTTAAGTAATAAAGCTGTGCATTGAGCCTAGTCAATTTTGGCACATCATTTGTACCCAGTTTATGTCTAGACTCGACTTGGAAAGTATGAAAATCACACAATGAACCTACATGACAATGGGCCTCATTACACGGTAGGCGGTGGACCAAGGTGCTAATAGCTAATAGCTAATAGCACCTTGGTCCATGCCGGTAAAATACTGGCACCGCCTTGGTGGAAAGGGGAATTACCACCCTATTCCAAGGTTGGCTGGGCAGTAATTCCCCCTTCCACCATTGCCCTTCCCCATTCCCATTTTTGCCCCATAGGGCATAATGGGAACGGGGAAGGTGCTAATTACGGTACCGCAAATTTGCAGTACCGTAATTAGCACCAAGGTCCCTTAGCGGGTTGGTTTTTAATGCCTGCTAAAAGCAGGCGTTAAAGTACCAACCCGCTAAGGGACCTTGTAGTAAGGCGGTAAGGGTTAACGGTCACCGGTACCATTACCGGTGACCGTTAACCCTTACCGCCTACTGTGTAATGAGGCCCAATATGTTAATAAACAAACCCTAAAGGAATATGTTATACAAAAGGAGAATGATTGTATCTTTATTTTGTCCATCATGAATGAAAGTCCAGGAAAATAACATATGTGAGCCTAATAGATCTCACCTGGGTTTCAATACAGTTTTAAGGATGTTAATACAACCAACACAATAAACTGTATGCTAAGGTAACCTGTTTAGTTATTTTTTGTCAAAGACTGGCAGATTAATATTCATGAAGTTAAGAACATTTAAAATTATATACAAAATCTATTTATTTTCTCAAATGAGCAGGCCTGAAAATAACCTTGCACAAAGCCTGTGACATTCTGGAACTGTCTAGAACCCCTTCCAATCAAATTTCACACATAACAAAACCAGCAGGCAATGGGCTAAAAAAAATGTCAGAAGTCAACATTTTTCACTGAAGAAAGAAAGATGCTATAAAGTGAAAAATGATGATCTGTCAGAATGGTTTCTAGTGATACATGTGTCTGGGAAAAAGTCGTCAGGGAGCGACATTTCCCCAAGTGTGCATTCGCACGAAAATCAAGCACTTTCCCAGTATATTCTAGGACTGGAGTTAGAATATGAATGAATACCCGTTCTAGAATATGCATGAGAAGGCTTTCAGGGGTGCAGGGAAAAAAATCACCTACCTAGCGACTTTTTCCCAGGGGACATTTCCACATACAACCGTCAAAATTACAGTAACATCTGGTTGCAAAACCAGGATATGAACATCGACACTTTGGCCCCACTGTCTTGAATTTGGCTACCTAATCACCTATTCCATCTAACACAGGCTCCTTGTTGGGTGGCTGTTTACTTTCAGAACCCTCGTTTGTAGGGACCACACACTAGACGTGCACCATGGTAACGCTATGTTCGTTTTTATTAATTGTGCTTTCTTGTGCATGTGCGTTGTTTGAAGAACAGTAGGTATGACTAGCCCCAATGTTTATATTCAAAGACTTATTAACCTCAGAGGAAGGAACAGTGAAAGTTAACTTGCAGGAATTTGTAATTGTGATCCACAAATAAACACAGATCTCTGCAACAAGTGCTAAACACACTGAGCAATTGCATGCGATCTATGTATTTCCCAAAGGAAGGTGAAAATGCTACACAAGTTCTACTGCAGTAAATGCACAAAAAGTATACACCACACTAAACCAAGAATGAATTACAGGATTAATAGATCAAATCAGACCTTAGTTGTCAACAACAGCCAGGCAATAGACAGAGGCTCAGCAGCAGAGGATACAGTACTAAGCCATGTGCTATTTATATTTTGCAAAATAAGTGCAGTAACTACTTTGTGTCAGGAAGCCAGGTGGGGCTCTCTTCTAGGGGTTTGCCCTGGGGGCACACGCACCTTTTGCCTTTCCATAAAGACGCCCCTACACAAACAGTATACAGTCTTGCAAACTTCACATGGGTGTATATACTTTAATACTGTGTCCATTACTGTACCGTATCCATCCCTTCTGACTCTAGGCTGGCCCTAGTCAATGCTGATCTGGTACCATAAATGTTTCTGGAGCTAGACACCACCACCATGTGGCGAAATGCAGCAGAGTTAGAACAATCAGTGTGCATGTTTCTGCGAGAAGGCTGTGAATTCTAGTTGGCTGCAAGTAATTTTGGGGCCCATTGGGTGGTAGCAGAGGGCCACCCGAGAGTGCTTCTGTGGCACAGAAGGTAGTTTTGGGGCCCACCAAAGGTCCTAACATCTCCAGAGTCACCTTTGATCAGCACAGGCATAGATGTGGCTCACAGCTGGAAGTGACATTTGCATCCTTTGAGGGATTGGGCTGCATCAGCCGCAGCAAACACAACATCTGTTCTCAACAACATATCCCTTGTGCACCCGCAATGGGCTCACTGGAAATTATGGCAGCTGCTTCTACCCCTGCAAACAGTCACCTTCACGACTTTATTTATTCACATATTTTCAAATGAACACTGTACATACATGCTTGGATACCTCTAATGGGACATGCTGGATGCCTGAAGATAAACTCAATCTCCATTTTCTCCTTCAAAATAATAATATGGTGTTTCATCTTATTGCTGCTGACTTGAGTCACATCTCTGTAACTAGTTAAACATCTACAATACAAGAGAAAAAATTACTTATTAAAACGCCTCATTCAAAAAATCTGCAAAGCCACTTGTCTACAACGAACGATTAGCAACATGGGGAGCCTAGCAAGAGTAGGCTCGGAATGCCCTACAAAGCAATACATGAAGATTCAGTCCAGTATGCTAGTGTGTGCCCATTTTTTAGGCCAACATGGGTGTGATTTTCATCCCACTGGGGGCCAGTTTGATGAATTAATAATAATAATTGTGCACTTATATAACCCTCAGGTATCTGAGTGCTGCTTATTATTACCCAGAAGGATGCTGGGATTCTAACCTGTGTTAGCAGGCTCTGCACGATGTCAAAGCAAGTGATCTACTCGCTGTGCCACTTGACCAGCTAATATGCCCCTGTGCAGCTGGTAGTTTTAACCAAATGAGCTTTAAGTTCGGGAGCAGTGTATGGCGTTGGCATAGCAACTTGCCAATGCTTGGCTATGAAATGAACGAAGCACCAACCTGACCTTCACCCTCTAGCTTGCATTTGCAGGCCTGCTACTGTTGCTGGGGAGCTGTGCATGCTACGAAGTAGGAGCAACTTCGGATGCCCGTTAGATTTTCATTTGTATGCACCAATGCTGTCTGCCACTTAAACTCCTGTCATTCTATGTTTAAAGTCCTCCGCGGAGTGATCTGTTTTCGAGCCGAAGCTGTTTGCAGGCTGGAGCTGCTGCCGGCATCCCGGGGTGCGCATGCCAGCCCGGCTCCCTCATCCAAATCCCAGGTAAGGCTAGAGCTGCAAAGAGGGTGCACGCTCAACCAAAAACCCTCTCCAGTCTCAGGTTGGTTGTTTAATAGCTTGAAACAGCTCCCCCTTTCCCATGATCCGCTTTCCTATAATCTGCCTTGCTCAACCCACCAGGCAGCCCCTCCCCTGCTCCCATTTCTGCGCCTCGTGGTCAGCAGCTCTCCTCGCCTCCCTAACCTTCCCACCTGTGGTTCCTACACGCTGCTCAGTTTTTACCTGTTGCCGATTTGGAATAGAACACCCCCTAGCATGTTGCTTTGTGTTGTGTTTCCGGTGGGGTGGGGCACTCAATTCAGGGATTCATGATTTTGAGATTAGGTACCTTGCTGGGGTAATAGCTGCAAATAGCACACAGGGTAAGATGATCAAAGCAGAAAGGCGTTCGTAGCCTGGAAATAGCAGCATGAAATGCCAACAAACCAAATATAAGGGGCAGTGATCCTGGGATTGCAGCTTCATATGTGAGCAAACTGTTTCGTCGGCCAGATCGGCCAATTATGTGACTAACCCCCTTTTAGAGAAATGCAAATAATGTTGATATATGGTTGGTTATAAAGGTAGCAGTTGGGCTGATGCTGTGCGTGCTTGAGTAAGATTAATGGTGGATTGTGGTAAGGTTGTATGAATAGTGCAGAGGGAATCTTTAGAGCTCATGTGTTTTTCCAACGTATGCCGCCAAGTATACGGAAGGGCGCTCTGTGTTTAAGTGGAAAGAGGTATGGCGAGAAATGTAGGATTTTGTGACCAATGGGTGCCGTTCAGTGGTTTAAAGCGCTCGTCACAGGCTTTTCGATTAATTAGGAATTCAATTACGTGGTAGATTTTACATAACATTTTCATTTACTTGTCAAAATGAGCAATTGCTCTATAACATGAAGATGCAGCAACTTGTTTCCTGTTTTGCTAGGAAATTGCTTTTACAAAGGAACTCGCAGGGTGTGGGCACCTTTGGTGAATTCTACAGGTCGGGCCGGGTGGGTTTTGAGGGTGTGTTGTCTAGGACTTTTCTTGGTCTAGTGGCTATTGTTTACGCTTGTCTTTCAGTCTGGCTTAGTGGAAGGGCTTTGGGGAGAGGGTGGCCATGGGTGGACGGACAGACCTCTGGCTACCTACTGCTAGGCTGAGGAGTGGATTGTATCGGTGGGACTTCAGTGCGTTTATGCTGCGAGTTCATGCCACCAGAAGGTAGGAGACCGACACTATGTGACATCCAGCCTAGGGATGGGTAACAGTTGCACAAGTGGCTAGTTCAGGTGGGGGGGGCTTCATTCGGAATTAGTAATCGAGTGTGAAGGCATCGCATTATCTCAGGGCTAGGGGATTGTGCAGGCCCAAGCTGTCAGTGGGGCACTGGAGCAGAGATGGTGGCATACGCAAATGTTTTAGAATTGGACGTTTGGAAGGGGTCGGGGGCCCAGTGTCGTGGGTTAATGGAAGATGGTAAGCCCATGTAAAAGAGCAGCATAGAGTAAGGAAAACCCATCCATATTTTACATCCCTGTGCATTGCCTCACACTTAGCTGCTCTTGTAAGGCCACACTTTTATGAAATGTTCATTTAAATCATGCCTGGAAGGAAGAAAATGTCTTTTAGATGCCGTGCATGGTCTCTTATCCGGCTTCACTAAAATAGCTGTCCTGTTCTAGGTTCTTAACAACTATGCATATTTCCCTTCAGTCCTTCTA
The DNA here is from genome assembly GCF_040938575.1 of Ambystoma mexicanum. Taxonomy (NCBI): domain Eukaryota; kingdom Metazoa; phylum Chordata; class Amphibia; order Caudata; family Ambystomatidae; genus Ambystoma; species Ambystoma mexicanum. Next base: position 710,163,191 of record NC_090933.1, read on the forward strand.
GGGCGGTCTACTGGGAAATGGTCTACTGGGCCAGTATCTGGACGGAAGTGATTATGAGGAGGGGGTAGCACACTTTTAAATGTGAGTCTCTGTTTCTTACGAGTAATGGTTTGGTGGTGGCATTTAATAAATATACACGTTCAGTGGAGAAGTTATAGTGTCGGAAAGAGTATGGGATTTCTGTGGGAAAGGTTTTGGCAATATGGGCAAGGGTCAATTGGGTGGAATTTCATGTGCATTTCTAAGCCCCCGCATAAAGGTAGGGCGGTGGTAGTTCTTGCAGGCTGGGGAGCACTTTCATTGTATCATGGGCGCTGTAGAAGGTGGATGCATCCCGGTGGAGCGGGGGTATAAACCTATGTTTATACTACATAGAGATAATACCACCCTGGGGCCCATTTAAAATCTGCACACTTTCTACAACTAGGTCAGTACGACGAGTTCCATCTGCCGTACGGAAAATGACATATATGATTTTACATTAAATCATAGGGGCATTCCAAATATAACGGTGGTAAGTGATCCTATACTTGATAACAGGTCAGTGTAAAAGGGGTTTGGGGGAACGTTCAAATATAGAACAGACATCTGGCCTGCCGTACACATCATTGTTCTCAACACCCATCTTACATTTGTATACTGCCAGGTATTTTTTATGTGATTTGTGGCAGATTCAATCAATGTAGAACTTATTTTCTCTGTTTGTTTACCTTTCTTTTATAAGCCTTTTGCTTACTTTCCATGACTCCACCCCCTTGCCTTCTTCCTCCACAGGAAGCATGTTACTCAGAGTACATTCTTCCATTTCTAGCACTGCCTGTGATATAGATCACACCTCACTCCTTCAGCTTTACACGGAAATAGGGATATAGCTGACCTGAAAGCCAAGCAGCACACTCTGATCCTACAGTGCCATACGAATAGCAATAGCAAATCAGGGCTTTAGAACTACACGTAACATAACTGTTCCTATACGGCTTTAAAGGGCATGCATGTCCTGTCGCCGCAAGCAGCAGTGCATGAAGGCTTCTAGTAGTTCAGTACTTCCTTAAGAGCCCTTTTTAGTTTTACACATTCTCGCTCATATTTCCTCTTGCTCATCATCAATGGCACCCTTTAACAATGGATTCCTCCCTTGCTCTATTCCTCTTCTCATTCTGCACCCCGTATTGCATCCTCCTTTAATTCTTTACACTCTCCTGCTTGCACCCAGGTGCTTATAAATGCAACATGCAAAGAACATCAGTAAACGCAAAAACTATTGGCATTGCCAATGCTTGTTCTATTGGTGCCCGGGCTTATCTCATGTCCCAGTCCGATCATGAGCCAGCTACCTGATTTTTGATTTTGTTTCTATTTTTTACATATGGAAACTGAAAAGAAAGCGTGAAAACGAAGCATTTGTGTGTATTTTCATGTTCAGAAAATAGGTAAAAACTGAAAACCAGAGCCTTCATTACATACTATGTTTACTGGCGAGATACTGTGTGTATTCGTGCAACTAACTCTCTCCTGAATGCTCACTGTGTGCTCAGGAGGTGAACCAGACACTGTGGCAGCAGGTGCCTCACCGTTGGCTATTGAATATATTCATGAGCTCAGAGCACCAGTCACTGCCCTTCGTTCTTGAGCATTTTGCCATTGTTAGCAGAAAAAGCAATTAGTAGCTCAGACAGGGAATCCCGCTTCCTCTGCAAGTCACATCACGTAAATAAACACTGGGCACTTTATTTGACATGATGCTGCATTTATCCAAGACGACTAAACATATCTACGAGCTTTTCAAATGTAGAAATAACAACAATGAAACAATGCATAAACAACCACTTCTGGGAAATAAAAGAGAACATGTATTTGATTTTTTTTCTATACACATTCACTTTTAAAGCATGAATAATGTGTTTCAGTTCATACAAATCACATGAAATTTGCAAATATGTTTCGCTGTCTGAGACTGAATGTGGCACATTGCCACTCTGGTGGAAGGCCATTGTATTTTTGACTTTTCCTGACTGCTTGGGAAGCCAACCCCAAAAGACGGGAATAATGCATTAGTCAAGAGATATGATTGCGCAATCAAACCAAAGTGTCGAAGCTCATTTCCGGGCTACGACACCTGACGTACTGTGCTGCTTTCAGTGAAAAGGTTTGACTTTTTACAATCTGGTGCCATTCATTATTCAGCCCATTGCCTACTCTTTCTCTTCGTGACAGCCATTTGAGTGGGCAGGGCCAGTGGACAGGGTCCTAGAGAGAAGAGAGCCGATCAAAGGACACAGGACTCTGCCAAACCTATTTTCAGGTCTGATTTGTGACAGAAATATGGTTTGATTTTTTATTTAATTACTTATGCATTTCCATCTATGATAGAGGAAATAAAGCTGCACCAATTCCTATTTTGAAAAACATGTTTCCAATTCAGAGCTGCAAAACAGTATTATTTGAGGATCTTAATTTACATTTGGATGCAGGTCGAGTGTTTTTGCCCAAAATGGGCCGGACTGATGTTCAGTGGCTTTTGTATGCCGAAGATTTGGTGTTATTAGATCGCACCCCAATTGGGCTTCAGAGTCAGCTCGATGTGCTATCAATGTATTCAGAAGTTAACGGCTTGACTATTAATATAATATTCCAAAGTCAAACGTTATGAAGAAAGGATCCTTAGTAGGCTCAACGTGGGTTTTAAGTGGAAACTCATTGGCTGTAGAGAATTAAACAAGCTATGGACTCTGCAGGAGAAGTGGCCATAGAAAACTGGCAAACTGAATGTAGGGGATATATGGAGGAAGCAAACATTATGATGGCGACCTTGCAAACTAACCATAAAAAAGCGAAAGAGAAAACGTGGCTTTTTTATTGGTTGGATACTCAAGTGGCCTGTCAAGGCTATAAATAATTCTAAATGTCCTGTTTGAATGTAAATCTTTTAATCTATTACCTAAGTATCTGGGGAAATTTCCAAGTTTGATGCATCAAAATGATTTTTTAAGAATTCGATTTAATGTTGTTTTAACTAGGGATGTTTTAGCAATCAGATCAAACGACCCTGCTTATGATTCAAATTGGAGATTTTGTTATCAGGACTATGTGTGAAACTTTAATACATCTTCTGGAAGATTGTACAGCTCTGAATGACTTGATGGAGACAGTCTTTGAAAAATGTAAAGGAGAATATAGATTGTTGGTGCAGGGTGCAGGAAGAATGGTTACATTTTTTATGATGCGGCTGGTATACTGCACTGACTATAGCCCTAGTGAAATGTATTTTACTTTTGAAATTGAACTGATTTTATGATGATAGATTTTTTTCTTTTTATCTGGTTTTAACAGAATGAATTGCAATCTTACGGTTTGTTATTAGTGAGCTTCTATTTCATTGTAAGATGATTTTGCTGTGTATGTACGACAAATTTGTTATGTATGTAAGATTTGTTTTTGTCCTTGTTCCTTTAATGTGGTCTCTTTTCTAATGTGGGTAAAAGTTCATAATTTAACTATAAACCTAATACGATACAAATAAATGTATTTCAGTTCGTAAATGTCAAAGATTCAGAAATAATTGCACCTTGCTGTATGACAAGAACTGGAAGCTGATGTAATCACATAACAAATTTGAAAACTGGGCTCAAATCACAGCTTCACCTTTTAACCAAGTGTGCAATCCTTGGCAACTCATTTAATCCCATGGTTGTTCAATATTGCAGGGAGCTAAATATTTCAATATTGTGAGCACAGAAGAGTGATGTAGTTTTCAGGGTATGCTCTCAACACTCATGTTTTAACTGGCTACTTTGATAGAAGGGACCAATAATATTGCCATTTGTTTGTTGGCTCATGCATGCAAACCACTTAAAATCCATGGTCCTCTTCCATTCTCAATATATGTTCGGATATGAGCAACTTCCTGTTAATTTGGAATACATGTCGTCTACCTGTGGTACAGTATGTGCGCTGCAATGACCTCTATTTGTGGAATATATCTACATTTTTTTACTGAGAAATTCCCTGATCTCATACCCATCCCCGCCCACCCCACCATGACAATACCTCCGAAATCAGATACAAGAATCAGTCTGTTTTTAATATGAATATTCTGTTTAATTTAAGATAAACCACAAAGAAATTAAAGGTGGTCCCCTATATTTCAATGTTGATTAAATCACCCACAATAGTCCACATGAATACAAGCTTGTCTACAGTAAATAAATACAACTAGCCTATCATGCTAATGTTTATATTCACAATAACACAACAATCCATACAATATAATATAGACCATACAAATTGACATTGTTTATTGCAATCAAAAAGACAAAACCATTCATAGAATACATTTAATTTAATTTATTTATTTATATTTGTATTTAGTTCATAAGAACCTTTACAAACAATTACAATAAATTAAATTAATTTGCATTAATAAATACATATATATACATGTTTGTACAGAGTAAATGAATCATAACCCACAATAACACACATACACACACACATTCAAGACCCAAAGCATAGTATGGGCCTCATTCCGAGGTTGGCGGTAAGGGGTTAACGGCGCCGGTAATGGTGTTGGAGCCGTCAACCCCGTACCGCCGCATTACGAGGTCCTTTAGCGGGTCCCGCTAAGGGAGCCTGGTTTTACCAGGCGCCCTTAGTGGGACCCGCTAAAGGACCAGCATGCTAACAATGGTCCCCATTCCCATTGAGCCCTATGGGGCCTCGAATGGGAATGGGGATGTGTTCCCTGAATGGGGGAAATACCGGGTCCTCCAAGGTTGGAATGTCCCGGTATTTCCCAATTCATTGAACCCAGACCCGGTATGCGCGGCATGGCTACCTCCAACCTTGTAATGATCTGTCTATAGTTTCTATGCTAGATCAGACTTCCTTAGTTCAAGATCGTTGACTTCATCCAGATGGGATACAATACAGCGCCATAACCAGTAAAATGCTAAATGCAATGATTCAGTTTCTGTGTTTAGACCATAGCACCACAATTCACTGGATTTGGTATTGTTGTAATCGTATACAAAAGGACCCAGCATAGTCATGTATAGAGTCCCCATTACTGGGCATTCAGTGAATCAGTGTATCATTGTTTCTAAAATTGAGAACATTTTGAACAGACAATAGTATCTTTGTGAAATGTGGAGGTTGAATTGTTGACCAGTTATTGCTAGTACTGGAAGTTGATTCACACAGATACGTAGTATTAAGTCACACACTGCCAGTGAGGGACACATTAATAGATATTTTTGAGGTTTCAAACAGAAATGTGTGATCTTATTGACGTCTGCATAGCTTTTTGATGTTGACAGATGTTGATAATTGTTCTGCTAGTCCCAATAGTTGGCCTTTTTCTGTAGGGTTTTATGCCCTGTTGTGTTATCCATACTAGGATCTATCGCTAGGTCCCAGTTGAACGTGCTGACGAAATCCTCTACTAGTTTTGCATATATCTTCCCAATACCTTTAGGGGCCGATTCATGGAAAAAACATGCGCCAAAAAAAGTGGCGCAACCTGGCGCAAGGAGGCGCAAGCGTGAAAAAGGAAGCGCATGCGCACACGTGCGATTCATGGAAGTCCCTGCGCGTGTTTTTCCTGAAATGTGCACCAAACCCGTGCGTGGCGCACATGGCGCACACGTCATTGCAACATCCTGAACGCCGTGCGCAATGCGCACAGGGAAAGCACACAACATCCGCGCACACACCAAAAAAGGAGCGGGACATGGGGCGTAACACGCGGAATGGGGAATAACGCGTGAAAAAGAAGGCATAACTGGGGAAGTACTGCAGGGAAATACACGGAACGCCCACACGCACGCGAACAACTCGTATTCATGGATTTGAATATGGGAAACACGCGCACGGCAAAAGATGCACATAGGCGTCAACGCGTCTGCCACACGAAGGCACAGTATAAAATCGCGCACAAACAACAAACACGTACATACCGCTACGATGAATGTCCCATTTGTCACAGCACTGATCGTGGGACACCGCAGGAGGAGGAGAATAGCCAGGGCCTGTATTTTTTACCCCCGGACAAGCCTTTTTGGGATGCCTGATGACCAGGTCTACGGCAGGTATAGGTTTCCACCTCGTATCATCCTAGACATGGTCAGGGAGTGAGAAAATGACCTTACATCCCCCACCCTCTGCTCCCAAGCATTGAGCCCCTTGGAGAAGGTGCTCAATGTCCTGCATTTTTTGGCCACTGGGTCATTTCAGCGGACTACTGCCATAGTGGGGCGGGGGTCTCACAGGCCACGCAGTCATACTGCCTACACCAGGTCTTGGCAATCATGACTGTGCGCCCCTCAGTCCGCAGGCACATATACATGCCCAGAACACCCGCTTAAAGGCAGGCCGTTGTCCAGGACTTTTACAGGGTGGCACACTTCCCCAAAGTGCTCAGTGCCATAGATTGCACCCATGTGGCCCTACGTCCACCTAGGGCCACTGAGCACATCTACCGAAACCGCAAGCATGGCATTCCATCAATGTACAGGTGGTATGCGATTCAAAGGGAATCATCACCTCTGTCTATGCAAACTACCCTGGCTCCACCCATGACAGTTTCATATACAGAATGTCCGCCCTGAGCCGGGCCTTGGAAGCTGGGCAGCATGGTGACAGATGGCTCCTAGGTGAGTACAAATCCCCGTGTACATGCATGCATGTCACACACACACAAATACACAAACCCCAATAATCACAACCATTATCACCTCTCCAGGGGACAGTGTCTACCCTCTGAGCAACCACATGATGACGCCAATCCGGAACCCCACCACACCACCCCAGGTAAGATACAACACGGCCCATATTGCAACCACAGCCATAGTGGAGTGCACATTCGGAGTGCTCATGTCACGCTTCCGCTCCCTTGACCACTCTGGCGGGCAGCTACTCTATGCACCCCCAGTAGTGTGCAGGATCATTGTGGCAGCATGTGTCCTGCACAATGTTGTAACACGGCAGGGCGTACAAGTGGACATGGTGGTGCCCCCACATACCCAACCACAGGCACAGGCGCTGCCCATGGGAGGGGAAAGGGCACGTGGCGAGGCAGCCCGGACCCAGCTTGTGGCCACATTTTTCACATAAACTCCCACCCCTGCGGAGTGCACACATGCCTGGCACATACCAGGTGACAATCGATGATGACAAAGAGACGGTCAACTGTCACAACCTTACCACCCTGAGAATGTTGTCATGGAGGTGCCACATTGTGTGCATCCCTAGCTACTCAAACCAACCAATCCTGTGTGACCAAAAGGCACACATGCAAGGTGTGAATCACACAGACCTGCAAAACAGGCCATGACTATCACTGGTATGTCACCCAAACCCTCCCAAACCACAACATGACATGGCAAGCAATAGCAAAACACCAACACAGTACCAATAATGTACACATTGACATGTGAAAAATGTAAAGTGGCATCAGACAATGATGCCTGACATGGAATCAGATGAAATGACTGACCAGCAACCTCCCACCCAAAATAGGTCATTCCCAAATGCATTCCAACAGTTGTAGTTGAAACATAACAATGAATGCCTGTTTACATGCACATTGTGCATTGAAAATCAAAACTGCAGAATCTGTGTGCTGTGTCCATCTCCTGCAACACACTGCTCAGCACACAGCATAGTGACCAGCCATTGTGTGTGACACACACCCTGAGCATCACATAAAAACGACAAACTACATCAAAAAGCAAATTATGCATGTACAGGATCCACAAATGGTCATAGATCATGTGCTGCAGGGACACAGTGGGCCCCAGAAGGCAAACTGAGTGTACATGTGGACATGGAAGGGTGGTTGTACATGTTGTGGATCATAGTGCGAGTGTGTGTGTCAGTAGGGACATGCACTCAATACATGCATGTGCAATTAAGTGACCATCAGTGTCCTCTACACATCACATGTGAACATTTACCATGTGTACACCCCAGCATATCAAACCACAACTATGCCCTCACACCTGAAAGGTAAACACAACACATGAACAGGCATTGATCAGCAGAATACATCATGTACATAGGATACCACAATTACAATGTCAGGGTGCCCATCACACTGTGGGGCAAGGCAACTGTCAACAACAAAATGCCCCCCTCCTCCCTCACAAATCACCGTGGCCCACTGATCAGCAGCGCCTGGGTTATGTAGCCTTCTTCCTTGAAGCATACCTGGCCATAGGATCACCCTTCCCCTTTGTCTCCATCTTCCACCTTGCGTGTAAAAAGTGTCCAGCACCCTCAGAGTCCACCTTGACATGCAAAAATACCAAATCAAAGAGAACTCAAAGTAGGCAAACCCACAAGACGAGCAAAAAGCCTGCAGGCAGTAAAATACACCAGAAGAGTCTCCAGTAGATAACTTGAAGTATGAGTACATCACAAAGCACAAGTACTGTTAGGTGGAAACCTGTGCAGTTCCCTCTGGGACCACTGCAAAAGATTTAGGACTACAGGTGTTTGGCAGTAAACCCACTTGGTGGCAGTCTGTACCACACAGATTCACTGTTGGTAGCTGTGGCTGAGCAGTCAGACTTCTCTCAAGAAGAGTTAAGCAGTATGTGGAGTATACAAGATAGGGCAATCCTTCACAGTAAGACAAGCAAACACGCAACGAGACTCAGTGTAAAGATATTAAGGTATTTATTTATAACGAAACATCTATCAAAAACACTATGGCACTATCACGGCAAAGAAATCAATCACAATTACTCTATGAAGAAGAAACGATCAATCCCCCTAGCAATATGTCGACAAGTCTAGGTTTTACCGGCACCACTTATTTACAGACAGAGGTGTATGCCTCAACCTAGATGGCACTCTAATATTAGCTAGGACGGGAGAGAAAAATAGGCAGGTTACGAAATCAACACAGTTCAATACTTCGCAGGAAAAATGCAAGGCAAGAAGGCAAGAACCACAATAGCTCATAAAGTTCAGAGGCCAAGCCCACTCGGAGAGAGGCAATGCGATATGTCCCAAAAGCCTCTAGTAGAAATGCGTTTGAGTCTTTGTAGCAAATTGTTATCGGCAGATTGAACTAGTTCAGAACAATACGTGAGAAAGCTTGGAGGCGACCCAACGGAAAGGAGAGGATTAAGACACCTCACTCGAACCGATCGAAAGGGAAGCCAGGCGGACACGGTACCTTGTGGAGGGCAGCTCCGGCAGGGGCAGTTGTTCCTGGTGGTGGATGCACGTCGGGTCTTTGCCAAGAGTAGAGATGATCTCGTCGTCGAAGAAAAGTGAAGTCCGGTGCACCACCAGGGAAGAGACCAGCCGCGGAGTGCTCCGTCACAAGGCACCACCTTTTGGTCGTGGTACAGGGGTAGTGGCTATCCAGTTGCCGAGGTGCTCTGCACGGGCAATTCGACCACTGTGTCCTGAGGTGATTAAAAAGCAAAGGGGACTGGTTGTTCCCACCAGCCAGGGGAGAGACTCTCCGGCAGGGAGATCTCCTCTGTCGTCGGGAAGTGGTGAGTCGGTTCCGCAGGGCTCCACCGGAGGTGTCGTCGTGCAGGTCGGCTCAGCGTTACCCTCGTCGGATTCTTAGGTCCTGTGACGAATTGTGAAGATCCAGTCCCAAAAGCCCTGCTTTTATGCAGAAAACCCCCATTCATTCAGCCTAGCTGTCAATCAACACATGCTAAGTGGTGAGCGGGGAGGCTCACCACTTGGGCCAATCACTCCAGAGTGCGACCGGAGTTGGCAAGGCAACTCGGTCTAGGGTGCCTAAACCCCCTCCCACACCTCTGTGGTAACCCAGACAGAATGGCACCACTTTGGAGGGTCTCTGTACAGAGCCCGCCAAAAGTGGAAGAAAGGGCTCGACCTTTGGTTTAGGAGTCACAGAGACGAACACAGACGCCATTTTACAAACTGAGTTCTGGCAGAAAATACCATCCGATAAACTTATTTAAGATAAGTAGATCGGTGGTACGTTAGAGATGAACGAGAAAAAGTACCAATCTCCAACAATGGGACGAATCCCATAGGGTTATGTTCGGGGTCGAACATAACAAGTAGTTTCCACTGCCACCAGCCAAAACTCGACGAGGGGGGACGGGAGAGTGCTCCCTCGAATAACAGATCCAGGAGTAATCGAATTACCCCTACTAGTACGTCCACAATAAGATGGTTTGTGCTAGTTCTGTTAGTAGATTTAGGTCTAGTAAAGCCAATGGTGACTTTACATGCCCGGGGAGACTGTAGTCAGTCCCCGGGTATGGAGTCTATGGTGGAGGCCCGCTAGGACGCCCCAGTGTTACGGCACGTAGGGTGCGGTGTAACACACATAGAAAAACATATGAGACCCTATGGAGTAAAAGACCCCATAGCCCATAGAACACATTGACATTCAAAGGAATTACACACATACATGTCCAAGAGTGGGAGGAAAAGAGTCTCACACTTGGCAGGATGGAAAAACAAACTCCAGAAATCCAGCAAAGCTGCTGGGGGACTCACTAGGTTAGGAAATTCAGCCTAAACAGAGAATTCTCCCTACCAAGTACTAGCACAGTGATGGAACAACCAAGGTAGCACAGTAAAACAATGTCACAACAGGATATGTACCATGTTTGGTACATGATATACAATGATGCACCACAAACTGATGTGTACTGTCACAGCTCCTGTGTACAGGCGCAGGAGTGGCATGAACCAACCACCCCAACCGTGGTCTGGGTGCCTGCAAGGTCAAACTTACACATGCCTCTGCGACCCTGGTGGGGAAGGAGGGTCAGGGATATGTAGTCGGGACAGGCATTGGTAATCTGGATAACCAGAAAGAGGGGCAGGAGAGGTAAGTAGGATTGACAAGGGAAAGTAGACAATGCACAAAAATGTACTACTCACATGAACACATATACAATCAGACCAAACTTGTGAATCATGCACATAGTACCAAATTACTCAAATGGAACCCAAAGAGAAACTGATCTCTGGGGTGAGTGCTGGCCTCCTGCCTGCGCACTCTCAGGTCTGGTAACAGGAGCAGTTCGATGCTGCAAAGAGAGCCACAGTTACTAATCTGTGCGTGCCCATAACACACAGCACACCACCATACATGCCCCAAAGTAACAAACTACTCTACAAAGGAACAATCTGGTGTGGTGCTTCGTACCCATACATAACTTTCACCCTGTAATGGTTCATACACAGTCAATGCAGTAAGTCAGGTGCCGGTGGGTACTTGGCAAATGGAAGACCAATGTGTCACGATTCACACAACATGCAATGTTCCCTGGTTAAGCAGCCAGACGCATTTAGCAAGGTACGACTTCAAAACAAGTTGTGTTCCACCATAACCAAAATAAAGTAGGTAGTGCATGTGTCAAATTCTACATGGAAATAAAATGCACTGCACACGAGTCTGTCCCTCGCTGTCTGTCCCTGTGAGCTGCTTCTTTCCATGTCTTGGAACGCTACATGGCTAATACAACTGCCTCAATGGACCATGGTCGACCGGAGTGTATGTGCCACTGCCCCTGCAGGTGCCCCAGACAACTTTCCCATCAACTAGCCATTAGTCCACCAACGCATCTCAGCTGCATTGTGTGCTTCAACACCAATATTTGTCCAAGCTCACCGTCAGTGCAGCTACTAAGCATGCATGTGCAACTGGCCTGGTGGAAGGTTGGCTGCAGTGTGGCCCCCCTGTGCTGCTCACCTTGCCTGGAGTCCCTTGAAACACGTCAGCTTTTTTGGGATGTATGAGCGCAATCCCTGTGGCTCTGCTTGCGCACACATGCGCATGTCAGCACCACCAAACGTGTCCGGCTTCCAGACGTCCAATGGGCCATGTCTGCTGGCAAAGGTGGTCTGGAGGCTCATCCCCCTGCAGAAAGGGCATGAAACACATGATTAATGCTTTGAAATCACCCATGTGTGTTTCTTCAGGCATTTCATGACTGGACCATGTCAGAGACGTACATCAGAAATCACACCATCAGTGTGACTTTCACAGGCAAAGTGTGGTAGACACTATCTACAGCATGAATTGCAACAAGCACATGTACAGTAAAGATAAGAAACATACTACACAATGTATAGCAATTAATGTACACATGAATAATGAAACCCCCCATCTAGCAAAAGAAGAACAGTGGTCAATAACACCCCTATTATCCCCACTAGGGGTGTTAACACAAGTAGGACAGCAGCAGACATTCCACAGATATGAAAGTCCAAAGCCCTTGTGTAATAGGCTGTTACACCGAACCATCCTTGCGAGCCCATGGATAAGGGAAGCAGGAGTGGCATATGTGAGTCAGGACCCCAAGCTGCAAACACATACACAAGACAAGCCTGAAGGGCCCAGCTGGGACAGACAGTGGATGCTTTCAAAATCCACAAAGCACCACACCGTCCCATGAAAGCACAAAAGACAAGCAATTTTAAACTATATTAACTAATTACACTAACTATGAAAAACCTACATTACCTAATTAAACTAACTATTAAATAGAAACTTAACTAAGTAAACTAAAAGAAAAATCAGAAATGGCCACATAGGACTCGGGGGGGGAGGGGCACCCCAGAGGGGGGAGGTACAGGGTGCTGCTCAACACCCACATGCGATGATGTTGAGGAAAGAAAAAACCTCCATGGGCTCAACGCCTGCACAGCCCGACCTATGTGGGAGATACCTCGTCGTCGGAGTCTGGCTCTTCCTGGAAAGGAGGACGTGGCACAGGAGCCTGACCACGCCTAACCACATCTTGCCCCTCGTAGGCAGCAAGTCTGCTGGACGGGTGAGCTTGGTTCTGTGCAGCGATGACACATAGGTCTGCATGCAGGACCTCACGTGATACGCGTGCTTCCTCTTGCAAGGTAACACGTGTAACACGGAGTTCCTCCTGCAAGGCCTGGCTGGACAACTGATGCACCGCCCGGCAAGCATGTAGCTCAGCTGAGATGGTACGCTCAAGCTGCGCAAACCTCTCCACTGAACGCACCCTCTGGGACATCTGAAGGACACCCAGAGTGGATCTGAGGGTAGCATACTCCTCCCTCAGGGCCTCCATGTGTGCCTATGCGTGAGCAGCAATTGCTCGACGCAAATACACCATTTCAGCCTGGCGTGCCCTTTCTGAGGCCGCCATGCCCAGCCTGAGTGAGCGGGCCGTGGACCGTGCCGCCTGCTGCTGGAGAAGCACCTGCCTAGCAGGGGGGAGCACGGATTGGGCCACACGCTCCATGCTCACAGCGATGTTCTCCATTTCCATTGCTGCCCCCTGGCATTCAGAATTGGCAGTCATGTCTTGCTCCCACTCAGTATACAGAAGTTGCGCGTGGCGACCGCGTTTCTGGGCTTGACACCTGTGGGACCCAAGGACTGGGTGTCCTCGTTGTGTTGACACCGCCCGCGGCTGCATGACTACATGCCCTGTCAACGTGATGGCTCAGGCACATCAGTGACTGGTGTGGATGGTGACCCTGCGTCCCGATCCACCACAGGCGGAGGTTCCAAGACTCTCTAACCTCTCAGTGCAGGTGTCGCGGACAGAGGAGTGCCCACATCAGAATCACTCACCCCTGACATATAGACCTGATGCTCATCGAACTCGACATGGACGTCAGAGTGGTCATCAGGGCTGGACTCATTGCCAGCCAGAGGGAAGATGGACTGTAGCACATGTGGGTTTTCGTGGCCTACCACCCCACGACCCCCACTTGTGCCAGGTTGCTGTAGTGATAACCCTGTGCCTGGCATGACAACACCATCCTCTGGCTCCATTGCGTCATCATCTGAAAAGTAGAGAGAAAAAAGGTCACTACACATGTTAGAATAACACAATACATGCACACAAAGACATCACACAGACACCAGACACATGAAGCAGACATGTCACACACAAAAGAGAACCTGCCATGCATGCTGGGTCAACTTGACATTGCTTCTGTGATTAGGCATGTAGAAGGCTGTTATATCGCTCTGAAGTGGGTCGATGCCGTGCAGCACTTTTGTACGTTACTCACTGTCCACATGTACAAGTACTTCATGATGTGTATCAGAAAATGTGATGACAGTGCAAGGTCAACTTCAGCCATCATGTGCAATGTGCATGCAATGGGTAGCATGGCTACAAGCAAACCACCCCTCCCCCCAAGTGCAAATGCAGGGATGCCTTGCATGGTATCAAAAGGATGACCATAGACCTGTGTATTGACAGACAGTGTTGACTAGCATCACTGCATCATGTGATTCAAGTGACAACACAGCAGATGATGATGGGACAGTAAGCAGGACACATGATGAAACCTCCGGAGTAGACCCACGTATGAAGAAGACACTACACCAGTTGGACAGAGTCATTGGCCATGAAACAGGCTGAGGCCTGTGAGCCACACAGACTGTCACACCCTAAACATGTGTACGACCCAGGACTGAGCCACAGTGGCCATGGGAAGGCTGATGAAATGCCATGCAATGCAGGTCACCCTGGACACGTACTACAATGATCATCCAGGCAAGGACACATAGGGGCATGCATGGAATCCACATGGAGCATGCATGGGCACTCATGTCCCTCCAAGTGAGACACCCTGCATCAAGTACAAAGGATGTACCCCACAGCATATGTCTGGCAGATTGGCTGGTGGAAGATAGCATGTACACAGGACGCATGAACAGGCAAGTACTCAATGGCAAAATTGAAGCAGACCAGTGCAAAGGTGAAATTGGGGTGCAGAGGGGGGGTGCAGGGGCAAGGGAGCATGCCTACGTGGAGTACCTCCATGCAGGCAGAGGACACATGCACGTCAGTCATGCTAGGACATAGTCCCAGGGCTGAGAGCAAGGTCACCCCAGGCTACATGCAGAAGGTCCAGTGAGCTGGAACATGGACCGGAGGGGAATCCTGGTGACCAGCATGTGAGTAGGGTGCAATAGTGGTGATGCGGTCCCCGTCTGCTCCACATGTCCACCATCCAGCAGAGCAGACATACATCAGTGAAGCATTGCATTACTTGCACATCAGAACCATGTACACGTGACATGTAGTGGCAGTCATGTACAACACATCACACAAGTAAAAGACACATGTCCTCAGCAAACACGCAGCAACACTCACTGGACTAGGCATCAAAGTCCGGCATCTCTCCCACTCCTTTGACCAATTCAGGTGGTATGAACTCCACAACGAGTGACTCGTGCGGAGTGAGGTATTCCTCCTCAGGTGCAGGCCCACTGCCAGTCACCAGAGTCAAGTTGTAATTTGAGGCACGCTTAGCCTTAGCGCTGCGTTTGAGGTCATTCCAACGCTTTTTGCACTCTTGCGCCGTGCGCACCTCATGGCCAAATGCACTCACATGTTCCGCAACTTGCTTCCAGTGGGTATCACGGTGGGCAGCCGTAGTCTGACAATTAGGCCCCACTAGCATGTCACGGCTGTGGTCCCGCACGTAGTCCACGAGGAAGTCCATTTCCTGATGGCAGAAAGGCTTCTTCCTTGACATGCAGGAGGTCGTGGCTGTGTGTGGGGTCCCAGCCTGTGCTGCAGGTGCAACCTTCCTCCTCTTGGATTGTGGCGCAGACCCTGGCTGGCAAATGTCGCCCTGATCAGTATGGCCAGTGGCACCGGTGGATTGTGCCAAGGGAGTGGCAGGTGGAGGGACAACCAAAGGCCTGACTTGCGTCAGTGGCAGCTGGGTGCCCTCTAATGGACCCTGCACAGCAACATCTGCTGTGCCAGGGTCATTGACCGCGACTGTCCTGGTTGGCAGACTCACAACCGGGGTGTTGTTGGGTGCATCTGCCCGTGCACTTCCCAACACCTGGCTGGTCGGGGCAGCAGATGACATTACTGCCCCAGGGACACGTGTCTCGGTCAGGGCAGCCCTGCGTGCATCTACGGTTTCCCTCCTTCCCTGTTGGAAATCTTCAAGTGCCAACGCAGCCTGTGCTGGCAGACCCTGAGCATGGGTGGTGTTGTCCACAGCTGCACCTGCAGCTACCTCTACCCTTGGGCACATGGCAGTCGATGAAACGGACTGCCAGGTCACATGGGCGCCAGTGCCAGATGCAGAAGCTGCATCTCCCGGAACCACAGGGGGTGGTGACATGACTGCACTGACACATGGCACAACATCGTGCATAAGTGGCGCACCCCTGCCCCTCTGCGGCAACCCTGGACACCCTGGAGTCCCCCTACTCGCTGGTCACCCCGGCCACATCCCTGACCACGCCCGCCACGAGGAGGACATCCAGCTGAGGCGCCCCTCACCTTTGGTGGCCTCCCAACTATGGCACAGATGGAGTAGTGCCAGAACAGATGGAGGAGTGCCAATGGGAGGTGTACACCACAATTTTCCTGGGCAATTGAGTTGAAGGGGGTGGGATGCAAGATGTTAACAGCACCCCTGCAGCTGCATGAATGTATGTGACCCCGGTGATGTAGTGACGGGTCACACAACGCTCAGGCACCCCAAAACTGCAGTAAAACTGTGCAGCAACCCCTGCAGACTACGTGCGTGGAATTAACCTCCCACAGTATGCCGTGGCACCCAGTAACATGAAAAACGCATACGCGTGGGACACGCAGGCTACTATGACCTCGAAAATGGGTGCGATACACAGGGGCACCCGCAGTGGGAAAAATAGCATGCGCGACTCACCGTCAGACTAGCGCGATGATGAAAAACACACGTAGCCAATACCCCCACCAAAAGAAGAGATATGTCCTTGATCCGCTGTGAAGTTGTGATGGCGTGCGAAACAAAACGAGTAGCAACACACGTCGGTCTCCATGAAAGGCACGTACAGCGAACTGCTGGCCCCACTCACCTTTAACCCGTGCTGAGGGAAACGCCCATGCGCATCGCTTACGTGCGTAGGCCCTTTCCTCAGATTACACGCATTCACACGCGGGCGTGCAGTTTTTTCACGTGCTGAACCACTACGCACACGTCACGAGGAAAACGCCCGCGTGTGTAACGTCACTTACGCGCTTACGCGCTAAGGGCCTTTCCTCGGATTTCATGCTGACGTGCAATTTTTTCACATGCCAAATCACTCCGTATCAAGCTGGCCACGCGAAAACACACAGAAGACAACGCTCCTGCCCAAAAGGCCATTTTCCTGCCCCCAAGAGCCCCGAGCACACTCCCACCAGCCATCTGCTGCTGCCTGCCTGCTGCCCACGTGCCCTGCTATTTGGTGCCTGCACGTCAGCCATCTGCAGGGGTCCAGTTGCTGTCTCCACCCCTGCTGGAGCAGAAGACTCCCGATTGGGATACCATCGCTCCACAGCCCAGCCCCAGGACCCAGTTGCCCACCCATGCCTGCCTCGGGGGTCGCCATGTCAGGGCAAACACCATCTGAGACCACTGGCGACCCCCAGCAAGAGAGGCAGAGGGCCACCAGCTTCAGTGAGAAGAAAGTTGGTGTCCTGGTGGAGCATGTCCTGGGGCATTAGTATGCCCTCTTCGGAACATCACGTGCCAACAAGGAAGGACTGGAGAGGATCTGGGAGGACGTAGTGGTTGCCATCAACGGGGAGGGGGTGGCAACCCTCGACATCAAGCACGTCCGGAAGCGCCGGGAGGACTTTAGGTCCAGGACCCTCTACAAGGCCTCTTGAAGGCAGAGGATGCAGAGGGGTGCCGGGTCAGCATGAGCAACATCCTGATGAGGGACCTGGAATGCATAGGCCCAGCGCTCCACGCCCAGATCCTTCGGAGGCACACCCGTCTGGAGTTGAACGGCAAGTGGCCAAGCATTGCTGTGTGAGACGGGGCATGTTGCAGTGTGCTGGTAGTCTGATACTTGCCTGTATGTGTAACATAGGCCATGTATGGATGTGTGTGTGCAGGGACATCATGGTCATGCATGTGAGACCAGTAATGTGTGAACCACATGGATGGTGCATGTGTTCAATGCAACATGGGGAGCTGTATGCGGAATGCACACATGCATGCATGCCAGTCTCTGTTCTTGAACTTGGAGGGGGGTGAGGGATGGGTGCTGCTTTCATGTACAAGTATGGTGCACATGTGTGTGTGTTTGAGAAGTGTGTGTGTGACTTTGAAACGCCATGGATGCATGACACATGTCCGTGATGATGTGTAGATTCACTCATGCAGTGAGGTCACAGTTGTATCCACTGTGTCTGTGGTGTACAAGCCATGATGCATGACCCTCCAGTGATGTGTGTGCATGGGATCAGTATGAGCCATGATGCATGTGCGTTTGAAGGCAACATTTTGGTTAAAAGAGGCCCTTGTACATGGATGCTGATGTTGATTGCAGGCGCCGGGACTGTTTCTGCATGTGTGTTGCGTGCATTCACCCATGTGTTGTGGAGGGACAGGATGGAAGTGACATTTGACAATGCCACTCATGTGTTGTTGCTTCCTGTCTAGGGGAATATTGTCCTATACCCTGATGCTTGTGTTCTATGTCTCCCTCTATGCAGCGTTGAGTGAAGAAGAGGGTGGAGACGGCGCTGTGGAGCCAAGCGGCAGGGATGCCTCTTCCGGTAGGCGACGCAAGGCCCTGCCACCCTCCCAGGAATTGCCATCATCCGGGAGCGAGGGCACTGGTGCCGCGTCTGCCACTACGGCTGTAGAGGAAGGGCCAGGTGAGCCCCCACAGGGGCTTGCAATGGTGGAGGACGGTGTGGAGACATCCAGGTTGGTGGTCTCCACAGAGGAGGAGGAGCCTGCTACTGAGCCGCACATGGGGCCTGGTGGGGGTAGTACCACTGGTGTAAGTGGTGCAGTCCAGGGCCAGGAGGCAGCACAGGTCACCGCAGAGGGGCCTGTGCATGTCACTGTCCTTGACCCTGTGACTGCACCACCATGCACCAGCAGGGATGCCCCGTCCCAGGCCCATCCGCAGGTAGGGGGGAGGCCCACGTCATCTGCCTCTACACTACCTGCGGACGAGGGGTCCCATGACAGTTTGGGCTCCGTCCTGATTGGTGTCACGTTGCGCACACGTGACATTCGTGATGACGTGCGTGCTTCTTGGGGGGAACACGCACGCCATCATGAAGAGCAGCGTCGCGACGTGCCACTGTTGGGAGGGGCCCTGGTCGGTGGGTTCCTACATGTGTCGCACACTCTGGCGGACCTCTCCTCCTCTGTGGAGACTATGCACCAGTCATTCTCCCGGCCGTCTTCTGGGCCAGATTTGACCAGGGCCCCCTGTGGACCTGCCCTGACCAACACAGCCAGCTTGGTGGAGATCCCATCCCTGCCACAGTCGGGAGTCGGCAGTCCAGCAGGGGTGGACACCACAACAAATGGAGACCAGCAGATGGAAGATGTGCAGGCATCATCAGACAGGGCACATGGACAGCAGCAGCAGGCTCTAGGTGGGAGCAATGATGGTTTGGGGCCATCGACATCAGAGGGGCAGGCCTTGGCCAGAGGGCAGGAGGACTCTGGAATCGGTGTGTCTTCCGTGTGGCTGCGGTTGGGCTGGCGTATAGATGCGGAGCGGCGGCGGGCAGAAGAGGCACAGCTCACAATGGTCAGGGAGGAGAACTCCATGCGGAGGGCACTGAGGCGGGCCGAGTGCCTTGAGGCTATTCGCAGGGAGTTGGAGTCCAACATGGAATCGTCCCTGCAAACCCTCGGGCCATGGAAGAGGACCGCCTCCAGGACATTGACCAGGAGTTTGATGATGCCCTGGCCCGGGACATCGGAAAGTGAGCCGTCGGACTAGCCTGCCGCCATTGTAAATAGTTTTAAGTGTTAGGTCTCCTTTTCATTTTCATTTCTTTTGGGGTGATTGGACTATGCCCACACTTTTGTATATAGTTCTTTTCTTAGATAGTTTTTTAGATAGGTTTCATAGGACCCTTTCAAAATTGATTGTACATAGTTGGACTTTGGATTTATGTGTGCATTTTCTTTGAATTTCACCATTGGGCAATGGATTTTCATTTTTACGTTTCCTTTGGATTTGTTTTGGTGGACAATGATTTTGGACCATTTTTCTTCTGGATTTATTTGGATTGCATCTACATTTCATTTTTCATATTTTGGGACATGCATTTCATTTAATTTTTGTATTATTTTTTTGACTTTCATTTCATTACATTGATTTTGTTAATAATACATTTTGATATTTTAATTCCATGTGTGGGATTCGCTCATTGGGTTCATGCATGTAAAATTGTGGTTTTGCACAATCTATGGAAAAGAGTGTGTGTGTGACCGACATGTGTTGATGTACATCGTTGACTTTTGATTTGTGTCGTGACATAGGCATGCAGTGTGGTGGATTGGTGAAATCATTGCATGTCAACAGTGGGGTGGCGTGCTGTGGAATTGTGGTGCACATGAGGGCCATGATTCTGCAGCTTTCTTTCATGTTGCAGGGGGACATGAGTCGGGGCCTGCTGGCAGATGCCCCTCAATGCTGGGTGGATGGGGTGCTGGGGACATGAGTCGGGCCTGCTGGCAGGCGCCCCTCAATGCTGGGTGGATGGGGTGCTGGGAGATATGAGTCGGGGCCTGCTGGAAGGCGCCCCTCAATGCTGGGTGGATGGGGTGCTGGGGGACATGAGTCGGGGCCTGCTGGCAGGTGCCCCTCAATGCTGGGTGGATGGGGGTACTGGGGGACATGAGTCGGGGCCTGCTGGCAGGTGCCCCTCAATGCTGGGTGGATGGAGGTGCTGGGGGACATGAGTCGGGGCCTGCTGGCAGGTGCCCCTCAATGCTGTGTGGATGGGGGTGCTGGGGGACATGAATCGGGGCCTGCTGGCAGGTGCCCCTCAATGCCTGGTGGATGGGGTGCTGGGGGACATGAGTCGGGGCCTGCTGGCAGGTGCCCCTCACTGCTGGGTGACATGAGTCGGGGCCTGTTGGCAGGTGCCCCTCAATGCTGGGTGAATGGGGTGCAGGGGGACATGAGTCGGGGCCTGCTGGCAGGTGCCCCTCAATGCTGGGTGGATGGGGGTGCTGGGGGACATGAGTCGGGGCCTGCTGGCAGGTGCCCCTTAATGCTGGGTGGATGGGGTGCTGGGGGAGGACATGAGTCGGGGCCTGCTGGCAGGTGCCCCTCAATGCTGGGTGGATGGGGGTGCTGTAGGACATGAGTCGGGCCTGCTGGCAGGTGCCCCTAAATGCTGGATGGATGGGTGTGCTGGGGGACATAAGTCCATGCTCACTAGTGCATGGTGACATGTGGGCTGGCTGGAGGGCTTCAGCAGGGTGGATGGGCTGCCTGTGGGGCATGGTCAGGGGTGCAGTGTGTACCCCTGTGTTGGAGTCTGACTGCAGGCCCTGGGGAGGGGGGAGAGGGCACACCTGGGAGGACACACACTGCCAATTTGTTGGGGCACCCCCGAAATACACGTACCCTGCTCGCACAGGGCCAATCGCTTGTGAAACTTCCTGCGCACCCCCGAAATACACGTACCCCACTCGCAGAGGGCCAATCGCGTGTGAAACTTCCTGCGCACCCCTGAAATACACATACCCCGCTCGCACAGGGCCAATCGCGTGTGAAACTTCTAGCGCACCCCAGAAATACACGGACCCCGCTCGCACAGGACCAATCGCGTGTGAAACTTCCCACGCACCCCCGAAATACACATACCCCGCTCGCACAGGGCCAATCGCGTGTAAACCTTCCCATGCAGCGCGGTACATGTATTCGGAGGGGTGCGCAGGGATTTTTACGGACTTTTTCGTGGTTGGGGGGCTGTATGCTGGCCCACTGGCCTGTGCGCCATGTACGGGATTTGTGTGCTGTTCATGGCGCACAGGGAGGATTTGGGGGCGTAACTGGCGCTTCTGCAGGGTCGCTGCGCCACTCTGCGTCACGGCTGGTTTTGGATGTTAAAATCCATGAATACGCTGTGCGCGGAAATGGATTTTGGCGCACACGGCTCGCGCAGCCTGCCTCACACGCACACTGTGCGCAAGCCGCGTGTGCCACTTGTGCACTGAATTCTATGAATCACCCCCTTAATGTCTTTTTGACAATTGTCTCTCAATATTGTGAGTGCTAGGCATCTGGGTTTCAATTGCGATTTTAAATACATCTCTCCCCTTTTCTTCAATTCTTGTGCTCTTAAATATGTGAGTCCAAACTCTAATCTTATATATTCAATAGAAGTGGATGGTGCCAGTTGCAGGATCTTCCTCCAAAAGTGCCCTTCAATACGATCCAGCCACTTTAGATCTTCCATGGCAAGTGTTTGTAACCCATATGTGCTTGCAGGGCAAACACACTGCTTGTAGAACATCAGACTTCCCTCTAACTAGTATCCCGCTGTTCTGTTCACAAAATTGGCAACCAAAAGACCAAGAAGGTGGGCTTTCATGCAATGTGTTTCTTTTATCTCAGCATAGTTCATGTGAAGTCCAGCCCCAAGTAAGTGCACTCATCGACATAGTTGATTGTGCCCAATGACATATTTCTTTCTACTTCATTGATTTTCTTATTTGACACTAACATTCATTTTGTTTTAGACAGATCTAGTATTAACCCATTCTCACAGGAATATTCACCCAGTTTTGATAGCATAACATCATTCCACAAAATGTGTGATCCATCAATAGTAGGTCATCTGCGTACAATAGACAAGTGACTTTAGTGTTACCAAGTGTCGGTGACCAAGATGAACTCTCCTGCATCTTTTTTGGAAGGTCTATCGGGTATAGATTGACGAGCAGGGAAGCCAGTGCACAAACTTGTTTGACTCCCCTGCACAACTCCACCTGATCAGGCATTAATCCTGAGTCGTGTAAAAGCACTCTAGCCCAAGTGTTTGAGTGCATTTGCTGTAAAACCTGAAGCAAGCATAAGTTGACAACCCAACCGGTGCAGCTTTTCCCACAAAATGGAGTGAATAATAGAATTGAAGGCGGTACCGAAATCGACAAATGCCACAAATAAGGAAGGGCTGCCTTTGGTAGTTGCCTTTTTCAATAATTCATCAAGTACTCTGATGTTATGAGTGGTTGAAGAACCAGGGCAAAAACCAGTCTGAAAATCATAAAGCATATTCTCATTCTCCACCCACTTTTTCAGTTTCTTTAGAATGAAAGTCGAAAAGAGCTTCCATGTTGCATCTAAAAGTGATAGCAATCTATAGTACTCAGGTGATTGTCTATCATCCTTTTTATACACTGGAGCCAGTATGGATTGCATCCAGAAGTCTGGAATCACACGTTTCTTTGCAAACTTTGTCGAAAAGGACCTTCAGAATCACAGCCCAGCTTTCAGGATCCTTTTTTATAGCAGCATTCGAAAGCCCATTTGGGCCAGAAACTCTGGAGTTCTTTAGATGTCGGATAGCCAAGGCAATATTTTCACAGTCTATTTCTATTGGCCAACACTGCCTCAGATATGGTTCCCCTATCTCATGGGGCCTCATTACAACTCAGGCGGTAAGGGTTTTACGGCGGCGTAAACAGCGCCGACCCTTACCGCCTGAGTACGAGGTCCCTTAGCGCCATGGAGGTTTTAACACCTGCTTTTAGCAGGTGTTAAAATCCACGGCGCTAAGGGACCATGGAGTTAATTACGCCACCGTAATTTACGGTGCCGTAATTAACGCCTTCCCCACTCCCATTATGCCCTATGGGGCAAAATGGGAATGGGGAAGGGTAAATGGGAAAATGGGGATTTACCACCCCGCCAAGGTTGGAATGGGGCGGTAAATCCGCCAACCACCATGGCGTAAACATAGTTTACGCCATGGTGGTAAAGTCACGGCCCAGGCGGTAACTTACCGCCTGGGTCGTAATGAGGTTTATTTTACCATTTTAGTATCCATGCTCAGGTGTTTTATCCAGTCAGTTCCCTTGATAGGAATAAGTGTTTTTAGTTCTCTGTCCCCCTTTACTGGGGACAATAGTTGCCAGATAGCACGGGTGTTGCCCTTACTCAGAATCCCGAACATTTTTTGTCACTGGTCATTTTCTGTAGAAAACCTGCACATCTTGAGCTACCTGGAGTAATTCCTCCTGATGGTTTTTATTTGTACTGCAAATTCCTGCTTACCAATGTTCGATTTGTTGGCCTTTCTTAGTTCTCTCTGCATCGCTCTTTTTCCATTATGGGTGGCTATATAAAAAGCCTTACCAAAGCCATTTCCCTCTGCCACAATTTTAGAACCCGTTGTTACGGAGGCCCAGGTAGCAATCTCTTTTATCTATTTCTCTATGTCATTTGCTGACATTGGTTAGAGCTTCATAGCACCAGTAGAGGCTACTTTATTTATCAGGATAGAAATATTATTTATATTTCTAGCTGACCAGGTTTGACGATGCCCAGCATCTGAAGCCACAAGGTTTCCCACATTATGTTTCACACAGCTTTCTTGCTGCCACCCCATAATAAGTGACAATATGTTATGATCACTATATACATTTTCCACTATCTGGAACTCAATGACTCTCTCTAGAGTGCAGTGAGTAGCAAACATGTAATCCAATGTAGCACAACATTATACCAGGTATATTTGCCTGGTACATCACCTCTTGTTCGACCATTGAGTAGGGCTATATCCCATTCTCTTATATATATTAGCCATTGATTACCCTGGTTAGTAGATTTCGGTTAATTCATAACGCTTTCTGCATTCATATTTTTGTATAAGGGAGTAGAGAAGTTGTCTTGGCAGTATGCGTTCATGTCTCCAAGAGAATGTTCATTCCAGATAGCAGGGACAACATCCATAGCATTAAACAGTGTCAAAAATACTCAAAGATCTAATCCACGCATTGACGACCAGGCTGTACATAGACATTTAACAGAAGCAGCTTCTTGAATACGTCATTCTCATGATAATCCAACTCTATGGCCAAAATGTTACTTTTAAGGTCTCTAGTAAATGTCTGAGCTGCATTCCATGTATGTTTCACCCCAATTACCAGTCCTTTTGATGGTCTACCTCTTGGGCCCTGTTGTGCCAATAGCTGATATTTATATCCATCAATATTAATAAGGGACACTAGCCATGCCAACAAGTGTTACAATATGCTATTTTACACATTCATTGCATTTCAACTCCTTTCTTGATTAGCACGTCCCTTATCCATATCCAGCCTTTCTTTTTTTTTTAATGTTTTGTTTGATTTGTTCATTTTTCCCAATTTTTTTTTTTTTTGAGTCTTCATAACAAAAAAGTTTTTAAAAATGTGATTCAAATCGGCTTTTCTTTTATAATTCTTTATCGATCTCAATCCAGAAGTTGATCACTGTGATGATCAGCCACTGATGGTTTCTTTGGAGCAGTGTTGCCCATCTCTCCTCTGCTGTCATTTGTTGCTCTGAGATTTTAAAAAATTCTCTAAATAGATCTCGTTTAGTTTTTAGTTCTGGGCACACTATGATTAGATGGAACAACGTTTCTTTCCCCATTGGATCCTTACAGTATCGACAGACAGGAGAAATATGTTTGGCTCGGTCTGTTAAAGCCAAGTATTCGCGTGTAGGTAAGATGTTCAGCCGAAAGCGCAAGAATAAATCACACATTTTTACACTTGGAAATTGGACGAGATAAGAAAGCAACTGGTTGAGTGCTCTTGCTTCCATGTAGCTGGTCAAATGGTGTTTATAAGTTGTTTGTTCTTCAATCGTTCTTATCCAATCATTCTTCTGAATTTTTTGTTTTGCATATTGAGGTCTATTTCTTAACATTTCTTCTGTGATTTCTTCTTGTTGTATTTTTTGCTTAATTTCACTTGTCCACTTTGTTAAAGCTGCAACTTGAGATGCTTGTTTTTTTTTCTTTAAGAATTTCCAACGATGGTATATTTTCCTCTGAAATAATTTTTCTGTGGAGGTCCATTTGTTTCCATAGCACTATGGACTGAATAGATTGCAAGGCAAGTTCATATCTGATTCTGGCAATCGGAAATGACTTTAGCAAGGGTTTTTCTCCAGAAAATAGCTTCATATTTGGACCATTTCAATAGATGTTGATTTATCAGGGATTCACTCGCATAAGTCAAGATTGGTATGACCTTTTGTTTATATAGAAGAGTTGTAGCTTTTGCAGAGTAAGTGCCATATTTGCGATGAAAAAACCGGCCTTGCCTTGCTAACGATGCTGCTTTTTCTTCAATGTTTTCTTGCCATTCCTTTTCATTTGCCGATGGATTGATTATTGCACCTAAGTATTTTATTGTTTTGGTTAGCTTAATCTCTTTGTCTTCCAGGTAGAATTTTGGAGTCCATTGCTTCTTGGATTTTTCAGTTATAAGTTTCATTATCTTGGTTTTGTTGATACTGATTTGTAAATCATTTTCCTTCATGAAATTTTGAGTTTTGTTCAATGTTATCTGCAGACCTTTCACAGTTTTGTCCAAGATGATAATGTCATAAGCATAGATTAGGGTTTGAACATTTTCACTATTGATCTTAGGTGGATTCACCATCGGATGGTGAATTTTTTCTTCAAAATTGTGGCTGAAGAGATTATAAACACAAGCAGCCAAGGGGTATCCCTGTTTGAGCCCATTCCAAGTCCGAATTGATTCTGTTGCCTTTCCGTTGTTTGTAAGTCGAACTCGGATAGACGTATTCGAATACAGCTGTTGTATTGGGGTCAGACTAGTAGATGGACAGCCCCACGCAGCCAATTTGGACCATAGAAGTTGTCTATTGACAGAATCAAAGGCCATTTTTAGATCTATGAAGATTGCATAGACCTGATGTGCTTTCGTCAACCCTTCGTATTTTAGTATATTTAATAGCAACAGATTGACATTGGTACTTATTTTTGTGACAAAGCCAGTTTGCCTTTTTGCTTGTTTTCCGTGCTGTATGGCCCAACAGTTCAATTTTTTTTGTCGATATCCGGCAAATAATTTTTCTAACTGATCCAGCAGGGCAATTGGTCTGTAGTTGGCCAGATTTTTCCGATCACCTGCTTTGTAGATTGGTATTAAAACAGCTACAGACCATGTGCGTGGAATCTCTTTAGATTATTCTATCAGATGTAAAAGATGGAAAAAGAATTTGGCCCAGTGTTCTGGATCTGCTTTAAAGTTGCTGTTGGCTAGCCCATCAGGTCCAGGTGCTCTAGATGAATTCAGGCACCTGATAGTGTTGGTAATGTCCTCTAAGTCCCATTTCAAGCTCCAGTCGTCAGTATCATCTTGTGGGTCTGTTGTTCGATGGTGTTTAGGTTTTTTGTATAGATTTTGGAAGTGCTTAACCCATGTATGAGGTTCAACTTCTTGAATCATGGATTGTTTTTTCGATGAATCATTCATCAAAGACCACAGGTGCCGTGTGTTTTTCTGATTTAATGCTTTCAAAAGTTCTTCTGCGTTGTGTTGCTTTATTGCCATTTTATAAGATTTCATTAAGTTGGAGTATTTTTGTTTTTCCTTTTTTATTTCGGCTTCATGGTCTCTTGTGTTTTTCTTTATTTGTCTCAGACGTTTATAGTGTTTCTTTTTTTCTAGATGGATTTCTAAATTAAAATAATGAGTATGCGATTGTTTGCATCTTTTTTGATTTCTTAATGTTGTTTGTTGGTATTTCTCTAGGATCCATCCGTAATTTAGTTTCACATGATCCTTAATCGGGGCCTCTTCAAATCGGACTGCTATTTGTTGAGTTTGTATTTCTTTAATTCGTAGTCGGTTCAACCTATTATTTATTTCAAGTTCAGGTACAATCAAACATTGATCACTTGATACTTCTGATAACCAGGTAATAAAAATTTGATGGTGATCACTGTCTGGATGTGGAGAATTCGTAGTCAAGTTTGTAATTTTCCGAATTCCTTCTGTTATAAAGATGTAATCAATTATTGAATTTGAGGTCTCCCGTGACCAAGTCGACAACGGGATACCTTTATGATTCATTGGTTGAGCACTCAAGAAAATGTTACGCAGCCTTGTTTCCTTAATCCATTTTCTAGCTCTCGATGTTATTTTGTTGGTAACTAATTGGTTTCCTTCTTTGTCAAAGAGATGAAAATTGAAGTCTCCTGCTATGATGATTTCATTCCCGCTGTTACTGCTGTACAAATGATCAATTTCTTCACATATAGAATCGATGAATTTATTATCAGCCATAGCAGTAGGGTTCCAATATATATTGAAAATCGATAGGCAAGTATATTCTACAGTGTTAGGTACAAAGGTGTTATGGATTGATGGCATCTTGATGGAAAGATATTGAGCCCAAGGGTGAATATTTTGACTTTCTATTATTCGCCACAAAGGGTTGATTTTTGTTAATAACAACATTCCTGACGCCGGTCTTCCCTGTTGTGAAGATATAGCTGGGTTCATGAACCCTATAGCCATAGCCATCACATAGTACTTCCTCTTTCAGCCAGGTTTCTTGTAAACAAATGATGTCGGACTGTTCAAGTAAAGACGACTCATTATCAAACAGATGTCTATGACCTCTCGTATTCCAAGAACATAAGGCTGTGGTGATTTCAGGTACATCTTTTCGTTGTTATAAGTATGTTGTCTTTGCACTCTGGTTCACATTAAAATTGGAGATGTTTCTAGTTGTTTCAGATTGCTTGCACACCACCCGTTGTAATTTATCTTGGTTATGGGACCGAGGATTTGAGTCAATCAAATAATTTTGGGATTCTTGAGTTTTGTTCTGTGTGCTTCGATTTATAAATATATTTTTGTTGAATAGCTCTAGCGTTCTTGATTTTTTTTCCGCCCACGATCGTGAGACCCTGATTTCTTCTATTTGAAATCCCAAAATAGCCAATTGGTGTTTGGCGTCAAGGACACGTTGCATGATGTCGTGAGTGTAAAAATCAATGTGGGCTTCTTCCAGATATTGCTTGTTTGGAAATAAAACTAACTCAATATGTCCAGTTTCAATTTTAGTCAATTGTGGAATGGCTTTAAATAATCGCAGAATGTTATATCTGTTTAATATAACCGGTTCTTCTGTACTTGAACTCATCGGGTACATAGCTATTCTGTATGCACAGGAGGCATTTGACGGGTTTTTGAAGATTGGTCTGACCAGTTTAGGACTTAATTGAGCTGCTACGTTTCTGCTGGTTTCAGTTGGGCTTTCTGATTCCTCTGATGGCCATATTTCTTCATTAGAAACTATTGAGTATGCCAGGGAGATATTGGTTTGCTGTTCGTCTTCGGTGCTTTCGTTATTTGAGCAATCTATTAAGGAATCTTGACATTCATCTATTACAATGAGGGACTCGTCTTGTGAGTTTATAGAAATAGAGTTGCAGTCGTTTACCTCATCTTCCGTCGATATGTCTATCGGTTTGGTTGAGTTTGTAAAATTGATGCATGTTTCTTGATTAATTACATCTATAAGTGCATCTAACGGTTCAGGCACTGTTTGATTGTCTTGTGGCCGAGCCTTTTGTATTTTATTCATTTTCCCTGTTTTCGGGATAGGTTGTTGGATAGTGGTCTGATTAGTGGCCACCAGTTTTGTATTTTTCTTTGTCCTTTCATTATTCGTTTTCAGGGTAGTTTGTAATTTTCTCAGAAAGGCACGTGACCCATTTTGTGGATTTTTAGTAGTCTTTTTGCTCTTCAATTTGATCGATACATCTTGACCTATTAGTCCCCGTTTTGAGAGATCAAAGATATCGAATGGGTTACAAGGGGGTGGCTCATTTTTGTCTTTTATTGCAAATACTTGAGAGTTTGGTGATGCACCTGAACGTAATTGATATTCATATTGTATCGTTTGATGCGTTTTCCTCATCTCCACATTTGGTAGGTTCTCTGTCTGAGTTTGTGTAGATGCACAGATAGGGTGCTTCATCACTTGGGCATGTTTTTTTACTTTGTCATCAACCATTTTTTTAGTGATTGTTGAAACTGTGTCCATTAAAGTCAGTTTGTCAGCTCTATCAGCCCTTGCCACTTCAGCTAATCTATTTTGCCATGTTCTTGATGATTCTGCTTCATATTTTAATCGTTCTTGAATAGTACTTATGAGGGATTCAAACTGGGTTTGCTTGGTCAATATCATTGCCAACAGTGTTGCTTGATCTTTGATTGAATCCACCATAGCTTCTTCGATCTTTAGAAACAGGATCATAGCTGTAGATAGAACCTCTACCAATGTATTCTGTAAATCTAGCATCGTCGTTGGCAATCTATGTTGGTATTACGGAGAATAACTTGTATTTCCAGTTTTCATATTTGTAGAAGAGAAAGTCATTTCATCCGCTTTATACTTAGGCAATTCTTTCACTGCAGAAGTCAAAGGTTCTTTGATCGGAGCAACGAGTCCTGTTGTGCCAATCGGGGTCGAGGTATCAATTTGTCCGATTTGCTTTGGCGTGTACATTCCCCCAAATACTTAATTTCTTTTTTCTTGTGAGTCCATAATTGCATCAATTTCAGTGATGTCAAGTGAAAGACGTGCAATTCGGACTTGGACCGGTTTTTTGGGCTCATCACTTTTTGTGCCAATGGGCAAGTGTGTTGCTTGCCATTGCTGTTTGGCTGCTCTCGCACGATCTTGAAGGGGCGTTAGGTGGCTATCATCGTTTCTCTGGATGGGACCCAACATATTTTGATGAGTAAGTGAATTAGTATCGTCACGTGCTGGAAAATCGTGATCAGTGACAGTCCTCGGAACAGCGTCCGATCGTATGGTCTTTATGTCTACTTTATCGTGATCAATATATTGCGATCCATGCTTTAGATTGTCCATGTGCGCCTGATCCATCGGTTTCCCATTGATCATAATATGGGAATTTGTTGTTTTCAAGCTATTCGATAAATTACCATGGGGTACTTGGTGGTTTGTCACTTTATTTATAGGCATTAAGGATTCCTCTAGTTTACCCTGCAATCTAGTGCATGGTTTAGTGATTTCCATTTAAGTTTGTCGATCTTAAATAAGTAATGAATTTCCTATAAACTTGTGCACTTACCACGACTATTGCCGGCCACAACTGCACCTCTCGCACAAATAGCAGCGTACTTTACGCCGCAAGGGTCCCACTTTGATGATTATCAGGAGTTCTTCCTGTCGGTATTGCCACAATATGGTCATGTGAATCCGTTGGCGTGACCGGTTTCAAGGCAATGTAGGACCTGGAATACTCCGCTCTCCTCAGCTGCTGATTGCTATAATCATCAGGTTTACGCGAATTGGAGCGGAAAGATAATATTCAGTAGGAGCGGTACTAAGTGGATCAAAGGCCAATGGCCCACAGTCTCCACTTTCTGGCGATCAGTGTAAGTTCTTTCACTTATTTGTGTGTGTATTCAGGAATAACTTTCTATTGCTAGCTCTAGCACCAAAGCCGCCAAATAGCCTAACAGCACCAGCCCTTCTCCCACCAGGGCTTACGCCGCGAGGGTGGTTGTGCCGGCAGTTAATGCTCGTCTGTAGACACGTGATCTGTCACATGTGCGAGATAGGCCCGCCTCCTCCAGGAAGCAGGGGGCAGCAAGAGCTCCTGCTCGCAATGCTGCTTTCCACAAAATATGAAAGAATCACTGTTGGAAAAAACGTCCGTTTCAGTAAACGCACCTTCTCCTTACACAGATACTCGCCACTCGGGCGGTTGTGCCGGCAGTTAATGCTCACCTGTAGACATGTGATCTGTCACGTGTGCGAGATAGACCCCGCCTCCTCCAGGAAGCAGGGGGCAGCAAGAGCTCCTGCTCGCAATGCTGCTTTCCACACAAAATGAAAGAATCACTGTTGGAAAAAACGTCCGTTTCAGTGAACGCACCTTCTCCTTAAACAGATACTCGCCACTCGGGCGGTTGTGCCGGCAGTTAATGCTCGCCTGTAGACACTTGATCTGTCACGTGTGCGAGCTAGGCTCCGCCTCCTCCAGGAAGCAGGGGGCAGCAAGAGCTCCTGCTCGCAATGCTGCTTTCCACACAAAATGAAAGAATCACTGTTGGAAAAAACGTCCGTTTCAGTGAACGCACCTTCTCCTTACACAGATACTCCAGCCTTTCACATTTTCATCCTCATTCATAATTGACAGGGCCATAGCATTTCTTTTAATTGTGACTGTCAGCGTTTTCGAAGCGCATTTACACTTGTCATGTTGGCCCCATACTAGCCACGTGATACTACTGTCTAACACATAGCTCAGGCTCTTAAAGGTATTCTCATATTTACAAATCATTTGAGAGTTTTCTGATACCACACAATGCAGTCTAGCCATGCTGCCTTTTGTTTTAAATCAAGGGGTTCTGCAAAATCAAAGTCTCTTGAATGTAGTACCCTCAAGGTTGCTATTTTGTGTAATAGTGTTAACATCCCCGCGCGGTTGAGTCTCGGTTTTGCATTTCCCTCACTTCGGCTGGTGCCTCCCTCTGGAATAGCCTCCCGACCATCTCTGGTTCCAGAAGCAGCTCAAGACATTCCTCTTTGCTTCTGCCTTCTATCTTTCACTTCCCTGTTGATCTCCTGTCTGTTACTGCACTGGTTACTGGGCTACCCTCTGAAACAAAGACCCAGGTCCCAGGGACGTCATTTCACCAAAATGCCAGGGGTAGCGGAAGTGACATCACATGACCCTTGACCCCTGATGACATCACAGGAACTGATATCATTTGACCCCTCCCCGAAGTGATATCGCGGGAAGCGATGGAACACGAACCTTTCACCCGTTGCCAAAACAGGAAGTGACATCACAGCATTGTACAGTACGAAAAATATGGTTACGATATCACTATAATGTGATGTACATTTCATGCAAGAATGGATTGCCATATGTAGCGTTAAGGTCAGTGTGTATAGGCCCATATTACCAAATTACTGTGAATGCAAGCAGACGTCCATGACCAAATGATAATGATGTGTTACTATATAGCACTTACACTTAAGCGCTTTATATAGAAAAAATATACACCCAATATCACCCAACCTGTCTTGGTACTCATTTATCGACCTCAGAAGGATTAAAGGCTGAGTTGAGGCGTTTAAGAACAGACTAAATCAGTGACTCACCCCCTGAAGTGTGCCTGAAATAAACCTTTAATGAGTTTAGCAATTATTGTACAGAATTCCAGAAAGACACATTATTTTGTTTCCTAATCTTTCTTATTTAGGGTCAGTGCTGAAAGTGTTAGACTTGTGGCACTCCTGTTCTTATTTGTCTTATTATTTTTTTTTAAAGGGCCTGAACATGAGAGCCAACCACTCCAGGACCTTGCATTACAAAAAACGAAAAAAAAAAATAAAAAAAAACGAAATGTTTTTTTTTTTATTTCTTTTTTTTTAACAGAGGTCGCAAGGGAGACCACAGAGGTCGCAAGGGAGACCTCAGAGGTCGCAATTGCGACCTCTGGCGACCCCCAAATGACGTCCCTGCCAGGTCCTGCCCTTCTAGTTGCACACTTGCACTGCCTCCTGGCAACCCTGCACTTGGGGCTGTATCTGCAACCCCACAGTCCCCCTACTTGCATTTATCAAACACTTGTTGTCTGCACTCAACCCCTGCACTGCCACCTCTGGCTGCACTTTTTTTTGTATGTCTTGATCCTATGCCTCGCACTTCTCCTCCCCTTCCCCTGGCAATTTTCCCCTTCCCTCTCCCCCTGAACTTGTGCGATCTCAATGTCACAGGGCCTAGTAAGATCGCTGCCTTGTCCTCCCTTGCTCCCCTCCCTTGCCTTGTTGTGTCTTGAAACACTTGTATATAGGCACGCTACGAATAAAATATCATATCATATCATATGATTTCCTGCTAGTTCAAAGCCAATAGTGAATATCTTTGGGTCTAATTGCTTCGCTGCTATATTCAAAGTTGCAGTCTTAGTGGATTTCACTTTAGCCACAGCAATTGGTGCACTTAAAGCAGTACTTAGTCCATTATTGGACTGAACTTGAGTTTGTGAATCACGGTCATGGATCTCGACCACCTCTTTCAAATCCTCCATTGCATTCTCAAAACTCAAGACATAATTAGTCACTTAATCTCTGATGAGCCAACTAGTTATATTTCCTGGAGATTTTGCCTGTTTCTTCTTATGTTGAACTGCTTTCTTTTTGTTCTTTTTATTTTTTTGATTGGACATAGAAGTTGCTGTAAAATTCAATGGATCAGAGAGAGAGGACAGTTCCACTGGCAGACAGTCCCTTCCTGGATTTTAGTTGTGCAGTTTTTGTCACTTGGCCTTGCGCCTTTCCCTTCAAGACAAAAAAATACTTGTGTCTTCTGTCAAGGATATTGACTGTAATTCTTCCATCATAGGTCCAGGCATCTCTGCACTGCTTCTCCTAGGATTTATGCCGGAGGGCAGTTCGGTCTCTCTTAATTTTGTATCGTGTTCCTTGCCCTTCACCAATGAGTATTCTCAATTGGTAACTTTGTTTATTTTTTCAGGTCTTCATGAATAGTACCACACAGTTTAAGCAGTATTTTCACTGCAAATTGCAGCACTTCAGTAGACAAATTTGGATGTGTGCTGTTATTTTCACCACCACCGTCTATTTCTTCCCTCCTGTTTAATATTTCACCCCCACCAATTGACTCTGTCTCTTGGAACAAATTAAGGGAGACAGATAGTCTTTGGGAATGGGCTTGTGTAGGTGTCTCACTTGTTGGGGGTTCAGTCTCAGTTCCCTTATCGACCTTAGCAGGCCCAATCATTGTTTATTCTGAAGTTACCCTTAGTTGGGTGCGGGCCGCTTCTTGTAAAGGGTAGCACAAATCCAAAAGAGAATTATCAACAATAACGCCACAATGTCAGAGAGACTGAGGGGTAGGTTCATTATGGATCACCATCTCGACTGTGATTTCCTTATGCCCCTCTATGCTTGGGACCTCAGGGTGGTAAAAGGATGTAATTTCCCCCTCTTTGTTTTTGTAGTCGAGGGCATAGCCACATTTTCCTCACTATTTGCTGGTAGCTCCGACACCTCCTCAACACAATATTTGTTACTCATTTCTAGTATGCTATTTTTGCTTTTGCTATAGGTTTGTCCTTACATAGATTGTAGGTGTGCACCTTATTTGCTACTTTCCCTGGAATTACAATGGTCGCACCTTATGCCAACTGTACTGCGGACTTCCCAGGGTGTTTTGGCAATTGCGCAGTATTCTACTTCTATATGTCCAAATGGTGTGATTGTCAGTTTTTATTTCCTTCAGATGTGCAGATTTCTTAGAATGGACCTGGTTTACTCCAATCCATGCCAATATTTTTTATTTACATTGGGCACATACTCAGAGTGTCACTATTTGGGCGTGCGGCTCAAAGGCCATTGTCTTTATTGCCCCACAGTTACTGCTACCAACATTTCTAGTAGAAGTCTCTTTTCTGCCCTACTGCACATTCTCATGCACGGCTTGACCAGATCTCTAATTGTGTGTAATACATTAACATCAGATGCAAGGTACTACACTGGTCAGGTATGTCACTTACTGCAGCCCTGCGCCAGTTTCCGTGTTGTTTCCTTGCTAGTCGGCTGTCAGAGGAGTCACAGAGCCATGGGACACTGACCACTCGTCACACTCTGCAACGCTCTGCTGGGGAGCAGGGGTTATATGCTGCCTGCAATTGCATTTAGAAAGGGAAAACAGACCGCAGGTTTCACAATGATGCTCCGGGTCCCACTGGGTCTCACTGAGCACTCGTCACACTCCGAATACATTTTAAAACAATAAAATTCAATTTTCCCTAAAACCCTCTGCAAGTGTTGGCACCAGAGAAAAATATTGACTCCACAGATAGCAGTCTTTATGAAGGACTGAGTCAACTCCAAAATGTTGGAAACTATTGGTTTCTAGACTAGACAT
Source organism: Ambystoma mexicanum (assembly GCF_040938575.1). Lineage (NCBI taxonomy): Eukaryota > Metazoa > Chordata > Amphibia > Caudata > Ambystomatidae > Ambystoma > Ambystoma mexicanum. The sequence goes on from NC_090933.1 coordinate 710,198,896, forward strand.
AAATACAAGAATATGTGCCATTGTTAACTAGGTTACACTTATTTTAAAGGCTTTGCTTCAGGGCAGAATATTTTATTTAGAGAGAAAAATATTTCAAATGCATTAAAAGGACACATTAGTATGAGATTATTACATTAAAATGAAGGAGGAATCCGCAAGTAAAATAGCCATTAAGAGTTGACTTAAGGTAGAAACTTTCTATTTCTGAGCATTATAAGGAAAAAATGAAGTTGGTTATTTTAATTGACATTATTCTTTGGCAATGAAGGAGAGAAAATACACTCCTTCCCATTCCTCTTTGTCGAGTAAGAAACCTCTATTCAGTATGTTTAATTTATGTAAACTATGGTTTTTACAGGTAAAGAAGTTTTTGAATCCCCATAAACCTGTGCAAATGTTGTAGAGTACACCATAGTGCCAACCTATAATTAACTTCCTCCTTTAAAACCCAGGGAATTAATTAATAATGTCTTACTTTTCAGAGACAAATGTGCTGTGCACAATTTTGGATTCTAGGACAATCTATGTTAACTATTCTCCCACAAAGTTTCATTTACAGACCAGCTTCCATTTAGTGTCTTAGCTTGTAAACAGGGTTCCCCCAAAATACTTTAAATTGCTATTTGGGGTTTCATTTATTCTTGGGTCCTTTTTCTAAATACTCTGGGGTTTTTGCACTTGCCTTTGATTTGTCTTTTAAAGGCCTTGCATATGTAGGGACAACAACATCACCAAATAGGCTCTTCCTTTCAGTCTGTCCACCTGATCTTAAATCCCTGTCAGGAATCTAGTTCAGTTTTGTGAAATATTTCTGCATAACGCTCTGTCAAGAAAAAGACCTTATTAAGGAGAATTTCCGTCAGCTACTTCCAGCTGTAATTACAATCAACCTTTCTCCGGTCAGGAAGGATCTCTTCCTTTGCTGCTTACCCCAAAATATCTCTTTAACACTTCCAATGTGTTTGTGTCCAACAACCGCAACCCATGCAGCACCATTTGGCATGTCAATTTGGATTGTACAGAGCCTGTTATAAGTTCCCTTCACTTATTCGCAAACACTAGAATCCTCCTCTTTGCTTCGACTGGCCCTATGTATTTTACCATTTCGTAAGGGGATGCATTTAGCTGTGATTTAGCCATCAATCAGGAGTTACTATTGAATTCAACTTAAATATATCTTTCACTTATATTTTCTTATAAGGACATGTGCCATTAAGATGGCCCATATATTTAGAACCACAAGAACATTCAGAATCCATAGATGCCCTTCATGTTTCTGTAACTGCAAGCATAACAGAGTCATTGCAATGTGTGAATGTATTTATAATTCATGCATATTAATATATTTTGTTTATATGGATGTGATTGGGGTTGCTCTGCTAACTGCAAATATATTTATTTTCAGTTTTCAAATTGAACTAAGGGATCACAAAATTACAGTTGATGATGTATTTCATTATTTGTCACTTTAAATGCATTTTTGGTGTAAATTTTACTATACAATTCAGTTGGAATTATGGGTGTTGCTAGGGTCCTACTAGCCAAGTAGACATCTCCTGTCTCCAAAACAAAGGACCTTTTTTAATAGGCTCCTTAATGGACAGATACACATTTTACAAGATGATGTACTGCTAGGCCAGTTCAGAAGTCATTGTTCGTGGAGACATCTGTTCCTCTAAAGTTGTCATATCTGGATCAACAAATGTCTGAACTTATTGACCTTGTTTTCTTTTTAAAAATAGAAGTCTGCTAATTTGAGCAGCATCCAGTACATAAATCACATGTAGTTCTATTTTGGTATTTTAAAACAAGATCTTTGTCCTGGGTACATACAGCTGTGTCTTTTGATGGCTCAGTTACAGTGATTAATAATGGTGCTTGTTACAAAGCAAGCACGTATATTCCTGGTCTCAATATAGCGCTGAATTAATATACAATGTAGGTTTATTCCGAGTTCAAGCTAAATTGACCACGTTGAGTTATAGACTAAAAAGAAAAGACAATGCTCTTTGTTTTATGTTTACTGCTGATGACAATGTATTAAAGTGTAAGTCTATCTACACATTTCCTAAATGTATCACTTAACTTGTAACATACCTTCTATCTATCACCTCCTGCAGAATATTAAAATATAATTTGTATACATCTGAATGTTCTTCCTGCAACATGGCTTTATAAATACAGACACTCTTTTGCATTAGCTAATTCTGTTTTTGAAATAACTCAAAAATGTATGTTGTGTTTAACATTAATTTACACAGTATTTAAATGTAAAGCCCATCAAAATACAAATTGTTTAATGAGAAGTGTTAAATCTAGTCAAATAATTTGTACAGTACCTCCTGTGTTGCTTCCACTCTGTCCCATGAGTCCAGGCTTGAGTAAATGTCCTGCATTTCTGCTGCATCTATTCCATGGTCTGTATGCCTTCCTCATAGCTGCTGTTGTTATCATGTGTCCTGTACCTATAGTAGAGCACACTTATCCTAATGGTCCGCTACTGTTGCTGTTGCCCTTCAAATGTCACTTGTTTATTATTCTGATAACACTATGGATGGAGGGCATTGGGGATCTTCAAGAGAGTTCACATGTTTATGTTTTTCCTTGCAAGAGAGGCATTTCAAAGTACGGGTTGGAATGAAGAGGAGGCAAGCCAGAGATTGCTGGATCACTTCGTTGTTTTGGTTAGGGGTGGGGGATACAAACATGCCTCTTCTCTATGCTGCAAGGTCCCTTGAGAAGGCACTGGATTCAAAAAGGTTTGTATTTATTCAACCCTGTGATTAAAGTCTGGGTTGCACCCATAACCGATTCCCCATATCATTCTTTGAATGCAAGTCCCAAAGAATAATATATGATGCCAATCTTGAAGACGGAAAGTGAAAAAGCACACCCTGAATATATAGGCTTCCAAGATACTCCTAATGGTGAAGGTCTGGTCTGGTACTAACTGTAGTCATATACCACTGTTAGAATTCAACCACGCTTACTGTTCACTTCTCTTGACACAGCAGGACCATCTGAATCATTAGGCCTCAAGAATCTTGCTAGAATCTTTGACATCAAGATGCCTTGGTCCCCAGCTACCTACCCGGTTAACAACAGGAAAAGGCATATTCGATCTGTGGCAGAAAAATACACTAAACTGACACTGTGCTGATGTCATAACGGAACATTTCGGAGTATTTTTATATGAACTGTTGTTACTGGAGTTTGCCTGCACCTTCTCCCACCAAAGGAGTGTCTATACCAGACTAGACCGCCTGCTTCTAACCCATATGCAGAAACTCATTTTCAGTGGCTTCACAACTGGGGGAGACACACGCAGCCCACCAACAAATATCCCAAAAGGGAGACAGGCAGCAAGGGCAGAGAGAGTGTTTACATACAGCTGTGCAGAAATAGTTTTAGAATCCAGAATAGTATCCCTGTCAGTAAACTGTGCTCCCAACCACTGATTTTATATAGTTCTACAGAAAGAACCTCATACAGAAAAGTCACTATGGTACATTTAGTTGGTTACCTTAACAATGTACTTTGTAACAGTACATCCTAGAGGTATGGCTTCAAAGGACCATCCAGGTCGATGTAGTGCCACTCTGCCCACCGACAACACAAATCACCTCCTCTCTGGGAGCTTTCCATCATACCTAATGGTACCAAAACTGCAGGCTTACCCATCACGTGGTCATTATTTTGGTTCTCCGGGAACTAAACCTGCCTTCAAGGTCTAATGCAGGGTTTGTAAGTTGGCATACCCACACAACTTTATGGGCATGCATGCACATGGCAACTAATCAGTGTTTAATCCACTCCACCACCCTTTAGCATGGCTGCAGTCCTAAGTCCTGGACAAAGTGATGGATGTTGTTTTGCACTGTCTGAGGCTAATATATGTCCATGGACCTAAAGTGAAATTCCACCAGGTTCTGAAGCTTTGCTTCATGCCCCTGCATGCTCCATCCCCTCACATTTCTGTGATTCAATTCCAGATTTGTGTCCCCATTCAAACATATCTTGTGTATCAGTGTACCCCTATAACCAGCTATTTAGTGTATATCAGTGTGTTTAGTGTTGCTATGAAAATTTACACTGCCACAGTTATGTTTAAAACACAAGCAGATGACTGCTTTATGCATGCTCTATTGTATTAGTATGTGAAATCTCTTCCTCTGTTTTGCTTGATACATTTTTTACATTCTCCAAGGTTTCAAAATATTTCATCTCAATGCTGTTGACAAAGAGGGGCATTGTTCACTAATTGCAAATACAGATTTATCTTGCCTTACAATTCCTAAGGCAGCACCAGTAACAGAAGGAGAACATGATTATAACAAAAGTAATAGAATTAGGCACATTAGTGTGTTAGAAGGGTCCACTGAATCCACCCACCCTGTAATATGACACACAACATCCAATGATGTGCATATTGTGAGTCTTTACCTAGCCAATTTAAAAGCTTTATTTTCTTGTTCATATTTGACTTCTATAACATACATCTGTTGGATCTCTGGGAGTAGTTTTCTAAAGTTTACAAAATGATATGACACCATGACACCTTATCAATAAAATCACCATTTGTTATATATTTCAATTAATGTTATATCAGACCCCTTCAGGCCAATAAATGGCATGAAGCTAAGTCAATGTGATAAGAAAGATTCTTAGAGCATGTTCAATATAGTCTTTGGGGTGCATACAACAAAGTTAAATGGAACATATGAGTGCCATTCAGCATCACACCCCTTCCGGGCTCTTCTCAGCATACGCTTCCTGCAACAGTGATTATATGACCAGTTTCCCTCTTTTCCATACATTGAACTTGTGGAGGTTCTCTGGACCATTGAGTCCAATCGACACCTAGGCCAATCCACAGATCTGGCTTAAGTTCTGGCATGTTTAGTGCATAGTAGTTTTCCTCTCCTGTAATTAGCATTTGCCAGTTTTCTCAGGGAATGAACCAGTAACACACTCACATTGATGACATTCCGATAGTCAGTTTATAGGTTGGGGCCCATAAACTTTGAAAAGACTTATGTATGCTGAAAGAGAAAACTCCTTCTTCAAGTTTGTATTTTGAGCTTCCATACTTTAATTGTCGTCTTCATGACCGCAGCTGGGCTGGGACTGTGTGTCTTCCTTTAGTCCTTCAGGCTGTGACTTATAGTAGATGTATCTGAAATAGATCTTAGCTGATCATTCAGATAGTCTTGTGCCTCTTTGCCGGTGAAGTCCCAATCCATATTCTTTCCCACATCTATGACATTGAAAACAAGACTCATTAAAATGTTCTCTGTGATACTTATCACAGCCTCTATTATCTTCAAATCCCCTAGACTTGCATCTATCTCTGTGAGCTCGGATCCAGTTACTAAACCTAGTATTTTCCCCTAACTTACCCAACCTCTCTCAATTTTTGTTTCCCTTATAAATAGATCAGGCAGAGACCACTGAATTAAGGCTGCCCCAGACTCAGATTTCCAGGCTCAATCAATTCCATTTTTTAACTGGCAGCATGTCGTTTTGCCATGCCAGACACAAATGTTGAGCAATTGGGTTAATTAGAAGCCCTTTTGAAGTAGAGAATCGGTCGACTGAAAGGCATTGTGCCACACATGGTTTTTAAAATTGTTCCCTTTGGTGGATCTATTTCATTGTGCACATTTTGATTCCATGGCATTTGTGGGTGCACTACACTTGCCTCAATATACTCTACTGGTTTATAAACAAAGAACAATATTTTCTGTTCTATCGTACATATCAAAGTTTTTCTTTAACACACTTTGAGTCTTTCTTGCAAGCAACGTCTCTCAAAGTGTAACTGGATAGGTTGCTCTATAATAAAATTGGAACACTGGCTTGCTGCTGTTTGGCTTCCATGGGCAGGCAAATAAATTCCAGGTGCTATTGCTATATCTACTCCATCATTCAATGTCCAGTCGAACTACTGCTCCCCCCTAAATCTCTTAATCAAACATACTGGTTCTCTCCAGATTGTTCTTATTCTGGTAACTATCCAAAGTATGATCCTGCTCTGCACATACATACTGCAAATGCACATATTTACAGCAATGTTCTATTACATTAGTTTTCTGGGCTGGTCTTGGCATATCAAGTTTTTCTATTTTTGACACTGCTTGCATTGGCTTAGCGTCAGGCATCTTAATTCATTTGGAGGATGGTTTGACCGTTGCCCATTTTGAATCTGGCTCTGCCTTGACCAACATCTATTTCTCACCCATTCCACAGAGACACACTCTGGCAATGAGTTATAAACAGAGGGAATATGACCAAATGCACAATGGTTTACATTCAGCATCAGCCCAATATAGCAATTGATGTCACAGTCCCAGAAATGTTACCCACATGTCTCACCCTGCCAGGTAACTAAGTTCCTGGGCTTCTACTATGGCCAATTCTTAACCTTGTCTGTGGTCATGTGCTGTTGAGCAACCACCCTTTTCCAATCTTTATTTTTTTTTTACATGTTTTAATGGTTAAATGAAAAACATTTTTTTAACCTTTAACATAGTTTGAATCCTCTTAAACGGAACATAGCATAAATCCAAATCAAGTCATTTCTTTAGAGAAGCCACCCATTCTTCCATATGGGAATTTAGGAATTCAGGAATTTGGGGTCCTCAAGGTTTATATCCTACTAGATGTTCCAGGCAGGTCAGGTCATTTAGCTCCTTTTTTTCCTAGCCATCAATAGTTCTTTGATCTGTTTGTGAGGTGTTTGTCTCCAGAATTTGCTCTATGAACTTGAGTACGTCAAGTGTTTTTCTGAGCTTCTCCACTGTTATCAGCCTTTCCCAATATTCCTCTTCCATGCTTGAATTAATTAATGAGACATATTTTCCCAAGCACTGATTTCTTTGAGCTGCTAGTTTTGGGCAGGACAGTGCCAAATGCCTGGTTGTTTCAATAATATTGGCTTTTCCACAATATCGACATCTTGCATCTGTAAGCGGAATCTGTTTTCTTTGGAGTTGCACCTCTTTAGTTAGTAGGATGTTTAGTCTACATCGCATCAGCAGATCCCTATAATGGGACGATGGAAACTTCCTCAGGTAGGGTGGTGGATAATTCAGTGTTTTACTTTCCCAGATTATATTATGACACAATTTATTAGCTTGCTTTAGAATGCTCGTTTCATCCCAATCATTTTCTTGAAGAATTTTCTTTGCTTTATTGGGGTTTTTCTTAATATCTCTTCTTTTATGTTATAGTGTAATAGGATCGTCTGGCATTTCACTTTCCACAGTTGGAGGGTTTTGTCCCTTTTCTCCATCGTTGTTTTAGCCAAGGTCTCAAAAGGGGGTGGAGGAGATTCCAGAATACATTTCCTGTAGAAAGAGATAGTCTTCCACAGAACTGTTGATCTTAAGGATTGTGAGTTCCTGCCTTATTGTCGATATTGCCAAACAGTTGGGGAGTCTTAATATCTTCCGCCAAAAGAAGGCTTTGACTACATCCCAGGTTTCCCACTGAAGATTGAGCAGGCATTCCGCTCCATAGGTCAGGACCGCCACAACTTTCTGTTTATAAAATGTCAATATTGGCATCATTGAGTATGTCCCGTATCTTCGATGGAGCGCTCTGCCTTGGTATGTCAACTTTAACAGTTTTTCTCTAATTAGAATGTATTGACCATATTCATTTACATTTGTGTTTATTCTTATTCCCAGGTAGATCGTAGTATCAACTATGTCCAATTTTTGGTTGTCAATTGACCATGCAAAGTTCTTTCTTTTTGATTTTTGCCCCCTAGCTGATTTCATTATTAGAATAACAGATTTCTTTATATTTGCCTTCATTTAATTTCTGTCCAAATAATGTTTAAATTCTGTAATGCGTCATGGAAGGCCTATGGCCATTTGGTCAATAAAGACTACATCATCCGCATAGAGGATCCAAGACAGCTCCTCATCATTAATTGTCGGTGGAAAAGCTCTGATCTTGCTCTGGGACTCAACCATGTCTGCCAAGTATAAAATGAATAAGAATGATGCCAGGGCACAACCTTGCTTGATTCCATTGTACGTAGGGATCTTTTCGGTAGTTGTTCCTCCTTTTGTAGTTATGATTTGAATTGATGTTCATGTGTACAGTTCCTGAATTGCTTCCATGAGGTCTCTTGGGCAATTCCAGTTCTTCAATTTTGTCCAGAGAAGGTCTCTACTGACTCCATCGAAAGCGTGCTCTAGATCAATAAAGCCCAGGTATACATTTGTTTTTGTTCCGAGGGCCCGGAGCTTTAATATATTCAGGATGAACAAATTCAGGTAAATGCCCTGTACATCACTCAGCTGAGCTACACAGTGGAGTTGGTAGGTGCGAGAGACAGAGAGCATAGGTGGCAGTGGTGGCCACTGGTGGCCAGTGCGTGGAGTGGGCTTTGGCAACCTAGCTAAGGATTGGAAACTACCACTAATCCATTAATGAAGGTGGTTCAGGAGGTAGTAAAGCAAGACAAAGTATGGTGTTTCCAGCAAAGCTGATGATGAGATAAAGACGATTTGGCCAACTCCTGTGGAAACTAATGTGTGAGTTCTGCTTCTGACACCTCAGGGATTCTATCTCCATGTAGGGGCCTAACTTTGTGGTTTGGCCCATGGATGGGCTGGGAGAGAAGCCAGATTTTGTCCGCTGATTAATATTGGTGGCTTCATAGACCTGATGACCTTGGTGAGTTACTTCATCCTAATAGGGCCTGAGTCATTGAAATGCTGCTGGTTTTCAAGAAACAAGGTAAGCAGGATAAGCTTGATAAATTCCCAGTGCCAAATAAAGTGGCTACACTGGACCACTTGCGAAGGCTGTTTGGACCACTTACGAAGGCTGTTTGGCGTTTGTCCAATAAACCTTCATTTATTGCCCATTTTTTTAGGTTCCTTAGAAGAATTGAGGCAAAGATTTTTCTTATAGAGTCCAAGAGGGCAATTGGCCTATAATTCTTCGGGTCTTCACAATCGCCTTTTTTGAATATTGGTACAACCAACGCCTCCTTCCATGATGACGGGATGGTCCGAGTTTTCTTTATTTGATTAAAGAGTTGTAAAATGAAGCTAGCCCAAGCATCCCCATTTTCTTTGAGCAGATGGTTTGATATGCCATCAGGTCCGGCAGCTCTTGAGGAGCTGAGCTTTTTGATTTTGCCCAGGATATCGTCGTAGTCACATTCAATTTGCCAGGGCGTTTTTTTTTTCTTTGAGTTTGGGTTTATTTCTACTACTGAACTCTGCTTAAAGAGGTTAGTGTAGTACTTAACCCAAATCTCTTTTGAGACTTGAGAAATGGTTAGGGCTGGTTGGAAGTCTTCGCCTTTGTTAATAATCTCCCATAAACTGCGTGCATTTGCTGTTTGGATTGCTGCTAACATCTTCTCCGCATCACATTGAGCTCGCCAGGCCTTCGATGAAATCAGCCAGTTTTTATAGGGTTGTTTGCATTTCTGCATTAATTCCACTTTGTTAGACAGCAGGCTGTGTTTTAAGCCTCTTAATGTGGCACGATGTTTCTTTCTCCTAGCCACCAATTCCGCATTATACGCGTGTTTCCTTGATTTCGAGGGATTTTTAGTTCCATTACAATGGACTTCATACTGTTTTAGAAGCCATTTGCATTCTACTTCTTCTAGATTTTTTTTGATATGGCGATTGAAACCATCCGCTAGTTTAGTAATAGCCTGAGGCTTTATTCGAAGCCGATTTCTACCCCATGTCCCTTCTAGAGGGGGTAAGGAGGTGTTTGATCCGCCACCAGGCTCCCAATTAAATTTAATCTCTAGCAGAGCATGCTCACTAGCCTTTTGTTTCTTGACTCTCAAGGAATTTATCCATCTTTGGGTGTTCCCAGCTATAAAACAGTAATCTAAGACCACGCAGCTTATGTTATTGGACCATGTGTAGGTTCCTTCAAGGTCTCCTTTCGTCTGGCCATTTAAGATTTTCATTTCTCTTATTTCCATTTCTTCTGTCCAACGTTTTGTGTTTCCCTCCAGCTGAGAGTTTAGTTTTGGTTTCCCTTCCTTATCAAGTAACTTTAAATTCAAATCTCCACAGAGGAGAATAAATTGATTTTTTTCCTTTATCATGGATTCATCTATGGCGTCTATAATGTCAGACAAATATGTTTCATTTACATAGTCTGTTTGGCTCCAATAAGTATTAATTACAAGGATTCCAATTTCCTGGGATTTTGTCTTTTTCTTTATCTTTAGGATCTGGACGTACGGATTTGGAGTGCAATGACTCAGAACTTGAAGGTCACTCTCACCTTTTACTAGTGCCAGCAGACCAGCGCACGGTCTACCAGTAGGCCTTTCTTTGCTGGGTTCATGTACACCTCATAGCCTTCACATATAGGAACCGTTCTTATCCAGGATTCCTGCAGACATATTATTTCATATTTCCCCAGAAATGCACTATCCCCTGAGTAAAGATGGCTAAAACCCTTGGTGTTCCATGAGGCCAGTAGGGCCTTTCCCCTTCCTGCCTCCTTTTTGGCCTATTGTTTCTTTTTCTCTGGTTTTAGGTCATGATCTCCTTTTTTTGCCCTAGATTGCAGCTTCTTTGTGTTATTGCTTTTGAATTGGAGTTGTCCACTGTAAAGCTCAGTGCTACCTTTGGACTATTGGCCAATGGTCTGAACTCGTCTCTCCTTCTCTGAGTTTCCTTCTGCCTTTGCTTTGGGTATTCTCGGTCACTTTCGGCATAATGTTTAGTTCATTTAGTTATCGTAGCAGATTTAGGTGGTGGAGCCTCTTTCCCAGTGGTACGATGTACGAACCTTTTTTCTCTGTTCCTTTCCCCAGACCTGGTTTTAATATATTCTCTTTCTGGGGTTTTGTGATAATCTCTTTTAGGTTCAACATTAGGTACTTTCAGCCTAGGCTTATAACTTTCATGTGTTGATTGATCAATAGTCGCCTTTCTTCTACTTCTTTCAACTGACTTGACTTCTGATAATCTAAAACCGGCGTCTTCCAGCCTTTCCTTACCTTTCATCATTTTAGCTTTTATCCTTTGTGATCTTAGATGGAGTATTATCACGTCTGGCCTCTTCTCATCTGGAAATTCGACTAACAAGATGTCGTTTGATGAGATCTTTCTAAGTGTTGTCAGTTGGTTTAGAATGGTCATCACGTTTTTTCTATTCAAAATTATTCTTTTTGAGTCTTTTGCCACTCTTTCCAGTTTAAGATTGTACATCTGACGGATGGCCTTTTTTCCATCGGCGGCTTCAGGTTTCCGATCTTTGCTCCGTTGTTTTTTATTATTTGTTTGCGGCTTCAGTTTGTCTCTAGGATCCTTTCCTCTGGTCGTTCTCAATGATTGCGGCCTCGACCCTCTATGTTCTTCTAGACTTTTCCAAAAGTCTGATTTTGAATATTCCATTCCTTCTTTCTTTTCTTCACTCCGAGGGCGTCTCCTGAATTTATCGGTCTTCATTTCCTAAATTTGTTTGCTGACCCTCTCCGAACTATTATGTTGTTCTTCGCCTTTTGTCTTTTTTTCCAGTTCATAGTGGTGTAGCTGGTTGTCAATATTTTGCCAATCTGATGGGCATATAGTTAACCAACGTTCATCCTCCTGGTTCTCTTCTATCATTTCAATTAAATCGCTTAGATACCCATCTGACTCTGACTCACTCTCTATTTCAATGGTTGCCGGGTTCTTTCGGGTTTCATTTTCGTTTGCGATATTACCTATTTTCATTTCCAGTCTTGGTTTCTTTGCTGGGCGTCTTTGCTCTTCTCCCTCTGGCATTTTGATGTTTCTTAGGAAGGCACTTGAGCCACATTCCTTCCTTTTTGTTACTTGGCTCTTAGGTTTTTATTTAGATTTATTTTGTGATTCTTTTGGAGCTGTCTTTAAGCGTGCTAGTGATGCTTTTTTGCTCTCCTTTGGGGCGTCTGGAAATATTGCGTAACTTGATTTAGGGCTATCACTGTTACTCTTCTTCTCTACTAATTTTTGAGGGTGCTCAAGGGGCTGAGTTTCATTTCCCTCTTGATTTGATTTAGGTTTACTGAGACTCCTGCCAAGTACCAAGGGGCCTCCTTTAGTCAATCTCTGGTTTGTTTCCCCTGACAGTACCAATCTTTGGCCCTCAGGGTCTCCCATTTCCTCTGTTTTGTCTCTTCATTCACCGGTCCTCTGACCTTTAGAAGGATTTTGTTGAGAGGTCTTTCGTAGCCACTTATGCTCTTCTAGCATTGCCTCCATAAGTAGTTGCTTATCATTGGAGTCTCAGCGTGCCATGTCACTTAACCTGTCTTGCCATTTGTTTGACTTGTCCGCTTCCCTATCCATTCTTTGCTCTAATCTTTTCAGAACCCCTTCGATTTCTTTTGTCTGTTCCCTTGTTTTGGAATTTACCGCATTAACCGTTTGCAGGGATTCATTGATGTTTTCATAGAGCTTAAGGAATGGAGCAATTGCAATATTCAGGGCCGCCATCACCACATTTTGTGTATGCACAAAGTCATCCATTCTCCCCTTACTACACAGCTCTCTTATTTTCTCCAAAGAGTTTTCGTCGATGCTCATTTCCGATTTCTCTCTTGGCCCCTGAGTAATGTCCTCACTTATCCTATTGATATATTTATTTGCCGCGGTGTAGATGTCTCTTTCTCTTTTCCTCCCAGGTCTTTGACTAGCTCCTTCAAAAGGGTCCTCCACATCGAGGGCATCTATTTTTTCCTTGATGAAGGATAGGCTTTTCCTTTTTTCACAGGTGATTTTCCCAGTTAAGTTGGAAATGTCCTGAATAAGTTTCTCTGCCAGGCTGGAGTTGCTTTGTTGTACTTTTTCTGTGATCTTTCCTTCATCTCAAGCCTTCCAATTTGGAGTGCCCGGTGATGCCATCTAGTTATTTCCCACCCTCAGGGGGTAGTCTAACTCTGTTATTTGATCGTTCCTTGATTTTTTTGTATTCTTTGGGATGTGAATCTCAGCTGATTTGTCTGTGTCTGCCCAAAAATACTCATCCTGCCAGGTTGATAACTCCTTTTCACTGATCTCTCCTATTCGAGTTTCATAAGCATCCCCTTCCTGGATCTGGTCCATCTGCTGCTCCGCCTCCTTCAAGACCCGCAGTTGTAAGCTACTGGGGCTCGGAGGGCCTGATGTCTCACATGGCCTTATCAGGGGTACCAGTATAGATGGGTCAATATCAACGTTTGCTATGCCCCTTTCTCCAGCATTTTTTATTGGGCTTGTGCTGTTTTCCTCATTTGCAGATGGTATTGGAGAATCAGATGTCTTCGCCCGGACTAAGAGATTTTCTTTCGAGTTTACCTCGGCTTCTTGGATCAAATCAGCCTTATGATTGTCTATTTCCAAGGATTTTAAAATCGGCCCTGTTGCCGATAAAATGCAAGTAACAGGGTATTCCCCCCCTTCATTGATTTTGGATTGATTGTTCTAATTATCTGAACTTCCTCGCCCCTTAGATTAATGGAGGGGAGTGCCTTATACGATGTCTGTATTGGATCTGACATACTTAATGGAGGGGCAGCCTCCTCCTCAACGTTCTGTCTGGTCTCCTGTTCCAGGTTTGAGGGCCTGGGCTGAGGTAGTGGGGGGGATTTCCAGATCTTCTAAGGTCTCCGTTGGAATGTTGGACCCCCTTTCTGATGTTATGGAGTCATCCCTTATGCCGGACGCCCTCTGTGGGGTCCCCGAAATCGGTACCTGTGAAAGAGGTACCTCCTGCACCTCGCCTCCTCCCCTGAGAGTTTCTCTCCTCGTTATTGTGGGTCTAATCACGCCCCCAGATTCCATATCCTCTTCGGTAATCACCTCCCTCTCGGGTGGGCTAGATGACATTGATATACTTGATTGTTCCTGGGTAGGGGGAGTGTGCTGATCTGGCTCCACAGGGAGTCTATCTTTCATGAAGGGGAGTCGTGTTTGCTTTAAAGTGAGCAAATGTTTACTTTTAGTTATTCTGAGTGGTGAAACTGACATTTGGAGGGTGGGGTGGGAGGCTAACCTCTGTCTTACCTGTAGCCGTGTTTTCGCCGTTGGCTCCACCCCCGACTCTGTTGGATCACTTGTCAGTCGTCCCATTGAGGTCCGGTCGTGCAGCTCCTCCAAGTTTGTAAGTGTAATTGGATCTTTGGACACAGTAGAGTTTCCTCTTGATGTGCAGTAATCCCTAATTTCTCAGGGGTTCCCTTTTGGTTCTGTGAGTCTGCGTCTCAGCAAAGCAGCAACCGCCAAACAGCCAGGTAATCACTGGCTCGCCCTTAACACGCTCGGGCTTTACGCCGCACGGGCGGCTGGGGGCTCCTTTTAGCCCGCACTTCCTGATGGAGGTGGGGCTTAGATCCGCTTCGGTCCTCATCCTGGAAAAAAGGCTGCAGACGCCAGCAGCAACAGCCAAACAGCCAGGTAATCACTGGCTCGCCCTTAACACGCTCGGGCTTTATAGTCAACATTCCTGACACAAGACTATTGAAATATTGTTCCTCTCCAGAATGCAGATAAGCAAAAATAGAATTATAACACTAAATGACAGGCAAATGAAAGATGGCATCACTGTCTGCAGTAATGTATGGTGGTGCTGCATTGCTTCATTGCATGACAGGTGTCGACATGGATATATTCCTGCATAGAACAGCAGTACCCATTGTTAATAAAACCTCAATGGGTGCAATCCAGCGCTTCTTCCTCTTATGTTTCTTTATGTGCACCCACTACCCAGGCTGGAAAGTGTGTCAGACTGTAGTTGGGCTCTTGGTTAAAGCTTCATGTACCTGTTGATAGAAAGAACAAACAGTTTTCACTAAGTCTTTGCAGTATTTAAACAGTGTGTCATCCTCAAACATTGGTGTACCATTGAGTATATGGTAGGGACGTAGCACTGTTAGTCTACTGGCAGTTTTCTTCATATTCATTAAATATTACGGTATTGTGTCTGCCCACTTCAGGCAGGTCTCCAAAAATATCTTGGTTATTTTTCCTTTGAGGATGCTCTTTTGGTATTCGACTAACACTGATGACTGTGGTTGGTATGGACAGTGGAGCATCTGTTGTATACTCAGTATCTTGGATAGCTTCTGTTTCCCATGAAATGGGTTCTTCTATCACTGTTGATACCCACTTCCCAAACCTGAGAATAAAGGGGGCGCTGGCAGACTCTGCACAAGAAGGCAGCACAAATCCACTGCTCAATGAAGCATAGGCATAAATCCTAATATCTCATCCTTAGTAAGTGCTATGTTTGAATGAAGAACACAGGGGAAGGTGGTGGATGTTCACCTGTATGGGCTGAGTGAAGGTGTTAGGAGAAGTGCTCTACAAAACCCTGTGACAGGTAAATGTGTGCTTATCGGGTCAGGAGATACCTCATACATGTGCTGAGGTTGGTGTCACCGGGTAGGTAGGACATAACAATGCCAGCTTGCACGGCTTTGAGGGTGGTCGATACTTACAATTTTTGATTGGGAACTTCCTCAGGTAGGGTGGTGGATAATTCAGTGTTTTACTTTCCCAGATTATATTATGACACAATTTATTAGCTTGCTTTAGAATGCTCGTTTCATCCCAATCATTTTCTTGAAGAATTTTCTTTGCTTTATTGGGGTTTTTCTTAATATCTCTTCTTTTATGTTATAGTGTAATAGGATCGTCTGGCATTTCACTTTCCACAGTTGGAGGGTTTTGTCCCTTTTCTCCATCGTTGTTTTAGCCAAGGTCTCAAAAGGGGGTGGAGGAGATTCCAGAATACATTTCCTGTAGAAAGAGATAGTCTTCCACAGAACTGTTGATCTTAAGGATTGTGAGTTCCTGCCTTATTGTCGATATTGCCAAACAGTTGGGGAGTCTTAATATCTTCCGCCAAAAGAAGGCTTTGACTACATCCCAGGTTTCCCACTGAAGATTGAGCAGGCATTCCGCTCCATAGGTCAGGACCGCCACAACTTTCTGTTTATAAAATGTCAATATTGGCATCATTGAGTATGTCCCGTATCTTCGATGGAGCGCTCTGCCTTGGTATGTCAACTTTAACAGTTTTTCTCTAATTAGAATGTATTGACCATATTCATTTACATTTGTGTTTATTCTTATTCCCAGGTAGATCGTAGTATCAACTATGTCCAATTTTTGGTTGTCAATTGACCATGCAAAGTTCTTTCTTTTTGATTTTTGCCCCCTAGCTGATTTCATTATTAGAATAACAGATTTCTTTATATTTGCCTTCATTTAATTTCTGTCCAAATAATGTTTAAATTCTGTAATGCGTCATGGAAGGCCTATGGCCATTTGGTCAATAAAGACTACATCATCCGCATAGAGGATCCAAGACAGCTCCTCATCATTAATTGTCGGTGGAAAAGCTCTGATCTTGCTCTGGGACTCAACCATGTCTGCCAAGTATAAAATGAATAAGAATGATGCCAGGGCACAACCTTGCTTGATTCCATTGTACGTAGGGATCTTTTCGGTAGTTGTTCCTCCTTTTGTAGTTATGATTTGAATTGATGTTCATGTGTACAGTTCCTGAATTGCTTCCATGAGGTCTCTTGGGCAATTCCAGTTCTTCAATTTTGTCCAGAGAAGGTCTCTACTGACTCCATCGAAAGCGTGCTCTAGATCAATAAAGCCCAGGTATACATTTGTTTTTGTTCCGAGGGCCCGGAGCTTTAATATATTCAGGATGAACAAATTCAGGTAAATGCCCTGTACATCACTCAGCTGAGCTACACAGTGGAGTTGGTAGGTGCGAGAGACAGAGAGCATAGGTGGCAGTGGTGGCCACTGGTGGCCAGTGCGTGGAGTGGGCTTTGGCAACCTAGCTAAGGATTGGAAACTACCACTAATCCATTAATGAAGGTGGTTCAGGAGGTAGTAAAGCAAGACAAAGTATGGTGTTTCCAGCAAAGCTGATGATGAGATAAAGACGATTTGGCCAACTCCTGTGGAAACTAATGTGTGAGTTCTGCTTCTGACACCTCAGGGATTCTATCTCCATGTAGGGGCCTAACTTTGTGGTTTGGCCCATGGATGGGCTGGGAGAGAAGCCAGATTTTGTCCGCTGATTAATATTGGTGGCTTCATAGACCTGATGACCTTGGTGAGTTACTTCATCCTAATAGGGCCTGAGTCATTGAAATGCTGCTGGTTTTCAAGAAACAAGGTAAGCAGGATAAGCTTGATAAATTCCCAGTGCCAAATAAAGTGGCTACACTGGACCACTTGCGAAGGCTGTTTGGACCACTTACGAAGGCTGTTTGGCGTTTGTCCAATAAACCTTCATTTATTGCCCATTTTTTTAGGTTCCTTAGAAGAATTGAGGCAAAGATTTTTCTTATAGAGTCCAAGAGGGCAATTGGCCTATAATTCTTCGGGTCTTCACAATCGCCTTTTTTGAATATTGGTACAACCAACGCCTCCTTCCATGATGACGGGATGGTCCGAGTTTTCTTTATTTGATTAAAGAGTTGTAAAATGAAGCTAGCCCAAGCATCCCCATTTTCTTTGAGCAGATGGTTTGATATGCCATCAGGTCCGGCAGCTCTTGAGGAGCTGAGCTTTTTGATTTTGCCCAGGATATCGTCGTAGTCACATTCAATTTGCCAGGGCGTTTTTTTTTTCTTTGAGTTTGGGTTTATTTCTACTACTGAACTCTGCTTAAAGAGGTTAGTGTAGTACTTAACCCAAATCTCTTTTGAGACTTGAGAAATGGTTAGGGCTGGTTGGAAGTCTTCGCCTTTGTTAATAATCTCCCATAAACTGCGTGCATTTGCTGTTTGGATTGCTGCTAACATCTTCTCCGCATCACATTGAGCTCGCCAGGCCTTCGATGAAATCAGCCAGTTTTTATAGGGTTGTTTGCATTTCTGCATTAATTCCACTTTGTTAGACAGCAGGCTGTGTTTTAAGCCTCTTAATGTGGCACGATGTTTCTTTCTCCTAGCCACCAATTCCGCATTATACGCGTGTTTCCTTGATTTCGAGGGATTTTTAGTTCCATTACAATGGACTTCATACTGTTTTAGAAGCCATTTGCATTCTACTTCTTCTAGATTTTTTTTGATATGGCGATTGAAACCATCCGCTAGTTTAGTAATAGCCTGAGGCTTTATTCAAAGCCGATTTCTACCCCATGTCCCTTCTAGAGGGGGTAAGGAGGTGTTTGATCCGCCACCAGGCTCCCAATTAAATTTAATCTCTAGCAGAGCATGCTCACTAGCCTTTTGTTTCTTGACTCTCAAGGAATTTATCCATCTTTGGGTGTTCCCAGCTATAAAACAGTAATCTAAGACCACGCAGCTTATGTTATTGGACCATGTGTAGGTTCCTTCAAGGTCTCCTTTCGTCTGGCCATTTAAGATTTTCATTTCTCTTATTTCCATTTCTTCTGTCCAACGTTTTGTGTTTCCCTCCAGCTGAGAGTTTAGTTTTGGTTTCCCTTCCTTATCAAGTAACTTTAAATTCAAATCTCCACAGAGGAGAATAAATTGATTTTTTTCCTTTATCATGGATTCATCTATGGCGTCCATAATGTCAGACAAATATGTTTCATTTACATAGTCTGTTTGGCTCCAATAAGTATTAATTACAAGGATTCCAATTTCCTGGGATTTTGTCTTTTTCTTTATCTTTAGGATCTGGACGTACGGATTTGGAGTGCAATGACTCAGAACTTGAAGGTCACTCTCACCTTTTACTAGTGCCAGCAGACCAGCGCACGGTCTACCAGTAGGCCTTTCTTTGCTGGGTTCATGTACACCTCATAGCCTTCACATATAGGAACCGTTCTTATCCAGGATTCCTGCAGACATATTATTTCATATTTCCCCAGAAATGCACTATCCCCTGAGTAAAGATGGCTAAAACCCTTGGTGTTCCATGAGGCCAGTAGGGCCTTTCCCCTTCCTGCCTCCTTTTTGGCCTATTGTTTCTTTTTCTCTGGTTTTAGGTCATGATCTCCTTTTTTTGCCCTAGATTGCAGCTTCTTTGTGTTATTGCTTTTGAATTGGAGTTGTCCACTGTAAAGCTCAGTGCTACCTTTGGACTATTGGCCAATGGTCTGAACTCGTCTCTCCTTCTCTGAGTTTCCTTCTGCCTTTGCTTTGGGTATTCTCGGTCACTTTCGGCATAATGTTTAGTTCATTTAGTTATCGTAGCAGATTTAGGTGGTGGAGCCTCTTTCCCAGTGGTACGATGTACGAACCTTTTTTCTCTGTTCCTTTCCCCAGACCTGGTTTTAATATATTCTCTTTCTGGGGTTTTGTGATAATCTCTTTTAGGTTCAACATTAGGTACTTTCAGCCTAGGCTTATAACTTTCATGTGTTGATTGATCAATAGTCGCCTTTCTTCTACTTCTTTCAACTGACTTGACTTCTGATAATCTAAAACCGGCGTCTTCCAGCCTTTCCTTACCTTTCATCATTTTAGCTTTTATCCTTTGTGATCTTAGATGGAGTATTATCACGTCTGGCCTCTTCTCATCTGGAAATTCGACTAACAAGATGTCGTTTGATGAGATCTTTCTAAGTGTTGTCAGTTGGTTTAGAATGGTCATCACGTTTTTTCTATTCAAAATTATTCTTTTTGAGTCTTTTGCCACTCTTTCCAGTTTAAGATTGTACATCTGACGGATGGCCTTTTTTCCATCGGCGGCTTCAGGTTTCCGATCTTTGCTCCGTTGTTTTTTATTATTTGTTTGCGGCTTCAGTTTGTCTCTAGGATCCTTTCCTCTGGTCGTTCTCAATGATTGCGGCCTCGACCCTCTATGTTCTTCTAGACTTTTCCAAAAGTCTGATTTTGAATATTCCATTCCTTCTTTCTTTTCTTCACTCCGAGGGCGTCTCCTGAATTTATCGGTCTTCATTTCCTAAATTTGTTTGCTGACCCTCTCCGAACTATTATGTTGTTCTTCGCCTTTTGTCTTTTTTTCCAGTTCATAGTGGTGTAGCTGGTTGTCAATATTTTGCCAATCTGATGGGCATATAGTTAACCAACGTTCATCCTCCTGGTTCTCTTCTATCATTTCAATTAAATCGCTTAGATACCCATCTGACTCTGACTCACTCTCTATTTCAATGGTTGCCGGGTTCTTTCGGGTTTCATTTTCGTTTGCGAGATTACCTATTTTCATTTCCAGTCTTGGTTTCTTTGCTGGGCGTCTTTGCTCTTCTCCCTCTGGCATTTTGATGTTTCTTAGGAAGGCACTTGAGCCACATTCCTTCCTTTTTGTTACTTGGCTCTTAGGTTTTTATTTAGATTTATTTTGTGATTCTTTTGGAGCTGTCTTTAAGCGTGCTAGTGATGCTTTTTTGCTCTCCTTTGGGGCGTCTGGAAATATTGCGTAACTTGATTTAGGGCTATCACTGTTACTCTTCTTCTCTACTAATTTTTGAGGGTGCTCAAGGGGCTGAGTTTCATTTCCCTCTTGATTTGATTTAGGTTTACTGAGACTCCTGCCAAGTACCAAGGGGCCTCCTTTAGTCAATCTCTGGTTTGTTTCCCCTGACAGTACCAATCTTTGGCCCTCAGGGTCTCCCATTTCCTCTGTTTTGTCTCTTCATTCACCGGTCCTCTGACCTTTAGAAGGATTTTGTTGAGAGGTCTTTCGTAGCCACTTATGCTCTTCTAGCATTGCCTCCATAAGTAGTTGCTTATCATTGGAGTCTCAGCGTGCCATGTCACTTAACCTGTCTTGCCATTTGTTTGACTTGTCCGCTTCCCTATCCATTCTTTGCTCTAATCTTTTCAGAACCCCTTCGATTTCTTTTGTCTGTTCCCTTGTTTTGGAATTTACCGCATTAACCGTTTGCAGGGATTCATTGATGTTTTCATAGAGCTTAAGGAATGGAGCAATTGCAATATTCAGGGCCGCCATCACCACATTTTGTGTATGCACAAAGTCATCCATTCTCCCCTTACTACACAGCTCTCTTATTTTCTCCAAAGAGTTTTCGTCGATGCTCATTTCCGATTTCTCTCTTGGCCCCTGAGTAATGTCCTCACTTATCCTATTGATATATTTATTTGCCGCGGTGTAGATGTCTCTTTCTCTTTTCCTCCCAGGTCTTTGACTAGCTCCTTCAAAAGGGTCCTCCACATCGAGGGCATCTATTTTTTCCTTGATGAAGGATAGGCTTTTCCTTTTTTCACAGGTGATTTTCCCAGTTAAGTTGGAAATGTCCTGAATAAGTTTCTCTGCCAGGCTGGAGTTGCTTTGTTGTACTTTTTCTGTGATCTTTCCTTCATCTCAAGCCTTCCAATTTGGAGTGCCCGGTGATGCCATCTAGTTATTTCCCACCCTCAGGGGGTAGTCTAACTCTGTTATTTGATCGTTCCTTGATTTTTTTGTATTCTTTGGGATGTGAATCTCAGCTGATTTGTCTGTGTCTGCCCAAAAATACTCATCCTGCCAGGTTGATAACTCATTTTCACTGATCTCTCCTATTCGAGTTTCATAAGCATCCCCTTCCTGGATCTGGTCCATCTGCTGCTCCGCCTCCTTCAAGACCCGCAGTTGTAAGCTACTGGGGCTCGGAGGGCCTGATGTCTCACATGGCCTTATCAGGGGTACCAGTATAGATGGGTCAATATCAACGTTTGCTATGCCCCTTTCTCCAGCATTTTTTATTGGGCTTGTGCTGTTTTCCTCATTTGCAGATGGTATTGGAGAATCAGATGTCTTCGCCCGGACTAAGAGATTTTCTTTCGAGTTTACCTCGGCTTCTTGGATCAAATCAGCCTTATGATTGTCTATTTCCAAGGATTTTAAAATCGGCCCTGTTGCCGATAAAATGCAAGTAACAGGGTATTCCCCCCCTTCATTGATTTTGGATTGATTGTTCTAATTATCTGAACTTCCTCGCCCCTTAGATTAATGGAGGGGAGTGCCTTATACGATGTCTGTATTGGATCTGACATACTTAATGGAGGGGCAGCCTCCTCCTCAACGTTCTGTCTGGTCTCCTGTTCCAGGTTTGAGGGCCTGGGCTGAGGTAGTGGGGGGGATTTCCAGATCTTCTAAGGTCTCCGTTGGAATGTTGGACCCCCTTTCTGATGTTATGGAGTCATCCCTTATGCCGGACGCCCTCTGTGGGGTCCCCGAAATCGGTACCTGTGAAAGAGGTACCTCCTGCACCTCGCCTCCTCCCCTGAGAGTTTCTCTCCTCGTTATTGTGGGTCTAATCACGCCCCCAGATTCCATATCCTCTTCGGTAATCACCTCCCTCTCGGGTGGGCTAGATGACATTGATATACTTGATTGTTCCTGGGTAGGGGGAGTGTGCTGATCTGGCTCCACAGGGAGTCTATCTTTCATGAAGGGGAGTCGTGTTTGCTTTAAAGTGAGCAAATGTTTACTTTTAGTTATTCTGAGTGGTGAAACTGACATTTGGAGGGTGGGGTGGGAGGCTAACCTCTGTCTTACCTGTAGCCGTGTTTTCGCCGTTGGCTCCACCCCCGACTCTGTTGGATCACTTGTCAGTCGTCCCATTGAGGTCCGGTCGTGCAGCTCCTCCAAGTTTGTAAGTGTAATTGGATCTTTGGACACAGTAGAGTTTCCTCTTGATGTGCAGTAATCCCTAATTTCTCAGGGGTTCCCTTTTGGTTCTGTGAGTCTGCGTCTCAGCAAAGCAGCAACCGCCAAACAGCCAGGTAATCACTGGCTCGCCCTTAACACGCTCGGGCTTTACGCCGCACGGGCGGCTGGGGGCTCCTTTTAGCCCGCACTTCCTGATGGAGGTGGGGCTTAGATCCGCTTCGGTCCTCATCCTGGAAAAAAGGCTGCAGACGCCAGCAGCAACAGCCAAACAGCCAGGTAATCACTGGCTCGCCCTTAACACGCTCGGGCTTTATAGTCAACATTCCTGACACAAGACTATTGAAATATTGTTCCTCTCCAGAATGCAGATAAGCAAAAATAGAATTATAACACTAAATGACAGGCAAATGAAAGATGGCATCACTGTCTGCAGTAATGTATGGTGGTGCTGCATTGCTTCATTGCATGACAGGTGTCGACATGGATATATTCCTGCATAGAACAGCAGTACCCATTGTTAATAAAACCTCAATGGGTGCAATCCAGCGCTTCTTCCTCTTATGTTTCTTTATGTGCACCCACTACCCAGGCTGGAAAGTGTGTCAGACTGTAGTTGGGCTCTTGGTTAAAGCTTCATGTACCTGTTGATAGAAAGAACAAACAGTTTTCACTAAGTCTTTGCAGTATTTAAACAGTGTGTCATCCTCAAACATTGGTGTACCATTGAGTATATGGTAGGGACGTAGCACTGTTAGTCTACTGGCAGTTTTCTTCATATTCATTAAATATTACGGTATTGTGTCTGCCCACTTCAGGCAGGTCTCCAAAAATATCTTGGTTATTTTTCCTTTGAGGATGCTCTTTTGGTATTCGACTAACACTGATGACTGTGGTTGGTATGGACAGTGGAGCATCTGTTGTATACTCAGTATCTTGGATAGCTTCTGTTTCCCATGAAATGGGTTCTTCTATCACTGTTGATACCCACTTCCCAAACCTGAGAATAAAGGGGGCGCTGGCAGACTCTGCACAAGAAGGCAGCACAAATCCACTGCTCAATGAAGCATAGGCATAAATCCTAATATCTCATCCTTAGTAAGTGCTATGTTTGAATGAAGAACACAGGGGAAGGTGGTGGATGTTCACCTGTATGGGCTGAGTGAAGGTGTTAGGAGAAGTGCTCTACAAAACCCTGTGACAGGTAAATGTGTGCTTATCGGGTCAGGAGATACCTCATACATGTGCTGAGGTTGGTGTCACCGGGTAGGTAGGACATAACAATGCCAGCTTGCACGGCTTTGAGGGTGGTCGATACTTACAATTTTTGATTGGGGCCCACCCTGACCTGACTGTCCACTGCTGAGCATTGTCCCGTGAGATTGAGGTGCACCGTGGTGAGTTCAGAGGACTGCCTAGGAGATGGAGGGGGCAGGTAAATGCCCTGTACATCACTCAGCTGAGCTACACAGTGGAGTTGGTAGGTGCGAGAGACAGAGAGCATAGGTGGCAGTGGTGGCCACTGGTGGCCAGTGTGTGGAGTGGGCTTTGGCAACCTAGCTAAGAATTGGAAACTACCACTAGTCCATTAATGAAGGTGGTTCAGGAGGTAGTAAAGCAAGACAAAATATGGTGTTTCCAGCAAAGCTGATGATGAGATAAAGACAGTTTGGCCAACTCCTGTGGAAACTAATGTGTGAGTTCTGCTTCTGACACCTCAGGGATTCTATCTCCATGTAGGGGCCTAACTTTGTGGTTTGGCCCATGGATGGGCTGGGAGAGAAGCCAGATTTTGTCTGCTGATTAATATTGGTGGCTTCATAGACCTGATGACCTTGGTGAGTTACTTCATCCTAATAGGGCCTGAGTCATTGAAATGCTGCTGGTTTTCAAGAAACAAGGTAAGCAGGATAAGCTTGATAAATTCCCAGTGCCAAATAAAGTGGCTACACTGGACCCTTCCAAAACATGGCAACTAGGTTTAAGATGCAGGAACTTGACATGGTGCATTAATGGTTGAGTGAAGGGCATACAGCACTCCCTTGATAGTCAAATGTATACTCTGACCGGAAGGTTGAGGCCACACTATCTAAATCATACAGCTGTGTGGTTGAATGACTGAGGCTGAAAAATGCATTAGTGATACAGAGAATATGCTCTGCAGGCTGGAAAGAGATAGCAGCTGTCAAATCTTAAAATTAGGAATTAGAATTGCAGTCCGGAGCAATAATATCAGGATTGTGTTCTTGCTGGAGCAGACTGTGAAGGGCTCGCCAGGACTGTTTTTGGAAAAACATTTGCCTAATTGACTTGATCATCTGGTCTTGTCAAACCATGTTATGGTTGAGAGCGCTCCCAAGTCTCCTGGTGTCCACCTGGCTCCTGGTATGCAGTCCCATGAAACCCCACATTTCTAATTACAGTGACCGTGATTTAATCTTAAAGGATGTTCAAAAGAGAAGGGCATCTTACGATTGCAGACTTCCAAAAGTGCCATTTTCTCAGACTTCATTCTGACAGTGCAAGCAGCCAGAAAGACTTATCATGATGTAAAATGGAAGTTATGTGAACATGGGTTATTCCCTGCCTGATTGAAAGCTTTACACCAGGACAAAGCTCTGTTCTTCAATTTGCCGGCAGTAGCACCACCTTTTTCGATAGCCATTTATTGTTGGCCACAGTGGGTCCTAAATCAAAGCCATTGTCATGATAATACATGATCAGCCAGCCAGGGAAGCCTGCATTGGCTCTATTAATTATGTTGATTGCTCATGTGTTAAGTGGGCTAGGTACAACGATTTTGCTTAGATTGCCTAAATGCTGTGAGTTTGTACTTTGCCTGACTGCCCCAGAAAAGTGAGTCTGGATGTTGGGGTTTCTGTTTGTATTTGTATTTTATTTATTTATAAAGCATTTATAAATACATTTATTTATTAAACCATTCAGTTTTCTGTCCATGAAAGCTTGTTGAGGAATGTGTGGAGTGGGATGCTGTTCACTGGTGGTTCAGGCCATTACCAGCGTGGGAGGTGGGAAAGTAAAGGTAATGCTTAACCATCATGGGTCTATCAGTGTCAGTGTGCGAAGTGTGAAGGTGGGACTAGGACTTCATATAATGTTCCTGGAGGGTAACACCTCTGGGATTGATAGCCAATGAGGTTATCTTCAACCTTCCGACAACTATCTGTACTGACATGAGCACTGCTAGGGTAGCATTGCACCACACATTTATTACTGCAGTGACGTGTAATGTGCAGTGTCTAAATAAGACAATTAAAGCTAGAAACGTATAATCGTATATAAAAAGACATGATGCTAAGGCGTGCATGCTACAGGAGACTCTCCCAATTAAAGGTTCTGTTAAATCATGCGGCTAGCAATGAGGGAGGAATATATGTTTTGCTTGTTTTTCCATGCTGCCATGTGGGTGGCTTCTCTCATTCATCATAAGATCTGAGCTTTAAATGTGAGCAGGTCTGAGAAGGACCCGAGGGCCACTTCCTGATACTTCGTGATTGAACCAATTGGCAAAGGGGCAGCACTGATAAATGTATATGCTCTGTATGTTGATTCAGCGTTTTTAATGTTTTGCTTAATAAGGTATTGTTGTACAAGGATAGTTTAATCATTATTGGGGTTGACTTTAAAACAATCACAGACCTTACGTTTGACAATTCCATAAGAAAAGCTAGGCTCCTCTGCCCTGTGGCCAAAGCCCTTATTACACTCCGAGAGATTTGTGATCTGGATGATGTCTGGTGGTGCTTCTGCGTGGACTCCAGGGAATGTACATTATACTCCTCTTTGAATTATTCAATTTCCAGAATAGACAGTTGGCTTATGCTGAGGCTTCTTTTTGGAAAGCTAATGTCATGTACCATTCTTTCTGGGACAATATCAGATCACAGTGGCGCTGTTGAGCAGCCCAAGATGGCTGCTTAATCTCCTAGCTCTGTGTGGCTCCGGCTGTAAATCCGCAATCATCTTCGGTTCCTTTTACCTTTAAGGAGTGATCTTTGGTGGAGCTGCCCTCGCTTCCTGCCGGTCCACTTTGCTGCAATCCCTGCCCGAATCGGCCCCGGGAAGCCTATAAACGGGACCGTTGGACCGGTGGACTGTTGCTGTGTCGGGCCTCGGCGGGCGTCCGGCTCCCGCCTCCTCCTCCCTGCCCTCCTCCATCCACAGCGAACGGCGACCGCGGGGTGCAGTGCCTGCGTGCCCATCTCCCCCCTGGGGGCTCCAGCTGCTCGGGCACATCCGAATACTTGAGGAGGGTCTTCGACGTCGGACGCGGCGGCTCCCCCGGAGTGCGCCATCAGGTGGGGGGCCGCTGCGGGAACCTGCGCTGGTGCGCGCCCCCACCTCTCCTTCTGCAGTCAGTGCGCTCCTCCTGACACGGCAGCCGGGCCTGGGCCTGGCTGCCCTTATGGCACGCGGCCCACTCTCTTGGGCGGAGGGAGCCCTCGCGGGGGCCTGCGCTGGAGCGCACATCCCGCCTCTCTCCTGGCTATCAGCCCAGAGCACTTAACGCACGCACGGTGGCTGAGCGGGAGCCCGGCTGCCCCTACGACACGCAGCCTGCTCTGCTGGGCTGAGGGAGGTCCACTGCGCCACAGCACAGCCCCCACCTCTTGCCCTACAGTCAGTGCCGGAACACACACCATCAGCAAGGCGGCTGGGCTGGTTGCCCCTAGAACACGCAACCTGGGCTGAGGGGAAACCCTGTGGTGACTGGCGCTGAAGCCCACTTCCCTTGGGCCGGAGCCTGGTTGGCCCTACAACACACGTGGCCCACTTCCCTGGGCTGGAGGGGCCGCTGCGGGGGCCTGCGCTGGGTGCGCCCTCACTTCTCCCTCTGCATCCAGCGCTGGAGCGCTCATCTCAGCACGACAGGAGGCGGCTGGGCTATAGACTGGCTGCCCTGAAATCATGGGACTTTGAGATAGAGGTGAGGAGTGGGGGTAGTGGGGGCGCCCATGCTGCGACACTGGTGGTGCACCTGGCTGGCCCTCATCTCACTGTCTAGCTGCCCCTGAAAGGCCTGACCCTCTCATTCTACCCTGAGGTGGGCGCCGCATCAACACTACCTGCCCGTGTGAGGGCCCTGTGGTCCCTGGACACTGACTGCTGCACCAATTCCCACAGCTGGAACCCCAGTCCGCACTGGGTTCTTGGGCGGGCCACCTGAAGCTGTGGCTGCCCTGGGCTGGTGAGGGTTTGGCCCTGTATCTTCTCCCCACTCCACTGGGAACACCTGGCGAACTGAATCTCTTCAGTATTCTCTGAACATACTGGAAGTGAACCACTATACTACAACCGCTTGGTCTCTCGTCGGGACTCCACTCGCTGGTTGCATCCTCCTACTGGCTTCTGCATGGGCCCATGCTTGCTATATTGGATGCAGCCTACCTGACTCCACTGTTGCCATAATTTGCCCATGCCGCCACCGTGGGTGCAGTGATTGACGTCCGCCATTGCTTTGATCCTCAGGCTGTTTGCCTTCTTGTAACTGCTGCGTCTGCAAGTCCTACCACACGGAATCTGATCTCCGGGTGCCCACTGGTGCGGCTCCCGTGGTGCTCTATCATTTGAATCCCTTGGCTGTTCATCCACCTCCATTGTCTGCCCCGGTGCCCTCCGCCATCTCTGAGTCCCTACTCACAATGCCGAATAAAGCCAAGGGGGCCACTGGGAGGGGAGCCATGGATAAATTTGCCAAATCGGTCCCGAGGGACGAGATGAGGCACACATCGTCCTTGGAGGAAGACCTGGAAAGTGATACTCCCCCTGAGCCGAGAACCCCTGATCTGACAACACTCATGGAGTCCATGGCCAAGAATTTCGCCTCCTTCCACGAGAAATTGGATGACATTAATGCTAATGTTGCCTCCCTTAAAACCCGAGTGGACCAGGCAGGCACCAGAATTACTGACGCCGAAAGTAGGATATCCACGAATGAAGACGAGATCCATGTGCTGCAGAGTACCATCGCCTCCTTGTCGTGTGACATGAAGAGTGTTAAAGCTAAGTGTGACGACCTCGAATCGCGCTCTCGTAGGAATAACCTACGCATAATTGGGGTCCCCGAGAGCGCTGTTAAGGTGCACATGGAGGACGCCGTTGAGGCTCTGCCAAGCCGGGGGATATCCCAAGGCCCATCATCACCAGGATTCTTAATTACCGGGGCAGAGACCTTATCCTTCGACTGACCCGGGAAAAGGGAGACCTACGCCTTGAGTCTCACACTGTTCGGATTTTCCCAGACTTTTCGGTTGCGGTGAAACAGGAGCAGTTGCCAATTTCTCAGGGTTAAGAAACTGCTTAGAGAACGCAACGTCCCGTATGCCATATTGTTTCCAGAACGCCTCAAAATTACCCATAACAACAAACTGTACTTTTTCACTGTCCCGGACGAAGTGGTAAAATTCATTGAAGCACACATACCGCTTCATAATCCGGCACCTGTCCGCGCCAACCTCGACTAACCAGATGTCACTCAGCCTGGTATGGCTCCACCTGCCTGATAATCCTCTATTGCGCATGGGTCGATGGCAATACTCTATCATTAACCATGCGGTCCAGTCCCCCTCAACATTCTTCTGGGCCGCGGTTCGGCTCGGACGCTGGGATCATTGCTCTCCTCCCCCTTCTTGGGGGGTGGAGCTGGCCTCTGGCGTTAGATGCCTCTTCAGCCACACCTTGGTACCGTTGGCCTACTGGGTCTGGGGCCCTACAAAGACTCAGTATTTTGCAGGAACCTGTTTCCGGCAGCCCATGCTGATTACACAATGTTCAAGTAGCCATCCACACGGCAACAGTGCACCTCACTGCAATTGCAATGCTCATGTTTGGTTGGGTGTTACTTCTAGCTGGCCCCAGTTGGGCCCTGTTAAGGGCACATCCCCGTTGGATTTTGCCCTCCGACCTCTACTTACTAGTGAGGGTCGGGTTAGTTGTTGGCACATGCATCTAGGGGGGAGGATTTCCACTGCACGTTGGGGGTGGGCAGTGAGGGTGGTGGGTGGTATGGTTGGGAACCGGGGTAACGGTACTGTAAATAACAGGGGCAGTTTGGCAAAATGCACGACATTGGGGCACCCCTGCGGGGGCCTTCTACATTCATCATATAAGTTTAAAACAGCGGTTGTGGGATGTACCCTAGTCTCTTCCAATGTCCGCAACAGTGATGTCCTGGAATGTCCGGGGTTTAAGTAACTACACCAAGGCACGCAAAATCATGGCCCACGCCAACAGGCATGGCTGTAGGATATTGCTGTTGCAGGAAACACACTCTAAGGGCCCGCTGACTAGGTGCATGGCACCATCGTGGGGTCCCCACAGATATTCTACTGCTTACTCGACCCGTGTCAGAGGGGTACTGAAAATGATCCATAAGTCCCTCAAGTTTGTTCTCCATAAGAGCTACATTGATTCAGAGGGAAGGTATGTTATTTTGCATTGCACAATTGCTAACCGGGAATATCTACTGGTTAATACCTATGGCCCTAATGTGGACTCTCCCGACTTTATTGACCAGGTGGCTTCCATATTGCTGGGATATGTGGGGGTTCAGATCATTTGGGGGGGACATGAATTTCATATTAGACACCACGCTAGATAGAACAGGCACAGCCCCCAGACCCCTTTCCAATGCGGCGCGCAGGCTCCTGGCGCATAGCAGTACCCTTGACATTTGAGACGCATGGCGGGTGATGCACCCGCAGACGCGTGAATATACGTATTATTCCTCTGTACATGACAGCTCCTCCAGAATTGACATGTTCTTCCTATCTGGTGCTATGCTGGGGAGGGTGATGGAGATTCAAATATTGGCACGTACTCTGTCGGACCACTCGCCGGTCCGGTTATCCCTAGAATTAGAAGTGCCCATCCCCACCATTAACACATGGCGTTTCAAATCCTTGGCCTTACAGGACATAGTATTTAAGGCTGATATCCTGTCCAACATCCATTCCTACTTTGAGCTTAATACACCCCAGTCTACTTCGATGGGGGTCCGGTGGGAGGCCTTCAAAGTCTTTATAAGGGGAATGTCCATATCTAGGGAGGCGGGAGTACTCAAAGCCATCAGAGCTGCTCTTACCCGCTCGGAGGCCAAATTGCGCAAACTTGAGTTTGCTCATCCCACATCCATTGACCCTGCCACCCTCTCCCGGATCAGTGAGGAGCTACAATTCTTCAACGAACAGGCCACCAGGGAGGTTCAGTACTTCAGTCGGCCACAGGCGGCTCGTAAATATGGAGAGGGGGACAGGCCCGGAAAGACTCTGGTGGCATTGGCTAGGGGTGAGTGGGGCCAAGCACAGATCACTAGCGTCAAGGACAGCATGGGGTCGGAACGGTGGTCTGACCAACATATTTTGGAAGTCTTCACAAACTTCTACTCAGATCTGTACTCCCAACCCCCCGAGCACAGTGAGTCCCAGATGTGAGACTATCTCGTGCAGATCCCCATGACTATCGTCTCCCCCGCAACCAGGGACCAATTGGATTCCCCCATCCTGCTGGATGAAATAGTCGAGGCTATATCCAAATTTCCCAAAGGTAAGGCACCTGGTCCTGATGGGCTGACAGCTGAGTTCTATCAGGAGCACGCGGTCATTTTGGCCCCTAAACTACTAGAAGTCTGGAACGAGTCACTCCGACTAGGCACCCTTCCCCCATCATTGCGTGAGGCCGTCATTACGGTCTTGCTCAAACCCGATAAACCTGCTGACGAGTGCGGATCGTATAGGCCCCTCTCGCTAATGAATTTGGACACCAAAATCTTCGCCAAAGTGATTGCCACCCGCTTCCTCCCGGTCATGTCGTACATGGTCCATGACGACCAATCAGGGTTCCTACCTGGGAGATCAACGTCCCACAACATTAGAAAGCTACTCAATGTCATGTCGCGCATTGACCGGGGTGTGAGTGCGGTTGCGGTCACGCTGGATGCCCAAAAGGCATTTGACATGGTGTCTTGGAAATATATTTGGTAGGTCTTGGAAACTATGGGTATAGGGCCTAATATGATAGCATATATTAAGTTGCTGTACACTTCCCCGGTGGCCAGGGTGCGAGTTAACTCCCAAATGTCCGGTCTGTTCCATCTCTTTAGAGGCACTCGGCAGGGATGCCCGTTTTCCCCGATCCTGTTCGCCTTGGCAATAGAGCCAATGGCCGACTTCGTCAGGGAGCGACACGCGCACAAAGGGGTGCGGCTGAAAGACTCCCCTGAGATTATCTCGCTCTACGCGGACGAAGTATTACTCTTTGTAAGAGACCCAGCTGTGCATCTGGACCCAATCTTGCGCGACATCACTCGTATAAGTACATACTCTGGGTTCACTATAAATGATACTAAATCTGAGATCTTCCCCCTTACTAGCTCTACGATACAACCCACCACCGAGTACCCGCTCCTCTGGTCCCCGAGTCGGATCAAGTACTTGGGAGTCCAGGTGTCCCTGTCCAAAAACTCGCTGCTGGCAGACAACTACCGGGCTGTCGCAGAGCAGACCGAGGGCAAGATTGCGTGCTGGCGTACCCTTCCACTATCATTAGCCGGAAGACTCTCGTTGGTAAAAATTATCTTACTCCCCAAGTTGCTGTATACATTTGGTAACGTTCCCGTCTGGCCGGGTAAGAGATACTTCAGGAACCTGCATAAATCATTTGCCCAATTCCTATGGCACTCTGGCGCGGTGCGTAAAAAGTGGTCTGACATGGCGCTACCCTAAGATAGAGAGGGATTTGCAGCCCTAGACTTGCTGTGGTAAAGGACTGCTTCACAGGCACAGTTCGCATCATATTGGTACCCTGGGCCCCCACCCCGTCCTCACGTGAAGCTGGAGCCTCTGGCAGCGGCAGGCACTATTGTAATGTCCTTGATTCTAAACCAGCAGTATGAGCCAGACTCGCCCATTCACCCGGTCCGGACCACGGTACAGGCTTGGAGCCAGATATTTACAACTTGTGATGAACAATGTCTGTACAAATGGCTCCCCGTCTGGAACTTTCCAGGACTGGAACCCGCACATGACGTGGCCCTGGCGCGACACTGGGAGGCCCTTGGATACCGTGCCCTCACTGATTTCTATCCAGAGGGACAGTTTATAACACGCAGACGTGGAGGCCGGGGCACTCAGGCTCCTTTCTGGAGCTTCTGCAGTTCTACAGACTCCGCGCGGCCTTTCGAAGTGCATGGCCTGTCTTCCCCATTGGGCCCCAGTATTCTCCTGGGATTGCCTCATCGCCAACTCGGGTGGCGCGTGCGGCTTGGTTTCTCCATTATACAAACTCCTCTTGACCGCTGCTTCTCCCCTTCCATCCAGGGCTCGTGATGGCTGGTCCTCCGAGCTGGAGCTGGAACTCCCCGATTAACTATGGGAGAAGATGTGCTCTCATACTAGCAGGGTGTCCCTGAACTTCCGCTACTGCACCATACAATATAAATTGCTCAACAGGTTGTATTACACCCCACGCAGGATCTCAAGGTTTGCTAGCTCTGATCCTCGACTCTGCCCCTGCTGCGGTGCGGAGGGTGCTGATCATCTGCACATGTTTTGGAACTGCCCAGAACTGGCCACATTCTGGGGTAAAGTCATAGAGGCACTGTCTGAGATCACTGATACTGTTGTTGAGCCCGATCCAATGGGGGTTCTGTTTGGGGTGTGGCAGCATGGGGGGGATTGTCAAGTTCCTGAAGGTGGGATGTGTAGTTGCCAAGAAATGTGTGTTACAAAGCTGGAAGAGCCATACTTCCCCTACATTCCAGAAATGGTTGAATTTACTCATGTGGTCCCGAAACTGCGAGGAGGAATTCCTGGGTATGCTCCCTGTACGTTCTCGTCCTCAAAACATATGGTCCGCATTCAACAGCTATTTAATTAGCTTAAATGACATTTCTTCGGCGGATGAGTCCTCCTAGTTCCTCCAACAACTGTTTGGTAACTTGGTGTTCCAGTATATGTTGTTATTCAGCTGTTGTTGTTCTACTTCTGCCTATATGCTCTGGTATTCATCTGCATATGTACCAAATTTGTTTTTATTGCTCTGATGTGTGTATATGCTGTATGCCTCGTCAGCAAAAATAAAAGTTTTTAAAAAAATAAAAGAAAAATAAAAACAAATATCAGATCACTCTCCTATTTTGCTGATGATAACCAGTGGCACCCAACACGATCTCATTTGACTTGTTGTTACTGGCATGGGCATTCGTATTATGGATTGTGTTATGCTACACTCAGCTGCGGATATGTCATGACCAAAATAATGCACTTTTTGTTTGCACAGTTGCAATTTCCATTTTGGTACCCTTTGCCCCACTTGAACCTGGTCTGTTAATAATACTAGCATATTGCTCACATGCTACATACGTGGGAGATGTACCAACAAGTAACCGTCATACTGTACTACTTTAGTTAACCCCATAAATATAATGTCATCTAGATCTTTCTTTAGGGCTTGGCTAAAAGAGTGAGATGTTCCATGTGCTACTGTGAAGGTGGGTCCATGCCATTTTTAAGCCTTGATGCAAAATTGTAAATACATATTGATTTTTGGGGAATATGGGGACTGAAAAGAATGATGAGAAGTCAATTATGCTAATCCATGTGTCAGTGGATGGTAAACATTACAATATATTCACAGGGTTTGAGAATAACTGGGAATGATTGCAACATCACTACATTTGCTGCTCGTGAATCCTGAACAAATCTGAACCCATCCGGTCCTGTTTTTTCAATAGATAAAATTGGAGTATTATAAGAGTGGTTGTGGGCACCAATATTCCTTGTTTCATTAGGGAATTCATTACAATATCCCTGCTTCCACCTCTGGCTTCATTGTTTACTTTGAACTTCAGGATAGTGGTTTACTTGGATCTACATGGAGCCATACTAGTGCACATTTATGGATTAAACCTACATCATTGGCACGCTGAGACCACAAATCTTGGGTCTTTCAAATCTGCGCATTCCTAATTTAATTAATGATTTCCTTTCTTTTCTGGTTCATCGTACTATATAACAATTACCTAATTTTCATGGTCAGTGACATTGGGGGTCATTACGACCTGGGCGCAAAGGGATGCCGGGCACTGGTAATGACACCGGTGCCGGTAATCGCTTTGCGCCCCATTCCGAGGTCCCTTTGCGGGTCCTCCTTTAACGTCTGGTTTTACCAGGCGTTATGGACGGGACCCGCAAAGGGATACCGGGGTCAATAACGGTACCGCAATTTGTGGTACTGTTATTGCCACCTTCCCCCTTCCCGTTGAGCCTTATGGGTAGCTCAAATGGGAATGGGGAATGGCTGCGGTGAATGGGGAATTACCGGTCCCGCCGACCTCGCACTGGACCGGTAATTACTCCCTTCACCAGATCGAAGTCGGACCAATTTTGGAGGCAGCCATGGCGCTAATAGCTCCATGGCTGCCTCCAAACTCGGAATGAGGGCCATTATCTAGGTATACTCCATCCGGGATTCAGCAAATAGTACATCTCAATTTGCACAGTAGGTCTCTCCCTAACAGAGCCACTGAGGATAGGAGGCCCAACTGGAAAGTATGCTGCTGTGAAATAGGGTCAGTAGAAACTATAACGTGTTCATGCACACAATGAATTACTGGTTTATTGTTTATTCGAAAGGCTGACCAACCGCACAGCTGCATGGGTAAGGCAACTTCTGTAAAGTCCTTTGCCTTTATTGAGAATCAATGTGTTCCCTTGTCTATTAAACATTGCACCTCTTTATCCTAAATTGTGCAATTTATACACCTATCTTTCTGGTCTAGAGATACCCCTTCCCAAACCTTACCACTACTGGTGTCACAGTCGTTCCACCTGCAGCTTTGAACTGAAACCTGTTCATGTACTAATACTTCCAATTCCCCTCCTGTTCACAATAGTGACACGCCATGTTAATAGTCACAAATCCATTTGGAATTTCCTTTTTGGGCAGGAGCACTAACTCCATAGACCCTATGTGATGAATCAAATTCCAGGGTACCAGTGGTTCAAGGGTTAATATCGGTTTCTAAACTATGAATCAGCCCCACAACTCTAATACACCAGAATGGATCTGAACAGATTGTTATAAACAAGCACACAATTAAAATGATAAACGTTGTCCAATTTTGGTAACATGGACTGAAACGTCAGGCTTATCTCCTCTAAAGGTTGTGGATCATTGGTTAGTTGCAACACAGCAACAATACAATTATTACACAGTGATAAAAGGAGTGTCCAGTCAAGGGTGTATAAATATATCTACTTTATTATAATCACAATAGACAGTCTGACAACATTACAAAATACAACCCACCCTGCACAGGAATGCAGAGGACAGATAGCTTCACAGAAGGAAAAGGGATGCTCTCTGGAAACTGACAGGAGGGTAGTCGGTATGTTTAAAAACCACAACAGTTTGTTAAGGTTTCTTGGCTTTAGCACAAAGGTGGAATAGGGTCTTAACAGGTCTCAAGAGGCCTTCTGGGAAGGAGCAGGAGGACAGAACCCGATCTTGACTGGCTCAGAAATGTCCTTTTAGGCGGACAGCGGTCGATGCTCGTTGAGGCTCTTCTCCCAGCATCTTCAGTGGGCTGGTGTCGTTGTTTAAGGTGGACGGCTCACAGCTGTGGAGTGTGTTGCAGGCAGATGCCTTGTTTTTAGTTTTAGGGCCAGAGACCTTCTGGCACTTGCTGTATGCTGTAGAGCCTAGCAGGGCACGCTGTGTGCTGGCTGGGTACCAGTTCTGGAGCGGCTGGTGGGTCCTTTGAGTTCTGTTTCTCCCTCTGTTGGGAGAAGTTTCAGGGAGGCATCTTGCTTCCATCTTTGGACATCCTGGACTTGCTTCACTGGCAGAAGATGTAAGGCAGACTGTACCTTCAGTCGTGGTCCAAGGTTCAGTTCTTCTTTCTAACTAAAGTCTTTAGATGATTTGCCAAAAGAGGGGTTGAGTCCTCTTTTAATGACAAGTGGGCCATAGTGATTGGTGTAGGCTAAGCCTCCCTTAGTGAACCAATCCTGGGGTCCCTACCAACAATCTTCTGTATGCATGAGGTTATAACCAGAGTGCTTTGCAATTGGAAAAGGAAAACAGGAACATGGTGTGGCCCAGAACTAATATGGCGGAATCTTTCTCTCAACAGAAATAGCTCTTGGCTCACTCCCTTGTGCTACTAAGTCTCAGGAGGATAGCTCAGGGGCAACATGCTTGCCTTGGAAGCAGGACGACACAGAGCAAATCAGGTTGATCCCCGAGTCCGTGCTTAGAAACCTCTGGGTATTAAGCACTTTATTAATAACCTATCATATCATATCACACATCTTCCTGTCTGGTGTGTTCAAAGAGTCTCTCTGTTTAATGGTCCTCCCTGTGTGGCTTCTGTTAAAGCAGCAGGTCTACCTTGAAGCTGCTGAGAGACCAGACTCTGTGGCTCCTGAAAACCACATTTGTGTACCTTATGAATGGGGTCTCCCAGTGGGAAGACCTACTGTAACAACAGACCCAGACATGACAGTTTACTGCCATTGATATTGAGAGGCGGGACACGGGATTCATATGAAAGGTTGTTGGTTTTACTGTCTCCTTTGTTGTACTCTGCAGCCAGGTCCTGTGTGGGCCTGTTTGAAGTACCTCCTGTTGGTGTGATAATTGCTGCCACAAGCTGCACGGCCCAACAAAAGAGCAAAGTGGTTCCATGGAGCCTTTGTCAGTTAATCAGTCAGACCATGGCAGGCGGAAGGTTGGCCCACCCCCCATTCCTCGGATCACATTCTGCCTTCCTTGGCTGCCACCTTCAAACTAAATATGACACAGACAGACTGTACCTGTAGGTGGTGTCCAGCCCGGAGTACACAGCTCTATGCTTTTGTTGTAGTATGAGCATAAGCAAATGTTGGTGGATTAGCGCCACACATTTTCCTGAGGTCAGTCTACCATCATTCCATTTAAATAAACATTTAAAAATAAAAACAGGCAATCCCACGACCGACATGCAGATGGTGGAATTCCCCACACCCTACCTTTTCCCTAGGCATGTCCCTCCCTAGTACTGGCCCCCACCTCCTGTTTTCACAAACAATGCCCTCACCTGCCCCATCTTCTATCACATTCTGTATCAGGAGGGCCATTAATTAAGCAATAAGCCCCGAGCATGGGGGCATTACCACTTCAGGTAATGCCCTGGGACCCATAGTTACAGGTCCGAGCAAAGACTGGGGTACTAAAAGTATTTTTTTTTCTGTCCCAAAATGCTGCAGTGTTTTGGAACAGAAAAACAAGTTTAAAAAATGGCTGCTGGGGAAGAGACAACAAAGTCAATTTTCCCTTTCCATGGTGGCCATTAAAAACAATACAAAAAAGTAAACAAACAAAATGGGTGCCATAGGAAGGGAGAAGGAACTAGACATAGTCCCTTCTCCCTTTCAATGGCGGCCATAAAAAAAGGAAAACTTTAAACAAAACAAATGTCAACGTGGCGTGTCACAGATCGGCAGTGGACGTGCAGGAGACAGAAGTGTTTACAGCACATCTGCTCCTGTAGATAAGCAAAAAAGCAGGTATGTGGAGGGAGGGGGAGGGAAGGGGAGGAAGGGAAATCTGTAGGGGAGAACAGGGGGCAGAGCACTTACCTCATTCCCCAGCAGGGAAGATGGCAGTCTCCAGCCAAGAGGCAGCTCGAAGCGGGGGGGGGGTTTACCGGTAATTCCCCTGTTCTGAGCCTCCTCATTGGCTGAGAAGCTTTCGTACTCCCCCTCCAGGTACTAATATACTTTCATTAGCCTCCTTCTTTTTCTCCTGACATAATACTTAGTGCTTAGTTTTCCATATGACACAATTTATTTTAAGAGGCTGTTTCACATCACACAACAGCCCCTGTACAACGGTGCCATCTTATTCATACATGAATGATGCATAATAATAACCTTCATACGATCTAGAATATCATCTGGTGACTAATCTTCATCTGTTTAGATGACATTATGCCACAATCAGTCTTGCATGGACATACTACAGCAATCTTTTGGACCAAAGCTTCTCTATTCTGCACCACCTCGGCTCCATATCCCACATCATCCATGGCCAGCCACTCTCTTGGGTGAAATGTCTGCACACTTGGATAGGCATAATCACTCCGCTGAGTTTATTCATATCAGCATATGAGGGATCATAGTACTATATAACTGTACATGATTCTTTAGTGAATTTCTCACGATCCTCTCTAATATTTTGACATTTTTTACACAAATTCCTCAAATCATCAGGAGCCCATGGGACATGTGCCTGTACCTTGCTACCAGTTCCATCAGCATCATTTCCTGATAACTATTTCAGTGGGGCTAAGGGGTGGAGAGTTCTGCACCATAAATCACACCAGTTTGGGAATGGATGGGACTGGCGGGGCACATGTTTCCTACCTGGACACCCAGATCTAGGGGCAAGGGTGGGCGCTTGCTATGTTTTGGGAGGCGGCTTGCTGGGGATGTGCTTGCATCACCTAGATAGGTTGCAATGCTTGCGCCACCTGTGCTTGCACCACTGCACACATCACGTGGTTTTCCTCAAAGTCTCTATAATATGTCTGTACCAATTTAGTCTGTTTCCTCACCATTTTTAATTTCTTTCAGTTGTGGATACAATTTGGATGTGGGGTGGGGGTAGGTGAGTTATGATTTTCCCCTTCTGTTATGTCCTTCATGTGTTGCTGCACCATTTCTAATTTATGGCATAATTTCTTGTTTGTCTTCAACAGATTTCTTAGTTGTGAGTTCTCTGTTCTTTTTGAATCCTCTGAAATTCAAATGATACGTATTTTCCACGTTCATTGATGAAGCCTTAGCTTCCAGGATACCATCTCTCAGGTGAAATAATCTCATAATATCAGATGTCCCAGCTGCTAAAAACTGTCAGGATGTACCCCCTTTGTTAATGTATTCCATTCGTCAAGATATCTGCATGTGTCCGGTCAGTAGTTTATGAACATGTAAAATGTGTCTGGTGGTTATGTCTGTTTTTATGTATTTCTTCCCATTTTATCATGTTTCTAATGTAGCCCTCATAATAGCAAAAAGTACTTGTACTCACACAGGTTCTGTAGACAGACATGGTAACACTCACCAATTGTTAAAAATCAATGATCATGTAGGTCTCTGTTCTGAGTCGCTTAATGCCTGATGTGCTTTGCACTGAGCCTGGGTGTTTGTGGCTGGCTGATAAACACCGGAGCAGTTGTGGAGGGGAGCGAGAGTTGGCATTTTGCAGCATACTGGGAACTTCTAAGCGCTCTCGCCACCTTGGCACGGTGCAGTGCGTTGTTGTGCATTGCGGTGCACAAATATCTCAGAAACGGTGCGTCCTTGGGACCTTTTGAATTTTGTTCTTCGTGTCGAGATGCTATAAATTTATTTTGTCCGGTCCTTCTACGACCACATTAATGCTTCGCGGATTTCAGGCAACTATCTCATGCGTGAAGGGGCTGAAATCCGGGGAAAGGTGTTGGGTGTCCAAATGACATGTAGCCAGTAATATCCAGGGGTTTCTAACAGGTAACTATGCACATTTTGGTGCAAATTGGTGGAAAGGTGTGGAAATGTATAAGAAACAAACTAACAGATTTTCTGATTTATATATATATATAGAGAGAAGAGAAATTAGCATGCCATTTTTATTTGGGAGGATAGCTCAGGGGCAACGTGCTCACCCATCATTTCCAAAGTGATGGCTGCTGTTCCACACCAACCGAGGCATATGTATGTCCATGGACCTTAAGTAAAATGTCCTTACTTATTGAAGATACTTCAGTAGCTGCTAAACCACAACCACAGGGCACTAGGAAAAGCAAACTACCACCACTGACCGCTACCCTTCACTGACCTGAATGGTGAAAAGCTGAGGGTAGAAATTGACAAAGAAATAAAACCACGGTATACAAACCACTCAGTTTAACTTTAGAAAGTGCCTCGAATGATAATGAATGTTAAGCTCTATGTTTACAATTAGGCCTATTGCCAACAATGGGTCGTTACTTATCAATGGGGATCACACATCAGACCACCAGCCTGCTGAGCAAATTAAAAAACTATCTGCCTCTTTCTGTTATATATTATGAGAAACTAATTTGTGGTTGATGGGATACAGACCTTATTGTCCCCAGATCTCCCTTTGACAAAACCAACATTCTATTGCTTGGCACTGTGGTTGACCCTATCTAAATATTAGAAGTAAAGATAGCCCACCTTTAAGAAGGGTGACTTTTTAATCCGATATTACCTAGCTACTCCTGTACATATATTCTCACCTATCTGCCTTGAATATGAAACAATCAGTTCTGGGGGACCGTACGGTGGGATTCAGGGCAGTGGGGGATCTCTATGTCCCTAGGATCT
This sequence comes from Ambystoma mexicanum, assembly GCF_040938575.1. NCBI lineage: Eukaryota > Metazoa > Chordata > Amphibia > Caudata > Ambystomatidae > Ambystoma > Ambystoma mexicanum. The sequence continues at coordinate 710,239,817 of NC_090933.1, forward strand.
CGGATTCCGTTCAAATAAAGCCCTCTAATGTGGGTCCCTTTGATAGCCAGGAAAGATTTCCGATGGGTCCCCACTTACTACAGAAAAGGACAATTTTACGGGGTGCAAGGGACCCTGAAACGGAAGATTATCCATTAAACCAATTTACTAAGGATATCTCAAGATTCACTGCCCCAAACCTTGGGAAGCAAAGAACCACTAGAGATCTTACAACTTATTAGTCTCTGGGGCAATGACATGCCCACATGTCTTAACCGAGGGAATATCCTGAAAATTCTACATCAAATTTCTACATTGTCTTTGGTTTCTAGCTATGATTTAGAAAGGATCTACTTCCCTCTTAAGGATCATGCAGATCTCAGTAATATTGTTCTGAATTCAAGAGTGGTGCTGGACTTGATAATGGGACAAAAAGAGTGTTTAGGGGAACTTGGCTTTGAAATAAAATTGGTAAAACCAAGTCAGATACCCAGCATGCATGGAAGATCTGAGTAGTATAGGGGAAATCTGACTATGGTTTACCACCCGGAAAGGTTCCTACAACCTCAACTGAGGCATTTCTCGGATAGGAATCAGGGAGATGCTAGAAATTCGGCCCAGGTTACCACTGGTCTGTGGAACTGAGCTATGCTATATAAATCCGGACTCTGTAATAAACAAAACAGTCTCTAATAAACTGGGCCTTATGTCCTGGAATACAAGGAGAAATGTACATCTCCTGGCTAATACTAATACAGTAGCTATGATTAAGGGTTCTGACTGTTTTTATTTACAGGAAACCTGGCTGCTTTCATCTCCCTTTATTGATGGCTATGAAATCTACTCTCAAAATGCTAAACCTAGTCTGGAAGGGAGAGCGTCAGGGTGACTACTTATTGGGTTAAGAGCCTCTCTTGGCTTTAGGAGCGTGATTATCTCGGAACGCCATTTGGGATTTTGGCAGTGGGAACGTCTCTTGAGAGGGCTTTGTTAATATTCTCTTGATTAACATCTATTGGCATCAAGGCCTAGCTGTTCTTGAGTCCTTCGTGGAAAGCCTAACGGAATAACATTTTAGCCTGGAGATCTGTGAATATTAGGGGGAAAGTGATTTTGGCAGGTGATCTGAACTCTATGTCCTCCGATGTTGACTATGGGGACCTGGGACAAGATTTGGAGGATGATGATCGGAGGGGCCACAAATATGACTTGGGCAGACTCTGGAATCTCTCTCTGGAATCGGCGGGTTTGACATGTCTGAATGGTTCTTTTGACTCTACCCACCCTCTCCGCCCTACCTGGGAGAGAGGCCTATCAACTTCTACTATAGCCTATGGGCCTCATTACGAGGTTGGAGGCAGCCATGGATCTTTTAGCTCCATGGCTGCCTCCAAAACCCTTCCGACTCCTCCCTGGTGAATGGAGCAATTACCGGTCCATTCTAGGTCGGAGGTACCGGTAATTCCCCATTCACCAGGGACATTCCCCATTTCCATTTGAGCCCCCATAGGACTTAATGGGAATGGGGAAGGCGCTAATAACGGTACTGCAAATTTCGGTACCGTTATTAGCTCCAGAGTCCCTCAGCGGGTCCCGTCTTTAACTCCTGCAAAAACCAGGCGTTATGGAAGGACCCGCAAAGGGAACTCGTAGTAGGGAGGTAAGGGATTATCGGCACTGGTGCCCTTACCGGTGCCGGTAATCCCTTACCTCCCACCTCGTAATGAGGCCCTATGTCTTTGTAGACCATTCCCTGCTACCTCTTTCCTCTGAGGTTCAGGTACTCTTTAGCCCTTGGAGTGATCATGGGTCTTTGACTGTCTCCTTTTGTCTTCCACCAAAAATCTGCCCTCTGGGGGTCCACGAAATTTAAAAACTGTCGCACAAGGTACAGGGTATGCTGGTCACCGGGAAATATTAATCTTTTCAATGGCCAACTACTCTCTTCTCTGAATCATACTTCTCTCCTGTGGAAACAAGTGGTTTATAACACTCAACATTATGATAGTTTTCTGAATGTTCTTCATAGTAGCGTTCATGATACACTGAGAATGGGCAACTCCAAAAGAGACCATGCCCACAGGTTTGATGAGGAGCTTGCTAGACAAAAGACCCATGTACGCAAACTTCTCAGAGAAACCCAATATCTTGATATTGACCAGGTCGCTAAAAGTGTTAAGATCAAATCTATACATCAAAAATACAAAAATTATTGTATAGCAAGAAAATATAGTATGCTCCAAAATGATGCAGAGCTAATGCTCCATGTTTTGGTCAAGAGGGATCTTAGGGCTTTTTGGAATCTCTTCTCATCTCAAGACTCTACCTCTGTTTCTGATCAACTGAATTCCATCTCGGAGGTCCAATGGGTAGATTTCTATACTGAGCTCTTTGGTAAAGGGGAAGAGGGCCTTCAAGAAGCTGCAATTGTGGCAGCTGTATTTAACACCTTGTGGGAGCCTTCTATTGATTATGAGACGGTACTTGAGCTAATCGTTAAAGCTAAGAACTCTAGGGCACCAAGCCTTAATGGCTTGACGAATAACACATTGAAAGCCCTACCGGAAATTTGGGCTAAGTTACTCTGCATGCTTTTTCAAGACATATTGAACACTGGTACTATACCTACTAGTTGGCAGACTGCCCATATTGTTCCCATCTTTAAGAGAGGTCAACAGACTTTGGTTAAGAACTACAGACCGATCTCTCTTATTGATGCAGATTGTAAGCTTTTTGCTTCTCTGTTACTATCTCATGTGAATGTCTGGATTAAAGAGAATCATATCCTACCGAAATACCAAACAGGGTTCAGGGCTGGTCATTCAACCAACTTAAATGGCTTTATTCTAACTGCTCTACAAGGCTCAGTATGAGGCAAATTTGGTGGTTGCCTCAATCGATTTGTCAAACGCTTTCAATTCAGTCATTAGGTCACGTCTCTGGGCCAAACTGTCGAAGTGGGGCTTCCGGCAGGCCTGCTTAATTTGATCATGGCCATGTATGAGAACTCGGGGGTCCATATAAGGATTAACCTAGAGGGGACCCTTTCCAGAAGAATAAGGACATGTATAGAGGTGAGACAAGGTTGTTCCTTGGCTCCCTGCCTTTCTATCCTTTATCTGGCAGATGTAGGGGAGTTTCTTAGGGATGCAGGACTGGTGAGTGCAAAATTGGGGGATCTCAGGTTCTCGTGGTTGGCATATGCTGACGACTTCCTCCTTTTTGATCAGACCAAAGTCGGCTTACAAAGACTAATATGTAAATTTGAAGAATATGCCGCAATAAATAGGTTAAAAATGTACCCGAGTAAAACCCGCACAATGCTCTTTTCCAAAAGGGAATAAACAAGTGTGGAAAATTGGTGGGGAACCGATTGTTAGAGCTAAAAAAATTGTTTACTTGGGATTTCTGATTCTGCCCCAACCATCGATTAGTGAACTTAGACGATCCCTCAGATAAAGAGCCCTACCCCTTATCTCACAGACTATTAAGTTGGATAACAAGTATGGTAGGTTTTCCTTTAAGCCAGCGGTAGACTTCTTTGAAGGAAAGGTTGTTCTGAAATTAATATATGGCAAGGAACTCCACTACTTGCATATCCAGACTTTTTGGGACTCCCTGGTGGGTATCTTTTGGAGGTTTTGAAACTTCCCAATAGTTTCCCTACAGTGGCCATAAGGTTTGAATTAGGTTTGGTGTCTTTGCGAGCCAAACCATTTGGCGGGTTTTGGCGCTTTTCTGTTCTCTGCTCTGTCCTAAAGAGGATACTGTTTATGATGATTTGGATAAAATTCTTCTCTCACAGGGAAGTTTGGATCGAAATGTATATCTTTTAAAATTCAGAGATCTCTGTGATAAGATTTTATTAGATCTGTCTACGGACAGGGACACTCTGTTCACCAATCCGAATATGGTGAAAAAACTCCTTTACTCCTACGATTGGAATAGTACATTGGAAAAATTCCACTCATACCCTTCTCTCTGTGATCTAACATTTGAACATAAGAAGAGAGGTACTATGTCCTTTATCTTGACACAATTTCCCAATCATCATTATCGCTCCCTCCTTCTGAAACTTAGGTGGAACATTCTTCGTACTATGGAGGTTTTACACAGAAGGAATTTGAATAAAGATTCTGATGTCCTCTGCCGTTTCTGCCATACTACAGGGGTTACTGAAACTGCCCGCCACCTGTTCTTAGATTGTGTTGCATTGAAAGGTTTAAGGGCACTCCATCTGGGAAAATTCAATAATTAGGGACTTCTGGGGGCAGAAATGTTTATCTGGTCGAGATGTCTCTCAATTTCCAATGTTACGGAGGGCCTTGCGGTTGCAGGTTTCATCAAATCTTTAGATCTGTATGCACCCCTGTGTTGAGTTTCTTCTTTAATGCATCTCTAGCTACACTCCCTCTGTGTCTGCTTAATGATGGTACTATTTTATATATTTGCTAACTATGACTGTTTGCCATGCCCTGTTTTGTATGGAATTGGAAGCTACATCAAATTCTTTTAAATGCTCGATTTATTTCTATATCTTTTTTCCACTGATTTAATATGCTCTGTATACATTTTAGAATGAGTGTAGGGTTTTGCTGTATTGACAATTTACAGATATGCGTTTTCTTCTTTTTTTCTTCTATTAAATGTTATTGTAAAGGTTTCTTATGCAAACCACACACAAATAAAATAAAAAATAAAAATGATGAAACATATTTATGACATATATGTGCTAGACATTCTTTTTTCAAAGTAACCCTGTGTTACCCTGAATTCTTATTTACCCAACTCTCTTCCTGAGAGCTCTTCTTGGTTGTGCAATCATTGCTACCACAGATTATCTGATGATCATGTCGATAACATTACAGTACAATATAATTTTCAGCAATGTATTGTAATTCCGGCAATACAAGCACATTCAGGTTTTATACAATCATGGTGATGAAGCAAAAGACATGTCCTCATCAGACAACATTTCACATAAAAAGCTTCTGAAGGGAGCCCATATGTCTTTAGGGTGGTTAGTTGTAGGCATTGTGAACACAAACTGTTCCTCACATTAATTTACAAATGTCAATTCTCTGAGGAAGTTGTCCGTACAGGGTGCGTGTGTGGCTTTCCAACATTGCAAGATGCATTTTTTGCAATGGCGCATGACACATTTAACAATTTTCTAGTGGTTTCAGCCACTTTTCCAATATCCCCAAACAGGTATTTCTGAGGAGTAAGAGGGGCAGGGATTTGTGTTATTTTCCCAGCAATCAAAGGGCATGCCCAATACATGTGAAAAGAGTTTGCGTATGGGTTCCCACATTTCAAGCATTCCCCCGAGCAATTTTCAGTAAACTTAGCCATGTGGACCGGTGTGTAATGCAGTTGATTAAGGATCTTGAATTGAATCAAGCGATGGCCAGCATTTAGAGATACAGATTTCATCAATAAACAGTATTTAGACCATTGTTCTTCACTAATTGTGGTACCCAGATCTGATCCCCATTTTGTTTTCATGGTATTACAGAATGTAGAGTGTGTTTGTATTAGAGCATAAAGTTTAGAGACCCATCGCACCTGTTCTGTCCCAGATGTCACTGCCCGCACGCATGCATGTGAGGCTGGTTCATCAGGGAATGTTGGCCATCGTGCACTGAAAGCTGCCCTCATGCGGTCAAATTGCAATGATTTCAGCTGACCTCCACCGAGAGTATGGACACAGTTCTTGAGAGTTATGTATTTGCCGTCAGGGAACATGTCTCACATCTTTAATTATTTTTCGTGGTCCCAAGTTCTCTGAAGGGCCTCGTCGAACGTCGGGGAGATACCAGGGAATTGCCAAAGCGGGGCTTCTGGGTCATAGGGTGTTTCTACCTTAGGTCTTTTGAATATCACGGACCAGGTAGGGACAGTTACGCTAACGGGGTCATATCTGCAGGGGTCTCTGTGGTGGGTACTGAATAGGACCGAACGAAGTTCAGTGGGGGATGCAGCATATTTCTCTATCGGGATATGTGTGACTGTATCTTGTGGATCGTACCAGTGTTTAGCGAATTGGGCTTGTGCAGTTAGATAATAAAGATCGAATTCGGGTGCAGTGATGCCACTGATGTTTTATGATTCAACCAGCTTATCCTATTTCATCCTAGCTGTTCCCCCGGCCCGTATGAACTAAGTGGCCATTGACTGAAGTTTAATGAAGAATACCCTACCGAGCCAGACAGAGATATTGCCAAAGAGGTAAAGGAGTTTGGGGGGAACCAGCATCTTTAGGAGTGCTATCCGGCCGTGTAAGGAGATGGGAAGTTTGGCCCATATCTGGAGTTTCGTGGCTAATAGCTGCAGGAGGTTTTCATCTAGACACACTGATGCCCAAGTAGCAGGCTTGAATGGGTGATCATTTAAATCCATTGATATTTGAAGGGCATTCAGTAGCCGGCTTAAGTGGGAACAGCTGTTAATTTCTCACAAACTCGTGTATGTCCTTCATGATAGGTGCTAGGTTCACTTAGGTATCTTGGATATAAAGAAGTGTATCGTCCGTGTATAGTGATATACTTTGAGGTGGGCCCGTCATTCTGATTCCCCTGTGCCCTTGGTTTTTCTGCACAAACGTCACCATTGGCTAGATTGTTAGATTGTTAGAGCAAAGAGTATAGGAGAGAAGGGGCAGCCATGTCTGGCGCCCTTGCCTAACAGAAATATAGCGGATAGGGTGTGATTAGTAAGGATTCTGGCTCCTGGCTTGGTGTAAAGGAGCCAGACACATTTTATGAAGTAGGGGCCTAATCCGAATCATTTAAGCACTGCAAACAAATACTCTCATGATACTGAATCAAATGCCTTTTCAGCGTCTAGAGAGGCTACAGCTGCTTTGGCCTCTGGGTTTAGCTGTACCAATTCCCTGAATAATCTCTGGAGGTTGAGGGCAGTGGAATGAGTTGGGATAAAAACACATTGATCTGGGTGCATCAAACCGGGCATGTTTGGGAGAAGCCTGGTCGTGAGGACCTTGGCAAAGATCTTGGCATCAGAGTTAATTAAGGAGAGAGGTCTGTGTGAGGACATATCATGGGGTGAATGCCTAGGTTTCAATAATAACGATGATGAATTCCATGAACTTGGCCTCGTAATTGCCAAAGATTGAGAGACTAACTCAATAGGATGAGGAGTAATAACTGATGACTGTATTGTTAAAGGTTGACAATTTCCTTCTGTTTAACAAATAAAACAAAAAAAACAAAAAAAATAAAATAAAATAATAATAACATTATTATGGCTTTGCGCATAGACACTGGGAGTACACCCCGGTCCATTGCTTCCTCTCACACATTTAGCAAGACAGGGGTTATCTCGGTATGGAACTCCTTGTAAAACTCAATGCCCAGACCGGCAGATCCAGGGGCTTTCCCCGATGTCAGTGCCTTAATTGCCTCTACTGTTTCCTCACGGGTAACTGGTAGGTCCAGCAAGGATTTGGCTTCAAGGGGGAGCTTTGGGAGATCTAATGTGTCTAGATAATCGGCCCTTTCCTGAACAGATTTTTCATCATGATTAGAGTATAGCTCAGTGTAAAAATGTGTAAATTATTGATTTATTTCCTCTTCTTGCGTAACCACATTACAATTTATTGTTTGGATACTGGTGATGGGGTTCCAGTGTTGCTCAGCCTTTAACATGGTGGCCAGGGACTGTCCCGCCTTATTTCCTTCCCCGTATCTATGCGGCCTCGCAGGGGTGGCCATGTATTGTACTTTTCTGTCAGCTAGCTTGTGAAATTCTGACAATTGTTTATTGATATCTGCAAGTATATCTCTGCTATACCTCTGCTTCAGCTCTTGTAGCCATGCCTCAACCTGGGTCAATGCCTGCCTAACAGATTTGAGTAACCCGGTGGTTTTGGACATAAGGATATCCCGCATGCGGACCTTAAAGTCTTCCCAAAGTGTTGCGGGACTGCTAACAGAGCCCTTGTGAAGAACAAAAAATTCCTCAATATCTGTGTTTAGGGATTCAGTTACGTTGGGGTCTCAAAGGATAGTTGAAGGCATCCTCCATCGCTCAGTGGGTGAGGGGACATTGTGTAGTCCGAGCAACAGGGAAACCAGGGAGTGATCCAAAAGCGTGCGTGGATGGATATCACAACTCACCAGCGATTTTGAAAGGGAGGCTGTGAGAAGCCAATAATCGATGCGTGACTTGGAATCATGCACCGAGAAATAGTATGAGTATTGTCTGTCGGACGGATGCAGGGTTCTCCAGGCATCTATCAATGGTAGCTGTAACAGTATCTGATGAAGGGTGGCAGCTGCTTTAGGGGGTGTCCAGGGGTGTTAGATGACCTTTCTAGGGAGGTGTCAAGGATCGTATTAAAGTCTCCTCCCCACAGCACCCAGGCCTCATCTAATGGGATCAGCATATTTAACACAGTGAGATAAAATTCTGGTTCGTCAGTATTGGGTCCGTAAGTGTTTACAAGAATAATAGACTGCCCAGCAATGTCTCCCCAAATCAGTATGTATCGCCCCTGTGTGTCTATTTTACTATATCGAAAGCCCAGCGATGGATGAATAAGGGTAAGCACCCCCTGGGCCTCTGAGGAATATGCAGTGTAATATCGGAGAGGGCCCAGCCTGCGATAACATCAGTGTTCACTTTCGGAAGCGCATGGGTTTCCTGGAGCATCAGTATGTGTGGGTGGTGTCTGGTCACATATGGTCCCACTTTCCTAGCTTTGTTTGGGTTGTTGAGGCCCCTCACATTCCAAGACAACAGTTTAAGTTTCAGCCCTTTGCCCGCAGATGCATTACATGCCATTCATGTTCATCCCACTTATCTTAATCTTTACATGCTTTGCTCATTCTGTACTGTACATAGCGACATAATCAAACATTTTAAAACTTTTAATCTCCCCAACTCGGCCGACTCCTCGCACACATGTCCACCCAGCATTAGGTGCATCAGGGAGTGACCATTGTGATTCCCCTCACCTCCCTCCTCCTACACCATCAACCCCAACTCGATTATGATACCCCTTAAACACATGGAACCTTCCGGAGGTGCGCATGCTGCAGCCTAACGTCTGCCCCAGCTGGATGCATCCCATCTGGACAACTAATAATAGAGGTCCGTGCCACCCAATGACACAGTACCCAAAAACATATCAAAAGGAAATCTCAATCTGGTACATTCAATCTGCTAGAGCCCTTCTTTCAGCATTAAGTCGTGGTGCCAAGTTCCGCGGTCATGTAGTGGCAACGGGATTGAGGTCTTGATGTAGTCCATCGCTGCTGTGGGGTTCTCGAAGAAGTGTTCCCGACCACCATGTTGGATTCGCATTTTCACTGGAAAATTAAGGCATAAGGGATTTGACGCCATCTAAGTTCTCTTTTTACTGGTTCATATGATCTTCTTTAGACCTGTACTCCTGCAGCGAAGTCGGGGTAGATGTGTATGTTATTTCCTTCATACTGCAGTGTACCCACCGCCCTGGCCAACTTGAGGATCAACTCTCTGTCCCAATATTTTAGCAACCTAGCAACAATGGTAAGGGCGGAGCCCCAGGTTTAGGCATTGGGGCCAGGGTGCGGTGTGCTCTCTCCACGAGGAAGTGTTCAGACAACGCAGTTGTACCAAATAGAGACTTTAGTAGGGCTTCAGTGTGCCCCTCCCTGGGTCCCTTCCCAAAGGATTCAGCGACCCCGACTATCCGGATATTGTTTCTCCTGGATTTGGACTCCAAATCTTCACATTTGCTTCGCATTTTCGTGATTTCTTCTTTCATTTGGGCGATATTGCGGCTATGTTGGCTGATGGTGTCTTCATTGTTGCTTATCCTAGCTTTGGCTTAAGTTACTCAGGCACTTTCTTTATCTACTCTCGTCTTGAGTGATCCGATGGTGGCCATGATGACATCCAATTTCACGTTGACAGCTAAAAAACCATTTTGCATTGTGGTGAGGAGATGATCATCTCTCTGACTGGTTGAGGATGTGGTCGGGGTATCTTCATTGGTTGTCGGTGTAGTCATTGCTGCCACTGGAGTCTGGGAGCTTCTCTACGAGTCCATTGGGCCCTTCTTCCTTGAGTCAGAGCCTTTTGTCATTATTGACACGTAGCCTTGTATCCGTCTCCTTTTGGATCTTGTGTTCTAAGGCGTTGTGCTGTTAACCGGAGGGGGAGGTGGTTTAGGGCAGGTTGTGTTCTGCCAGGAGAGATGTTCTTGTGTGACTTTCACAGTACAGCGTTCAGTAGAGTATGTTGGATATTCGACAAAGGAGGCGTCTTCCTCCTGCAGCTGTGGGAACCTTCAGTGTAGCAAGTTCACGATAATGTACCTTTATCTGGAGTGCTGCGCAATCAAAGTGCCTTGTCTTCAAATGTAGTTATTTCGGGTCTGTCAGGTATACCGAGGGTCAATAATTGGATTGTGGCAGGAGCCCGTCCCTGCAGTGCAGCAGCGCCTTATTATCCACTGGCAACATGTAATCTGGTTCTCAGGTACCTCATAACTGGTCTACTGAGGTTGTTTGTTGGAGGCAATGCTGGCCATGTGTGCTCGATCAGGAGCTGGTTCTAATTTCCTCTGTACGAATTTTACTGAGATTCAAGTGATGGCAATTGTCCACAGAGTTCACAAGATGACTGGCATACCATACATACATTACAATAAGTGTTCTTCTCTGCACAGCCTTTAAATTTGTCGCCAGCCTCACAGTTTAGATAGGTATGTCAGCAGAGAGTCTGCCAGGCTTTCTATGCCAGATCAAATTAAACACCTGCAGCTGTTGCGGAGTAGTCTTCAGGTAGCACGCATGAGGCAACTTGGCAATCTGGGAGACCAACTGCTGTGTCCCCCTCGGGATAGGATATAGTTTAGCATGGTAAGCGTTGTCTCACCCTGGAGGGGTATGCTGCAATGCACGAAACGGTCCACCTGATGTATGTCTGTAACAGGACATTGGCTGCAAGGGGTATACCCCATCACTCACCTAGTTAACTCACAGGCGTCTCACAGTTGCTGCAGCGGGAAAAGTCCTGCAGCCTCCCTCATTGATGGCATTACAGGGCTGGAGGCGTGTGGGTATTGGGCACGCACACTAGGCACTCCCCACTGTCTGGATCTTAACGAATGTCAATGCCCCAGTGTCAATACGGTGCCCGAACTACCATCCGAGGAACTGTTTTCATACAGCACTCATGCCACATGGAAGGGTATCTTAGACGGATTGCCCTGCTTCACAGTACCTGCCTCAGTCCCGGGCCCAGGGCTCCTGATAGGTTGCAATCCAATTGTTTGGACTCGCTACCTGAAGGATCTTGTTTGAAGCTCCGGTACACTGAAGATATTCCTGGTGTCCTCACTATAGTGCAATGGAATGTTCCGTGGTGTTTCCCGACTCGAGCTACAGAATGGACTGTATTCTCCCATGTGTCTATAGATTGTGATTATTGCATCAGCTATTTCAATTATGCGTGATTGTATCCTCTCGCTGCAGCTCCCGCTCTCAGAGGTTGTTCCATTAGATTTCCCTCCACAATCCCCAGCTGGCAGTTATTTTGGCAATTCACAATAGCGTGCCTAGCGTTTGCATTTCAGGAGTCAGCCTTAATCCGGTACTCGAGCCTCTGCTATGTACATGGTGTGGGGCGCAGGCAGGGTGGGTAGAACCGCTATTGCTCTACGGCCGGATACGCTATGCCGCATGTCGAACCGTGCATATGAGTAAAAGTATGGGCTGGGGGAGAGCGCCAACCCTTATATGTCGCAGCAGTGGGATCCGATCATACAGGGTTTGACAGGCGGGCCTCTTTACACAGCATAGGCACCAGGTGGGTTATAGGTTGTTTCGGTACTCACTCCTTAGCCGCCTTCCACTAAGCGTTCAGTCCCACTTCGATCCGCTTTCCGGATCGCATCAGGGGGTAGTATCCACATTGAATGTCGTGCACGCTCTCCTGTGACCAGCTGGCCAGTGCACACTGGTGCGTTCCTCCGGACGAGTCCCACTGCTGCAGGTATGCACCCTTCCAAGGCACCTCAGATGTGGTCGAGCCAGCCCCCGCACTGGATGTATGCACCAACACCTTCAATGTCTTCAAGCCAACTTGTGCGTGATGGGATCCTGTCCCAAGAGTGGCCGAGCAATAGCCTCGAGGTCTGTCTCCTCCTGCCACACGGCCCAGTCGCTTAGCCCCTCCTGCGGTGTGGAGTAATTATCTGGCGATTCTCGTGACCAGCCGCAGTATGCCATCACTCCTGCTGTGCTTTTCATGCCGGATTTCAAAGTCGGTTGGTGTCAGACACGTCCATCCTTCACACCGGGTGTTCTGTAGCATGTCATGAACACTTAATGCTGAACATCTCCTTGTTGGGTTGCTCCATAGACGATTATGTTGAATTAAGGATATTATACGGACGGAGCGCTACAGCTATGCAGCCATCACCTGCATGCGCAACATCGCCCCTACATAAATTTTAAGAAGAGTGGCATGTTAACACCCCTAAAAGTGACCCACAAATATTCATGATTCACCAAGCATTTGGATCAGTGACCCGCAAATAATTGGGAACGTTTAGCTGGTCTTACTCTTCAACATAGGACCAGAGTAATTAATGTGAGACAGTGGTATAGATATGTTATGACAGATGTTAGATAACATGTATTACCATGGGTGAAGCCCTAAAGAGCATCAATAGAGTACAACAATGTACAGAAAGACAGAGCAAGTGACAGTCCCCTGCCTAAGGACCAACAGCGTGGTTGTCAAATTTGTCAGCGGCCACCCAAGCTTGCGGATGCAGAACCTGAAGGTTTTACATGGGTATCACCAGATGACCCCCCCTCACCACTGGGTTCCTGTACTAATGCAGGGGGCAGCCACAGGAGCAAACCTCCTAACACTATTGACCACCATGGAAAGGGTGGCATATCCATAATAATAAGTGGGCACCTCTAATTCTAGAAATGGCACTCCATGAATGCCCTTCCAACTCTCTTGCTAGACCAAAATATCCAGGATAGGAATTACTTTCTTTCCTTTTAAGGGAACAGAGTTGCAAGATGATGAATACACCAGTGATTGTGGAAATACATGTTTTATGCTGTGCGGTTGTTGAAAGAAACATTTGAGAGAATGAGTCAGACTACTGCAGACTATGGAAGTTCTGTGAATACAATGTTGCAATCAACAACTGAACAGAATGAAAGAAAAGTTATTTGTTTGTCCATGTAAAGCACAATACAAACATACACTGTTCCACCATCCTAACTAACACCACAGACATGTCAAACTTATCATTTTCCCAAACTGAAAAAGTTACATTAATACTGGAAAGCTTTCCTCACTTTCCAAAATCTTTTCTGACTTTTGATGTACATGCTGGGAATACAAAAGTGCCCAGTTCAAAGCAGGTGTGTGGATGGACATCCAATCAACTTATCCCAAAGTTGGCCCACCTCTTAAGAAGCAAGTGCACGTTTGTCCGTAAAGCAAGTTTATTGTACAAACGGCCAGGAGGAGCTAGATGACAACATGGAGTCAAGCTAGCTCAAGTCTCCTTGAGCCACACAAGTTTAGACATTTAATACATTTTGCAACAGTTAAACAGTTAAAACACTTCCACATGTTTTGTTACAAATTATCCCCCACACATGATTGGTCAACCTTATACAAAGAAATGTAAACTCTTTTTATTCTAATGCTCTAATTAGACACATTTATTAAAATACCATCCCCTGTAAGCATATCTTTGCATCAGCTCATATTTACAGCACATCCCTTTTTGGAACCTTTCTGTGGTAGGTCCTGACATCGTCCCATAGTTACACATTCACACAACAAACATAATTAATTACAAGTTCCAACTGGCTGGGGACCTCTAAACCCAAATGTGATGCACATGGTCTTTGCAAGGACACTTCACCAATATGAGGAAGGAGAGGAACAAACAAGTTCCATTTAAACTGGTGGTAAATATTCTATCCACCCAGCCTGGCTGGTATCCTTATTTCACACTAATCTACACCACTACCAATTCAGTATTCATGTCCTGATCGAAACCCATAAACCATTTGTCAACTCTGTTGTTAAGCATCCTTGCACCAGGTTTATTACTCGGTCCCAGACAGACTCTACCAGCTGGCCAGACCTTCCTGGACAATGAATAACAGGCTCCCATGTACTTAAAAAGATTGAATCTCCATGTTGATGCAATGTTGCGATTTAGCATGTATCTAGTGTAGTAGTGTAGTTAATAAGAAAGGGATAAGTGTTCATTTTTTTGTTGCTTTCTGTTTGAGTTAATACATTTTAGATTCACACGCACACAGCAAGATAATGACAAATCTGTTGAGGTAATATAAATACAATGTAGGTGTGTGGCGGCCACATAGCGCCTAAAGTTGAGCAGCGAGGAGCTTCATACGCGCATGCAGGATAGGAGATTTGTAATGTAGAAACCACTGTGAGAGGACATGGTAGTCTTGAACATACATGCACAGACATACATCCATGGGAGTCTTTAGGGACACGTGTTTGCGGTACATGGGGTACATGGTGAATACACAAATCTGTATGCCGCAACTCCTCTCATAGCTAGAGATTGTGCAGGCCCAGAAGCCTGGGTGGTCCCCTATCTCCCTTGCATCCTCTGTGTAATCGTATATAGACAAAACAGTGACTTTGCTTGATCGTGAAGAAGAGGAACCATTGAAAAGGACCAATCGGTCCAACTACATCTCAGTGACATCTTCCGAATCTCTGATGAACAATCCTGCACATTGTCGACTGTTCAGCCAGACGGAGATGTTCTTTTCTTCTCTCTTGGCCACTGGTGTTCAAGCCATCATGAACGCAAAGTGGCACAAGGTCACCCGCTACAAACGCTTGTTGTTTGTGAATTCCTCTGAGTCAGCTTTTAGTACAATCAAAGAAGAACTGCGGGCCATAAGGCTTATCGCCTTGCAAAATAGCTATATCCTCAACCTCCTGTCATCTGTGCAGGGGGGATTTGGGCAACGGGTGGGAAAGTACTAAATGTTCCTGAGGGATGACAAAGACAGGTGCATGTAGCGTAGTGAGACTGCACACACTTCGCCAGGCTGGAGGTAATTGTCAGTGAGAGAACTGTCCACAAGACCAAGACATATCAAGAAGTGCAGATTTACCTCCAGCCAGATCAGCGATGTGAAGCGTGCGGCTGCAGTTCCCATTTGTGCCAACATTCACTATGCCATCACCCTTAAAACACAGAGAAAAATGTGTGAGTAACTGCATCTTAACAGGTTTCTCTGGCTCCTTGAACCACGTCAGATATTTCAGATACTCTTGCCAGACATATCCAAACTCTTGATTGATTTGTGCCACCCCTTCATCTGAGAATCCCCTCATTCCTCCAGTTCTGCAACTCTTGCTCCTATCAGTTATTTACTATGATGGACCCTTCCAAGCTCAACTGGACTCTTTGCACACAACGTACATTCTTTTGCTCTGTATTATCTAAGGTTGAACAATCCTCTTCAACAGATAGGATAGATGCTGAGACTGATTGCCATTGGAACTGCCCTCTGACCCTGCACAAGGTTAGATGCACAAGACACAGTGCCTCTGCGAACTCTATCTCGTCTGGAATAAATATCCTATGGACACCAGAAGCATGGAGGATAAGATAGCATATGTAGCAAGACTCTACAGAACCCTCTTTCCACACCCTCTTTATCTGCCTATACCAAACATCTGCTGCAAAGCCATGCACATCAACTATTGGATCTGAATTTACATCAGCATCATTCCCCATGAGATCGAAATCAACACTCCTTTGTGACCTGACTAATACTTTATCAAATTCTACAATACTAGATAAGTACAAATTATTCATATTCACATTGTCCATCACCCCAGAACCAAATACCAAGAAAAATGATAAAAACAAAAAATCAAACATTCTAATAAACATTCTAAATCCAAGGTTTCCTCTCTGTATTTAATAATAACAGTCTCTGATTTCTATACAAATCACCCCTTTTCTCCCCCCATTTTCTACTGGAACAAAATGCAAATCCTTAGGGCATACTTAACTTTGAGCGTGCTCTTGCTCCTGTGCAGGTGGATGGGTGCCAGTATCTCTTTGCATGTCACTGATGTGTATCCAGCTCTTTCTAGCCTCTACCTTCACAGCAGTCGGAGTCACAAAAATCACTCGCTGTGGCCCTTGGAAATGCTGCTCACTCCAGCGTCTGATGAAAGAGCGGACGTAAATCAAGTCCCCGGGGAGCAACTGTGGCTGATGTAGACCTATGGATTCTTTGCCATTTTTTCCTGTAGACTGTTGGTGAGAGAGCCTAACCCCTGAAGATACAAGTCTGACACTCTCGGTTAACGCTCTAAAGTATTTCCTAAACTCCTCATGAAGAATCTCTGCTGACTTGTGTGCATCTGATGCTGTGCATGCAGTTGAGAGTGGTGTGTGTAATCTGCACCTGGTCACCCTCTCATGTGGACTGAGGTGGTGGTCCTTCCCTGGCTCATTTCTCAAATAAAACAGAACAATCGGCAACAAATAATACCAATTATTGTGTTAATCACTACATATTTTAGGCAACCAAGTTTAACTCTATTTAGCTGACCTACTACTCCATTGGCCTGAGGGTGGTACACTGAACACAACCTGTGATTGATCCCAAAGAGCAAAGTTATTTCTGAAAACAAGGGATCAAAAAAATGGGTCCCATTATCAGACTTCATGAGCTCACAAATTCCCTACTGCGGAAAAACCTCCCACAACAACAATGTTGCTGCAGACTTAGCATCAGGGTGTACGCAGGGACCAACCTCGAGCCATCAGGAAAATGGGCAAACAAAGACAATGAGGTATCGAATCAAATCAATATGGAGCTCCTGAAATGGCCCAAAGGGCCGGGGCAAAACTCCTCTTGCTGTCTTCATGGTGTTTCCACGATTATCTTCTCTGCAAACTATACAATTCCCTACACATCTACTTACCAATTCTAGCAGGTATGGTATGAACCAGTCCTCCTGGAGCTCTGCTACGATTTGTCACTGAGAAGTGTGCAATGGCGAATGTATTTACTCTAGAGACACAAGAAGCAGCTCTACAGGCATTACTGCCTTTCCCGTAAGCTCCTATCTCCACAGCAAATCTGTGGGCAAGAGGGCACATCTCCTCCTTGCCCATAGCTTCTTTTCATCCATAAATGCTCTCTCCTGCATTTCCACAATCTGAAGCAAAGGGACCACAGAGTATGATGCTGGCAACTGTACCTGCTGGGACATGGTTTCCATTTTCTGGAAATCTGTAAATGGCAAATATGCGGCTTCTTTCATCATTAAGTAGACACAGACAACAGGGTAAGTTTGGGCTACAAACTATTATTTAAAATCACAATGAGGTTGGGATAATGCTCTATGCCAAGGTGGTATTTCCCTACCTAACTAAAGCTAATGATAGTATGTGTCAGGAGGGCCAAAGTAAATAACCATCTGTGTCCAAAAGCTATACTTGCCCTCACATCTATTTGTTTAAACCGTGAAGGTATTTCAGCATCAAATGAAAAAGTGTTCAGGCAAAAGTTCCTAGGTTCTTCCAGCTCTTAGTCAGAAAGGTACTCTCCCTTCACCAAGATTCCAAATAGCTCACTTTCAATCACAAAGGAGTCCCCTTCGCCAAGCTTTCAAGTCTCACTCTGTTTGCACAACAACACAATTCCACTGAACTCTTCCCAGCTTTCAGTCTTTTTGACTCTTTCATCAATATCATAAAGTTCAACTCCTTCATTTCATAATATGCAAGCTTCTCTGGATATTCAACCATAAACATATAGATGAGTCAAGTGGCTTCTCTTTAGTATGGTGTACTAGGTGCACTTGACAGACTACAGGGTCCACAGATTACATGGCATGTAACTGATTCACCTGATTGGCTTCTTTTGCACAGTTGCATCACCACTGCTTCAGCTTAAAAGTGGTATTGGACTTAGATTCTCACAGTTCTTTCCAACACTTGTTTTGCCACCATTCATTTGTTACAGTATCAGGCCTTCTCACATTGTTGCCTCAGTTTCAACTTACGACTTGTACAGTTCCTCTTTTCCTTATGGTTCTTGCCAATGCTTGCTTTCTTTCAACTTGTACAATTCACAGTTCTTTATTACCAATGCTTCCTTTGTTTACTTTACATAATTCATAGTTCCTTGGTATCAGGGAACGCTTTTCTCCACTTTCCACTCTTGTGACATTCACTCAGTATTACTTTCCTTTGGTTTGGAATTCAAAATTGCATCTCATTCATATCCAAAAGAATTTCATTGCAAATTCCAAGTTGACTCTCCTGCTGGGAATTTGCACCCTGCTCACGGTCTTCTGATTCACTTTCAAGTTTCCAAGTTTACCGCTTTTCTGTCCCTATCCAATGCCTTCCCAATTTTGCTACAGTTCAGTATTCACAAACCATTCCTTTCATCACATTCTTGGAGTCGTTAAACGTCAGTGTTTCACCTTTTCTGTACCGGCAATCAATTTGCCTCTGCTGTCGCTCGCTCACTCGCGAGCTCTCTGACCTTCTTTCTCCATGCTGCCTGGACTACAGCGTCCTGGAGTACTCAACCTCACTTTACTCACTGGGTACGCTCTCTTCGTGTGCCCTTCTCTGATGTGGTTGGTCCTGCGCTCTAGCAGCTGTTCTTGTCTCGGCATGCCTCTCGTCTTGGACCTCAAACCCTTTGGGTTACCGGAGCGTGTGTCCTCTTGACTCCAGGAGGTTGGCAGCCAAACCCTGCCACTGGAGACCTTCCGGAAATGCCAGCCACGCTTTGTTTCTGCTTCAGTGACTCTGCAGCAATTCGGCGTCCCAGACATGAGTCTCCCTGCCTTTTCCTCTGGTTTCTCTGAATGCAGATTCTCCGCTCCTAACTTGTGTCTTAACTCTCGTCCTAACTCTTCTTCCTTAGCCTCACCTGAGCGGACCATTCAAACCATCCCATTGGCTCCAGGTGCAGGCCATTCACATTGAATTCACAACGGTATTGGTACTCAGCACCCCTTTTCCTTGTCCCAGTACCAGAGTGGTGTGTGTGTATGTCTGAGTCAATAAAGGATTAATATAATTTCCTATGTGTTCTCTTCCTCATCTCAGTACCAGAGTGGTATACATTGGGAGATGACTTTCTAACACAGTAAGGAAGGGATTGGCAATATCCCATAAAGGTCAGGGGAACATTTAATTCCTGATGAAAAGGTGATATGGGATACCATGTCTCACCCAAGGGTGCCTCACCCACACTCCTCAAGACTCCTCCTCCCAGGTGATACTCCCTTGTATATCCAACCCCAGGGTCAGCATCCAAGAGTGATGGCCTTTCCCTGGCCACCTGGGGGGAGGATATTTTGGGTAAGGAAGTGAGGACGCCTTCAGATTACTCACACCGCTCTGCCTGCAGCATAATTTCCAAGCGCTATTGTGTCAGTATGGTTAGTATGCACAGCACACTTACCTATTCCTACCTCTGTGGACAGTGTTAGCACTTCAATTAATATGGATAACAGTGCAGCATGCTGGACAAGGGCCCCGTCAGATCTCCTAAACCCTCTTGTCTGCCACCTTGACAATCCTGAATATACAGTGGAGGTTACAAATGCAGAGTGAGAATAAATAGTGACTGCCTTCCCCTTACCCATTTCCAGCACCTCTATAAGTGCCACTAGTTCTGCCGCTTGCACGGAGCAATGTGAAGGCAACCATTTCTTTACTCTGACCCCGTATTCCTCATCTTCAAGGCCCACAATAGCTGCATCCGTATGCATCAACAAAGAGTACCTCACCTCCCTTCAAGGCATCCTCCTTAACATTCATCCTTTCTTCCTCTTCCCCCTCATAAGTCGCACATTCATGGACAATGTCATTAGGTTTCACTGGTTTGGCTACAAATGTCGCTGGATTGACTATGTTACACTGTACTGGAAGTATGGATGCATTTGATAGGATATCCTTATACCTGGAGACTCTCTGGGTCATCAAAGTCGACTTGGACTTTTCCAAGATCGCAAAGACTGCATGCTCCACATACAATGTTAACAGGCAACCCATTGTAATGGTTGAAGACTTTTGAATCACAAAAGCTGCTGCCGCTAAAGCCAGTTCACAAGGAAACTATCCTTGCCTCACTGGGTCTAGGACTCTGCTATAGTAAGTTAATGGTTTATGGCCTAGTGATGTTTGCTGGGCCAGGACTGCTGTCATCACATGCCCATTTAAATGAGAAAGTAGATAAAATGGTTTCTTGTAATTCGGGGTCCCCAAAACCAGATCATTACTGATCGCAGCCTTGCGTTCCCGAAAACAGGTCAGCCACTGTTTAGACCATTCTATCGGTCCCTTCACCTTCTGTGCTCCCATAAGTCCCTGCAGTAAGGCCCTGTGTAATATGAGTAGTCAAAAATCCATGAGCTGCAATAGTTACAGAGTCTCAAAAACTGCTGCATTTTTCTTACTGTCACTGGTTGGGGCATATTATGAACTGCAGTGGCTCCCTCTGGCATTATCTTCCTTCCTGCAGACGATATCACTCGTCCCAAATATATTAACGCTGTCTGGTAGTATTAAAATGTTTCTTTGTACAATTTGCACCCTTTCTCCGTGAGCAGGATGAGGACTGTTATTGAATCTCCTCGACACTGCTGTGGCACCCCAATCTCAAAAAACATCTCGCCTGTTTCTTCGGCATCTTCGAACAACTGTTCATCGGACACATCCCTCCCTTAGTGATTGGTTGGATCTATGCACAAGACTGTGTCACTCTCCGCCTTCCTCATCAGTGCCTGAGAGAACTACCCTGTCGTTCTTGATAACTACTGCTTCTAGGAGAACCATGCCAATGGTGCCTGGTGTTACCTCCTGTGATGCAGCAGGCCAAAAACAAATTTCTATCGGTATGTGAAATGTCTGATCTCTGATTTCCAGGACCCATCTCAACACAACCATTACTCCATAAAGGAACAAAGCTGAGTGTACAGGTACCCCCCTTATCACGCTATCCCTACAATATGCAAAAGCATTGCTTCTCTTACAAGATACAAACCTGGAATCAAGCATACTATACCTTTCTCCATAAAAGGAATTGTTATGTACAGTTTACTAAGGGGATCTCTGTCCACAAGATTCACCGGAGTATCTGCACAATATAACAAGAGAGCAGATACATTTTGAGCACCTACCTTAATACGTAGATTTTCTGTGTAAGGAACTGACAGGATAGCCCCAGAGAATCCTTGTGTGTCCCTTGTTTTGCCTGACAAGGGAAACTCATCTAACTTGATGCCAGATTGTGTAGCCCCTGTCTCAACCATAAATGAAAATGTTTGGTCACCTACCTTTACACCTATCCACATCGATGTATTTACAACCAGGCAAACTAGGCCCAGGACTAGGGCAGCAGTTTGTCTTGTCAAAGGAGCAGCATTGTATTGCAGTTTATTTTAAATTTACTGGTTGTCATTTTTTAAATATGAAGCCACTTTTGTTTCTCCAAGTCTGGCTGATCCACAAGACTGCGAGTAAGTTTGAGCTGTCTTTGATGAGCAATCTTGTACATATGATTCATATTTGTGGAAGCTTTACTGTTAGGGTGACATTTGTTTATATAAAAGGAAAAAAAAGAAAAACAGGCAAACCTTTACAGATACAGAAGAAAATACCTTTCCCATAAGAATGTGTCCTATATTCGACCTATATATTGGAAGACAAACCTCCTCCAGAATGTGTAAGGCAACACAGTCAATTTATAGAAGCGTGTTTTATGCATTTAGTTCCTCAAATGCTAATCCCCCTGATGCTCGAACTACATAGCACTGTTTGTCCTTGTCTTCACACTAATGAATAAGTATAGCATTTAGTAATTGCAATGACGTGCTGAACCGTAAGTTACAAACATTACTTTACTTTAATCCTGCCCGGCCCGGCCGGATATATTTGTTTCTATGTGGTTGCATAGTAAAGAGGTCTCCAACCTTCTGTAGGCAATGAGTAACAATTGCTTATCAAATGAAATGGTGAGCAACATCTGTATCTTGACAGAATATATTGTCTTTCAGGTGGTGGCAAAATGATTTCAACACAAATTATACTTGCTGTTACAATTTGCGTTGCAATCATTTTGCCACTGGTCTAACATTAAGAATATAATATGTTAATGTGGGGCAGTTAAGAGTGATAAGCTAGTTGAGGTGCAAATCTAGTCCAGGTAAGGAATGTAAGTAGTAACTAGTACGTTTTTTAAGCACAGAAGATCATTAACACTGGTCAAAACTTGCACTATTTAAATAACGTTTTAGTGGAAATTTAGTGTGAATCCTCAAGGAATATTTGGGAAGAATAATGGCAAATGGTGCATTGAAAAAGCACATTATGCCATTAATATTGGTCACAAATTGGGACAATCCAAGACCACTGTACAGTGTGATAGTTGGAGGAATATATTGTCATTGCAATAACAGTAAATGTGTTTGATTGTAATGAAGTTAGAGATTGTTTTTAAAATCATGGACAATTTGGAATGCATGTTACTTTTCTGCTGCTATACAAATGCCAAGTGTACAACGTATCAGACTATAAAACATGTTCACTGCAATGTTTATTGTTAGGGCATTTTGTGGACCCCAGAGCCACAGGAATTCCTGAAATTATTCTTATATTGGGATCATGAGGGCAAACTAAAAACCAGTCTTGGTGTGCACTAGGACCCATATTTCCATTTTGGTGGTAAACTATTATTGGTAGAAACTATGAATTGATTTACCAGATTACCTGAAGACTGTAATATGGGCAACCAGCTCTTTATGATTTGTTCCGGTTTACAGTGATGTATTGAACCTTACTTTTATTATTACCGCATGTGGTAAAAAACCTGGACACACAGTGAATAGACCAGACTGATCCAATTCCATTTATTTATTTTTATAGGTAATTAGGATTCATGAGTAATACAAACAACATGACAGTCCCTGCAATTCAAATATTAAAATGCACATCTCAATCTGTCTTCGACACGGTAAAGAGCTTTTTTTTTACATTTAACTTCAATTAGCCTTTCATAATAGTTGTTCAGAACCCCGTTATAATAGACCCTGAAACGTACCAGTTGTCTTGTTTGAAACTCGCTTCTTGGATGGTGGAGAATACAGATAAAAAACTACCCACGTTTGTTAATGTAGGACAAAGTTCAGCAGCTGGCAGCTGTCTATAAAATGTTTTCATGAAACATTCATCCCACGCTCCTCACTTGTACTGTGATCTTACCTAAAGCACGATTGGTTCTGTGTGCCCTCAGACTGCAAGGCTTAGGATTCCCTCTCCGCTCGGCTGTTGAGAATCTCCCCCACTGCAGCTCGGCTGGTCAATACGTACACTGGAACATTTCTTATCTGTTTTTCTTCTCTTTTTGGGAGGACAGCTCAGCACACACTCTTCTGAGAGACAGCCCCCTTTGCCTACTCTCCAAATCCCTTTTAAGGCCTCTCTTCTGTGATCTGTCCATAAAATGTATGTTTGCCTACATAAATGTAAGAATTGACTGTGATGTCAACCACCACCTCCCTTTTTCCAACCCACTAGAAGGTTCCAGAGAGCACATGTTCAGCTTGCACCTTTGACAGTGAGTCATGGCAGCAGCAAATGGATGCACAAAGAGTTACAATTCTCCACGGTGGCTTCCTGCGGCAGAAAATGAACAATAGAGCTACTTTGTGAAATGTGACTTTTCACTTTGCTGAGCATGCATCTTCCTTGCAAAACAGCTTTAATTCTGCTCGTTTCTTTCCTTCTGCATTTTCCAAGCACATTGCACAGCCTGAGCTTGCCCCTCATTTAGTGTGCCAAATTGTATCAATGATCTGCACCAATGTTTTGCACCAAAGAGCTATGTACCGAATTGCATTGAAAATTAGTAAGGGTATAGGTTTGTAGGTTGCAGTGTTAGTAAGTAATTACATTGCTAGTCTTTTATTTCATTGCAATTCAGTCCATAACTATACCATGGTGTGGTGTCCAAATGATAACATCAGACTTTATATAATGCTGAATTCAACTACCCTTTTATCTTGTATGTTTTCTAGGCATTCTCAATATTGGCTCACACAAGATTCAGCCCAGAGTCTCACACCAGAGTGTCACCTATCTTGCTGTCTTGCTCTCTTGCTGTCAGAGTCTCAGTTTTATTTTGGATGAAACTCTGTAGTCTGGGCTGAAATTCAGAGTCTAATTTTCCATACAGTATGGAGAATGTATGTTAGATATGCATGATGGCATCAAGCACAAACCTTGCCTGTACAAACAACCACTATTTGTCAATTGTTCACTAGCTAGCTGTACATAAGAGCAGAAGCTGACAGTTGCTAATCAGTACACAATCATATGCATGTCAGTAATTGATTTGCCGGGCATTTCTAACAAATGATGTTAATGGTGGATACAAACACAAACCCTCTTCCGACCCCTCCTGCCCGGCTAACTATCGCCCAATCTCTATCACTCCCTTCCTGGGCAAGCTCCTGGAGAAACTGGCCATCTTCCAGCTTAATCTCCATGCCGAATCTGTTGGTAGTCTTCATGACCATCAGTCTGACTTCAGAGCTGCCAGAAGCACGGAAACTGCTTTCCTGAACATCCGTGTGGACCTGCTCTCAAACCTTGACTCCAACACCCCATGTGTTCTCATTTTGCTCGATCTCTCTTCTGCCTTTGATACTGTCAACCACACCATCCTGCTCAACTGTCTCCATGATAACCTGGGTATCACTGGTCAGGCTCTGGCGTGGCTGACCTCTTTCCTCTCCAATCGACCCTCCCAGGTCCAACTGGGGTCCTTCCTCTCTGACATCTTTTTCTCTACCTGTGGTGTCCCCCAGGGATCTAACCTATCTCCCTGGCTGTTCAACCAGTATCTGGCACTTCTTGCCCACCGCATCGCTAATCTCTGTCCCAACTTTCAGTGCTATGCTGATGATACCCAGCTCATTTTCAGACTACCCTCTGCCTCCTCTTCCCCTTCCCTCATCTCTGACTGTCTTTCTGCTATCCATGAATGGTGTGCCGCCAACGACCTCTGACTTAATGCCAGTAAGATTGAGATTCTACTCATCGGCACACCCACTCCCTCCTTCCCTGCAGCTCTCTGGCCGGCCTCTCTTGGCCCTCTTCCTGCTCCTACCTGCAAGGCAAAAAATCTTGGGGTCATCTTCGACTCCACACTCTCCTTCTCTCCTCACATCTCTGATGTCTCTAAGAAGTCACACTACCAGCTACACCTCCTCAGAGGTATCCTTCCTTTCCTCTCCTTCCCCCAGAAGCTCACTGTCTCTAGAACCCTGGTTCTCTCGAAGCTGGACTACTGTAACAGCCTCTATCTAAATCTGCCTGCCTCTACTCTCTGCCCTTTGCAACTCATCCAGAACAGGACTGCGAGACTTGTCCTTGGCCTCAAGCCCAGGGACCGTATCTCTCCAGGACTGAAATCACTACACTGGCTCCCAGTGGCTGCGAGGATTAAGTTCAAAACCCTCTGCATTGTCCACAAGGCCTTCTGGGGCCTTGGGCCAAAATACCTTAATTTCTCTCCTCCTAAATATCTTGCTTCTCGAGCTCTTCGCTCATCCGCTGCCAACTCCCTCAGGGTCAGCTGCTTCTCCAAGCAACGAGTTGGGGTTAGATCTCTCTCCGCAGCAGGGGCCTCCCTCTGGAACAGCCTTCCTGCCTCCATGAAACTTGAGGAGAACCATCTCCGGTTCCGGAAGCACCTCAAAACCTTCCTCTTTGCCTCCGCTTTCTCTCCCCCTCTCCCCTGCTAAAATCACTGAACCTGCACTGTATCTGCAACTGGGCCACTCACCGATCTTGGCCCTTGGCCCAGTCACTCTTACCTGCACTGCCTCCCTGGCAACCCCTGCACTCGGGACTGTCTCTGTATCCCGACAGCCCCTGCTCCCTGCACTTACCCTGCACTTGCCACCAGCTGGCCTTTATTATTTATCTTGTATTCTACTAACCCTGCACTTTCCCCTCTCCCTTTCCCCTTGCACTTTTCCCTTGCACTTGCACAATCCGAATTACACCTGGCCTAGTAGGATCGCTGTCTGTCTCCCCTTGTTCCCCCCCGCCTCGTCGCACCTTGAGACACTTGTGTATAGGTGCGTTACAAATGCCATATCATATCATATCATATCATATCATATCATATAATATCAAACATACAAAAACACATTGGAAAGTATGCAGTTATGGACAGTTGGATATTTATGCAACATAGTTGCCCATTATGCATTTGCAGAGCTTCTGCTGACATCCCTATTACACCTTACCAGAATGCAGAAGAGGAGGTTTAGTTGATTACTTGTTTGCTGAACACATGAAGTACCTGCTCCAGCCAGTGCTCCTGGCCGCAAATGGTTCAGAGATTGTGGAGGGTTGCCGAGGCACGCTGGCCTAGTAAATGCAGATTATTCAATTAACTGTTTTACTACTGATTATAGCAGCAGTAGAAATGATCTTCCCTATGCTTTCAAGGCTGCCCTAGTTTTGAGTCATTAGGTTCGCCAAAATGGCAACCTTCTTAGGTCGATACATATTGTACAGCCACATGTTACAGACAGTGTGGGTGTAGCAGGATGGGTTTATTGCATCTGATTTTTTAGGTCTTGCCCGCCTAATCTGTTCCCTCAAGGTTCACATCATTAGCGTCCTACCATGTTCCCCACAATGGAGCCCAACCTGATCACCATTGATACTGAAATAATTTGTTGTCTATGCTTTAGTCCATTAGACCCTTCCAATACCTACCCTCCAGCAGCCCACTGCGATGGCACCAAGACACAGAATATGTCATAGCCATCTGCCAGGAGAGGCTGCTTCGCTAGATTTCCATGATGCTACTGGCTCAGCCTTTGCTTCCATTGTTGTTGTATCACTCTGTACTACCTCATTCTTGGCCTCAACCCAGTGGTCCAATGCAACTAGCAAGCAACATCATAAGGTGCTGTGAGCAACATGTTGTCCCTGGTCTACACACTGGGGATCACTGGCCTAGTAGTTGAGCTTTCTTTATCCAGTTGACCGCTCATCATCACCCTGTAATGTGAATCTGTCTTTAGCATGTCTTTTTCATAAAGGCTCTTTCATTTTGTATTATTTTATGGGCAACCCGAAGGCTTCCACTATTCCATTTTAATGTCTTCAATAGTGATTGCAATTGTGTTAACCACTTTTCAGTGTCAAATCATTTTTTTCTGAAGATACTGTTCCAGATTGAGGACTCCATTTGGTATAATGTGTTTGTTTAATCTAAATTAAGATTAAACATTTCACATGACCAGTGGTCAGACGTCATGGTTAAACAGCCCAACGTCTTAAAAGGGCAACCTAAAGCATATGTCTGGAAAGTGTCTTGGGATTTCCAAACACCGGTTTTAAAACTGTACAGGGAATGTCAGCCCCAGTCAGATATATATTTATATGAATGGAAAAGGCTGGAGAGGGCCCGGTCCAAATAATGACATCAGTAAAGGAGGAGAGTAGTCACGGTCAGCAGAACATGCTTGCGTTTTAAATACATGGTCCAAAAACTATGTTGTGATGTGTTTTAAGTGCAAGCTGAAGTCCCCAGCTCTCAGGTTTCTCCCCATTCAATTTGCTAAACAGGCCTTGTAAAAAGGGAGATGCCGTTTAACAAGGTGGCACTGACTGAATTCCACACCCACTGTTGAATGCATGACGCAGTAATTGAAGGCCACCATATGTTAGAGGGTTTCCTCACTGTGCCATAAAACAGGCAAAGCAAGGCAACACGTTTATACAATTTATTTTTGACCTTTAAGTCAACATCTGAATGCTGATATAATTCATATTGAGAGGCTGCGATCATGTTCATTGACGCTGTTGCTGAAACGTAGTAACTGTTTAAACGTTTAAACAGAAACAGAAAACAGCCAACATGCTTTTCAAACTATACTTCAGTAGAAGGGTAAAGTAAGGCTTGGAATGCTTAATTCATCACTGATAATTTTATTTGTACTTTATTTTGGAGTTTTGTAACGTGCAAGGTGCAGAAATCTGACCCTACGCACCAAAGGTGTCAAAAGACGGAGGAACAGTAGGTAGGAGGGAATGAGTATGAAGATGGTGTGGTTTAAGCATCATTGTCACATGGGTATGAGCTGCTACCCCTGGAATTTCACATGCAACTCCTGGCAATGGCACTGCTAACCTTGGCCTCAGTGTTTTTTCTAGGCCCCCTGCTGCATGAACTGTATGCACAGATCAACCAGCTTGCCCAGCTCATCACTACAAACAGCAAAACAAGCACCAGGGAAGCCACTAGTTTTCGCTTTTCAATAGGCACTGTATAAACATTTGACTGGTGAAGTGTGGTTGGATTTTGTTAGCAGAATTACATGCAGTACCCTTTGGGAACACTACACACAATTAAGACTACAGGTGTAAGCACAATCTCACCTTTGGTACAAGCCTGTAATACACACTTATATGGTAGCAGTGGCTGAGCAGCCAGACTTATCTCAAGAGTAATGTGAGCAGTACAAGATGTTACACAAAGGACTTGCAATCACAGTAGTTCAAACAAACACTATTCAAGGTTTCTTGGTAAAAAGAATATACATTTATTTACACAGTCAGTCGGAAACATTCCATTAGTAAGAAAGCAGCTCAATATCACACTCTAATACACTACAGTACAGAACCAATACGTTTCTGAACAATTTAAGCTCCCCTGAAGTGGGACCAAAATGTCACTTCAGTTACTTTCAAAAGGGGTAGAAAGACAAGGTTAAAAGAATTTAAAGCACAATTACTTTCATAGGCAGGGCAAATAGTGTCAGTTCACTACAACTAGCAATTCAATTCAATAGGCCTGGGCCAAAGTCAATGGTTCAGAGTCTTGGATAGCACAGTTCTGGTTGTAAATGGTTAAGTCTTTGCCAATGTTCGAGGAAGTAGTTTGCCAGAAAAAGTGTTATATGTCGGTTTAGGAGCGAACAAGCCCCCAAAGTTGGGAAAGTTTCACAAACTTTCACCACGGCAGAAAGGATTTCCACACCGCGTTTGCACAGTATCCTATTGATGAAGAAAAACTGTAGCTGAGGCAGTTGTTCCTGGCAATTCCTGCAGATCTTGCTGTTCCTGAGCTTCAGTCTTGGGGACAAGAAGGGGGACATCTGGAGGTTCCTGCACTGCCCAGGGAAGAGGCCACAAGCTTGGCTAAGCGTCTGTTTTAAGGTGTGAGTGCCTTAAAGTCCACAAACTGGTATCCTTCTCACTGGCTATCCGGTTTTCAACAGCACTCTAAAGAAAATTCGACCAGTATGGAGGCGGTGTCCAGGTGGCTTACGAGTAGGTTGTTCCCACCAGCTCAAGGGAAGAAGTCGTCCTTGAAGGAGCTTCTCTGTCGATGGAGTTTTAGGCAATTTGGACCTGCAGCAGGGCTTCACCAGACAAACCAATGGTCCAGGAGTTGCAGCAGTCACCTTCCTTCAGCTCGTCTTCGGTTCTTTTGTTCCAGTGGGCGACTCTGCCTTCCAAGTCCCAGAGACCTGCTTTTAAACAGTTTTCTCCCATTCATCCCAGCCCAGCTGCCAGTCACGCAGCAGGGTGGCTGTCCTTGCGGACAGTCAGCCAGCCAATCACACCAGAGTGCATTCAGGTCACCAAGGAGACTAAGCACAGGGGGTTTCGGGCACCTCCCTCACATCCTGTCCACCCCAGACACTCAGGCGCCAGGGGAAGGCTTCAGCACTGAAGCTCGCCAAAGGGCATCGAACTAAGGGACCAAACCTGGTTTGGTGCACAGAGGTAAACACAAGAAGGACCTTTGCTAAAAGAAACTGCAAAAAAAGATGACCAGAGTCTGTTTTTACAGAGGGATCATGGGCGCCACATTGAAAAACATGGCGGACATGATTTTTAGCTACCAGTGTTCGCAGTCTGGAAAATTACGTGGTAGTTTGTTCTAAAACCACTGCCACCAGCCATTGCAAGAGGAAAAGGTAACGTTTGACTGTTACATGAGTGTTTAGAGAAAGGGGATTCTAAGCAACCCGTGCAGCACTCTAAAGGAAGATAGTGTGTGCTGGGTCTATGAATTTAAAAGGACTAGTAAAGTCAATTTAACTTCACAAGCTGGTGGAGACAGTAGTCAGTCCCAGAGAAGGTATTTAAACGGTGGGGAGTCCAAAAGACACCCCTGTGCCACTGCACTAAAGGTACTGTGTGACACACAAGAAAAAGATGATGCCTATGGACTTGTTCTAAAACTCCATATCCAAAGAACACAAAAGTAAAACACATTGAAAATGAAAAGTTCAAAGTCCCAAAATATAGCAAAAGCTAGAGGACTCTAAGGTAGAGGGAATTAGCACTTGGGTGACAATTCTCCCCAACAGATTATATGAAGGGATGGTATTTATGTTGAATGGACGCATGAAAGGTGATTGCCCTGGCAATTTTACCTGGCGTATGATGACTATTGGACTATTTTATTGTCACCCCCACTATCTATGGAGATTTGTTGACATGAGCGTGGAATGGAACAAGTGGAGTGATCCCACAACTGTGAAATTAGAATGAATAGTCCTTCTAGATCCACTAAAGCAACATTTATTTTGTTCTTTTTGTTATTTGTTTTTTTTATTGTGTCATAGCCAAAAAATATTGACTTTATACACACATCACAATAGAAAATTGATAGATAAAAAACACATACATTAATCAATACAGTTTAAAACCGTACAATACAATTAATTTCAACACTGTAAAAATAGAAAATGTCCACAAAAAGCAAAGAACTACATAGAACTCACAAGTGTATTCATTTAAATTCTAATCCAACAAAAAAGACAGGAGAAAGTAAAAGGGAAAGAACTGACTAAAATTATAACAGTTGAGTATCAGAAGTAGAGGTCCCTCAAGGATAAATGAATCTGAATTAGAAAATTTGTTTGGGGTCATCATTTTTTACAAGATGCTATATCATTCCTTCCCGTCAGACCCAAATCTTTTAGCATACTCACAACTTCATGTGTGAGAAAAAGTTCCTGTCCTCAGACCAATCTTTCCAAGAATATGTCAGAAGCTAGTGAATCGATATTATGAACAAATGAATCTTTTAACACTTATATCCCAGGTCCCTGGACATTTTGATTGAAGATATTTAATAGATTGTCTCTCGACATTATTGCATTTATCACAAATATCAACAGGATAACAGGCCTCATCCCTGGTATGTAAAATTTCTCATGTAGGTAGTAAATTTAATCTTAATCTAAAGAAATCCATTCAAGAACCCATCCCAGGGGATTTCTTTAGATAAGAAGCTAGGAAGGATCTCGGTTTGTCTGTAGGAGTGAGTGAAGAAGATAGTTTAGCCAATCTCATCCTATCGATTGTCCAAATCCAATCAATTTTGTTCATGAATTCTTTAGTCTTTAAAGGATTTTGGATCATGGTTTCAGTCGTGCTGTCAGACTGTGTTAATATCTCCATGCATTTGATTTAAGCTTATTGAAAAGGGAATATTTGCATTCACCATCGCCTTTGCAACATCTTCATATAGATAGGAAGGGGGAGGGTTGAGGATTAGTCTGTAAGCCAAAACCCATTTCCATTTCTGCCACTCAAGGAGGGATGTGAGTCCCAGCTCATATCTAATACAACCTATGGGGATAGAGGTGGGTAGGCCCAATGTTCTTATCCAGAGCTCTGCCTCTACCATGTCCCAATTAATATCAAAAGTGTGTACATTTGATTCTAGGCCAAATAGAAGTTTGGGTATCACTTTTCCAATACAGTATTTGATAACTGGAACAGTGAAAAATGTACAATATTTATTGCATTTTTTTTTCATTTGTGGTCCCAATTTTAAGATCTTTAGGTCCAATGCTAGAATGGGCCTCAGTAGGGAAAGCGTGGATCTGAGAACCTAGATAGGTTACCTCTTTGGCAGCTGGAATCAGCTGATTATCAATGCTCCATACAAACGCTTTTAAACTTCTGAGCGGATGTTTGAAAATAACTATTTTGGATTTGTCAGGATTCATTTTTTATTCATTAACTCTAGCATAAGTCACTAAAGCTTTCAATAGCCACTGCAAACCAATTTGGGTGTGATCTAATACAATAACATCATTGGCGTAGGCCAACCAATTGATTTTTTGAGTATCCAATTTCGGACTAATCAAACCACTTGATTCCAACTCCCGAGGCAAATCTGATAGGTAAAGGATAAAGATTATAGGTATGATAAGGCAACCCTGTCTGACCCCTCTTTTAATCTTAATTGCTCTAGATAAGTTGCCCTGTTTGTTTAGTCTCACTCGAAGAGTTGAATTGTGATGTAATTCAATTAGAATATTCAGACGATTGTCGGGCACTCCCCACTTCCTCAATTTGCCCGATAGTTGATCTCTATTGACAGTGTCAAAGGCCTCAGATAAATCTAGCCAGGCTCCGAAAAGGTGCGTACCATTCTTCCTGAGAGACCATGATGTAAAACAAGTTAAAACAAGGCCATTCAAAGGAGGAGATATGCCCCAACTGAAGGCAGTCTTTTGCCTTGGGATAATCCCCTTATTTTTTGCCCATGCTTCCACGTCCCTCAAGATTAAGCCCTCAAAAGATTTTTCCATCTGCGTTTTGGAGAGAGATTGGCTGATAATTTGAGGCTGCCATGCGATCACCTTTTTTGTAAATTGGGATTATGATTGATTTACTCTACGATTCAGGGATACTCTTCGATTTAATTATATTATCGAATAGAGATTTTAGAACATTAGCCCACAGGGTCATCTTAAGTTTAAGGATTGCATTACTTAGTCCGTTGGGACCCCGGGCACGGGATACTGAAGATTTTTTAATAAGAGTTAGTAAATCTTCTATTTCAAAGGACAGTCCCCATTCGGTGGATGATGTACCCTTGGGATCTTTGATGTCAGTCGAGCCATAGATCTTATTATTGTGGGTCACACATATTTGTTCTTCTATAATGGTATTTTGGGTATGTTCAATTGGATTTTCCATAGAGCCGATGATGGACCAAAAGCTACAGGAGTTTTTTAGACAAATAACTTTTAGCATCTATTCACCCGCTCTTTGTAGTCTCATAGATTTATGAGATCTGATCCAATTTCTGTAGCTATTGTTAATTATCCTAACACCCTCCTCATACTTTATTTGATCTTTGGCTGTTTTTTTCAATAATGCCCTTTGTGATCTTTTGTTTTTTTTTCTCGTACATTTCCGTGTCAAAGTGTTGTTTAGCAGAAGGGCGCCTGACTTGAATCTTAATACTAGAGGGGTCAAGCTCCCATAAGAGTTTGACAAAGCGGGATGGATCACAAAACCCTGACAACTGCTGATGTGTTAAATTGCTTGTCATGGTAGATAACCTATCAGTCAAGATTGGTCCCCCTTTATTAAATCTGACCACCCGATGCCCATCAATCTTGACAGAGATTTCCTGGTTGTAATGGGATTCCAGCCCGACCTAATCCAGTTCGAAACTAGTTTCTAACATTGTGTGGCCACTGGACTTTTTATTAACAGATTTCAACTGAACAAAACTGTCAAAGATCTTCTTAGAAGTAAAGATGTAATCAATAGTCGAGTGAGAAGTGCCCCGACTTCAAGTAAAAGAGGGGGAATATCACCGTCGACATTCCCATTCAACATTTGTAAATCCCTTTCCCTCATGTAATCGCACCAAAGATAACCATTCTTGATGTTTGGTTTACACTTTATCAAATTTATGGAACCAGTTGTGATGCATTGTGCATTTAAATCCCCCATAATTAAGATCTCATCAGTTGGGAAGAGAGATATATAATCAGACATTTTGGCTGACAGGTTTTGGAAGAAATCTCAGTAGAGGGGACTGTGCAGGGTTCTAATACATGCCAACTATTAGTCAATGAGATCTAGATTTATGGCCCTTCAACTCAGCCCTAATGATCAACATGCCTGGAGTCTCATCTGACAGCAATTTACATGTTGAAAATACCCTATGTCGATAAACAATGCATAGACCCCCCCGCTGAGCGGCCCTTTCCATTGACTACTGCTAGTTGATGGTATGTGGAGAAGCCATCTAGTACACAAAGGGAGTTGAAGCCAAGTTTCCTGTAGGAGAATCAAGTCAAAGTTACTAAAGATATAGTGCTCCATAGACTCTTCACAAAAGGAATTATAGCCCCTGGTGTTCCAGGATAAATAACAAAGGCATTTGTTGGCTAGAGCTTCGGTTGGGAGTAGCCCAATTTAAGGAAGATCTGTGTAACAATTTCTGGGACCATGTCCCAGACATTTGGTGTTGGGATGGTGGTATTGCTGGAATCCACAGGGGCTTTACTTGGTTCTTGAGATAGAGATTTTGATTATGTAGATTTATTTATCACAAGAAGATTTTTTGATATCGATTACCCCCCCTTTTTGCCCATTCGACTTCCGCACCTATAATGGCTTCACGGCACAGTCTTGACTTGAGATTGATTTCCGTGATATTTGTATTTGGAGAATACGGGAAACTGACCCGATTAATGTCAGAGGTCGAGAGATATTTCAGAATCAATATGGATTTCATCTCTTACAGAATTCTTGTTCGATTCAATGGAGATCTTATGGTATTTTCTTTAGTGGTCATTGACAAATATAGGATTAAGTTCTGATTTGGCTCCTGAAGTTTACCCCTTGATTGAGGTAGCATTTTTTCCTTGAGACATGATGGATCCGGAGTTCCCCATGGAGATTTTACATCTCTTAGGTCTTTCATCTTATCCGGAGTTTCAATAGTTGGTGAACCATCTTGAGTGAGTGTTTTTTTTTAAGGCAATCCTATAGGTTCCTTGTCAAGTTTTTGACTTTTTTGATATCTGTTTCTATAGGATTGGATGAGTTTTTCAGTTCAGCTTTTTGTTTTGCAGACAAGAGATTGGGGCAATTTTTCGAGGTGGCTGATTTAAATCTGTTTGGCTCCCTATCGTAACCTTTGTTATTATAAGAACAGGCGTTACAGGCTCAGGTGTTTGTACCTTATCCGATGAAGTTTTGTCTTTTTTTCTTATGATTTACTTTAGTGCCCATCTTTTTTTTTATCATCTTCTAATTCTTGACTTTTAAGATTCTTGATGAATCTATTTGTATCTGAACTTTGTTTTGTCGTTTCTTCAAAGCTGGAATGTTGTTCCCTTTCAACTCACCATTCACTGGTGTGGGAGGGTCTAGCTGCTCAGCCAGTTGTGCATCCGTACAAATTCTTCCATTACTGAGGCCGATAATGGAGTATCATCCCTAATATTTCCTTCAGGAGACAGAGACATCGGTTGTAAGTCACAAGGACATCTATCTTGGGAAGTGCCTTTTAGATTTTCCCCTAGATTTGTGTTGAGTATAGATATTACCTCCGTCCTCTCCCTCAACTGGACAGATAAATGGTCGATCTTAGCAGATTGCATCTTGGAGGTGAGTTGAAATTCGGCAAGTGGTTTGCCCACAGACTCATTGACTGCTGATTTTAAAGCCACTAGGTTAGAGGCATTAATTTCCATATCCTTGGAGATTTCCAATAGGATTCCTATACTTTGCTGAAGCTCCATTTTTAAATTCTCGAACACTTTTACCAGGGAGCCTAAGACGAAATTTAGGGCTGCAATTGAGGGGGATGCCAAATGCTGATCTCGTTTCAATTCTGGTGTTACACTGGCTCCATTTAAAGTACTGTCTCTCAGTGGGGAGAGTATTCTCCCAGGTCCATTCATATTAGAGTCCTCAGCTGTAAGAATGATCTCATTAAGTTTGAAAGGAGAGTCAGGAGGACATATTAGAGATCGCATTTAAAATTTGTTCATCTAGCAACTCAATTGTAAGCCCTTCGTGTTCAATCACCTCCCCTGCAAGTTTGGGTGATTGTTGTTCGTTGGTAGATATGTCTTTGTCATTATCCTCTGTTTGAATAGCCATTGTTATTGGAAAGTGATTTTCGATTGCGTCCTTCATTGTTGTTGCAGTCAATGTGTAGTCCAAGTTAGAGTTAAAAGTATTTCTAATAAGCTGATGTGCCAGGTTTGATTCTACCCTATCCATTGATCTAGCAAGAGGGCATCTCATTATAGAGCTGCTCGGCTTTTGGTTGTCATTGAGAAAGATACGCTGTGGTGGATAAAAGCGACCCCCGCACCTGATTGGTAGGCTTTAAAGGTGAGCCGTACCTCCAGAATAGGATTCATGACCCTCTCCTGTTTCTGTTCAGAATTGTTAGATCTGGGGTCTTCTCCTGTGGATGAGCTTTGCAAGTTATAGAGTTTAGTCATGATGCTCTATATAGATTTTTGGCAGGTGTTTGTTGACAATACAAAAACGAAATCCGGACTTCGAGATCAAAGAGCACCGAAAGAGATTTCTTTTGTATTTTTGTGGAGCAGTCTAGCTGAGTGGGTCAAAGGCAAAATTGCCTGCAGTCCCCACTCGACCATCAATCAAAATTAGTGAAATGCCCGAGAGAATCAATGGCGGCCTGCACACAGGCTGCACACAGGATATTGCAAAGTTAGAAGCGGAGAAAGCTGGATTTTCAATTTAGGAAATAGAGTGGTTTAGGAGGGAGAAGGGAGAATTAGAAGACTACACTTATACAGCGCAAGCCATTTAACTTTAGAAAATACTGCTGCTACGCTGCTACTGCAAAGACCCGCTGACTCACAGCACCTCGCACAGACTGCCATAGACTGCATCTCACTTGACAGCCTCACTCCGCGGATGTGCTGGGTAGAAATAGAAACGTCGGGTAAACAGGCTCCTCCTCAGTTAGCAGGGGAAAAAGACTCCAGGGACTGCCACAGACTGCTTCTCACTCGACAGCCTCACTCCACAGCCCGCTCTGCAGCCGTGCTGGGCAGAAATAAGAAACATAGGGTAAACAGGCTCCTCCTCAGTTAGCAGGGGAAAAAGACTCCAGGGACTGTCACAGAATGCCTCTTACTCGACAGCCTCAATCCGCGGCCCGCTCTTTAGCCATGCTGGGTAGAAATAGAAACATAGGGTAAACAGGCTCCGCCTCAGTTAGCAGGGGAAAAAGACTCCAGGGACTGCCACAGACTGCCTCTTGCAATGTCAAGAACGCTGCAAGAACCATTTATAACCACGGCCCATCTACTCTTGTTAAATTTGGTAGTAATGGTTTTGAGGAAATGGAGCAGTGGATTGTTGAGTTCTCAAGCATACACGCCACGTCTAATACGCCATTGGTTGAACGTATGGGAAAATCCCAGCACTCCGATGGAGATGTGCGGGATAGAAAGCAACGTCGTAGGCAGGAGATTAGACAGATTAAAGATTAGAGTGGCTAAAAATGCTTGTAGAAATTGGATTAGGGAATGGAGGCGCTCACAACAGCTGGCAGAGTGGCAGCGTATGGTAAAAGTACTAGCAGAGAAGGACACTAGAAATATTTGGCAGATTCTAGGTGAAGCAAAATGTAGTACTATAAAAGGAATGATAAATCCCTGAAAGGAAGAAGTTTGGGTCAACTATCTGGGTTTATGTAATAATCTAAAGGAGGCTCAGCAGCTTCAATATATAAATATGATGAACTGGACATTAAACTTTGTATCCAAAGGTTAAAACCCTCAAGGGCTCCTGGCCCTGATGGGCTTTCAAACGTAGTCATTAAGCAGGACCCGGAAGTTAGGGTGGCTCTATTGAAAATCATGTTTAATAAAATATTAAGTGAAGCACGCATTCCTAGGTCCTGGCAAACCTCAATTTTTATGCTGGTTCTAAAAAATGGTTCACCCTCGGTACCATCCAGTTATAGGCTCCTATCTATGTTAGATTCCATTGGAAAGGTATTTTCATTCCTTTTGTTCTGAAGGAGCTGCAACTCTGGGCTGATACTCAGGGATTGCTTGATACGTTCCAAGGGGACTTCCGCCCGGGATATTCAACTTCCCATAACCTTGGGGTTTTGTATTACTTATTCTAGAGAGCAAAAATGCAGGGTGCACCTGGAATCTATGCATTGTTCGTTGATTTTACAACTGCTTTTGATTTGGTCGATAGGGACTTACGTGGGCCAACATGGAAAACAAGAATTGTCCTACTAGGTTACTCTATTTTCTAAAGTTATTCCATTTGCAAAACAAAGCTTAGGGACATAGGTAAATCAGCTTTACTCCTCCTCCTGGAATTATCAGCTGCATTTGACCTTGTGGATCACAAGGTACTTTGCAGCCACCTGGATTCGG
The DNA here is from genome assembly GCF_040938575.1 of Ambystoma mexicanum. Classification (NCBI taxonomy): domain Eukaryota; kingdom Metazoa; phylum Chordata; class Amphibia; order Caudata; family Ambystomatidae; genus Ambystoma; species Ambystoma mexicanum. The sequence goes on from NC_090933.1 coordinate 710,278,094, forward strand.
CTGCTCATTTTTCTGAAAAAGCTATAACATGGATCCAATCCTTTGTTAATAATAGGACGATGAGAGTCTTCTCCCTCACAGCAGCCGCAGACTCTATACCTATTACTTGTGGAGTACCCCAAGGATCCTGTGTCTCTCCCACACTATACAACATCTTCAAAAAGCCCCTTTTTGATGATCTGGACCATCTTGGTATCACCTACACTAACTATGCAGATGATACTCAGATTCTCTTACCACTTACTGGGGATTATGACAAGGATTTGGCCTTGGTGAACAGGGTGTATCTCATCATTCAGGCATGGATGGCCACCCAGGGACAATGCCTGAATGATGATAAGACAGAGATTATTTTCTTGGGTACCCCCTCTACTCTCAAATAATTGGGACTTAAGTATTCTAGCTTTAACATTGATAACACCATTGTCACCACTAATGAGGTGAAGGCGCTGGATGTTTATCTGGATTCTACCCTTACCTTTAACAAACATGTCAACACATTGGAATCCTCCACCGCATATACCTGCAAATTAATCAGAGCAGGCAAACCCTTCCTATCCTATAATAGATGTATCACCCTGGCCAGAGCACTCATTCTGTCGAAGTTGAATTATTGTAATGCTCTATACATTGGAGCCAATAAGGCAAACATCAAGAGAATCCAGCTTCTCCAGAATAATGCTCTTAGAGCAGTACTTGGGATTTCTAGGAGAGACCATGGGCCTCATTACACGGATGGCGATAAGAGATTACCGGCACCGGTAAGGGCACAAGTGCCGGTAATCCCCTACCGCCCTACTAAGAGGTCCCTCATCGGGTCTCATCCTTAACGTGTGGTCAGACCACACGTTAAGGAAGGGACCCGCTGAGGGACTTCAGAGCAAATAACGGTACCGCAAATTGCAGTAACGTTATTAGCTCTTTCCCCATTCTCATTGAGCCCTATGGGGACTCGAATGGTAATGGGGAATGGTATTTGGCATGGGAACTTACCGGGTCCCCAAGGGTCGGAATGACCCGGTAAGTCCCCATACCGCCAACCTGGACCCAGAAGGCGGTAAGGGGTAGCCACCTACCGTGTAATGAGGCCCCATATCTCCAAAAACAGAAAATGTAATAATTGGCTCTCTACTAAAGAGAAAATTCTGCTAAAAGTGGTGTCACTCATAAATGCCTAAATAACACTGCACCTTGTTATCTATCAGAGAGACTCACCTTCTAGACAAACGAGATCATCTAGCACCAATAGCATAGTAGTCCCAAGATTTAAACTTTCTAGAGTGGGGGGGCGTAGCTTTCAGGTTAAAGCGGCTCTACTATGTAACGCACTACCTTCTCCTCTGTGTGCGGATCAATCCTACCAGATATTCCGTCAAAACCTCATAACTTGGCTCAAAAACACTGACAAATGATCTGCACACACTTGACCTCCTATGACCGACCATTCCACACTTCCCCTCCTTGCTCCATTCTGTATATATGTATTTACTCAACGATGTTGCGTATTTAAGATGTAAGATGTAAGATGCAATAATATGCTTTGCTGTGTAATTATGTTGTATGTGATGAGATGATGAGATGATGTGTAACCAAGCTGTAAGTTAGTTTATGCTATGCGCCCTGATACCTTAGGGTCTGGAGCGCAATACAAGTAATAAAACAAACAAACAAATAGTGGTCCTTCAGCTGAATGCTGATGGCATGGTTTCTAATCCTATTAAAATAAGTAGAGGGGCTAAACAGGGTTGTGTGTTGGTCCTTTTCTTTTCAGCTTCTACCTTTCTGATCTCTCTGATAAATTGTTATCTGCTAACTGCACTCCTCCTCGCTTGGGTAAAGTTCACTGCCAAGTCCTAGCATACACAGACAATCTTGTTGTGTTGGACCACTCATTTTTAGTTTAAACCAGCCGGCTGAAAAATTAAATGTCTTGAGTATAAATAGTAGTAAGACCAAGCTGGTGCTATTTACTACCAAGAAAGTCTGCCACCCCGAACTAAGACCTTGTGGCAAGGCTATTGAATATGTGACAGCTTTCAAATATTTTGTAGTTGAGATCTCCATTAAAAAAGGCTATGAACTGTGTAAAGAGGCACACATTAGGAGAGCAGTTCAACTTACTCCCTTGATACAAAGGTTTGTGGTTCGTACACAGGGTTTTACGGTAGAGGGAGCTAGAAGTCTCTACATTCAGAGCCTGGTTCCATCTATAATACATGGGCTGGAAAGCCTTTCCCTCTGTGACTTCGGATGTATTTATTTTTATTTATTTATTTGTTACACGCCCAGACCGTTGGGTATCACGGCGTGGTTGCAGACTGTTTTGGAAATAATTGTACATGGTTACAGTACACAAAAATGAATAACAGAATATTATACAGAACACAAGAATTCGTAACAATGGAATATTATACATCATAATCAGTCATTATATACAGGTTTCGCTAGGGGGTTATATCTAGCAAAGAGAATCAGCTCCAAATCTTAATATTGGTTGAATAACCACGTTTTGAGTAGTTTTTTAAAGCCTGAGAGAGAGGAATCATTTTTGATATAGGGGGGAGGGGGTTCCAGTGTTTAGGCGCTAGGACAATGAAGCTGCTGCCCCCTGCTCTCATGGATTCAAATCGCGGGGTTACCAGTGTGAGATTATCGTTAGATCTAAGTAATTTTGTGGATTTTTTTATATGTAAAGTATTGTTGCGGTAGGTTGGGGCTTCATTTGTAAAACATTTATGGGCGATGCACAGTGTTTTAAAGATGATTCTGGCTTTAATAGGTAGCCAGTGCGCATCCTTCCTGATCTTAGAGATATGGTCAGACTTTTGTATCCCTAGCGCTGCCCTAAGGACTTTATTTTGCAGGAGTTGCATTTTGGAGATGTTAGCGTTGGAGGTACGTAGCATTAGAACATTACAATAGTCCAGCTTGGACAATACCAGGGCTCTGGCTAAGGTCAGGCAATTGGTGGGGGTTAGGAATTGTCGACTTAGGGCATTCAATTTAGAAGTGTATGCCGTAGATGAGGAGAGTGTATTAATGTGTTTAGTCATGGTGAGGTTGGCGTCAAGGTGAACACCCAAGGCATCATTACGAGATTGGTGGTAGTCATGGCGCTATTTGCGCCATGACTGCCACCAATAACGTGTCTGGCACCGGTCTCGTTCAATGGGGACTTACCGGTGTAGTCCGACCTTTGCGGGACCGTTAAGTCCCTATTGAAAAAGCCATTCCCCATTCCCATTTGAGCCCCCATAGGGCTCAATAGGAATGGGGAAGGCGCTAATAACGGTACCGCAAAATGCGGTACCGTTATTGGCTCTGAATTCCCTTAACGGGTCCCCTCCATAACGCCTGGTCAGACCAGGCGTTAAAGGAGGGACCCGCTAAGGGAACTCGTAATAAGGCAGTAAGGGATTACCGGCACCAGTCTCCTTATCGGTGCCCGGTATCCCTTACCGCCCCACTCGGAATGAGGCCTCTAGTGTCTTAACTTGCTTTAGAAGTGGAATTTGCGTACCGTCAATATTGATGGTCAAGTAGTCAGGGTGAAGGGTGGCTATTTTAGATGGGGAGCCCACGATGAGGATTTCAGTCTTCTCATCGTTGAGGCAGAGACTATTTAATGCCATCCAGTTTTGGATGATGGCGTAAATGTTGTTAATAGTCACTGTGTCATCGACATAGTCACCTGATATGGGTATGAGGATCTGGGTGTCTGCAAAGTTGGTATAGATGACACCCATTTCGTCTAAGGCTGAAAAAAGGAGTTTTGCATAGGCATTATATGGAGTAGGAGAGAGGCAGGATCCTTGGGGTACTCCAATGGGTACTGGGATTGGATCGGCAGCCTCTCTGCCTATGGAAACTCTAGATGTGCGTTTGGCTAGGAAAGATTTCACCCATAGAGTGGTGTCATTAGAAAAATTTAAATCCTTGGCCATTGATATGCACAGTTTGTCATGGTCTACGAGGTCAAATGCTATGGAGAATCTAACAGTAGGAGTATGCAGAGTTTCCCTGAATCTCTGATAGTGTCCATCTGGATTTTGAGATCTAAGAGGGCTGTTTCTGTGCTGTGATTGGGCCTAAAGCCTGATTGTCTGGTTCCAAGGAGCTGGTTCTGTTCTAGGTGTTCTTGAATTTGGTTATATGCTATTTTGTCAATGAGTTTAAGTAGGAAAAGGACCGTGGTTGGTGGGAAAAGTGGGGTCCAGGTTTGTTTTTTTTAGGAGCGGGTGACCCACGCTTCTTTGATGCTGGCTGGGACTGTGTTTGTGTTGAAGGATGAGTTAACAAAGTTGGTGATCATAGGGGTCAGAGGGGTCGCACAAGCTTTAACTAATTTAGCTGGGACATTGTCCCCTTTGCAATTGGAGGCTTTTAGCTTGCTGATAGTAGTGAGCACTAGTTCTTGGGAGACAGGAGCGAAGTGCAATAGTGACTGGGTGTTGTCGTTAGGGGTGGGGAGGGGGTTGGAGGTTGAGGTTTTTTGTCTGCAAGTAGCAATCTTTTGGTTGTTATTCTATTTTGTAGTAGGGTGATTTTGGATGCAAGAGCGTCTTGTATAGTGATACACCATTCTTTGCTGGAGTTGGCAGGGATCACAGTTGTTATGGGATTTTCTAGTTCTCTGAGGATAGAGAAGAGCTCTTTGGAGTCTGATGTTGCATTGCAGATGCGTGTATTGTAGGAGTTAGCTTTATGGGAGATGATGGCTGTTTTATAGGTTTTATTGGCGTCCTTGAAGGCTTTGGCAGAATCAGGGGTGGGGTGTTTGTTATGGGTGTATTCTAACGCGCGTTTAATTCTTCTTAGAGAGGCAAGTTCTTCATCAAACCAGGAGTGAGTTTTTTTATTAGTCCGACGCGTTTTAGTGGTGATAGGCGCGACTTCGTCAATGGTGCGGGTGAGGCAGTTGTGATAGTATTCCGCAATGGCACTGCGGTCGTTGCTACCAAGGGATTTTGTTGTTAAAACTTTGTTGAGGGTAGGGGTCAAGTCCTCTGCAGTGAGCTTCCGGGGGGTTTCTACCTACAATGGTGTCCGTTTCTTTGACTTTGGGAGGACGGGGGACGTCGCTCATGATGGTGAAATCTATACAGAAGTGATCTGTCCAGCTAAGTGGGGTGATAGTGTCTACAGTGGGTTTGGTGTTAAGTGAGAGGACCCAGTCAAGGGTTCTGCCCTTGATATGTGTGGTGGCATTTACTAGCTGGTTGAAATTCATATCTTTCAGTACTGAGTCTAGGGCTGTAGCTTTGAGGTCTTGGACATCGTTTAAGCCTAGATTCAGGTCTCTGAGGATGATACATTTTGCATTAGGTTTTATGATGGGTGCAAGTAGTAGTGGGATGTCTGATTCTGGGTGACTAATGAAGCTGGGAGTTCAGTAGATCACCAGAATGTTGATTGTGGTATTTTCATTCATGGCAAGTTTGGCTAACAGCAATTAATAACTTGCAATGTTTTCGGTGGAACTTGATCTGATTTGTAGATTGTTCTTGGCTATAATTGCTACGCCAACTCCTGCAGAATTGGTTCTATTGGCTCTGAGTATGGAATAGTCGGGAGGTATGGCCAGGGCTAGCAGCGGTCCTGAGGCTTAGTGAAGCCAGGATTCTGTGATTACTAGTAAGTCACAATTGAGTTCCAAGATAAGGTCATGGATTTAAATTGCGGGAGCTCCTAGGGATTGGGCATTGATTAGTGCGCTTTTGATGGTAATGGGTGGTTTGGGGTCCACCACAGTCATGGGCTTGGTTGTTTGAGCATAGGAGGCAAATGATTGAGGGTAGATATTGGAGGAAGATTTTGGGGCTCCCTCAGTGCGTCCCTATGGAGATCATTAGGCTTGAGATGGGTCTGAAAAGGTTGGGGTCAGAACCCTTGCTCAAATTTCCTGCTCAAGAAACGTGTGGCACTGTATCTTTTTACTGAAATCTGTGGGGAGTCGCATTTCCTATATGATCTTCGATGCCCTCTTTCTGATGTGAAGAACGACCACGTTTTGAGCATAGTATCTTGGTACTATTTGTGTTACTCGGTTGGTCTCCGGATTGGGGAATGGGCTTGCATGAGTTGGTCAAAGAAGTTTATAGGAACATTGAACTTTGGGATTGGGGGAGGAAATGTACCCATTTATCTATGCTGAGGTCCTATGGTTTTATTTCTGAAAGGCTGTACTTCTGCAGGTGACCCCAAATGTACCTTACTAACTGTCCCTCAAAGCATCTTCGTAGGTTCTTACTCTTACTGCGCCTGAATAGGTTACCAGTTTTAGAGACTTTGGGTAGAGCTATGAACATACCAAGGGACTTATGTACCTGCCGACTTTATAAAAATCATGTAGCCATAGAAACACAACATCATGTGCTAACGGAATGTCTAGTAATGGGTCCCCACTATACGAAGTATCTTGGGGAGTATGTTTCTGAGATTTATGCCATTACTATGGATGATTTCTGGTGAAGATGCTGCAATACGCAAAATAAAAAGCTGCAGACTGATATTTACAGACTTTGGTTGATTGCTTCCAAGCTATTACACAACAAAATGCTGGCGAAGTTGGCATTAGCTCTCTAATGTATTTGAATTAGTGTGATCTACTAGATGGGAAAGTTAAGTACTAGTGCTATTAGATGCATTGAGCCTTGCTGTTGAATTGAATTGGTGAGATTTCATTGGAGATATAGCAGTGAAAGCAATATTTTACTAAATAAGTGATGCTTAATGTCTGTTAGGACATTTCTTCTTTTTCTCTTGTGATTTCAGTGATTTTATCTATGTTTTGTAGATCATTTTATGTTATTTTATGCAAGTTTGAATATGATATGTGATATATTCTGATATTTTTGATATTTAGAAATATTTCAATATATTTTGAACTTTTTGTGTAATGTTTTGTACCGAAACACAATCAATAAATAATAATAATAATTTGCAGGTATTACTATCAGCTAATCACACCTTTTGGCAGCTATTGGCCAAGCACTTCCATCATCGTAATGTTCCTGAAATGCCCAGGCATTCACAAAACTGGCGTGCGTGTGTGTGCATGTGTGCACTGTGTTGGTGTGTGCATTCTGTATTTGGGGGCAGTGTGTGTCTATGTGAGTGAACAGCGTGCATTTGGGTAGTGTGTTTATGTGGATAGTGTTCATATGTGCATGTGCAGTGTGTGGGAAATGTGTGAGTGGGAGCTCAGGGTATGTGTGAGGGGACAGTGAGCTTGGGAGACAGTGTATGTGGAGGCGGTTTGTGTGGGGCAGTGCATGGAGAAGCATATGGGGGAAGTATATGTGTGTTGTGCAGTATATGTGTGAGGGTGTCTTTGCTGGGGATGTCTGTGGTGGCACAGTTCCTGGTGTGGGAGCAGTGTCTGTGTGTGGGGAGTTTGGCGGTTTGTGTGAGTGAGGCAGTGTGTGTTGGGGTCAGTGATGTAGATGTATGTTGTGCAGATTGTATGCGAGGTGGCAGTGTGTGTGCTTTGGGACAGTGTGTGTGGGGTGTAATGTGTGGTTAGAGTGTTAATGTGTGTGGGCCCGGGAGTTTGTGTGTGTGGGATTAATTGGCGTGAGGGAACAGTGTGTGTGTGTGTGTGTGTGTCTGTGGGTGTGTACAGTGTGGATGGGTGGGGGCAGTCTGTGTCTGTGTGGGGGAAGTGTATGTGTGGGAGACATATATTTGTGGGGCAGTTTATGTGTTGGGTTCAGTGTGCATGTAGTCGACAGCATGTGTGGATTTACGAGTTAAGTGTGTGTGGGGAGCATGTTAGTCTTTTGGGGCAGTGTTTGGATTTGAAAGGGCAGAGTGTGGGAGTAGTAGTAAGATGTGAGGGCAGTGTGTTTCAGCAGTTTGTGTTTGGGGACAGTGTTAATGTGCTTTGCTCATATGCGTGTAATGCTGGCCAATGTGTGTGGGAGGGGAAGTATGCATGGAGTGCACTGTGTGTGGGGCTAGTGTGTGTGGTGGTGCAGTGTGAGGGATGTGTGTGGAGACTGTGTGGGGGAAAGGTAGTGTGTGTGGGAAGTGGGTGTGCATGGGAATTGTTTGGGGCGGTTTGTGTGGAAAGTATTTGGGGGCAGTGTGTGGGGGTTTGTGTATGAGGGGAGTATGCATGTGTGGGGACAGTGTGTGGGAGTACATTGTAAATGGGAAGGGCAGTTTGCATTGAGGCTGTGTGTTTGGGGAATGAGTGAACCTGTTCGGTGACACAGTGGGTGAACGGTGTGTGTATGGCAGTGTATGCTGTGTGGACCGTGTTTGTGTTAGTGGGCAGTGGGTGCATGTGTTTGAGCAGTGGATGGGTGGGTGAATGTGTGTGAGCAATTAGCATGTGAAAATGTGTGGGGGGAATTTGTGCATGCAGGCAGTAAGTGTGGATGTCAGTGTGTACGGGGGTCAGTATGTATTTCGCCAATGCATATGTAGGTGATGTGTATGGCAGAGTGGCAGTGTGTGGTGGGTGGATTATTTGGGTATGGGGGTAGGTAGAGAGTGTTTGTGGGTAGAAGTGTGTGTGGTGGCTTCGAAGGCAGTGCGTGTGTTGTGGGACATGTGTGGGGACAGTGTGTGTGTGTGTGTATGTGTGTGTGTGTGTAGGGGGCAGTGTGTATGGGGTAGTGTTTGAGGGTAGTGTGTGTGAAGGTAGTTTGTGCAGATTGTGTTTGTGGAGGAAATGCGTGCATGGGACAATGTACAGTCTGTGGGCAATGTATGAAGGGTGAGTTTGGAGCAGTCACTGTGTTTGGTGGAGGTTTGAGTGAGGTCAGTGGGTAGTGTGTGGGGGCAGTGTATGTGGGGTGGAGAGGGACATTTGTGGGTGTGAGAAGGGACTGTGTGTGTGTCTGTGTGTGTGTGTGTGTGTGTGTGTGTGTGTGTGTGTGTGTGTGTGTGAGAAAGAGAAAGTGGACAGTGTGCATGCGGCTGCCATGTGTGTGTGAGAGGGGAGTGTGTATGGGGCAGTGTGCACTGTGTGTGTATGCATATTTGTTTGAGCAGTGTGTGAGAGAGAGAGCAACGTGTGTACGTGTATGTATGTGATAGAAGTTGAATCAGCTCACAGCTCCCTTTATTTCTGTAATGTACACAGTCCCCAGATGCACTAAAAAAGCGATATTAGTACAGAAAAGAGGGCCAACAGCCCAGCTTCACAAACAAAGCAAACAGGTTAAAAATTAGAACAAAGCATGAATGAATAAATAGGACTTTGCCTGGCAGAGGTGGCTTCCGATTATAGCTGGTGATGTGCAGGAAACTCATATAGGGGTGTCAATGATTGAACCCAGTCAGGTACTATTTCAGTTTCATTTCTCCCCATGTCTAAGACTTCTGCATATCACAGACTTGATGATCAGCCAGTGCGACATATAGATAAGGAACAACATGTAACATAGTCTGCAATGGCTGTGATTTGGGTGGAGAGGGGTAGGCATAGAGCGGGAAGTTACATAGGCCTTAGCATGGCTATGGACATTGATCGGGATGACTGTTGACCAAGCAAGCAACATGTACACGTTGTGTGTACTTCCTCAGGTGCCATCCCTCCTTTATCTGCTACTCTCATGTCAATAGTTTCAACAATCCAGAATCCCTATACTTAAGTTTATGTAGGTACTGCATGACTTCACAAAAGTGCTGAATGCATTGTTTTCAACAATATTACATATACACACATATATTGGTGTAATATATAAAAGATAGTTGTGCTGACCAATAAACAGCCATGACTTAGTTAAGGTTTTGAGTGTAACTATATATGGGCCCACTGGTGCCCACCACCTAGGTAACTGCCACAGTGGTCCTGGGTGAAATGGTCAAGCAGAAACATTCCACGCACACCATTCCGCACATGACATCACTCACACACTCTCACACCACATTCTTGCAGCAGACAGGGAAAGGGGCTCCCTAGAAACTACAAAAGGTTTGAATGAATAGCCATGCTTTTAGGCTCTTTCAGAAATTCAAGTAGTTTGGGTCCTGCCTGACTTATATAGGTAGGTTGTTCCAGGTGTTTTATCCAGCCATGGTGAGAGTTCTGTTTTTACGTGAGAGTCTTATGAATATAGCAATCACCAGCTATCATTCCCTTGTTGTGGGACATACATGGCCAGTAACAGCCCCCCAGCCCGAACCTAGGCAGGCCCGAGTGAAGCGATGGCCTCGGCAAGGGCTGTGGGCCATTACCAGCCATGTGTGCCTCCCCCTAGCCACAAATAGCGGATTATAACTGTTCAGACCCCAGGGTTCGATGGCCTCCACCATAGGAAAAGTGACACTAAGCTCCAGTCCAGCAGGTAAATGGGGAGGGAATATATCTAATAATGTTAAAAGGAAGACATTAAAAAGAAATGGGAATTCGCCACCTGCTTACAAACAACACAATAATCGGCTGGAAAATGCTAAACTACACAATGCTTGTAAATCGCAGCCTGGTGGGCCTGGACAGACCTCGAGTACAAACGATTCCAGACCAAATGTCTTTCTCCCAGTGTGCTAGATTTCCCAATGTATGCTTCATTAATCCCTTCTTGGACCTAAAGGAACTTGGATCTTGTACACAGATACAAATCAGCACTCATAATAAATACTCAAAAAAGTCTGATATTTCATGTATTATTACAATCTAGAAACAAACATTTAATTTGAAATGAAACGTTTTGCTGCCTATGCTATGAAATGTAATCATAATACATGGCAATTACATCAGGAAACCCATACCACTAAACCTAATTCCATCCTGCAATGTGCACTAATGAAGTTTAGATCACTTCCACACCATGCATATGAGATTTCTGATCTAATTAATGATCGTCAACCTGACTTATTCGCCCTTACGGAAACATGGCTTCAAGAACATTTTGGCTCTGCAATTTCCAAAGCTACCCCGGATGGGTACTCCCTATTAACTGCCAACAGAACTGAAGGTGGTGGTGTTGCCTTTGTATTTACATCATGTACAGTTAGAACAAATTCAGCATATTCAAGATTGTGAGACTGTATGTATCTAGGTCTTTCTAATGAAATCTACCTTTTTACACTGTTTGATCATTTACCATCCACCAGTACTAAAGCTAGACTTTCCATCGAAATTATTTGAAGTACTACTCCACATAATGCGTCCTAAAGGACAAATACGAGTCATACGTGATCTTATCCTAGGATTCAAATGCATACATTAGTATCACAATTATAAATTATGCTGTCAGCACCAGAGTTTGGCCAAACGATCCATAACCCAACCCATATAAAATACCAGACACTATACTGTGTCCTCCAAAGAAGCATTAAAGCAATAAATAATTTATCCTCCCAACAACAATGGTCTGCTCATGCTCTTATATGCTTTGATAGTCTTCCATCCAATCATCCCATTAGAAATTGGCCAAAAGAAAACCTGTGTAGAAGCTCACGCATTTAAACTAAGAATAACGTAGCTACTCCTATACCACAAGGTCTTCAAACAATTAATCAACCAATGCCATTAGATGAAATAGCCAACTTTCATCAGCTTTCAAATCCTGCTGCGTTGTTGCTAAACCCGCTCTACATTTTGCTTGTTTTTTGCTGCCTCTATGTAACTTGCTTGCCCAGTGACTTCACTTCATTCCTTGTCTTTCCCCTGGTCCCCCCTTCTCTTGCTAACACACACATGGCATTCTCGGTTTCTCCTATCTTCTCTAACTATTTCTCCATCGACTATCCCCCCCCCTTCTCACTAAGTCTGGTTGGAAGAAGTTCAAAAAGGAAATGTTGGCCTCCAACCCTGATTTCCCTATCACTGCCAACTATTCCAGCGCTTCCTCCAGACAGACCCTCACCGACATCCTCTTTGTCGTTCCCTTGCCAGGTCTACAGACTCTTCATATGATCTCTGTGCTCTCTCCCGTCTCCTCCTCTCACATTAATGGTGGCACCCGTTGGGAAGCTCTTATGGCTCCCTTCGACTCTTCTAAAGACATCATTTATGTCTGCCTTATTGGCACTGTCATGGTCCAAGGCCATCAGGCCAATCTCCTCCTCTTCGATAGGCGCTTCCCCCACCTCATCAATTTACTTTCATCTCCTGCTGTCCCCTCCTCTCCCCCCTTGGCTACCTTGCCCTCTCCTCCCTCTTCTTCTGCCCCATCTCGGGCTCCTTCTTCACCTCCGCAGGGCGTCCCTCTAATTTGTACCCCTCCCCGGAAGGCCTTTAAGGCTGGCAACCTTCTTCATCTTGTCACTCTTAACTCTCGCTCTGCTGTCAAACACTCCTGTGACATTTGCCACCTCCTGGAAGAACTTGACCTCGATGTCCTCTGTCTTACCAAGATATGGTTCACGGCCAGCTCTGTCACAAACTTTGACACTCTACTCCCTGATGGCTACAAGATCCTCTCTGAACCCAGATCCATCCGGCCCGGATGAGGAGTAGCCCTGATCTTTCCTGAGTGGATTCCTGCCTCTATCATTCTCACTCAGACATACTCCTCTTTCGAATGCCTTGTTTTCAGGCTCTCTCTCTCTCCTAGTCACTCCCTCACTGTGCCTACTATCTACCAGCCTCCTGGTCCGATCACCTCTTTTCTCTCTGAGTGGGTAGGCCTCTCCTCCTGCGTCAACCACTCAACTCCTCCTTCTTGGAGACCTCAATATCCATCTGGACTCGCCTTCTTCCTCATCGGTACTCTTCTGTGACCTCTGAGATTCCCTCTCCCTTTATATCCTGCCCTCTGGCCCAACTCATTCTGCAGGGCATACACTTGATGTTTTGATCTCCTCTGACCTCCCCCCTTGTTCCCTCTGTCTACCCCTCTCTCTTGGAGAGATCACTCCCTCCTCTGCTCTCATCTCTCCCTCTCTTCCCCCAGGTCATGTCTACCCCAACACTGTCATCTACCTTCTCGGACATCCTGCCCATGAAGCATGTGTCAGCTGAGGCTTTCACCGCCTCCTTCTCTCCCCCCTCCTCCTCTGGGTGACTCACATCCTGACACAGCCCTGTCTATGCTCTACTCCTCCATTTCTGATACTCTTGATGCTCTTGCCCCTGTCATGAGGATCCGCCTGAAGCCCAAAGCCAAGTGCAATTCGGTATACACGCATTTCAGCGAAGTATTTTTCAACGTGGGACATTTCAACGCCAACATTTTCATCGACCAAAACTCGTTTTAAAAAACATATTTTTTGGTGGGTGTTTTGTTGGGGTTGGGGTATGATTATTTAATTAAGGTGGGGTCTGGGGGGGAAACCCCCATAAATAAATAAAAAAATAAATAAGAGTTTTGGTCGATGAAAACGTGGCGATGAAAAGTCCCACATTGAAAAATACTTCGGCGAAATCATGTAGAACCGTGCAATTCTTGGTACGACTCTGACCTAGCTACACTTAAACGTAAATGTAGGGTGGCTAAGCAGAAATGGAGGGCTTCTTTTTCATCCTCTAACAAACTGGCCTGTCGCCTGCTTCAAAGAAAATACCGACTCTCTATCCGCACTAAGAAGAGAGCCCACATCCAAGCCTGTGTCTCTGCAGCATCTAACAACTCCTCCAAACTCTTTAAAATCTGCAAGGAACTCACCACCCATGCAGCAATCTCTGCCTCTCCTGTCGCTTCCCAGGCCCTTTGCACGGCCCTTGCCTCTCACTTCATTTCTAAAACCCAGGATATCCTGTCCTCCCTCTCATCTCCTCCACCTCTCCTTGCCTCTCCTTCTTTGAACTTTGTCCCTCCTACAGACACCCCTCCTCCCTCTTTCTTTTCGTTTCCTCTTTTCTCCCCTGACAAGGTCTCTAGACAAGTCTGATCTACTAATGTCTTGTCAAAATAGGTTCATCCCTGTTCTTCCAAAACCATGAAGGACCACATAGACTCCCTCGCTCCTGCCGTAGCTGATTTCTGCAACCTCTCCTTCTCTGCAGGAGTTTTCCCCTTCCCTCTGAAGTACTCTCTTATGCACCCTCTTGTCAAGAAACCCACTGCTGACCCTTCTTGTCTGTCTAACTGTCGCCAAATCTCCATCACTCCCTTTCTGGGCAAACTCCTGGGAAAGCTGGCCATCTCGCAGCTTAACCTTCATTCCGATTCTGTTGTTTGTCTCCATGACCATCAATCTGGCTTTAGAGCTGCCAGTAGCACGGACACTGCTCTCCTAAAAATCTGTGAGGATCTGCTCTCCCAACTTGATTCTGACATCCCATCTGTCCTCATCCTACTCGATCTCTCTTCCGCCTTTGACACGGTCAACCATACTGTCCTGCTCAACCGTCTCCATTATAACCTGGGTATCACTGATCAGGCTATGGTCTGGCTGACCTCTTTCCTCTATGATCAACCCTCCCAGGTCCAACTTGGGTCCTTCCTTTCATCTATCTCCCTTTCTACCTCCAGTGTGCCCCATGGGTCTAATCTTCCACCCTGGCTCTTCAGCCAATACCTGGCAACTCTCACCCACCGCATTGCCATTTTGTGCTCCAACTTTCAGTGCTATGCGGATGACACTCAACTCATTTTCAGGCTCCCTTCCGCTTTCTCCTCTCCTTCTCTCATCTCTGACTGCCTATCTGCCATTCAGGATTTGTGTGCTGCCAACGATCTCTGCCTGAATGTGAGTAAGACAGAGATTCTCCTCATCAGCACACCCCCACCCTTGTTTTCCGTCACTCTTTGGCCGGCCTCCATTGGCCCTCCTCCTACTCACACCTGTGAGGCTAAGAACCTCTGTGTCATCTTTGACTCCACGCTCTCCTTCTCTCCCCACATCGCTGATATCTCAAAAAAGTAGAATTTCCTACTGCACCTCCTCAGGGGTATTGTGCCCTTCGTCTCCTTCCCCCAGAAGCTCACTATGTCTCAAGCCCTGGACCTCTCTAGGCTTGATTATTGTAACAGCCTCTTTCTAAATCCGCCTGTTTGTACTCTCCGTCCTCTACAACTCATCCAGAACAGGACTGTGAGACTTGTCCTTGCCCTCAAGCCCTAGGATCGTATCTCTCCAACCCTGAAATCTCTCCACTGGCTCCCAGTGCCTGCAAGGATTAAATTCAAAACCCTTTGCATTGTCCACAAAGCTTTCTGGAGCGGGGGTCCAAAATACCTTCAGCTGTCCCTCTGTAAATATCCCAATCTCTTCGCTCCTCTTCCTCTAACTCCCTCAGGGTCAGTCGTTTTTCTAAGAAATGAGCTGAGGTTAGATCTTTGTCTTTGTCTGGTGCCTCCCTCTGGAATAGCCTCCCTGCCACTCTCAAACTTGAGGCAAACCATCTCCGGTTCCCGAAGCACCTCAAGACCTTCCTCTTTGCTTCTGTCTTCGCTCCTCCTCTACCTTGCTGATCTTCTCTGTCTTGGCATTGTGCACCTGGCTTATCCTCCCTGCTCACCCTGCCAACCACCCGCACTGCCACCTGGTGATCCCCTGCACCTGAGTCTGTATCTGTAACTTATCAGACACACCTATCTGTTGCCCTTTACCTAGCACTTGCCATTTGCTGGCTGCAGTATCACTGTTATTGCTTACTATTTATTTATTTATCTGTATTCCTTTGCTTAGCACTTTTCTACCTCTACCCCCTCCCATGCTCTTTCCCCTTTCCCCTCTCCCATGCACATAACCATTCTCAATGTCACTGGGCCGAGTAAGATTGTTGTTTTTGTACTCCCGTGTTCCCCTCCCTTGCCTCGTTGCACTCTGAAACACATATGTACGAGCGCAATATAAATAAAATATCATATTTATTTATTTATTCGTATTTGTAGAGCACGCAGCAGCCCGAGGGCATTGTGGCGCTTGTTACAACGAGTGATCAGAGCTTAGTTACACATGAAAAACACATTGTACAATTTGCACAGGACAGTTTGTAAACCAAGTAGTAGCGAGAGCTTTAGTTAGAGAGCAGTTTTCAGATTTTTTCTAAAGGCAGAGAGAGAAGTTTCTGCTCTGAGAGCAGTGGGGAGCGCATTCCAGAGCTTTGGAGCTAGATATGGAAAGCCTATCCCTCCTGCTTTGGCCCTGTTAATGCGCGGTACAGTGAGTTGGTTGGTGTAGCATATTCTGGTAGGCCTAGTAGAGATGGATCTGTGGAGTGTGTCTGAAAGATAGGACGGAGCTGTGCGGTTGATGCATTTATGTGTAGTCATCAGGATCTTGAACATGATGTGTTCTTTGACAGGGAGCCAGTGTGCAGACTGTCTTGCTTGGGAGATGTAGTCTTTTTTTGGACTGCTTAAAGCTGCTCTTAGCGAGTTGTTTTGGGTGATTTGGAGTCTGTTTAGGTTTTTTGAGGAAGTGCCGGCTAGGAGTGCATTGCAGTAGTCAAGCTTTTCACCTATGGTTGCTCTAGCTACAGAGAGACAGTTTTCTTTAGTTAAGAAGAGTTTAATGGCGTTGATGAGTTTAGTACTTAAGGCAGAGGCAGAGACAATAGCGCTGACTTGTTTGTTCATAGACAATGTAGCATCAATGTGGACCGCTAGAGTTTTGACAGATGATAGGACTGGGATGATGCAGATGTCAATGTTGAAGTTGGAATAAAGACAGTATAACTTGGCTAGAGTGGCCTTTTGGCCAAGAATAAGAATCTCTGTCTTGTCCCCGTTGAGGCATTGGCCGTTATTGTCCATCCATGCTTGGATGGTGGCGTAGATTTGCCCTAGTGCTGTGGCATCGTGTTGATATGAGCCTGTTAAAGGAAGGAGCACCTGGGTATCGTCTGCATAATTTGTATATGTGATCCCACGTGGATCAAATTTGTCAAAGAGTGGCTTTGTGAAGAGATTGTATAGCGTAGAAGCAGTACAGGATCCCTGTGGGACACCACAGTGTATGATGGTAGGGGATGCATTAGCTGTGTTTGAGAAGACTTTCATTGCTGTTCCTTCTAAGAACGAGGTGATCCAGGAAGCAGCTTGGTCGGAAAAGTGTGCTGAATGCATGAGGTGTGTTAATGACGTGGGGCCCCAATATAAAAAAAATATTAAACTAGGATCTAAACATAATAAATGATACTGTGACAATTTGATAATTTAAGATGGATTAATATGAATATTAGATCCATCGAGAGAAAATAAAGAAAGGACCCTTCACCAAATACTAATTCTACACTGAAAAGCCTAGGCATGGAATACAAAAAAAGCTGTTCTAAAACTAAGCGAGCCTTAGTTGAAAACAAAATTGAAATGGCAGTGTGCACTCACCAAAACATTTTCAAATCCTACATCACTATAGCTCCCCAAAGGCAAATAAAACATGTATTGCCACATTACATGAGTGGTCTAACTCTCTTGTACTAGCTTTCCAAACCAAAATGGAAAATATCCTGATCACATTATTAAGGATTGATTTGAAAGTAAATATGAAGGCCCCTGAATTGAGTTTTTTCTCCTTTTTCCACAGAGCATGTGATTAATAGAATAGCAGCTATCAATCCAACCACACATCCGGGAAATCCCTGTATCACTACTGTGATTAAACAATGCACTTTAATACTAGATCCTACCATTACGAATTTCATCAATAGATCATTCGCGGAAGGCTATTTTTCTGCAAATCTTAAGAGTATCTGGATTACTCAGCTGCTTAAGAAAACCACATTAGACCCATATGACATGTGAAACTATTGCCCCATAGCTAACAGCCTGTTTCTTTTGAAGATCATGGATAAAGTAGCCACAAACCAACTCCAAGAACATCTAGAGCAAAATCAACTGCTGGGTAACTACTGATCTGGATTCCACCCTTGAGGGAGTACAAAGACAGTCCTTATTGACATAAAAGATTGTCTCCTTCACACATTCGGACCAGGGCTTCACAGCACTTCTTGTGCTATTGGATCTGTCAGCTGCTTTTGATACCAGGTACGATACAATCCTCATGAATAGGCTGAGAAAAGTTGCCAAAATATCAGAAAATGCTTCCAAATGGATTTATTCATTCTTTAAAGGACAAATCGCTAAAGTAAACCTCAAAATATACAATGCGGAGGAACTAAACTTGGAAAGGAAGGTCTTACAAGGTGCTTGGATGTTACCCCTATTTTCCAACGTGAATATGAAGCCACCCCATGACTGGCTAATATCTCAAAACATCAGCTTGCAAAACTATGCTAATGACACACAGTTGATATTCCTCCCGAAATCCGATTACCCACAGAGGAATTCTGAACTTACAGCAAATATATACAGAAATATTGAGTATTGGATGGATTTCAATTGGCTGAGTCTGAATGCTTCAAAAATAGAATGTCGAGTTACATCCTTACGATCATCCTCATTGAATAACCTAGAAGAAAGTCCTCTTGACAAAGTCAACATCAAAGCGCAGTCATCATCCTGCAACCTGGGAGCCTATTTTATGTTATGTTATGCTATTTTGCACTTATATAGCGCCTTATATACCATTAGTATGGTCTGAAGGCGCTGGTAGGTTGAACGCCCTTGGGAACCGAAGTTCAGGTCAGTAGAGAGAGTAGGGAGAGTCAACGGCGCGTGTGCACACAGGGTATGTGTGCAGCTGGTGCGGTATTCGTTAAATAGCTGCTTCTTAGCGGTAGGTGTAGTGGTTGAGATCAGGGGTATGTGTTTGTTCTGGCAGGATTTATCCAGACCAACTGTGGCTGCGTTAGGCCTGAGGAGAACGCCTGGCTGGGGGGTGTGTAACCAGCAGTTTTTACTTAGAGTGATGGGGAGTGAGCGGGAAGTGTTGGTATGAGAACAGTTATACCGAATGGTGTCGTAGTATCTCTGTGTTCTAGTTGAGTGGTGGTGTAAATAAGAGAGTAAGTGTGGGGTGTGATATAATGGGTTATATGCTCTTTCATACGTTCTCTGTATTCCAGACCATACTATGTATGTCGCGCAGTTCTATGTGCTCCAGTCCGTTCTATGGACTTTTATTCATTCCATGCGTCCCCGTCAGTGCTACACACTCTGATCTGCTCGGCACACTCATGCATTAAAGTCCACCCCGCACGCTCCTGACTGCCCCACGCATGCACTCCTGTCTGCCCCTCGCGCGCACACTGTCTGCGCTTGTACTTCACATTCACCCACTGTGCGCAGTCACCCGCTTCCTGCATTCACCACTCCCGGCACTCACCAGCTCGCAGCACTAACAAGCTCAGCACACTCATTCGCTCTATGCACTCATGCTTTCCCCGCATTGAACATTAGTATGCACTCATCAGCCCCTTAGAGTCATTCGTTAGTACACAGTAATCCAGTTCTATAAATTCATTTGCTCTCTAACCTCATCCGCTCTCTAGCCACATCCGCTCTATAACCTCATCCGCTCTATAACCTCATCCGCTTTACACGCTCCTCCGCTCTACACGCTCCCCCGCTCTACACGCTCCCCCACTCCATATGCTCCCCCGCTCTACACGCTCATACATTCTGTGCAATCATCAGTTCTACATTCGTTTCTCTGTATTTATGCCCTCGTCCACCATATGCGCTCGTCAGGTATACATTCCCAACCACTCGACCTGCTCATCCGCTTATCATGTTCATCCATTCTATACCTTCATCCGATCCACATACTCATTCGATTTACACACTCATTCGATCTATGTAATCATCTGTTCCTCCACTCATGCATTCTCCCACTTAGTTCATTCGACTGTTTACACTCAACTACTCTACACACTCGCCACTTAACATGTTCATCCTGTTGGGTGTTCTGACCCACGTTTGGACTATTATGCTACAACATTTGGTGCTGTGGGCTTAGGAAATCCAAGATGGCCGAAAAAGCCCACATGTGCGCCAGAATCTATGAAAATCGCGCAGTTTGTGCGCACACCAAAATGGTCGCCTGACTTGCCACCCCCCGGTGCGGGTGTGCTGGGTCAGAAGAGCCGTGAGTGAAATGGGGTGCCAAAGAGAAAAACAGCAGTGCCTGTTCGCTAGAAAGCACTTTAAAAATCACCCTTTGTTTCTCTGAAGGCAAGCTCAGAATGCCCATTTCAAACATTGCAGAATATCCAACAATCTCACTGAACACCAGCAGGCATTTGACAGAATAAAGTCTTGTGGGCATACAAAATCTGGAAAGAGGATGAGCCTAAAATAATGTTCATAGCAAAACTGGCTGAGCTGTGGATTTCAGCAGTTTAAGTAAATTTGGACTGAAAGACACTAAAAATCTAAATGTTTAAAAGAAATGAGTGACCTACTTTTGAGTGTCACATAGGTTTCAATTGTTTAAATGTCATAGTTTTAAACTTAGAATCAGCATTCTAGCTGCATGTGTAAAAATTGTTAGTTTATTTGAATGCAGAAAACTGGGTAACTAGAAGTGATATTAGCTGGGGCCTGGCTTAAGGAACTGAATTCTGCCTGACATCTACCCCCACTCAGCCACTCTTCCCCTTGCCAAAAGGAGTTGTCACCTCTCTGATTAGATTAGGGGTGGAGCAGCTACAGGGAGTTGAACAAAGGCCTGTCCTGGGCCCAGGCAGATGGTTTATTAGGGTAGTCGTAATGGCTTCCTTTTGAACAATGGGCCTTCCAGGGCCCAGGCAGATGGTTTATTAGGGGGACCGTAAAATAGCTTCTTCTTGGCAGAAGCTGGGAGGGGCAGGGTCTCTGAGCTTGGCAGAAACTGGATAAACTGGTTTCTACACCATGTGACCTGGGAAACCACACCCCTTTGGGGCCAGAACATAAATCTAAAAAGATGGATCATTCATAGAGCGGACTTGTGAAAATGTTATAAGTGATATCATTATTCTTGTGATTTTTCTGTGCACATTTGAAGACGTGTTAGGACCCGGTGGTATGTTCAGGGGGGTTTTTAGCGGAAAAGAGGATATTACTCTAAATGTATGTATGTTAAAAATCTGACACTCCACCACCTAATGCCCACATGCTTTGCGAACATTTGTGTACATGCGGGGACAAATCCAATATTGGTAACCCGACCAAAAAGTGAAATATGTTGCCATTTTTGAACCCAAGCTCCTCGAAACGACAGAATTGGAACAGGGGCTATCATCAGTAAATGCACGATGTGTGTATGCAATGCCAAACAACTGTCTATCGGGGAAGTATGTATTTGGATCAGATATAGATTGTGTGTAAAGTTGACAGGGGTGGGTTCTCTGTATCATAAACAGACCTCATCATGATGACACTTCATTTCATTCCCCCAATCAAGGGGAAGAGGAGGAAGTGGCCAATGACAAGTGGAGAGGGGTAGGGCCTAGAAAGCTAGCCTCTCCACCCACTTTCAAAACACATAAAAGCAGACAGTCAGGACAGATAGGGACATTCTATTCCACCTGCTGCGGCACGCTCTGCCGGGAAAATCCATACTTTACCTCCATCAACCTCCAGAGAGCCAACATAGAGACTTCAATCTATCCACCTTCAGAGACCAAGACTTTACTTCAGAATTTGTAGCAAAGAGGTCAACTACAAGCTAAATCCCTCTTTAGCAGGCCTCAAATCATTGCCACTATTCACAGCCAGGCGAGCTGTTTGAATTCTTTGCAAGAACTCTGGCCATTTGCCAGGGAGCAGTGTTGTATCCAGAGAGAGACCAGCTGAACCGGAGACCGCTGTATCCGGACCCACAGACCTGATCAGAACCAGAGACCCAGACCAGCAGAGTAGAACTGACCCAGACGCTGTGCGCAGAAACCGTCCGTGGCGAGTGAAGAAAACCTGTTGACCAGATCCGTGGCGAGGCCTATTTCTAAATATATTGTGAGTACCTAGCAGAACTGTGCAGAACCAATCTCTTAGTTAAAATAATATAATTCAATCTATTTTAATCTAACCAGAACTGCCTCCTAACTGTCACCTGTCATTTGCAAAGCTGTCACTTGTCATTTTCTAGCTGCAAGCTGTAACCTGTCGCTTTGAACTTTTAAAATTTCAAATCCGAAAAACTACCTTTAGTTAATCGTCCGTATCTCTGGAACCGTTTGGGATAGGAACTTGGTTTAACTTTCCTCTGAAAGCTTAGAATCTCAGCTTTTCAACAAGCTTAGAACCGATTATACGTTCGGCGTAATCACGATTCTCGCACTCGCGGATTTTACCGCGATTTGCAATTTGGTTAAAAATCAAGCCACGTGTGAAAACAGCAGCTTCATTGCTTTCCTTTGCCAAAAATTCGTTTAACCTGCTAGTTACTCCTAGATCCTTGCTAAAGTGAGCCTGAACACATCCCAAGTATATTTCACTCACCCTGAACCTCCTAAAGGGAATTAAAACCATTTTCAGCATATTTCTCACTGCATTGTCACCATATTCAAAGCATTTTGCCTGTGTTTCAAAACTCCTATCTGTTGTATAAGCTGCTGGTGGGGAATTGAACTGAATTCTATTTTGATTGCATTCTTAAGAACTGAGTCCCATTCTATTCATCTCCTTACATTGCATTAAGGGGGGGGGGGTGAATTGTCCAAGAAAGTGATTACATTGTCTTTTGCTGAAATCCTATCAAGTTATTTTCTGTACTGCATTTCATTCCACATTGCATCCATTTGAAACCATAAAAGTATTGTTGCTATCTTATCCATCCTATAACCACTCATCATTGATTATAGAGAAGTGTGCTAGTGCCAGACTATCCATTATTGATTACTGCTCAGATTAAGTGTGACATTCAATTATTAATTTATTATAAAGTGTGACATATATATCTATTGTTTAAATTATCAAATAAACCTTTTAAACTTGCAAAACAGAACTACTTTTTGGCTCAGTGGGGTCAGGGGGAT
This sequence comes from Ambystoma mexicanum, assembly GCF_040938575.1. Classification (NCBI taxonomy): domain Eukaryota; kingdom Metazoa; phylum Chordata; class Amphibia; order Caudata; family Ambystomatidae; genus Ambystoma; species Ambystoma mexicanum. The sequence goes on from NC_090933.1 coordinate 710,300,805, forward strand.
TCCAAGAGAGTGGTGTTATATAGTGGTAGTCATCCAGAATGCATGAACTGGACATAAAGATATATAAATATGGGTTTCCATTCAGTATCCCAGACTAGGCATTGATTTAGCTGTAGTGTTGAATTGAATCCTCTTACAAATTGGGGGCTCGAGCCGGATGTTTGGGTTAGATCTATCACTTGTGCAGATTAATACAGCGTGCCAGCTGACCACATACACATATCCGGTCGGATCACCACGCTGTGTTATGCTGTAAAGCACTCCTCAAAGGAACGCTCTAAGGAAAAGTTCTGTTTTGCAAAAATAAAATACAAACTTCTGTAAGTCAGGACAGAGACCAATCTCTAGAATGACGACCTTGGTAGATATGAAAATAGCCAGAGAACACTTCTTACATAAGCTATTTGTGAGAGGTGAGTGGACTCATCAGGACCAAACGGTCTGGTTGCAGGCAATCGCGCAACAGGTCACTGAAACAGGGTCAGATATATGGGGAGATCAGGGTCCCCTACATGTGGCCCTGAGCGAACTATACATGGCCCCGAAGGCCAAGGATGAGCACCACAAGTTTGCCAGGGTAGTGGCATATTTATATTTACATATGGGAGCCATGCAGGACAAATGTGCTGAAGGCCAAGATCTGGCGAGTAGGCAACTGCTGGCACTACAGAAGGCCCAATCTGATCTGGACTCTTCTGAGCAGAGGCTGCTCAGGAGCCAGGAGTCAGAAAATGACAGCAGACGGTACATCACTAAAATAAAGGAGGATATGGATGTGCTGCAACAGGAAAAGGCGGACCAGGATACCAGATTTCTGGCCTTGCAGAAGGAGTACCAAGAAGGTTTGGACTCCCTACTGCAGAGCCAGAAAAAGCTGGAGCAACAGTTAGACTTCAATAGGGCATGTGCTGAGCAGGTAGTCACCCTGCAAAGCCACCTAGATAGGGAGAAGGCAGAGAGCAATAAACTGATTTTGAAAGACCTGGATACCCAGGCAGAGTTTGACCAGGAGCGCCAGAAAGCTGGTGCCTTCCAAAGGCAAAGGGACGACCTGGCGGCACAGATGCAGGCTCTTAGTCAGGAAAGGGATACCTTAGGCCAGGAAGTCTGCCACTTAAAAAGGAAAATGGAAGAAAATCACCTGGCCCTCCAGGGACTGGGTGACCTCCAAAAAGAACACCAGAACTTGTTAGAGCACACCAGGAGGGTGGAGGATGCTCTAGCAAGAAAGGAGCAGGCCAATAGGGACACAGCTCAGGAGGTAACCCTCCTGCAGCAGAGACTGGCCCAGTACTCCAGGACCAATCAGGAGGCACAGAGAGAAAATGAGGCTCTCTGTCAGCACAATGATAGGCTCCAACAACAGGTAGCGATGCAGGAGTGACTGATAGAGTCTAGTAAGGCCTTAACTGAGGAACTGAAAGCGCAGGCTCTTGCATTGCAACAGGGAGCAGGGGCGGATCGAGACCAGGTTCACTGGGAAAGGGGAACTCCTGAGCATAACCTTAGGAGCCCTAGTACCAGAGGCCTTTATCTCTCTCAGTCCCTGGACTCTGCCGCCCCCATGTCCCCTGACGCACATGAGCACCGGGCCATAGGGATGGCAGATTACTATCCAGCCAGAAGCATGGGGCTCATAGGCCAGTACCTCCCAGGAATGGATGGGCGGGCATCCGGGTATGGGCACCCAAGCACAGTGCAATTTAGTGGGGAACCCCAGGAGAATAGGCCCATTAAGGGCATCCTGAAAACTTCTGCCCAGTTAGGTCAGTGGGGGGGGGTACCCATCAAATCCTGTTAGCAAGGAGGAATCTGAAGACTCCTCTGAACGGCGCAGGACACAGGAGACCAGGTCCCCACATTCTGCCAGCCACTCCCAGGCTCGCAGAATCCGGGAAAACCTGGAAGAGCAGACAGGAACCTCTGGGAGCAGTGCCTCTGAGTCAGAGGATGAATGGACCAGGGTTACCCGAACCAAAAAGGCCAATAAGGCAAAAAGGGCCTTGCTTAAGGACCCATTGAAACAGATTAAGGCAATCAGGAGTGTCATCACGCCTTATCATAAGAACGCCAAGTACTCTGTTTGGGAACACTTGGAGCTCTATGAGCAAATGATGGAGACTTTTCATTTGAAGGACAGCCAAAGCTGTATCCAATATGTAAAGTGGACTTTCTCACCAGAATACTCCAGTTTCTTTGCGGGGCTGGAGGACCAAAATCATTTAAGATGGTCCACCTATAAGGCGGCCATCTTGAAACATTTTTCTGTCCACAGAAATCCTCAAGAGGATCGCAAGGCAGCCTACAATTTGCAATGTGGGGAGGATCAGGCCCCACAAGAATTCGTGCAAGAACTGAAATGTGCCTTTGCGCAGACCACCAGAAGGGTGCGCACAGACAGCAGAGAATTTGTCAATACATTTTTCCATGCCTTGCCCAAATATATAATGACCCAGCTTGTGAGAGATTTTCATGAGAAAAGATCTTTAGACTGGGTCGTTGAACAGGCCACCCGGATCTATGAGGTGCAGAAGCCCATAGAAAATAAAAATAATGCGCCCAAAAACCCCAAAACCAACAGCACCCCTGCTGCTGCCAAGGTGCCAGAGGTAAAGGTCACCCCCGTTTTGGATTTGGAGATGGGGGGCCTAAAAGCCTACCTGCACCTAATAATTCACAGCCCAGAAGGCCCTCGGGCCAGTCACAGACAGGGAGCCAAGGAGGCAGCCCCACAAATGGGGTCCCTCGCTCTCCTGATTATGTAAATCCCTGCTACAAGGGAAACCGACCAATCCTGGTTTATGTATGGACTCCTCCAGCCCAAGGGGTGGGGTCCAGCCAAGCACCTGACCAGGGGAACTTCATCCTAACTTCCCCCAGGAGGGCAGAAAGTCTCCAAATCCTGGGCAGAACTTTTTCCCCAGGTATCCGCCCAATTTCCAGCCCCAAAATCCATCCTTCTTTCCCCAATTCCCTGAGCCCAGACAACCTAATCCGGGAGAGGGGAGGCCAAGGGTGGAGGGGTACCCAAATCTTCCCAATCCGGGATATTACCAGAGAAGGCATAGCTACCCTTCCCTGGATCAGCCCAGGGGAGAAAACAGTGCCCCGTATCAGCCTGAGCGGGTTTCCCAGTTAGAGCGCCAGGTTCAGAACATGGCACAGGAGCTGGGTCGCGTGCTAAGGGCTCAGCAGAACCCTCAGATGAGCATGCCACTGCAGAATGCCCCAAACTCTGGACCTGGTGCTCCAGAACAATGACGTGGGCAGCACCCCGATAACACACCGGTTCCCAGGGAGGAGGCACAAGGGGAACGGGGGTGTAAAGCCTTGGAGGAAGCTTCCTTCCCAACTTGTAAACAGCCCCTGGAAAACCAGGAACTGGAAATAAAATCTCCTACCCCTGAAAGCCTGCCTCCCAAGGAGCAGAGGGGGGGTAGGAGAAACAAAGGACCCAAACAGACCCACTTTGTGGAGGAGGTACAGGTCTTCCAATTTGAGGGAGAGGGAGCCTCAGAGGATCCTGGGGAAAGGACCTTCTCCTTCAGAGATGGGGGATCTCCTCCCAAGGAAAAATGGGTCCCAAGGGATGTCAATTCAGACTGGGGAGATATGGAGACTGAGCTACCGCCGCCCACCATCTCATCCCAGAACCAACAGCTAGAAAATCCCCTGGTTCAAACCCATCCTGGTGACTGCCTCCAAAAAGGGGGGGGCGGCCCAGAACCGGAACCAGGGGAACCCACAATGGCTCTGATCTCCAGTTGCCAAATTTTTCTTTCAGATTCCCAAGGCTCTCCACAGAATTCTGCCCAAAATTCTTCTCTCGCGATGTCCAGAACCATAAAATTAGCCCACCAGTTGTCCAAAAATGTACATTATCTGTGCCCCCTTGAGGAGAAGGAGGGAGGATATTATGCCCCGGTACAAGTACAGGGGCAGGGTACAATCTCGGCACTGGTGGACACTGGATCTCAAGCTACCCTTCTGTCCAGAAGGGCCTTTGACGAACTGAATGCAGGAAGGGGAGAGAATTACCAAATTCCTCTCACCTCACTTCCTGGAAAACTCCAGAACTTTGACGGGAAGGAAATTCCCGTCGAGGGGACGGCAGATTTGGACATTAAAATTGGGCGACACAAGTTGAAACACCCGGTCATAGTTGTGACTCCAGAGGGCACCCCTTGTTTACTAGGGAATGACCTCCTGAGAAGGTTGTCACCCCTAATAGATTGCGTAAACAAGGTCCTCTGGACCCAGACTAGCCGACCCATAAAATTCAAACAGAGTGTCAACTATGTTAGTTTAAGCGGCACATGCCACATGGTTGAACAAAAATCTGACCAAGTAGAATTCCACTTCCAGAATAACCAAATTCCAGACGTGACAGTAATAGCAGTAGGACAACAGACTGGTGATGGGGGGTCCTCTCTATTTCTGAAAATCAACCTCCCTTCCAGTTTAAGGTGGTATTCCACACTGGAAGGAAACACCCTGAAATTCTTTACTAATCCACAATCAGAAACTCCCACTCCTATAGTCCAGAAAGATGTGAAATCAGCTCAGAGCCTGATCAGTAAATCAGCAAATTGGAGAGCAGTTGTTCATCCCTGTTCAGTTAAATGATGGGAAGGACTCTGTACTCGCTCGAGTGTGTGTGAACAACGGTAAGAGCTTCATCAGCGAAGCCATGTTCCGCCAACTCCCAAAAGATCCAGCCATTCCCACATTCAAACTGATAGACAAATGGGAAATGGACCTGGAAGCACCCAATTCCAAACATCTCCTGCCAAGCAGGTGTATGCTCAAAATCTCCAATGGCAACAAGAGCGTAGTCCACAATTGTGGGTCGTGCGAGACGTCACTGCCGCTTTTTACTTAGGCAGTGACATTCTCAATCGCTTTGCCATTAGTTTGGACCTAATAAACTTCAAAGCTTGGTCCCGATTAGCGGATAATCCCATGGGCTTTGATGATCCAGAAAAAGCATTTAGGTCAGCTCAATTGCTACCTTATGCAGTTGAAATTCAGGTTAAAGAGGAAGTCACCATCCCAGAAAGGACCCGACAATTCTCCCTGGAAGTGAAAGAGAGTCAACCTAGCTGATGCCTGTGTGACTCTGGAACAAAAGCAAAAGTTGAAACAAGTTTTCTTGGATTTCCAAGATCTCTTTGCGGTAGACTCATATGACTGTGGTCGCACCGACATCCACACAACAACAATCCCCACGGACCCTGGCATGACTCCAGTGTTTGTGAAGCAATATCATTTGCCTTTCGCATCCATGGAGTCCCTTACTGAAATAATTAAGAACCTTGAGTCCCGGGGAATAATCCGTCCAGTTCACAGCATCTTCAATAATCTGGTGCTGGGAATATTGAAGCCAAACGGCCAGTGGAGACTCTGCGCCGACCTCAGGGAGCTCAACAAACAGGTCCATACTTCCCGATGGCCTCTGCCCTACATTGACCAAGGGCTGGCCCAGATCCAGGGGTCACAGGTATTCACTGCAATAGACCTGACCAATGGATACTGGACTGTGCCTGTCAGTAGGGAGGACCAATACAAGCTGGCTTTTACCTTTGGGGGCCAGCAGTACACATGGACCCGGACTCCCTTCGGATACCTCAACTCCGGCAATGAATTCAACATTTTCCTACACAAGGCCATGCCCGACCTGGGTGCAAGGGGTAACCTGGCTTATGTAGATGATGTCCTCATCAAAAGTTCATCTGTGGAGGAACACATAGCGGAGATCCGTTATGTTCTGACGCAGTTGAGGGCCGCCGGAGCAAAACTTTCCTTTCAGAAAGCACAGTGGTGTAGAACCCGTGTTAATTTTTTGGGGCATGAGATTACTCCTCAGGGTCTCTGTCCCCAGGAAAAGAAAGTGGAAGCACTTCAGAAACTGAAAGACCCCACAACTCTGCGGGAACTAAGGAGCCTCCTTGGGCTCACTAATTACAGCAGAAAGTTCATTGAGGGCTACGCAGAGATCACCAGACCCCTGATTCATCTCCTGAAGGGGGGGTCAAGTGGGAATGGGGTCCAGAACAATCCGAGGCAGTAAGGCAGCTCAAAAGAAGCCTCTCACAAGCGCCTTGCCTAGCTTACCCTGTCAGAAACAAGGAGTTCTTCCCGGAGACGGGGTTCTCTAATACGTGCTTAACGTCAGTATTATACCAAAAGCATGACAAGGTCAATAAAGTAATCTCCTATGCGAGCAAAACTTTATCCTCTGTGGAGGAAAAATTCAACGATTGTGAGAAGGCACTCCTGGCAACGGTGTGGGCATTGAAGAATTACCACCCGTTTATCCAGGGGGAACACACCATAGGGGAGACTCCACACCAGCCTCTGCAATATCTCCAAAGTGACAGAATCCGGCCCGGAAATGTGAGTAATTCCCGAATTACTTCCTGGATTCTGTCAATGCAAGGCTTTCCTGTGGAGGTCAGATATGGCCAAAACAAGAAGAGTCCCCTCGCGCAAGGTCTGGCTGACTTGCATGATTGTGCCAGAGAAAACTGTCTCGAGGACGAAAGTCTAAAAATCAAGGACAACACGGAGGCATACCTTAATTCCCCACACAAAGTCTTTGAAGAGGACAAGTGTGAGGGAATGCCCACTGTCTATGTGGATGGATGCTCGTACCATGTTGACAACGACGGGGAGAAAGAACTGGTGGCTGGCGTAGGGAATGCATGGGTGAAGGAGTTCCCAGAACCCTCTGCTGGATACAAAATTGGTCCCCGAAGTAGTCAGGTGGCAGAATTGATGGCTGTGCATCAGGCCATCCTCACTGCTGTCCAGCATCAACTCCACGAACTGGTCATAATCACAGATTCGGATTATGTACGGAACGGGTTCGTGGAGCACCTGGTTAATTGGAAAACCAGAGGCATGTTATGTGCTAACAACAAACCCTTGAAACATGGGAAGTTGATCCAAAACATTGACGATCTGGTCACCTCGAATGAGATGACCATCTATTGGAAAAAGATCAAGGGTCATTCCATAGTAGAGGGACCAGACAAAACTGGAAATGACTTAGCTGATCAGCTGGTCAAAACCGGGGCCATCCAAGGGGATCTAATAGAAATAGAGTCCCTGTTGGGGGAAATCCAGGTCACTGCTATCACTAGGTCCCAGACAAATGCTCACAATGATCTGTCAACTGCCCAATGGAGCAAGGAGACCCCTGATGCTGATTTGATTACCGCTCAGAAGGGGGATCCAATAATTGGTAAATTTTACCAACACATTGAGGACCCTGAGAACTTTCCCCTGACGGATACCGATTACAACGGGAAAGAGGACCTTAGAGTGTTGATGAAATGTCCAAAAATGTTCCGGATCCAAGACGGTTTGTTGGTAAGGAAATCCAAAGCTGGCCACGATCAGTGGGTGGTTCCTACCTCATTCCGAAGCCTGATGTTAAGTCACGCCCATGATGCGGCCACCGCCGGTCATAGGGGGTTTCACACAACACTGGAAATCTTAAGAGAGGTTGCATAATTGCCACACATGGGGCAGGACCACGACCAATACTTGAAAGGGTGTCTTGTGTGTGCACAATTTCAGCCAACATCCCTCACACACCGGGCACCTCTCCAAAAGAGGGGAATGACACAGCCATGGTCAGATTTGCAAATCGACTTTGTAGGCCCTGTGATTCGCTCGACTAGAGGAAACAAGTACATGTTGACCATTACATGCTTGTTTACCAAGTGGGTGGAATGTCTCCCAGCCCCAAACTGCAAGGCAGAAACAGCAGCTGCCCTGATGATTAACAACATCTTTTCCCGTTTTGGTCTACCTCAAAGGATTGAGTCAGACAGAGGTAGCCACTTCACCAGTGAAGTAATGACAAAGATGTGGGAGATACTGGGGGTTAAAAGGAAGTTGCATATTGCTTACCGCCCAGCTTCTTCTGGGGCAGTAGGGAGATCTAACCGAACCATTGTGAGCATATTAAAGAAGTTTGTGGCAGATTCTCGGCCAAGTTGGGATATCCGATTACCTCTGGTCCTAATGGCCATCAGATCTACCCCTTCATCTGCAACCAAAATGTCACCATTTGAGTTGATGACTGGACGCAAGATGGTGCTTCCGCAGCATTTGCTCTACAGGACCCAAGAGCAGACTCTAATAAATGCTTCCACAACTCATGAGTATGTGGAGAATTTAAGAAAACACCTTCAACATGCTTTTGCCTATGCTCAGCGGAATCTAGAAAGATCAGCTGAGAGTATGAAGACCCACTATGACCTGAAAACTTCCAGGAAGGAATATCAGGTGGGGGACCGGGTCTATTTATACAATTTCCAAAGGAACCAGGCCAAACAGCGAAAATGTTTGCCTACATGGAAGGGACCGTTTGAGATTATAGACAAGATCTCCCCTGTGGCCTACAAGATCTGCATCCCCAAAGGCGGTTTGGCAGAGGGGGAAGACAAGTGGGTCCATATAAACCAGTTGAAGTGTTGCCATCCCAGGCACACTTTGCAGCAACTGGAGGAGTCCTCGGTAATCCCAGAGGGTACCGCTCCAGAGTAATTCAATTCCAACCCTAAAAGATCCTACATATAGCCTATCAAATTCTGTGTTTCTCAAGTTTATGTGTTCCTGTCTCTTAATTTAAAAAAAAATGTGCATGTTCATATCTGTTGAGTTCTAAAATATATATGCCACCCCACTATATCAATAGTGGGGGAGAAATGTCCATGAATAGGTATTGCCGCTCTTCCTTTGTCGTCCTAGGAGAAAGAAAACCTGGAGACTGGCCAAGGAGGATGATCCGGAGACCGGGAGCAGAGACGCAAGGGGCCCAGTGTACCGCCCAATACTCCCATCAGGACCGGCGAGGAGAACCGACTGATCCACCCCTGATGGAGGAAAGGATGCTGAACTTTGTCATCTGCGGAATTGGAAGAAGATGATGCGGACCTCCCAGCACGTGGGTCAACATCCTTAGCACCCAACATCCCCTCGACTCAATCCAAGTGCAGTCGGGTGGGGGGGGTTGTTGGGTGTTCTGACCCACGTTTGGACTATTATGCTACAACATTTGGTGCTGTGGGCTTAGGAAATCAAAGATGGCCGTAAAAGCCCACATGTGCGCCAGAATCTATGAAAACCGCGCAGTTTGTGCGCACACCAAAATGGTCGCCTGACTTGCCACCCCCCGGTGCGGGTGTGCTGGGTCAGAAGAGCCGTGAGTGAAATGGGGTGCCAAAGAGAAAAACAGCAGTGCCTGTTCGCTAGAAAGCACTTTAAAAATCACCCTTTGTTTCTCTGAAGGCAAGCTCAGAATGCCCATTTCAAACATTGCAGAATATCCAACAATCTCACTGAACACCAGCAGACATTTGACAGAATAAAGTCTTGTGGGCATACAAAATCTGGAAAGAGGATGAGCCTAAAATAATGTTCATAGCAAAACTGGCTGAGCTGTGGATTTCCGCAGTTTAAGTAAATTTGGACTGAAAGACACTAAAAATCTAAATGTTTAAAAGAAATGAGTGACCTACTTTTGAGTGTCACATAGGTTTCAATTGTTTAAATGTCATAGTTTTAAACTTAGAATCAGCATTCTAGCTGCATTTGTAAAAATTGTTAGTTTATTTGAATGCAGAAAACTGGGTAACTAGAAGTGACATTAGCTGGGGCCTGGCTTAAGGAACTGAATTCTGCCTGACATCTATCCCCGCAGGAGTTAAAACCTGCTCAGCCACTCTTCCCCTTGCCAAAAGGAGTTGTCACCTCTCTGATTAGATTAGGGGTGGAGCAGCTACAGGGAGTTGAACAAAGGCCTGTCCTGGGCCCAGGCAGATGGTTTATTAGGGTAGTCGTAAATGGCTTCCTTTTGAACAATGGGCCTTCCAGGGCCCAGGCAGATGGTTTATTAGGGGGACTGTAAAATAGCTTCCTCTTGGCAGAAGCTGGGAGGGGCAGGGTCTCTGAGCTTGGCAGAAACTGGATAAACTGGTTTCTACACCATGTGACCACCTGGGAAACCACACCCCTTTGGGGCCAGAACATAAATCTAAAAAGATGGATCATTCATAGAGCGGACCTGTGAAAATTTTATAAGTCATATTATTATTCTTGTGATTTTTCTGTGCACATTTGAAGACGTGTTAGGACCCGGTGGTATGTTCAGGGGGGTTTTTAGCAGAAAAGAGGATATTACTCTAAATGTATGTATGTTAATAATCTGACACTCCACCACCTAAAGTCCACATGCTTTGCGAAAATTTGTGTAAATGCGGGGACAAATCCAATATTGGTAACCCGACCAAAAAGTGAAATATGTTGCCATTTTTGAACCCAAGCTCCTAGAAACGACAGAATTGGAACAGGGGCTATCATCAGTAAATGCATGATGTGTGTATGCAATGCCAAACAACTGTCTATCGGGGAAGTATGTATTTGGATCAGATATAGATTGTGTGTAAAGTTTACAGGGGTGGGTTCTCTGTATCATAAACAGACCTCATCATGATGACACTTCATTTCATTCCCCCAATCAAGGGGAAGAGGAGGAAGTGGCCAATGACAAGTGGAGAGGGGTAGGGCCTAGAAAGCTAGCCTCTCCACCCACTTTCAAAACACATAAAAGCAGACAGTCAGGACAGATAGGGACATTCTATTCCACCTGCTGCGGGACGCTCTGCCGGGAAAATCCATACTTTACCTCCATCAACCTCCAGAGAGCCAACATAGAGACTTCAATCTATCCACCTTCAGAGACCAAGACTTTACTTCAGAATTTGTAGCAAAGAGGTCAACTACAAGCTAAATCCCTCTTTAGCAGGCCTCAAATCATTGCCACTATTCACAGCCAGGCGAGCTGTTTGAATTCTTTGCAAGAACTCTGGCCATTTGCCAGGGAGCAGTGTTGTATCCAGAGAGAGACCAGCTGAACCGGAGACCGCTGTATCCGGACCCACAGACCTGATCAGAACCAGAGACCCAGACCAGACCAGCAGAGTAGAGCTGACCCAGACGCTGTGCACAGAAACCGTCTGTGGCGAGTGAAGAAAACCTGTTGACCAGATCCGTGGCGAGGCCTATTTCTAAATATATTGTGAGTACCTAGCAGAACTGTGCAGAACCAATCTCTTAGTTAAAATAATATAATTCAATATATTTTAATCTAACCAGAACTGCCTCCTAACTGTCACCTGTCATTTGCAAAGCTGTCACTTGTCATTTTCTAGCTGCAAGCTGTAACCTGTCGCTTTGAACTTTTAAAATTTCAAATCCGAAAAACTACCTTTATTTAATCGTCCGTATCTCTGGAACCGTTTGGGATAGGAACTTGGTTTAACTTTCCTCTGAAAGCTTAGAATCTCAGCTTTTCAACAAGCTTAGAACCGATTATACGTTCGGCGTAATCACGATTCTCGCACTCGCGGATTTTACCGCGATTTGCAATTTGGTTAAAAATCAAGCCACGTGTGAAAACAGCAGCTTCATTGCTTTCCTTTGCCAAAAATTCGTTTAACCTGCTAGTTACTCCTAGATCCTTGCTAAAGTGAGCCTGAACACATCCCAAATATATTTCACTCACCCTGAACCTCCTAAAGGGAATTAAAACCATTTTCAGCATATTTCTCACTGCATTGTCACCATATTCAAAGCATTTTGCCTGTGTTTCAAAACTCCTATCTGTTGTATAAGCTGCTGGTGGGGAATTGAACTGAATTCTATTTTGATTGCATTCTTAAGAACTGAGTCCCATTCTATTCATCTCCTTACATTGCATTAAGGGGGGGGGTGAATTGTCCAAGAAAGTGATTACATTGTCTTTTGCTGAAATCCTATCAAGTTATTTTCTGTACTGCATTTCATTCCACATTGCATCCATTTGAAACCATAAAAGTATTGTTGCTATCTTATCCATCCTATAACCACTCATCATTGATTATTGAGAAGTGTGCTAGTGCCAGACTATCCATTATTGATTACTGCTCAGATTAAGTGTGACATTCAATTATTAATTTATTATAAAGTGTGACATATATATCTATTGTTTAAATTATCAAATAAACCTTTTAAACTTGCAAAACAGAACTACTTCTTGGCTCAGTGGGGTCAGGGGGATTCAAAGAGAGGGGTGTTATATAGGGGTAGTCATCCAGAACACATGAACTGGACATAAAGATATATAAATAAGGGTTTCCATTCAGTATCCCAGACTAGGCATTGATTTAGCTGTAGTGTTGAATTGAATCCTCTTACAATCCATTCTATACACTTATCCAATGTACTTATTCATTCAATGTACACATTTATTCAATCTATATAGTCATCTGTTCTTCCACTCATGCATTCTTTCATTCAGTGCATTCATCTGTTCACATGCTTCATCCATTCTAACTATTTCATCGATGTTATTCACTTTGTTTCCTCCTTATGCATTATGTGCATTTCAGCAGTTTACATCTCCTTACTGTTTCCATATGATTTATTCTTATTATCGACTTCACTGTTTTGATATACTTTACTCGTTTAATTCTGTTTGTCTTTCTAGTTTATATTCAGGGTTATCAGCTGTCCATTTCTCGTCTCAGGTAGTTTGTTGGGTTGGTGTCGTTGAGATGCTGTTTGTCTGTTTGGGTTAATTTGGTTACCGGTTGGTTTTAGGGGAAGAGCTAGGTTTTCAGCAGTTTGCGGAAGGATGTTAAATCCTCAGTTTGGCGGATGTGGGGTGGGAGTGAGTTCCACAGGGTGGGGGCCAAGGCTGAGAATGATGATCCGCCTAATCTGACTGAGTTTGTCTTAGGTATGACTAGGAGGCTGGCTGAGCTTGAACTTAGGGTGCGAGGGGGGTGATATGGTTTTAGTTTGTTTTGAAGATATTGAGGTCCGGTTTTATGCAGTGCTCGATGGGAGATGCATAAGGTTTTAAAAGTCACCCTTCGGGCTACTGGAAGCCAGTGCAGCGTCTTAAGGGTTGGGGAGATGTGGTCTCTTGGGCCGAGCGCAAGCAGCAATTTGGCTGCCGCGTTTTGTGCCCTTTGGAGTTTATTCAGTTGGTACGCGTGGAGTCCGACATCTCTCCATGTCTCAACATGTCAATAAAATAGCAACATTGTAAAACTACTATTTGATGATACTAAGACAAATATGGCCCATCATCTCTGAATATCACGCAGTCTTTAAAGCCCGAGCAGTCATGAGCTCCAGGATTGATTATGGAAATGCGCAACCATGGGAGCACCCCACTATGTATTAAATCGAGTTCAAGTAATTCAGGGCACACAATCACTGCTTTTGAGGAAATTGCACTGGGTCCCTGTTCTGTCAAGATTCATATTTAAGGCACTCATTCTTGTATTCAATGGTCTTCTGGAGATGGGTCCTAAGTGCTTGCAGTGAATATTACCCTTCATTGCCCACAATCCACCCTTTGGTCCGCCCACTCGCTGCCATAAGCTTGCGTTTGTTTTTATTGAACTAGAGTGATGGGTTGATATTTTCAGTTCCAAGCCTTTAAGCTTTGGAATTCTCTTCCATATGAACTTCGTTCCACAGAACACCTTCTTGACTAAAGACAAAAGCTCAAAACCCATCTCGTTTAGATAAAAATCCACATTATGCATACCTTTCTTGAGTGTTAACACTTAGGTGCCGTAGGGCAGTAGGGCTTTACAATTACGTACGACAGACAGATCTATAGATCATATGGGAGAGCAATGACATATCTCAGTCCAGCTGCTTTGGTGTTTGTAAAGTTTATCCATTTAGCATATTATTTGTTTATGAATAATTGTGTCAGGATAAGAACTGATCACATCCATAGCAAGGTGTTTTGATGATATGCTATTGCTAGCATGGCTATTGTAAGAAGACATGATCATAATGAGTGTGTCAAAATATATAAATAGTGGCACTATAATGATACATGCATGATGGTTGTGACTTGGGGGCATATCGGCAACCATGCTGTCCCCTTACCTGCACTTACCGACACCTGGTGTCTGTGCCTACCCTTGCACTGCAAGCTGCTTGCCACAGTACTTGTTGTTATTTGATCCCATGTACAGCACTTGTCCTTCCTCCCCCTCCCCTTGCACTTTTTGCCTCCCCTCTCCCCTGCACAGGCACAATCTCAATGTCACTTGGCCTGGTAAAATCATTTTTCTCTGTCCTCCCTATGTCCCCTACCCTTACCTTATCGCGCCTTAAAACACTTGTGTATAGGTGCATTATAAATGTCTTATCATATCGTATTATATCGTATCATATATGCTAGAATTGGCACTTTAAGAACATACTCATGCTGAATGTGCATATAAAAAGCCATATTGCCTTCTAAAGAACATACTTGTGTTGGCTTTGACCTTTACTGCCGGCATTGACTCCGTAAGAGCACATTGATACTGCGTTGCTCAAAAATGCCAGTATTACCACTGTAAAAATGGATTAATTTTTGTTTCACCAGTAATGATGTTATTGTTACAGTAAGAACACACCCATACTGTTTTTGCCCAGTAATGCCAGTGCTATCACTTTAATAACACAAATAGGATGGATGTGTGTATAATAATGCCAGTGTTACACATCAAAGCATGCTTGTGTTTACTTTGCCCAATAATGCCAGTATTGTCACTCTAAGGACACACTCATGTTGTGTTTTCCCAATACTGCCAGGATTTCTACTTTAACAAAAAACGCATATGTTGTCTTTTCCCAATAATGACTATGTAGTCACTGTAAGAAAATACCTATCTTGGCTTTGCCCAATAAGGCCGGCAGTCTCCTATGCACCGTAATGACAGTACTGCCGTTATAGGAACATACCGCTCTTGACTTTGCCCAATAATACCAGTAATGACACTGTAAAGCACACTGAAGTTGGCTTTGCCAAATAATGCCAGTACTGCAACTATGAGAACACATCTGCTTAGGCTTTGCCCCATAATGTCATTACTGTCACTGTAAGAACATACTCATGTGCCAATAATGCACGTACTGTCCTATTAGATTGCACTCACGTTTGCTTTGCCCAGTAATGGCAATACGGACCCTTGTACGAACACGTTTGTGTAGCTTTTTCGGAATAATACCAGTATTATCATTATAAGTACACACGTATGTAGTAAATCACATTGTTACCCCTTTCCACTTGTGCCATCCACTCACACACTCCAAGGCCATACACTCCCTGCATACCCATGCATACGCATAAATAAGCTCACATTCACACAGAAACGCATTATGCAACCCTCAAATAGACACGTGCATTTTTCTTTCAAATGTGTCTTATCATAAGCAGGGGGGCAACTCAATTGACATCTCTCTGCCTGAGACCTGCCTCCACGTGCCCCATAGGGCAAGATGAGAGGAGTGTCTAAATAGACACCATCAAATAACATGTGGCATGTTTAACCCCCTACTGCCTACAAGGACAGTGCCTCTGAAATCGAATGATGTGCATGACAGAATTAGTGATGGCCTGTGCATAATCGGTGCAATGCCCATTATGCACCACTCACCAGTGACAGAAATGTAATCAAGCTATCTAAGAGTGGAAGGGATTATTTGGGGTACTTAGAGTGAGTGAGGGTTGATGAGAAAAGAGGGGGAAAAGGTGGGGGCAGACAGTGGATGAGATGGAATGCCAGGGGTAAATGGGGTAGATAATACGAGGGGGGCGAAGGAGCATGGACTTGAGTGTGCATGGACGGAGTAAGAAAGCTGAGTTTGTACTCTGATGGTTGAGGGATTGCTGTTGGAGGTAAAAGAGGAGTGTTGGAGTGAATGGATAGCTGTATCCTTTTATGAACGTGTGCAAGCAAAATCAGTATGCAGCACCAGGTACTACAATGGACATTAGATCTATTGTTTAAGTCTAATACTGCCACAGATTTCTTGCAAACCCTTGATTGATGTTCCTGCTAATAATTCCCTTGCCCTGCATGTCCTGAGCCTGTAGGTCAAATCAGAGAAAGAGCCAAAGTCCTGCACATGCCATCGTAGGTAAAGAGACAGAGAAGAGAAAATAAACACCAACCCTTTCCAAACGTCAGGTACACGGGATACATCCCCATCAAATGAAAAAAGAAAAGTCAATGGAGTATCTGCCCCCTGGTTGAAAGGACTGCAGTGAAGAAGGGCAATATACTCACTATTGGGCTCTCAGTGTATGTGTCAGGTTCCAAGCTTCCAGGCGCAAAAGTGGCACAAACTAACCACCCCCACTGCGTTCTTGGCGCCTGCAAGTCTGGGCTTACACAGGCCTCAGCAATCCCAGCAGGGAAGGAGGGTTAGGGAGAGGTATTGGATAGGTTGGGTAACATAGGGTAAGTCTAACAACAATCCAATAAATCCTATTGCATTTCTACACTCCCACATGCATTAATTCCCCACAATATTACACTTGCACAAAGCACAACTAGAACAAAAACACTGGTCAAAACCAGAATGAGCACTTAGCTCTGGTTGTGAATGCTGGCTGCCGGAGTGTACATGTTGACTCCTGCCTGCATGCTCTCAGGTCGGTAACTGGAGCAGTTCAAATTCTGCAAAGAGAGCTTACATTAGTTTTCATGGTAATACCGCATGTGGCTCACATGAAGTCATGCAGCCATGCCTGGTTAACTGCCTAGGAAGAGCGTCCATGCACTGTAGGAGTCACCTATGGCTCCTAACATGCAAGCGCTGGCAGATTCCTACCCCCGATGCCTGTGAACCTGTTGCTTCTATCAACTAGCCACACATGGCCGTGTACATGCAGTTTTCATAAGGGGCCGCACGTGGCCATTTGTTTAAAGTGAGCCGCACGTGGCTTCCAACATGCAGGCTTTAGCTTGTGGCTGTCAATATGTGGATGTTAGCAGCGAGACGCATGTGGCATTAAACATGTGTTCTATAACAAGGGCCACATGTGACTATATACGCATTTTAGCCACACATGGCTAATATACATGTGGCACATTGCTTAGGCTGTTGGACTACTGTCTACTGTGGTTTGCCATGCACGATTCATGCAGGAAGGGATTTGTGGGTAGCTTGCTCTGAGACAGGGGGACTTTTCTGCTTGAGCCATGCCCCCTGTGCTTGCTCCCTGGGTGATCCTCACCCCCCTTTGTGCCAGTGTTACTTATCTTTAGCGAGTGAGGGGCCGGAATGGAGATTCCTTGGGGCGTGGCCCCTAGCGATGATCCCCGTGACCGGAGCTCTTCTAGATAAGACTGCTTGGGTTGGATTCTTAAGCTTTTGTCTTAGTGCATGCATGCAAGCATGCCACTCCCAAAGTGGCTTGTAATATGTAGTTCCTGGAATTAGGGCTGCTGGGAAATGCAGTCCGGGGGGCCTTTCTCCTGCAATGAGGACAGAGGAGCCTTTTATAAGGCTTGAATGTTTTCCTTTGCTTTCGGTTCACATGTCTCTTTTGCCTGGAGCCTTCACACATGTTCTTTGAGGTCACCCCCACACCCAGCCCACATACACTTACACCCTGGGCTCTGACAGTATGTATAAAGCTTATGTCTGTAAAGTGTCTTGGGCTTTCCAAACTCAAGTTTAAAAACTGTATAGTGAATTCCAGCCCCCGTCTGATACATTTTGTGGGATTTAATCAATGGCCCAAACAAACATAACTGAAAGGCCCACTGGAAAAATGACCTGCCAGCCTTCACAAAAAAACTTTCACACTCAAAAGAATTGGCCTATTAATGCAAACTGGGTGTGTTTCTGCAAGTAACACAAGGAAGAGCTATCTGAGTGGCCATGCGTTGGAAATCAAAAGGCCTAACTTTCATTACAAAAGTAAAGGTGAAACTGAAAAGGAGACTTTAATTTGAATTTGCATGTGTGATGCTATTTTAAATCAAGGCATGAGAAATATATTCCCCAGCTAAAATAAAACTATCAGGGAAAATAGTTGGTGTCTGTTGACAAGATGCCATGTATTACACAAATCTATTATGCTTCACATGCAAAATACTGGCAACAATTGAAAAAAAATGACTTTTGTTCCATGGGTCACATGTAAATTTCATTTAGGCCTGATGCAGACCATGTTGCTTGTTGTTGGGCAGAATTCACAAATGACTTCCCCACCGCAGGCCTGTTGGTCTCCTGATCTAGAAAGGGGAGCCCTTTGAGGGTCCTACATACCAGTTATTTACAACTACAATAAAGTGACTAACAGCCGTGGGTGGGGAGAAATACCAAAACATAGAAGGTTTTGAGATCAAAACCGTGGTCACATTCAGATAACAGGACAAAGTGCCAGATGTCAGCATGGCCTTACGGCATCACAGGGCAGAGGTGAATTGTCTGCTGTATGATATGGATCTCCTCAGCCCACCAACTTTCAAAAAACAAAAAGGCTAATGGCTTTTACCCCGGCCATAAAAAAACATTCAGTCCAGGAGGCTCTGGTCACATGTTTGCCAAGAAATGAAACTGGCCTGGAGAAATGGGAAATAGGATTTCCATACTGTGAAGGCATCATGAAGCAAGACATGGACAACAGATTCAAAGTTCAAACAAACTTACTTTATTTAACGTAAATGTCAGGATGGATGAAGGCCTAAAGAAACTAAGGTCAGACTGAGTCAAAGAGTTCCACTTAAAAGTCTGTCTGTGTCTAAAACCTATGCTTGCCCTCGCAACTAAAGGTAAATTATGTGTAGGGACGTCAGCAATCCAGTTCCATCTTTTTGCGGCATTCCGAAATGTTTATTCAATTATACTTTCATGATGATTTAATTCTGTACGTTGTTCAATAATGCTTTCAGTATGTTCGGTATTCAAAAAGATATCTGTTTCACCATTGAAAAATTTGCTTCAGCATTCATAAGAATTTATGACAGTTTCCACAATTTTTGACATTCAAGAATGGCTTATTGCCGGTTTTTGGCATGCCCTGGTATGAGTGTTTCCCATCTGTACTCACCGGCTTCACACTGCAGCTCCATTTGGCTCTATTCTGGCCGTACCTTTCCCACTCCACGGCCTCCACTTCTGTCTTCAATTGTTATGAGAGAGTACTGCTCACTTTCCCTCTAGTCCGCGATGACTGGAGTTCTTCAGCGCCCCACAGCTCCTGCTTCCACTGGCTCACAGAGAGTGCAAATGACTTCCTGTCCTTCTCTGAGCCTGCCTCAACTCCGGCATCTCTGGTCCTCGCTTGACATGGCTTCCTGCACTTGTGTGTCCCACTCATGTCTCTCTGGCTCACCAGCTTAAAGCTACAGTCGGCTCTATGTTCCATCCTGCTGCGCGACTGTGTCCTATTGCAAAGCCCCCTTTTTTATATCCGCTGGGCTTTCTATGTGGCCACAGGTGGTGGTCAATTAGTCCAATTGCCTGACCACAATTAAAGGCACATGCCTGACTTTTATAATACTCTGCATGTCTCTTTCGCATCTCAGTACTTGAGTGTTAAAATGACCTAAAAGTGTTCATCACTCTGAGCTGCCTCTTCCTCGTCCCAGTACCATAGTGTGTTAAATTATGGAAATTGTGGTGAAGAGTGTTACAATAGCCCACAAAGGTCGGGGGAGGGTTAGGCTGGTCTTCCATAGGGAAAGGGGGATACCATGTCTCCTTATCAACCCTCCTCTATTTTACCCTCCTTCCGTGGTTTCTGGAGTTATAATATTTCCTGATGTTACCCTGGCCCAAGGAAAATGAGTAACAACACACCATAAGTATGCCTAGAATTTCGGGTTCATTTTGGAATGGCAAGGGGGAATACTATGTCTCCCCCAAGGACGTCTACTCCCCAATCCGCAATGACCCTCCAACCAGGTGATCCTCCCTCGCTTCTTCGCCCAAACGGACAGGATCCAAAAGCGATGACCTTTTCCTGGCCACCTGAGAAGAGTATCCATGGGGAGCAGATGTGAGGATTCCCTCAGGTTTCTCTCAATACATGTGAAGATTTCCCATTAGTTTAAATGGACTGTCATGACTAGTGCTTATCTCAGCAAAAATAAGTCACACTAAGGCCATTCATAGGTCATTTGAAAGCTAGTAATGATCTGGCTATTCTGATGTAAATTTGATCCACATGCGATTTTTGGAAATAATGTCATCACTTGAATTCTGTTTCTGGCTGCCCCAAAAATGTCTACAATTTAAGAATTGGTGAGCTGATGGAGGGTAAAATTAGGTATCTGGAGGGTAGAGTGCATGTTCATAACTATTATATTTTTTGTATAAAGGGCAAAGAATTGCCTCGCGCCCGTTCAACATGGCTGTCTTTTATCAAATCCCCCATGATTAGCTGAAACTGAAACAAAAATATATATGTATTAAAACTTTATTAAAGGGACATGATGGTTATGTTACCCTAATAAAAACCCATGAAATTCAATGAAAAGACGGTGTTAAAGGGAAATTCACCAGTTATGGTAAGCTAAGCAACCATAACTCATGCCATCGCTGAGCACTGCTAAGGCATAACGTCGCTTTAGCAAAGATTTTTTTCAGTGAATTTTATGGGTTTTTACCAGTACAACCTAATTTGCTACAATTTAGTAATATCATATTTACCCCAATATAGCAAAAATGTTCTTCAATTTAGAAAGTTTCCCCTTAAAACTCTGGCATTCCCTACCTTCTAGCATAATTTGTAACACTTCTATACACTTTTTGGAACTTTTTCCACTGTTTTTGTGTTTGCCAATGTTCGCGAACATCTTGCATCATCGCAGACTTTTCAGATAGTGTCACGTGACCACCGACCCGCACGGAGCATGATGACATGTCCGCGAACGCGTCTTCACTTTGCGAAGGTGTCCATGCTTCGTGAACAGTTCGGAACTGCATTTTCAGCTGATCTAGGAACTTTGAAGCTCAACATGTACCCTTGCACAGCTCCTACACCTATTCCTATTCATTATCCATTAACAATCTAGAACACAGCACATACTTGGAATAATATTAGGAAAACTGCTATTTATCTTACAAATGGTATCAGCTCTTGCCATTCCTCCTCCCCAAGAGCCATCAGCACCACCAGCTAGAGGACCTCCACAATGAAAGAAACGCAGTACTTCAAAAGACAATCAAGAAGATGAGGTAGAAGAAGTGCCTGCCTCTAACACCCAGAGAGAATCATGGGTGTGGCAGTCCATTACCACTGTTGGAAATGTACCAAAGGCTAATGCTACCAAAGTGAAATGCACTGAGTGCAACGTTGGACTGAGTTGTGGACAACCTGGGCAAAACCCCTATGGGACAACCTCCATGCGGGGCCACACTAAATCCAGCCACCACAATGCTCTCGGAAAGGCTGTTCTTTTCTTACAATGTAGTAGGCTGTCTTCCTCTACCTCATCTTCCTCAACCAATGCTGTACCCACACAGCCTACTTACGTGGTACACAAAATCCCCCCAGCAACCTTGCCACCAATGAAAGAGGCTCTTGATCCATATTTTAGGAAAAACAACATTACTCTATATATACTGCAACACACCACTCTGCAGTGCAGTCCAATTTTGAAGTGCTTTTGAACCTGTAATCAATGAGCATGAGAAACACTTCCCTCTACCTTAGATTTAACACATGTGCAATATCTTCCCCTATCCACCTTCCCCTCCATATGCGTGGTTGGTGGCCCTTACCTCCTTTCCCTCCCCACCTTACCTTCTGGCCTCTCCTGCAAAAGAAAATGCATAAATAAACAAACACCGTTAAAAAAGGTTCCTTTAGGACCCACCTTTCACAGTTAAAAAATAGAACCAAAAGATAAGCTTATAGACTCCATCTACTTTACGTTTTTCAGTAAAGTAGTTAGATTCAATAAGATTCTCCAACATTCCCATTAGCATTGTCTACTATGCTAATGGTAATAATGGACAATTGTATACTAGAGAAAATAAAAAAGCGCAGAAACAAATTTCTGTGTGAAATTCTTCTATCTAGTATACAATAAACACCATAATCTATCGCCGTTCATAACTATCCAAGGTCACTGCATCCCCCTGTCTAGCCCATGCCTTATTAGAAAACCTGGATTGCACATGCACACCATCACACAAAACAGCCTTTCTACACTTTTTAGTGTTATGTTTGTAACACTCCCTCATTACCTGCTTGAAACCATTTACACACATATCCACCAATCACTTTTAAAAAACTCTACAAATAGCCTATCAACATATTAAACTTCCACACATCAACTGCCACTTAACAATTTTCTACAAGTCTTTTGCATCTACATTTCCCATATGTATACCAAATAATTGTACATAGTGCTCCTATAAATGCAAATATGCATTGTGCAGTGACAGAAGTGCGTAAATGCATAAGTAAAAGGGGCAGTACGGATGGACAAGTGCTCATCGGAGCCCAGGAGGGAAGTGCCAAAGGATCCCAAAATGGCAGGCCACTTGCTAATTGCTGGGACAAAGAAGTCCCAAGGGTGGGGCACATCCTAACCGTAACATCCCTTTAACAGCGTATTTTCGGTCAGTTGAATAGTTTTTTTAAGGGAAAATGTTTCATAATGTTACATCACTGTATATAAGTTATTCATCTTTTAACATAGAACTATAGATCTCTTTTAACAAACATATTTTTGCAAGGCATACTTAGGTGAGTCATTATCAGCAGAGCACACCCCAATAGGCAAAGCAGAGTAGACATTTGTTCTTGTCAAAGGCCTGGCCCTCTGCCCACAGCACAAAAGTTATGTCACAATTTTGTGTACTTACATTTCGACAATTTAAAAAAGTAAAACACAGGACAGATTTCCAAAAGCATTCTTTCAGGTCCTGCTGGTGTTCCTCACACAACTATGCTGCAATCCCGTCCAGCATTCCGGGCTGCAGTCACAAGCAGAGTTTTTTTCTTCCCATTTCAACATACACCTTTGGCCATGCCGCAAGCCCCAATAAGTAAATCAAAGTAGGCATTCATCTTTCCCAAGCCCCAGGCCCATTGTCCATGCACCAAACGTATATCACTATCTTTTGTGCTACTGCCCACAGGAGAAAAGGTATAGCACTATTTTTTGTATTTGCATTTCCAAACTTTCAAAAAATTAAACAAAGGACAGATTTGCAAAAGCATGCTTTTATGTCCTTGCTGATGCTCCTCGTGCAAGTTTGCTGCAATCCCGTCCAACACAACGGATTGCAGCCGCAATAAAATTTCTTTCCCATTTCAACCTAGAGCTTCAGCCATGCTGCATGCCCCAATAAGTAAATCAGAGTAGACATTTGTCCTTGCCGAGGGCCAGGCACATTGTCCATGCATCAAACTCACACCACAATTTTTTGTGCTTACATTTGGACACTTTGGAAAAATATAACACACAAAAGATTTGCAAAACCATGCTTTCAGGTCCTTGCTGACGCTCCTCACAGAGGTTTGTTGTCATTCAGTGCAGCACTTCTGGCTGTAGCTGCAAGCAAAATATGTCTTCCCATTCAAACCTAGGGTTTGGTCATGCTGCATGCCCCAATAATCAAATCAGAGTACATGATTATCAACTAATTGCAGGGCGGTAGAATGGGTAAACCACTGCACTCCATCTAGTACTTTAAACAGCTTACCCTTCTGCTGGGGTTCTTTTGTGAACATGCCCTTTCTTCTTCAAGTGTTAGGTTTTGAATATGAGAGTGAGCACTGTTCACCTCAGCACTGGGTTACTCAATAAGTAACTGTTTTTATAATGAAGCAGTCTTCAAAACCATTCTTGATGCTATATTTATTGTTAGAACTCAGCTGACGCGTAATTTGACTCTCTAGAGTCTTTATCAAGGCATATGGATTGTGGGCCAGTCATTTGGGCAAGGTTGTGGAAATTAGTCCAGCATCCAATCCCAATATCTAGTCCCACTATGGTCACAAATAAGGGAGGAAAATAATTTCAAGGGGTGGCCTAGTGACTACGTGGGCACCTGGTTTGTCGTGCTTGGTAATAATCTGCTGATTAGCATTGTGTCGCAGTCTGTCTAAGCAGCGATAGTCACAGCAATCTGTTGATGCAATCCTGTGCAGCACTTCGGGCTGTAGCCACGGACAGAATTTTAGCCACAGGCAGAACATATTTTCCCATTCAGACCTATCCCGATTTTCAAAAACTTCACCACATAGCCAGTCCCTGCTGGCCATGCCCACTTTAACCCCATTGCCAGTCTCTCATGGTCATGGCTAGTTGCCAGATTATCTGAGTCATGGCCTTTGGCCATGACTCAGATAATCTGGCCACTGCCCATGGCCTTTGGCCATGACTCGGGCAATCTGGCCACTGCCCATGGCCACCGGCTATACTTCCATATATATCACTAATGGTATATCACTATTTTTTGTACCTATATAATGAAACTTAAAAAAAAAATAAGACAAAGACACATTTGCACAACCATGCTTTCAAATCCTTGCCAATGCTCCTTGTACAACTTTCCTGCAAATCCATCCATGTTTTATTTTTTGAAAAGTGTCAAAATGTGTGTACATAAAATAGTAATAAACCTTAGCTCCCAGTTGACAAAATCCATTCAGACATTTCAGAAAAATTCACATTCATCAAACAGCAACAAATTTACAACCGATCTTAATCTCTCATTTTTCCCCTCTTCACAAAATCCCACAAACTTTGCAATTACATTCAAATCTGGGTCTTACATCTGTTTGCAAATCTTTGTGCAGATTTGTGAATCAACACCAAATGTACAAGCCTTTCAAATATTTTGAGACCTTCCTCTAATTTTGGTCCCTCTTGGCAAAACAGCTCCAAACTTTGTAGAACCATTCAAGGACATGTCTAGAATAATATCACAACATTTCATACGGTTTCATTGAGTGGCATCAAAGTTACACGTCATCCAAAAACTGCATTTCACCAACTCTCTAATGCAAAAATATTTATGGATGCCTCCGAACATCTGAGATGTTCGCGAACATCACAGGGCTGTCTCTGCACTGTTCCTGGACAAAAGAGATGAAAAACAGACTGTTTTTTGGCTTTTTATCGCCATATCCCATCCCATCCTTATCACCCCTCATGTACCCATAGATTGTTTCATTAGTTTGACAAGTGCAATACTGTGCATTTTAATATGTTTTTACTGCGATGTTCGCGGACAACGGGTGCTGTCCGTGAATCCAGCATGGAAGGAATTTCCAAAACTATGATGCACCACCTCACGCTTTTCACCATCCAATCAGCGCCCTCTGGACCAATCGGACGCCCGTCCATGGACCGTACATGGCGGTGAGTCTGTGGATCAAACCCAGATTTTACTAATATTTTTTAGCTATTTTTTGGTCCGTAAAATAAAACCACTGGACAGATTTACACCAGATTTACAAAAGCACACTTTCAGGACCAAGCCACAGCTCGTGCAATATATTTTGTGAAAATCCATCCAGCGGTTTGGGCTGTAGGTGTGAGAAATTCTTTTTTCCATTGCGTCTATGGGAAAAACCACACATTTTGGTACCCCCCTATAACTTTGTCCCCTCCATGAAACCTCACCAAACTTCACAGAATCAATTTCATATGGCCATATCTTTTTTTGCAATGAACCAATCCTTAGAGAGAGGCTGGACTTGGGGGTGGAGAGAAATGTAAATGTCCAATCCTGGTTGCAAGATCATAACTTAGCACCACCTAATGTTCACTTTGCTTTGCAGGGGCTTAGAGAGTAAAAAGCTCTTGCACTATGGAAAAGGTGAGAGCTGCTAAAAATTAGCATGGGACAGCTGCCAAAAATCACGAAAGGGGTCATGCTGAAATTGCATTTGGATGGAGCGTGGAAGTGGCCTGAAGTTGTCTTTTGTGGGGAGTGTTGGATATGTTTTAGGATTATACCTATTACATTGTGGTGTTTTTTATTATGGTGGTATTTGGTGATATTTTCATAATTGTTGGTGGTATATTGTGGTAACTCGTTGGGGTATTTCTATAGAGGTGAGACTAACTTTTATAATATTGTCTAATAATTGTTTTAACCAGGATTACTAACAAAAAACAGGATAGTGGACTTGGTACATTCTGGATGAAAGATTCAAGCTTCCTCATGGTATCTTATGTACAATATCACAATACGCCCTTTTGTCTTAGTTTCAACAATTGTAAAGCAGGCAAATTGAAATATCACACATTCATTCAATCTCTCTAGCTAAACCGTTCACAGCAGTTACTTCACTTTGAGATATTTCTTATTGCGCACCTGTCTCTTTTTGCAGATCGAATAAAATGACTGACTGCAACAAAAATGCACTAAGACTTCCAGTTACTTTAAAATGTATTATATAACAGATGAATATGCAATTTGCACAGAGTACCAGCTATGCCCACAATGTGTTTCACAGTGTGAATATGTTACAATAACTTTTCGTTTTTCCCTTTCCCTTAAACTGAAGTCCTGATCAGTCTCCATGAGTGCAGAGCCCAGAGATTTCCAAAAGTAAGTAGATTGTCCAAATGTATCTATTAGCGCCATGACTAGCACCAATACCGGTACCGTGTCCGCCCTGGTTCGATGGGGACTTACCGGTCTAGTCCGACCTATGCGGGACCGGTGAATCCCCATTGAAAATGTCAATCCCCATTCCCATTTGAGCCCCCATAGGCTCAAATGGGAATGGGGTGGGTGCTAATAACGGTACCGTAAATTACGGTACCGTTATTAGCTCTGATGTCCTGTTGCGGATCCCATCCATAATGCCTGGTACAAGCAGGCATTAAGGACGGGGCCGCAAAGGGACCTCATAGTAGGGTGCAAAGGGATTACCAGCACTGATGTCCTTAACGGTGCCCGGTATCCCTTTGCGCCTTACTCGGAATGAGGTCCCTCGTCTTTGAACAGTAGGGTGCTGCTTGTCATTGATGCAGGGGTTTTTGCAGGGGAGAAATGCTTTGCAAAAGTGAGACCTCATGTATCCAACACTGAACGTGTGATGTATGTTTTGTTTTTACATTTACCCTGTGTGTATTCCTAAGCTAAATGTTGGTGTAACATTTGCCACAGGCATTTTTACAAATTTGTAATTTGAACACTAGCATTTTGAGTGCACAGGGAACTTCATATCTCAAGCCTGGAAGGTGAACTAGTTTCCACAAAATGAAAATGCTGCTTACGTTTTGATACTAGACCTCTCTGCCAGTAGTGTTGAAGATTATGTTCTCGCATTGTGTCACATTATTTTATTGAAATTCGACATACAACGGGATTCATGGGAAAAAAGTTTTGACAGTTTATTGAGCCTATGTTCCATGTTTGTGAGAAAAAAGTAAATACAGCAAAGTGTGTTTTGTAATTGAAGCTGTATTTTCTGCCACAAAGAAGGTGGTGTGTATGATTTAACCATATTATTATTAATTGAGTTCATAATTAAAATAAATATGTATTCTTTCTATAACCCAGCCTGGTTTTTGGCTCACTGTGGGCACAGGGGGGGTTATGAGGCTCTATATGAGTCTTCAGTAAGACCAGTGCTAAAAGGAAACTTAAGCGAAGTATAATAGGGCTCTCTGATTTGAGGGGACTCCCCAGGTTAAGGGTGGTCCATCAATGTAGCACTACAAATTGGGGGCTTGTGCGCCGGGATCTGGTCTATTATTGTTGACTCATGACAAATGCATTGGTGATAGGATATTCATATTGGTGTAATTGAATGGAGGTAGCTATAATCTTGCTGTGCATGTATGTATTTCATAATAGGTGGCATTTTGAAAGAATTGTAACATTGTGTCTGTTGTAAAACCACATATATTGTTTTTTTCAAATGAGATGTGTTTGAATATATTGACTATATGTTTAAGTAGAGGTTACGTTGCAGTAATTGTTTTTACAAACTGCATTTTCCCCAGTGATTAGTGAAAATAACTGCACAATAAGAGGGAGGAATAGCCCGACACTCGCTTGTTTGCCTTATGATCATTCCAGATCAGAAATTATGTGAATTGCATAGCATATGCTAAATGGACTCCAGTTACTTTGCAGGGCTGGAGGACCAGGATCATTAGAAAACGTCCACCTACAAGGCAATCATTTTAAAACATTTCTCCTCACACACAAACCCACAGGAGGCCCGTAAGGCTGCAAATAATTTGCAATGTGGGGAAGATCAGGCACCTAGGGAGTTTGTGCAGGAATTAAAGCATGCACTTGCGTCAATATCCCGGCGGGTGAACACACATAGTAGTGAGTTTGTGACCACCTATTTCAATGCACTTCCCAAACACATATTAGCTCAGCTGATGTGCAATTTACATGAACACAGGACCCTGGATTAGATAATTGAACAAGCCACCACGATCTAAGAGGTCCAGAAGCCCACTGAGAAAATAACCGCCACCAAAACCGCTAAGCCATCAAACACACCTGCTGCTGTGAAGGTGGCGGATGTGAGGACTACAACTCCCTTGGACCTGTAGAGGGGGGGCTAAAAGTAGCCATCCTGCCAACAAGTAAGATGGAAGGCAGAAGGGACCCCCCAACCCAGTCAATCGGATGGTAGTCAGGCAGGGGCCCAGAACAATGATCCCTCTGACCCTGCAACCTATGTAAGCCCTAGGTACAAGGGTACCAAGCCAATCCTGGGGAATGTATACACTTCCCCGGCCCAAGGGGGGGAACTAATCAGGTAAGTACTTCCCTGGGAAACTTCCCCAAAAACTGCCCTCATGAGAGACGTGTCACTCCACCTCCCAACCTGAACTTTTTCCCCAGATACCCCCGAACCAGAAATTTCTAAATAATCATCCTCTCTCTCTGCAATTCCCAGAACAAAGATCCCTGAACCCGGTAGAAGGGAGATTCAGGTTGGAAAATTATGGGGGAAGTTTCCAGAACCTGAGTTGCTATGGGAGAAGGGATAGTTACCCTTTTCTGGAGCAGCAGAGGTATGATTCGGGACCTCCCTACAACCCAGAAAAAAGTCTTGCAGCTGGAGCTACAGTTTTAGTAATTGGCAGATCACCTGGGGTGCATGCTGAGGGCTCAGTCCAACCCTCAATGTAACCCAGCTTCCCAGAATTCCCCAACCCCCAGGGCTAATGCCTTGGGTGGAAGATGGGTGGAAATGTCCAACAAAGCACATGTTCCTGAAGAGGGGGCCTAGGTGGAGGGGAGATGCCAAGCCCTCGATGAAGCTTCTTTGCTCACCCAGACAGAACCCATAGAAACTTCTCAGTCTGAAAGTGACTCTTCAACCCCCAGAAAGTTAGATGCCAAAGAGCAAAGGGTAGGAAGGAGAGGTCAACAAAGAACCCACTTTGTGGAGGAACTCAGGATCATTTCCTTTGAGAGAGAATAGTCCCTGGAGGATTCAAGTAAGCAGACCTTCCCTTCCAGAAATGGAGGTATCCCACCTAAAGAATAATGGGTCCCAAAATACCCTGCGTGGGACAGGGTAAGTATGTTGACTGACCCAGATCAAGAAATTCTTCAAACCCAAAAATGTGAGCCTGAGAAAATAGAAACAGACATGTCCTTCCCCCAAACAGGTTCTGAGTACTGCCTCCAGGTGAAGGGGGACAGCAAGGAATCAGGGAGAAAGAGTTTTCCCCAAATCCGCCTATTGTTAGTTGTACAGTTTTCCTTACAGATAACCGAACTCCGACACAGAACATTGCCCAAGATCACTCAGTGTCAGAGTAAAATATTAAGAAAATGACCACTGGGCTAGCAAATAAGTCACACTTTCTTTGCACCCGGGAGGAGAAAGAAGGCCGATTCTATGGACTGGTCAGGGTGCAGGTACAGTGTGAATTATCAGCTCTGGTGGACACATGATCCCAAGCCACACTCCTGTCCCAAGAGGCCTTTCAACAACTAAACTCAGGACTGGGGAAGGGTCTCCAAATTCCCCTTATACCACTTCCCAGACTATTTCCATCGAGGGACTGCAGTTCTAAAAATTGGGCCTCATCTATTAAAACATCTGGTGATAGTCGTGACTCCAGAGGGCGCACATTGTTTTCTGGGGAACGATCTCGTGAGAAGGTTACCACCTCTGATTGACCATGTAAACAATGTCATCTGGACCCAGACTAACTTGCCTATAAAATTAAAAATGAGTACCAATTATGTAAGCATGAATGGTACCTGCCATTTATTTGATTGATGGTCTGAGAAAGTAGAATTCCATTTCAAGAATAACCAAGTCCCAGATATCACTGTCATCTCTGTAGGAGAACAGGCTGGTGATGGGAACCCTTCTCCATTCTTGAAAATCAACCTTCCTCCCACTTTTAAGTGGCAATCCACATTGGAAGGCAACACCCTGAAATTGTACACCAGTCCAAAGTCAGAAGAAACATTGTACCCTGTTAAACAACTTGAAAAATGAGTGAGTACTTTCTGCTTTTTGTTGACAGGTGGCCTATTCCATATGGGGAAGGAACAATATACTCTGTCAAAAAAACAAGAGAACAGGCTGCCCCTCCCTTACCACTGTAGATCAATGGCCTAGAGATATGGTATGCTCAGTCAGAGATGTCTTAAAATTCAAATTTAATGAAAAAAACTATTCAAACATAAAAAACTACAAACACAAGTGGGAAACATCACCCTAACTACAACTGTCAATGTCCCACAAACATGTACATAAAACCTTTTCCTACTACAGAGTTAGTACAAAGTTGTGACAATATCACAATTACTGTAAAAAAGTTCAACAACCCAGATCAATATACATGAGCTCACCACCTAAAATGTACAGACCACGTGGTATCTTGTCAGTATTTCCAAAAGGCCAATTTACCTAATTAGAGTTAGTAATCCCTTTGTTAATTAATACCCGGCACTATTCACTGTAGTGCAGTTGTCCTGTACATCATCCTAATACTCTAATGTCCTATGATATGATATGGTATTTATAACGCGCATATACACAAGTGTGTCAAGGCGCGACACGGCAAGGGAGGGGGAACAGAGGGAAGACAGAGACAAGAATCCTACTAGGGTAGGTGTCAATCAGATCGCACAAGTGCAGGGGAAGGGGGTGGGGACAGTGCAGTACATGGGATAAATAGAATAAATAAAAACAATAAGTAAACGTACAGTCAGCTGGAGGCAAGTGCAAGGGTAAGTGCAGACATCAGGTATCAAGTGCTGGTAGGTGACTGTATGGATACAGAAAATAGTCCCCAAGTGCGGGGGTTGCCGGGGAGTCAGTGCAGATGTGCAACTGGTGGGGGAGGGGAGCTGGGCCCGAGGCCAGAGGGTGGCCAGGTAACCAGTGCAGTTTCAGTTTCAACCAGGGGTTCATCAGGGGAGAGGAGGAGAGAAAGCAGAAGCAAAGAGGAAGGTTTTGAGGTGCTTCC
The DNA here is from genome assembly GCF_040938575.1 of Ambystoma mexicanum. Classification (NCBI taxonomy): domain Eukaryota; kingdom Metazoa; phylum Chordata; class Amphibia; order Caudata; family Ambystomatidae; genus Ambystoma; species Ambystoma mexicanum. The sequence continues at coordinate 710,332,064 of NC_090933.1, forward strand.
GGAACCGGAGATTGTTCTCCTCAAGTTTCAGGGAGGCAGGAAATCTGTTCCAGAGGGAGGCCCCAGCCAAAGAATGAGGTCTACCACCAACTAGTTGCTTGGAGAAGTGACTGACCCTGAGGGAGTTGGAGGTGGATGAGCGAAGAGCTTGACAAGGAATATATTTAGGAAGAAATAGTTGAAGGTATTGAGGCCCCATGCCCCAAAAGGCCTTGTGGACAATACAGAGGGGTTTGAACTTAATCCTCACAGCCACTGGGAGCCAGTGCAGAGATTTCAGTCCTGGAGAGATATGATCCCTGGGCTTGAGGCCAAGGACGAGTCTTGCAGTCCTGTTCTGGATGAGTTGCAGAGGGTGGAGAGTAAAAGCAGGCAGATTTAGAAAGAGGTTGTTGCAATAGTCCAGCCTAGAGAGAACCAGAGCTCTGGAGACAGTGAGCATCTGGGTAAGCAGAGTAAAGCAAGAATACGTCTGAGGAGGTGCAGCAGGTAGTGTGACTTCTTAGAGATATCAGAGCTATGAGGAGAGAAAGAGAGTTTGGAGTCAAAGATGACCCCAAGGTTTTTAGCCTCGCAGGTGGGAGCAGGAAGAGGGCCAAGAGAGGCTAGCCAAAGAGTGTCAGGAAAGGAGGGAGTGGGTGTGCCAATGAGGAGAATCCCGTCTTACTGGCATTAAGGCAGAGATCATTGGTGGCACACCACCTCTGATAGCAGACAGATAGTCAGAGATGAGAGAAGGAGAAGAGGTGGCTGAAGGTATCCTGAAAATGAGCTGAGTGTCATCCGCATAGCACTGAAAGTTGGGGCAAAGAGCGGCAATGTGGTGGGCAAGAAGTGGCAGGTATTGGTTGAACAGCCAGGGAGAAAGGTTGGAACCCTGGGGAACACCACAGGTAGAGATAGAGACAGAGGAGAGGAAGGAACCAAGTTCGACCTAGGAGGGTCGATCAGAGAGGAAAGAATTCAGCCACGCCAGGGCCTGACCTGTGATACCCAGGTTATCACAGGGATGTTTGAGCAGGATGGCATAGTTGACCTATCAATGGCAGAAGAGAGATCAAGTAAGATGAGGACACAGTGGGTGTTGGAATCAAGGTTGGAGAGCAGGTCTTCACAACTGTTCAGGAGAGCACTTTCCATGCTTCTGGCAGCTCTGAAGGCAGACTGATGGTCAAGAAGACAACCAACAGATTCAGTGTGAAGATTAAGCTGAGAGATTGCCGTCTTTTCCAGGAGTTTGTCAAGGAAAGGAGTGATGGAGATTGGGTGTTAGTTAGCCAGGTAGGACGGGTCGGCAAAGGGTTTCTTAAGAAGAGTGTGCACAAGGGATTGCTTCAGGGGTGATGGGAAGACTCCAGTGGCGAAGGAGTGGTTTCAGAAGTCATCCAGAGCAGGAGCCAGGGAGTCAATGTGGTCCTTGAGGGTTGTGGAGGAACAGCAATTAACCTGTTTTGATGAGACTTTCATAGATCGGACTTGTCTAAAGATTTCATCTGGGGAGAACAGGGAAAAGGCAGAGAAGGTGGGAGGGGAGGTGTCCGAAGAAGGACCAGAGGAAGAGCAGGTGTAGAGGGAGGGGGGAGAGGAAGAGAGAGAAGACAGGATGTCCTGCGTTTTAGAGATGAAATGAGAATCCAGAGCTGTGCAGAGGGCCTGGTAAGGTACAGGAGAGGTAGAGACTGCAGCAGGATTGGCCAGTTCATTTCAGATACAGGAAAGGTACCAGATGGAACTTTACAACATGACCTAATCGATCACAAATCTGGCTCATATAATTCATGAGTCAGACAAAGGTTGACACATTGTGTTTCTGGCCCCTCCTGAGGGATATGCCTATTCTAGACAATCCCAAATGATTACCAGAGGAGCCTTCATTAGGACACAGAACCAGGTTTTCTGTTCAAGTTGATTCACAAAACTCTTTTGCATGTACACAACTGTAAAACAAAAAACAAAATAGCATACATACTGTTAAAAACACCCCTCTCACATCGAGGCTATGCTCATCATGTAAACCACATCCTCATATTTAGACCACTGACCTTTTTATTTCTTTATTTGCTTCTATGTATTGAGGGCCACATTCCTTTTTCGATGAGCAGGTCGAAATTCAATCACATTAGATGCTCCTTCGAAAAAAACATTTCTAACATTATTATTTTCTTTCATTAATTTCTTTTGGAGTTACAATTCCCACCACGTGGCCATCATTTTTGGTTATTGATTACTAATGCATCTAAGTTGACGCAGGATCTTGGAGCATAAAAATCTCTGGTATTTCTTATCTGCTTAAGTATCCAAACAAGCAGAACTCACCAGGGAATAGCAGGCGGATGCCACCGCAGCACCTATAATATCAAAAAACAAACATTACATTGCATTGTTGTGCCTCTTATAGTTTGAAATCTAAATGCTACATTCCTAGCTTCTTGTTGACAAATGGGCTATATACTTTGTACTGACATAAACACTTCCTCCATTGCACCTCGATTAATTGTGCCAATGAAATACGTTACTACTCAATACATCAATCGAATGAGCTCTCTTCATTCATTGATGTATAATAATGTTGTTATGGGTGTGCACTATTTATATGTGTGTCACCTGTACACTAGGGTTAGGAGTTCCTTCAGGATTGTGCTGTGGACTCTATTAGTGTTTTATTCCATTAGCTTGCTGATGCCTGTGATACCAAATAGCAAAGACAAAAGCTGAAACAGGACTTCCTGTAATTCCAAGATATCTTTTCAGTGAACTCATACGACTGTGGACACATCTCTATTATTTCAACCACCATACCCACAGACCCCTAGATGGTTCCAGTATTTGTGAAACAATACCGGTTACTTCTCGCATCCATGGAATCACTATTAAGAACTTAGAATCCTGTGGGATGATTCATCCGATCCATAGTACTTTAAACAACCCGGCATTGGGGATACTGTACTCAAAGCAAACGTTCAATGGAGACTATGTACAGACCTGCCTATGTAACTGTTCAAGATGCCTAAAATGATTGTAACCTACGCTGTGATACCTAAGGGTTTGGGCGTATAACCAAATGAAATAAATAAAATATATAAAGAAATAAACCTGAGAGAGTTGAACAAACAGGTCGACATGTCACGATGGCCACTTCCTTACATTGATAAAGGGCTGCACAGATCCAAGGGTCAAAGGTGTACAACCCATTGACCTGCCCAACAACTACTGGGCAGTACCTGGGAGTAGGGAAGACTAGTACAAGCTTGCTTTTACCTTCCGGGGGAGGCAGTACACATGGACCCAAACCCACTTTGAATACATAAACTCTGGCAATGAGTTCAACATCTTTCTACATAAGGCCATGCCTGACTTGGGCGAGAGAGGAAACCTAGCCTATGTAGATGATGTTCTGATCAAGAGCTTAACCGTGGAGGAACATATAGGAGAAATCCACTATGTTCAGACCCAGTTGCAGAAGGCCAGAGCAAAACTGTCCTTTCAGAAGGCATAGTGGTGTAAGACCTGAGTGAACTTCTTAGCGCACAAGATCAACCCTGAGAGTCTTTATCCCCAGGTGAAGAAGGTGAAGAAGGTGAAAGCCTTAATGAAATTAAAAGACCCTACTACTCTGTGATAATTAAGAACCATTCTTGGACTCACTAATTATAGTCAAAAGTTAATTGAGGACAGTGCAGAGGTCACTCGACCCTTGATCCATCTATTAAAGGCCGCAGTCAAATGGGAGTGGGGTTCGGAACAAGCCAAAGCAGTTAAACAACTGAAAAGAAGCCTTTCCCAGGCTCCTTGCTTGGCTTACTTCAGAAAGAATGAGGAGTTCTTCTTGGAGCCAGGGTTTTCAGATACTTTCCTAACAGTAGTGTTTTATCAAAAGCATGACACGGTCAACAAAGACACCTCGTACGCAAGCAAAACTTTGTTCTCTGTAGAGGAAACATTAAATGACTGTGAAAAGGCACTAATGGCAATGGTGTGAGCATTGAATAAACTACCACCCATTCATCCGGGGGGAGCACATCATTGTCGAGACTAGTCACCACCCCTTGCAATATTTGCAACGCGACAGAAACCGAGCGGGGAATGTTAGTAGTTCAAGAATTACTTCCTGGATTCTGTCCATGCAAGGCTTTGCTGTCGAGATCAGATATGACCAAACCAAGAAGCGTCCTTCAGTGCAAGGATTGGTGGACTTGCATGATTGCACTCAAGAAAACTATCTCAATGACCAAAGTCTAGTGACCAACAACAATATAGAGGTGTACTTAACCTCCCCACACAAGGTCTATGAAGAAGTCATGTATCAGGGGAACTCCGCAGTTTATGTGGATGGGTGCTCCTACCATGTTGATAACATCAGGGAAGAGAACTAGTGGCTGGCATTGGGAATGGCTGGATGAACAATAGCCTGGAACCCTCGGCAGGTTACAAAATAAGACCCCAAAGTAGTCAGGTTGCAGAGTTGATGATCGTTCATCAAGCCAGTCTCATTGCGGTGCACCACCAATTCAATGAACCAATCATAATCACTGACTCTGATTATGTCAGGAATGGGTTTGCGGAGAACCTGATTAACTGGAAGAAGCAAGTCATGTGTTGTGACAATAATAAACACTTAAAGCGTGCCAAACTGATCATCAATTGACAATCTGGTGACCTCCAATGAGGTGACCATCTTTTGAAGAAAATAAGAGGTCATTCAAAAACAGCTGGCTAAAACCAAAGTTCTGCAGGGGGATTTCATAGAAACAGAATCCTTGCTGGGTGAAATCCAAGTGGCTGTTGACACCAGGTCACAAACTCATGCAAATAGTGAACTCTTGACTGCCCAGTGAAGTAAAGATACCCCAGATGCACATTTGAACACTGCACAGAAAGAGGACCCAAATATTGGAAAATTCTATCGACACATAAATGATCCCGTGAGTTTTCCTCTAACAGGATTATGCTGGTAAAGAGGATGATGAAGTTTTCAAAGATGTTCCAGATCCAAGATGGTTTGTAGGTATGGAAAGCCTTATCTGGACGTGAGCAGTGGGTGGTCCCTACATCATTCCACAGCCTGATGTTGAACCACATCCATGACACAGCCGCTGCTGGTCATATGGTGTTTCATATAACATTAGAAATCTTGTGGGAGGTTGCCTACTGGCCACACATGGGCCAGGACCTCGACATTTACCTAAAGGGATGTCTTGTGAGTACTCAATGTCAAACAAGTTCACTCACACACAGAGCTCCTTTACAAAAAAGGGGAATGACACTGCCTTGGTCAGATTTGCAAGTCAACTTGATCGGGCCAATGATTCGTTCCTCAAGAGAAAACAAGTACATGTTGACTGTAACATGCTTGTTCACAAAGTGGGTAGAATGTCTTCCAGCACCGAATTGTAAGGCAGAGACAGCTGCCGCACTAATGATCAACCACATCTTCTCTCGTTTTGGCAACCCATAAAGGATTTAGTCGAATCAAGGAAGTCATTTTAGAAGTGAATGATGTCAAAGATGTGGGAGATTCTAGGGGTAAAAAGAAAACTCCACATTGCATTCCACCAAGCCTCGAGCAGGGGGTAGGGAGATACAACAAGACAATTGTGAGAAACTTTAAGAACTTTGTGGCTGACTCTCGGCCCTGTTGGGACATTTGATTACTGCTTGTCCTGATGGCCATTAGGTCTACACCATATTTTGCGACAAAAATGTCTCCATGACCGGATGAAAAATGGTGTTACATCAGCATCTGCTCTACAGAACTCAGGAGCAGACCCTCATAAATGCGTCCACTACTCATGAGTGCATTGAAAATGTAAGGAAGCAACTTCAGCATGCTTTTACTTATGCTCAACGCAATTTATAAAAGTCGGCTAAAGGGATGAACACATATTATGATCTAAATACCACCAAGAAGGAGTACGAGGTAGGTGACAAGGTTTACCTGTACAATTTTCTGAGAAATCAAACCAAGGAGTGGAAATGCCTTCCGTCTTTGCCTGGTGCCTTTGAAATTGTAAATAAAATGTCACATGTTGCCTACAAGATCTGCATCCCAAAAGGAGAACAGACAGAAGAAAAGTGGGGCCACATCAATCAGTTGAAAAGCTGTCATCCCCAACAAGCTTTATGACTGATTGAGGAGCCAAAGGAAAGTCAAGCAGAGCAACCATCCGAGGAGTGAAAGGAAAGGGTGAAAACCCTGGCTAGAGACTTATAACATGTGAGTAGTTAATTAATATTCTTTGGAAATTTTAAGAAAAAAATATGTTATGTTGGTGTTCTGAAATGTTATATCTATTTCTATATAATGTTTTTTCTCTTGAATGCAATGTCCTTTCTTTCGGCAAAATATGTTGTGTAAAAGGTACTGACATTTCTTTTCTTTCTACTGCTAGATAACTAACTTCCTTCACTTTCAGCCTAGGAGCAGGAGGGGAGTATGGGGAGGACCCCAGGAAGAATGAAGGGGGTTCCATTTTATACACCCATCCCAAAAGACAGAGGTGAAGGCCAGAGTGCCACCTCCCTAGGAAGGAGAAGGAGGGGGTTCTGTTACACAAACCCCAACCAAAAATACGGAAGTGGAGGCCAGAGTGCCCACTCCCTAAGGAAGGAAATTGAGCCAGACAGCTCCAACAATATTTATTTTTTTAAAAAGGAAACCCCACTCTTCCCTGCTCTTCCACACAAAGGAATCATGCACATGTGGGGTTTATTTAAGGGCCCAAACAAACATAACTGAAAGTCCCACTGGAAAAATGGCCTGCCCACCCTAAAAAAAACATCCACACTGAAAAAGGGCTTATTAATGCAGACTTGGTGTGTTTCTGCAAGTAGAAAGGAAGAGCTATATGAATGGGCAATCATTGGAAATCAAAAGGCCTATCTTTTATTACAAAAGGAAACGATGAACTGAAAAGCAGCCTTTAATTCGCATTTGCAGAAGAGATTCAAAGGCACTTTTTATATGAAAAGAAGGGTTTTCAAACACTGAAACTAAAATGGCTTAGCGTGTGCGTTTGCCATTTTAAAGTCAGACATGAGAAAAATGTTCCCCTGCTAAAATAAAGATATTAGGGAAAATACTTGGTGTGTGTTGACAAGATGTAATATTTTAACAAAATATATTATGCTTCACATACAAAATACTGGCAATAATTGAAAAGAAAAGGCCACTTTGTTTCAATGGGTCACACCTAAATTTCATTTAGGCCTGAGGCAGACCCTTTTGCTTGTTGTTGGACAGGCGAATGCCCCCCCCCACCAAGGCTCACACTAAGACCCTCCATCTGAGCCTGTCCAGGCTTGGCAGGCTCTGAGGGACACCCTCCTTTGTGTTCCCCTGCAGCACCACATGAAACAGCCACCAGGCACGCAGCCTGTTACACCATGAACATGGGTCTTTTGAAGCTTGTACACCCCTCAGGAACACCTGTGAGGCAAGCTGGACATTGCTTTCACTTTCTCTTGTTTCCCTACTAAGCAAAACAACTATTGAACCAGGGTATGCCTATTCCATTCTACCTCAGGCCTTACTTAATCCTTCCTCTCTCTGCATTTCTGTGTCTCCTGTGAAATTCGAATAGTGATGTGTTTTTATCATCTCTGCACCGTTTTGCATTTCATTGTCTGTCTCCTGTACAATTTTGAATCCTGGTGTGTATTTATTAACATCTCTGCACCCTTTTTTGCATTTCATTTCGAGTCTCCTGTGCAAATTCGAATCTTGGTGTATTTTTTTTAAACATCTCTGCACACTTTTTGCATTTCATTGTGTGTCTCCTGTGCAAACAGAGATTTTGGGGTAGATTCCTATGCTCTCAGATGCCTCCCTCAGGAACAGCCTAACTGCCTCTCTCCATCTTTCGTGCCTTGAAACACCTGTGTATAGGCGCGTTACAAATGCCATATCATATCATATCATCTTGAACCTGACCTCCTTAAATCCTGGAAACTCCTCAAGACCTTCCTCTTCTCTGACTCTTTCTCACTCCCTTGCCCTTGCTAACCTCCTTCCTCTTCTCTCCTGATTCCCTCCTTCATTTCTCTTCCCCAACCTGCTGAGTTTGCTGACTGGGCGCCTGATGCACCTCAAGAGCCTCACAGGTCCCAGGCTCCACCGCCAGTCCTGCACTTGCCTCTAGGACTCCACACTCTGGGCCCCGGCTGGACTGAGCGCACTTGTCCCTCTCCCCCTCACTCGCACTTCGTCTCTGCGCACTTGCACGACTTTGAATGTACTAGGCTTATCAGGTTTGTGTGTCCTGTCCTCCTCTGTCTCCCCCGCCTAGCTTGGTTTTGTCTGAAATACTCATCTATAGTTTGTGGGATATATTCACCCACTCAGATGTGCCTTACCACATCACTTGCTGCATTGGTGCAAGAAACAGAAAAATGGCTGCGCTAACTACTGTGCGTGCCAGGATCTCAAAATTGCGATTTTACAACCACCAAAATAATGGCTGCATCACCCTTCCACACATGTTTCAGGAGGGGAGGAAAAGAGTACACCCCGCCGAGTGTGCCAGTGTGCTCTGCAATATTTTCCTACAAATTTAGTGAAAGAGGCAGCATTGCCTTGCTGGAAATCTCACAATTCCCATTTAAAAATGACACAATTTTCAACCTTAAAAGTGGTGCTAAATTCATCAATTTCTCATGAAACTACTGTGATTGAAAAAGCCCTGCCATGTCCAGGATCATTCATTATGTCTCAGAAGAACCGGGCCTCATTTGAATGACAGCTTCAGTCAAAAAGCAACTTTGAAAAATCAACCAAGGACTCTGCTTTCACTTGCACAGAAAAGCATGCATATTTTTCTACAATGTATCAAACATCAGCTGTCTTCAAAGAACTTCTAACTAGCTGCACCTGTTTGTAGTGAATCCTGCCCCTGTCATATACTGTAATGATGTCATCTGGCATTATAAATAAGGGCCCATGACTAGCATTCAGGACACACACTGCTTCCTGATTCCTAGGCCGGCGTCCTGTTCCTGTCTGTTCCTGTCTTCATTTGAATCTATCCATGTAAACTCTGGATCCCAACCGCAAGGCCAAGCAATTGATCCTGCTTCAGCTAGGTCTCCATTCTAAAATAATCCCCATAACCAAGGGAAGTGCTGTGGTGTTTTGGGGAAGTGTCCTGAATTTACCTGGCTTGCTGCCACTCACTACTATCCTGCCACTCTAATGCTATCCTGCCATCCTGCTATCCTGATGCCATATAGTATCCAGTAACCAGAACTGCCAGTCCAGAAGAACTATCCTTTGGTATCCAGTCCCTGCCCAGCTGGCTGCCCTGTGTTAGACCAGATCCGTGTGGTGATCCAGAGCGCTGACTGTCCAAAATCCAAACCAAAAGGGGACTGTGAGTATCAATAGGAAACATAGAAACATAGTAAACCTTGCCTTGTTTTGTTGTTTCCCTATCTGTAAGTCTTCCAATACTCATCCTGATAGCTGTAATATTGTCGCAATCATTCTTGAAACCCTGCCTGATTCCTTGTGCTAGCGCCAATATCTTTAATTTTGTCTTGTGAAATCCTAAGCCCTTAGTCCTCCCTCGGGAAATCGGACCAGGTCAGACAGGGCGGGCGCAAAGGTGCTGGGGTTGGTTCCGCGGATCAACTCTGGAGCTTACTGTGTCTCAATCTGGTCGCCTAGCCTGAATGCCCTAGCGTAAAGGAAAACTGTCCTTATAAAAAATGGATTTCTGGTCCTTTTTGTCGTGCCTTTATTTTCCAAAAACGCACCTCACTAGATCCTGCATAACTCACTCAATTTAACAGCTAGAGACCTCATTCCACTCTCCTAGTGTACCTAGGATCCATACCCCCAACCCAAAAGCATCCAGATTTACAATATTCCACCCGGTTTTGTTAAAAACCGTTTGGTTAATTTCAGGCGGGAATGAGCATTTTTGTTATGTGTTATTTTTACTATCAATTGTTTTAAACCTTCCATTCATTTTAGAAAAAAACATTCAGTCCAGGAGACTCTGGTCACATGCTTGGCAAGAAATGTAACTGGCCTCGAGAAATGAGAACTAAGATTTGCACACATGTGAACATTTCCCATTAGTTTAAATGGACTGTCATAACAAGTGATTTTCAATAAGTTACAATGCGTCCATTCATAGGTCATTTGAAAGCAAGTAACAATCTGTTTATTTGGATGAACATTTGATCTACATGTGATTTTTGGAAATCATGTTATCACCTGAATTCTGTTTCTGGCTGCCGAGAAAATGTCCAGAATTTAAGAATTGGTGAGCTGATGGAAGGTAAAATTTGGATACTGTGAGACTACATTGCATGTTCATAACTATTATACTTTTAGTAAAAACAGCAAATAAATTGCCACACAACATGGTGGAAACACAACTGTCATTTTATCAAATCCCCCATGATTAGCTGAAGCAGAATATATATTCTTCATGATATGATATGATATGGCATTTATAACGCACCTATACACAAGTGTGTCAAGGCGCGATGAGGCAAGGAAGGGGGAACAAAGGAGGACAGACAACGATCTTACTAGGCCAGGTGTTATTCATATCAAAGTTATTCAAAGTGTATGGGAAGGAGGGAGAGGGAAAAGTGCATGAGGGAGGGGAGAGGGGAAAGTGCAGTACATGGGATGGTAGAATAAATAAGATACTAAAACGGCCAGATGGTGGTAAGTGCGAGGTAAGTGCAGACATAAGTGCTGGTACGGGGACTGTAGGGATACAGAAAACACTCCTGGGGGTTGCCAGGGAGGCAGTGCAGGTGTGAAACTGGTGGGGCGTGAGCCCGAGATCAGAAAAGGTGGCCAGGTAACCAGTGCAGTTTCAGTAGGAATTCAGCAGGGGAGAGAGGGAGAGAACGCAGAGGCAAAGAGGAAGGTTTTGAGGTGCTTCCGGAACTGGAGATGGTTCTCCTCAAGTTTCAAGGAGGCAGGAAAGCTGTTCCAGAGGGAGGTCCCTGCTGAGAGAGAGATCTACCACCAACTCGTTGCGTGGAGAAGCGACAGACCCTGATGGAGTTGGAGGCGGATGAGCGAAGAGCTCGAGAAGGAAGATATTTGGGAAGAGAAAGTTGAAGGTATTGAACTTAATCCTCACAGCCACTGGGAGCCAGTGCAGAGATTTCAGTCCTGGAGAGATACGATCCCTGGGTTTGAGGCCAAGGATAGGTCTTGCAGTCCGGTTCTGGATAAGTTGCAGAGGGCAGAGAGTAGAGGCAGGCAGATTTAGATAGAGGCTGTTACAATAGTCCAGCCTAGAGAAAACCAGGGCTCTGGAGACTGTGAGCTTCTGGGGGAAGGAGAGGAAAGGAAGAATACCTCTGAGGAGGTGCAACTGGTAGTGTGACTTCTTAGAGACGTCAGAGATGTGAGAAGAGAAGGAGAGTGTGGAATCGAAGATGACCCCGAGGATTTTAACCATGCAGGAGGGAGCAGGAAGAGGGCCAAGAGGGTCGGCCAGAGAGCTGCAGGGAAGGAGGGAGTGGGTGTGCCGATTAATAGAATCTCAGTCTTACTGGCATTAAGGCAGAGGTCATTAGCGGCACACCACTCCTGGATAGCAGACAGACAGCCAGTGATGAGGGAAGGATAGGAGGAGGCCGAGGGTAACCTGAAAATGAGCTGGGTATCATCCGCATAGCACTGGAAATTGGGGCAGAGAGCGGCGATGCAGTGGGCAAGGAGTGCCAAGTGTTGGTTTAACAGCCAGGGAGAGAGGTTAGATCCCTGGAAAACACCACAGGTAGAGAAAAAGGTATCGGAGAGGAAGGACCCAAGTTGGACCTGGGGGGGTCGGTCGAAGAGGAAAGAAGTCAGCCACGCCAGAGCCTGACCAGTGATACCAGGTTATCACAGAGCCAGTTGAGCAGGATGACATGGTTGACAGTCTCAAAGGCATAAGAGAGATCAAGCAAGATGAGGACACAAGGGGTGTTTATTTTTAAATTATGAACTTTTGCCATGTAGGTACTTTTTGGCAAAAAGTTGATATGGAGAAAAATGGGAATTTCAAATGGCTGTCGCAATATATTTTTATTTTTTTATTCATATATGGTTTTAGAAAAACCTTTACAAAACATCTTTATAAACATGTACAAATTACCAAGCAATGAATGAAAAAAGGTCAAATGTTAAAAAGAATATAATAATTTAAATTAAATTATGTGCATAGATTCTTGAATTTACAATATTAAAAGTGCAAATCTTATGCACTCATGAGTTAAGACATTCCAACTATTAACAATTAACAATTGAGCCTAAAAATTTTATAAAATCAGAAAAGGTATATAAAATGGATGGTTCTATTATGGTTTAAGTTTGGTATTCATTTAAAACTCAGGTAATCAAAACTCATATGGTCAGCAAAATGAAGAGGAGGCATAGCAAATCATTTTTGTTTTGATAGTTCTAAATCAATAGTTTCCAAAAATCGAGTAGGTGCTAAGGTAAGAGATCTGTTCTCTCCCCACATCATTCTTATCCAAAGAAAGTCATTAACACCATCTACTTCAGTATTCATAAATTTAGTCAAAAAGGTTGATCTAGGCCCTAAAGTACAGGCAGACTGATACCAGGTGCTTCATAGTTTCCTTGGATTCATTTATTTTATTTGTATTTATTTACTTATTTATTTATTGTGCAATAGCCAAAATTGGACTTTTAACACATTTCAACATACAGTACACAAAAATAAAACAGATAAAATCCACCAGCACTTTACATGCTCTAAATACCACAAAAAAGACAACAAACATCATAAAAAAGAAAATTAAAAAAAGAAAATAAGATAAAGAAAAAATAAAAAGAGAGCAAGAATTCAAATCTGCGCTAACAATTCAATCTGTTACTAACTTCAATCCCCTTAGACATCTTCCTACCTCGATTGATAGAGCCATCTCATTACCAGAAGATAATCTTGCCCAAAAATCCTCGGCATTAAGATAAGACTCCTTTGATTCAGCACACATTGGTAATCTACATTGCAGCTTCAGTTGTGTTTTTTTTTTCCCGCAACCAATAGGCCACCATTTCCCATGTGTGGAATTGGTTCAAACTAAAGTGCATATATAACGTACGTGCTTTGAAACAAGGAAAAGAGATAATATAAGGGCTGCGTGGTTCTCTTTTTCTTTGAAATTTTGCGCACTCAGTGTACATACTATATTTATTTATTTCCTCGATAGTATTAATCCAATCCAATTCATATAAAACATTTTTGGCAAGCGCAGGGCGAGTGATTAGATCAATGGTTACAATACCAAGTTGATCTAATAGCATTTGCATTTTTGTACAATAAGAGGAGAAGGACTTCAAACCTTTATCTGTCATCATTTCATGAAGATCCATGTATAATGAATTCTTAGGAGGATTTACCAATTTAGCAAAGTTACTCAGCATCCTCCAACCATATCTGGAAGCAAGGAATATTAGACCAAATTCGTGACGCACTATGGAGTTTCCGACAGATGAGGATAGTCCAAGTGTGGACTTTATTAACCGGCCCTATAGGGTATTTAAAAAATGGTCTGATATCAATCAGACACATATCCAGTCCATATAAAAGCACAGGCTCAACTTTCATAGTATAAAAATCAATCAACGGTAAAATCAAAAACTTACAGTATCTTGCGTAAATCACTTTCATTTGAGACAGTAGAGGTCTTGATTTTTCATTTAAGATATCTTTCCACCTAACGATGTAAGAGGCATTGTCCAAATTATATCCAAAATAAATAATCTCAGACGGTTGTTCAATGTATGTGCCATCAATAGCCCATCTGTAGGGTTTCAATTTCCTACCTGCTGTAAAAACCATAATCTTAGATTTGGTAGAGTTGGGTCTTAAATTGTGGTTATGGGCGAACGTTTAAAAAATGTGTAATTTATTCTGAAGCCCAAAAGGGGTTGTATCGAACAGTATGATATCATCTGTAAAGGCAATCCAACATAGACGAATCGCCCCCAATTTAACCGAAAAGGTATTTGAGTCTAACCAGACTTAGTTTAGGTCACACATATAAAGATTAAATAGTGTGGCCACCAGGTTACACCCTTGTTTTAGACTCACATATGTTGGTATATAATCAGTAGTATAACCTTCTTGATTGATTCTTACTTTGTATGAAGTATTGGCATGTAGCAATGATATTAAGTAGTCTATCGATGAGGGTATCCCTAACTTGGTCATTTTATTCCATAATAGATTTTGAATTACATTGTCAAATGCCGCCGACATATCCAATGTGGCAATGTACACAGGATTATAGCCTTTATTATTAGTTTGTGCCAGCATATGGGAAATTATTGTTGCATTTAGTGCTGTGATCATTCTTTTCCATAATCTGATCTGACATTTGGAGTAGATTTCATGTGAGGAGATACATTTTTCCAATTCATGTAGGATGCGTATCAAAAATATCTTCTCAGAGGCATCGGTGAGAGCAATAGGTCTATAGTTGTCAGGGGATGTGCGATCACCCTTTTTATAAATCGGAACAATAATTGATGATAACCAGAATTCCGGAATCGTTAGTGTCTCGGATATAAGATTGAATTTGGCTTTCAGTGTAAAAGCCCACAAACTTGGGTCCACTTTATACACACAGGCTCGTATACCATCTGGACCAGCAGCTCTGGATGCATTTAATTTTGAAATAGCGCACTCTATATCTTGTCTGTTCCAATCCGTGCTTTGCATGGACATCTTCAATGGTTTGTGATATTAAAGGCCACTGAAGTGTTATGGAATTTGAAACTTCTTTATTATATGCCCTTTCCACATCTGAGCTGGGATCGACGAATAAACTGCCTCAATGTTCTGGGGGTTTGTCTGTTTGATCAAAGACCATATGGATTTTGTATTATGCTGACAAATGGATTTTATCTTTTTTTGATTTTCAATCTTATGACATTAAAGCTTAATTAGTTTCACTTTATTTTTATACGATTGTAAGATAGATCTTTTAGTTACTTTTTACTGCCACTGTTCCTCAAAGGTCTTAGTTTTCTGTTTTTACTGTGTTTCAGTATCTTAATTTCCAGATTGAACAAGGACTTATGGGCGATTGGCACAGGTTTTTGTCGGCGGGCCAGTTGTTTCAGTTTATTAGAAATAATATTAGTGACTATTTCATCGGCTGCTCTTGGGTTGCCAATAAAAAAGGCTGCCCCACCCACTTTTTTCAGCTCCTTAGAGACCATAGCAGTAATTTGATGGCACAGTCTAGTGTTCCATCGCAATGATAACGGTAATCAATCTACTTTGAGCAAACTCAAAGCAGGATTAACACTGTGCTTTGGTGAGGGAACGTTTATATTTAGATGTATCAATAGGTGGTCACTAAGATTAATATATTGAACAAGTACTGGATCAGTGACATTACAGAATGTTTGAGAAACACAAAAGAAATCGATTGATGAACATACTGAGCTCTGCCTCCAAGAGTAGTTAGGACAAGATTCAGCTATTTTAACAAACCAGAGGTTCCATTCTGACAAGTAGGCAACCCATTTTCTCCCTCTTTGCTTAGACAAAGTCATACCACAATTCCGGGGCCTTGTAGAGACCGTTTGATGGTTCTCTAGGCAAGTAGAATTGAAATCCCCTCCAATAATGATATCATTATTTCTGTTCTAGACTCCTGAACCAATCCTTGGAGAGAGGCTGGACTGGGGGGTGGAGAGAAATGTAAATGTCCATTCCTGGTTGCGAGATCATAAATTAGCATTGCCTAATGTTCACTTTCCTTGGGAGGAGTTTAGAAAGTAAAAAGGTCTTGCACTATGGAAAAGGTGAGAGCTGCTAAAAATTACCAAGACGACAGTTGCTAAAAATCACCAAAGGAGATCTACTCAAATTGCATCTTGAAGGAGCCTGGAAGAGGGCTGGAGCTGTCTATTGCTGGGGAGACTAGAAAACAGTGGCCGTGAGGCTTCCCTAGAACCATAGAGGGACATTTGCTGTGTAATTTCATTGACTGAAGTGCTGGCCAGAATCTTGTTTTTCCCTAAGGGCAAGGTCCTGCTCAGTCTTCCTGAGTGCAGAGCCCAAAGATTTCCAAAAGTAAGTAGATTGTCCAACCAAATGTTTGCATGGGGATCTATTTAATTAACCCATTCCTTTTCATAGTGGGTTCTCTTCCATTAGTGGGTGTGGGGTAGAATTGTATAGACCCTTGGCATATTTGACTGTATATTAATTTAATTAACTCCCAAATTGATTGACAAAGGGGGTAGCTTCGAAAAATTCAAAACTTTCACCCTCCCTCCTAGCAGGAAGATACAAGATAGTCATTTAAAGTAATGGGGTGCCTTGATTTTCCTGTTCACCCCTGATTTCACAAATGAGAATGAGTGCCCTTTTCCTAAAATGAAAATTCCCAACTGAACCCCTTACCAAAACTTGTGTTTAAACAAAATATTTACTTGCCACCAAAACAAAATTGAAAATGTTCATCGTCCCCAACCTTGCCTTTCAAACCAAAAGATACTGGTCATAATCATTCCCATTTTACTGTCCAACCTTCCCAACAAGGGCCTTTAAGTGAGGGGAGATCTGGAAAATGAAGCTTCTAAATTGTCCTCACTCCCTAGACATGGCCTTTGAACAGAAGGGTGCTGCATGTCGTTGATGGTTGGGGGTTTGGGGCTGGAGGAGAAGTGCTTTGAAAGTGCTTTGAAAAAGTGAGAGAGACCTCATGTATCCTACACTGAATGTGATGTATGTCTTGTTTTTAAATCAACCCTGTGTCTATTCCTAAACAGAATTTGGGTGTAACATCTCCCACAGGCATTTTTACAAATCTGTAATTTCAACCACTAGCAATTTTAGTGCGCTGGGAACGTCATATTTCAAGCCTGCAAGGTGAACTAGTATCCACAAAACAGAAATGGTGCTTATGTTTTGATACTAGACCTCTCAGCCAGTAGTGTTGAAGATTATGTTCTAGCATTGTGCCATATTATTATTATTGAAATTGGACATACAACGGAATTCATGGGAATAGACTTTTGACCGTTTATTTAGCCTTTGTTCTATGTTTGTGAGACAAAAGTAAATACAGAAATTTGTGTTTTGTAATTGAAGCTGTGTTTTCTGCCAAAAAGAAGGTAGTGTGTATGATTAAACAAAATTATTATTAAATGAGCTCATAATCGAAATAAATATACATTCTTTCTACACCCCGGCCTGGTTCTTGGCTCACTGTGGGCACAGTGGGGAGATTTACAAGGCTCTATATGAGTTTTCAATAAGGCCAGCGCTAAAAGAAAACTTAAGCATAATATCGTAGGGCTGCTTGATTGGGGAGGGAGGAGGAAATCCCCAGGTTAAGGGTGGTCTCTCAATATAACACTACCATTTATATTAATGGAAAAGGCTACAGAGGATCAGGCCCAAGTAATGACACCCGTAAAGGAGGAGAGTAGTCACAGTCAGCAGAAGATGCAAGCCCAGTTTTCAGCTAGAAAGTGTACCTAGCGTTTTAAATGCACTGTCCAAAAACGAAATTGTGGTGTGCTTTAAGTGCAAACTGAAGTCGCCAGCTCTCAGACATCTCCCTATTCATTTTCCTAAACAAGTTCTGTAAAAAGGGAGATGCCCTTTAACAAGGTGGCGGCGCTGACTAAATTCCACACCCACTGTTGAATGTATGACGCAGCAATTGAAGCGTACCATATGTTAGAAGTTACCTCACCGTGCAATTAAACAGGTCAAGCAAGGCAACACGTTTACATTATTTATTTTCGACCTTTAAGTCAATATCTGAATGCTGATATAATTCATGTGTTGAGAGGCTGCAATCGTTTTTATTGAAACAGTTGCTGAACAGTGATACTAGTTTTAACGTTTAAACAGAAAACCTGCTTTTCGGAATATATTCAGTGCCAGGGTTAAGGGGCTGAATTGAATGCTTAACTGGTCATTAAGCATTTTATTTGTACAAAGCTGCAGAAATCCGACCCTAAGCCCCAAATGTGAGAAAAGAGGGAGGCACAGTCGGTAGGAGTGAAGGAGTGTGAAAATGGTGTTGTTTAACCATCATTGTCACAGGGATATGAGCAGCTAGCCTTGGAATTTCACATGCAACTCCTGGCAATGGCACTGTTAACCTTGGCCTCAGGGGCAGTGGCAGCAAAACTATCTCCAGCAATGTTTTTTCTACGCTCCTTGCTGCATGAACTGCATGCACAGATCAACCAGCTTGCCCGGCTCATCACTACGAACAGCAAAACAAGCACCAGGGAAGCCAAAGGATTTCGCTTTTCAATAGACACTGTATACGCATTTGGCAGGTATTACCATAAGCTAATCACACCTTTGGCAGCTATTGGCCACATATGTTCAAGCACTTCCATCATCGTCATTTTCCTGAAATGCCCAGGTACTCACAACATTGGTGTGTGTGTGTGTGTGTGCATCTATGCACTATGTTGGTGTGTGAAGTGTGTGTTTGGGGGGCAGTGTGTGTCTATGTGTGTGGGAAGACTGTGCATTTGGGAAGTGTGTTTATGTGGATAATGTTAATGTGTGCATGCACAGTATGTGGTCTGTGTGTGTGTGTGTGGGAGCTCAGGGTATGTGTGTGGGGGCAGTGAGCCTGGGGAACAGTGTGTGTGGGGGCTGTCTGTGTGGGGCAGTACATGCATGGGGAAGCATATGGTGGCATTATACTTGTGTGGTTGAAGCTCATAGATGGGGTGTCTTTTTGGGGGATGTCTGTGGTGGCACAGTGCCTGGTGTGGGAGCAGTGTCTGTGGGTGGGGGGAGGAGGGGTGGAGGATTGTGTGAGTGGGGCAGTGTGTTTTGGGGGCCGTGATGTATGTGTGTGTTGAGCAGATTGTATGTGTGGGGGCAGTGTGTGTGCTTTGGGGCAGTGTGTGTGTGGGGTATAATGTGTGTGGTCAGTGAGTTTGTGTGTGGCGTGTGTGAGGGCTGTGTGTGTGGAGGAAGTGTGTGGGATCAATGGGTGTGAGGGAACAGTGTGTGTCTGTGTGTGTACTTGTCTGTAAATGGGTGTGTACTGACCTTAGGGCCCTTTAGGAACATGTATGCAATGGATGGGTTCACACAGAATAACTCCAAGTCCAAATAACCGAACCAACTCAGGAAGATGGCAAAGTACTGTTTTATTAACAATTATCTAAAACAGGGAGTTACAACGAACATCAACGGACGTAAGCTCGATTTCTCTCAGTGATCTTTTCACAAAACAAAGGTTATATGTCAAAAATTCTTCAGAGGTGACATCATATTACGTGGCAAATTATATGATATGATCTAATATGATCATTATATATGATAATGAAAAACCTACTAAGTGTCAGTATAGGCTTAAGGGGAACATCTAAGTACATTATCTATAGGAGTTAGGATTGTGATTGGCTGCCCACTGTCAGGTGGACAAAATATGCCTACCTCTAAAACATGTTATCTTCAGAAACTTTAGATACACAGTTTCTCATTGGTTTTCAAAATATAAGGTCCTTCATTATATGGACCACTACAATTGGTTGGCACACTTGTGCCATATCTGGAACATTCGGTTCACTTAGCAGCACGTAAGCCCAGACCCAGGTGCAAGGAGATGGGGCATGACACTACCGCCCCACCCAATTAGCCCAGCCTCACTCATCATCCAAGCCGTCTGCCATGAAGATTGTCTTTGAAATTGGCCTTGCAAAAGTATCCTTGTCTTAGAATACATGGGAGTGCGGGCACTATCGTGTTCTTGGACTCCAAGTCTGAACTCTATTTTCATCCTTGACTCACGTGACAGGAGACCACGATTTGGTCCATTTTCCAAGTTTAAAATGCTCTACATGAATTAAGGGCTAGGGTTTTCCTGCAGAGGTGTGCAGCTGCTCCGATACAGTCACCCTTCTGATTGAGTCCCTGACCACCTCTTGAATTGTTTCCACATCCTAGTATTTTCTCTTGAGGAAGTGTTCTGTGGTGTCCATATCTTCATCACCCCCCTCAGGGTGCCTGCCGATTTAACATGTTCATCTACACTCCAGGATGTGTAGTTACATTGTCCATTCGTCGGTACAATAGACCCGTCATCCCATGTTCATCTTATGATCCTTTGGATACAGGAACTTTGTTCCTTCAGGTGCTACAATGCTGACCTCTATGTATTTCCTGATAACGTCATCAGTCAGCTCCTTGGCGTTTGGTTCAGGCTTGATATTGATCATGATCTTCATCCCTGCCACCTTCTTTGCAGTTTTCTTGCATTGGGGAATCACCACCCTGGCTACACAGAATCCAAACATTACTAACACCAGTATTACTCCAAGAACCTTACATATATTTGTCAGCCACTGTGGAATCCAATGGGAACAAAGAGGGGAACCAGCTTTCATCTTCAATGTCATCTGTCTCATTTTCAATCTTGGTGTGCAGGTATGTCAACAACATTATGGCCTCTGTCAAGGTTCCATTCTGGTCATTGTGAGAAGATATGAATGTGCAACATGAGGGCCGATTTTGGGGATTCTGGAGGGACATCAGTCATGTGGCCCTCAGTTCTTCCTTAATGGCATTCAATCCCTTTATGGGAGCATTGATTGTCTGCAAAAGCTCCCATCTGGTGATTTGTAACCATTTGGCATTTGCCACTGTTTGGATTCCAGGCATGAATATAGTTGTCATTATCATAGTAGTCCTGCTGAACCACCTGTGCTCCTCAGAAATGGTATCATATGCTGTTATTGATCTGGCTGAAAAAAAATGTTCTCTTTTTGTCCGACAGAGAAGCTCAAGCGATCTTATTCTTCTTAAATGGGCATCCATCTTTGGAAATACAATTTTCCGATTGCTCTGAGGAATCACTAATGCTGGAACATGAATGAGTACCAGGGAACACACTCTGCGTCAATCCTTGGGCAACTTCATATAGGCTCTAGATCCACAAGCCCAATATCGATCCATAAGGACAGCTGTCCCTCCTCCTATTCTAAGGACGTCAATTGTGGTCTTGCACTCTTTGCTATATCCCACAGGGTTCTTTACATGTCTTTGGAAGCATAGTGTTGCATTAACCAATGGGATTACAACTACTGGACCTGATTAATCTTCCACCCATGTCGATAATTTGGAGTGGTTGGTACATGACTTTAAGCATCCATCATTCACTTTCTGCACTTCTTGCACATAGTCTGCCTTCAGAAGATGAGCTTCACAGGACACCATTCCTTCTTCTCATCCCTTATTGGTATGCACTTGTCTATAGATCCACATTTGAGTTTGTTCCCATCATCCAGGTGATCCTGCCATTTCTGTCACATCAGGACAATTCATTCTCTTCATTTCTTCAAGGATCGCCTCATCCTGTCCTGCAGCAGGATATACAAGCATCTTGCTCTTCCATCCAGTCTCCTTCTTGATTTGTGTGATCTTGATATAGTCATCCTGGTATGCAAACAACCACTTTGATCTCCATCGCAAGCTCGCCCAACTTCCTTGAAACTGTCTTTGAGTAGTACATGCTGCAAGATGGCTGAGGCACTTCACATTGTGTTCTGAAACCTCCTTCGAAATGAAAGTCCTTACTGTATTCATGGCATGGGGGATGAGAGAGCAGACATAGCAACTCTCATAAGATGCTCTTTCCCCTACCTTTGTCATGTGGTGATACTCATGTCAATGCCCAGGTAAGATACATTGTCTAGATATGTATTTATCCTTTCATTATCTTCATCTACATCTCTTTTATGTCTCCCAATACACTTTTTGAGATCAAGGAGTTTATCATTATTTGATTTCATAGTAATAAGAACTATAGGAGCTCTATCCTCAGTAGAAACATTAAAATGATAGAGACTGTGAATGATGAGGAACAGAAAGACGTCGAGAACAATCATGCAAATAAATATCATGCATAATAATCTGGGCAACCATTTCTTGCAGCATCCTACTACTTGCTGATCTTGATCACCCTCTATAATCATGCCATCTTCTTTATTAATCATTTTTAATACAATCATCAAATTTATTTTATGTCTGCAACTGAATAATTTGCGCAATTATAGCAATAAGGTGCCTTCTTATCACTGGACCGTTTTGTAGGATCCTGTAAGAAAGTGTGAATATTAACATCTTTTCTAACAAGAGCAGGTTAAGACTGAAGTATGAACACAACGACAGCAACCACAAGCCAATGACATCACTGTCAGCAAGTACCATGTGTTTTTGTCACTTAAACAAATATTCTGAATGTGGTTACTGATCTCGTTTCCAATTTCTGATCAAGAACTTACATTTAGGCATAACTCTGATGCAACATTCTCTGCTTCAATATATTTCTAAAAGTTAGTTTCAAAATTCCTGGAATTCTCTGCAAGTCCTTCTTCTTAGTCATCAATCGAGTCTGCACACGCAGAAATTCTTCTTCTTGTCTTGCTTCTGGATCAGCAATGGTGGGAGGGATGGTCTTGCCTTCATAAATGTTCATGTCACTTAGGGGCAACCCAGCTCTTCTTCCATGTACCTTAACAGCAGAAGGGGACTCTTCTTCAACACAGAATGGGCCATGAAAACGTGGCTCATGCCACTTCTTGGTGAAATTCTTAATCAGGTCCACGTTCCCAACATATAACTTAGGTGGTGGTAATAGTTCACTTGGATTGGTTGCCAAACTATCTTCTTCTGTGTCCTTAGATCGACCCCCCCTGATGCTTGACTTGATCTGAAATGAAAGAAATGCTAGTAGTCATAGATGTCAAAAAATCATGCATCTCATCACCTAACGTTTTGGCTACACTTTGGGCATCACTCCTGATCCTAGAGTGAGGTGTAAGGGCCGTTCTGATTCTATGCCCTTTTACTGGCTCATGCAGGGTGAGGTGGTGGTCCAACCCTGGCTGATTCCGAAGGGCATATAAGGCATGGGGTAGGCAATACAGCGATCACTTTTACAATGTCAATTTAATCTTGGCAATCTTTTCTTTGAGGAGGCTGTTAAGTCTGTCACATATCTTGTTCGTTTGCGGTCGATACCCAGAAGAGAACCTGTGCTTTATACTTAATAAAGCCCTATTTGTTCAAATAGCTCATTGACAAAATGTGGCCCATTATCTGATGTTAATAGTTCACACACACCCCACCTTGGGAATACTTTGCGCACTAAAATCTTTGTTGCACAAGTGGTATCAGGGTGTGTGCACGGACTCACCTCAATCCATCTTGAAAAGGGACACACCACCACTAATAGATACCTATATCCATTACATGTCTGTAGCATATCGAAATATTCAATATGTAAATGCTGGAATGGACCATTCAGACGAGGTATTACTCCTCTGATCATTCTCAGTGTCTGCCTAGCAGTAAACGTTTGACACACGATGCAATTGCCCATAAATAGTGCAATGTGTTACAATGAATTAAGAATTAACCAGTCTTCTGCAATAATAGCAGCAAAACTTTCTTTAGTTACATGCGCAGGGTAATGCAGCTGTTCAAGCGTGACTTTCAATAAAGTTACTGGCATCACTTGCTTTCCAGTGCTGTCCTGTCACCATAAGGCTTCCACGAGTGTTAAAGGGCATCCCATTTTCTTCCACAGTTCTTGCTCTTATTGTGGTGCGCTTTCCTGTTTTTCTATTAATTGGGTTATTGACAACTTATGAAACACTCTTGTACGAACATAGTTGTAACTGAGTTCTCTTTAATACTCTCAGTATTAAAACTCAACATTTCTGGAGAATATGCAACCCTTTTGGCTTCTACTTCTACTGCTTCATACCTGCAAGAGATAAAATCTGTCCGCTTAGTATGTGCTGCGTATTTAACGAAAGATATTGCTTCTGGGAGTTGTAGTGCTTGATGAGTCTCTCCATTAAGGATGCATGCTGTACTGCAGAGCCGTCTGCGTGGAGGTAACCCCTCCTCTTCCAACGTGCCAACCCTGCGTGTACGGTTGAAGTCACATAGGCAGAGTCACTGTACACCATCACTTCCTGCCCTTCATGTTTTTCAAGTGCGCCAATAAGCGTTATTAATTCTGACTCATCTGTGTGTGAAAATAAATAAAATTCCTCACCATAATTGGGAATTCCTTAAACTGGGGCTGTACAAATTGCTTTTTTTAATTCTTCAAATCCTTCCTCCACATCTTCACTCAATTTTAATTTTGTTTTACCAACTTGTGTTTTCTTTAATACTTGCAGAAGTGGCCTTGTGTACATACTATAATGAAACACCAAGGTGCTAACGTAATTGCATAAATCCAAAAAGTGTTGCATCTGTCTCACTTTGTTCGGTTTTGATGTTTTCATGATCTCCTCAGCTCTCTCAGGTGTCAATTTCTTTCCTTCATGTGAAATCAACTGACCTATCTATAAAACCTCTTCTTGGCAGTACTGTAACTTCTCTTTGTCCACTGTATATCCCTTGTCTGCTAGAATAGTCATTAAAGGGATAGAGTCCTGTCTGCATTCATCCTCTGTTTTACTGTAAATCAACAGGTCATCTTCGTATTGCATCACTGCACTTTCGAGATTGATATTGCCTAGATCCATCTCTAAGACTCTGTTAAATATTGATGGGGACCCACAGTGCCCTTGAGGCAGCCTAGTATGTTTTAGTTTCTTTTGTCAAAATGTAAATTAAGTCAAGTCTTGGGAGTCTTTATGCAACGGGATAGAGAAAAACACATTTTTTAATTCGATCAACGTGAATTATCAAGCTTCTACTGGGATACCGCACAATATCGTCACCGGATTAGGAACTAAAGGAAACTCAGTATCTACAATCTGGTTAAGAGATCTCAAATCCTGGATAAATCTCCACGTCCCTCCTTTACATTTTTTAATCGGATACATTGCGGTATTACATGATGACTCTGATGGCACCAGAAGCGACTGATTCATCAGTGCTGAAATAGTCTGAAATATACCTTTATCAGCTTCTCGAGACACGGGGTACTGCTTTGCTCAGGGTAAAATTGTTTCTTGCTTAAGCTTAATTTAATTTTAACCTTCTCTATACCTGTCACTAAACCTACATCATAATGCCTGTATTCCAACAGGCACTCGGCACCTTTTCAAGATCCTCCTGAAAGAATGACGGTTGCTGCCGTATTATCACCATTCTTTGTGGAACTTCTCTTTTCTCTATCTTTATCCAGTATGTAATGCTCATAAAGAACACTACTTCATCATCACTTCGGTGCTCCGCAAACATATCGTCATCAGTTATGTATGTCAATCTGTCTCCTCAAGAGCTATCACTGTTCTCCATGGTCTACCCACATCGTCTACTCCTTCGAGCATTGCCATTTCTTTTCGTACTATAGCTGCTTCCAGCTCTATAGGAATAGTCTGTCCACCCTCCTCATCCATAGGTATTTGTGGTCTAAATAAAAACTCATCCGATATCCTCACAATATTTCCTACCAGGCCAGGTAGCCATGTTAGTAAAATGCTCACACCATATAGAAACATCTCTGGATTTACTGGAACGTCTCGCAGAGCCACTTTCCCTGTGAATGCCAATATGAACTCTCCCATACTTCAATAGTCTATTCCCGGAGTGGAGCATACTATTCCTTGGTCCGTAAATGAAATCGTCATGTTAATTTTTTCGTCATTACATCGCTTCCTAAAATATTAACTGGCGTCAGTCGTAAATATAACAGAGAAGTGGACATGTCACATCCTCCTATGGAGACTGGTAATTTATAAGTAAAAGGAACTCGACTCATAGCTCCAGAGAACCCTTGAGCATTCCTGGCAATACCTGACATTGGATATTTTCTCTCTTGTATACACAAACAAGTTGCTCCTGTGTCTACAAGAAAAGAAAAGGATTTGCCTCGTATCGTTACATCGACCCTTGGTTCCTCTTGGGGGTCTGGTGTCACTGATAGTATTGAACACATAAAGTCACCCTGTGAGTTTTCCTATTGTGGATATAAGCTCATCCCCGTCCCTGTGAAAGGATTTCCTCCTAAGACAGTGACACCTCCTATTCTAGGTGTCAAAACTTGTCCTGTATTTTCATACTGCTGTGTCTGCATAGGGGCTTGTTGCGACTGCCCTTGTGGTGGATTCATTTGTATGTGTCCCTTTTGTGGCACCTGCTGTACATGCGGTGCTTGTACCTGATAAGATGTGTGATCTTGGGCAAAGCCCTCTCTGGTCTGTGTGGTGTATGGTGGAGGATAAGCTGTCCCCGCTCTGGTGAATTGGCCATCTTGTACATTCCCTTGGCTCCTACATATGCACACAATATGTCCTGTCATTCCACAATTCCAACATACTGGAGGAACCCTCCTGTTAACCCCTCCTTGATTATATCCTCCCTGAGTATTCTGTTTCTCATTATGTGTATTTTGAAACCCACCTTGGTTATTCTGAAATCCGCCCCCTCTTCCTCTATAACCCATACCTCTGCCTTGTGACATAAACCCATATCCACCTTGGTCCATTGGGCACAAATTATTTGCATGCAATGTACATATTGTTCTTGCCTTTCCAGTCCTTCTCCGTTTTTCAGTACCGCCTCTTCTATGGCAAATTTTGACAACATTTTCTGATCTAATTTGGCTTCCTCAATCTTCCTATTCTTGTTTTTCTCTTATAATAACTGACAATGGTGCATTATTGTCAACTGTATCTCAGCCCATGGCTTCACTTCCATCCCTACTTGTTTTTTCATCTGTCTTTGTACTGGTTCAGGCAGCCCCTGACATAAAGGGCCTCATCACGGGTTGGGCGGTAACGCCGGCGCTAATAGCGCTGGCACTATCTACCCTACGGCCAAACCCACCGGCGCTGTTAGTGCCAGATCACAGGTCTCCCTTTCCTGTGGGTACATCTTCCAAAGCACTAAAATCGTAAATCTTTTCTCTAATTTCCTTCCTTTGTACGCAGCGTCCAGTTATGTCTTGTGTTGCAATACTGCTCTTGACAATGATCCCCCTTGCGGCTATGGTATGAACATTTTATCTTCTGTGTCTTTTACCCATTCTGCACTGTACTGTTTGAGCTCAGGCACATGTTTTGGCAGTGTCTTGCATAGATGCATGAGAGGAGTATCCCCTATAATGACAAGTCCTGATTGACTGTTGATACTCACCAGACTGTTAAATAAACATTTTACCTTGGCTTAAATCACCACTTTTTCAATGTTTTAAAACACCAAAGATGAGCAAGCACCATCAATTGCTGCTTAATCCTCTTGTTTCAATGACCTATTTATTCTTTTGATTGGCGCCAATCAATTTGATACACTTTATCTTTATCCACTGTTACTTTTTCAATTTTTCACAATCTCCATTGCTCCTTGTTATTTTGCTCAACAGACAACATTTCGACTAGTCAGACATATACACTTTAAAAAGCGCTGTGATCACCTCTTCCCTCACCCTTTACTTTTTTTTTAACCCTGTACAGGGTTTAAGACATCAACTTACACAGTCCTGACCAGACGCTTTATATTTCTCACTACTAGTTTGTAATGCCTTCTTCTAATTCCCTTGAATTAGGGCTCTTAGGCAGCCTCTCTTATCTCTACAATTATTTTCTGTTACTCAAAATTATCACAATCCTGTCCCTTTATTTTGCCATTCCCCCTAGCCTACTCATCATTAGTTAATCGACCTGAGGCCTCCGGTAGCAACTCCTCCTCCAATCTGACCACTTCACCTTCCGTCTGCAGAGCGCTCTGTCACGGCTTTAGAACACCGGCACACTCCCGCCAGCGACTTCTTCCCCTGACAATGAATGTGGCACACAATAAAACCGCTTTTTATCTTTAATAAACCACAGGTTCTTTATTTGAGTAGGCCCCCAACCCATCTTACACCCACCTTTTACAAACACCCTGTGTCACAATGGACCAGGAATCAGGCCAGTGTGTATCAATAAGATATATATGAATTTATTATTTAATAGAAAAGACAAAATATTCAAACAATTTACAATAGCCACCAATGTTGGGGTAATACAAATGTAATGATTACTACAGAAAAATTGGTGCGAAATTATATCCCAGTTCACATGAATCTTTAATGGCGAAACAGGAAAATTAACTTTTAAAGCAATGAATAGCACTTAGGTTTAGCAGTCCACGCCGCAAAACTTGCCCCCGAACATTAGCTAACTTAATTCCCTTTGGATGGAAGGCAGTGGCAAGGAGTCAGGATAAAGAGAGAAAAATCAGATATGGAATACAGCCCACCATCCCAAGATGGGAGGCCAGAAAAGGAAGTGAAAACGTGTTTTATTAGCAAAATGGCAGAATCGGATTTTGCTTATTATGCACACGGCTATGGAACAGAATGGAAGGAAATTTGTGTTGCTACATTTGTGGAGATAGGGAAGCTGATAAACTACGAATCCGCACACAGAACAACGTGGAAACAAGGTAGGAACATCAATTTAGGGGAAGAAAGTAAATGCAAAAAAAATACACACTGCAATGGAAATTCGTTTTACACAGGATTTGTGATGACAGGCAGCTAAGTAAAAGGATTAGCTGTCAAAATCGGATATCGTTTTCTAAGGACAAGCACAAAGACACATTCAGGTAGGATTCTAGAGAATGGGAATTGCTCTTAATGGGACTACAGTTTGGGTTTCAATGGGACAAATGCAAGTAACAAATTCGGGGTAAGGCACACAATACACGGGCAAATTTGTTTTTTCAGTGACAATGAGACTAATTCTTAGAGACTATAGTTATTAAAGAAAGACACTAAGCGCAAGGGGGTTAATTTCAAACTTTAACCAGCTTACACCGTGAATTTCCTTATAGGGGAATTAGTTGATTTACTTTAAAATAATGCTAAGGATTTATGCAGACAAATGAGAGATTTATCACAGGGAATATGCTAACATAAACAGGCTAATACAGATTCTTATCCGGGAAGGTGAATGAATATTATTGGCAATTTGTGACTTTCAATAGGACCTTTAATGGGATTTTCAATGGGATTTCCGATGGGACTTTCTATGGGATGCAATGTTACAAAAAGAAGGGTTTATGCAACTTACCACCGGGGCTGTTTGCTACTTACAAAGCAAGCCTTGGTTTGGGATTCTGGACAGCCGGTGGGATATCAGGTCACTCTGGACAGCTAGTATAAGGGATCTGGTCACTGTGCTCTCCTGGATGGAATTCTGGGAAGCTAGGCAAGGGTCTGGTCTCTCTCGTCTCTCTCCTGGATGGGATCAGCCAGGCAAGGGACTAGTCTCAGCACTCGCTGAATGGGATCAACTAGGCAAGGGTCTGGCCTCTGCACTCTCTGGATGGGATCAGCTGCCTCTGTCCTCTTTCTCCTGTCTCCCTGGATTCTTGTGGGTGTGTGTGATCCTGTGTCTACAGCAGTCCCCCCATATATAGCCCAAAATGACATTACTCATGTTACAAACTAGGGGGGTACTGTAAAATTACCCCTACCCCCAGGATTGGGCAGTCTATCATTCCTCTCTCAGCCCCCTGGCCTTATTGGTTCACGGGCGAGAGCATCATTTGTCTGTTTGGTCATTTATGACAGTTCTTTGTTTCTCAGGTCCACATCTTAGCAGAAATGAGTTATTCAAACTTATATTAGCCACCGCCATAAGAAGTAGATAGCCAGTTTCAGTGGGCCACAGGGAATTAGACAGTCCAATCGCCAACTCTGTGTGAGGCAGCGGAGCCCTTTGGCACATTTTCACCCTTTTCAGGAAATGCATAATAGTGACAATTTGGCAAATAATTAGACATGTTCATAATCTCATTTCCCAGCTGTCCACTAATTTTCCTCTTTGTCCCATTTATACGTTAGCCAGAAACATGTTTTTGTTGGCCATTTCGGATCACAAAGTGCTAGGAACATGTACTTAGTCTCTTAACATCCACCTAAAAACTGCATGGAAAAGTAGCATAAAACAACATGTTTTTCCTCATTCTGAGTGCTGGGAAAAAGGCCTAAAATGCAGCGGTCCTTTAATGTCAATTTGGATGATCTGTCACATATGGGAGGTAGTGCCTCATCCCCCACAGCAAACTGTCTCTCCCTGGCTCTGCTTGCAACAAAACACTTTTATGGCACTCTTTGAAGTTTGTCAGTTTGTCCTTCAGAGGAGGTGCTTCTCTGTCAAACACTAGCCCCACTGGCTTTCTTTGTCCCTCCTGCCAGTACTGCCTTCCAGTCTGGTAGAACAGGTAATTATCACACCCTCAGCCACCTCCTATGTCATTGCGGAATATTTCACTTATAAGTGTGACATAATATATATGGTTTTGCCAGACCTCCACCCACAATACATTCACTGATAATTCTGTGCAAGCAAAGCTATCTTATCACAGTGGCTTTTAAAAGTCATTTTTTTCTCTAAATTAGGGGATTCTTTTGATTTATCCTCCTTGAATGGGTTTGCATTTGTAATTGATACATAGACACATAGGGGTGGACCCTGTGTACAAGGTTCTTTTGATATGACATGGAAGAAAAAGCTAAGCCACTTTTCCTTCTTTTGCAGTGTTTCAGAGTGCTGCCGTTCACATGAAAGGGAAAACGAAAGCTCTGTTGGTTGCAATGTGAAATCCTTGCCCCTCACGTGAATGAACAGTCGGATGGATAATGCTTCTTTCTGATGTATTGTCTAACTTTTGGCATTCAGATGGAATAAAACAAACGCAGGGCTGTTTTTCAAGCAGCAAATAACTTTGTGATATTTCTGATGAAAGAAAAAATCAAACACAGGGCCGTCTTGAATGCAATGCACAACTTTGGGTATTCAGGTGACAGACCAGCAAATGTAGAGCCATTTTCAATTCAGTGCACAACTTTAGTCTTCAGATGACAGAACAGCAAATGTAGAGCGTTTTTTTCAATGCAGCGCATAACCTTGTGCTTGCCACACATCTGCTAGGGAGAGCAAAACACAGCGGTTTTTAGGGGGAGGATTTCTGTTAGGGCCTGTAAATGCACCCCACAGCCTGTGGAAACTGGGCAGGGATTTCTTCAAAGGAGGACCTGCCCACCAGCTTGGTTCTTCTTGCAAGTTATTTATATTGGCCGCTCTCCACAGGAAACTCTGCGATCTTTCAGCTAATGGCAGAGGATGCCCGATCATCCAAAGTTCTGGAGCCAAACTAGTTTGGATCTTCAAACCATCTGCACTGCTACCTCATGAGCTTAAGGCCTTTAAGGAACATGCATGCGATGGATGGGTTCACACAGAATGACTCCAAGTCCAAATAACCGAACCAACTCAGGAAGATGGCAAAGTACTCTTTTATTAACAATGATCTAAAACAGGGAGTTACAACGAACATCAACAGATGTACGCTCGATTTCTCTCAGTGATCCTTTCAAAAAAGAAAGGTTATATATCAAAAATACATCAGAGGTGATGTGATACTATGTGACAAATAATAAAAATCCAACTAAGGGTCGGGATTGGCTTAAGGGGAACATCTAAGTATATTATCTATAGGAAATACAATTGTGGTTGGCTGCCCACTGTCAGGTGGACAATATAGGCCTACTTCTAAAGCATGTCATCTTCAGAAACATTAGATACACGGTTTCTAATTGCTTTTCAAACTATAAGGTCCTTCATTATATGGACCACTACAATTGGTTGGCATGCTTGTGCCTTGTCTGGAACATTCGGTTCACTTAGCATCATGTAAGCCTAGAAACAGGTGCAAGCAGATGGGGCATGACACTACCTCCCCACCTAATTACCCCAGCATCTCTCATCACCCAAGCCTTCTGCCGTGAAGATTGTTTTTGAACTTATCCTTGTCTTAGAATACATGGGAATGCGGGCACTCACGATCGTGTTCTGGGACTCCAAGTCTGAACTCTATTTTCACCCTTGACTCGTGTGACAGGAGACCAGGATTTGGTCAATTTTGCAGGTTTTAAATGCTCTAAATGAATTAAACTTGGCACGCTTCGTGTTCTTTCATTGCACTTTAACAAGGGATGATTCATCCTTCGCACATTCACTCCTTCCTAGAATAGATAGCCGACCTTGGCTGCTTCAGTCTTGACTTCAGGCCAGAAAACCTTGCCATGCAGCTGCACGATTCAGCTTATTTCTACTGTGACACAGTTTGCCCTTCCCTCTTCATGGGCCCTGGCTTACTAAATTCATGATACCGATGTCCAGCTTCTGGACAATGGCAGCATCACTTGCATTCTATTCACTACGTATAGCCAGCTTCTATGATGACTTAGTCTGCTTGCGTTTCAGCGTTGGTACAATTATTGAACAGTAGATTCTCTGCAGCACTTCGTGCATGTGTAATCTTTTTCATATTTAAAAAGGCTCTCTTGATTCTTCACTACATCATTAATTTCTGTAGGATCCATACATCGTCTTTAGCTAATATCTCAGGACATTATACATGTCTCTTGTGATGTCATTAGCTTCTTTCGTTGCTCTTTTTCATATTCCTTCAGGGAGTTCCTCCCTTAGGTTGTCATCATTTCAGAGATACATTTGGTAAGGTTGTCTCAACGGGTATCTTCTTTCGAACAGATGTTGCAGTATTGGCACAATTGCTGGTGTCAAACACGGCACGATCTCAGGTCTCCAACCCATTGGGGCAGGGTTTCCTGCAGAGGCGCGCAGTTGCTCCTTTACAGTACAGTGGACCTGGGTTGGGGGCCGTGTTTCTATGTGCGTAGGCGGGGGGAAGTGTCTGCATGGGGGAAGTATATTTGTAGGGGCAGTTTATGTGTTGGGTTCAGTGTGCATGTTGTGGACAGCAAGTGTGTATGGGGAGCAATTTAGTTTGTAGGGTAAGAGTGTGGATTTGAAGGGGCAGTGTCTGGGGGTAGCAGTAATATGTGGGGGCAGTGTGTTTGGGGGCAGTGTTAATGTGCATGGCCACTTTGTGTGTAATGCTGACAATGTGTGTGTGTGTGAGGGAAAGTATGCATGGGGTGAGCTGTGTGTGGTGGTAGTGTGTGTGGTGGGGCAGGGCAGTCTGAGGGATGTGTGTCAAGATTCTGTGTGGGGCAAGGGTACTGTGTGTGGTACCTGGTTGTTCATGGGAATTGTTTGGGGTGAGTTGTGTGGAAAGAATGTCGGGGCAGTGTGTACGGTTTTGTGTGCGAGGGGTGAGTATGCATGACAGGGGACAGAGTGTGTGTGTACATAGTGTACATGGGAAGGGCAGTTTGCATTGGGGATGTGTGTTTGGGGGATGGGTGAACATGTGTGATGAGGCAATGTCGTGGAGCAGTGTTTGGGGTGAGCAGTGTGTGTTTGTTAGTGTATGTTGTATGGGCAGTGTTTGTATTAGAGGGCAGTGGCTGCATGTGTTTGAGCAGTGGATGGGTGGGTGAATGTGTGTTAGCAATGGGTGCATGAAAATGTGTGCATGTGGGCAGTATGTTTGCCGGTCAGTGTGTATGGGGGTCAGTATGTAGTAAGGCAGTGCATGTGTGGGAGATGTGTGTGCCAGAGTGGCTGTGTGTGGGGGGTTTATTTTGTGTGTGGGTGGTAGGCAGAGAGTGTTTGTAGGTAGAGGTGTGTACTGGATCTGTACGCAGTGCATGTGTTGGGGGATGTGCGTGGGGACAGTGTGCGTGTGTATGTAGGAGGTAGTGTGTGTGGGTAGTGTGCAGAGGTAGAGTGTGTCGACTGCGTGTGGGGGTGGAAATATGTGCACAGGGCAATTTACAGTATGTGGGCAATGTATGCGGTCTGAGTTGGAGCAGTCAGTGTGTATTGGTGGAGGTGTGAGTGAGTTCAGTGGACAGTGTGTGGGATGAGTGTGATGAGGGAAGTGTGTGGGTGTGAGAAGGGACAGTGTTTGAAGGACAGTGTGTGTCTGTGTATCGGTGTCAGAGAATAAGATGACAGTGTGCATGTGAGTGCAGTGTATGTAAGAGAGGGACCTGTGTATGGGGCAGTGTGAACTCTGTTTTGTATGTATTGGTGTGTTAGCAGTGTTTGTGTGTGAGCGACAGCGAGCAAAGTGTGTATGTGTATGTGTATGTGTATATGTATGTGATGGAAATTGAATCAGCTCACAGCTCCTTTTATCTGTGTAATTTACACAGTACCCAGATGCACTGAAAAAGCTGTATTGGTTCAGAAATAGGGCCAAACAGCCCAGCTTCACAAAACGAAGCAAAGAGGCTAACAATTCAAACAAAAACATGAATTAACAAACAGAACTTTGGCTGACAGTGTTGCCTTCCAGGTATAGGGGATGATATGCAGGGACCTCCTAGAGGGTTGTCAATGATTGACTCCAGTGAGTTAATATTTCAGTTTCCTATCTCCCCATGTGTAAGACTTCTGCAAATCACGGACTTGTAGATTAGCCAGTGAGACTTGCAGGTGATTAACAACATGTAACAAAGTCTGCAATAGCTGTGGTTTGGGCATAGAGATAGTGAAGGAAGTCACATAGGCCTTAGCATGGCAATGGGCGTTGATTGGGGAAAACTAATAGCCAAACAACATATACACGCTGTCTCCCTCCTCACATGTCATCTCTGCTTTATCTTCTATTCTTATGTCAATAGTTTCAACTTTGTAAGTGGTTTGCCCACCTCATAGCCAAAATCTAATGCAATATATATTATCATCAATCCAGAATCCCTTTACTTTGGTTATGTAGGTATAGCATGAATTCATGAAAGTGACTGAAAGTGCTGTATGCATTGTGTGCAACATCATTACATATACGCATATATTGGTGTAATATATAAAAGACAGTTTTGCTGAACAATAAACAGTGATGGCTTACATTTCTATAGTTAAGGTTGAGTGTAACTGTGTATCAAACCACTGGTGCCCACCACCCAGGTAACTGCCACAATGGCCCTGGGTGAAACGGTCAAGCAGAAGATTCCACACACACCATTCCACTCATGACATCACTCACACACTCTGACACCACATCCTTGCACCAGAAAGGGGGCTAACTAAATTCTACAAAAAAGTTTGCTTGAAGAGCCATGTTTTAGGCTCTTTCTGAAATTCAAGTACCTTGGTTCCTGCCTGAGTTATAGGTAAGTTTTTCCAGGTGTTTTATCCAGCCATGGTTAGAGTTCTGCTTTCACGTCACAGTCTTATGAATATAGCAATCACCAGCAATCAATCCCTTGTTGGGGGACATACATGGCCAGTAAGAGCCCACCAGCTCGAGACTAGGCATGTCAAAGTGAAGTGAGGGCCTTTGCGTGGACTGTGGGCCATTACCGGCCATGTACCGCATCTGACACAAGGATTATAGCTGTTCGCACCCCAGGGTTCGATGGTCACCACTGTAGGAAAAAGGACACAAAGCTACAGTCCAGCAGGTAAGTGGGGACGGAGGGGATGGGAAAAAGGAGTGGTTGTCTTTGGAAGTAGGGGGAAGGTGCTGACGAGGAGAGGCAACGGGAGAGGCTCCATTTTGCCTCCACACAATCAAGATGGCGCCACCCGGGAGAGGTCCTCAGGTGGCTGGAAACTGCAGGCGGTACACTGTGTGCACATTATTATTGTAGATATCACAATCTCATTGCTTAACACAGGGCTGATATTAGAAATATTGGGCCAAAGCACCAATTTGCACATTCACAAATCTAGAATTTCAAAGCGAGAAGCAGTACGGTGCAGTGCCGGGTATTATTAAAATCACGTTTAATCTGGCATGGTGCTGCACGCAGGCCAGGGAGGACATTGAAACGGAACTGCAGCTTTGCCGCTGCCCTGTG
Organism: Ambystoma mexicanum; assembly: GCF_040938575.1. Taxonomy (NCBI): domain Eukaryota; kingdom Metazoa; phylum Chordata; class Amphibia; order Caudata; family Ambystomatidae; genus Ambystoma; species Ambystoma mexicanum. The sequence goes on from NC_090933.1 coordinate 710,367,746, forward strand.
ACATTGAGACTTCACGGGTGCAGCCCCTAGACTCCAGCCACCTTCATGTGTTTGTAAACCCTCTCGCATAAGTTAGGCACAGGAGGTACCTTCGCACATGCTGTCGGCTTGGCTTTGGCCACATTGACAGGATTTCCGGGGGTGCAGGTCATGGACAGTCCAGAGGGGGAGTGATCCCATATGGCCCTCTGTGTCCCCTAACAAAGCTGCCATTGTGGGTGAATGGGTGGTGTGGGGGTGGACGTTGAAACAAGACCAACGTGCCACCCTGGAAATGTTCGCATTTCCATCTAAACGCATAATGGGAGCAGGCAAATTCCCTTGTTGCACTTTGCAAATGTCTTTTTCATAAAACAAGTACACATGTCAGTGGCGTTCACGTTCATAACGGCCTTAGCCCCTTCGGAACCTGCTTCAACCTTGAACAAGGTCCTACTTTTCAGACCCTCAGAAAATAGGGAGTTATTTTCTTGCAAAATACGGTACATTGATCGGGAAAACGTGAATGGGGAAAACGCGATAGACTTCCTTAAAAGTTCAGGCATTGGAAAACTAAGTAGTACTTTATACTGACTTATTTTTCTTAGTTTGTAAAGGTGTTATGGGTGCATTAGCTAGAGTGCGCATTTTGGTAAGAGGCATAACTGAAAGAATGTGTAGAATACCACAGTTAGATTCCAAATCTGATTGATTTATGAAAGAAGGCAATTACATAACGTCAACAAGGTTTCCCTCACTAAATCAACCTCAGGGAAGATGCAACAAGAAACTCTGTAAAAATCATGTCAGTGACGGCTGCGATATGTGCACAGTGCCAGATGGCAGAGGCCTCCTAACCAGGCTGCATAAAGTGAATGAGGATTCAGGAGTTATGTGGGTGCGGTCCGTAGAGGGTGGGGCGGAAGATGGCTGGCACGGTCTAAAGATGTCGTTCTGATCGTGATGAGCATGGCAGGATTCCTTATGGGCAGTCGGAGCTGTCATTCTTGGCCGTGGTGACCTGAGTGTGGGGGGTCTTCTGGGAAGGTATGAACAGGGGGATGTTGGCTGAAAATGGGGTTGCTATAGTGGCTGGAGGTGTGTGCTGCGAATTTCCAGTTGCTGGAAACAGGTTTTACCTCTCCTCGACCAGCGTAAATACCAGAGGACAGGGCAACTTCTCTGAGGCACAGGTAAAAACAAAGAACAATTGTATTTGAGAGGTGAAAAAGCCAACATGTATCAACACGACAGACTCTGGCTTTTGTGCAGGAACAATCACTAAACCAATCTATTTAATCTGTGCACTTTTTGCAAGGACTGGCCAGAATCTTGTAGTGCCCAATTAAAAATGTCCCAAATCATTGCTTTTCCACTGGCAAGTTTCTGCAGAACAACCATTTTGAACATTTTAAACGAATTCAACCATTTTAATCAATTTAGCCATTTGGCTTGTGCTCAGCGGGATTAGGCATGAAGCAAGGCTTTATGCATGGGGTTCTCTACAGTTTCTATGAAACTGTAAGGCAATCTCACAATTTCACAAGCTGGGAAGCACCAACAAGAGCATCCACGGTTCCTGCTGCAAACACACCCTCTGCATTCACTCCTGAACCTTCCACCACACTGGTGCATATCAAGGAAATATTTTCAGCAGGCGTTTCACAGATTTTAGGATGCTTAAATGATCTCTCATTCTGCGAGTCTTCTCTGACGTACCATTTCAGGTGAGTTAAATAACTCCTTTTGGATGACTATACCTATATACTATAGACCTATCATCCTTCCTTGTCTTGTGGAGATTGTGAAGAGAGGTGATGCTGTACATGTACGAATATTTTTAGATCAACTTCACCTACTTAAATCATTCCAGAGAGATTGTAGTTTAGACGCAACTAAAGTTGAGGAACCCGATGCCCTGCTCATGCTGGATGTGGATGCTGCCTGTCTGCCTGCTCTGTTGGTTATGTCTATGTGTCATAATCTTAGATTGCAGCTTGATTATGTGGCTCAGTGTTACTGAGTGGGTTACCGGAGAACACTGCTTACCTGGGCTGTGAGGTCATGTGGAACCTTCTAGCCTCATGGAAGGTTGGCAGGTCTGGGTTCTGGGATTCTGGGAGTGGCATTTGGCTGTTGCTCTGGATGAGTGTGGATGCCCCGGTATACTTTCCTTTGTAACTTCAATACTTAATAAACCCACAATATAACTCACCTGACGTGGTTATTTCACTATGCAATGCTCATCTTATCAGTCTGGGGAACCCCAGAAGTCCTGCTCATGCTGGGTGTGGATGCTGACTGTCTGCTTGCTCTGTTGGTATGTCTATGTTATGCTCATCTTATCAGGCCGGGCAACCCCAGATGCCCTGCTCATGCTGGGTGTGGATGCTGCCTGCCTGCTTGCTCTGTTGGTTATGTCTATGCTATGTTCATTTTATCAGGCCAGGCAACCCCAGATGCCCTGCTCATGCTGGATGTGGATGCTGCCTGTCTGCTTGCTCTGTTGTTTATGTCTATGCTAGGCTCGTCTTATCAGGCTGGGCAACCCCATATGCCCTGCTCATGCTGGATGTGGATGCTGCCTGTCTGCTTGCTCTGTTGGTTATGTCTATGCTACGCTCATCTTATTAGGCTGGGCAACCCCTGATTCCCTGCTCGTGCTGGATGTGGATGCTGCCTGTCTGCTTGCTCTGTTGGTTATGTCTATGCTATGCTCATCTTATCAGGCCGGGCAACCCCAGATGCCCTGCTCGTGCTGGATGTGGATGCTGCCTGTCTGCTTGCTCTGTTGTTTATGTCTATGCTAGGCTCATCTTATCAGGCCAGCCAACCCCAGATGCCCTGCTCGTGCTGGATGTGGATGCTGCCTGTCTGCTTGCTCTGTTGGTTATGTCTATGCTATGTTCATTTTATCAGGCCAGGCAACCCCAGATGCCCTGCTCATGCTGGATGTGGATGCTGCCTGTCTGCTTGCTCTGTTGGTTATGTCTATGCTAGGCTCATCTTATCAGGCCAGGCAACCCCTGATTCCCTGCTCACGCTGGATGTGGATGCTGCCTGTCTGGTTGCTCTTTTGGTTATGTCTATGCTATGCTCATTTTATCAGGCTGGGCAACCACAATTTGTCACACTGGATTCGTTCAGATCTAATCCCATGCCGGTGCACTGCCCCTGACTCAGGGTTTACTCCCGTAACCAATTATTTTTTCAGTCTCTATGGGGTGCTTCTAGGGTGTCTGATGATGGAGTTGGATGCAGCATCTCCAGTAGCCAAAACTTGCTTTTGTTCGATGTCCACTGTCTGAAGAGTGTCCTGTCTGCTATAGAATCATGGATGGGTCTTAATCTAAAAAACAGAATCTGTTCATTTTTTTATTGGAAACCACAAATCTATTTACAATTGACCAATTTCACCCATGTTGGGGTGGATAATCTCAGCTGTTATGTTCAGAAAAGCAAATTTAATTCAGTATGGATTGTTTTAACTTTTTGATCGTATATCACAAAGGCTGCAGTGTTTGTTGTAAGGACAATAGTACATGTTTCATAAAATTCATTTTAACTAGCTGTCCAAGTCTGGGGATTTTGCAAACTGACAGCAATAATTGTTTATCAGTCCTCCCAAAAGCTTCCCCTTTCCCATAGAATTAGCTTTCCACACTGCTGACCGATTTGGGCTGGGGTGAAAACTATGACCCCATCAGTCCAGGTCTACTGTTAATTCACTGTTTACCTTAAATACCCAGATGGGGTTTAAAGTAAGTTCTAATTTCTTTGGGACCATGATATGAAGAGGCCTGCTTAATTCGTTTCCAAATTATTTGCATATGGAGGAGTATGTTGAACCGGCAGCAAAGTCATTGCTTCGCTAGTCATTCTGAAAAGTAATAAGATGCAAATGCACAACCAGTCCTTATCCTCTGCTTCCCTCAGATTTTGGAATTAACTTCTCATCCCTTCCTTAATACTCTCCAAGGAAAGTGTAAATATGCTCCTTTAAGCAAACCTTTAGTTATTACATGACCTTTATTTCAGGGCTCAAGTCGAGGGTACACACGGATGGATGACGTCCTGCCACTTTTTTCATGGGGCACCTTGATATGCTAACGTCTGGTGACGCCACATTCAATGGTATGTTAATGAGCCCCCCCCCCCACTTTTTTTTAGGATTTGGCCCCTTCTTCAATTGTATTATTGCTGCCACCTGGGTGTTTATAGTAGATTGCTTCTTCTAATGGTTATTGACAAGTGTGCCTAACTTCCACTGAAGGATATCCTTCACATATTGACAATAGCTGGAGGAGCAGAGATATGCAGTTCAGTACAATGTTATGCTGAGAAAATGGATACCGCATAAAGCACCAGTAAGAGTGCAGTTCTGTGTAGTAATCGTAATAATGATCACAGAAAGCAGGCTGTGGAAGTGGCCGGCCATCTTAGGAGAAGCATGGCGAAAACTGAAGAATATGAGTGTGAATGCGTACACTTGGAGGTTTATCCTTAGTTACTTTGCTCGTAGACTACTACTGTGTGGCAAATGAGAACACATGCACTACTGTTAAACAAGTATATTTATCCAAATGGGTACTCTCACGCTCCTCCATCCCCTTCACTAAAAGCGGTATTGCCGTGCTGTGATTACATGTCCTTTCTTATCACTTCCTGTAGACTTGTGCATACTGTACAGAGCTCTCAGGTTTCCTTGGACCGTGCATGAGACTCCCGCAGAGTTGTATTTTTTCTTGGAACTCTGGGACTTGTATTTTTCCTAAATTTCAAATGGGAAAGAAATAACTATAAGTGCCAGAATCCTAAGAAACTGGATGGCCTTCTCACGCATGCCATGGGAAACCGGAGAGCTCTGTCTTTATCCTACATAGCCACCCCCCACTCATTTGTGTAAGTGTTGTCCTCTGATCACATGCAACTCTGAAATGGGTGCTTGGGCTGTTTTCACTAGGGTGCTCTAAGTATGCAATCCATAACAGAACAATCAGGAACTTTCACATACATGTAAACATTGTCCATTCCATTTCGAGATGGCAGTCCAGTTCTGCTTTTATCCTTGCATTCTAGGACTTGTAGACCTGAATTTCCCCATTATATATCCAGGAATGCAAGTCCCAGAATGCAAAGGTAAAACCAGGGCTGAACTAGTGTCCTCTGAATAGAATGGATAATGTTGGCATGCATGCTTCAAGGGAAAGGCAAAGATATTTACATTTCCATATTCCAGAGAAAGTTCACACAGTATTTCCTTTCAGTGGCAAGTAGAGTGTGTTCAGAGGAACACACAGACGTTCCTTCATGTCTGACATGTGTGGCATATGACAAACAGTAGTGGCCTATTAGCAATTATTGGCATTTGTCAATCGCAGCCTATTTAGCAGGGAAAAGGAAATGGCAGCAATCATGGCCAATTTCACTTCTGGGGATTTCGGGATCTCGCGGACTCACAGCGCGCATATCTGGAGCCCCGGGAAAAGGTTTACAGATGTGCAGGGGGCAGCCAGCTATGACAAGGATGTTGCCAATGCTGCACGTGGATCAACTGGCGATTAAGATATCAAAGCGATCACTGGAGCTTACTGACAGCTGGCTCGATTGCTTGCACCTGCTTCCCTCTGCATTACACATCAGTCTGGAATAGATTAGCCGGCCTAGGCAAGGAACATTTCACCTTTCCTCACCATGACGCACACCAGCAACATATCAGCACACTTTCAGGCGGTCTACTTAGTTGAAAGCGAGAGTGGAAATGTATTCACCGCTTTCAGATTATTTTTACACAACTTTCGAAATTTCCAGGGTTTAATCAATACAGTTCAACCACTTTCCGAAACCGGTAAAACAATAATCTACCGAAATAATGCTTGTGTCTTTTCCATGGTTCTGGTTTTCTGTTTTGCCGGCCAGTGCCATTATACACCCTATCATCTAGACATGCTCTTTGGCAGGTTGTGGCCCACATGCACAGGTCAGCTTTTGCCATCGTGAGGCTAGGCACTACCACCATTTAACAGGGGTTTCTATAATAGGTTTAGGTCCTCACATTATATAGCAGCTATTACTCTTCTATAAGCAATATTATCAAACGTCCAGATACTCACATTCTTGGTGGTCATGGGCATTTTATGGCATGCTGCCATTTGCAAGGTAACATCATCATATTCCCAGGTAACGATATAGTATGCCACAAACTGACATCACATGTTCGTCCTGGTATTCCCAGAAAAGGCCCTAAAAGAAAGGTCAAATCTTGCAGTCGAGATTGAGACTTTTAGTAAATTAGCATTAGCCTGGCTCAAACATTCAATTTTCTTTGTAAGGTTTATCCTATGGAGCCCAGGGTCACCCATACTTGACCATGCTTCCTTGTAGGCTGCTCCATTGGAAGTTCACGACATTACTATTAAATGAACTGACAGCTGCCGGGGTTCTGAGAGCAAGACAGTGTTCTTCTTTATTAGAACGAAGATGTGGAATATGTTATGTTAGTTGGCATTTATATAGCGCTCCATATATCATTGGTATGATCTCAAAGCGCTGGTGGGTTGAATGCCCTTGGGAACCGCAGTTCAGGTCAGTAGAGAGAGATGGTGTCGTAGGTTGCGTGGGTGCACCAGTTATGTGTCCAGCTGATGTAATAGCTGGATGGTAGCTGCATCCTAGCGTTATGTGTGGTGTTGAAGATAGTTGAAATATATGCAGTCTAGTGGGTGGACATTCAGACAGGATTTGGCTGCGTTAGGCCTGAAGGATGCTATGTGAGCAACTAGGCTGGAATTTCATGGGATAGCTGCGTTTTATTAGGGTGGTGAGGTGTTGATGGGGTAGTGTTCATATGTGAACAGCTAGGCCTAATTTATCAGGGGAATAGCTGTGTTCTAGTTGTGTGATGGTGTATAGTAGAGCGTAGGCATAGAGATGTGATATGATATGATGGTTCCTCCTTAAAGCGCTGGAGACCAGGCACGTGAACAGGATGGCAGGGAACATATCGACACATGGATAAACAGTTACAGTGGGCTGGACTTACAGTGACAGGAGGGCATACGGATATATAGTAACAGCATGGGGGACAAGAATGCAGAGTACACAGTAACACACGGGCATGGTGGGCAGAAATGGTGATGAGAGGGTTGGGTAATACATAGGGATACATAGCAACATCACGGGAACAGGGTGGCAGGGAGCATAGCCTCGATATCGATAGGGGGCTGGCTTACAGCGATAGGAGGGAACATAGGGATATATGACAACCGCATGGGAACAAGAACGCACAGTACACAGAGACACGTGCACTGTGGGCACACACAGAAACTAAAGGGTATTGTAATTTCATCCATTCCCTCCATCCATCAATCAATGCATCGGTCCATTTCCTCCATCTTTTCATCCATTCATTTAATCTATCCATCTATTCCATCAGTGCATCAATCCATTTCTTCTATTTCTTCTTCCATTCATTCCATCTATCCCTTCCGTCAGTGTATCCATCCATTTCTTTCATTTCTTCATCCTGTTCATTCCATTCATTCGTTCCTTCCATCCGATGCCCATTCCATCCATCTATTCTATATACATACATTCCATCCATAAAATCCATGTACATACATTCCATTTATTCCATATGCATCCATGCCATCCATTCCATCCATTCATTCCACATGCGTCCATCTATTCCATTCATTCCATCCATCCCATCCATCCATCCATTCCATCCGTCCATTCTATCCATCCATTCCATCTCATTCATTCCATCCATTCTATCCATTCTATCCAATTCATCCATTTCATCCATTCCATCTATTTCATCCATTCCATCCATTTCATTCATTCCATCCATCCATTCCTTTTCATCCATCCATCACATCCATTCCATCCATTGCATCCATCCTATCCATCCTATTCATTCTATCCATTTTATCCGTTTCACCCATTTCATCCATTTCACCCATTTCATCCGTTTCATCCCTTCCATCTATCCTTTCCATCAATCTATTCCCTCTATCCATTCCATCTATCCATTACATCTATCCATTACATCTATCCATTCCATCCATTCCATGTATCCATTCCATAAATTCCATCCATCCATTCCATTCCATCCAACAATTCCATCCATTGTATCCATTGCGTCCATCCATCCAATCCATTTCATCCATCCATTCCATCCATCCATTTCATCCATCCATCCATTAAATCCACTTCATCCATTCCATCCATCAATTCCATACATATATTACATCCATTCATTGCATATACATACCTTCATTCATTCCACAGGCATCCATGCCATCCATTTCCTGCATTCGTTCCACATGCGTCCATCCTTTCCATCTATTCCATCCATCCGTTCCATCGTCCATTCCATCCGTCCATTCCATCCCTTCCATCCATCCATTCTATCCATTTCATCCATTCTCTCTATATCATCCATTCCATATACATACCTCCATTCATTCCACATGCATTGATGCCATACATCTCATCAATTCATTCCACATGCGTCCATCCATTCCATCCTTTTCATCCATCCATTCCATCCATCCATTTCATCCATCCATCCATTCCATCCATCCCTTCCATACATTCCCTCCATCCCTTCCATCCACTCCATCCATCCGTTCCATTCAATCCATCTATTCTATTCATTCCATCCATCCATCCATCCATCCATCCATCCATCCATCCATCCATCCATCCATCCATCCATCCATCCATCCATCCATCCATCCATCCATCCATCCATCCATCCATCCATCTATCCATTCCATCCATATATTCTATTCTGTGGGTAGGGTCTGAAGATCATTGTTCAGTGTTCAGTTTTCATATTGGGTTGTCGATAGCCCAATCAGTGGGCGTATTCATTGGAGATGAGGTTGGGAGTCCCATTGTGTATTTTGTCATCGGGGTGTTGGGAGTTCAGATGCATCTTTAAAGTTGTTGTTGGAGTTATGGAAAGAGCCATGTTTTTAGTAATTTGTGGAATGTCAAATAGTCTTGGGTGTGTCGGATGTGTGTTGGAAGCGAGTTCCACAGAGTCAGGGCCATTGCTGAGAACGAGGATCCTCCAATCTTGACAGAGTTAGTGGTTGGGAATGGGGATCACCAGGGCCGGTATTACACCAGATTGCACCCCAGGCGGGAAGCATTGTTGTTGGCGCCCCCACACCCTGACCCCTAAAAATGACTACCAAAAAATGTCCCAGAAATTTTGATCAAAGCCGCCCTATGATTGGGGCCCCAGTTTCCCAAAGATGCAAAGGCTTTGCCCACTGCTTGTATATCTTGCTGCCGCAGCACCTTGTACTTACACACCCACTTTTGTATTAATGTCACAACTGTAAGCACTGTTGTTTTCTATCAATGTAACCTTTCAAGTTAAAGCACCTTGTCACCTCAGGGTTTGGGCGCTATATAAGAACAATAAATAAATCAAATTTTCTTCAATGACGTTAAAGAAGTTTTCAAGAAAAACAAAGCAATTTAGCAGGAAGACAAAATGAACTGGTGACTGGACATGGCACAAATCACTGTTGATGACCTTTGAGGGAACCAAAAACTTTTCTGGACAACCCTCTATAAAAGTTTGAAAGCCAGCACCCGAAATGCCACTGGTTTAAGTTCTGCTCGAGCTGGTTCATGCTGCTCTTTTTGACACCATAAATGCACTGACCCCCAACGATGACGGGTTGGGGGGTTTCATGCACAGAGAACATGTAGTTGACTGATTCTGGGGGCTGTAGTTGCAAACCTGGATGCATCACCTGCCCTTACACACAAACATGTGCCACGCATTGTGCAGTCGCTGTCATGCTTGAACATGTAACCTGTAATGGCCAGTGCCACATATAACCTTCCCTTCGCCATGCCATTGGAAGGACATGAACTCGTGCTTAGTGTGTAAAAACCCACTTCACTTCAGGAGCTCCTGTGCACAGCCACTGCCTTGCTACGTAAATGTTTTGTGTGCCACAAAGTATTTAAACAGTACCTCTTTGTGGCAACTATGTTATTCAAAGTGATAAGCCTATACCCTTGTGTCTGTGTATGAAGGTTTCGTTGACACAAACTTGAAAGTGGTAAATTTGGTTGACGTATACACTACATATAATACTAACAGATAGGGGCGTCTGGGGGTATGTGGGAAAGGACAGGAAGGAAGTGGACAGTGTGGAGGGGGTGCATGGGAACCCCAATTACAAGTAAATAAAAACAAGAATAAAATGCAACCAAATTAAGGTCGACCAAATTCACCACTTTTAAATTTGTGCTGATGAGGCAAGGCAGAACCCCACTCCGCTCGCTCATTACTGCAAACATAGGCCTTGATCCCTCAACCACTGCTTCTAGTTGGCGGGCACCAGGGAAACCCTTTACCTAAGGGTTTGATCTTCATTAGAAGATCTGGAAAATGAGCGACAGGTTGGAGGTATGCAGGGCTTTAAGTGGGGCAGGGCCTGCCGAGGCTGGGCCCCGGCAGTCTCCGAAATCTTGTTTTGAGGGGGGGCCCTGCCGGGCCACTAATCTCCTGTGGCAGCCCGGCCACTACACAGAAAGGCTTTTTTTCTATAAGTTGAAGCTCTCTCTCGTGTGCGAGAGCTTCAGGCTTCAGAAAAAATGCCTTTCAGCCACAATGGTGGCGCTGCTCCTGCGAGGCATCCATTTAAGCAATAGATGCCTGTGTGCCGGCGCCACCATTATGGAGAAAATGTGAGGCCGCTGGAAGCAGAGGCCTTGTTTCCTAAATCCTGAAGCTCCCGTGGATTTGCGGGAGTTCAGGATTCATGAAAATGGCCTCTGCTTCCAGCAGCCTCACCTTTTCAGCTTTAATGGTGATGCTGCCCATTCCCAGCTGGCGAGGGCCAGGGCCACCATTAAGGCTGAATAGGCGAGGCGCTATCCCTTGCCAGGCCAGCTTTTAGAAAATAAATGCAGGGGTGCCAGTAGCCCATTGAGCTGGGGCTCATTAAGGGGGCATGGCCTAACAGGCCAGCAGGCGACCCCCGCCGTTAGGCCATGCCCCCTTGAAGAGTCCCAGCTCATTTTGTGGTGCCACTTAAGGCACTGGAGGTATGGGATGGGGTGGGGAGAGGCAGACAGACTGTTCTTATATGTATTGTCTCGGGAAGGCCTGGTCTTGAAAGCAGGCAAAATATGTGATTTGCATTTGTGTAACATATTTTATTGTTTTTTTAAACAACAAACTGCAAAGAACACAAACAGTTATGATGTGGGAATGAACACTGGTGAAGGGGCAGCAGGTTGTGGCACACACACACCGTTTTAAATGGAATGCGCTTTGGAAGTTGTTTTGAGTTGGGGTGGAAAGGAAGGACACCATAACTGAAAATAAGCAGCCCTGTCGGCCATCATGTACATGTATGGCAGCTGGCATTACAAAGAAGCCCAATGGATCCCGCCTGGTGTTTTCTGGAGGGAGTAAGAGAAGAATGAACTTTACACATTCTGTCACCAAACTCCTTGCAGAAAATGCCATTAAAATATTAGAGAACGTCATTTAGAGGAGAAACGCAAGTTTCCACATGTAAAATAGGTTTCAGGCATTTTAACACGCAAAACAAAGCGAGCCCCACAGAATCAAAGCCAGAGTCCAAAACTCTTTCAGACCAATAACTTTTGAGAATTGTCACTTAAAGATCAAACGCATACTAGATACAATATTTGAACGGGGTAACTTGTCTCCGGGAATATTCTGCCTCCAGATTTTGCTGCACAAATGCAGAAAGCAGAGCACAAGAACATGCACACATGTACATGCTAGTGATTCTATCTGTGCAGAAGTTATTTACATCTTGAGTGAAAGCCGGAGCAACTGTTCTGCTTGGAACCACACAGAGCCATTTTCAGCACTGGGCCAATGGGCCATTAGAATGCACCGAGGAGACAGAGAGATGTCTGAGACATTACAAGACCAGGGGGGTAGGGGGTCTGCGGGCTCCGTCGCTCCTTCTATGCACAACAGTCTAACTGGATCCGGTGACTAATTACCTTTGTTACTGAAGTCATCAATCATGACTATCTCGGCCAGGTACCTCCTCGGTGTCCGGCAACGTGCTCGCCTTGGAAGCAAGACCACACAGAGCAACACAGACCTCGCCTCCCTGCCCCCCGCCCCAAACACTTACCTGTGCGCACGGTTGCATGACCCACTCGTGGGGCTCGTTTTTCAACTGCAACGCTGTCACCAATGTCAGCAGCCCCCAATACGTGTCAGAGACGAGTAGCAGTGCTACAGTGCACTTCTGTGTGCGTGCGCATGGCCTGGTGAAGGGCACGTTCACCCATGGGCCTGGCTGGCGCCAACGGCACTGGCGCCACCCGGGAAGTCAAAGCAACAATGTTGCAAATTGGCCTACCAATTGCTGCCCTGCCTGAGGGACGAGGCTGCCACTTGCTGCAGTGTGGATACGATTGTAAGTCAATAACACATTAAAATGATGCATCATTAGGCAGTTTTAGGCTGCTAACTTACTTTCATATTCCTTTGGCTGGTGCTTGTGACCTGGCCCAGTGGCTTTGCAGTGTCTTTGCACTGGCTTGAGGCTCAGGCGAGCGCCCCCTAGAGGCTGACCGACGTCAGGCAGCTGCCTGAGCTGCCTGATGCAAAGACCGGCCCTGAGGATCACTAAAAAGAGGGCAGAGATTTATCTTAGGGTGCGGGGTGGGAGCTAGGGTTTTATCTTATCTTGCAGGTATAGTGGGCCGGACTTGTGCACTGCACGATGGGCGATGCATAGGGTCTTGAAAGTGGCCCTTCGTCCGACTGGGAGCCAGTGGAGGGTTCTGAGAGATGGAGAGCTGTGGTCTCTTGGACCCAGGGCGAGGAGCAGTTTAGCAGCAGCGTTTTGCACTCTTTGGAGTTTATTAAGGTGGTATGCTGGGATTCCTAGGTATAGGGAGTTGGCATAGTCCAGTCTCGACATTACAATAGACATAACAGCGGCAAATCTGTTTGGTAAAGAGAGGTAGGGAAAAATGTGCCTGAGAATTTTGAGATGATAGTGACAACATTTAGATACATTGTTGACCTGTCGGGAGAGGGTTAGGTCAGAGTCCATAGTGCACCCAAGGTTTTTTACTGTGACGGAGGGGGTCGGGGGGAACCCCATGGAAGGGGACCATGGAAGTGGACGAGGTAGAAGCTCAGTGTTGCTGCACACCATGAATTTGGTTAAGTGAGGTTCAAGAGGAGGTAGTTTATAGTCATCCAACTGTCGATATCTAGGAGGCAAGCTCCGAGGTCGAGCTGGGAGTTGGGGTCTGAGTTGTGGATTTTAAGGATGATTTGGGTATCATCGGCGTAGGTATTGTGCAGGCGGATGATTCCATGGAATGGTGGACATATAGAGGTTGAATAGGAGAGCAGATAGACATGCGGCTTGCGGTACTCCAGTATTAACTGAGCGAGCAGCTGAGACAAAAGGGGAGAGGAGGGTTATTTGCTTTCTGTTGTTGAGTAAGGAGGCGATCCATTTAAGAGCGGTTCCACTGATTCCAATGGAGTGGAAATGGTCAAGGAGGATTGAGTGGTTAATCGTGTTGAAGGCTGCAGACAGGAGAATTAGTGCAGCGCATCCTGCAGTGTCTGCAGTAATCTTAAAATAGTTCCAGATTGAGGCAACGGTGGTTTTGGTTCCATGTCATGGTCTGAAGCCAGATTAGGCGGGATCGAGGAGGTTGTTGGATTCGACAAAGGCATTTAGGTGGGAGTATGCGGTTCGTTGATGAGTTTTACAAGGAATCTGGTGTTCGAGATGGGTCTGTAGTTTTTGGAGTCAAGGGGGTCAAGGGATGTTATTTTTAGAAGAGGCTTGACATATGCAATTTTGAAAACATCTGGAAATATTCCAGACCTGAGGGAGTAATTTAGAATGGTTCTTGCATGTTCTCCTGCGCAGGTGGACGAGAATATTTCTTTGAGAACTGAGGCGGGGCAGGGATCTAGTGGGGAACCAGATGGTTTTCGGGCTGATAGAAGGTCAAGAAATTATTTTCTTTTAATTAGTTTGAAGGAGTCAAAGGTGGGTAAGGTGGGGCATGGGGCGGAGTGAGGGGTAGTTGAATTGGTTGGAAGTTGGGGGGAGAGGAGGGACAGTTTGTTGTTAAGGGAAGTTGTTCTGTCGAGAGCGGTGGTGTAGATGTGGAGGGAGAGAGAGTCACAGAGCAATTCTGAAGGGGAAGATTATGAAGAGGTGCAGGTGGGTTTGACGAATTCGGATATGATTCTATGGAGTTCTTTGCTGCAGTTTTCACAGTTGAGAATCTGATTTTTGTAGTAGGCTTTTTTGGTTTTCTGGATTTCTGCCTTGTAGTTACGATGGTGCAAGGCGAAAGTGGACCTGCTGAGACTAGTTTTTTCTGCTCGCCATTCGCGTTGCAGAGATTTGTTTAGTTTTTTGGCATTCCTCAGTTCAGGAGTAAACCATTAGGGAAATGCTCTGATGCGTGAGGAAGAGAGGCGTGAGGGGGTGAGAGGAATTATTGAATCATTGAGCTATGAGTCAAAGGAGTCGATGGTTGAGGATTTGTCAGGGGGGTGTTGCAGGGGGTCCAAGAATAAGGGCTTCAGCTAGGTCAGGAACAATCTTCAGTTTGTGTGATGCTGGAAATGCATCAGAGGGACAGGGGCTCTGAATCCTTGTCCTTTACTGCTTTTTATCGTGTGATCTGTCATGTTTTCGGCCCAGGAGTCCATGTGGGACTCCTGGCAGTGCAGCTCTCTCTTTTGGTTTGGTGAACAGACCCATGGGATACCCTTATGGCACCCATGGGTAGGGGTACAACCCTGTGCCCCTAGTGTATGTTTTTGGACACCTGTGGGTGGCCCACAGAGCAGGGTATGGGCTGGTGGCAGCTCCATGCTGAATTTGACAGGTGCTCTGGGTGTCCTCCATTTTGGGATACCCAGGCCCTGCCATGGGGATCAGTTGATTCCTGATAGGAAACAAGATGGCCCCTGTGGCCTCTTGCTTTCTATTGCCTGTTACCTTGTTTTCCCAAAGTCCTGGGAAGCCCTGACTCTGTCCCTTCCCCCTGACTGGCTGTTGGGTGGAAGTTCCATATATGGTGTTGTTGTGAAGGCCCAGCTAGACTGACTGGAGCCTTCCCAGTGACTGTATGTTGTGGGTACCTCCTGTGGGTGGGACCTGGGTGAATGGAGTGTGTGAGCAATATACACTCCTTGTTGTGGTTGTCTGGTTTCTGGCATGAGAGACAAAGACTGAGACAGCCCTGCCCGAAACTGGCCTGAATGCAGTGTGTAGTGTTGAATGGCTGGGTACTTGTCCCAATCCACATTCCTTGTTGTTAGTGTCTGAAAGGGAGGAGTGTGGCCTGAATGCACTGTGTGCCTGATTGGCTGACTGACTGCATGAATGCCCTTCTGTATGATTGGCTGCTGAGTGTGTGCCAACAGTGTGGATGAGAGACAGAATAGTATATCTGGGGACCTCTCACCACTGGTAGTTGGTTCAGAAGCGTTCAGAAGCTGAGTCTTCACTCTAAGAGTAACTGGAACTGCTGATCCTCGACGTCCAGCTGGAAGAAGAAGACTTGCTGTGGCATTTGCTTCGACCGATCCGAAGGCTGCCGAAATCGTCGAAAACTGACCCGAGAGAGGACCTGGTAAGGCGCCCTCTTCCCGTGCTCCGAGGGACCATCGAGCACCGCTCCATCTTCGCCGAAGCGCCCTGGAAGTCAGACCTTCGAAAGGCTGCCGACCCGAGACGGGATCGCCGAGGAGATCGAAGTGAAGCACCCGGACATCGCCGCCGTCGAAGTCCATTGCCGTCGACCAGGGTTCGCAGGTTTGTGTAACCGCTGGAGACCCGTCGAAGTTGTGTTGCCCAGCCGTGGGAACCACTTGACGCCGTGCCGCCGATGACCGGAGCCGTCCGCTCCTTTACCTAAGAACATTCGAATCGAAGGACTCCCTCGTCCACACCGTCGACCGCTTTATCCTGCCGGAGAAAGTCGAGGACGACCAACGCGCCGAGGAGAAACCTGCCGGTGGGTTTCCCGCCACCCGAAGACCACAAAGACTCGAACGACTTGACGCCCTTGCTGGGCCTCCGTCTCCACAATCTTTGCGGTCCAGAACTATTGTCACCGAGGTGCCCCGCACGCCTCTGCCTTGCAGGACGCCGACGCTCCGACGCCGACGAGCACCGCTCGGACGAAGCTGCCGCCTCATCAACGCCGTTCTACCCTGTTTGTCGACGGAAATTCGACGCCCCGTGTCTCCCGCTTGAAAGGGAAGGCATTCAAGAAGGGCCGTCGATTCCCCGTCGCCGAACACCGAGTTCCTCGACGCTTCTCGACGCCTCTCGACGATCCGTGACTCCCGCTTGAAAGGGGGTCGCTCAAGAAGGATCTGTCGACGCCTCTTCGAAGAACTCGACTCCACCAGGTACATTGGGGGGGTAAAAACATTATAGGAGGGAATAAGACTTGCAGAACAATATATGGACTGGGCTTATGCTATATCTTTATTTTACAGGTTGCCCAGGTGGGGGGATCTCCACACAGAACTGTGTCTAGTGGTAGGGGCCAGTATTCTGCCTATTGCTCAACCATCTTATTTTCCCTGCTCTCTCTATTGCTGGTTTCACTCTATTGATCTGTGTGACATTGTTACAGTATTGTTGATGCACTTTAATAAGATCTAATACAAAGGGTGGTACCACTTTAGAATTGTATATATTTGCCATTGTTGATTTTCCTAAGTACAAAGTGAGTTATTATGATAAGTGTACATAACCTTGAACATTGATTATATAAAGACTGTGTTCTAACCAATACAGTGTGTGGACATTCCTTTGTGGGGGCTTGGGGTACACTGTACTTAAGAACCAGCCTGCATCACCTCCTGAGAAGCTGGGCCTTGATTGCTCGTCCATTGCTACCGTAATAGAGAATCTTGGCTGGGGTCCTCTGTGCCTCTCTTCTACCATATAGAGAGCAGAAGTACAGACACCCCCACCGGTCTTCTTTCTTTACAGCTTGTTCCAGCATTTGCAGTGAATGGAGGAGGCTGGGGGGCAGGGTTAGGATGCAGAAAGGAATGACAAAGTTGCCGGACCAGATGAGTGGTAAGGGGGGGCTAGATTTATCAGGTCATGGGAGCTGAAGATAGCATCTAGGGTGTGCCCTTTAGAGTGGGTTTGTAAGAGGATTCAATTCAACACTACAGCTAAGTCAACGCCTAGTCTATAATACTGAATGAAAACCCTTATTGATATATCTTTATGTCCAGTTCATGCGTTCTGGATGACTACCCCTATATAACACCCCTCTGTTGGAATCCCCCTGACCCCACTGAGCCAAGAAGTAGATCTGTTTTGCAAGTTAAAAGGTTTATTTGATAATTTAAACAATATATATTATATCACGCTTTATAATAAATTAATAATTGAATAGCACACTTAATCTGATATGATAAAGATTAACAACGGAGAATCTGGCACTAACACGCTTCTCTATAATCAATAAGGAGTTGACATGAAATGGATAAGGTAGCACACAGGTGAATAGGAACAAAAGAAGAAGGTGGTACAAAATGCTTTATAGAGTTCAAATGGATGCAAGGTTGAATGAATGAAATGCAGTATAGAAATACTCAATATGATTTCAACAAAACAATGTAATCACTTTTCTCTGGCAATCCCCTCCCCCCCTTGATGCAAGGCAAGGAAATGGAAGGAAAACACACAGTTCTCAGAAATGCAATCAAATGTGATTCAGTTCACCCCAGCAAGCTTAGACTACAGAAGTTTGAAAACACAGGCCCAAATGCTTTTATATGTGCTAGCAATGGATGAGAAATATGCTGGAAATGCTATTAATTCCCTTTCAGAGGTTCAGGGTGAGTGATAGCTACTCTCTATGAATTCAGGATCACCTTAACAATGCTTTAGTAGTAACTAGCAGGTAAACGAAGTTTTTGGCAAGGAAAAGCAAAACTGCTGTCTTTTTACACGTGGAGAAATTTGCAAATCGCGGCAAAATTCGCGCGTGCGTTTTCCGCGATTGCGGTAAAACTATAAGAGGTAGGAATGTGGTTCTTGGTGCTAAGATTCTAAGCTTTCAAATGAAAGTTACTGCAAGTCTCTAGCACAAACGGTCGCGGAGATATGAGCGATTAAATAAAGGTCGTTTTTCAGATTTGAAATTTTAAAGTTCAAAAAGACAAGTGCAGCTTGCAACGAGAAAATGACAAGTGACAGCTTTACAAATGACAGGTGACAGTTAGGAGACAGTTCTACTTAGATTAAAATAGGATTGAATTATATTATTTTAACTAGGAGATTGGTTCTGCACAGTTTTCTAGGTACTCACACTATATTCTTGAGTGAAATGGGCCTCGCCATGGATCTGGTCAGGTTTTAAACTCGCCTCTGGTCTCTGCACTTCACAGTGATCTGGGTCAGCTCTCTCTGGTTCTCTGGTCTGGGTCTCTAGTTCTGGATAGATTGAAGTCTCTAGTTTGGCTCTCTGGAGGTTTGATGGAGGTAAAGTATGGATTTTTCCGGCAGAGCTTCCAGCGGCAGATGGATTTGAAAGATCCCTATCTGTCCTGTCTGTCTGCTTTTATGTGTTTAGAATGTGGGTGTGTTCTAGCATCACTGACCCTACCTCTCTCTCAGCTTCTAATTGGTCAAACTTCCATTTCTCATTTGATTGGGGAAGGAAGTGTGTGTCATTTTATGGCTTGCAGATAGGACACTCCCCTGTCAGATTGCACATATTCTATATTTGATAACAAAAGACATATTTCACAGTTACACAGTTGCTTGAAATTACATATACATGGTGTGGCTGAATTTAGCCATGTCTCTGTCCAAATCTGCTGTTCCTAAGAGCTTGCATTCAGAAATGGCACATAATTGACTTTTTAACTGATTTTTCAATTTCTGACATTGACCCAACTTTACATACATGTGCGCAGGGAGTATGGACATTAACTGATGAAGTTTCAGATTTTTAACATGCATACATTTAGAGTAATATCCACTTTTCCGCTAACACCCCCCTGAACATACCAGCGGTTCTAAAAACCTCTTAAACTGTGGGCAGAAAAATCACAAGAATTATGGTATCAATTATAAAATTTTCACATGTCCGCTCTATGAATGATCCATCTTTTTAAAGTTATGTTCTGGCTCCAAAGGGGTGTGGTTTCCTCTCAGCACAAGGTAGAAATACTGGTTTATCCAGTTCTGCCAAGCCAGCTTCTCTCACAGGCAGTGCCCCTCCCAGCTTCTGCCAAGAGGAAGCTACATTTTACGACCGCTGTAATAAAACCTTTGCATGAGTCAAGACAGGCTTTGTTCAGAGCTCCTGTAGAGCACAGGTAATTCAATTATCAGATAGATGGCATATCCTTAGTGTGAGCAGCAAAAGGGCAGCTAGGCCTGGGAACACAGCTGTGACTCAAGTTTCACTCCTGATGGGGGTAGTTGTCAAGCAAAATCAAGTTCCTTAAGCCAGACTTTCAGCTAACTGTCATGTTTTTTGTTGCTTTTTAAATTAACTTGCAATTTTACACATGCAGCTAGAATGCTGATTCTAAGTGCAAAACTATGACATTTCAACAGTTACAAAGGCATGTGACACCAAACATAGGTCACTCATTTAATCTAAACATTTCGATTTTAGTGTCTTTAATCCAGTGCAACTTAAACTGCTGACTCCATAGCTCAGCCAGTTTTGTTATAAGCATTGTTCTGGGCTCTTCATTTCCCAGATTTTGTAGGCACACAAAACTCCATTCTGCCAAATGTCTGCTGGTGTCCAGTGAGTTTTTAGATGTGTTGCAATGTTTAAAATAGACAGTTTGAGCCTGCCTTCAGAGAAACACAGGGTGGTTTTAAACTGCCGGCTTTTGGGTAGTGGTGAGTACTGGTACTGCACCCATTTTTGGGATTTAAGAAAATGAATTCCCAACAATTCTAGGTTGCATTTGGCAATCAGCATTGCCATTCCCAATGGTTTCAGACTACTGTGCGGGTAGTCCAATGGTGATTTTAAAGCGCTTTGAAGCTAACCGGCGCTACTGTTTTTCCTTTGGCAACCCATTTCCCTCATGGCAACCCGGCCTTTCATTCTCGCACTGGTGGGTGACAAGTGAGGCAACCATTTTGGTGTGCGCACAAACTGCGCAGCTTTCCTGGATTTCGGCGCACATGTGGGTTTTCTGCCATCTTGAATTTTCTAAGCCCACAGCACCAAATGTTGTGGCATGATAGCTTAAACGTGGGTCAGGACACCCAACAAGCCCCCCCACGCGACTGCACTTTGAATTTGAGTCGATGGGGAGTCGCGTGCCCAAGGGTTTTGACCCACGCACCGGTCTGTCCGCATAATCTTCTTCCTCTTCTGTAGATGGCACAGTTCAGCATCTTCTTCTCCATCCGGTACTGATCAATCGGTTCTCCTCGCCGGTCCTGATGGGAATATCGGGCGGTCCACTGAGCCCATTGGATCTTCGTTCCCGGTCTCCGGATCGCCCTCCTTGGCCCGTCTCCAGGTTTTCTTTCTCCTAGGACGACAAAGGAAGAGCGGCAATACCTACTCACAGACGTTTTTCCACCACTGTTGAGATAGTGGGGCAGCATATGCATTTCATCATAACGAAACATTTCATTCTTATTTTGAAAATAAACAGTATAACTAATAGACAGTTTCATGCAAATCACAATATTTAGAGACTAGATGTGGTATGTTTTATGATTGGAACAGAATTAGTCTGAGACAGTACCCGCTAGGATTCCAGAGGATTCCTCCAGTTGTTGCAGAGCGTGCCTGGGATGACAACACTTCAACTGGTTTATGTGTACCCACTTGTCTTCCCCCGCTGCCAAAGGACCTTTGGGGATGTGGATTTTGTAGGCCACAGGGGAGATCTTGTCTATGATCTCGAATGGTCCCTTCCATGTAGGCAAAAATTTGCGCTGCTTGGCCTGGTTCCTTTGGAAGTTGTATAGATAGACCCGGCTCCCACCTGATATTCCTTCCTGGAAGTTTTCAGGTCATAATGGGTCTTCATGCTATCAGCTGATCTTTCTAGATTCCGCTGAGCATAAGCAAAAGCATGTTGAAGGTGTTTCCTTAAATTCTCCACATACTCATGAGTAGTGGAGGCATTTATCAGTGTCTGCTCTTGGGTCCTGTAGAGCAAATGCTGAGGAAGCACCATCTTGCGCCCAGTCATCAACTCAAATGGTGACATTTTGGTTGCAGATGAAGGGGTAGATCTGATGGCCATTAGGACCAGAGGTAATCGGATATCCCAACTTGGCCCAGAATCTGCCACAAACTTCTTTAATATGCTCACAATGGTTCGGTTATATCTCTCTACTGCCCCAGAAGAAGCTGGTCTATAAGCAATATGCAGCTTTCTCTTGACCCCCAGTACCTCCCACATCTTTGTCATTACTTCACTGGTGAAGTGGCTACCTCTGTCTGACGCAATCCTTTGAGGTAGACCAAAACGGGAAAAGATGTGGTTAATCAACAAGGCAGCTGCAGTTTCTGCCTTGCAATTTGGGGCTGGGAGACATTCCACCCACTTGGTAAACAAGCATGTCACAGTCAACATGTACTTATTCCCCCTAGCCGAGCGAATCACAGGGCCTACAAAGTCGATTTGTAAATCTGACCATGGCAGTGTCATCCCCCTCTTTTGTAAAGGCGCGCGGTGCGTGAGGGATGATGGCTGAAATTGTGCACACACAAGACACCCCTTCAAATATTGGTCGAGGTCCTGCCCCATGTGTGGCCAGTATGCAACCTCTCTTAAGATTTCCAATGTTGTGTGAAACCCCCTATGACCGGCGGTGGCCGCATCATGGGCGTGACTTAACATCAGGCTTCGGAATGAGGTAGGAACCACCCACTGATCGTGGCCAGCTTTGGATTTCCTTACCAGCAACCCGTCTTGGATTCTGAACATTTTTGGACATTTCATCAACACTCTTAGGTCCTCTTTCCCAATGTAATCGGTATCCGTCAGGGGAAAGTTCTCAGGGTCCTCAAGGTGCTGGTAAAATTTACCAATTATTGGATCCCCCTTCTGAGCTGTAATCAAATCAGCATCAGGGGTCTCCTTACTCCATTGTGCAATTGAAAGGTCGTTGTGAGCATTTGTCTGGGACCTAGTGATGGCAGTGACCTGGATTTCCCCCAACAGGGACTCAATCTCAATTAGATCCCCTTGGATGGCCCCGGTTTTGGCCAGCTGATCAGCTAAGTCATTTCCAGTTTTGTCTGGTCCCTCTACTTTGGAATGACCCTTGATCTTTTTCCAATAGATGGTCATCTCATTCGAGGTGACCAAATCATCAATGTTTTGGATCAACTTCCCATGTTTCAAGGGTTTGTTGTTAGCACATAACATGCCTCTGGTTTTCCAATTAACCAGGTGCTCCACGAACCCGTTCCGTACATAATCCGAATCTGTGATTATGACCAGTTCGTGGAGTTGATGCTGGATAGCAGTGAGGATGGCCTGATGCACAGCCATCAATTCTGCCACCTGACTACTTCGGGGACCAATTTTGTATCCAGCGGAGGGTTCTGGGGACTCATTCACCCATGCATTCCCTACGCCAGCCACCAGTTCTTTCTCCCCGTTGTTGTCAACATGGTAAGAGCATCCATCCACATAGACAGTGGGCATTCCCTCACACTTGTCCTCTTCAAAGACTTTGTGTGGGGAATTAAGGTATGCCTCCGTGTTGTCCTTGATTTTTAGACTTTCGTCCTCGAGACAGTTTTCTCTGGCACAATCATGCAAGTCAGCCAGACCTTGCGCGAGGGGACTCTTCTTGTTTTGGCCATATCTGACCTCCACAGGAAAGCCTTGCATTGACAGAATCCAGGAAGTAATTCGGGAATTACTCACATTTCCAGCCCGGATTCTGTCACTTTGGAGATATTGAAGAGGCTGGTGTGGAGTCTCCACTATAATGTGTTCCCCCTGGATAAACGGGCGGTAATTCTTCAATGCCCACACCGTTGCCAGGAGTGCCTTCTCACAATCGTTGAATTTCTCCTCCACAGAGGATAAAGTTTTGCTCGCATAGGAGATTATTTTATTGACCTGGTCATGCTTTTGGTATAATACTGCCGTCAAGCACGTATTAGAGAACCCCGTCTCCAGGAAGAACTCCTTGTTTCTGACAGGGTAAGCTAGGCAAGGCGCTTGTGAGAGGCTTCTTTTGAGTTGTTTTACTGCCTCGGATTGTTCTGGACCCCATTCCCACTTGACCCCCCCCCCTTCAGGAGATGAATCAGGGGTCTGGTGATCTCTGCGTAGCCCTCAATGAACTTTCTGCTGTAATTAGTCAGTCCAAGGAGGCTCCTTAGTTCCCGCAGAGTTGTGGGGTCTTTCAGTTTCTGAAGTGCTTCCACTTTCTTTTCCTGGGGACAGAGGCCCTGAGGAGTAATCTCATGCCCCAAGAAATGAACACGGGTTCTACACCACTGTGCTTTCTGAAAGGAAAGTTTTGCTCCGGCGGCCCTCAACTGGGTCAGAACATAATGGATCTCCGCTATGTGTTCCTCCACAGATGAACTTTTGATGAGGACATCATCTACATAAGCCAGGTTACCCCTCGCACCCAGGTCGGGCATGGCCTTATGTAGGAAAATGTTGAATTCATTGCCGGAGTTGAGGTATCCGAAAGGAGTCCGGGTCCATGTGTACTGCTGGCCCCCAAAGGTAAAAGCCAGTTTGTATTGGTCCTCCCTACTGACAGGCACGGTCCAGTATCCATTGGTCAGGTCTATTGCAGTGAATACCTGTGACCCCTGGATATGGGCCAGCCCTTGGTCCATGTAGGGGAGAGGCCATCGGGAAGTATGGACCCGTTTGTTGAGCTCCCTGAGGTCAGCACAGAGTCTCCACTGGCCGTTTGGCTTCAATATTCCCAGCACCGGATTATTGAAGGTGCTGTGGACTGGACGGATTATTCCCCTGGACTCAAGGTTCTTAATTATTTCAGTAAGGGACTCCATTGATGCGAGAGGCAAACGATATTGCTTCACAAATACAGGAGTCATGCCAGGGTCCGTGGGGATTGTTGTTGTGTGGATGTCAGTGCGACCACAGTCATATGAGTCTACCGCAAAGAGATCTTGGAAATCCAAGAAAACTTGTTTCAACTTTTGCTTCTGTTCCAGAGTCACACAGGCATCAGCTAGGTTGACTCTCTCTTCCACCATCTGCCTGAAGCCTGGAAAGACTTCTGGTTTGGCTATCTCAGCGGCCTCCTCCAGCTGGGTGGAGAAGTCCCTGGTCAGAGTGCTGATTTGGACTGGAGGCTTCAGGTGGAAAAGGCAGCCCTCATGGACTTGGAAAATCACCTCCTCCCTCCTGAAGTCACAAGTCACATCTTCCTTACCATAGGGGCAGGAAGTGTACACCAGGAAGTTCCCCCCATGCCGGGTAAAAATCCTGTCTGGTGTTGTATTGTCATCACTGTCACTGTCAAAACAGTCCTTGGGGATTGGTCCTAACAGTTCATTTACTAAGTCGATGGAAAAATGTCGGTCATCAACCGCCATTCCAATAATGGTGCCTGCGGCTAGAGTAATACTCTTTAAGTCGCTGTTATCCACCTCTATTAGAATGGTGTCATGTTCTATGTTGACTAATGGAGTTGGGTTTACCCCTAACCCTTGCAGTTGGAGAGAAGCATTTAGATGTATGTAAGCATCAGGGTTTTGCAAATATTGTCCTCTTTTAACTTTCACTTCCAGGGAGAATTGTCGGGTCCTTTCTGGGATGGTGACTTCCTCTTTGATCTGAATTTCAACTGCATAAGGTAGCAATTGAGCTGACCTAAATGCTTTTTCTGGATCATCAAAGCCCATGGGATTATCCGCTACTCGGGACCAAGCTTTGAAGTTTATTAGGTCCAAACTAATGGCAAAGCGATTGAGAATGTCACTGCCTAAGTAAAAGGCGGCAGGGACGTCTCGCACGACCCAACAATTGTGGACTATGCTCTTGTTGCCAATGGAGATTTTGAGCATACACCTGCTTGGCAGGAGATGTTTGGAATTAGGTGCTTCCAGGTCCATTTCCCATTTGTCTATCAGTTTGAAGGGGGGAATGGCTGGATCTTTTGGGAGTTGGCGAAACATGGCTTCGCTGATGAAGCTCTTACCGTTGTTCACACACACTCGAGCGAGAACAGAGTCCTTCCCATCATTTAACTGAACAGGGATGAACAACTGCTCTCCAATTTGCTGAATATCAGCCAGGCTCTGAGCTGATTTCACATCTTTCTGGACTATAGGAGTGGGAGTTTCAGATTGTGGATTGGTATAGAATTTCAGAGTGTTTCCTTCCAGCGTGGAGTACCACTTTAGACTGGAAGGAAGGTTGATTTTCAGAAATAGAGAGGACCCCCCATCACTAGTCTGTTGTCCTACTGCTATTACTGTCACGTCTGGAATCTGGTTGTTCTGGAAGTGAAATTCTACTTGGTCAGATTTTTGTTCAACCATGTGGCATGTGCCGTTTAAACTAACATGGTTGACACTCTGTTTTAATTTTATTGGTCGGCTAGTCTGGGTCCAGAGGACCTTGTTTACACAATCTATTAGGGGTGACAACCTTCTCAGGAGGTCATTCCCTAGTAAACAAGGGGTGCCCTCCGGGGTCACAACTATGACCGGGTGTTTCAGCTTGTGTCGCCCAATTTTAATGTCCAAGTCTGCAGTCCCCTCAACGGGAATTTCCTTCCCGTCAAAGTTCTGTAGTTGTCCTGGGAGAGAGGTGAGAGGAATTTGGTAATTCTCTCCCCTTCCTGCATTCAGTTCGTCAAAAGCCCTTCTGGACAGAAGGGTAGCTTGAGATCCAGTGTCCACGAGTGCCGAGATTGTACCCTGCCCCTGTACTTGTACCGGGGCATAATATCTTCCCTCCTTCTCCTCAAGGGGGCACAGGTAATGTACATTTTTGGACAACTGGTGGGCTAACTTTCTGGTTTTGGACATTGCTAGCGAAGAGATTTGGGCAGAATTATGTGGAGAGTCCTGGGAATCTGAAAGAAAAATTTGGCAACTGGAGATCAGAGCCATTGTGGGTTCCCCTGGTTCCAGTTCTGGGCCGCCCCCCCCTTTTTGGAGGCAGTCCCCAGTATGGGTTTGAACCCGGGGATTTTCTTGCTGTTGGTTCTGGGATGAGATGGTGGGCGGCGGTAGCTCAGTCTCCACATCTCCCCAGTCTGGATTTGCATTCCTAGGGACCCATTTTTCTTTGGGAGGAGTTCCCCCCTCTCTGAAGGAGAAGATCCTTTTCTCAGGATCCTCTGAGGATCCCTCTCCCTCAAATTGGAAGATCTGTACCTCCTCCTCAAACTGAGTCTGTTTGGGTCTTTTGTTTCTCCTACCCCCCCTCTGCTCCTTAGGAGGCAGACTTTCAGGGGCAAGAGATTTTGTTTCCGGTTCCTGGGTTTCCAGGGGCTGTTTACAAGTGAGGAAGGAAGCTTCCTCCAAGGCTTTACACCCCCCTTCCCTTTGTGCCTCCTCCCTGGGAACCGGTGAGTTATCGGGGTGCTGCCCCCGTCATTGTTCTGGAGCACCAGGTCCAGAGTTGGGTGCGTTCTGCGCCGGCACGCCCATCTGAGGGTTCTGCTGAGCCCTCAGTATGTGACCCAGATCCCGCGCCATGTTTTGAACCTGGCGCTCTAACTGGGAAACCCGCTCAGGCTGATACGGGGCCCTGTTTTCTCCCCTGGGCTGATCCCGGGAAGGGTAGCTGTCCCTCCTCTGGTAGTACCCCGGGTTGGGAAGATTTGGGTACCCCTCCACCCTTGGCCTCCCCTCTCCCGGATTCAGTGGTCTGGGCTCAGGGAATTGGGGAAAGAAGGATGGATGGTTTTGGGGCTGAAAGTCGGGTGGATATCTGGGGAAAAAGTTCTGCCCAGGGTTTGGTAAATTTCTGCCCTCCGGTGGGAAGTTAGGAGGGAAGTTCCCTGGGTTAGGTGCTTGGCTGGATCCCCCCCCTTGGGCTGGAGGAGTCCACACATAACCCAGGATGGGTCTGTTTCCCTTGTAACGGGGACTTACATAATCAGGAGAGCGAGGGACCCCATTTGTGGGGCTGCCTCCTTGGCTCCCTGCCTGTGACTGACCCGAGGACCTCCTGGGCCTAGCATTATTAGGTGCAGGTAGGTTTTTAGGCCCCCCATCTCCAAATCCAAAACGGGGGTGGCCTTTACCTCTGCCACCTTTGCAGCAGCAGGGGTGCTGTTGGCTTTGGGGTTTTTCTGGGCATTACTTTTGCTATCTACCGGTTTCTGCACCTCATAGATCCGGGTAGCCTGTTCAATGACCCAGTCTAAAGATCTTTTCTCGTGAAAATCCCTCACGAGCTGGGTCATGATATATTTGGGCAAGGCATGGAAAAACGTATTTATAAATTCTCTGCTATCCGTGCGTACCCTTCTGGTGGTTTGCGCAAAAGCACGCTTTAACTCCTGCACAAATTCTTGTGGGGCCTGATCCTCCCCACATTGCAAATTGTAGGCCGCCTTGCGAGCCTCTTGAGGATTTCTGTGAACAGAAAAATGTTTCAAGATGGCCGCCTTATAGGTGGACCATCTTAAATGATTTTGGTCCTCCAGCCCCGCAAAGAAACTGGAGTATTCCGGGGAGAAGGTCCACTTTACATATTGAATACAGCTTTGGCTGTCCTTCAAATGGAAAGTCTCCATCATTTGTTCAAACAACTCTAAGTGCTCCCAAACAGAATACTTAGCGTTCTTATGGTAAGGCGTGATGACGCTCCTGATCGCCTTAATCTGCTTTAAGGGGTCCTTAAGCAAGGCCCTTTTTGCCTTATTGGCCTTTTTGGTTCGGGTAACCCTTGTCCATTCGTCCTCGGACTCAGAGGCACTGCTCCCGGAGGTTCCCGTCTGTTCTTCCAGGTTTTCCCGGATTCTGCGAGCCTGGGAATGGCTGGCAGACTGTGGGGACCTGGTCTCCTGTGTCCTGCGCAGTTCAGAGGAGTCTTCAGATTCCTCCTTGCTGCCAGGATTTGATGGGTACCCCCTCCACTGACCTAACTGGGCAGAGGTTTTCAGGATCCCCTTAATGGGCCTACTCTCCTGGGGTTCCCCATTGAACTGTACTGTACTTGGGTGCCCATACCCGGATGCCCACCCCTCCATTCCTGAGTGGTACTGGCCTATGAGCCCCATACTCTTAGCTGGATAGTAATCTGCCATCCCTGTGGCCCTGTGCTCATGTGCGCCAGGGGACATGGGGGTGGTAGAGTCCAGGGACTGGGGGAGATGAAGGCCCCTGGTGTTAGGGCTCCTGCGGTTATGGTCAGGAATCTCTCTTTCCCAGCGGACCTCATCCCTATCCGCCCCTGCTCCCTGTTGCAATGCAAGAGCCTGCATTTGTGCTTTCAGTTCCTCTGTTAAGGCCTTACTCGACTCTATCAGTTTCTCCTGCATCGCTACCTGTTGCTGGAGCCTATCATTGTGTTGACAGAGGGCCTCATTTTCCCTCTGTGCTTCCTGGTTGGTTCTGGAGAACTGGGCCAGTCTTTGCTGCAGGAGGTTTACCTCCTGAGTCCCATCCCTACTGGCCTGCTCCTTTCTTGCCAGAGCCTCTTCCACCCTCCTGGTGTGCTCTAACAAGTTCTGGTTTTCTTTTTGGAGGTCACCCAGCCCCTGGAGGGCCAGGTGATTTTCTTCCATTTTCCTTTTTAAATGGCAGACTTCCTGGCCTATGGCGTCTCTTTCCTGACTAAGAGCCTGCATTTGTGCCGCCAGGTCGTCCCTCTGCCTTTGGAAGGCACCAGCTTTCTGGCGCTCCTGGTCAAACTCTGCCTGGGTATCCAGGTCTTTCAAAATCAGTTTATTGCTCTCTGCCTTCTCTCTATCTAGGTGGCTTTGCAGGGTGACTACCTGCTCAGCACATGCCCTATTGAAGTCTAGCTGTTGCTCCAGCTTTTTCTGGCTTTGCAGTAGGGAGTCCAAACCTTCTTGGAGTTCCTTCTGCAAGGCCAGAAATCTGGTATCCTGTTCTGACTTTTCCTTTTGCAGCACATCCATATCCTCCTTCATTTTAGTGATGTACAGTCTGCTGTCATTTTCTGACTCCTGGCTCCTCTGCAGCCTCTGCTCAGAAGAGACCAGGTCAGATTGGACCTTCTCTAACACCATATGTTGCCTATTTGCCAGATTTTGGCTTTCAGCACATCTATCCTGCATGTCTCCCATATATAGGTACAGGTATGCTGCTATCCTGGCAATCTTATTGTGTTCCTCTTTGGCTTTAGGAGCCATATATAGTTCACTCAGGGCCACATGTAATGGACCCTGATCTCTCCATAGGTCTGACCCTGTTTCAGTGACCTGTCGCGTGATGGCCTGCAACCAGGCATCCTGGCCCTGCTCAACCCATTCACCTCTCACAAATAGTTTATGTAAGAAGTGCTCTCTGGCTATTTTCATATCTACCAAGGTTGTCATTCTAGAGATTGGTCTCTGTCCTGACTTACAGAAGTTAGTATTTTATTTTTGCAGAACAGAACTTTTCTTGGAGTGTCCCTTTTGAGGAATGCTTCACAGCGTAATGCAGCGTGGTGATCCGACCGGATGTATGGATCCCGTCAGTTAGCACACTGTATTAAGCTGCACAAGTGGTAAATCTAACCCAACGTCTCGGCTCGAGCCCCCAATTTGTATGAGGATTCAATTCAACACTACAGCTAAGTCAACGCCTAGTCTATAATACTGAATGAAAACCCTTATTGATATATCTTTATGTCCAGTTCATGCGTTCTGGATGACTACCCCTATATAACACCCCTCTGTTGGAATCCCCCTGACCCCACTGAGCCAAGAAGTAGTTCTGTTTTGCAAGTTAAAAGGTTTATTTGATAATTTAAACAATATATATTATATCACGCTTTATAATAAATTAATAATTGAATAGCACACTTAATCTGATATGATAAAGATTAACAACGGAGAATCTGGCACTAACACGCTTCTCTATAATCAATAAGGAGTTGACATGAAATGGATAAGGTAGCACACAGGTGAATAGGAACAAAAGAAGAAGGTGGTACAAAATGCTTTATAGAGTTCAAATGGATGCAAGGTTGAATGAATGAAATGCAGTATAGAAATACTCAATATGATTTCAACAAAACAATGTAATCACTTTTCTCTGGCAATCCCCTCCCCCCCTTGATGCAAGGCAAGGAAATGGAAGGAAAACACACAGTTCTCAGAAATGCAATCAAATGTGATTCAGTTCACCCCAGCAAGCTTAGACTACAGAAGTTTGAAAACACAGGCCCAAATGCTTTTATATGTGCTAGCAATGGATGAGAAATATGCTGGAAATGCTATTAATTCCCTTTCAGAGGTTCAGGGTGAGTGATAGCTACTCTCTATGAATTCAGGATCACCTTAACAATGCTTTAGTAGTAACTAGCAGGTAAACGAAGTTTTTGGCAAGGAAAAGCAAAACTGCTGTCTTTTTACACGTGGAGAAATTTGCAAATCGCGGCAAAATTCGCGCGTGCGTTTTCCGCGATTGCGGTAAAACTATAAGAGGTAGGAATGTGGTTCTTGGTGCTAAGATTCTAAGCTTTCAAATGAAAGTTACTGCAAGTCTCTAGCACAAACGGTCGCGGAGATATGAGCGATTAAATAAAGGTCGTTTTTCAGATTTGAAATTTTAAAGTTCAAAAAGACAAGTGCAGCTTGCAACGAGAAAATGACAAGTGACAGCTTTACAAATGACAGGTGACAGTTAGGAGACAGTTCTACTTAGATTAAAATAGGATTGAATTATATTATTTTAACTAGGAGATTGGTTCTGCACAGTTTTCTAGGTACTCACACTATATTCTTGAGTGAAATGGGCCTCGCCATGGATCTGGTCAGGTTTTAAACTCGCCTCTGGTCTCTGCACTTCACAGTGATCTGGGTCAGCTCTCTCTGGTTCTCTGGTCTGGGTCTCTAGTTCTGGATAGATTGAAGTCTCTAGTTTGGCTCTCTGGAGGTTTGATGGAGGTAAAGTATGGATTTTTCCGGCAGAGCTTCCAGCGGCAGATGGATTTGAAAGATCCCTATCTGTCCTGTCTGTCTGCTTTTATGTGTTTAGAATGTGGGTGTGTTCTAGCATCACTGACCCTACCTCTCTCTCAGCTTCTAATTGGTCAAACTTCCATTTCTCATTTGATTGGGGAAGGAAGTGTGTGTCATTTTATGGCTTGCAGATAGGACACTCCCCTGTCAGATTGCACATATTCTATATTTGATAACAAAAGACATATTTCACAGTTACACAGTTGCTTGAAATTACATATACATGGTGTGGCTGAATTTAGCCATGTCTCTGTCCAAATCTGCTGTTTCTAAGAGCTTGCATTCAGAAATGGCACATAATTGACTTTTTAACTGATTTTTCAATTTCTGACATTGACCCAACTTTACATACATGTGCGCAGGGAGTATGGACATTAACTGATGAAGTTTCAGATTTTTAACATGCATACATTTAGAGTAATATCCACTTTTCCGCTAACACCCCCCTGAACATACCACCGGTTCTAAAAACCTCTTAAACTGTGGGCAGAAAAATCACAAGAATTATGGTATCAATTATAAAATTTTCACATGTCCGCTCTATGAATGATCCATCTTTTTAAAGTTATGTTCTGGCTCCAAAGGGGTGTGGTTTCCTCTCAGCACAAGGTAGAAATACTGGTTTATCCAGTTCTGCCAAGCCAGCTTCTCTCACAGGCAGTGCCCCTCCCAGCTTCTGCCAAGAGGAAGCTACATTTTACGACCGCTGTAATAAAACCTTTGCATGAGTCAAGACAGGCTTTGTTCAGAGCTCCTGTAGAGCACAGGTAATTCAATTATCAGATAGATGGCATATCCTTAGTGTGAGCAGCAAAAGGGCAGCTAGGCCTGGGAACACAGCTGTGACTCAAGTTTCACTCCTGATGGGGGTAGTTGTCAAGCAAAATCAAGTTCCTTAAGCCAGACTTTCAGCTAACTGTCATGTTTTTTGTTGCTTTTTAAATTAACTTGCAATTTTACACATGCAGCTAGAATGCTGATTCTAAGTGCAAAACTATGACATTTCAACAGTTACAAAGGCATGTGACACCAAACATAGGTCACTCATTTAATCTAAACATTTCGATTTTAGTGTCTTTAATCCAGTGCAACTTAAACTGCTGACTCCATAGCTCAGCCAGTTTTGTTATAAGCATTGTTCTGGGCTCTTCATTTCCCAGATTTTGTAGGCACACAAAACTCCATTCTGCCAAATGTCTGCTGGTGTCCAGTAGTAGTAGTAGTAGTTTATTATTTATAGGGCGCGCCATACCCTGGGGCATCAGGGCGCACAGGACAAGAAAATGCTCGGCTTAGTTACAAGTACATAGTAAGTGGTAACAGTACAAGGTATCATACAATAGTACAGGGTATCATACAATATACAGTATATAGTAGGCATATATATACGCGGCCGGAGCTAGGTCCAGAGTCAGCGCAGTTTTACAGGTGTGGGTACACTATCAGGAGTATACAATAATATCTACAGTAGTAATATACATACAATATATAGTGTACAATAATATATACAGTAGTAATATACAGGTATCAGGAACATTCTAGTGCAAAAGGGAGTTGATTTAGATAGTCTGGTATAGGGGTGCCAGTGGAGCTTCAGTTAGTATATCAATGGAAACAGTCAGGACAGGGAGGTTAGTTAGTCGTCATTTACTCTCAGCCAATTGATCAAGTTCTACCTGAATTTCGCAAAGGGCTGGGGTTCTCTGATGCCAAGGGGAAGTGAGTTCCACAGCTGCGCTGCCTTGACTGGGAAGCTCTGTCCTCCTATAGTCGCAAGTTTAAAACGCGGGACTTGTAGGCAGTTAGCATTTGCTGTTCTTGTGGGTCTGGTCGAGGTTCTAGGGTGTAGCCTATCCTTGAGATATGGTGGTGCTTTGTTATTGAGGCACTTGTGGGTGAGGGAGGCAATTTTAAGTTGAATTTTGTCCTGTGTGGATAGCCATTTATGTTCTCTTCTTACCGAAGATATGTGCTCCTTTCTACTAATGTTGAGAGCTGCTCTCAGGGCATTGTTCTGGAGGACCTGGATTTTATGAATAATCTGTTTATTAGCCCCAATGTATAGTCCATTACAATAATCCAATTTGGAGAGTATGAGGGCTCTGGCAAGCGTGATGCAGCTGTCTGTAGAAAGGAATTGTTTGCTCGCTCTGATTAGTTTGCATGTGTATGCGGTAGCTGAGGCTAGGGAGTTAACTTGTTTAGCAAAGTTCAGGGTGACATCTAGGTAGAAGCCTAGGGTCTTCACTTCCTTCGCTACTTTTATGTTGTTCCCATCGATGATGAAATTGGCATAATCCGGGCTGAGTTTGGTTATGTATGTTTGGGTGCCTAGGATAATGAGTTCAGTTTTGTCATCGTTCAGGCATAAGCCGTGTGTGGCCATCCATGCCTGAACGATGCTGTAGATTTTATTCACTAAAGCCAGATCCCTGACGTAGTCACCTGAAAGCGGGAGGAGGATCTGGGTATCGTCTGCGTAATTGGTGTAGGCAATACCCAGATGATCCATTTCGTCAAAAAGTGGCTTTGTGAATACATTATAGAGGGTGGGAGACACACAGGATCCCTGAGGTACCCCACATGTTATGGGGATCGGGTCTGCTGAGGCTGAGGGAGAGAAGACTCTCATAGTTCTGTTACTCAAGAAAGACTTGATCCATATTATGGCCTCTTTGGAGAAGTGTGCTGCAGAATCTAGGTGACTGCATAATACTGTGTGGTCGACTAAATCAAAGGCCGCTGAGAGGTCTAGCAATAGGAGAAGGGCTGCTTGGCCATTGTCTCTACATTGATCTATTTGGGCCTTGAGATCGATTAGGGCTGTCTCAGTCCCATGCTGTGGGCGGAATCCGGATTGTCGTGTTCCAAGTAAAAGGTTGGATTCAAGGAAGTTTTGTATTTGCATGTAGGCCACTTTGTCTAAGATTTTTAGAAGAAAGGGCACGGTCGTGATAGGCCTAAAGTTAGTAGGGATGGCCGGGTCAAGGGTTTGCTTCTTTAGGAGTGGCAGTACCCAGGACTCTTTTAGGTTATTCGGTACAGTGCCTGTGGTAAAGGATGAGTTGATGAGTTTGGTTATGAATGGCGATAATTCTCTCGCAGCATCCTTGATTAATTGGGCAGGGCATTGATCACCTTTACAGTTGGATGGTTTTAGTCCCAAGATAACTTTTTCTACCTCAATGGTCGATACCTTAGCGAAGCAGAAACGTAGTTCTTGTTTAGGTTTTGGATGTGGAACTGTAGTCTGTGGGATGTGAGGTGTAAGAGAAGCTTTTTTGAGGGCAATTTTAGTTTGTAGATTGGCTACTTTGTTGGTGAGGGCCGACTGTATGCTGGAGCACCAATTTTTATCCTTGGTACAGTTTTCTTGGGGGGCAATAGGAGTTTCCAGTTCTTTAAGGATGTTGAACAGTTCTCTGACACTAGATTTGGATTGTGATATTCTGGTATTGTACGTTTCCTTTTTGGCTAGTAAGATGTCTTTCTTATATTGGGAGGATGCCTTGGCTAGGTTGAGTTTGTTTTCAGCTGAGGGAGAGAGTCTCCAGGTAGTTTCAAGGTTTCTTTTGATTAGTCTGAGCTTTTTTAGGTGAGGAGTGAACCATGAGTTGAGATGTTTCTTAGGTTTACTATTACGTAGCTTGAGCGGAGCTATGTGGTCGAGGGCTGTGTTGATAGTTTCATTAAATTGTTCAACTAACACATTTGGATCCGTATTCGCTGGGAGCGAGTTCAGACGTGGTAGAATGATGGGCAGCAATTTTTCCGCCGTCATAAGTTTTTTGTTCCTCGTGGGCATGGGAGGGGCAAGTGGCGACTGAGCCGTGGCCGCGTTCGTGGCTACTGTGAATAGTAATAGATGGTGGTCAGTCCAGATCTGGGGTATAGTTTCTGTGATGATTACTCCACAGTTATGTTCCGCTATCCAGTCTAGGATGCGGCCTTTGTCATGAGTAGGAAGGTTAACTTTCTGGGAGAAACCCAGTTCTTCAAGGACCAGAGCTGTGGCTGTGGATTGGATATCCTTAGCGTCATTATAGCCTAGGTTGAAGTCCCCTAGCACTATTGTTTGGGAGGTACTTTTTAGATTATTGGATATGGTTGTAGATAGGTCCTCAGCGAAGGTTCCAGTAGGACCTGGAGGTCTATAGATAAGGATGAGGTTCAGTGTTTGGGAGTTAGCGGTGGCAATTTTGACCGCAAGGCATTCGCAAGATTTCGAAATGGGGGTTGTGTTAATTCTCATGTCAAGACTAAGCTTGGCTATGATAGCTAGGCCCCCACCTCGAGAGGTGTGTCGGTCTGCTCGTAAGATGGTATAATTGTCTGGAACTGCTAATGATAGGGCAGGTCCTGCTGCATCATGAAGCCAAGATTCTGAGATAGCCAGGAAGTCGAGGTTGTCTGCAAGAATGATGTCTGAAATCTCTGTTGCATGTGCTACTAGCGACCTAGCGTTAATGAGCGCACCTTTGAGATGATGTTTGTGACTTTCAGGTTTGGGGTTCGTGGTACTGAGACTAGCAGTGGAGATGAATTTGGAGCAGTTTTGTGAGGGTTTTTTGGGAATGCTATCTTTCCTGGTATAATCTATAATTGGTTTTGAGAGTAGGTGTTTTTTTTTTTGGAGATTGAGTTGTTCAATTTTCTTAGCTGGTAGTTCGTGCAATTTAGGCAGGCGTGCGCGAAGTTTAAGGTTTCTGTCTGTGGTACTACAAGGCCTTTGTAAGATAGTAACTTCCTGATATTGGTTCACTATAGGTTCTATGATTAGTTGTGATATCGGCATGGTGTGGTATGGGTGGTGGGAATGGAGTGGCCTGGTGCTGTGGGACAGCATGCTAACTTTAGTAACTAGGCTAAGTGATAATGCTGCTAATATAATGGCGGAGGTGATGAGGCGAGGTAACTTAGCTATCCTAAGGTTGGCAGCAATAGTTTGTTTCACTGGATTTAGGGAGTACATGCTAACTGGTTGAAGGCGAGCAGCCTGGATGCGACAGACAAGCCAGGTGCGGTTTGGAATTCAGGTGCACGTAAGAATTCTTGGTGCCGTCAAGCTAGGAGCGTCTGACTAGCTAGGTACAAAATTGAGGTATTTCAATGTATTTTAAGAAGGTTAGGTATAGGCAGGCTCACTGAGGCTAACAGTGAGTTTTTAGATGTGTTGCAATGTTTAAAATAGACAGTTTGAGCCTGCCTTCAGAGAAACACAGGGTGAGTTTTTAGATGTGTTGCAAAGTTTAAAATAGACAGTTTGAGCCTGCCTTCAGAGAAACACAGGGTGGTTTTAAACTGCCGGCTTTTGGATAGTGGTGAGTACTGGTACTGCACCCATTTTTGGGATTTAAGAAAATGAATTCCCAACAATTCTAGGTTGCATTTGGCAATCAGCATTGCCATTCCCAATGGTTTCAGACTACTGTGCGGGTAGTCCAATGGTGATTTTAAAGCGCTTTGAAGCTAACCGGCGCTACTGTTTTTCCTTTGGCAACCCATTTCCCTCATGGCAACCCGGCCTTTCATTCTCGCACTGGTGGGTGACAAGTGAGGCAACCATTTTGGTGTGCGCACAAACTGCGCAGCTTTCCTGGATTTCGGCGCACATGTGGGTTTTCTGCCATCTTGAATTTTCTAAGCCCACAGCACCAAATGTTGTGGCATGATAGCTTAAACGTGGGTCAGGACACCCAACAGGTTGGACCATTCGTATGAATGGAGAGGTTGAGCGCCTCAAGGTTATAAACCAGTGAGTGGGTCATGGGGTTGGTGGGAATGTCCAACCAGATATTGAAGTCTCCTAGGAGAGTTAGGGAGGGGTGATTTACTTGAATGGTGGCTACAGAGTCACAGAGGTTGGTTATGAAATGTCTCTCATAACCAGGAGGTCTGTAAATGTTTATGAAACTGTGGGAGAAGGTTAGAGGTAGTGAGAGTTTAACAAGAAGGGATTCGCATAAAGGAATGCATGTCTGAGAATCGATGAGTGAGATTTGAAGAGGACTGCCACGCCACCTCCTCTTCAGGGTCTGTTGAGTGGCATAAGGGAGTAGCCGGGGGGGAATGCTTCATGAGCAACAGGAGCAAAGTCCTCAGAGAGCCAGGTTTCAGTGATAAAGACAAGGTCAGGCTTGTTAGAGGAGAGGAGGTCAAATATGTTGTATCTGTTTTTCGCTACGAAGCGGGCATTAAAAAGGATGCACTTGAGGATAGGCCACGAGGGGGTGCATGGATGGGAATACTTTCCGTGTAGGCTCCGCGCAAGGGTCCCGAAAAGTGGATTGAGCCCCCACCGTGAGACCCCCCCCCCGGCCACAACTTCGATGGAAATAAGCGTTGGAAGTGTTCAGGACATACTGGGAAAAAACCCGGACTGAAACAGAGTTTTTTTTGTGGAGAAACCCCCTTTGCAAGATTGGGCGTGCAAAGGAAGGGCAGGCCTGCGAGATCCCACCGCGCCCTCCAGCATCCGCAGAGCCGTGATACGCGCGGAACCAATGAGAATTCAGCGACTCACAGCGCTTCCTGAGCCCATCGACAAGTACAGGCGCACGGGTAAGCACCCCCTCACCCCTGTGTGCCGGGGACCCGGAGGGAGCCCGACTGGGCACCGGGTGCGCCCGTGGGATGACTGCTGAGGAGCGGGCCCAGTTTACGCAGTCACCGCTGTCGCTTCATCCACGAGCGTGCGCTCAGGTCATACTAGAAGGAGACGACCGGCTCCACCCGCTCAAAGCTGTCCCGGCCCTTCACGAGTGGACTCTCCTCCTATGAGCAGGGACGGTGGCGGGCCCTCTCCCGAGTCGCAACTTGGCTGGGGGGGCTGCGCATGGCACCTGGACCCCGGAGAGAATAAGCAAGCCAATGCGCCTCGGGTCCTGTCAAGGGCGCTAGAAGATTTTGAACAGGTCACGAGAGAGGGTTGGGCCCCTGACAGTCAGGGCGTGTGCCCTCCTTGGAACCCACGCATACTCCTGAACCTGCAAGATCCGGGGACGGTAGCCGGCACCCCGACGGGGGCACGCTGCGCAGGCCTCAAACTGAAAACTCTCTTTCTTGGGTTCTGCCCCAGAGCCTCGTGCCGTCCTACACCGCGGAGAGCTCCCCAGTTGGATAAAGCAAGAAGATCTGAAGGGAAATTAGTTACATAAGAGGGGCTAGCTGTTTTCGGAGGTTTTAATACCATCCCCCAACACGCTTAGCCACTGGAGGACGAAGCCCTCAAACACAAGCTTATACCTCTCAATAGACCATTCCGGAGGGGCTCTCAGTGTATGGCTGTGACCCACGCACCTCGCCATTGGGGTCCCGCCACCCATGGACCATAAGGGCAAATTGGCGAAATATACCATTACACCAACCCACGACTCCCTGAAGCCACCCGCCGAGTCCAAGACGTCGACTGTAGGATCTGACGCCGCTGCCACTAATGCAGATGTTGCTGACCTGCTTTCGGAGATGAGAAGCATGACAGCAGATATAGGCAGCAAAATCAATAAAATCACACAAAGAATGGACAAAATGGACGACAGGCTGGAACAGGTCGAGCACAACCAAACCTCTCTGAACATGTTGGAGGCTCAAATGGATCACCACATCGCAGAAATAGAACACAGAGAAGAACAAATATGCCTAAAGATTGATGATCTCAAAAATAGATAGCGTTGTTGTAACGACATTCGTGTGTTCGGCGTGCCCGAAAAGGAAGGCGAAACCGATCTTGACCTAAAACAAACCCTACACAACATTCTTAAGCTCTTATTTAGGGATGAATTAGTGGATGAACTGAAAATTGAACGCATCCATAGGGCTGGAGGCAGGCCAGGAGGTCCGAGATCAATACTGGCTCGTTTTCACAATTACACAGGCAGAGCTAGGATCCTAGAAAAGGCCAGACACGCACCACATCTTTCACTGGGCGAAGCGAACATCTCAATCTACCAAGATCTATCATCGCTCACGTTGGCAATGAGGAAGAAATGCTCCCCAATTACACGGATGCTGAAGGACAAAGGTATCAGGTACCGATGGAGTTACCCGTTCTCACTCACCTTTGATTGGGAGGCCTCGACAACGAAACTAGTTTTGGAAAAGGACATTGCGGACTGTATAGCGGACCTGTTGGATCCCCAGGGAGAAGGGCCCTCCCTTGCTGAATCGAAAGGAGGTGAGGGTGAGTGGCGTGTGAAGGGCCCGAGGCACAAGAGGATTCAGGGATCCAGAAAATTCCGGAGAATGAACAATTCACAAGACATGGAACACTGACCCAAATTCCAGGCTGTCACGTTAAGCAGCACGTGGCAAAGGTACAATGGGGTGAATGGTATGGTTGAAGCTGAGCACTCGGGCGCTGCCCGCGAGAAAGTGGAGGGTTTTTGGTATGTTGGTGCGGGGAGCTCACGGGCAGCATGCACCAGCCGTGCACCCGACCTCGGGGTCAGACTTTAGATCTAACTGTTTGATTTCTGTTACGCGTTTGACAAACGGGGGCCTGCATGTTTAGGGTGCCTGGATGGAAATGTGAGGTAAAATGGACACTGGAACGATGCCTAAGAAGGGGGTCAGAATTGACACTTGTATGTTGCTTTTGCAGTGTATAGATTGCACGGTTGGGGGCTCATTGTTAAATATGTTTACGTTAGGATAGGACTGTTTGTTTTGCGGTTTCCATTGGTGGACATAGGCCAACCGGGTGATGTCAACCTGGACGGGTCGGACGCTGAATGTTGGGGGGGGGGGGAGGAAAGGGTGGGCTGGGAAGAAGACACACGATCCATGAGAAGACGGACCTGGGGGGCGGAAGTACACAAAGTGGGACCATGAGGGGTCAGGGCGCGAATTGGAAGGGCCTCTCCTTGGCCTCTTCAGGACTCTCGGAGACCAGACGCACGAGTAATGGGCCATGCAATGCATTACCGAGCACGACACGGACCATGATGCAGATGATATGGTCGCTTAAGCACTCACATGACGCTCAAGATGGCGCCTACACTCTTTAACGACACACTACGAATATGCAGACTTAATGTGACGGGATTAAATTCCCCCAATAAACGATCCATGGTGGCCAGAGAGTTCAGGAGGTCAAACGTAGATGTCCTTTTTCTCCAGGAGACACAATACCAAAGGGGGGACGAGAGGGTGATTCCATCGCATGAAGTGGGTCCTTCCTACTGGAGTTCTGGTATTTCAAAAAAAGCAGGAGTGGGGATTTTAATTCGCAGGGGCCTTAGGATGTAGACCCTTGAGACTTGGTCAGACAAGAAAGGAAGGGCGCTCGTGGTTGTGGGAAACATTCGAGGCACAATTGTCACCCTAGCCACGCTCTACGCACCTAACAAAGGGCAGAATAGGTTCCTCCACAAAATCACCAAAAAGGTTTTTAGCATGGCCAAGGGACACATAGTGCTAGGTGGAGACTTTAATACATGGATGGACAGCTCTGTGGATAGACAGACTAGGTCCGACGCACACAATCCACCCACCTCCCGAGATGAGGCTGAAATCAAACTGACCCTGGACCTATATGGCCTCACTGACAGCTGGCGCCATTTGCATCCAGTGGATAGGGGCTTCACCTTTCACTCCCTCCCTCATGACACACTCACACGCATTGATTATTTCTTCCTCTCCGCTGGCCTCCTGTGAATACTTCGCGCCACGAATATACACCCTACGGCATGGTTGGACAACAACATGGTTACGGTTGACGTATACTGGAACGATCTGGCCCCTCGGAATACTAAATGGAGATGTAATGACTCCTTATGGGCAGACTCAGTTTTCAAAGAAACTCTTGAAACTGAGATCGATCAATTCTTTGCCACAAATGACACGGGAGAGGTTGGGAAGACGTCCGTATGGGAAGCAGCCAAGGCCACTCATTAGGGAGGGGCCCGAAAAAAAAGAGAATGTGCACTGATAGAAAAGAATATTAGGGAGAAGCTCTCCACAGCCTAAAAGTTAGCACAGTCCTCCCCATGTGAGAGACCCAAGTATCTTGCCGAAGCTAAGAAGCTCAGGGAGGAGCTGAAAATACTTATCGTGGGCAAGACAGCTCAAACCCTACAATATCTCAAACAAAAATATTATGAAAAAGGCGAGAAGGCAGACGCCCTCCTGGCGGCTCGTCTCCATACACAGAAGGCAGAGAGGTGGGTCTATCTCATCGAGAGGACTGATGGCACCCTCACAGACACAACAGCAACATCCCCCGAAGGCATACAAGAAGCAATTGCCTTCTTTTATGAAGACCTATATACATGTGACCCTCCCCCTCCTCCCGAGAGTATCGACACATACCTCGAAGAAGTGCAGATCCCCACGCTCACATCCGTGGAGGCCGAATCCTTAGACACACCAGTCACAGAAGAGGAAGTCTCGGATGCCATAAAACGCCTGCACTCATTGCCCCCTTTCTTGCATCCTTGTTCAATCGCATCTTCGATACAGACCAATCCCCCCGTCCTTCTCTCAGGCCATGCTTGCTGTCATTCCAAAGGAGGGTAGGGACCCCAAATATTGTAGCTCCTATCGTCCCGTCTCTCTTCTCAATATTGATGCTAAGGTATATGCTAGAGTCATTGCGGCCTGGCTTGAATCACACTTACCTCGGCTAATACACTCAGATCAAGTTGGCTTCATTATTGGGAGACAGGGAGCGGATACCATGAGGAAAACACTTCACCTAATTCATGAAGCACAAGGAATGGGTGGGGATCCGTCTCTTCTATCACTGGACGCCGAGAAGGCCTTTGATAGGGTGTCATGGGACTTCTTAGAAAGGGTTTTGGTCTGGAACGGGCTTGGGCCCAAGCTTCGCCGCGCCATCAAAGCACCCTACACATCCCCCACAACGTCAGTAGTAGTGAACGGGGGCTATTCACGCTGGTTTCCCTTGGAAAGGGGAACAAGGCAAGGCTGCCCACTGTCGGCAATACTATTTTTATTGTCCCTTGAGCCGCTGGCGCAGAGGTCAAGGAACGCTGGTAAGGTTAAGGGAATCATAGTGGGTGATCACGAGTATAAACTGGGCCTCTACGCTGATGACATATTACTACACCTAACTGACCCCATGAATTCTGTCCCAGCTGCGATCGATATAATTGAGGAATATGGCGAACTGGCCGCCTGAAAATTAATACTGGAACGTCAATTCTCCTCCCAATTGATAAAAGTAGAGACTCTGAGTTGGAGCGCTTTGCCCCTCTGGGTGTAAAAGTCAGCTTCTCCACACTTCGATATCTAGGTATCAATGTTACACGCAACTTGGATTCCCTATATGAGGCTAACTTCCCCCCCTCTGTCATTTGACCTTCAAAACGACATTCAAAGGTGGTCCAGACTTACCATCTCCTGGCTGGGCCGTCTAAACGCAATTAAAATGGCGATTCTTCCCAAAATACTTTATCTGCTCCAAATGCTCCCCATCAAAATGCCCCGAGAATACTTTACGGATACTAGAAAGTCCCTCTTAACCTTTCTGTGGCAAAATCAAAAGCCAAGGGTCCCCAGATATTTGCTCCAGCTTTGAAAAGACAATGCAGGGGTGGGCCCCCCGACCAGCTTTGAAAAGACAATACAGGGGTGGGGGACAATGCAGGGGTGGGCCCCCCCGGGGTGGGCCCCCCCGACATAGAAATATATTATAGGGCAGCCCAACTGCGTGTGCTTGTCCCGCATGTCAGGCAGCAGTCAGAGCCGCAATGGATAGCCTTGGATAATTACCATCTCCGCCCTTTCATTCTGGGCGAATGGCTGTGGGTTCCGGGTTCCCAGCTACGCAATACGTCCAAAATCACCCCATTATTGGAACGATATGGGCAATATGGAAGCCAGGCAAGAAAATGGTGGGAGTTACAACATGGGCCTCTCCGTTGGGACACCTCTGGTCGCCAGGGATCCGGGATCCAATCCCAGACCCAGGGAGCTATGACACCTGGTATGACGCAGGACTGGAAAGGGCTGGTCAACTCTGGAGGAATGGCACCTTCATTACTATTCAGGAGCTTC
Source organism: Ambystoma mexicanum (assembly GCF_040938575.1). Lineage (NCBI taxonomy): Eukaryota > Metazoa > Chordata > Amphibia > Caudata > Ambystomatidae > Ambystoma > Ambystoma mexicanum. The sequence continues at coordinate 710,410,909 of NC_090933.1, forward strand.
AGGAGGCACTTGGCATAGGCTTGCTTTCAGTTTTCCTCTACCTTAGACTTAAGGGGGTGATGACAAGGGTGGTATGGAAAGATCAGCTACAAAGGGACCTCCCCCCGTTTGGGAGAATTCCGACACCTGTACGACCTCTAGAGGTTTAATTAGTGCAATGTACTCGGCGTTGATTGAGATCGATATTACACCATCCCTCACACTCAAGAACAGATGGGAATCAGATATGGGCAGGCAGATTTCACGAAACTTATGGTTACAAATTTGTAGAAGAATGGCAAAATCATCTATATCCTGCCAATACAAATTGCATGCCGTTAAGTTGATGTATAGATGGCAGTATGATCCGACACGGCTGGCCAAAATGTACCAAGGGGTGAGCCCACAATGCTGGAGGGGTTGTGGGAAGCGAGCAGACTATTGGCATATGTGGTGGGGATGTGAGGTGGTCCAAGCTTATTGGTCTGAAGTTCTCAGCTGGATCAAGGAATTGGATGAAGATGTATGGGAGAAACAACCACTCCTGATTCTGTTCGGCCTGAAACGGACGGCACAACCTTGAAAGCACCCAAAATGATACAAGGCCTTCTAATGGCCGCAAGAGCCTGTCTCACCATGGCTTGGAAGAGACCCAAGCTCCCTAGCAAAACAGAGTGGTTAGGGGTTGCATTGAACATATACAGAATGGACAATCTGACTGCGGCCCTGCAGGGGGATCGCACCACATTTGAAACTGCATGGTCCGAATTTCGTGCTAAGCATGTCACATAAAAAGAATGTGTGCAGAGCGTTACTATACCCAGAGATAATCTATGCGATGGTTCATGTTGTCTGCTATGTAGATTTCACAGGACATTTTGTGCTCATGTGTCCCATGTTGTGTATATGAAAACGGCTGTAATGTAACATCTAGCTCGTCAGTCGGCGACATGAGAATTGGGGGGAGGGGGCAGGGTGTAAGCAATTGGTTTCTATATTGGAAATGTATGTGTTCCGCAAAGACCTTATACGTTCTATACATGGTTGCTGTTTTTTGCAATAATCCTTCGCTGTCTTGTTGGTGGAAAGTGCATGTATGTGATTATCAAACTGCTATCTTTTGAAAACTAATAAAACTGTAATTTGAAAAAAAAAGGATGCACTTGACTTCAGAGTGGGGTGTGGTCATGGAGGTTGCTGGCATGTGAGTAGGAGGTGCGTGGGGGATAGTGGGTGGGACGGGAGGGGTGCTGTGCTCAAGGTCAATGAGGCAGGGAGAGGAGGGATAGTGGGGAGGTAGGGTGTCAGCGGGCTCAGGGTGACGAATGGTGGGGGTAGCTCGGTGGAGGCAGGAAAGAGTAGGCGTGCGGAGGAGGCTATATGAGGGGTGTGGGTAGAGTTGAGATGGGGCCGGCCGAGTGGACAGATGGTCAGTGGGCGAGGGAGGATTTTGGGGGGGGAGTCTCGATTGAGTCTCGAAGGATTGGGGGAGTGTGGGATGTGGGGAGAGAAGTCGAGAGAGAGGGGGAGGAAGCAGGGCGAGGGCAGGGGGAGTGTAATGGGGATGGGGAGGGAGAGATTGGGAGGCTGGGTAGAGGTAGAAGTGGTGAGCAGTAGACAGTCAGGGAGGGGGACCAGGCTGGTATTCTACTTTCAAAGGGTTTCAGTGCGGAAGGTGTGTGAGAGAGGGTGAGGGGATCGGAGGGTGATGGAGATGAAGCTACTGTTCTTGCAAGCACAAGACGTGTTGCTTTTAGGGAGGGGAGGGATATGTTGGGGGGTGTTGGCTGGTGTTGACGGGTGGATAAGGGAAGGCGTGGGGAACGTAAGGGGATTGTGGGAGGGAGGGTGGCCAGTTCTATGATGGGTTGGGGGATATGGACTCTGAGGTATGGGGGGGCGAAAGGAGGGAAGGGATGATCGCTGGAGTCTGGGAGGAAGGGGAGGAAGAAAGAGAGGGTTTGAATTGTTTGGAGCGCCAGCGGGCTCCTCTTGCTTGGGAGTTTGATAGGAGACGGGGTGTCATGGCGAGGAGTATTGGGGAGTTCTCAATGGCAGTTAGAGGGGTGGTGGGGCGCGATAAAGTAGACTCTACTGATGAAGTTGAGTCGCTAAAACGTCTTTATTTTAAATGTTAGTCTTTAGATGGACTCAGAAGTAGGATTCCGGGATCTTTTGTTCTATAGGAGGCAGAACTTACAAACAAACAACTCTGGTGTTGCCTATTGGAGGTTGTGTCGAATTCCATATTAGCATATAGAAATTGTTATTGACCTCCTCTCAGCTAATCAGAATGTTTAGAGTGCAGTCAATAACTATTGACTATTGACTGCATTCTGAACATACTGATTTCAGAATCATACAGGGATACAACAATGCAATTTCCAGATAACATTTTGGTTTAACAAGACCCTTCCCCTCTGAGAGGATCTGTTTTATGCTGCAACATGCTAATCAACACGCAAAAGAAAAACACTGGAAAATGATTTCACTTTCTTATAGAAAAACCATTTAATTTTACATGACACCTAGTGCTTGCTCATGCTAACCCTGTTTCTGTTCAAACAAGTTGCAAATAAAATGCTTAACTTGAAGACAACCATGATGTTTATTTATTTATGGGGTTTTTATAATGCACTTATACACAATATGTTTCAAGGCGCAACAAGACAAGGGTGGGGGAACAAGGATTACAATACAAAATAGTCCTATTAGGTCTTGTGACATTCAGATTGTGCAAGTGAAGTAAACAGAAGTGCAGTGGAGAGGGGACAGGGGAAGTGCCATTGAGGTTAAGGGAGTGCCAGGTGCGCCAGATGGGCAGAGCCCTGTGAGAAGAGAGTGCAAAGCAGAAGGTCCACATAGTAAGGGGCCAGAGAGGGGTGAAGGGGGGTCAGGCACAGCATGGCTAGTGCCAGGGGAGGGAGCCCAAGAGCAAATGCAGGAGGGGGACGGGGGTCAGAGGAGACCAAGTGCAGGGTAGACTGGTCGGGGAGGGCCAGGTACCCTGTAAGAATCTGAAGGAACCAGGCAACCAGTCAAGAGGCAGAGGGGGAGCATTAGCAGGGGAGAGGGAAGGAGGAAGAGAAAAGGAGGGTCTTGTAATGCCACTGTAAAAGCACACTGAAGTTTGCTCTGCCAAATAATGCCAGTACTGCAATTATAAGAACACATCTGCTTAGGCTTTATTTATTTATTTATTTATCAATGTATTTATTGGACAGTTGCAAGGCGCCTATACACAGGTGTTTCCAGGTGCCACAAGAAAAGATGGGGGAGAGCGGCATGGGAATCAAACAAGTAGAACAACAAGAAACGTTATATTGGCCTTGTGACAATCCTACCATGCAAGTGCATGACAAGGTGGTAAGTGCAGGGGGAGGGGGTGGAGGAAGAAGTGCAGGAGTGGGGGCACCCCCAAGGGTGGGGGCGGGAAGTGCTGGACGGACCAAGGTGGCAATTATTAGGTTAAGTGAGGGGTGAGTGCGGTTGACAGGGAGGACCAGTTGGGCTAGTCGGGGGAAGGGAGTCAGAGGGCAAGTGCTGGCAAAAGATGCTGGGGCGACTGGTAGGGGGTGATCTGGTCCCTGTATGACTCTGAAGTGAACCAGGCCCTAGTCACAGTGGCAGATGGAGAGTTAGCAAGGAGGGGGAGAGGGAAGGAGGAGGCAAAAAGGAAAGTCTTGAGATGTTTACTTACTTTACTTGGGAAATTAAGAGGATCTGGCTCAAGTTTGAGGGGGGGAATTCCAGAGGGAGAAGCCGGCCGAGGAAATGGATCAACCTCCTACTCTCTGCTTGGAGAGGCATTTGACCTGCAGAGAGTTGGAGCCATAAGACAGAAGGATTATGGCCGGGAGGTATTTAGGGAAGGAGAGCTGGATGTAAAGAGGTCCCAGGCCCCAGAAAGCCTTATCGATGATGCAATGGTTTTGAACTTGATTCTTGCAGCAACCAGGAGCCAGTGGAGAGATTTTAGGGGTGGAGAGATTCGGTCCCAGGGCTTGAGGCCAAGGATAAGTCTTGCAGTCCTATTCGGGATAAGTTGCAGGGGTCGAAGGCAGGAGTTAGGCAGGTTGATGAAGAGGCTATTGCATGAGTCCAGCCTGGAGAGGATCTGAGCTTTGGAGACATTGGGCCTCATTACGAGTCTGGAGGCAGCCATGGCTGCCTCCAAACTCGGGTCCGGGTCCCCCAAAAGGGGACTTACTGAGCCATTCCGACCTTGGAGGGCCCGGTAAATCCCTTTCGTGGGACCCGGATCCGGTACATCCCCATTCCCATTTGCACCCCCATAGGGCTCAATGGGAATGGGAAGGATGCTAACAATGGACCCGTTAATGACAGGCCCGTTGTTAGCATCCTGGAGTGCTAGCCGGGCCCGCTACGGACGCCTGTTCTGACCAGATGTCCTCAGCAGGAACCACTGCAGACCTCGTAAAAGGGCGGCCCGGAATGAATGGTGCTGGTCCCTTACCGGCACCATTAATTCCATGGCCACCTTCCTCGTAATGAGGCCCATTGAGTCTCTGGAAGAAGGTGAGGAAAGGGAGAATGCCTCTGAGGAGGTGCAGCTGAAAGCGGGCCTTCTTGGAAAGGTCCATGATGTTGTGGAGTAAAATATAGCCCCAAAACATAAGAAATAAAGAGGCCGTGCCAGGCCAGGATTTAGGTTGAAGCTGGCTGGTGCTATCCATTGGAAAATGCAGGCCAGTCCAAAACACTTCTTTTTCTGACTTAAGGCCAAGTGACATGGAAAGAAATGGGCATAGTTAACCTCTACTAAAATGGACAAGTGCGCAAGTGGAGAAAGACACTTTTCACAAATGAACTGACATTTTGTGAATGACTATTTGTAGTATTAAAGGGGACATTGGTTTCCCATGGTAAAAACTGGCCTATGCATGGACAATATCGAAGAGATACTCATGTCATTTCAACTGTTATATTAAAGAAAGACATTACACATGGACAGATTTGAAAACGGCAGCAATGCCTATGGGATGAAAAGAAATAGTTGTGCATTTGGAAGCTAAAAAGGAGGAATAATGCTTTTTCAATTTATAAATAAAGTGAAATGGCAGACTGCTTTTATCCAGTAATGAGAGACTTGATTTCAACCTATTAAAATGACATTTGTGAGAGAAAGGCCTATTTCGCTTTCATAAAGGAACGCTGATTCCCTGTGCTAACTATGGGCTATTTTGTATGCAGGAGATAGTTTCATTGACCTCTGTTCTAATATTGTCTAAAGAAAAGATTTTATATATGAACAACAGGCGCTGGTGCAGCATTGAAAGTTGCAGGTACACAGTGGTTAACAGTGATATGCTAGCCTTTCGGAATAATAAATTGCAACTTGTTGTTCTCTCTGAGCTGAAATCCCCCATTGAACTGTGAGCTGAATAGTGTATCTGGATCCTGACCTCACAACCCTTTGGTTTGATGAATACCAGGGATGCAGGACTGGTTTCAAGTAATTGCTTAAATGTTCAGAGAAAGGGATCACATTTGTGGGGAATTGCTGATAACATGACTAACAGAAGCAACCTCAAGGTTAAATATCCACATAAAAAGTGCATTAGCTCTGAACAAAGACCTTTTGAAAATCTGAACTCAAAACCCTTTGTTGGGCCCACCAAGGAAACACATCTGGCTGTCCAACTAAATGCTAAGATACAAAAAGAAGTAGATTGATAGTTATGGGAGTTGCTAATAACTTGTCCTGCAGAAGTGACCTTATGGTCAGGCCTCCCCATAAACAGAGCATTAAGCACCAAGCAAGGCTTTGAAGCCAAGGAGGCAAAAGATTAAGATAAACCACATCGCTGTTTACATGGCTTAAGAGGAATGGAAACTGGGGGCCATGTTATGCCCTGCCATTGATTAAACATTGAATACCGTTTTTCCTAAATAAAAGGAGCATTGTGTGTCCTATCAAGCCCACCCCCTGTTCAAATGAAAGGGGATGAAAAACCCATTGGTACCCTATAAAAATAGTGTATACAATTTGTGTGATGTATATAAACTTAGTTATGGGAACATTATAATTCTGCCATTTTCATACACCTGAGAAATGGGAAAGTTGGCAAAGGGATAGATCATGAAATTAAGGTTTAAATTGTAAATGGTCCAATTTTTAGCTATTTCGGTGCAGCAGCAAACCACGAAAAATGGTAGCTCCGCCCAGGAAGGGTGTGCCGAAATAAAATAAGTATTGTCTGACTCACTATAAAATATAAAATTCAAAAATACCTATATTCATGTGATTATCTGAAAGAACAAGGGAGTTGTAACATTATGAGGTTTTTCAGAACACAAAATGTGAAACTCACTGTCAGTTTGAAATGATGTATCTTTTCTCCTCCCTCAGCCTACAGCATACATTCCTCTCAATTCCTGGTCCTATCAGCAGACAAGGGGAAGGGGAAGGGAGCCAGCTAGACAATCCTGACCAAGGCAATTATGACAAGGTTGGAGTGTGTTCCGTGCTCTAAGAGGGTCTGTTTGCATCAGAACAGGGCTTTTTGATGTGATATGAGATGATGTGGCATTTATAATGCATCTACACACAAGTGTTTAAAGGTGGGAAACACTTTTTTGGGGAGCTTTTTGGCAGACTTTATTCCGGGAGATAGCCTGCTGCTTTACTCTTGCGAGGAACAACTAGCAGAGAGGCAAGGAGAGCTACCTAGGCCATCAGGGTAAATCTTGCCTGGAAACCAGGGAGCACTATCTGGGAGAGGCCTATCTTGAGGAACCTTGCTGTGGGAGAGGCCTGGTGTGAGCTGCCTACCAAAAGAGGATCCTAAAAATCTGTTTGGCTTCCTGAGAAAATAGCAGAGCTCCCATGTCAGTAGATATCCCAAAGCCATCAATTGCGTGGGGAGTCACCTGCCTCTATCCTTTTCCATTAGTGTGTAAAATGGGGGTGGGGGTGAAACTGGGTTGGCCCTTTGCACAAGGTATTAAATCTCATTCAAATGATTTCCCCATAGAAACCCACCATCTCTGTTGAAATTAAATTGTGGGAAGCAGGAGATACTGTGTAGATCCTTAGCACATTTTATTAAAGTAAATCAATTCATTCCCATATAGAAAATCACGAGATGAGTTTGTTAGAGTTTGAAACTAACAAAGTTCATGCCTACTGTGTTGGAGCCAGTATAGATCATAAAGACCCGGTTGACAGTTGTTTGAAACCTCTGAATCCTGTACAGAAGGGGGGTGTCCTGAATCCCAAAAGAAGTAATCCATAAAACACTACCTTTCAAGTCAGTGTGGAGGGTGCAAAACGAAATACCCCATTCATCCACATTCATGTTAAATCAGAATTACAAAACATTGCATCCCATCTGTATATGGGTTGCAAAACGAAATTTCCCCTTTTTTCTCATTTTCTCTGACCCGAATTGTCAAGCATTGCTTTTCATGTTCATGTGTGTTGAAAAACGATTTCCCTCCGAGTTCCTTTTCCCAACTGTGCCTTTCAAATGTAAGCTTAAGAACAAATTTTCCCATTGATGCCCTTGCCTCGCAAAACCAGAATCCCAAAGCACTGCCTGGCTTTTGAAAATGTGTTGCAAAGCTATTTTCCATTGTATTGTGAATGTTTTCTATTGGTTAAATTGTGACTGCATGTTTCAAAAGTGTACCTATGTTGTTTTAATAACCAAGTGATTGTTGTGATATTGGGTGTTACCACAGTATTGGTGGCTGATATTGACTGCTCACTTTCTTTGTCAAACCTTAAATAAATAAATAAATAAATATTCTTATTATATACTGGCCTGGTACCTAGTCCATTGGTGACACAGAATATTTGTTGTGGTTGGGTGCGAGACGGGTTGAAGTCCTCACCAAATGAATCTGAAAGAAATAGCGCTTTATTGTGCGCCACCTTGCTTGGGGGGGGTGAAGGAACTCCCTGAGATGAGTGTGACCGCATAATAAACTGTGACAATGTGAGGAGAGAAGGAGAGAGAGGAGTCGAAGATGACACCAAGGTTTTTTGCCTTACAGGAGGGGGAGGGGAGGGGACCATGGAGGGCGGCAAGAGCGTGGAGGGAAGGAAGGAGCTGGACTGCCGATGAGAAGCATCTCAGTCTTTCTGGCATTAAGGCAGAGATCGTTAGCAGCGCACTAAGCCTGAATAGCAGATGGACAGCCAGGAATGAGAGAGAAAGAGAAGGAGGCAGAGGAGGGAAGCTTAGGGGAGAATTGCGTGTCATCAGCATAACACTGGAAGTTAGTAGAGAAGGCAGAGATCAAATGGGCTAGGGGCACAAGGTAGATATTGAAAAGCCAAGGCGAGAGAATAAAGCCCTGAGGCACACCACAGGCAGAGAGTGAGATGGAGGAGTGAAAAGGGCCCAGTTGAACCTGGGAAGGTCATTTAGAGAGGAAGAAGGTCAACCAGTCCAGTGCCAGGTCGTGATGCTGAGGGTATCACAGAGCTGATTTATATGGCTGGTATGTTTGACCATATCAAACGCAGAGGAAAGGTCACTGAAATACTACAAAATAGACCCACAATTAATTTACTAACTCTGTCTATTTTCTTTACTCACTCTTACAGCACCATTGTTCACTTCATTATGAAATCTCCAAAACATGTATTGCTACTAGCACTATGTACTAATAGCCTTTTAGACCCCAGAAGGGTTCATGATTGCTTGGGATAATGACCCTTCCCCAACGTATGGCCCTTGGCTTCGCCTCAGACCATAACTTGATGGCAGGTCATTATCCTGTGATAACAACCCCTCCCTCAGTATGTAAGGCTATATTTGTTGCTCTAAGTTATCGGCACAAAAGTTATCTAAAATGTACAGACTGTTTTATGATATTCATTTTTATAGCATAACTGGATTGAATGTTTAACACAGACTGTTACAATAATAATAATAATAATAATAATAATAATAATAATAATAATAATAATAACAATAAAGGTTTTTGCCATTGTAAACCCATGAGCTATTATCATCAAAAGTACGGCTACTCACATCAATGGTAAGTATTATCCCCTGCTTACGCTCCAACATGTCAGCATGAGAAAAGTCTCTCTTAAAGTTTTGCACCTCTTATTCACTCATGAAGGGATTCTGGCAGAAATTGTTTCGAAAAGTTGTGCAACATATTGCATTTTTATACCATTTCAAATGATGACACCTATAGGTAAAACTGAGTATATCTCAAGTACAACACAGTATATATACACACTAATATGCCTGTCAACCTTTATTTTTATTTTTATTGTGCAAATGGTTTAAATAAACCTTACACAAATTCACCACTGTTACATCCTTATCACAGTCTACACATTTAGAAATGATATTTCAGAAAAGGATTCAATAAAAGGAACACCTACACATTTCGATACAAACTAAATCCTTTTTTAAAAAAAACACATTAGGGTGTAAATCAACTTTAATGAATCACCTAAAATGATTCTAGCCCACACATTTTCCCTAAAAACAAAAGAAGGATTGGATGGTACAGGACATATCATGACCACGTGTTTCAAGGTCTCAATGGCGTCCCCGCAAAATCTAAAGGAAAGGTCAACTCCCTCCCCCTAGGCATGAATGCTCAAAATTTCCCCAACCTTTATAAAAGTAAAATTAGGTTGATATTATCTTGTTTGAGTTTAAAAATAATTGTACATTTTAAAGCACATACGAAAAGTAACATTAGTCAGAAATGTTATGTTATGTTATTGTGCATTTGTAGAGCACCTTGTATACCATTGGTATGATCACAAAGCACTGTGGGTTGAACGCCCTCAGTGACTGTAGTCCAGGTCAGTGGAGAGAGTAGGATACTATACAGTGTTTGGAGGCACTCAGTGGGCCTCATTACAACCCTGGCGTTGGACCATGGTGCTATTAGCACCATGGTCCATGCCGGATTCCGCCATGGTGGATGGCGGATTTACGACCCCATTCCAAGGTTGGCAGGCGGTAAATCCGCATACACCATGGCCCCTTCCCCATTCCCATTTTTGGCCCATATGGCTCAATGGGAATGGGGAAGGCGCTAATTACGGCACCGTAAATTACGGTGCCGTAATTAGCACCAAGGTCCCTTAGCGGGTTGGACTTTAACGCCTGCAAAAAGCAGGCGTTAAAGTGTGAATCGGGTGTTAAAGGTTTAACGGCGCCGCAGCCTTTTACGGCGCCGTTAACCCCTTAACGCCAGGGTTGTAATGAGGCCCAGTATGTGTGCAGTCAGTGCAGTGTGTAGCTGCATTCTGATGGTAGGCGTGGTGGCGTGGCTGTGTGAGATCAGTAGAATGTGTGCAGGAAGGCAGTTGACCTTGCGTGTCTGCATTCTGGCAGTGGTGGCGCTTGTCTATGATATTGTGTGTGCAGCTTGGCTGATTTGTTTGTGGGGTATAGCTGCATTCTGTTGTGTTTGTGTAGAGGAGAGAGTGAGCATTTTGGTATATGTGATTGTCTGCATGGATTGTTTGGAGACTCCTGTTTCTGAATTCCTTCCAGTGTTCATTGAGCTATTCTAGACGAGCATGGGTTCTCCGAGAGAAATTCTCTTTCATATTCCTTGCTTGCTTCAGCTTGCCTTCCCATTAGGTGGTGTTCAAGAGGAGAGGAATTCACTGACGGGCCCATAGGTCAGCGCTCATCCTCTAGAACTTGTAAGACAAGATAGCTGCACCATGTGAGGACAGGGGGTGCAGGATTAATTTACTGCAACACGACTCAATAATGAGGACTCAGTAAATTGGCAAAGGGAAGTCATTTTAATGACAAGTACATCAAACAGAGAAACAAATGGAAATCAGCAGCATTGCGATCAACTGTCTCGCTCCGATTTCATCGAACTTCAGTTGAACAGCAATTCTAAAGCCAATATTCGTCCTCATTGACGTCTAACTCTACAAAAACTCGACATGCAATATAATTGGTTAGGAAAGGTAACTTAAGTATAGGTGCTATATCTGTATATGATAATTGGGCATGCAGATTGGATCACTTTTATCGGGTGGGCGTCTACGCCCATCCCATTACACAACACGTGATTGACATCACTACAAGTATGACGTCTTATTGGTTCTACTATCTATAGGACTCCAGATAACTTGGTCCATTGTGATTGGGCAGTTTACACCCCTAAGCATAAATCTCCACTTTAATTAGCAGCATGCAGAATGGACACCCAGGTGCCTAGTGCCCCAGGATTCACCCTGCCTCCTTTCCATCAATCAGTGTTTTAGGGTGATGTGTCAATTAGTTGGCTAAGGATGGCCTCGAAACTGTGGTCTCTTATCGGGAAAAGTTATGGCATCCTCGGGTTCTGGGTGACATCAGACGGTGGTACATCTTCGTGCCTGGCTGATCATGTGTTACTTCACCATGAATCTACTTCATTTTCCAGATTTACGTGTATTTAATTCTCCTTGTAGTCCCGCCACCTGCCCGGGCCTCCTTATCTTGACCTTCACGAGGCAAGCTGGTATGCTCTGAAGTTTGTGTCTTGTTAGCTGACGCTCTCCTCCCTTTGTCTGGTTGACCTCGATTTCCTAGGCATGAGCCGCTCTTTGTTGAGTTTCGATTCTGCTCTGTCCCCTGGCTTGGGCTTGGATATGAAACCCGACCAGTTAGGCCTTGGCCGCCTGGGCGTACTTCTGCTTTTACAAAATGGATTTGCACGTGTAGATTGTGCTTTATTGAGGTAGATATATAGTTGGCGCTTGCCGCTCTACTCTTCTACTAAGCATTGCAAGCAGTATCAATTTCTTTGCATCTTGCGTTTCAAGCCTTTTTACACACATTAGTCGGTTTGATTCTTCCATCTTGTCCCGTAGCAACGTTGCCTCACGTTTTAAGATCGCCTCTTCTCTGTGTCCATTACATTTATTTTCGTAGTTACTCGCACTGGTGTGCTATCTTCAATAGCTGCTTTTGTTCATTCACGAGTCTGTTCAGGCTCGTGAGTCATTTCCACTGGCCGTCCATTAGGGCTCTTTGGGTCTCTTCATGGACCATCTGTAGGTACTCTTCGTTTCTTAACAGTGGCTGGTACGGCTGTCTGATAGGGTAACGTGCTGCCCAGGGTTGTCTGGCTATGGGCGCTTCAACAGGTATGGATCTTCTGATGTATACTGGGCAGCGTCCCAGTGCAGCTCTTTGTTGGTTCATTTGCTCCTCATACATCACATACCTTGGCGAGAACGCTCCTGGTACCTCGAAATGAGGGGAAGGGTGCAGGCCATGTCTGGGACCTCCTCTACACTCCCCCCTCTGGTCGTTTCATCGACCACTTCTGCAACCTCTTTTGCATTTATTTCTTTTGATTCTTCAGTATCATGTTCATCGTCTTCAGGGTTTGTACATGATGGTGTGAATGTGTGAGCCATTGGAGTCCATATTTGTATCACTCATTTCAAACTCCCTGCTGTTTTCACATGTTCGTCTTTGTTCCATGTCATTAGCTGGCATTGTCCATTTGGGCTGCATTTGGGCTGCAGTAGATCCATTTTCCTTCATACCTTCTTTGTTTCATAGGGTATGTGAACCTTGTTCCTTCTGGCGCAAATTTGCTGGCCTTCACAAAGTCTCTTATTTCTTCATCAGTCAGGTCTCTGGGCTTCCACCCTGGCTCGACATCAACTATTATTTTCATCCCTATGGCTTTCTTCGCAGTTTTCTGGCACTGTGTAATGATTATCTTGATAACACAGAATCCTAGCAATACCTTTGCTAGTAGAGCTCCCAGAAACTTGAATATATCTGCTCTCCATTGTGGGTCCCACTTCATCACTTTCTTCGATCATCTGGTTTTTCAGGTTTGTCAACATGCTTATGTCCTCTGTTAGGGTTCCGTTTTCTCCATCCTGTGATGGTACAAATGTACAACATGATTCTCCGATTTTTGCACAAACACCTCCATCCATTGCAGTGATCATGTCAAGCCCATATCTGTTTTGGAGGGTCATCAGTCTGATTGTTCTCAGCTCTTTTTTGATCGTGTTAAATCCTTTTATAGTGGTATTGATAGTCTGCAATAACTCCCATCTGGTTATCTGCAACCATTTAGCATTCACTCCAACTTGGATGTGGGGCAGGAGTAGTGTTGTGAATACTCTTGATGTTAGGCTGAACAGCCTGTGTTCGTACAGGATTGCATGGAATGCCTCTTCTGATTTGGGAGAAAAGTAATTTTCCCTCTTCATCCTGGATACCAGTTCCACAGATCTCCTTCTTCTTAGATGAGCATCTGCTTTCGGGAAACTGTCCAACTTCAGGTCATTCTTAGGGATCACTAGCACGGGAACGTGGATGTTCACTAGTGTGCATATGCCTCCCCAGTTTTTCAGCAGCCTTATATATGCCTTTGATCCACATGCCCAATAATGGTCCATAATAACTGCGGTTCCTTGTGTCATTCCTGGAGCTTCAAAGATCCGTCTGCAGTTTTGATTCTCTCCCATCTTCCTTGTGCCACTGTTTCTGAAGCGTAGTTTCGGGCTCTCCAGTGGCACTATCTGCAGGGATCCCCCTCTATCTTCGACCCATGTTAGTACCTTTACTAGCTTTGGCCATAGGGGTTTGCACAGTTTTTGAGAGTTTTCTATTGGTTCTTTGCAGGCTCCAAGGACCATCCAATCTCAGCAGATCACTACTCCTTCTTCCCATCCATTTGGGGAAACCACTGTTCCCCAGATCTGCATTTGGCCTCTGTTCTTCCAGATTTGTGCCTCTTTTGCAGTTTTTTTCCGTGAATGTTCAGTATCGGGTTTGTCACCCATCCTGTCCCTGATCCTTTGACATCAGGATTCTCGTATCGGATCACGTGATTCCTGGTGTGCGCCCTGTTTCTTGTTCTAATGTCCTGGATGTAGCCATCTTCGTCTGGGTAGTCCTTTTCGGTGGCCCATATCAGTGAAGCGTCTCTTCCCATAAATTGTCCTCTGGTGTTGCACATTGCTAAGTGTGACATACAGTGTGCTGTAGGGACATCAATTTCTACAGCCACAAAGATCTTGGATTTTCCCATGCTGTATGGTAGGAGAGCACAGACAAAGCATTCTCCTTCTGACTGCCTTCGTCCTACTTCCTTCATGTGCTGGTACCATATGTTGTGTCCGAGATGGGCTATTCTGTCCAGGTAATCATTAAGTTCATTGTTATCTTCATGCGGGCTTCTCTTGATTCTCAGCGTTCTTCTGTAGTTTGCTATGACTATGTCTCTAAATGCGTCTGTGCTGCTTTTCCTCTCTGTGCGTCTTGGTGGAGCAGGGTCCTTTTGCTGCATTGCTGTGGTAGGAAAAGGTTTTTCGTTTCTCTTCCTCTCCTCTTGTAGTTTTCATTGTGGTTCTCTGGCCGCCATTGGCTCACCATCTCCTCAACGTGTGGCTGAGTCATAGATCTGGTGTTTGCAGTGCTCGAGCTGGCGTGCTAGTCGTTATAGTCTCTGCAGTTCTATGTTCCAGCTCCTCGTGCAGTTTCGTTGCTCTGATTATGAGTGGGAATAAATAATCTATCAGCGTTTGTGTTTTCTCTGTGAGTTCCTTTGTGGCTACTTCTGTTCTTTCGAGGGATTTTGAAATGCCCTCTCTCTTGGGTTTTTCACTTGACTTTTCTTGGTCACTTGCACTGTTTTCTGGAACTGATTGTACATCAGGCAGTCTCCCCCTCTCTGCTGCCTTCGTTGGAGGCCCTGTAGCCATTGACACTTGCCCTTGTCTGTGTGCATCCTGTGTGTGGGTGCGTACCGTGGTCAGTGCTACACTATCACTCATTCCGTGCTGACCCTGTGGCCAGATTTTCTCTCCATTTGTTATCTCAAATGTGTCTAAATTACTGCTAATTACATATAATTTTAGTTCGTTACTTTCATCATCAGGTTTTCTTGGGACTGGAATGACTATATAGGGTCTGGGTGCTTTTGTAGGCCCGAGATGTTCATTATCTGGTGGGTGCACTGAGATTGGGACACTTCGTGCACCAATAAAGAAAGCAGTTCTGATAGTTAGGGACACAAATACAACAATAATCACTATGCATATACACACAATCGTTTTGAGAGACAGCTGGCAGCATTTTCTTCCTGGGAAGCGGGGTCGCCCCTCTGTCTGGGGTAAAACTAAGTTACTGTTCTGGGCCCCCATGTTGACCAAGTCCATAGTCAGTGATTTATTTATTTTCTTATTCCGATCTCGTTACTCAAAGGTTCAGTGAATACTAACGAGTGCTTTTCAAGAGTCCCCCCTCTCGCGGCTGGTGACAGTAGTCTCTGGTAATGCATTACAGTTCCTTTAAGTTGACTATGGAAAAAGGTTAGACTAACGTCTTTAACACATCACACTCATTCTGCATCTCCATGATAGACAAAATCCCATGGCACTCCTCTAATTTGCCTTGGCCCTGAGGACATGCTGGAATCTGTTCAATGCGAAGGGCTGAACAGATGGAATTGCTGTAAATCACACAAAAATAAAATGGCGTAAAAATAAAACCAAAAATAAAAATAAAAGTGAACATGTGAAAAAATAGGAAAAATGTGAAAAATGAAGAAAAAGGAAAATAAGATGATGATGTTCTTGGGTCCGCCCCTTTCGCTCGGTCTCTCGGCGACAAGTTGAAGAACAGTGCATCTCTCCTCGATCTGCTCCATAGCGGAAAGATGACGAAAAGGATAATAAAAAAAATAGAAGAAAAAAAATAAAAAATAAACTAGGAACAAGAAGTCGTAATCCTCGTTTCTGCTCTTCTCGATCTGTGCTTGGCGGAAGAATGAAGAACTGTGTCTTTGTCTGCTTGATCTGTCCCCGGCAGAAAGTCTCACTGGTATCTTCTTAGGAATTCTCGCTGGAAGTTGGACCGCTCCACTTGGAGCATTATACCGTGGAGAAGTGTGCCCATGTGTGGGGCGTTGGATGGATCTCTAAGGAAGGTGATGACGTCAACATCTGCAGGCCTTCCTACCATTTCTGGATAGTCTGTGACTAATCTAAACAGGACGTACTGTGCAAGCCGGGTGTCCTCGGGTTTTAGGGACATTTGCCCTGTTTGGATGTGGCCTGATCACAAGCCTTTCTTTTGATTCTCACAGTCTTTGCACCTTTCCGTTGCGTGGATTACCACCAACTGATTTAATTTAGTCCACAGCTGGCTCAGTTGAGCTAGGTTTCTTGGAACTCTGATATAAGTGCGTGTATCAGTTGTTCTCCCGACGAGCCCTGGGCATTTCTCGATTATTTGGAAGAACAAATTAAACGTGAGTTCATCAATGTCTATTGGTGGTGGAAGCATTTGTGTCCTTATTCCCTGTACTCTGGTACCTCGGCAAAGGCCTCCGTGAGGACAGTCAGTAGTTGTCATATTATCTTCCTGTTAGCAGGATTCTGAATGAAATCCGGGATACTGGTGTCTCTTGCTACAAGTGATGGATATGTCTCTAATACCAGCCGGAAACAGGAAAGCACATCTCTTGTGATATTTCTGTTGGGAGATACCATAAGTTCTGTGAACAATGTCTCGATACTGATTGCTTCAGGATACTGTGTTTCACTCTCAGGCAATGTCTTATTTGCAGTCTATCAGAGTCTTGGTTCTCTGTATTATTTGGGCATGACGTGCTTTCAAATTTTGTTTTATCAACATTGTCGTGGCTTTGGAAGTGCTTCTTTTTACTCTGCAGCTGTGGTGCACAGAGTGTTCGTATTACTGTTGTTTTGTCATCTTTCACTTGGTTTGAGGAAATGTTTTGCTTAAAAGCCTCAATTTACTGGATTGTTTTGCTGTTGTTTTGGTGCTCATGTGTCCTTCTTCCTCGCCGTGGATCTTGTCTGCACGTGCTGAGGTTCTTCCCCATTGTCTGTGGTTACTTTGCTGTTGAATGCAGCTGGAAGGCTCTCTCCTACATAAGGTTTCATGTCATTTATTAAGATCCATGCCCTTCTGCCCTGGAGCTTGACGGCGGAGGGGGTGCAGTCCTCTACGATGAAAGGGCCATTGAATCTTGGCTCGTCCCACCTTTTTCTTGTGTGGTTTCTCAACAACACTGCATCACCAGGGAAGATGAGGGGCGCATATACACCTTGAACTGCGTCTGCTTCAGCACTTCCTGTTGTGTTTTGCGATGTGCTGTCCCCTTTTCTCCATCGCTGCATTTGGCCTCAAATGACTGAGGCGCTGGATGTCATACAGTTTAGGTAGTCCTGCATCTCTGTTCCCAAAACATCCCTAGTCGGCTTGGCATCACATCTAGCTCTATCTCGGGGGTAAGAGGGGTCCTCATCCTTCTGCCTGTAACTATCTTGTGCGGCATAAGAAGATGGTCGGAGCCGGGTTGGTTCCGAAGTGCATACAATGCCAGTGGTAGACAGTGCAGCCATCCCTTTCTTAATGTGAGCTTCAATTTGGCTATCCTCTCCTTTAACATGCCGTTGAGCCGCTCACATATCCCATCCCCCTCCGGGTGATACGCCGATGAGAACTTGTGCTTTATACCAAGCAACAAGCTGATCTGTTCGAACACTGCATTAACAAAGTGAGCCCCGTTATCTGATCTCATTACTTCGCACACCCCCCATCTAGGGAACACTTCCCTCACTAGGAATTTGGCAGCACAGGTAGCATCTGGGTGTGTACAGGGACCTGCTTCTATCCATCTAGAGAATGGACACACCACCACATTTAAATACCTGTACCCGTTGCACACTTGAATCATGTCGACGTAGTCGATATGCAAGTGCTGGAATGGCCCATTCAGCCGGGGGATAACTCCTCTCACTACTTTTAATGTGTGCCCAGCGGTGAACTGTTAGCAGATAATGCAGTTCACCATGCAAAATGCAACATGCTCTGCTAAATTCGGTGTGAACCAGTCTTCTGCGAGCGTTGCAGCAAGGTTTTCTTTTGTCATATGTATAGGGTAGTGTAACTGCTCAAATGCTACCTTCAGTAGGGCAACAGGCATTACCGGTTTACCAGTGCTGTCCTGCCTCCACAAACCGTCAGAGGGGTTTAAGGAACACCCTTGACGCTTCCACCCATTTTTCTCTTCCTGATGTGCCTCCCCTTGGTGTTCCATTAGCTGAGTCTGCCCCATGTTACTACAGCCTCAGGTGTGGCTCGCGCTACCATCATCCTCTCATGGGTACCTGCCACCTCCACGTCCATGATTGTTTCAGTTTTGGATGCCATGCGCTTGGCTTCCGTGTCCGCTTCATGGTTTCCACATGACCCGAAATCTGTTCCCTTGGTGTGGGCGGCACATTTCATGACCACTATGCCCACTGGGAGCTATAGTACTTTTATCAACCTGTCCAGTAAGGCTGCGTGTTGCACTGGCGTGCCGTCCACTTGGAGGTAGCCCCTCCTCTTCCAGTGCGCTAGACCTGTATGTACTGTGGACGTCACATAGGCGGAGTCACTGTGCACAGTTACTTCTTGATCTGCATGATTCTCAATGGCGAGAATAAGCACCAACAGTACTGCAGCTTGCGCAGAATAGTGAGAGGGTATTTGCGCACTGACGAGTACTTGGAACTCTCCATTCGCTAGGTGTTTTACCACGGCCACGCCTGTATATCTTTGTCCGTCTTCTTGATCGATTCTTGAAGAACCGTCATTGAACACGATTTCGCCACCTGCCAGGGCATTTTCCTTTACCCTGGGGATTTCATCTCAGAATTCCTCATAATTCGCACAGTCATGTATGGGTTCTCCTTCTGCGGCTGGCTCAGCTATGAATCTAGCAGGGTTCACAGTTTTACATCGAACTATTTTGATTGATGGGTTGGAGATAATCACCTCATAGGCAGATGCACTCTGTGATGTCAGCACGCCCTTTGGCTTCTCTAGTATGGCGAATAATGAGTGCTCGCACAATAGATGTGGTCTTCTCAATGGCGAACGCTGCAGCAGCTAGATTTTGTTCTCATGGGAAGTGGCCCCTCATGAGCGGGTCCAGACTCCCGCTGTAATATGCTAGCACCCCAGCGAGGTTCACTGCATGAGCACTGCCGTCATAAAATTACCATCAGAGTGTGAGAACAGGTAGAATTCCTCTGCATAATTAGGAATCCCGAGAACTGGGGCCTTACAAATTGCCCCCTTAAGTTCTGCAAACCCCTTCTCCATTGCCTCAGTGCATTCAATTTCTCCTTTTGTTGGCTAGGCTTGGTATATGAGCTGTAGTCGAAAACCCATCCTCTGATATAATTGCACAGGCCTAAGAAGCTTTGCATTTGTTTTATCATGAGTGGTATAGCCGTGTTCATGATAGTTTATTGTATTGTAACTTTTCCTTATCAACTTTGTATCCTTTCTCAGACAGGATTGTCAGTGGCCTGCATTGTTCCTCAGTGGTGCTGCAGATCAGAATGTCATCCACATACTGCAAAACAACACTGTCTACTGCAATATTGTTTAGGTCCATCTGCAGGACTCTGTTGAAAATGGATGGAGACTCACAGTACCCCTGTGGCAACCTTGTGCTTTTCAGGCGCATTTGTCAGAAAGTAAATGACGTTAGATCTTGAGAGTCATGGTGCAACGGGATTGAGAAAAACGCATTTTTTAGGTCAATCACCATGAAATATTTTGCCTCATTTGGTATGTTGCACAGAATTGTGGATGGATTAGGGACTAGAGGGAATTCAGCTTCAACTATATTGTTTAATGCTCGTAAATCTTGGATTAAACGCCAAGACCCTCCCTTTGATTTCTTGACAGGGTAAATAACTGTGTTGCAAGGTGATTCTGACGTCACTAGGATGCCCTGCTCCATCATGGCGGAAATTGTTTTTGCGATCCCCTCATCTGCCTCTCTGGACATGGGATATTGTCGCGCTCGTTGTAAAATTGCTCCTGGTTTCAGTTTAATTTTTACTTCACCTGCCCCCTTCAGGAAGCCTACGTCATAGGGCCCTGTAGTCCATATCGCGGCAGGCACTTGGGCCATGTCATCATCAAACTATTCTGGACATATCAGCGCCAACGTCATTCTCTGTGGCATCTCCCGTTTGATCATTTTGACCCAAAATGTGAGACTTACTTCCACCCTTGTCTCTTCCAGGTCAGGGTGTTCTTCGAACAGATCATCATCAGTGACGTCAGTCACTCGATACCCTTCCTCAATGGCGATAATAGCGCTCCATTGTCTTCCTTCGTCATCGTATCCTTCTCCCAGTACCACTTTCCCTCACACTGCGGCAGATTGTATCATTAAGGGAAATACGTGTCCCTCTTCTTCATGCATAGGTATTCTGGGTCTGAATAAAAACTCATCAGGTGTCCTCATAGTTCTGCAAGGCCTGGCAATCCTGCCATGAGCACCCGCACCCCATATGCGAAGACTTCTGGCTCTAACGGTATAGCTCTCATGGCTGTACGTCCGGAGCATGCTCTGATCATTTCACACACGTTTAAATAATGCATTCCTGGAGTGGATCACACTATACCGTTCTCGGTAAACGAGATTGTCATATTCAACTTCGTCATTAAGTCCTGACCGACCCAGGATGTTTACTGGGGTCTGATGTGAGTATAATAAGGGTACATTCATTTTGCGCTCTCCCACAGAGAATGGGAGTGCGTCTGTAAAGGGAACTCTACTGTGAGCTCCTGTGAAACTCTGAGTATCTATGGCCTCACCGGACAAGGAAAACTTGCCTTCTCGCATGCACGAGCACGTCGCACCCGTGTCAACTAAGAAGGAATATTCTTTACCCCCTATGACGACATTCACCCTAGGGTCCCCACTAGGGTCTGGTGTCACTGATGGGATAGAACACATCAGAGTCCCCTGTGAGCTGTCCTATTTCATATGTAAGTTCGGCCCATGGTATACTTGTTGATTTCCCCCAGGGTTGACTCTCCCTCCGGGGCTAGTGCCCTGTGACATTTGCGGTGGTGCCTGCTAGGATTGTCCCTGCGGAACGTTCCCCATGTGCGGGGGATGAACCACTTGCTGTGACCCTTGCTGCAGGCCTCGCGCCTGCTGCTGCACTGTGTGATTTTGTGCAGTGCCCTGCTGCATGACGGCAGGATGATTCACCATGCCTGTCCCCAAACCTTGGCTATTTTGCCACATGCTTTGGCATCTGCACACGCGCCACATGTCCTTTCATTCCACACAGCCAACACACTGGCGGTGGTCGGGCCATCTGTCCATCTGGCATAGCGGACCGCCCATCTGCGCATTCTGAAAGCCATTTTGATTATTCTGAAAGCCTCCCTGGTTACCTCGAAACCCTCCCTGATTACTCTCCCATCCTCTTCCTCCAAAACCCCTTCCCCTCTGGTAAAATCCTGCGTTACCCTGATTGTTCTGCGATGGGTTAGTCGCTTGCTGTACGCTTGGCTCAGCTGGGCTCGTCAGCATGGCTTCCTCGAGAGCATACTTTGGGAGCTTCTTTTGCACCAGCTTTGCCTCCTCACCCTTACGGTTTGCTTCCTTTTGCCGATTCTTTTCTTGCAGTAGTCTACAGTAATGTGCAATTGTCAACTATATTTCAGCCCATGGTTTGGCTTCTACTCCTACCAATATGTGGCAGAATACAGGGATAGATTTCTTCCAAGACTCATGCGTTTTGTGCACCCACACGTCTTGAAAATTCTGGATATAGATCAACGAATCCTCTGACTCTTTCATTTTCTGAGTCATTATAGCCTCCATATCAGAAGTGTCTGGATATAGCGTTCACAGCGCTTTCCACACTGCTGCCCTACAGTTATTAAATGGCACTACATCATGGGAGGTGTTATTTAGGGTTACCCTAGGATAGCCTGCCCGTTCCCATACATCATCTGCTCTTTCACCAAGTATGGCAATTAGGAGGCCATTAATGTCCCCTATAGCTAAGGTGACACCCCCCGTCATTTTCTCTAACTCATGTATCCACTTTCCGGCTTGCAATGTCAGCATTGGAAGCTTATTTTTAAGGTTTTCTCGTTTCATGTGTGGCCAATGAATATATTGTGGTCTTGCTCCCCCCTTTTCTAGCAACGGGAATTGGAATGCGCAATCTTCCTTTTCCTTCCTCATAGCTCCTCTATCTACTGCTGGGGTGGCATTCCCGCCTTGCCATCTTCCTGGCAATGCCCTTAATCTATCTGCATAGGTAGGTGCTGCCGCCCGCCTCTGACCGTGGGGTGTTCCTTCATGTCGGCCGGACTGTGCGGCAGACTTTGGTGTCCTACTTGTGGACTCGCTAGCGTCTGACCATCGTACCCCTCAGTCCCCTGGGCACCATTTTTCACACCGTCTCCCTTCTTCATGTGCCTCGTCCTCTGGTTCCCCACCGGAGTCGGTTTCTGAACGATCTCAGTCTACACAACTCCTTGCATCTTCTTCATTCTGCCTGATCTCCAGCCTGTCTAGGGACAGTCCCCTGCTCCCACTACTTCGGGTGACATCCTCAGTGTCATATAGGTGAGTGCTCTCTAAGCGCTCATCTTCCCTTCCCCCATCGGATATCTGCTCTAGCCCCACCTCATTGTATATTTTATCAATCGTTTCCCCGATGCTTCAGGTGTCGAAGTCATCTTCAATATTTGTCCCACATATACCTTGCACCGAGTCGTGTGCAGGAAAGAATTCTCCCATGTCTTCCCATTCTACAACAGGATTGCATTTCCTAATTTACTTCCTTGCGCTTCCTCTCTTCTTCTCTAGCCCTATCTACTTCCCGCATTCTTTCGTTTCTACCTTCCTTTGCCCTTCTAATTTCCTTCTCTTCTCGTCTCTTCGCTCTCTTCTCACGTACCCTTTGCTCTTCTTCCATCCATCCAGTCTGTCTGTACCGGTCATAGGCTACCTCTTGTCTGCGATCGAGCTGTTTCTCTTGCTCTTCGCGATATAGTTGTTCTCGCCTTAGCCTATCTTTCTTGTCCTTTCATCCCTTACTTCCATCTCTTTCTCTCTCTCTCTCCTTTGCGTCTCATCAGACCTCTCCCTTGGCCTCAAATCATCACTTCCTTTTCCATCCAACTTCAGTAATATCTGACCTCCCATCCATTTGTCTTTCGCGGATGCCATCTCATTAACTCTACCTTCATTTCCTTTACGTTTATTTCCCACTTTCTCCTTATCTGGAGGTGCACAACTCCGTGCCAAATCTTTTACTTCATCTTCGCATCTCTCTTCGTCCCTTGAGACCGCAGAGGCGATATTGTTTTCCTGTTCCTTTCCCTTATTATCGCCACTACTGTACGTAGGCGACTCATATGCAGGGTTGCTATACACCGTGGCTGCCTTAAGTTCTCTTAGTGGGTAAAGCCCCTCTGTTTTACTCCCTTCAATGAATGGCTCTGGCGCGGCTGGTGTCGCGGTAGGCGTCTTACCCCCCTCCGTACATACATTTAGTATCCAGTCTGTGGGTGGTTCTTCCACCTTCGTTTCTTCAAACATCTTCCACAATTCTAGAACAGCAAGACATTTCTCTAGCTTCTTGCCTGTATATGTGGTGTGTAGGAAGGTCGTCATATGCTGTGAAACAGCCTTAGAAAGGGACCCATTCTGTGGCCAACGCACATTTTGTGGACGTACCCTTAACTCAGTCTGTGCTATACTTCTCCAGTTTAGGTGTATGCTTGGGTAGCTGCTTGCACAAATGCGCAAGCGGGGTAACTTCCTCCATTTTTTATTTCGTCACTAACAGTATTTATACAGTTCTTTAACCTTCCAATAGTATGAGCAAGCACCACATACGCAAGCTCCAATCCAATCTTTTCCCGCCAAAATGTATACCAACAATTTACTCAAAACCCATCAATTCAATGGCGATTCCCTCTTAGTTACAGAATCGGTAAAGACAAAATGCATTTCAAACAACCATTAATACAATTATTTTACATTTGACATACAACAAGACACGTTTTACAGACACTTGACAGACTAGACGAACACCAGCTGGTCATAGATATACCTGCCTTCTAATCAATACCCCATCATGGGATTTAAACAAACTCCCGTGATGACGTCTTTAAACGTTACCGTAGCCTAATTGTCCCCCCACTGTGGGCTCTGAGTTCACGTTTCTTCAGACCGCTGTATTAAAGTGAAGGAGTAAGGCGAATCCATATGTTTTTATCTCAGGTGCCCCCCTGGTAATCCTTCATTTTTATCTCAGGTGTCCCCCTGGTAATCCTTCTTTTTTATCTTGGGTGTTCCCCCGGCATCCCTTGTTGTTCTCTCGGGTGTCCCCCCGGTACTCCTTGTTTTTCTCTTGGGTGTCCCCCCCGGTATCCACTCTTTATCTCTTATGCTTGAGTCATTACCCCCTATATATATATATATATATATATACAGCATTCTCTACTTCTGACTATTTAATTTGTTCCCCACCACCCACCGTTACCTTTCACTTACTGGCTCTAATGCCTACACGACATTTGCCAAAGTAACGAGTTTGTTGTTTCACTCACCGATCGCATCATTTCTTCTCTGGAACTTCGGGATCACTGCCCCTTCCTCTTCCAGCCTTTTAAGGTTTTTTTGTCTGATTGGCTGCCTGTGGTAATGAGAAGGGTTATGTTTGGAAAGGCGGGTTCCTTCAGACCCACTGCAGATTTGTTATGGACTTACTCTATCATTGTCCACAGCGAGCTTCTCAGTCTACTCAGCCGGAATGGCGAAAGGACTTGTGATATTGCCGAAGGCCCGGAGTTACTTCGTGCCATCGGTCTAAGGTGTCTTAGTATTATATAATCAATAATTAATGGCCGAAACCATCCTCACGCTATCAAGTGTTCAAGAGGAGAAGAATTCACTGACGGGCCCATAGGTCAGCGCTCACCCTCTAGAACTGTATATGATAATAGGGAATGCGGATTGGTTAACTCTTATCGGGTGGGCGTCTACGCCCATCCCATTACACCACACGTGATTGACGTCACTACAAGTACAACGTCTTACTGGTTCTACAATCTATAGGACTCCAGATAACTTGGTCCATTGTGATTGGGAAGGTTACACCCCTAAGCATAAATCTCCACTTTAATTAGCAACATGCAGAATGGACACCCAGGTGCCTGGTGCCCCAGGATTCACCCTGCTTCCTTAACATCAATCAGTATTTTAGGGCGATGTGTCAATTAGTTGGCTAAGGATGGCCTCAAAACTGTGGTCTCTTATCGGGAAAAGTTATGGCATCCTTGGGTTCTGGATGACATCAGACGGTTGTACATCTTCGTGCCTGGCTGATCACGTGTTACTTCACCATGAATCTGCTTCATTTTCCAGCTTTTTGTGTATTTAATTCTCCTTGTAGTCCTGCCACCTGCCCGGGCCTCCTTAACTTGACCTTCATGAGGCAGGCTGGTATGCTCTGAAGTTTGAGTCTTGTTAGCTGACGCTCTCCTCCCTTTCTCTGGTTGACCTCGATTTCCTAGGCATGAGCCGCTCTTTGTTGAGTTTCGATTCCGCTCTGTCCCCTGGCTTGGGCTTGGATATGAAACCCGACCAGTTAGGCCTTGGCCGCCTGGGCGTACTTCTGCTTTTACAAAATGGAGTTGCACGTGTACATTGTGCTTTATTGAGGTAGATATATAGTTGGCGCTTGCCGCTCCACTCTTCTACTAAACATTGCAAGCAGTATCGATTTCTTAGCATCTTGCGTTTCGAGCCTATTTACACACATTAGCTGGTTTGATTCTTCCATCTTGTCCCGGAGCAACGTTTCCTCACGTTTTAACATCGTCTCTTCTCTGTGTCCATTACATTTATTTGCGTAGTTACTCGCACTGGCGTGCTATCTTCGATAGCTGCTTTTGTTCATTCACAAGTCTGTTCAGGTTCTTGAGTCATTTCCACTGGCCGTCCATTAGGGCTCTTTGGGTCTCTTCATGGACCGTTTGTAGGTACTCTTCGTTTTGTATCAGCGGCTGGTACGGCTGTCTGATAGGGTACCGTGCTGCCCAGGGTTGTCTGGTTATGGGCGCTTCAACAGGTATGGATCTTCTGAAGTATACTGGGCAGAGACCCAGTGCAGCTTTTTGTTGGTTCATTTGCTCCTCATATGTCACATACCTTGGCGAGTACGCTCCTGGTACCTTGAAATGAGGGGAAGGGGTGCAGGCCATGTCTGGGACCTCCTCTACAGTGGGACAGAGTCAGTCTGTTTCGGAAGCTCGGTTATAAGTACTGCTGGACTCATTTTCCGCATCCTGGTTAATAGTTTGTGGCAGGCGGTGGGTATTCCTGTCTATGGTTTGAATTGTTATTTTCCATTCCGGGAGCTGCGAGTGATGGAGAGCTCCTTGGATCGTATTGGAGGGCGTTGTGCAAATCTGCAGGAGATTGGAGCAATTCTAACCAGGCACAGTTGATATTGCGCCCAGGGTGAAGGAGTTCATTGCACAAGTTCCTAGGCAGATCATGGCAATCTGGCCTGATCAGAGACCACTTTGTATGACCAAAGGATGATCTGATCTGGCCCAATCGTAATGTATGAACATAAGTGTTGTTAGGTTTCGGAATTGTAGTTCTGTGCATTGATTCCCAGTTGAGTGAGATTGACACAGGTTAACAAGACCAGGTCAAATCGTATTGTTTAGAACATAAGTGCAATTGCGCTCAGGGTTTGAATTTCTGTGCATTGATTTACAGATAGTAGGATTGACAGAGGTTGACATCTCCTGGACTGATACGCAGTGCATACTCAGAGGAAGATAATGATCAAGCTCAGTCCAGGCAAAGAACATAAGTGCTGTTAGGTCTCAGGTTTGGAGATAGGCTATTAGTTTCCAGATAGATGGGTGGAGATAAATATCTCCTGGTTTTAGGGCATGATGTATGCATGAATGAGGACCCTGAGTGAGCCCAGTCATAGTGTAAGAGCATTGGAGTTGTTTTGTTTTGGGTTTGGAGATGTGGGCATTGAGATTGTAGCAAGGTTAGTGGAGGCATAGTCAGCATTATTCTAGCATTGAAATGGACTGGTCTTCGGTCATTGCAGCCGGCTCCAGATTCCTGACTGTTCTTACCTCCCCTCTTGATGTGGTTCTAGCCAATTCTCACCATTGGTTGTGGGTGGAGTGGCCCACATCGGTCCCTTGTACGATTTAGAGGAAAAGCCAGGCTTTGAGTGCTTTCTGGTAGGCCATGTAGTATTGGCAGTGTCAAATGTGGGGTGGAAGTGAGCTCCACAGTGTCAACGCCAGGGTTGAGTAGGTGGTCCCTCCAAACCTGGCAGAATTGGAGGTGGGGATCACCAGGGGGAGGGCTGTGCTTGACCTTAGGGTGTGGGTCGGGTGATAAGGCCTCATCTTTTTTTGTAGGTATAAGGGGCCGGAATTTGTGCACCCCTTGGTGAGTAATGCACAAGATTTTGAAGGTGGCCCTTTGTCCAATTGGGAGCCAGTCTAGGGTATGTAAAGTAGGTGAGATGTGACCCCTTCGTCCCAGTGCAAGAAGCAGTCTGGCAGTCGCATTTTGGACTCTTTGGAGTTTCTTTAGTTGGTAGGCTGGTGCACCCAGGTAGATGGAGTTCAAATAGTCAAATCTGGACATAACAGTGGACAAAATTGCAGCAAGCCTGTTAGGGTAGGAAAGTTAAGGGAAGATGCCCTTCAGAAGCCTAAGGCGATAGTGACAGAATTTGGATCCATTGTTGGTGTGGTGAGATTTAAGGTTGAATTGAACAAGAACATTTAGAGGTTCATCCCAAGGAACATTTGGGAAAAATAAAGGCACATTTTGAATTTTAAGGCGCACTGGAACACCAACATTAGTACTATATTGAAATCACATCAGTCCGAGTTCATTTGGGTAGAAATGGCGGTTTCATGCATGAGCAGTTTATACATCGTTGACAGTGTCTGTTATGGAAAGCTATCACTTTAGTTCTATTTTACTAAACGGCCAGTTGTTACATTGTTGCTAGCTCCCACTATGCAAACAGAAAACAGAAAACACATTGCAGGTTTTGATTATACCCAGTTAGCACATCATATCCAGTTAACAATTCCTATTATGCCTAGTTAGTGCACTGATGTCAGAATTAGCTAGATTCCATTGTGCTCATGTAGCACGTTACAACCTTTCTATATGAGTTTCAATTGGGTAGAGTATGTTACACCCTCCTTTTTTCTTGCTTCAACCCACCACTTCCAGTTTCTCCCCTCTTCAGTGCTCTCTCCACACCAACATGCCTTGAAGCTAATGGTATCTCAGCACACATCAATAAATGAGTCACATAAATAACACATACATAAATACATACATACACATTCCACTAGGATCATTTGAAACAATATTTTAGGATTCAATGTGGCCCACTTATCACAACATGGGCATTTAACATAAGACAGATCTAAAATAACGTGTGCAAATTCCATTACGCTTGGCAACCACATTGTGACAAGTTCACATTAAATGCAGTCAGCAGATAATGGTCAGATTCCATTGTGCCCAGTTAGCATATCATGAACACATTTAATTAGTTCAGTTAGCATAGCAGGGCTAGATTATATTATGCACAGTTAGCAGAGCAGTGACATGTTCCATTATCCGCTGTTAACACTGCTGTGGCAGATTTTATAATTCCTGTACAAGACAACAGGGTCCAATGGGTCATTACGACCCAGGCGCTAATAGCGCCAACTTTACCACCATGGTGTAAACTACGTTTACATGGTGGATGGCGGATTTACCGCCCCATTCCAAGGTGAGTGGGGCGGTAAATCCCCATTTCCCATTTTCCCTTCCCCATTCCCATTTTTGCCCCATAGGGCATAATGGGAGTGGGGAAGGCGCTAATTACGCCACCGTAAATTACGGTGGCGTAATTAGCATCATGGCAGGTTAGCGCCATGGATTTTAACGGCTGCTAAGAGCAGCAGTTAAAATCAGAATAGGCGTTAAGGGTTAACGACGGCGTTAACCTCCTTTAACTTATGTGGTAGTGAAGGCCAAGGGCGGGCGATATCTCCAGGAGGTGTGTGAGCTCATAACAGCAGCACCCCATTCAGAAAAAGTACAAGAGTGCAAAATAAAAGAATGTCCAATCAACATTCTATAACAAAATATCAACTTTTAATTAAACAATAAGAATGCAGATAACCAAGAGAATAATCAAGTTAAACTCACCTCTGTAGATCACAGATAATGCAAGCTGTAATAGAACAGCACACTGGATAGATGAGCTGGGGTATACAGGGACTCAGCTGGCACAATTTCAATTTTCAAGAGGCAGAGAAGGGGTGCTTAAACATCACTATGGTCCTAAAAGTGCAACGGGGGACATGACCTCTTCACAGTACCTTATTACTGTGTCATGTGTGATCAACAATGTCAAGCTGGGCTTCTATTCCTTTTCCTGCAGTTAAACCAATGTCGAGATGGAGCAAATCACATTGATCCAGCAAGTGAATCGGTGTCACAAGCTCTGTGCAGATTGAGACAATGCTCAAGATGGTGCGAGTCGATGGGTCCTAACAGGCCATGCTTTCAGCACGTTGAGTTAGCGGTCAGGTCGGGCCATAAAGAGGTTCTGTTGGGTCGATAAACTGCTTGGGATGCAGCGAGTCTGATGATTCAAAGTGGCGAGCCAATGCTCCATTCAATGCATGGCTTAATGTTCAGGGAGTGCCAAATGCAGCACAGAAGGTCCTGTTTATGCTTGAAGGGCTTTGAGCATGGTCAAAGCAGCTCAAGGATGACCTGAGAAGGTGGAACAGAATTTCAGATACTGGTTGCTGTGAGTCCCAATCCAGGGGATCCAGGAGAAGGTGAGTCCTTCTTATGCACTCCCATTCCAGGGAGCTTGGTTGGCACCTCCAGTTTTGATGCCCAGGGAAAGGAATTATCCTTCTTGCTGGAGAATGAAAGGAAACAGCATATTTGCTATTGTTTCAGCTCATAGAAGTAAAAACAGTGAGACTAGACACCAATCCACATCCATTCTGTAATGGTTATGCTCTGCTCCAAGAGCTGACACAAGTCTGATTTCAAATTGATATAGCTTTATAATTGTGTGTCCTGAGCAGTCACCATGCCACCCATGGCATGGCTTATTTAAGATTAACCTGCCCCCAGATTGTTTAAGGCATATGATTACCAGAATTCAGTGCAACACAGACAGTTAAAATGCCACCTTTGCCTGCAGGGGCTTCGTTGTGTCCCAGAAGCAGGGATGCACAGGTGACCTTTGAACCTGTTCTGTGCCACTGCAGAGCTGGCAATGTAAATATCAATAGACTTGTTACAGCAAGGCGCCTGTGTGCACTTTAATTTTGGCATGGAGAATTTTGAAAGTGATGTCTGTTTAGCAAGACTCCCTTTCAGGAACAGAACTACCTGCATCATTTTGTTGGAATGAAAAGAAAAAAGCCAGGGCCTCCACACCCTTGCAGATGACAATCAGTCAAAATGCCAGATTCTATTTTACTCAGCACATAAGTGCCAGTATCTATTGACCACGTTAATACAGAAATAGAATAATACATTATGACCAAGGAACACAACATTGCCAGATTCTGTTATACCCAGGTAATACAGGCAGCATTGTTATGCCAGGTTTCATCATATCTAATTAAATACTAATGAACTGAAGTGGTCACCGCCAAACTTGACAAGGTTTATATATCTATGTTAAACAATGCCCACTATAGTTATATAGTGGTCACAAACAACCTGAATTGCACTAATCAGGAAAATAACATGTACAGAAACTGAGGAAAGCTCCACCGATATTGGTTCCACCTAGGTAGTAAATACTACATATGATTTGAAATGAAATGAAAATGAAATTAACAAATTAACACAAATTCAAAGACAAATCTTCATTTTTTTCATCTTTGTGGACAATCCTTTATTGAATATGCTCCTTCATTAAAACTTGATTGATTGGCAGAAACATAGCCACGGCCAATACATTTCTGACCCGTGTCCTTCGTCAGGGTGCTCTCTATAAGCAACATGGAATATAGTCTAATGGTATCTATCCTACATCATGCAACCAATACAAACTGTAATCAATTGTGTTTCTAAATTGTCTATAACTCATACCTGACATCAAGCAGAGTTAAGAGCTGAGTGACCTAGTGATAAAAACACATTATGCTGTATTACGTAACCCCATAGATTACGTTCAAGTTGACTCAATTCCATATAGTAGAGCTAGCTCATGTAGTGTCCCAACATAAAAAAAATCAAAAACGTACCTTTTCTTCATGATCATAATGTCCACACATCTAATTCAACAGCTACAGAGCTGTAGAGAACGCTACTATAATAAATACAAAAAATAATAATAATTATGCAGACCTGCATCCACCTCATAACATATAACATTGAGCAAACATACTCTAATCTATGTACTTAACATGTCCTGACATCACAGGTGTCATGTGTGCACTTACAACTAAAGTGCAGAAGTTCTCCTAAAATTAAATGAAGCAGACTCTGCTGGCAGAGCAAACTGCTACAAAGTGCCATGTTTCTTATATACTTGAAACTCATGGGTAAAACGAGTTTACTGTGCGTAGTGACGCCACACAGCGTCACCGTGTCATAAGATGTTCTATGAAAAAACACAAGTAGGAATTAAGCGATGACAGGCAATGTTAAATGCAACATAGTTGCTCTGTCAATCTAAGAGTCCTTGAGGAATGGTGCTCTGTGACGAGGTGTGAGTACAAAATTACAAAAGAACAATCAGTATTTACAAACAACAGGATAATGTGTACACGTTATCGATCATTAATCAAAGAATTCAACTCATAGAAATAAAGTATATATTCATAAGGAATTATAATTATCAATACAATACATTAATCTGTAATTCCAGTAGCAATGGAAGTACATATGCCAATCCATGTTTGGCAATGTCCTTGTGTGATTTATAGTACTCAAAACATGCTTGGCTGGTCCTTGGTCGTTTTAGGTTTATACTTAATTGACTAGGTCTCAGAAACTTTTATACAGGTTGAATCACCACATTGTGGAATACATCAATAATCCTGCTTTGTCTACGCAGTTTGTTAGTAGAAAAATACATTTAAATTATTTATTAAAAACACATTCCTTTGCATGACTACAATTCATCTGTATACCACATTTTCGATATTAAATGGATTATTAGTTTGTAGTGTTTTATAATAAACCTTTCTCAGCTTTTTTTTTTAAAACTGCTATTTTTATTCTGTAGAGAAATATTCTACAGTTATTAAGACTGTTTCGTTTTCACTTAAGTCATACAATCACTATTCTTCCCATTCAAACCTTTCTTCCCAACATGTTTCATTCCTCTTCACAGTTTATTCAAACAATATATTCAGGAAATTCATCAGGGGTGTGCTCTACACCACAGATCCTTAATCTCTCTTTTTCTGTCTTTTCTTTCTCAGCTACTAGTTGACAGGTTTTTACATTGGTCTTGTCTTCTGGACTTCTATTTTTCAACAATTCTTCATCGTCTAAACTGTATTGTCAATACTGTGTTCGACTGCAATGACAATATTTAATGGTTTTAATTTCACTGTTCTTATTGGTATAGTTAAGTTTTACCGTTAACTATTATTTATTTGTGGCAGGTTAATTCCCTTTTCTTAAATAGCTTATAGTGAACAGCATCTATACTTACATTCACCAACTTGCGACGGATACATACATTACCTGGTTCTATGGCTGCTTTTAGCTTCCTTGTTTTATTCATTCGTGCTGCGTTTTAATTGGCATTGAAGAATTAGTCCAGTCTTCTCTGTCGTCTTTCCAAATAGAAATGATGACAGAAGAAAGTGGAACACTCTTGTCTCTTAAAATGATTGTTTACTTAGTGCTCGTTACTTATAGTATTGTCTGTGGTGTTAGGGTATTTAGCATTATTCTATTGAGACTCACTGTTACTATGGTGGCCAATCTCTTCAGAGTCAGACTGTTTTTGGGCCTCTCGTTCAAGGTCTTGGTCTTTGCATGTATATCGGCTGTCTCATGTTCACATCATATTCTATTGGCAAAGAACATAGAGCCGGAGATGCAACATGTTAGTTTGGGAATTAGTTGTGTTATCTTTGTCATCGTCTCGTAACACTTATTTCTCAGTTCTGCTGGTGCCCACCTCTGGAACAACCTACCTTCCTCTCTCCGTCTTGAGCCAGACCACCCTAAGATCTGGAAACTGCTCAAGACCTACCTTTTCTCCTCCTCTTTCTCTCTCTCTCACGCCTGCTAACCTCCCTTCTCGCCTCTTCTCTCCCTCCTTCCTTCCTTCCCCAACCTGCACAGCTAGCTGACTGGTCACCTGGTGTGCCTCCAGATCCCCACAGGGCTACCCACCCCAGTCCTGCACTTGCCTCTGGGTCTCTGCACTCTGCTTGGCACTATTGCTTTATGCTCCATGAGATGGGCAACCACTCTGCACTTCACCCAGGACCCTGCTGGAATGGGTATACCTGTTCCCCCCATACCCCACACTTCCTGTTCTTGTGACCAGCACAACCTTGACCTTAATGTTCTAGGCCTTGCAAGTCTATCTGTCTGGTCCTCTCTTTGTTCTTCCCTCCCTAGCTTGGTCTTGCTTGAAATTATCACTCCTCCCCCTAGCTCCCTTTTTTCTAATTTTTTGTCTAGCACCTACTAATTGAAATGCCTCTGGCCTAGTATGCTAGCTATTGCTGTTAGATCATTCACAATCTTCAAGGCCTAAGAATGACTACTGTATTCCTTTGTTCCCTCCCTGTCTTGAAGCCCTTTGAAGCACTTCACTTGTGTATAAGCGCTTTACAAATAAACAATTACAATTTTGTGTACTTTGTACTCACACTAAATTACCTCTAATTACTATACACATATTACTACTGTGGTGATTATGGCCATACTCCTACTGCATTACCTATAATTACTATACACAAATGAGTACTATGGTTGCCATGGCCAGTGGCCAGATATTGGGTGGCATGGCCTGCAGACATGATCCCCAGATTTTGGCCACTGGCCACAGCCACCACAATACAATTAACTATATAACAAGTACATACCATAGACCACAACCACCACAATACTATTAACTATGTAAGAAGTATGTACCATACACCGTCAACTAATGAAACTCACCCTGACCCCCTGGAATCAAAATGATGTCTGTATACAATGAAATTGACCCTGGACTCGCACAGCATTTCCAAACCCTTTTTTCACCTGTAAAAACAGATCCACATTATCTTCATTCCTCTTCTCTACCATTTCTATGCCTTCTTTCAGCCATCAAATAACCCCAAATGTCTTTTCCAAGCTGTCCGTTCACAGCACTCTCTGCGGACTACCGCGATATCCGAGGGCCACTACGACACCTGCACAACCTTTTTCCACCTACAAAAATAGCCTCATATCTTTTTCCACTCCCCAACCCTTCCCAGCCCCTATTTCGGCCATCAAATAACCCAAAATGTATTTTACAGACTTTTTTCCCACTACGCTGTCCCCGGAGAATGGCAGCTGTCCACAAATCCAACATGGCGGGCGTTTCCAAAAATCTGATGCACCTCACGCTTTTCACCATCCAATCAGCGGCTGTGTCCGAAGTCCGCGGACATCAAGCCACCCTCTGAGCCAGTCGGAGTCCCGTCCGCAAAGAGCGAACAGGGAAGTGAGTCTGTGGACCGTACCCAGATATCACTATTTTGTTTACCTACTTTTTGGCTGTTTTAAAAAAAAAAATACTGCACGCATTGACACCAAATTTACAAAAGGACATTTTTGGGATCAAGCCACCACTCCTGCCACACATTTGGTGAAAAGCCGTCCAGCAGTTTGGGCTGCAGACGTGAGCAATGTTTTTGTTCCATTGCATCTATGGAAAAAAACACACATTTTGGGACCCCACTACAACTTACCCCCCCCTTAACAAAACATCACCAAACTTCTCAGAATCAATCTGATGGGGCCATCTACTCTTTTTGCAAAGTTTTGTGAGG
This sequence comes from Ambystoma mexicanum, assembly GCF_040938575.1. Lineage (NCBI taxonomy): Eukaryota > Metazoa > Chordata > Amphibia > Caudata > Ambystomatidae > Ambystoma > Ambystoma mexicanum. The sequence continues at coordinate 710,445,780 of NC_090933.1, forward strand.
ATTTGTTCGGGGGAGGGAGTTATAAACTACCCAAAAGTGCTCCTCCATTGGGTTGAGTAACTTGACCATAACTACAGGGCCGTGACCTCAGGCCCTGAAATATACATTCAAGGAGAACACTTTAGTTGCAGGGACGTTAAGGTGAGAACTTAACAAAACAAAACCTCTAAAATTCAGCTAACCCCACCATAACTTCACGCCCCCTGTTGCGCAGCCTTTGACCACAATGAAGACATCACAGATTACATCACTGATGACATCATTTATTACATTACAACAGTAACTCGCATTAAGCATAGCCTTCAGCCATGGTCAGTGTGCATGGCCAAATATATTTCAACACTTGAATGGGAACCTGTCATGGCCTTCCGTTATGGACAGTGTTTGCAACCTTCACCCATGTGCGCTGAATATTTTAAAACACTAACAGTCTACCAACCATAGATTTTTTTCCTTTACCAGTGGATAGAGCTTTCAACTATGTCCACTGTACATTATATACAGAGATCAGGCACTAGCCATGGACTTTAGCAAAATACTGGCCAGTGGCCACAATCTTTGGCTGTGCCCACTATATATTCTAACATATAAATGGGCCACTGCCCATGACCTTTAACCTTGAGCAGTTTGTACATCTTTTAGCCATGTCCACTGTATATTTTAAAATAATAAAGTGCAATAAGTGATGGCCTTCAGCCGTGCACACTGTGTATTATTCAACTCTAACCAGCCACCAGCCATGGTCTTCAACACAATACCAGCCAGTGGCCACAGAATTTGGCTGTGCCGCCTGTATATTCTAACATATTAATGGGCACTAGCTATGGCCTTTAGCCATGGCCGCTGACTACAGCATTCAACGTTGCCGACTGCATATTGTAAAAGAGTGATGGGCTACTAGGCATGGCTTTTAACCATGCACATTGGTATTTTTTAACACTAACCAACCATTAGCTATGGCCTTTGGTGCTAGCCAGTGGCCCCAGCCTTTGTCATGGCCAAGTCCATGGCCTAAATTGTTATTAAGGTAATCAAAGTTTTCATGAGCTAACTTATAAAATACGTTATGTCTAATTCCATTATTGATGTAAATAAGTTATATTCAATGTAACTAGCGTTGTCACCAGTGATGGCATCAGTGATGTGATTTGTAATGTTATCAGTGTTCTCATACAACATGTAATTAGTGATGTCATCAGTGATGTGATCTGTGGTGTCATTATTGTAGTCCTAGGCTGCGCAACAGGGCGTGCGAGGTTAAGGTGGCTTTAGCTGAATTTCAGGGGTTTTGTTGCATTAAGTTCTCACCTGAGCTGGAGTCCATTGTTTTATTTGTGCTGCCCATTAACTTGTCACACTGTCCCCTGAATTTGCTTTTAGTCTCTTTTTATTAATTCTTAAATTCGTGTTGATCGTGTGCTTTTAAACCAGTGTTTATTACATTACCCTTTGAACTCCGGTGCTAATAGCGATTTGCATACTCCTTCTTACTTTCCTGCTGCCTCTTCTGATTTTTGAACTACAGTTCCCAGTTTTCTGTAGTTCTAGCTCCCACTTATTCTGCAACCAGGAGCATGAGACAAGCTGGTCTGTGCTGGTCCATGTTGGTACGTGTTTCGTGCTTCCGGTTTTGCTTTTTCAGCTTTCGTAGTCTGCTACTCTGCACGCACTGTCTGCAATAGATGCACCAAACATAGGTAAGAGTCCACACAAAGCTAAAATTAGACAAAAATATACTCTGAGTACTCTGATATATCCTGACTGCTCCATCCCTCCTCCGTTGTAGCGATGCCTTCTGCTGGCCTCAACCTCCTCTGTCCCGGAGCTGATACCAGTAATTATGTTCACATTGACAATTCTGAGATTCGTTTAAAGACCCTTTCTCTTGATATTAAATTTGACCCTGTTTGACATGAAAGTAGCAGTGTTCGAGCTACTACGGGCGCTGGTGCACATTACATCCAGGACCCTGGCTCTTCTACCTCGCACTTGTCTTTTGGCCTACTGAAGAACCGCTCTTTAGTCAGACATGCAGATGAGGCCGCCGGCTTTATACTTACCAAACGTTTAGATGTCCTATGTCTAACTGAGACATGGCTTTACAATGTCACCACTCATGCGGCTGCATCCTTGGTTGCTAATTGGTACAACATTTTTAGAACTGACCGTGGTGCTGGGTATGGCGATGGCACGGCTAGTATAGTCAGGGATACTCTGACTACACATAAATGTACCTCCCTACTGATTGATGAATGTCAATACACGTTTCTGAAAATGTCTATTGACTCTATTACTACCATCTCTATCCTCAACATTGCTCATCCCCCTATGGCTATGCAGCTTTTTGAAGAACAACTGCTATGGTCCTTTGTGATATTATTAAGACTTGATCCTATTTCGTCATTCTGGGCGACTTTAATTTTTGGGCCTATCAACCCATGGACTCTGATGCTGGTAGCCCTATCCAGGCTCTCGAAGCCCTCGGTCTCAAACAACTTACTATGACCCTCACGCATAAAGAGGGCCACATCCTGGACTGGGTTCTCACCTATCACTTAGCTGTGAATAGGTTTCATATTTCATTATGCCATGGTCTGATCACAGTTTTATTTCTTTTGATGTGAATCATCCTAGTAAACTCGCTAAACAAAACATAAATGCATGTATTCAGATGACTGTTATGAACACTCTTAAAATCACTCCTGCGGCCTTTCGTGAACTGCCATTGCCGTGTTAGCTACCTTGCTTGACTCAGATAGCACCTTGACTCTTACAGATCATTATAATTAGATCATGACATCTATCACCAACACCTTAGCACATCCTTCTATTAAAACAGTTAAAACTGAAACTTTTGGGAAATCAAGGTTCTCTCATAAAATCATAGACAAAAAGAACCAGCGTGGCATAAAAATGCTTCAATAGAAAATTGTGCCTCTTACCTCAAAGCTGCTTCTGAGTATAAGATTGCTATTCAAGCTGCCAAACGTGACCACCTTGAAGAAAGTATTGAAACAGCAAAGTCTTCCTAAAGAGAGCTCTTTGCTAAAGAATTTGAAGGGAAAGATAATTCTCACCCTGTCATTGCTAAAAGTGATCAATGGTGCTCTGACAACCAACAAGTCTTTATAACAAACTTAACTCTCACCGTGATTACATTTCCACAATGCACTCTGATCACGCTAAACTAGCCAGTATGAAGCCTAAGATGTACCCCTTACTCAATCACCTGATTATACTATTCCCGTCTTTCATTTCAAAGAGATAACAGAAACTGAACTCTCAAATATTGTTCTTCACCTTAAGCCATCCTCCTGGCCTGACGATATTTGCCCTCCTTCTAAAAGTAAAGAATCATTTGACTGCTTGGTTCCCTTTGTTACTAAATTGATTAACTTCTCCATTGCTACATCTATGGTCCCTGGCTCCTTGAAAAATGTTTGGATCTCTCCAGTGATAAAAAAGGCCTCTCTTTATCTGGCCTCAGTAAGTAATTACTGCCCGATTACCAATTCTACTTTTCTTTTGAAGGTTCTGAATAGAGAGGCCTACTCTCGGATTCAAAAGCACATTGAGGATAACCATCTATTGGGCTCTCTGCAATCCGGCTTTAGGGAGCTTCATGGCATAGAGACTGCTTTGCTTGACTTGAAGGAAAACCACTGTTAAGTCATGGACTCAGGCCGGGTTGCTATGCTGATGCTTCTCAACCTCTCTGCGGCTTTCAATCTGGTTGATTATGCATTGCTGCTGGAGAAGTTGGGGACTATCGCAAACTGCTCGAACAGTGCTGATGGATGGTTGGCTTCCTCCTTGGGCCCGCAATCTGACTGTGTAACCTCAGTGGCAACAAGTCTCCACCTGTACTTCTCACATGTAGTGTTCCGCAGGGAGCATTCCTCTCCCTTACCCTTTTCAACCCCATACTTTCTTTGACCTTCTGGATAGCATCAGCATGGGTTATACAAACTACGCTGATGATACCGAGATATTGATTGACCTGACTGGTCGGTATGAAAAGGATCTTTCTAAGATCATCTCAATTTACAATCTAATAGAAGCCTGGATGTTTAACACTCAATGGGAGCAAGGCCGAGCTTATGCTGGTTGGTACCAACCAATGCCTGATCCCAGATATACTTCCTTTGATATCTCGGGTACCTCCATTTTGATGCTTCAATTGACATGAAAGAACATGTCAGTCAACTGAAAGCATCTTGTGCTTATACCACACATCTCAGTAGACAAATTAGGCCTTTTCTCTCAGCTCCTAACACTGCTGCCCTTGCTACTGCCTTAGTAAACTCCAAATTGGATTATGGCAGAAGACTACTTGCAGGCACTTCTAAGTCCAATTTTGCTTCTCTGCAGGTTGCCCAGAATAATGCCATCTGAGCTCTGTGTAATCTCACGAAAAGGAATCATGTTACTGAGGCTCGCAGATCCCTTCACTGGCTGCCTATCAAAGACTGTGGCCCTCATTAGGACCTTGGCAGAGGACCATGGTGCAATTAGCACCATGGTCCATGGCGCTAAGGGTGCAATTCCGCCATGGTGGTTGGCGGACTTACCGCCCCATTCCGACCTTGGCGGGGCGGTAAGTCCCCAATCCCCATTTTGCCCTTCCCCATTCCCATTCTTGCCCCATAGGGCATAATGGGAGTGGGGAAGGCGTTAATTACGCCACCGTAAATTACGGTGGCGTAATTAACATCAAGGTCCCTTAGCGCCATGGATTTTACCGCCTGCAAAAAGCAGGCGTAAAAATCACCATGGCGCTAAGGGAACTCGTAGTCAGGCGGAAAGGGTCGGGGACGTTTACGCTGGCGTAAACCCCTTTCCGCCAGGGTCGTAATGAGGGCCTGTGTCACTTATAAAATTATTTTCCTCACGCGTAAATGCCTCACCCACAAAGCACCAGTTTATTTGAAAGAACGAATCAGGAGCTCTTGTATCTTGCGCTCTCTTCGATCTAGTAACTCTAATAAACTGGAACAAACCCATTTCAAACTGGCTCAGTTTGGTGGTACTAGTTTTGACTTCATTGCCCCTCATCTATGAACTCTCTTCCATCGGGGATCTGTACTGAAACCATCTCTTTTAAGAGATCCCTTAAAACTTTATTTTTAACTCTAATGATTAGTTCTCCCTTCTAATTATGAATGGATTCTCTCAGATTTTATTCCTGCTGTCTTGCTGCACACTGAGGCCTCCAGGCGAGTTGCGCCTTATAAAAACAACTTAACATTAACCTTAATGTCCATGCAACTAATGTTATTTCCTTGAATTTCAAGTTTATTTTTTTTACAATGTATTGCTCACCTTAACCTCCCTGAAACTAAAGTTTTATCCTTGAATTTCAACGGTTTTACCATTCCATAGATTTTTAGAACGCTTCGAGACCACTAGCATGGTCTTCGGCCATGGTCAGTGGGCACGGCCTTTGGCTGTGCCCACTGTCCATTTTAAAATGCTACTAGACCACTCTATATTTTAAAACACTTGCAACCCATCGCTCAAAGACATTCATTAATCACAAACTGAGTTTGCCCTGTTTTGACAGTGGTATTGTTATGGATAAGAGATTGCAGGCTTTGAGAACTCGCAATGTTTTGAGGCAATGTGCAGTGAGATTTAATTATTTGCCATGGACCACACGCTTTGATTAAGCAGCGTGCTACAAGCCCCTTGTTTTATGGCCAGTCTCTTGGTGACTGTTGTGATACATCGCACAACCCCAACTAACCACATTTAAGCAGCATGGAAACAGGAAAAAAAATGACCGGCAGCCAGAACAACATATGTCCAAGCACTTTCTGCACACATAGTAAAAATCAAAAGCTGGCACCCATGATTAAGTAAGTGAACATATATCTTAAAGTGAAATATACAAATGTATTTAATTTGACCTTCCCTTTAGAAGAAAGTGCGCCAGACATAATAGCACTGGACTTTAAAAAAAGTAATGAACACCAGACAAAAAACCTGAGAGAGGAAATATTCCAATAAATATGCTGGCAAAGTATAAAAGGTGCTCACCTTTTAAACCTAACAATCTGTCGTGAAATATTCCCTAGTAAACAGCTTCCCAATACAAAACAAGTGCTTGTGGTCTTGTGGGTAAGTGTTTGCACTGGGAACATGATAACTTGAGTAAAATCCAGTAGCCAAATACTTAAGAAAGCTTGCCAACCTCAAAAAACCCATGTGTTGCGTCCGCCCTCTGAAAAAAAGTTACGGTCTTCAACCAAATGTGTGCTTTACTTGTCCCCTGAAAAGCAGCCACGATCAGGGGAGAATAACTGCACCTGTGTCCAGGATTAGAAACTCTCTTGCCACATCGTGGGCAAATACTTATGACTTACTTGCCCTCTCATCATTTCCTCTCCTCACCCCCATGTCCGGCTTTCAACAATACTCTGCTAAAGCAAACTTGAAAGGTACACATACCATAGTTTCACTCAAAAATATAAATCCTTACAGAATTATGTTAAGGAAAAAGTGTGTAATTGTGGCATTATTCCCCCCATCTTCACTGTGAGACTACAAATTCAAGAATGCAATTCAGCAAAAAGGCAAACAAATTATCTCTGAGTGCAAAACTTTCAAGGATTGACAATAGCACGGTTTTAAAAAGAATAATGCAGATGCTGCGTGTTATGAGATATTTAAAACTAATAAACACTCAGCATTCAGGATTGTGTACTGTCTCCCATCTATGCAGTAACTTGGACCGACCCTGCTTAGTTTCAAAGCAAGGAAGGATCCAGCCTCCTTAGGCCATGTCTCTCTAAGTGTCTTGTAAGGGTAACAAATTCTTTAGGCAACATGGCCTTAGGAGGCTGACCCCTTCCTCATTTTAAAACTAAGCATGGTTCGTCCCAGTTAATGCAGGGATGGGACCCACTGTTGCTGTAAAAATATCTATTTATTTTTTATTATTGACTAGGAGACTACAAATACCAGATTGCTTTTCAGCAAAAGGCAAAAAATGGTCTCTGACAGTAGCACATTTTTAAAAAAAAATATTCAGATGCCCATTCAGTCACCCATCCATGCAGCCCTTTCCTGCATAGCTTCAAAGCAAGGAAAGGGCTAGCCCATTTCTCTAAGTGGTCTTGTAACATTAGTTAATTTATTGGGTAACATGGCCTGAGGAGGTTTGCCCCTTCCTCACTTTGAAACTAAACAGGGTCTGTCCTGGTTATTGCATTGATGGGAGACCTTGTTGGCAATTGCATCACCGGTCATGGCCATCCAGTGATTTTTCACCCCTGACATCACTATAGCTGTACAAATATTTTTTTTTTAAAACCTGTAACTGCGGGTACTGAACTACACATACCCTCGGCTAGTCCTTTATAGCCTCAAATATAGCTAAGAATATCGGGAAAACGGGCTAATAAAAATTAAATGCTTTCCCGCCCCTCCAGGGCTTCACCAAGTGCCCCCTCATCTGTGCCTACACCCAGATGGCCTCCCCACCTCCCCTGCCCTCTCCCTTTCCCCCCACAACATATGCTGTTTCTGTGACACAGTTTGTTTTGCGATGTCGGCTATTTGCGGCTTTAGCCAAGCCTACAGAAAGCTTCCTGTTGCAAACTCAGTCCCTAGACTCCCTCCAACTCCTTCTGTTGTTGTCTTTTAGCCACCCCCTCTAGTTTGATGTCATTTGCATGTGTTTTTACCTGCAAATGGCTTTTTTTCATTTTCCCATATCCTTGGCTATAACTTCGAATATGTCTCGCATTGAGAGAAAAAGAAGGATGCAGCTTTTTTGTTTCTGACAACCATAATCCTGCAATGCGGTGTCATGGGTTTTGACCCATGTTGAATCAATAGACTGGGTAGATGTGGGGATGAGCCGTCCCCACCCATTATTCTATCCTAGAACAAACTAAATCAATAGACTGGGTGGATGTGGGGATGAGCTATCGCCGCCCACATTCACGCCAGAATAGGAGAACTGAGCAGTTGGCACGAGACCACTCCAAAGATACAACCTTTTTGTGGTAATTCATTTTCTTAATCCCAAAAATGGTTGCATTACCAGTACTCACCACTATCAGAAAGCCGGCGTTTTAAAACCACCAGACTTTTGTGTAAAACTGAACAAATGAAACAAAACCAGACCAAGGAAAGACTTGCTAAGAGGTGGATACAATGTAAAACTATATTCTGAAATGACTTCAAGGAAGTAATTATTTAATGTATATGTAAAAATTGTCAGTTTGATTTGAATGTAGAAAACTGGGAACAAAAAGTGACATTTAGCTGAAACCTGGCTTAATGAAACTGAATTCTGCCTGACAACTATCCCCGACAGGAGTTGATACTGGATCAACAGCTGTGTTCCCAGGCCTGGCTGCCAGGCCTGGCTGCATCCTGAGGTCACATGGCCCTGTTGATTAGATTAGGGGTGGAGCAGCTGGGGACTACAGGGGTTGAACAAAGGTCTGTCCTGGACTCAGGAAAATGTTATATTGGGGGGCCGTAAAGTGGCTTCCTCTTAGGGGAAACTGGGAGGGGCAGTGCCTCTGTAAGCATCTGAGCTTGGGGGAAGTGGATAAACCAGTTATTTCACCCTGTGATGTAGGAAGCCACACCCCTTTTTGACCAGGGCATAATTTTAAAAAGATAGATAACTCAAAGTGTGGACTTGTCAGAATTATATAAGTAATATCATTATTTTTGTGATTTTTCTGTGAACATTTTGAGATGCGTTACGACCCTGTGGTGTATTCTGGGGGGTTGCTAGCGGAAAATAGGGTCTCACTCCAAATGTCTGCATGTTAAAAATCTGACACTTCATCAATTAATGTCCATACTCCTTGTGCACATGTGTGTACATTTGGGTAAATGTCCGATATTGCAAAACCAGTTAAAAAGTGCAAAATGTTGTCATTTTTGAATGCAAGCCCCCAGGAAGATCAGAGGCGGACAAGCATCGACCATAAGGAATATATAATGTGCACATGTAATTTCAACAAATTGTATATCTGGGAAGGATGTATTTGGGTCAAATATAGATTTGTGTGCAATTTGACAGGGGAGTGCCCTTTCTGCAGGCCATAAAATAGCATCACCATGACTCACATTTCCTTTCCCCTATCAAGGAAGAGAGAAAAGCTTGACCAATGATCAGTTGAGAGAGGGGCTGGCCTAGTGATGCTGCGCACACACCCACTTTCAAAAGACATAAAAAGAGCCACTGGAAGCTAGGTAGAGACATTCAAATCCAGTTGCTGCGGAGCGTTTTGCCGGACCACACAACATCCAGAAGATACCAGTTCCAGACTGACTCCAGCTACATACTCCAGAACCTAGAACTTATACTTTAGAACCTAAATCAGAAGTCTAAAACCACAAGCTGAGTTCTCTGTAGCAGGCCTCAAATCATTGCAAGCTACTCACAGCTGGGCGAGCTGCTTGAATCCCTTGCCAAGAACTTTTGCCAGGACCAGTACAGAGATCCAGGAGCCATGCAGAGACCGCTGTATCCGGACAGACCAGACCAGAGATCCAGAGTGACCCAGACCGCTGTGAGCAGAACCAGAGAGCAAACCCAGATCACTGTGAAGTGCTGAGACCAGAACCGGAGTCCAGTGCAAAACCTGACCAGATCCGAGGCGAGGCCTATTTCAAATTTATATTGTGAGTACCTAGCAGAACTGTGCAGAACCAATCTCTTAGTTAAAATAATCTAATCCAAACTATTTTAACCTAAGTAGAACAGCCTCCTAGAAATTGTGTCATCTGTCATTTGTAAAGCTGCACAACTGTCACCTGTCAATTCTGAAGCTGCAAGCTGTCACCTGTCATTTTGAGTTTACTTTAAATCCGAAAAACTACCTTTATTTAATCGTCCGTATCTCTGGAACCGTTTGGGCTAGGAACAAAATGTAACTTTCCTCTGAAAGATTAGAATCCCAGCTTTCCAACAAACCTAGACTTGCTACTCCTTATACTTTTGCCGTAATCACGATTCGCGTACTCGCAAATTTTACTGCGATTTGCGATTTGGTTAAAAAATCCAGCCACGTGTAACCATCAGCAGTCATTTCTTTCCTTGCTAAAAATGTGTTTGCCTCTTAATCACCATCTCTGAATCATTGCTAAAGTGAGCCCGAACTCATCCAAAGTATCTCTCACTCACCCTGAACCTCCTAAAGGGAATTAAAAGCATTTTCAGCGTATTTCTCACTTCATTGCCACCACATTCAAAGCACTTGGGCCTGTGTTTTAAAACTCATACTGGTTTTCTCAAAGCTTGCAGGGGGGGAACTGAATTTCGTATTGTATTTGATTGCATTCCTGAGAACTGTGTGCTCCTCTTTCCATCTACTTCCATGTCTTACATTGCATAGGGGAGGGGGGTGAATTGCCAGAGAAAAAGTGATTATATTATCTTTTGCTAAAATCATCTCAAGTATTTATTTACTGCATTTTATTCCTCATTGCTTTTCCCTTGAAATCATAAAAGTATTTTTGCTACTTGATCCATCCTATACTAACTCCTCATTGATTATAAAGAAGTGTGCTAGTGTCAGATTACCCATTGTTGATTAACATTATATTTATAAGGACGATATTGATTATTAATTTATTATAAAAGCGTGGTATCTATATTTTGTCTTATTTCTCAAATAAACCTTTTAAACTTGCAAAACAGAACTACTTCTTGGCTCAGTGGGGTCAGGGGGATTCTAAGAGAGGGGTGTTATATAGGGGTAGTTATCCAGAACTCATGAACTGGACATAAAGATATATCAATAAGGGTTTCCATTCAGTATCCCAGACTAGGCATTGACTTAGCTGTAGTGTGGAATTGAATCTTCTTACAAATTGGGGGCTCGTAGCCAGGGATTCCGGATTAGATCCATCACTTGTGCAGATTAATACAGTGTGCTAACTGACAAGATACATACATCTGGTCGGATCACCACGCTGTGTTATGCTGTAAAGCACTCCTCAAAAGGACACTCTAAGGGAAAGGTCTGTTTTGCAAAAATAAAATACAAACTTCTGTAAGTCAGGAATGAACTCAAATTCCAGAATGACGACCTTGGTAGATATGAAAATAGCCAGAGAGCACTTCTTACATAAGCTATTTGTGAGAGGTGAGTGGACTCATCAGGACCAGACGGTCTGGTTGCAGGCAATCGCACCCCAGATCACTGAAACAGGGTCAGATAAATGGAGAGACCAGGGTCCCTTACATGTGGCCCTGAGTGAACCATATATGGCCCCTAAGGCCAAGGATGAGCACAACAAGATTGCCAGGGTAGCGGCATATTTATATTTACATATGGGAGCCATGCAGGACAAATGTGCTGAAGGCCAAGATCTGGCGAGTAGGCAACTGCTGGCATTACAGAAGGCCCAATCTGCTCTAGACTCTTCTGAGCAGAAGCCAGGAGTCCAAAAATGAGAGCAGACAGTACATCATTAAAATAAAGAAGGATATGGATATCCTGCAACAGGAAAAGACGGACCAGGATACCAGAATTCTGGCTTTGCAGAAGGAGCACCAAGACAGTCTGGACTCCTTACTGCAGAGCCAGAAAAAGCTGGAGCAACAGATAAATTTCAACAGGCCATGCACAGAGCAGGTAGCCACCCTGCAAATCCAACTATACAGAGAGAAAGAGGAAAGCAATAAATTGATTTTGAAAGACCTGGATACCCAGGCAGAGTTTGATGAAGAACACCAGAAAGCTGGTGCCTTCCAAAGGCAAAGGGACGACCTGGCGGCACAGATGCAGACTCTTAGTCAGGAAAGGGATACCTTAGGTCAGGAAGTCTGCCACTTAAAAAGGAAAATGGAAGAAAATCACCTGGCCCTCCAGGGACTGGGTCACCTCCAAAAAGAACACCAGAACATGTTAGAGCACACCAGGAGGGTGGATGATGCTCTGGCAAGAAAGGAGCAGGCCAATAGGGACACAGCTCAGGAGGTAACCCTCCTGCAGCAGAGACTGGCCCAGTACTCCAGGACCAATCAGGAGGCACAGAGAGAAAATGAGGCTCTCTGTCAGCACAATGATAGGCTCCAGCAACAGGTAGCGATGCAGGAGAGACTCATAGAGTCTAGTAAGGCCTTAACTGAGGAACTGAAAGCGCAGGCTCTTGCATTGCAACAGGGAACAGGGGCGGATAGAGACCAGGTTCGCTGGGAGAGGGAGACTCCTGAGCATAACCTCAGGAGCCCTAGTACCAGAGGCCTTCATATCTCTCAGTCCCTGGACTTTGCCAACCCCATGTCCCCTGGCGCACATGAGCACCGGGCCACAGGGATGGCAGATTACTATCCAACCAGAAGTATGGGGCTCATAGGCCAGTACCTCCCAGGAATGGAGGGGCGGGCATCCGGGTATGGGCACCCAAGCACTGTGCAATTTAGTGGGGAACCCCAGGAGAGTAGGCCCATTAAGGGCATCCTGAAAACTTCTTCTGCCCAGTTAGGTCAGTGGGGGGGTACCCATCAAATCCTGGCAGCAAGGAGGAATCTGAAGACTCCTCTGAACGGCGCAGGACACAGGAGACCAGGTCCCCACATTCTGCCAGCCATTCCCAGGCTTGCAGAATCCGGGAAAACCTGGAAGATCAGACAGGAACCTCTGGGAGCAGTGCCTCTGAGTCAGAGGATGAATGGATCAGGGTTACCCGAACCAAAAAGGCCAATAAGGCAAAAAAGGGCCTTGCTTAAGGACCCATTGAAGCAAATAAAGGCAATAAGGAGTGTTATCACGCCTTATCATAAGAACGCCAAGTATTCTGTTTGGGAGCACTTAGAGCTGTTTCAGCAAATGATGGATACTTTTCATTTGAAGGACAGCCAAAGCTGTATTCAATAAGTAAAGTGGACCTTCTCACCAGAGTACTCCAGTTTCTTTGCGGGGCTGGAGGACCAAAATCATTCAAGGTGGTCCACATACAGGGCAGCCATCTTGAAGCATTTTTCTGTGCACAGAAATCCCCAAGAGGCTGGCAAGGCAGCCTACAATTTGCAATGTGGGGAGGATCAGGCCCCACAAGAGTTTGTGCAAGAATTAAAGCGTGCTTTTGCGCAGACCACCAGAAGGGTGCGCACAGACAGCAAAGAGTTTGTCAATACATTTTTCCATGCTCTCCCTAAATATATAATGACCCAGCTCGTGAGAGATTTTCATGAGAAAAGATCTTTAGACTGGGTCATTGAACAGGCTACCCGGATCTATGAGGTGCAGAAGCCTATCGAAAATAAAAATAACGCGCCGAAAAACCCCAAAACCAACAGCACCCCTGCTGCTGCCAAGGTGACAGAGGTAAAGGTTGCCCCCGTTTTAGATTTGGAGATGGGGGGGCCTAAAAACCTGCCTGCACCAAATAATTCACAGCCCAGAAGGCCCTCGGGCCAGTCACAGACAGGGAGTCGAGGAGGTAATCCCACAAATGGGGTCCCCCGCTCCCCTGACTATGTAAGTCCCCGCTATAAGGGAAACCGACCAATCCTGGGTTATGTGTGGGCTCCTCCAGCCCAAGGGGGGGATCCAGCCAAGCACCTAACCCAGGGAACTTCCCTCCCAACTTCCCACAGGAGGGCAGAAATTCTCCAAATCCTGGGCAGAACTTTTTCCCCAGGTATCCACCCAATTTCCAACCCCAAAACCATCCATCCTTCTTTCCCCAATTCCCTGAGCCCAGACAACCTAATCCGGGAGAGGGGAGGCCAAGGGTGGAGGGGTACCAAAATCTTCCCAACCAGGGGTACTACCAGAGAAGGGATAGCTACCCTTCCCGGGATCAGCCCAGGGAAGAAAATAGAGCCCCGTATCAGCCTGAGCGGGTTTCACAACTTGAGCGCCAGGTCCAAAATATGGCACGAGATCTGGTTCACATACTGAGGGCTCAACATAACCCTCAGATGAGCATGCCACCGCAGAATGCCCCAAACTCTGGACCTGGTGCTCCAGAACAATGACGGGGGCAGCACCCCGATAACCCACCGGTTCCCAGGGAGGAGGCACAAGGGGAAGGGGGGTCTAAAGCCTTGGAGGAAGTTTCCCTCCCAACTTGTAAACAGCCCCTGGAAAACCAGGAACCAGAAACAAAATATCCTACCACTGAAAGTCTGCCACCCAAGGAGCAGAGAGGAGGTAGGAGAAACAAAGGACCCAAACAGACCCACTTTGTGGAGGAGGTACAGGTCTTCCAATTTGAGGGAGGGGGATCCTCAGAAGATCCTGGGAAAAGGATCTTCTCCTTCAGAGATGGGGGAACTCCTCCCAAAAAGGGGGTGGGGTGGCCCAGAACCGGAACCAGGGGAACCCACAATGGCTCTGATCTCCAGTTGCCAACTTTGTCTTTCTGATTCCCAAGACTCTCCACAGAATTCTGCCCAAATCTCTTCTCTCGCCATGTCCAAAACCAGAAAATTAGCCCACCAGTTGTCCAAAAATGTGCATTATCTGTGCCCCCTTGAGGAGAAGGAGGGAAGATACTATGCCCCGGTACAAGTACAGGGGCAGGGTACAATTTTGGCACTGGTTGACACTGGATCCCAAGCTACCCTTCTGTCCAAAAGGGCCTTTGAGGAACTAAATGCAGGAAGGGGGGAGAATTACTGTATTCCTCTCACCTCACTTCCTGGACAACTGCAGAACTTTGACGGGAAGGAGATTCCTGTCAAGGGGACTGTAGATTTGGACATCAAAATTGGGCGACACAAGGTGAAACACCTGGTCATAGTAGTGACTCCAGAGGGAACCCCTTGTTTACTAGGGAATGACCTCCTGAGAAGGTTGTCACCCCTAATAGATTGTGTAAACAAGATCCTCTGGACCCAGACTAGCCGACCAATAAAATTAAAACAGAGTGTCAACCATGTTAGTTTAAACGGCACCTGCCACAAGGTTGAACAAAAATCTGACCAAGTACAATTTCACTTCCAGAACAACCAAACTCCAGACGTGACAGGAATAGCAGTAGGACAACAGACTGGTGATGGGGGGTCCTCTCTATTTCTGAAAATCAACCTTCCTTCCAGTTTAAGGTGGTATTCCACACTGGAAGGAAACACCCTGAAATTCTTTACTAATCCACAATCAGAAACTCCCACTCCTATCGTCCAGAAAGATGTGAAATCAGCTCAGAGCCTGGCTGATATTCAGCAAATTGGAGAGCAATTGTTCATCCCTGTTCAGTTAAATGATGGGAAGGACTCTGTTCTCGCTCGAGTGTGTGTGAACAACAGTAAGAGCTTCATCAGCGAAGCCATGTTCCGCCAACTACCAAAAGATCCAGCCATTCCCACATTCAAACTGATAGACAAATGGGAAATGGACCTGGAAGCACCTAATTCCAAACATCTCATGCCAAGCAGGTGTATGCTCAAAATCTCCATTGGCAACAAGAGCATAGTCTATAATTGTTGGGTCGTGCGAGACGTCACTGCCGCCTTTTACTTAGGCAGTGACATTCTCAATCGCTTTTCCATTAGTTTGGACCTAATAAACCTCAAAGCTTGGTCCCGATTAGCGGATAATCCCATGAGCTTTGATGATCCAGGAAAAGCATTTAGGTCAGCTCAATTGCTACCTTATGCAGTTGAAATTCAGATCAAAGAGGAAGTCACCATCCCAGAAAGGACCCGACAATTCTCCCTGGAAGTGAAAGTTAAAAGAGGACAAAAATTGCAAAACCCTGATGCTTATATTCATCTAAATGCTTCTCTCCAACAGCAAGGGTTAGGGGTAAACCCAACACCATTAGTCAACATAGAACATGACACCATTCCAATAGAGGTGGATAACAGCGACTTACAGAGTATTACTCTAGCCGCAGCCACCACTATTGGGATGGCGGTTGATGACTGACATTTCTCCATTGATTTAGGAAATGAACTGTTAGGACCAATCCCCAAGGACTGTTTTGACAGTGACAGTGAGGACAATACAACACCAGACATGATTTTCACCCGGCATGGGGGGAACCTTCTGGTGTACACTTCTTGCCCTTATGGTAAGGAAGATGTGACTTGTGACTTCAGGAGGGATGAGGTGATTTTCCAGGTCCATGAGGGCTGCCTTTCCCACCTGAAGCCTCCAGTCCAAATCAGCACTCTGACCAGGGACTTCTCCACCCAGCTGGAGGAGGCCGCTGAGATAGCCAAACCGGAAGTTTTTCCAGGCTTCAGGCAGATGGTGGAAGAGAGAGTCAACCTAGCTGATGCCTGTTTGACTCTGGAACAGAAGCAAAAGTTGAAACAAGTTTTCTTGGATTTCCAAGATCTCTTTGCGGTAGACTCATATGACTGTGGTCGCACCGACATCCACACCACAACCATTCCCACGGACCCTGGAATGACTCCAGTGTTTGTGAAGCAATATCACTTGCCTCTCGCATCCATGGAGTCCCTTACTGAAATAATTAAGAACCTTGTGTCCCGGGGAATAATCCGTCCAGTCCACAGCACTTTCAATAATCCGGTGCTGGGAATATTGAAGCCAAACGGCCAGTGGAGACTCTGCGCCGACCTTAGGGAGCTCAACAAACGGGTCCATACTTCCCGATGGCCTCTGCCCTACATTGCCCAAGGGCTGGCCCAGATTCAAGGGTCACAAGTATTCACTACAATAGACCTGACCAATGGATACTGGACCGTGCCTGTCAGTAGGGAGGACCAATACAAACTGGCTTTTACCTTTGGGGGCCAGCAGTACACATGGACCCGGACTCCCTTTGGATACCTCAACTCCGGCAATGAATTCAACATTTTCCTACATAAGGCCATGTCCGACCTGGGTACGAGGGGTAACCTGGCTTATGTAGATGATGTCCTCATCAAAAGTTCATCTGTGGAGGAACATATAGCGGAGATCCGTTATGTTCTGACACTGTTGAGGGCCGCCGGAGCAAAACTTTCCTTTCAGAAAGCACAGTGGTGTAGAACCCGTGTTAATTTCTTGGGGCATGAGATTACTCCTCAGGGTCTCTGTCCCCAAGAAAAGAAAGTGGAAGCACTCCAGAAACTGAAAGACCCCACAACTCTGCGGGAACTAAGGAGCCTCCTTGGACTGACTAATTACAGCAGAAAGTTCGTTGAAGGCAACGCAGAGATCACTAGACCCCTGATTCATCTCTTGAAGGGGGGGGGTCAAGTGGGAATGGGGTCCAGAACAATCCGAAGCGGTAAGACAACTCAAAAGAAGCCTCTCACAAGCGCCTTGCCTAGCTTACCCTGTCAGAAACAAGGAGTTCTTCCTGGAGATGGGGTTCTGTAATACGTGCTTGACGGCTGTATTATACCAAAAGCATGACAAGGTCAAGAAAGTAATCTCCTATGCGAGCAAAACTTTATCCTCTGTGGAGGAAAAATTCAACGATTGTGAGAAGGCACTCCTGGCAACGATGTGGGCATTGAAGAATTACCGCCCGTTTATCCATGGGGAACACATCATAGTGGAGACTCCACACCAGCCTCTGCAATATCTCCAAAGTGACAGAATCCGGGCCGGAAATGTGAGTAATTCCCGAATTACTTCCTGGATTCTGTCAATGCAAGGCTTTCCTGTGGAGGTCAGATATGGCCAAAACAAGAAGAGTCCCCTCGCGCAAGGTCTGGCTGACTTGCATGATTGTGCCAGAGAAAACTGTCTCGAGGACGAAAGTCTAAAAATCAAGGACAACACGAAGGCATACCTTAATTCCCCACACAAAGTCTTTGAAGAAGACAAGTGTGAGGGAATACCCACTGTCTATGTGGATGGATGCTCGTACCATGTTGACAACAACGGGGAGAAAGAACTGTTGGCCGGCGTAGGGAATGCCTGGGTGAAGGAGTTTCCAGAACCCTCCGCTGGATACAAAATTGGTCCCTGAAGTAGTCAGGTGGCAGAGTTGATGGCTGTGCATCAGGCCATCCTCACTGCTGTCCAACATCAACTCCACGAACTGGTCATAATCACCAATTCGGATTATGTACGGAACGGGTTCGTGGAGCACCTGGTTAATTGGAAAACCAGAGGCATGTTATGTGCTAATAACAAACCCTTGAAACATGGGAAGTTAATCCAAAACATTGATGATCTGGTCACATCGAATGGGATGACCATCTACTGGAAAAAGATCAAGGGTCAT
The DNA here is from genome assembly GCF_040938575.1 of Ambystoma mexicanum. Lineage (NCBI taxonomy): Eukaryota > Metazoa > Chordata > Amphibia > Caudata > Ambystomatidae > Ambystoma > Ambystoma mexicanum. The sequence continues at coordinate 710,463,900 of NC_090933.1, forward strand.
TCCAAAGTAGAGGGACCAGACAAAACTGGAAATGACTTAGCTGATCAGCTGGCCAAAACCGGGGCCATCCAAGGGGATCTAATCGAAATAGAGTCCCTGTTGGGGGAAATCCAGGTCACCGCTATCACTAGGTCCCAGACAAGTGCTCACAATGATCTTTCAACTGCACAATGGAGTAAGGAGACCCCTGATGCTGATTTAATTACAGCTCAGAAGGGGGATCCAATAATTGGTAAGTTTTACCAACACCTTGAGGACCCTGAGAAATTTCAACTGACGGATACCGATTACATTGGGAAAGAGGACCTAAGAGTGTTGATGAAATGTCCAAAAATGTTCCGTATCCAAGACGGTTTGTTGGTAAGGAAATCCCAAGCTGGCCATGATCAGTGGGTGGTTCCTACCTCATTCCGAAGCCTGATGTTAAGTCACGCCCATGATGCGGCCACCACCGGTCATAGGGGGTTTCACACAACACTGGAAATCTTAAGAGAGGTTGCATACTGGCCACACATGGGGCAGGACCTCGACCAATACTTGAAGGGGTGTCTTGTGTGTGCACAATTTCAGCCATCATCCCTCACACACCGTACGCCTCTCCAAAAGAGGGGCATGACACTGCCATGGTCAGATTTGCAAATCAACTTTTTAGGCCCTGTGATTCGCTCGTCTAGAGGAAACAAGTACATGTTGACCGTTACATGCTTGTTTGCCAAGTGGGTGGAATGTCTCCCAGCCCCAAACTGCAAGGCAGAAACAGCAGCTGCCCTGATGATTAACCACATCTTTTCCCGTTTTGGTCTACCTCAAAGGATTGAGTCAGACAGGGGTAGCCACTTCACCAGTGAAGTAATGACAAAGATGTGGGAGATACTGGGGGTCAAAAGAAAGCTACATATTGCTTATAGGCCAGCTTCTTCTGGAGCAGTGGAACATTACAACCGGACAATTGTGAGCATCTTAAAAAAGTTTGTGGCAGATTCTGGGCCAAGTTGGGATATCCAATTACCTCTGGTCCTAATGGCCATCAGAACTACCCCTTCATCTGCAACCAAAATGTCACCAATTGAGTTGATGACCGGGCGCAAGATGGTGCTTCCCCAGCATTTGATCTACAGGACCCAAGAGCAGACACTGACAAATGCCTCCACAACTCATGAGTATGTGGAGAATTTAAGGAAACACCTTCAACATGCTTTTGACTATGCTCAGCGGAATTTAGAAAGATCAGCCGAGAGTATGAAGACCCACTGTGACCTGAAAACTTCCAGGAAGGAATATCAGGTGGGGGACCGGGTCTATTTATGCAACTTCCAAAGAAACCAGATCTTCCCTGTGGCCTACAAGATCCGCATCCCCAAAGGCGGTTTGGCAGAAGGGGAAGACAAGTGGGTCCACATAAACCAGTTGAAGTGTTGCCATCCCAGGCACACTTTGCAGCAACTGGAGGAGTCCTCTGCAATCCCAGAGGGGACCGCTCCAGATTAATTCAGTTCCAACCCTAAAATATCCCACATATAGTCTCTAAAATATTATACTCTTGTAAGCCACTGTCTTTGAATGATAACTTGTATGTCAAAAGTAAAATGTTAGGTATGTTAAAGTATAAAATGTATATGTCTGCCACACCATTAATAGTGGTGGAAAAATGTCTACAAATAGGTATTGCCGCTTTTCTTTTGTCGTCCTAGGAGAAAGAAAACCTGGAGACTGACCAAGGAGGACGACAGGAGACCGGGAGCCGAGACCCGAGGGGCCCAAGGTACCGCCCAATCCTCCCATCAGGACCAGCAAGGAAAACTGATTGATCGACTGGAGGGAGGAAAAGATGCTGAACTGTGCCACCTACAGGACTGGAAGAAGATAATGGGGACATACCAGCGCAAGGGCTCAAAACCTCCTTTGCACCCGACTTCCCCTCGACTTGAATCAAAGCGCAGTCGGGCGGGGGGATTTGTCATGGGTTTTGACCCATGTTGAATCAATAGACTGGGTAGATGTGGGGATGAGCTGTCGCCGCCCATTATTCTATCCCAGAACAAACTAAATCAATAGACTGGGTGGATGTGGGGATGAGCTATCGCCACCCACATTCATGCCAGAATAGGAGAACTGCGCAGTTGGCACGAGACCACTCCAAAGATACAACCTTCTTGTGGGGAATTCATTTTCTTAATCCCAAAAATGGTTGCATTACCAGTACTCACCACTATCAGAAAGCCGGCGTTTTAAAACCACCAGACTTTTGTGTAAAACTGAACAAATGAAACAAAACCAGACCAAGGAAAGACTTGCTAAGAGGTGGATACAATGTAAAACTATATTCTGAAATGACCTGAAGGAAGTAATTATTTAATGTATATGTAAAAATTGTCAGTTTGATTTGAATGTAGAAAACTGGGAACAAAAAGTGACATTTAGCTGAAACCTGGCTTAATGAAACTGAATTCTGCCAGACAACTACCCCGACAGGAGTTGATACTGGATCAACAGCTGTGTTCCCAGGCCTGGCTGCCAGGCCTGGCTGCATCCTGAGGTCACATGGCCCTGTTGATTAGATTAGGGGTGGAGCAGCTGGGGACTACAGGGAGTTGAACAAAGGCCTGTCCTGGACTCAGGCAAATGTTATATTGGGGGGCCATAAAGTGGCTTCCTCTTAGGAGAAACTGGGAGGGGCAGTGCCTCTGTAAGCATCTGAGCTTGGGGGAAGTGGATAAACCAGTTATTTCACCCTGTGATGTGGGAAGCCACACCCCTTTTTGACCAGGGCATAATTTTAAAAAGATAGATAACTCAAAGTGCGGACTTGTCAGAATTATATAAGTAATATCATTATTTTTGTGATTTTTCTGTGAACATTTTGAGATGCGTTAGGACCCTGTGGTGTATTCTGGGGGTTTGCTAGCGGAAATTAGGGTCTCACTCCAAATGTCTGCATGTTAAAAATCTGACACTTCATCAATTAATGTCCATACTCCTTGCGCACATGTGTGTAAATTTGGGTAAATGTCCGATATTGCAAAACCAGTTAAAAAGCGCAAAATGTTGTCACTTTTGAATGCAAGCCCCCAGGAAGATCAGAGGCGGACAAGCATGGACCATAAGGAATATATAATGTGCACATGTAATTTCAACAAATTGTATATCTGGGAAGGATGTATTTGGGTCAAATATAGATTTGTGTGCAATTTGACAGGGGAGTGTCCTTTCCGCAGGCCATAAAACAGCATCACCATGATTCACATTTCCTTTCCCCTATCAAGGAAGAGAGAAAAGCTTGACCAATGATCAGTTGAGAGAGGGGCTGGCCTAGTGATGCTGCGCACACACCCACTTTCAAAAGACATAAAAAGAGCCACTGGAAGCTAGGTAGAGACATTCAAATCCAGTTGCTGCGGAGCGTTTTGCCGGACCACACAACATGCAGAAGATACCAGTTCCAGACTGACTCCAGCTACATACTCCAGAACCTAGAACTTATATTTTAGAACCTAAATCAGAGGCCTAAAACCACAAGCTGAGTTCTCTGCAGCAGGCCTCAAATCATTGCAAGCTACTCACAGCCGGGCGAGCTGCTTGAATCCCTTGCCAAGAACTTTTGCCAGGACCAGTGCAGAGATCCAGGAGCCGTGCAGAGACCGCTGTATCCGGACAGACCAGACCAGACCAGAGATCCAGAGTGACCCAGACCGCTGTGAGCAGAACCAGAGAGCTGACCCAGATCACTGTGAAGTGCCGAGACCAGAACCGGAGTCCAGTCCAAAACCTGACCAGATCCGTGGCGAGGCCTATTTCAAATTTATATTGTGAGTACCTAGCAGAACTGTGCAGAACCAATCTCTTAGTTAAAATAATCTAATCCAAACTATTTTAACCTAAGTAGAACAGCCTCCTAGAAATCGTGTCATCTGTCATTTGTAAAGCTGCACAACTGTCACCTGTCAATTCTGAAGCTGCAAGCTGTCACCTGTAATTTTGAGTTTACTATAAATCCGAAAAACTACCTTTATTTAATCGTCCGTATCTCTGGAACCGTTTGGGCTAGGATCGAAATTTAACTTTCCTCTGAAAGCTTAGAATCTCAGCTTTCCAACGAACATGCTACTCCTTATACTTTTACCGTAATCACGATTCACGCACTCGCGAATTTTACCGCGATTTGTGATTTGGTTAAAAATCCAGCCACGTGTAACCATCAGCAGTCATTTCTTTCCTTGCTAAAAATTCGTTTGTCTCTTAATCACCATCTCTGAATCATTGCTAAAGTGAGCCCAAACTCATCCCAAGTATCTCTCACTCACCCTGAACCTCCTAAAGGGAATTAAAAGCATTTTCAGCATATTTCTCACTTCATTGCCACCACATTCAAAGCACTTGGGCCTGTGTTTTAAAACTCATACCGGTTTTCTCTAAGCTTGCTGGGGGGAACTAAATTTCGTATTGTATTTGATTGCATTCCTGAGAACTGTGTGCTCCTCTTTCCATCTACTTCCATGTCTTACATTGCATAGGGGAGGGGGGTGAATTGCCAGAGAAAAAGTGATTATATTATCTTTTGCTAAAATCATCTCAAGTATTTCTGTACTGCATTTTATTCCTCATTGCTTTTCCCTTGAAATCATAAAAGTATTTTTGCTACTTGATCCATCCTATACTAACTCCTCATTGATCATAAAGAAGTGTGCTAGTGTCAGATTACCCATTGTTGATTAACATTATAATTATAAGGGCAATATCGATTATTAATTTATTATAAAAACGTGGTATCTATATTTTGTCTTATTTCTCAAATAAACCTTTTAAACTTGCAAACAGAACTACTTCTTGGCTCAGTGGGGTCAGGGGGATTCTAAGAGAGGGGTGTTATATAGGGGTAGTCATCCAGAACTCATGAACTGGACATAAAGATATATCAATAAGGGTTTCCATTCAGTATCCCAGACTAGGCATTGACTTAGCTGTAGTGTGGAATTGAATCTTCTTACAGCGGCAGGGGAGATATAACTTTCAATTTTTGAGAAGGGGCACTTTAAATAACTACTTCGCAGAATAACCACAAACCACGCATGGATCGCAAGTCAATGCTTCCTGCCCAAGTTGTTTCGGACCTGGTCCAAATCCATCCCACAGTTTGGGCTGTGCGCTTTGGCTAAAATTGACCTTGTTTGTCTATGGGAAAATGAATGAGAAGTAGGCCGCAACTTTGGAAAAGAAAATGTTTTTGTCTTCTTAACAACTTTCTTATTTTTTTAACTTATCTTTATGAAACTTTGCAGTCTGGGGGGAGGGAGACACAAGCCCCTTATCACTTTCGACATTTTGGTCAAATCCGTTACTCGAATCAAAAGATATTAACACTAGAAATGTAAGGGGATGCTATGGGAGTATGACTCAACTTAACTATAGGGTGGCTATCACCGCACTATTACATATATATATATATATAGAAAAAGGACTGGAAACCAATCCGGGTTACACCGGCACTCCGGCTATGATGAAAGCGAAAGGCTGGATGTCTTCAATAAATCCACACACAGACTTGTGTTCCGTGCAGTCAAAGTGTCCTTTATTGTTTAAGATACATGGACAAAGGAGGCAGCAACGGCTTTAGGTGCAAGAAAGGAACGACGCGTTTCACCCTACTCAGGCTTCGTCTGGTATGTGACATAAAGAAAGGACTGTGGTATTATAGAGACAAGTATATGAGTCCTTTTTCAATGTTTTGCACTAAAATAAGGTAACAAGTGGTAGACAAAAATGCAGCCATGTTGGAACCTGCATGACAACACATCTCAGTGCATTTATAAGAGACACAGCGTTTTTGTAAACAGTGTAGTAGTTCGAAACATGTTTGTTTGATCAAACCAGATGTCCCAAATGGGCAAGGGGTGGACAGAAAGCCTGAAATTACTGATATTAAATCATGTGATTTAATCTTAGTGTTTGCCAATGTCAATGACATTAGGTAAGACGATCGTACACCGTCTTCTATTGTACTGGGTTTGTTTAATTCAGCCCAAGTAGGCCGACACAGTGTCTCAGCATGGACTGAAGTGTGCTGTCAAAAATTATTTTTTTTTTTTTACAACATACATGTTGCAGACATCGAAATTGAGATATGTAGATGTTTCATAAGTAATAAAGTGATACGTGCTTTGTAAACATTGAAGGACTGTTGATTGATAAAGTGCTGGGTGCTATCAATAAAGTGCATAGTATAAAGTGCATATTGCAAAATCGCAAATGGTTGGGAATTAGATCTAGAGGCGGTACGTAACCCTTGCGGGTGCCTCTAATGTGTATTCTATCCCACTCAGATCTCTATATATCATAAATATCAAACATGTTAATATTAAAACACATAAATTGATCTCTTACGGCGCAGATGGGCAGTGTGATACCCTCGCGGGCGCCCAGATGCTGTGACTTGAGGCTGTATATAACCCTTGCGGCTGCCTCATATATCGGTCGTTTCCACTATACATAACTAGACTGAGAAGAGACATACGGTCCATGATATATATTATGAATGTTCATAATAAAACATATAGGTTGGTCTAATATATACACATAGGCAGTGTGTTATTCTTGCGGGCGCCTATATATTGTGACTATGCCAACCTGTATATTTAGCAAGGTAGTAAAAAGTAATTAATGCAGATGCAAGAATAAATATTGCCTTCTAAAATTGTTGTACGGACATATTTTGAAAAAAGTTTTGAAAATAATTAAGGTGCTTGATGTTATATGTTAAAATTACACCTTATAATTCAAGTACAAACAATTTTAAATATAAAAAAATCCACAATGTATAATTATATCATTTGATGAAAAAATGGAACCTACAACTAAAGATTAAGGTGCATAGTGCTGGATGTCACATTCATGTGTTGGTATTTTATGCTTAAAATTGTTTTAGTGGATATGGGGCATGATATTTTTAACATTCAAATTATTGCCTTCTCCCATACTTCAAGCCCATCGGTTACATTTAAAACAATCCTGCGGTTGATGCACATTGTTTTGAGGAAACTTGCAATACAATTGACAACTAAATGATAAATGCACTTAAAATATTCATAAAAACAGCACTTGGTAAAGCTAAAGATAAAACATCCTTTCCCTGGACTAAGTTACTAATTTAAAATGATTGGTGATATAAAAGAACACACCATCAAAATGAAAAGTGCTTGCAGGGAAAACCGTGTAGGGATGCATAGGCGTCCAAATTAACCTCAATTTCCTAAAAACCTTATTTCATTGTGCATATCCACCAAATAGACAAAATATACAAAAAAATACAAAAAAATGCAAATAATATATATAGAATTTTCAAAAATGCAGAAAGATTGGAAAAATTGAGAAGGGCTCAGGTCTATGAATGATTGGGATTTGGAGTATTTAAATGTTTAGGATCCCAAAAATGCATATAGTTCTTCGTCACGATTGTGACCTCCTGGATACTTGGTATTAAAATCTACTATATATCTGGATTCCATTTGTCTGAGTATTCGCAGACTGTCCCCTCCTCTTGGGTGAATTTTAGCTGAGTCAATAATGAAATACTTAAAAGAACTGATGTCATTTTGATGTACTTCTTTAAAATGTTTAGCAAGTGGGTAAAACATATCATGATTATTGATTGCACGTAGGTGTTGCAATATTCTTAGCCTGACTTCTAGTTTTGTGCTACCTACATACCATAAATTGCAGGAACAAATAATCACATAGATGGCAAATTGTGTAAAACATCTCAGATCTTGTTTGATTTTAACTTCTTTCTTCGTCCGAGGATGTAAGAACATTTTCATGTTTATTCCATGGCGACATGCTTTACATTTAGCACAGGTAAAAAAACCCGATATTTCGGTAGGTAGCCAGGTGTTAGTACTTTGTTTGGGCGATCGGAACATGCTCGGTGATAGTTTACTTTGTATCGAAGGTGGTTTTCTATAAGTCACAGTGGCATGTGTTGGCAAGTGTGGACTAATGTCCTGATCTCGTTTCAAGAGATGCCAGTGTTTATTTAAGATTTGTTTGGTTTCTTTTGCTCCAGAATTGAAAGTGGTAATGAATCTGAGTGCGCAATCTTCATGCGGTTGATCCTTTGTTGAATTTTTGATTGTACTTCTTTTGGCTAGAATCATCTCTCGGGTTTTCTTGCAGGTTAGATCGTAGGCTTTGTTTATAACTGTTTTCTTATAGCCTCGGATTGAGAATCTAGCTGCAGTTTTTTTGGCATTTTCTTCCCATGTTTCATTCTCACTACAGTTTCTTTTTACCCGTAAGAACTCTCCGTATGGAATACTGTTTTTGAGACTTTGTGGAGTGCGCACTGGTTGCATGTAATAGTGTATTAGTACTTGTTTCTTTTCTGTGCAGTTCTGTGCTTATGCTGTTTCCAACGATTTTCACCTTAATATCTAAATAAACTATTTCTGTTTTACTGTGATGTTCCGTAAATTGTAAATTCTGCTGATTTTGATTCAGAATATGAAAGAAAGTTATCCATTCAGTGTTCGTCCCACTCCAAATAATAAAGAGATCATCAATGTATCTTTGCCACATGATTACTTTATCTGTGTGTTCTTTATAGTTGTCATTGTGAAAAAGGTCTTCTTCCCATGCACCCATGTATAGAATAGCAAAGGTAGGAGCCACTGCTGTACCCATTGCCGTGCCACAGATTTGATTGTAATATTTGGAATCAAACATAAAGGTGTTGTGTGTTAAAATGAAAGAAAGCATATCCAAGAGCATAATAGAGTGTTCTCGAAAACTCAACGATCTAGTTGACAGGAATCTTTTGACTGCTTGCAAACCTTTTGAACGAGTAATGCATGTGTAAAGGGAAACAACATCTAATGTGACCAAAAGAAAGTTAGATTGCCAAGGAATATGTGCGATTTGGTTCAAAAATGCTGTGGTATCTTTTGTGTATGAAGGTAACGTTTCCACAAAGGGGAACAAAAAGTTATCAACAAATTTGGAGGTATTTTCAAATAAGGAGTCTATTGATGCCACAATGGGTCTTCCAGGTGGTCTAATCAGGGATTTGTGAATTTTCGGTATAAAGTGTATGATTGGTGTTTTGGGATGGTCTTTGGTTAGATATTGTTTCTCTTTAGTAGTAATGAGTTCCAAACCATACCATCGATCCAACATGATGTCATATTGTACTTTGTACTCTGGGTAGGGGTTACAGGGCAGTTTAACATAATTACTGGTGTCATTTAACTGCCGAGCTGCTTCTGTCTGGTAATCTTTGGTGTTAAGGACTACCACATTTCCACCTTTGTCCGAGGATCTAATGACGATCGATGTATCCGCTTGTAAATTTTCCATAGCTGTATGCTGCGATCTCGTCAAATTCTGAACTGTGCTTCGTCTGATCGTCATTTTTTTGAGGTCATCTATAACAAGATCTTCAAATAGATCTATCGTAGGACAAAATAGATTGGAGGGATTGAATTTGGACTTTTTCATGCCACTGGGAGCTGCCATACAGGTATCTATTTCTGTTGGTAATTCGATTTGCCACTCATCTTGTACTGCATGTTGAGAAGTCTGAGTAGTCACGTTCTCTCCCAGGTTTGGAAGGTCTCTTAAGGCTGGTATATCACTGATGTTTAGATGTGAAGGAGTTATGTTGGGTCTAGGCATTGATACGTTGTTCAGAATGGCATGAAATTTAGTCAGTCTTAATTTGCGGATAAAGCAATATAAATCAATTCTTGCTTGGGAGTAATTGAAGTTGGCTGTAGGGCAAAAAGTCAGACCCTTTCCTAGTACTTCCTGTTCGTGTTGAGTTAAGGGTCTGTCCGATAAATTAATTATTTGCATTGTATCCTTTACTGAATATTCTTCTTGGTTTTGCCAGAGCGTGTCAGACGGCCTGTCGATTGCTCCCCTTTTCTTCCTCTTTCCCCGGCGCCCCCTTGTTGGCCTCCTTTTGCTGACGTTGATTTTTGAAATTGCTTGTTTTTGTTTGTATTTCGCACTTGTGTTGTTTTTCCCACTTGATGTAAAAGTCTCATTTCCTCTAAAAGATTTAACCTAATGGGAGTGTCCTCACTGCTTGAGTTTGAGACATCTGTGGAAGTGCTGGCATCTTCTTCAATTTCTGATTCTATCAGACTCGCGTTTTCATCATTGACCTCTGCTTTTTTTTTAATAATTTTGCGAACATTATCATATTTTCTTGCAAATGTATAGATACGGCCTGTGGCATAGTCTTCTTTGTCTCTTAAAAACTTTCTTTGTTTGCGTTCATTTATTTCTTCTTCATATTTGCTAACATTGGTTTGCATTTGGGTCTTTATTTTGATTGCTGCTTCAGCATCTGGAACATTGTATATGTCCTGCTCAAGTATTTCAATCTCCTTGAGCGCTTTGTTCTATCACTTTTAGCATATTTAACCAATATGGTCAACATTTTAAAAGAGCATTCACTGGTGGCTTCCCCCCATTCATTTAACATTGCCGGGTCTGGGTCTTCATATGTTGGTATGGTGAAAATTCTAAGGCCTCTAGGTATTCTCCGATTATCCAAGTAATTTTTTAAGGACTTGATTTCCCACCATTTATTTGTTTCCTTTTTATGCAATTTTTCTAATTTAAACATCTTCTGTTGTATCGTTTTCATTTGTGGTGGCATTGCTTTCTCAGTCTGTTTTGGTAGTGATTGCAAGGTTTCATTAAATAAAATGGACGCCTCTGCATCTCTGCTGCCTTCCTTGTCTGCCATTGTAGTGTGGTAGTGTCTTTGATTTAATAAACAAACAAACACATGCACATTGCTGCTGTGGATGGAGTTAACGCCTTTATTCCTTATTACATTGCGATGGGACTGAACCGTTGATAATCTTTTTATTTATTTAGTATCCTATGGTGTAAAAGGAGTGTTGCCACGTGTGTTTTAAACTCTGAATATACAGCGTGTTGATGCCGATCTGTTGATGTGACCGCGCCCATGCTGATCGCGTGTTCTGAATGCGGACACTGTTCGTGTCCCCGAACAATTTAAAAGTACATTTTCAAGTAATCCACAATATTTTTCAATAAAAACTCACCATAGCACAAGTCCCAAATACTAATCATGAGTTTCAACATACTTTTTGAAACTTTTTGAACCTTTTTTTGTGTTCAATCTGTCCGCGGACAGCACGCAGGTCCGTGAACCGCGTACAAGCACCCCTATAAAAGACCACGCCCTAGAGCTTATTCTCATTGTGTTTCTGGCTATTCTTCAGAGCACAGCGATTTTTCCTGCCACTTGCAGATTGATATCTTCATCAAGATGGCATCCATGGCTGCACTACTGCCACCTGGTGCTGCACCTGCTTCAGCACCACCCCCACCCCCTTCACCACCACCACCTCCCCAAGGGCCTGAAGAGGGGAACAGGAGTGAGGATGCAGAGGAAGAAGAAGAGGATGACGAGAATGAGGTAGTAGAAGTCCCTACTACCCGCACTCGCCGTGAGTCTTGGTTGTGGCGGTTATTTACCATTCATGGGAATGGTCCTAAGGCTCGTGCGAACCGAGTCACCTGCAATGAGTGCAAAATGGTACTCAGTCGCAGGAGGCATGGTTCGTATAGCTTTGGGACCACCACCATGAAGCGACACCTCAAGTCATTCCACACTGGGGCCGTTCGCAAGGTTGTACCTTGTGAGGAGCGTAGCAAGTTGATTTCCTCTACTTCATCCTCCGTTTCTGATCCTGTCACCACAAGGAACACTCCTGTGGGACAGCGTCTTCCTCAAGCTGCCTCACAGGCCATACGCATTGCTGATAACCCTTACCTTTCGAAGGTCACATTTGTGTGTATGTACTGAGACGCAGTACTCTGCAGGGGGGAGCGACTTCGAAGTGCTTTTGAGACTATCGTCTCAGAGCACGAGAAGATCTGCTCACTCCCCAAATAAAACCCACTCTACATCTTCCTCTCTCAGCTCGCCCTTTCTTATCCCTGTGGTTGGTATCCCCCCCTTTACCCTCCTTTCCCCTCCTCTCCTAGTGTGTCGTGTATAAAAAACAAAAAAAAATATAAAACAACAAAAATAAAAAAATAAAAGTCTCTTTTCAGGGCCGCCTTTCACAGTTAAAAAATAGAAGTGAAAATAAATGAAGCAAGGCCCTTTGTATTTTTTAGAAGTCCGCGGACATCTAAAATTTTGGGGTGCTGCCCTATCATAACCATTGCAATTTTATCTAGGAGGAAGGAGTGGCTCTGAAAAGAGCCTTTGGGTGGTGTTTGTGTTTGAAAAAAATGGATGCTGTAATTCTAAAAAAGGTTGCAATGCATTTTGTATGTTTCTTAGAAAAATCTGATTGCCAGCATAAATTAGATGTACTCCATCTCTGCGAAAAATGTATGTACTACGAAACATAATATTTTCATTGTGAAAAGAGGACATGCCAAAATCTCTTAGAAAGGCACAAATAGCCTTATTGACATTGCGCCTTGCTTTCTCCATTTGTGGACCAAATGAAGAAGAACGAAGCCACATTTGTTTCTACGCAATCCGTGAAAAAATTACTTGAGAATTTGGAAACATGTCCATGACCTTCCCAAGTCCTTCTTTCATTGCAAATTGCAAAGAAATTCCAGACACATGTCCTAAACTGTTCCCTCCACAATTAATTATAATTATATCTGGATTTTGCTCTGTCTCCAAAGTAGCACAGAGAGGTAACAAGTCCAAGAACTTCATTCCACGTACTCCATGCCAGTGTACTTCCACATATGGGAATCCAAGATCTACAGCTACTCCACAGCTTTCTGCATGCACCTTCAACCAATGTATCCACGAGTCTCCCAAAATCCAAACAATCTGTTTTCTGAAACACACAGCCATAGCTATCTGTTCTTCTCTCAGCAAAAAGAGTATCTGAGAAACTCTCTCCTGGCACAACACACCCACTAAACTTTCCAGACCAATCCCTTTCTATGCTCATTCTCATTTGCATGGCTTCCCAACCCAAAAATCCCCGGATGTAACACCCGATGTCCGCAAACTACCACCATGTCCACGGACATATCGTAACATGGACAGCCCTTCTACCATTTCCACTTCACTCTCTGTGCCATTCCATCATTGGATGTATCTAAGAAGTCACATGACCATCCACCAATCACATCCAAGACCTCTACATCTAACTGCTTCATCATAGATCAGCACTGCAAATGTACTGTGGATCTCTCTGAGTACAAGTGTCATTTCATTAGAAAGCACCGTCTACAAGAAATACTGTACAAGTCTCCAAGAATTCTACTTGCAGCTCCACGCATATCCATATGCATGAACACAAACTACAGGTATGCATATTTTCTGTAAAGTACATGAACAAATGTTCTACTTTCATATAAACAGATTAACTGACTTTTAGCTTGTATAATCTATAAAATGAATCTACTGTCTTTTTTTCAATCTCCTAAAATCAACTGTCACTTGCAAACCTTTATACTATTTAATTTCTTTATAAACACACACACTCAAATCATGTTGAACTAACATTTTTGAAATAAAATATATAGACTACATATAGTCAAAAGAAAATTGCATGCACAGTCTATGTTCAAATCTCAAACAACAATACTTGTACGATTACATAAACATTTTTATTTCTTTTTATTTATTTAATTACTTACATTTATATAGGACAAGCAGCCCATGTCATTGAGGCACTATTACTTGCAAAAGCTTAGTTACAGGAATAGTGGTATTCAGTGGTACATTATGAACTCCACAAGGCATACTTAAGATATTTTGTTTGCTACAGTTAGTCATTGCAATACAGTTTATTCATTAACAACATATGGTTTGTATTCAACTGGTGCGACGTATCTTATGTGAATAAGATAGCTTTAATGGTTTTGAGTAAGGCGCTGAGGATGTCAATTAAAAAAATCAATGTCTAAATTAAAAACAGTGGTATATACAAACAAAATTACTAATATATTTCTTTTACAATTGCAGTAAAGACCATTCTCCTGAAAAGAAGCAGCCAATTTTTAAGTACAAAGAACAACTAAGAAGTAACCTGCTCATTTTAGAAAAAAAGTAAGTTGAATACCACCATAATATTTCTATTATTACTCAAACAAACCGTAACATTAATTCATGCTAGTTCTGTGCCTAAAAATAGAGATTCTGCACCATTCTGTCCAAAAATCCCCATTTCTTAAACAGCGATTTACAGCCAGAATGGCCCACTACTTCCTATTTTTCGACACACAAATTACCCAACTCAGACACTAGAATTTTAATGTTATAGAACAAACAACTGTTTTAATTGTATAGCATTAGATTTACTATTTGTGCTTCTCCACACCACTAGCTTACTTTTTTCTGTAATCTGAACCGAAGTTTAGTAACACACTAATTCAAGAATACCCATCCCTACTAGTTGTAGTTGCCCAATGCACAATCACACACCATTACATACATCTTTATCATCTTACTCAAACACTCATGCACACAGCACACATACATTGCAGAACACCCCAACCCATACCTTCTTTATTTTTTTCAACAGACCCTAAAGAATGCCTACCAAAAATCAAGTCCGTAGAAACCAACGCAGAAGTAGAGCAAATGAAAATAAAAGTGTCCAACATAAGCATCCATCTCTAGCAGAATTTGTAAAAAAAGTTGAAACAAAACAGCTAATACAGTCATTTAGTGAAACAAAAGAAGTTTCAAGTACAAAAACGTTGCCTCCTCTATCAAAATGTAAAACAAACAAGAAAACAATTAACAGAAAATCAGCTATCACTACAGATAAAACTGCTTCTATAAATCCTGATATAGTGTAAAGTAAGCATACCAAGAAAAGTATTTTAGCCAAAATGTTCCGTCACAAAGTCCTTCAAAATCTTATAAAAACAGGAGAGGACCCAGATTCAACCCTTAAAACCTATCATAGGAAATAATCTTAGAAGCGTTGATAGACAGTGCAATTCTTCTCAAAAAGAAATTTGTTTATTTTAGTGTTTATTTTAGTGTTAAACAAAATGAAACCACTAACAAAACTAATAACTAAATTACAAAGAAGTCTTCCCAATAAACTAAATGTCAACAGAAATAACTTCTTAAGTATCTGCGGAGGTGAATAGAGTCACACTACAAGCACAGAACCATACTTTAATGAAGAAGCATACAAACAAAAGCAAACAAATAAAATTGCCATACATAGCAGTGGTCTAGGTTATGATAAAGTTAATAATACCATAATGGAACAAGAAGTATTCCTTACAAAAATATGCCCTGAAAACTTAGAATTACCCCTCCATTCTGAATCAGAACGTCTAGTGTACAAATGGCCATGCACGTCAATGTGTAACATTCCCAAAAAGAAATTCAAGTCTTACAGAATGAAATAGCTGTAAACCAAATTAGTAACAATTCTACACATGGCAACCTTTTACTACACACATAAAAAAAATACTAAAAATTAAAAGTACATCAGCTGAAGTACCAAACCATGTGTGTGTATGTTGCCGCAGAACTTTTTATAAAAGTAACACAAAAACTGTAGATCTATCATACAAAATAGAAGACAATGAAGATTCTAAATTGTTTGAATTAGCTCGCTACCTTATAGCAGAAAACAAATACGAAATAACTGACCCCTTAATACTTTGCAGTTACTGCACTACAAAACTTGACAACAACCAAATTCCTTCACGTGCTATCACCAATAATTTGGAATTATATCCACTACCAAAACCCCTTCAACAACTTAATTTATATGAGAGCATCATAATTCAAACAGTGCACCCATTTCAAGCAATAATACGCCTTCAACCAAAAACTGCAAAATTACCTCCCTCTGAATTAGTGAAAGGTATTCGTGGAAAAGTCGTGTATTTACAATTAGATCTAAAAGAAAATGTGCACACTCTAGGAGTGAAACATCCAATGCAGCAATCTTTAATTATCTTAGTAAATGGAGTATCTACAAAAGACAAAAAATTTGCCAACAGCTGGTAGATTTACATAATGATATAGAAGCCTTGCAATATCTTAAAGAGAATAATGAATATTACAAAGAAATTAATATTGAAGAAAACTTGAAGGATACAACTGAAATAATTCAAGAGACACAAGAAGCTGGTCAATTTGTGCTCCTAGATCCTGCTACAATATCAAATACTTTAGACCATTATACAATTCATCCATTGCGCTCTAATGACACCATAGAAGATGCACTGGAAACGTACCAAATGCGTCAAACCAAAGGATCACCAATCAGCATATGGGAAAAAAGTATAGAAGCACGTGCTTTTCCTCTACTCTTTCCTACTGGCAAAGGAGGAAGGTTCAAATATCAGCATCAGAATACCACTCATTACGGATGTTTTCTGAAGATCCCAGATTTAGACAAAATGTGGGATACATTTTCCACCTACTCTTTGAAAGTGAACTAGCAACTTTATGTTACGGAGTTGCACACATATTAAAATCAGGATCACACTTTCAAAATATGACAGCTACACAATTATTACAAAAAGTTCAACAATAAGATGAGGTTTTACAATCAAATATTACAAATCTATTAGCAAATATGTGTGGTACTAAAGAGTACTGGTTTCAACGTCATGGAGATGTACGTTGTATGATCAGAAACCTTGGCCCACCGACTTGGTTTGTTACATTAAGTTGTGCAGAATATGCATGGGAAGATTTTCATGATTTGCTATGCATATCAAACAAAAACAATACAAACATAGATATACTAACACTTCTAGAACTTTGTTCTCTGGATCCTGTTAATGTTTCAAGATATTTTCACCATCGCTTCATTGCTATGCTAAATTTTATTTGTAATAAAACTGTTCCTCCCATTGGAGAAGTGCAACACTTCATTTGAAGAAAAGAATACCAAGCCAGAGGAGCACCACATATCCACATGCTTTTATGGATTAAAGATGCTCCTAAATTTGGTCAAGACAGTGATGTCACTGTTTTATAGTTTATTGAAAAATATGTCACTTGTGAAATTCCATCAGAATCCACAAATAGTGATCTTCATGCACACATTTTACAATTTCAAAGACACAAATGTGGCAAATATTGTCATCGCAATTACAAAAACAAAGGCAAATACTACACCAAATGCCGATTTGGTTTTCCTAGACCAGTTACAAATACAGGTCAAGTGAACAACCTCATGTCTTCAGTTAGAAATAGTGTTAAAGGTAAGTCACCTAAAAATACATATTACATAAAAAGAAAAGAAGAAAAATATATCAATGATTACAATGCAATCATTGCCCACGTATGGAATGCAAACATAGATGTGCAGTACATTGCAGACAATTGTACTGCAGTTGCACGGTATGTCACAGCATACTTAACCAAAGCAGAAAAGATAGAGCTGCAAGACCTCTGGAATGACCTGTCATCAGATAAAACTGTGTCTCAGAAATTATACAGCTTGGTCATAAAAATGCGCTCCCATAGAGAATGTGGATCCTATGAAGCAGTTGATCGATTAACTGGTACTGCATTGTATGGTAAATCTGAAAATATAGTATGGCTAAGTCTTGGTCCAGCTAAATCTAGAAAAAGAGTTCTAAAATCATGCGAAGTTATAGAAACAATAGCCAAACATGATCCCAACAGCCAAGACATTTTAAAAAACAATTTATTGGACACATACTACTCAAACAGGAGTACCACTTTGGAAACCATGTGTCGATACCACATAGCCCAAACCTACACATACAAAAATAATATAAAACCTGATGAAAAAAAAGGTAAATACAGAGTGACAAACTGTGAAGGCAGCTTAGTAAAACTCACCAAGCCAAATTTAATTAATCATATCAAATTGTCATCAAAGACTCCTCAAAATAAAGAAGTATATTAGATGTCCCTGCTACAACTCTTTAAACCATGGAGAAAAGAAGAAGAAATACTAGATAACTATGACTCATATGAAGACGCTTTCAAACAATGTCGCACATTGAACAGCAGCAAGAAGAAGAACTCCAGGCCCAACTAGATAAGGACACTCCTAACAGTAGTCAACCTTCTGTAACAGGAAACCAAGAACCACTGGGAGAACCGCTAATAACAAATGAGGCAGAATTAGCTATGATAGAAGTAGAAAACACCATGTGTCAGTATGAAGATAAAGAAGACTTAACTATACTACAATCAAAACTAAACAATGAGTAATGTAGCATTTTTCAAGCAGTAACAAAAGAAATTTCACATGGTGTACAACATGAAAACAAAGAATGCACCTGCCAAAATTTCAAACCAATACTACTGTACATCAGTGGTGAAGCTGGTTCTGGCAAAACATTCCTAATCAAAATCATCAGTAAGTTCCTTCAACAATTGACAAACACCAAACTGTCAGCTGTTGTCACTGCCCCCACAGGTGTAGCTGCCTACAACATAGGTGGTGTCACTTTACACCGATTACTACTCCTGCCATTAGAACACCAAAACAAATTAGACTAGTACAAACTTTGGCAACATTTCCAATACAGAGAATTAACAGAAAACATGCGGCAATCTGCAGATCTCACTTATGCGAACATCTTAAAAAGTATCAGAGTTGGTATACTTTCTAAAGAAGCAGAAGCAATATTGAAAACCCGGCATATTCATGCACTTTATGGTGATAATGCATGTGCTACAGATGTTATGGAACAATTAGCCCACAAAAATGTCAATTGTATGGCCTTAATGCCAACTCTTGCAAGGTGTTTCAAATTCAATGAAATAATGTTAAGTAAAGAAATGCAACCAATAATGGAAATTAGCACCACAGACAAGATAGATGTGCGTGTATGACACTACCCATGTGTTACCAAGCCACAACAAGACTAAATAGTTTAGAAAAATCAATCTCAAACACAGCAGGCTTGGAAAAGATATTAAAATTATCCTTAAATTGCAGAGTAATGCTTAAACGTAACCTTGACGTGGACCAAGGACTAGTTAATGGAGCACTGGGTACAGTTGTTGGCTTTCAAACATACCCACGTGACAACAAAATTCAGTTCGTCAATATTCTCTTTTACAAACTTTCAGAAGTAAAAAGGATAGGATGCGCAACAGCTCGATTGCTTCTCTTCAAAGCCATGTATGTACGCAGTGAACAATTTTCTCTAACTCTTGCATATGCAGTCACCATTCATAAATCACAAGGTCTTACCCTAGACAAAGCAATGATAGACATTGATAACACAGACTTTAAAGAAGGCATGAGCTACGTAGCACTATCACGCTTACGTACAGTTGACGGTCTATTTCTAATCAACTTTGATGCAAGCAAAGTAAACGCTGATATTCCTTGCATTTTAGAATACAATAGACTTCACTCACTATACACCCCCCATCTAAACACATATTCTGTACCACAAAATGTAAACTGTTGTAAAAGAAAACTAAATCAAACAGAAATGCAACAGGATGTCACTGCAAATCCTCCAAAGAGAGTAAAAGAAACTAAAATTTGATCAAGTACCACAAACATAAAAGAACCCATTATGGAAAGTAAACCAGGTAGTTCATCAAAGAAGGAAGACAAACTGAAAAAAAATCATTCAGATACAGAACTACCTGGTCCATTTAAACTCTCAAATATAGTTGGAGTAAGTTGCTACTCAAATGTAGCAATGAATATTCTATTTCAATTGCCACCAATTGTTGACAACATTTACTTACACAGTACAGACCAATTGTGTTTGCAAATGTTAGTACTTCACAGAAATGCAACAAACAATCCTGATAACACGTATAGTGTTTATGGAATAAGACAACAATTGGACTACTGTTCTGGAATGGTTAAATGCACTATAAACTCGCAGGAAGATCCACAAGAATTTCTAATGTACTTACTACAAGTACTGGAAAATAAAAACATACCTATAAATGAAATCTTCCAGATTTCATACATGTGGAAACATACATGCATTCTCTGCAACAATGTGACACAAGAACAAATCCCCAATGAACACTTCATATATATATGAATACCTAATTGTGAATCCATTCCATTTCAGCATCTTCTACAAAATGCAAACCATGGTAGATTATGTACTACCTGAAATTCGGATAATCGCTCAAGGTTACTAATATAAACACATAGTAAATACGTAATACTAATGCTTCTACGTTACAATGCAGATGGTACCAAAAACAACTGCAAGCTGACTGGATTCACACATGGTCAAGTATCACTTGGTAAGAAAACCTTCACAACAATAGGTATAATCTACCACGCAGGAGCCACAACCAATTCAGGGCACTACACTGCATATATAAAAAAGAAATGTGGATGGTTTGAATGTAATGATAGTACCATTACTCTAAAGCAGAGATTACCAGCAAATCTTTCAAACGCTTATTTAATGTTCTTAAAACCAAAATTTAATAACTAAACTGTACTTAAACCTTAAGTAAACCTGTAGTAAAAAAATATAAACTGTTAGAATATTCCAAAAGCTAGCTAACTGCCCAAAGATTCTACAACAACTAATCAGATAAATGAATACCACTAAATTAGAGCAAAAAATAGACTGTTAGAATACGACAATTGGTATCTTACTGTCCCAAAATGTTACTATATCCAAACAGATAAATCAATACCACTACAATATATCAAAAAATAGACAGTTAGAATACGCCTACTGGTATCTAACTGCTCCAAAATTTTACAATATCCAAACAAATAAATGATATGTTACTGCTCCAAAAAACTGCAACAAGCCAATATATAGAGCATTAGCCAGAAACAAGTGAACACTGAAAACAAACAAACAAACAAATAAACTGTAGCATAACAGAAAAAGCTTTTTTTTTAATCCAACATGGATTTTTTGTTCTCCCACAGACCCAATGATTTTAGCAACAAACACAGAAACTGAGCAAATTGCACAGTACTCTGGTTTGTAATCTACTAAATATGAGAGTAAAAAAGAAATGTTGATGTTTCAATGTAATAAGTCATTACAAAATACCAATGCTAACATGCTCTTTTCTTTTATCACAGAAATGAACAAGAAATACATGTACTCCAGTTACTAAACCAAACAGTAAGTATATTATAATAAGTACAACCATCACAGCGTATCACACCCATAGTGGCTTATAACTTTGTTCCTTAAAAATTTGTTTTTGATCCCAAAGTTATAAGCCACTATGAGTGTGATATGCTGCAGTGGTTGTGGCCAGGGCAAATGGTCATGCACCCAAGACTCTAAGCCCTGGCCACAACCACCACAGCATATCACATCCATAGGGTCAAACATTTCAACTATGGCCTATGGGAACTTTTAATATCCGCGGACATAATGAGTGTTCTTAGAACACTTTCAACTTGCCAGAAAACAATACGGACAGCGTCCTCAGGACACTCCCATTTTGTTTATTTACGAACATTTCAGGACACTGCAAGTGTTCTTAGAACACATTCAACTTGCCAACGAACAATACGGACAGCGTCCTCAGAACACCCCCATTTTCTTTATTTACGAACATTTCAGGACACCGCGAGTGTTCTTAGAACACATTCAACTTGCCAGAGAACAATACGGACACAGTCCTCAGGACACCCCCATTTTGTTTATTTACGAACATTTGAGGACACCGCGAGTGTTCTTAGAACACATTCAACTTGCCATCGAACAATACGGACAGCGTCCTCAGGACACCCCATTTTGTTTATTTACGAACATTTCAAGACAACACGTGTGTTCTTAGAACAAATTCAACTTGCCACAGAACAACACGGACAGCGTCCTCAGGACACACCCATTTTGTTTATTTACGAACATTTCAGGACACCGCGAGTGTTCTTAGAACACATTCAACTGGCCAGAGAACAATACGGAAACCGTCCTCAAGACACCCCCATTTTGTTTATTTATGAACATTTCAGGACACCGCAAGTGTTCTTAGAACACATTCAACTTGCCACCGAACAATACGGACACCGTCCTCAGGACACCCCCATTTTGTTTATTTACGAACATTTCAGGACACCGCGAGTGTTTTTAGAATACATTCAATTTGCCAGCGAACAATATGGACAGCGTCCTCAGGACACCCCCATTTTGTTAATTTATGAATATTTCAGGACACCGCAAGTGTTCTTAGAACACTTTCAACTTGCCAGCGAACAATACGGACAGCGTCCTCATGACACCCCCATTTTGTTAATTTACGAACATTCAGCGGACATAACGAGTGTTCTTAGAACACGTTCAACTTGCCAGCGAACAATACGGACAGCATCCTCAGAACAACCCCATTTTGTTAATTTACAAACATTTTAGGACACCGCGAGTGTTCTTCGAACAGTTTCAGCTTGCTTGCGAACAAAACGGACACATATTGCGTCCTCAGACAACCCCCCATTTAGTTTATTTAGAACATTTCAGAACAGCCGTAATGTCCACAGACTGCAAAAGCATGCTTTTGGGACGAAGCCGCTACTCCTGGTCCAAATCTGGTGAAAATCCATCCAGCGGTTTGGGCTGTAGGCGCGAGCAATGTTTTTTCCCCATTCAGTCTATGGGAAAAAAAGAAGTTTTGGGACCCCGCCTATAACTATGCCCCCCCTGGACGAATCCTCACCAAACTTTGCAAACACATTCAGAGTGGGCCATATACTTAATTTGCAAGGATTGATGAGGATTCGTCCAGGGAGATCAAAGTTATAAGCCGTCCAAAAAGTGCTCTTCCTATGGAAACAGCAACTTAACCATAACTACATGGCCACTACCGTGGCCATGTAATATATATATATATATATATATATATATATATAAAACTTTGTTAAAGGGACATTATGGTTAAGTTGCGCTACTAAAAACCTATGAAATTCAGTGAAAAAACTTTGTTAAAGGGACGTTATGGTTCCAAGTAAAACCGAAAAACCCTTGAAATTTGCCAGTTATGGTAAGCTAAGCAACCATAACTCGCGGCACCACCGTGCACCGCTAAGACTAACACCCACGACATCAAAGATGACATCACAAATGTCATTGATGACATCACTGATGACATCACATGTGTATGTACTTTTCATCAAATATGAGTACTAGGGATTCTTATTATAATGTTGCGAAAAAAGTGTCAAGGATCATTGCAACAAATATCATACCCTAATTAGTGCATTGAACGATGCATTGATATAAATAGCATTCTATTATGCGATTCTATCTAGTACACTAAGCTACTCATGCAGAAACATAGCATTGTGTGCAGCGTAGAAGATGAAGGTATACTATTCGTAATATTAATATGTTAAATAATGAAATGATAATTGTTTTCTTAATAGATTTTTGTGTACTGTGAAATATGTATAAGTAGCTAATAAAACCCATGTATTACATAATTGCATTACTATAGACAAAACACAAAGAGACAAGAACACATACCAATATGGGTATATACACGGAAAGTGAAGTTAGCAAAAAAGCACAAGTAGTAGCAGAAACAATTCATAACCTAACTGATTATTTTCATGCAAATAAATGATTGCTCTGTTTCAAAGCTACCATTTACCCGATGTACACGTATTACTTGATGTGATTGGACCCTAAAGAAAGTAGTGTGAGTACAATGTATACAAATATGACCATATACAGGGAATGTACAGCCATAAAAACAACAGAATCATCAGAAAGTGCTGATAACTCTATTGTTTATCTTTATGCATAAAAAGGATTGCTGTCTTTCAAGCTTGTGTCTTCCCCTATGTAAATGTTTCACATGATGTGACTGGACTCTAAGGAAATTACTGTAAGAACCTACTTGAAGGATATGTCTACAAATAAAATAAAATGTTTAGTTTCTGACTGTTACAAAAGCAAAAGAAAAAAGAGTGAGCCAGACATGTGATGTCATCAGTGATGTCATCAATGACATTTGTGATGTCATATTTGATGTTTTGGGTGTTAGTTTAGCAGTGCACGGTGGTGGCACGAGTTATGGTTGCTTAGCTTAGCATAACTGGTGAATTTCAGGGGTTTTCGGTTTTACTTGGAACCATAACATCCCTTTAACAAAGTTTTTCACTGAATTTCATAGGTTTTTAGTAGCACAACTTAACAATAATAACTTTGACTTTATATACATGTAATATGGAACATACTGAACCCCTTCTACTGAATCTGATGTCCGCAAACTTTTTTGATGTCCGCGGACATGTTCGGACAACAGTACCACTACCTAAAAACTCTGGGGGGGTATGTTTAATTGTTATATCATAACATAGTAACATTTGAAAAATTCACAAAGCAGCACTCATACATATTATATGTAGTAATACATAAGAAATGTAACCAATATATGTAACACACTAACCATTCATTTAAATACAATATGTTCTAAAATGGAATATACCAAAAGAAGATAAATTGGCTTCCAACCAAATTACCTCACAGACAATCCACAACTAAGAGCAAGACCAGACCTACAGAGTACTCAGAACATATTTTACCTGAAATAGTAACTGTACTTCATTTTACTCATATATTTATAAACTTTCTGTATTAGATTAAAAAAATATATATTATCTTTTTTTTCTCACAGAAATGTCTAGTACTCTGGAATGGGGAAATGTCAGAAGATAGTGAAACTAATGGTACACACTTTACAATATAAACCATTTAATTATTATTATTTTATATACATTTAACATATATATATTTTTTTGTACAGAACATACCAAAATAGAAAATACCTCTGAAGAAACTGTTACGGATAACACTCTTGACAGCATAAAAGAAAAAATGGATTTATTGACACATTTTAATAATTTGAAAAGTTTTGTTGAGGATCATTTTAAAACAAAACCCTCATACCATTGTCCCACATGCACTTGTCACCCCTCAGCATATCCCAGTCAATTATCCCCAAACCCTCTCCATAACCCAAAACGTTTTGATGAGACTTCCATCCCTTCTTCACCTGATACCAATCATGTTGAAACCCCTAATTCTCCTGTTTTTGTTTCCGTTTCTGCCTCACCTTCTCTGTCATAAATTGTTAATATATGTTAAATAAAGTTACATTTTTATATTGTGTTGTAATTAGTTTCAGTTTTTTTACAAAAAAACTATTTAGGTGTCCGCGGACAGCGCGGTTGTTCTGAAATGTTCGTTAATAAATGAAAATGGAGGTGTCCTGAAGAACACTATACCTGTCTGTACTGTTTGCTAGCAAATTGAAACTGTTCTAGAACACACGCGGTGTCTTGAAATGTTCGTAAACAAAAATGGAAGTGTCCTGAAGAACACTATACCTGTCCGTAGTGTTCACTAGCAAGTTGAAACTGTTCTAGAACACACGCGGTGTCCTGAAATGCTGGTAAAGAAACGAAAATGGAAGTGTCCTGAAGAACACTATACCTGTCCGTAGTGTTCGCTAGCAAGTTGAAACTGTTCTAAGAACACACGCGGTGTCCTGAAATGTTCGTAAATAAACAAAATGGGGGTGTCCTGAAGAACACTATACCTGTCCGTATTGTTCACTAGCAAGTTGAAACTGTTCTAAGAACACAAGTGGTGTCCTGAAATGTTCGTAAATAAACAAAAATAGAGGTGTCCTGAAGAACACTTTAGCAGTCCATAATGTTTGCTACCAAGTTGAAACTGTTCTAAGAACACAAGCAGTGTCCTGAAATGTTCATAAATAAATGAAAATGGAGGTGTCCTGAAGAACAGTATGCCTGTCTGTACTGTTCGCTAGCAAGTTGAAACTGTTCTAAGAACACACGCGGTGTTCTGAAATGTTTGTAAATAAACTAAAATTGAGGTGTCCTGAGAACGCTATGTCTGTCCGTATTGTTTGCAAGGAAGTTAAACTGTTCTAAGAACAAACAGTTGTCCGTAACTGTTTGTTTGACGTGTGACGCACTTTTAATTACTTCAGGACCCGAACAGTGTCCGTAGAACATCAACGCGCATGCGCAAACCAATGTCCGTGCATTTGGTGTCCTGTGGACAGCCACTTCCTTCGCGAACATGTTCGCGAAGTGATCATGTGACCGCGCCCATGCTGATCGCGTGTTCTGAATGCGGACACTGTTCGTGTCCCCAAACTATTTAAATGTACATTTTCAAGTAATCCACAATATTTCTCAATAAAAACTCACCATAGCGCAAGTCCCACATACTAATCCTGAATTTCTATATACTTTTTGAAAGTTTTTTAACCTTTTTTTGTGTTCGATCTGTCTGCGAACGGTGCGCATGTCCGCGAACCCCGTACAAGCACCCCTATAAAAGACCACGCCCTAGAGCTTATTCTCATTGTGTTTCTGGCTATTCTTCAGAGCACAGCTATTTTTCCTGCAACTTGCACATTACACCATCATCGAGATGGCATCCATGGCTGCACTACTGCCACCTGATGCTGCACCTGCTTCAGCACCAGCCCACCCCCTCCACCACCACCACCACCTCCCCAAGGTCCTGAAGAGGGGAACAGGGGTGAGGATGCAGAGGAGGAAGAAGAAGATGACGAGAATGAGGTAGTGGAAATTCCAGTACCCGCACTCGGCGTGAGTCTTGGGTGTGGCGGTTATTTACCATTCATGGGGATGGTCCTAAGGCTCGTGCGAACCGAGTCACCTGCAAGGAGTGTAAAATGGTACTCAGTCGAGGGAGGCATGGTTCGTACAGCTTTGGGACCACTACCATGAAGCAACACCTAAGGTCATTTCACTCTGGGGCCATTCGCAAGGTTGTACCCTGCGAGGAGCGTAGTAGGTTGATTTCCTCTACTTCATCCTCCGTTTCTGATCCTGTCACGACAAGGAACACCTCTGTGGGACAGTGTCTTCCTCAAGCTGCCTCACAGGCCATACATAATGCTGATGACCCTTACCTTTCGAGGGTCACAGTTGTGTGTATGTACTGCGACACAGTACTCTGGAGGGGGGAGCGACTTCATAGTGCTTTTGAGACTATCGTCTCAGAGCACGAGAAGACCTGCTCACTACCCAAATAAAACCCACTCTACATCTTCCTCTCTCAGCTCGCCCTTTCTTATCCCTGTGGTTGGTGTCCCCTCCTTTACCCTCCTTTCCCCTCCTCTCCTAGTGTGTCGTGTATAAAAAAACAAAAAAAATATAAAATAACAGAAATAAAAAAGAAATAAGGCTCTTTTCAGAACCGCCTTTCACAGTTAAAAAATAGAAGTGAAAATAAATGAAGCAGGGCCCTTTGTATATTTTAGAAGTCCGCGGACATCTAAAATTTTGGGGTGCTACCCTATCATAACCATTGCAATTTTCTCTGGGACGAAGTGGTGGCTCTGAAAAGAGGCTTTGGGAGGTGTTTGTGTTTCAAAAATTATAAATACTCAACACCTACTTCAAAATGGATGCTGTAATTCTAAAAAAGGTCGCAATGCATTTTGTATGTTTCTTAGAAAAATCTGATTGCCGGCATGAGTTAGATGTACTCCATCTCTGCGAAAAATGTATGTACTACGAAACATAATATTTTCATTGTGAAAAGAAGACATGCCAAAATCTCTGAGAAAGGCACAAACAGCCTTATTGACATTGCGCCTTGCTTTCTCCATTTGTGGACCAAATGAAGAAGAACAAAGCCACATTTGTCTCTGCGCAATCCGTGAAAAAATTACTTGAGAATTTGTAAACATGTCCATGACCTTCCCAAGTCCTTCTTTCATTGCAAATTGCAAAGAAATTCCAGACACATGTCCTAAACTGTTCCCTCCACAATGAATTATAATTATATCTGGATGTTGCTCTGTGTCCAAAGTAGCACAGAGAGGTAACAAGTCCAACCACTTAATTCCACGTACTCCATGCCAGTGTACTTCCACATGTGGGAATCCAAGATCTACAGCTACTCCACAGGTTTCTGCATGCACCTTCAACCAATGTATCCACGAGTCTCCCAAAATCCAAACAATCTGTTTTCTGAAACACATAGCCATAGCTATCTGTTCTTCTCTCAGCAAAAAGAGTATCTGAGAAACTCTCTCCTGGAACAACACACCCACTAAACTTTCCTGACCAATCCCTTTCAGTGCTCAATCTCATTTGCATGACTTCTGAACCCAAAAATCCCCGGATGTAACACCCGATGTCCGCAAACTGCCGCCATGTCTGCGGACATATCGTAACATGAACAGCCCTTCTACCATTTCCAGTTCACGCTCTGTGCCATTCCCTCATTGGATGTAGCTAAGAAGTCACATGACCATCCACCAATCACATTCAAGACCTCTACATCTAACTGCATCATCATAGATCAGCACTGCAAATGTACTATGAATCTCTCTGAGTACAAGTTTCATATCATTGGCAAGCACCATCTACAAGAAATACTGTACAAGTCTCCAAGATTTCTACTTGCAGCTCCATGCATATCCATATGCATGAACACAAACTACAGGTATGCATATTTTCTGT
Source organism: Ambystoma mexicanum (assembly GCF_040938575.1). NCBI lineage: Eukaryota > Metazoa > Chordata > Amphibia > Caudata > Ambystomatidae > Ambystoma > Ambystoma mexicanum. The sequence goes on from NC_090933.1 coordinate 710,492,330, forward strand.
ACAGTACATGAACACATTTTCTAACTGACTTTTAGCTTGTATAATCTGTAAAATGAATCTACTGTCTTTTTTTCAATCCCCTAAAATCAACTGTCACTTACAAATCTTTATACTATTTAATTTCTTTATACACACACACACTCAAATCATGTCAAATTAACATTTTTTAAATGAAATATATAGACTACATATAGTCAAACAAAATTGCATGCACACTCTATGTTCAAATCTCAAACAATAATACTTGTTCAATTACATATTTTTTTAAATCTCTGTATTTATTTAATTACTTACATTTATATAGGACAAGCAGCCCATGACATTGAGGCATTATTACTTGGAAGAGCTTAGTTACAGGAATAATGGTATTCAGTGCTACATTATAAATTTCACAAGACATAGTAAAGATATTTTCTTTGCTACAGTTAGTCATTGCAATACAATTTGTTTATTAAGAAGATATCATATGTATTCAACTGGTGTGACATATCTTATGTAAATAAGATAGTTTTAATGGTTTTGAGGAAGGCGCTGAGGATTTCAATTAAAAAAATCAATGTCTAAATTAAAAACAATGCTATATACAAACAAAATTACTAATTTGTTTCTTTTACAATTGCAGTGAAGACCATTTTCATGAAAAGAAGCAACCAAATTTGAAGTACAAAGAACAACTAAGAAGTAACCTGTTCATTTTAGAAAAAAAGTAAGTAGAATATCACCATAATATTTGTATTATTACTCAAACACACTGTAAGGTTAATTCATGCTATTTCTGTGCCTAAAAATAGAGATTCTGCACCATTCTGTCCAGAAATTCCCATGTCTTAAACAGCGATTTACAGCCAGAATGGCCCGCAAATTCCTATTTTTCGACAAATAAATTACCCAACTCAACCGCTAGAATGTAGATGTTATAGAACAAACAACTGTTTTAATTGTATAGCATTAGATATACTATTTATACTTCTCTGCACCAGTAGCTTACTTTTTTCTGTCATCTGAACCCCAGTTCAGTAACACATTAATTCAAGAATACCCATCCCTACTAGTTGTGGTTCCCAATGCACAAACACACACCATTACATACATCTTTGTCATCTTACTCAAACACTCATGCACACAGCATACATAAATTGCAGAACACCCCAACCCATACCTTCTTTAATTTTTTCAACAGACCCAAAAGAATGCCTATCAAAAATCAAGTCCGTAGAAAGCAACGCAGAAGTAGATCAAATGAAAATAAAAGTGTCCAACATAAGCATCCATCTCTAACACAATTTTTTTAAAAAAGTTGGAACAAAACAGCTAATACAGCCATTTAGTGAAACAAAAGAAGTTTCAAGTACAAACACTTTGCCTCCTCTATCAAAATGTAAACCAAACCAAAAAACAATTAGCAGAAAACCAGCTATCACTACAGATAAAACTGCTTCTTTAAATCTTCATATCGTTCAAAGTAAGCATACTAAGAAAAGTATTTTAGCCAAAATGTTCTGTCACAAAATCCTTCAAAATCTTATAAAAACAGGAGAGAAACCAGGTTCAACGCTTAAAATCTATCGTAGGAAATTAATCTTAGAAGCGTTGATAGACAGTGCAATTCTTCTCTAAAGAAAGTTATTTATTTTAGTGTTAAGAAAATGAAACCACTACCAAAACTAATAACTAAATTACAAAAAAGAATTCTCAATAAACTAAATGTCAACAGAAAGAACTTCGTAAGTATCTGCGTTCAACTGAATCAGACCGTCCAGTGTAGAAATGGCCAGGCACGTCAATGTGTAACATTCCCAAACAATTTTTCAAGTCTTTACGCCAATTCCTCAATCAATATGTGAAAAGCAAAGACAAAATCAAAATTAAACTACTGCAAAATATGGATACCTGTCCATTACGCAAGTACACAGGACTACAAGGACATTCATTGGCCTGCATTACAGGACCTACTTGCAAAACCACCTTCCATGATATCAAAAGGATATCAACACATCGTTCAACTATAAGAAATTAGTTTATAAACTGTACTATGCTAAAAGTCCTGCTTTAGCCCTAGCCAATTTAAATAACATTCTTCTACAGGGTATAGCAAAAGACCTACTAGAAGAAATAGACTATATCCAGAAAAAATATTTTGGAAGTAAAACCCACTTACAGAATGAAATAGCTGTAAACCAAATTAGTAACAATTCTACACATGGCAACCTTTTACTACACACATACAAAATAGAAATACTAAAATTTAAAAGTACATCAGCTGAAGTACCAAACCATGTGTGTGTATGTTGCTGCAGAACTTTTTATAAAAGTAACACAAAAACTGTAGACCTATCTTACAAAATAGAAGACAATGAAGATTCTAAATGGTTTGAATTAGATCTCTACCTTGTAGCAGAAAACAAATAAGAAATAACTGACCCCGTAATACTTTGTAGTTACTGCACTGCAAAACCTGACAACAACCAAACTCCTTCACGTCCTATCACAAATAATTTGGAATTATATCCACTACCAAAACCCCTTCAACAACTTAATTTAATTGAGAGCATCATAATTCAAACAGTGCACCCATTTCAAGCAATAATACGCCTTCAACCAAAAACTGCAAAATTACCTCCCTCTGAATTAGTGAAAGGTATTTGTGGAAAAGTAGTGTATTTACCATTAGATCGAAAAGAAAATGTACACACTGTAGGAGTGCAACGTCCAATGCAACAATCTTTAATTATCTTGGTAAAAGGAGTACCTACAAAAGACAAAATAAAGTTGGCAACAGCTGGTAGATTTACATAAAGTTAGAGAAGCCTTGCAATATCTTAAAGAGAATAATGAATATTACAAAGAAATTAATATTGAAGAAAACTTGAAGGATACAACTGAAATAATTCAAGAGACACAAGAAGCTGGTCAATTTGAGCTCCTAGATCCTGCTACAATATCAAACACTTTAGACCATTATACAATTCATCCATTGCACTCTAATGACACCATAGAGGATGCACTGGAAACGTACCAACTGCGTCAAACAAAAGGATCACCAATCAGCATATGGGATAAAAGTATAGAAGCACATGCTTTTCCTCTACTCTTCCCTACTGGCAAAGGAGGAAGGTACGATGATAGACCTATTCAAATATCAGAATACCGCTCATTACGGATGTATTCTGAAGATCCCAGATTTAGACAAAATGTGGAATACATATTCCACCTACTCTTCGAAAGTGAACTAGCAACTTTATGTTACGGAGTTGCACACATATTAAAATCAAGATCACACTTTCAAAATATGACAGCTATACAATTATTACAAAAAGTGCAACAAAAAGATGAGGTTTCACAATCAAATATTACAAATCTATTAGCAAATATGCGTGGTACTAAATAGTACTGGTTTCGACGTCACAGAGATGTACGTTGTATGATCAGAAACCTTGGCCCACCCACTTGGTTTGTTACATTAAGTTGTGCAGAATATGCATGGGAAGATTTACATGATTTCCTACGCATATCAAACAAAAACAAAACAAACATAGATATACTAACACCTGGAGAACTTTGGTCTCTGGATCCTGTTAATGTTTCAAGATATTTTCACCATCGCTTCATTGCTATGCTACATTTTATTAATAATAAAACTGTTCCTCCCCTTGGAGAAGTGCAACACTTCTTTTGGAGAAAAGAATACTAAGCCCAGCAATCTATGCCCTGGCCACAACCACCGCAGCATATCACACCCATAGAGTCAAACATTTCAACTATGGCCTATGGACACTTTTAATGTCCGCGGACATTATGAGTGTTCTTCGAACACTTTCAACTTGCAAGAGAACAATACGGACAGCGTCCTCAGAACACCCCAATTTTTTTATTTGCAAACACATTTCAGGACACCGCGAGTGTTCTTAGAACACATTCAACTTGCCAGCGAACAATACGGACAGCGTCTTCAGGACACCCCCTACGAACATTTCAGGACATGGCGACAGTTCTTAGAACACTTTCAACTTGACAAAGAACAATACGGACAGCATACTCAGAACACCCCCATTTTGTTTATTTGCGAACATTTCAGGACACTGCGAGTGTTCTTAGAACACATTCAACTTGACAACGAACAATATGGACAGCGTCCTCAGGACACCACCATTTTGTTTATTTGTGAACATTTCACGACACCGCGAGTGTTCTTAGAACACATTCAACTTGCCATCAAACAATACGGACAGCATCCTCAGGACACCCCCATTTTGTTTATTTACGAACATTTCAGGACACCACGAGTGTTCTCAGAACACATTCAACTTGCCAGCGAACAACACGGACAGCGTCTTCAGGACACCCCCTACGAACATTTCAGGACACCACGAGGGTTCTTAGAACACTTTCAACTTGACAACGAAAAATACAGACAGCTTCCTCAGGACACCTCCATTTTGTTTATTTGTGAACATTTCAGGACACCGCAAGTGTTCTTAGAACACATTCAACTTGCCATCAAACAATACGGACAGCATCCTCAGGACACCCCCATTTTGTTTATTTACGAACATTTCAGGACACCACGAGTGTTCTTAGAACAAATTCAACTCGCCAGAGAACAATACGGACAGCGTCTTCAGGATACCCACTACGAACATTTCAGGACTCCGCAAGTGTTCTTAGAACACTTTAAACTTGACAACGAACAATACAGACAGCGTCCTCAGGACACCCCCATTTTGTTTATTTACAAACATTTCAGGACACCACGAGTGTTCTTAGAACACATTCAACTTGCCAGAGAACAATACGGACAGCGTCCTCACAACACCCCCATTTTGTTTATTTACGAACATTTCAAAACACTGCGAGTGTTCTTAGATCACATTCAACTTCCCATCGAACAATACGGACAGCGTCCTTAGGACACCCCCATTTTGTTTATTTGCGAACATTTCAGGACACCACAAGTGTTCTTAGAACACATTCAACTTGCCAGAGAACAATACGGACAGCGTCTTCAGGACACCCCCTACGAACATTTCAGGACACCTTGAGTGTTCTTAGAATACTTTAAACTTGACAACGAACAATACGGACAGCATCCTCAGAACACCCCTAATTTGTTTATTTACGAACATTTCAGGACACCACAAGTGTTCTTAGAACACATTCAACTTGCAAGAGAACAATACGGACAGCGCCCTCAGAACACCCACATTATTTTTATTTGCGTATATTTCAGGACACAGCGAGTGTTCTTAGAACACATTCAACTTACCAGAGAACAATACAGATACCGTCTTCAGGACACCCCCTACGAACATTTCAGGACAACGCGAGTGTTCTTAGAACACATTCAACTTGCCAGAGAACAATACGGACAGCGTCCTCACAACACCCCCATTTTGTTTATTTACGAACATTTCAAAACACTGCGAGTGTTCTTAGATCACATTCAACTTCCCATCGAACAATACGGACAGCGTCCTTAGGACACCCCCATTTTGTTTATTTATGAACATTTCAGGACACCACAAGTGTTCTTAGAACACATTCAACTTGCAAGAGAACAATACGGACAGCGTCCTCAGAACACCCCCATTTTTTTTATTTGCGTTCATTTCAGGACACAGCGAGTGTTCTTAGAAAACATTCAACTTGCCAGCGAACAATACGGACAGCGTCTTCAGGACACCCTCTACGAACATTTCAGGACAACGCGAGTGTTCTTAGAACACATTCAACTTGCCAGAGAACAATACGGACAGCGTCCTCACAACACCCCCATTCTGTTTATTTACGAACATTTCAAAACACTGCGAGTGTTCTTAGATCACATTCAACTTCCCATCGAACAATACGGACAGCGTCCTTAGGACACCCCCATTTTGTTTATTTATGAACATTTCAGGACACCACAAGTGTTCTTAGAACACATTCAACTTGCAAGAGAACAATACGGACAGCGTCCTCAGAACACCCCCATTTTTTTTATTTGCGTACATTTCAGGACACAGCGAGTGTTCTTAGAACACATTCAACTTGCCAGCGAACAATACGGACAGCGTCTTCAGGACACCCCCTACGAACATTTCAGGACAACGCCAGTGTCATTAGAACACTTTCAACTTGACAACGAACAATACGTACAGCGTCCTCAGGACACCCCCATTTTGTTTGTTTGCGAACATTTCAGGACACCGCGAGTGTTCTTAGAACACATTCAACTTGCCAAAGAACCATACGGACAGCATCCTCAGGACACCCCCATTTTGTTTATTTCCGAACATTTCAGAACACCGCGAGTGTTCTTAGAACACATTCAACTTCCCATCGAACAATACGGCCAGCGTCCTCAGGACACACCCATTTTGTTTATTTGTGAATATTTCAGGACACCGCGAGTGTTCTTAGAACACATTCAACTTGCCATCAAACAATACGGACAGCTTCCTCAGGACACCCCCATTTTGTTTATTTACGAACATTTCAGGACACCACAAGTGTTTTTAGAACACATTCAACTGGCCAGAGAACAATACGGACAGCGTCCTCAGGACACCCCCATTTTGTTTATTTACGAACATTTCAGGACACCACGAGTGTTCTTAGAACACATTCAACTTGCCAGCGAACAATACGGACAGCGTCTTCAGGACACCCCCTACGAACATTTCAGGACCCTGCGAGTGTTCTTAGAACACTTTCAACTTGACAACGAACAATACGGACAGCATCCTCAGGACACCCCCATTTTGTTTATTTGTGAACATTTCAGGACACCGCGAGTGTTCTTAGAACACATTCAACTTGCCAGAGAACCATATGGACAGCATCCTCAGGACACCCCCATTTTGTTTATTTCCGAACATTTCAGAACACCGCGAGTGTTCTTAGAACACATTCAACTTCCCATCGAACAATACGGACATCGTCCTCAGGACACCCCCATTTTGTTTATTTGTGAACATTTCAGGACACCGCGAGTGTTCTTAGAACACATTCAACTTGCCATCGAACAATACGGACAGTGTCCTCAGGACACCCCCATTTTGTTTATTTACGAACATTTCAGGACACCACAAGTATTTTTAGAACACATTCAACTTGCCAGAGAAAAATACGGACAGCGTCCTCAGGACACCCCCATTTTGTTTATTTACGAACATTTCAGGACACCACGAGTGTTCTTAGAACACATTCAACTTCCCAACGAACAATACGGACAGCGACCTCAGGACACCCCCATTTTGTTTATTTACGAACATTTCAGGACACCATGAGTGTTCTTAGAACACATTCAACTTCCCATCGAACAATGCGGACAGCGTCCTCAGGACACCCCCATTTTGTTTATTTACGAACATTTCAGAACACCGCCAGTTTTCTTAGAACACATTCAACTTGCCAGAGAACAATACGGACAGTGCCTTCAGGACACCCCCCTACGAACATTTCAGGACACCGCGAGTGTTCTTAGAACACTTTAAACTTGACAATGAACAATATGGACAGCGTCCTCAGAACACCCCCCTTTTGTTTATTTACGATCATTTCAGGACACCACAAGTGTTCTTAGAACACATTCAACTTACCAGAGAACAATACGGACAGCGTCCTCAGGACACCCCCATTTTGTTTATTTACGAACATTTCAGGACACAGCGAGTGTTCTTAGAACAGTTTCAGCTTGCTTGCGAACAAAACGGACACATATTGCGTCCTCAGAACACCCCCCCATTTAGTTTATTTAGAACATTTCAGAACAGCCGTGTTGTCCGCAGAAAAATCGAACACAACAAGAGCATCTACCACATAAAAAAACACAACATTTAACCTATCTCATACTCTCCCACCCTCCCCAAACACTCTTACACACCAACACACTCAACTAAATACAAATTTTAAACCAAGTTTCACAGCGCTGTCCGCGGACGTCTGCAAATCCAAGATGGCGGGCGCTATCGAAAATCTGACGCGCTTCACGCTCCACACTGTCCATTCAGCGAACACGTTGCATATCCGCGGACATCACGCAAGCCGATGGCCAATGAGCTGTGTAATATATAAATATATATATATATATATATATATATATATATATATATATACATGCTGATGAAGATGGAATATGCTCTTGTTCACACAGTGGGAATAAGGTGTTGTAAACATGCAGACACTTCGAGCCTTCAATGAAGTTGCGAATAGGCAGAGTTTCCAAATTGTTTCATGTTGGATGGATTGGCTCATGCCTTCCTGTTTTTTTTCTTTGCATTCTGAGCCTTGCAAATAGATACCCAGAAATGGAGGTGCTCCCTGCAACAGATATGGGACACCTTGGTAACTCTGAAAGTGCCACTCCTGTTTAATTACTTTAGGAATACAACATGGTTATTTTTTTCTAAAATAAATATGCTGCATGTTCACTTTGGCTTCATAGAAAATACTTATTTCATGGAAGTTTCATAAATTAAATATCATATTTAAATGGGCGCCTTTTGGTTTCTTGGTTCCAATTCAGGGACATTTCTTTTCACCTGTAACATGGATGATGATTGGTTGGCATAGGATTTGGCTAGTTTTTGGGTCAACTTGGGCTGTAACTGGGATTCAATTTCTGGCAATCCCATGAGTAAATGTGTTCTTGACATCTGCACTCTTCCTGTGACCCCCCCACCCCCTATGTAAAACACTGTTGCTTCCCATTTAGATTCAGGGTCTATACATCCCATACATACATCTGTGCTGTCTTATTTTCCCCCAATAACTACACTGACAAAGCAGTGTTGTGTAATGTGGCGTCAAGCCCCCATTCGAAAGGCTGGAACAGGGGTAACAGCCCGGCAGCCCAAGTTAATGGCATGAGCGAAGTGAGGGTCGTTAACGATGCCTTGGTGCTGTTACCCCCCCGTTCCAGCCCTTGGAATGGGGGCTTAATGTCATTAGCACCCCAGGTTACCAAAGCGGTAAACCGGGTGCTAATAAAAAAGGCTTTTCAGTCATTGAACGGGATGCCTTGCGTGCCCCATTCAATGACTGAAAATACTGTGGTAGGATGGCTACCATGGAAAGGGAAGAGGGGCTCCGTATGGAGCCCCTCTTCTCTTTTCATAGCGGCCGGAGAAGCTAGGAAGCTGTGGCGGCAGCCTATGCCGCTGCAACAAACAGGTAAGTGGGGTTGGGGAGGAGGGTTGACAATGTAAAAAAAGGAAAGGGACAGAGGGTGGGGGAAGATGGCGGCCAGGGGAACCAGCCGTCAGGCGGCTTGGAACGCGGGCTGAGATTGTAGGTTTCGGGCAGCGTTTCTAGCCACCTGATTGGGTGGTTCCCCCGTGCTGGGTGCTAATGATTCCTCTCTTTATTTCACTGCATTTGTAATCACCAGTAACCAGTGTATTCATGCTCTACCACCAAAGATCCTGCATTCCTCTGTCCCCTTCCCTAACTCTGTCCCTGTCCATGTAATGGTTTGCATCAGACAGGGTCTGCAACCATTGGCTCTACAGATGTTTGGGACTACAATTCCCATCAGCCCTAGCAAGCATAGTCAATGGGTAGAGATCATGGTAGTCATAGTCCAAAACATACAGAGAGACACAGAATACAGACCCATGGTGACATGGCAGTGCCAAATGCCTACAAGCTTGTAAAGGGCTGCTGGAATAATGGGTTAGAGAAGCACCCGTCACTCTCCACAAATTCAAATTGTGGAAATGTTGCTCTTAAACCATAGCCATCCATATTCAAAATCTTTCATTCATTCTTCATTCACCATAGCCTTACGAATTAATCTATCCTTATAACCATTCATCCCTACATCCGCCATTGCTTTCATTCATCAATCCTCACATTCCTGTTCATTCTTGATTTTGATTTGAATTCTTGTATAGCGCACGGCCGCCCGAAGGCATCATGGTGCTGGAGAGAGGGGGGTGGGGCCCAGAGTAGAAGCAACAGACCATCCCTCAAAATAGATATGTTTTAAGAGCTTTTCTGAAAACCAAATGGTTATTTATTTCTTTAACACTGAGATGTTTATTCCACAACAGGTCTGCGGCAATGGAGAACGTGCATCCCCAAACCCGGGCACGACAGAAGGATGGAATACATAGCAAGTCTGCAGTAGCTGAACACAGAGTGCGCCTTGGGGCATAGCGTACACATTTGACACAGAGAAAATCTTCCACCCCTCCTGCACCCGCTCTCGGCTTTCTGTCTGCTTTTATCTCCATATATACCCCATCTACCTTGTTGTGTCTGCAGAAACTCAGAAAATTTCTCCACCATACTAAAGCCAAAACTCTTGGCTTTGTCAATGCTTGTTTAATATTTCTGCTCGAAAAATACGTAACAGACACTATGAAGCCCACCTTGTGCTAACGTGCGTGAAGGGTTGGTGGGTGCAGGTGTGCAAAATGCAATCTAGGATCCATGCCCAATAATTAAATATGTAAGAGCGCCAGTCTGCGGAAAACGTGTGATCACAGCAAGTCCCCTTTGTGAATAAGAGTAGCTGTGCACAAGACAAGTTGACCACACGATTTCATGAACTGGGAGCATACAAATGCATTTGAATTTGAAAATATCGCTTAACTTTTTCAAATGCAGGAATTATGATGAAAACAAGATAATTGTATCTGTTTCTGAACAATGTACAACAGAAAAAAGTTCCTTAATTGGATTTAAGCATTAACGAATCAGCGGTGCACAGTGGAGAGGTCTGGTGGGCAACAGAGGAATGGGGAGAAGGTCATTATAAAAGCCTGGGACAAGCTGAGAGCATGCCCAAGGTTGACATTTCCTCCAGTAGTCTGCCATTCATGTGCATCTATGAAAGCATTACACCTTGCATTTCCCATTACAAATACGCAAGGAATCCCTCCAGAAGGCGATTCTGCACCACATGGTACACGCATATTATTAGCTATTACTCACGTCTTGGAGGTGTAAAGGCGTTCAAGGTACATTTTTATTGGGCTAGAATGCTTGGTTTACTTTGTTTCCCATATGTTTGATTTCTCATTCTCTTTTATTGAACAAAGTCACACATTCCAAGTCTAATCCCCTGTGTTCTCATGATGTAGTGTGTTGCAGTTGGAATCAATTATTTAGAACACATCTCAAACTACAACAGGCTTTCTCTTTGCGAAAAAAATACTTTTGCAATGCGCCCTAGCAACCCACATTGTTCCAGTCAGGAAAATCAGAAAAAACATTGTCAGAGATAGTTTCTATGGTATCATGCATAATGTTCCTTTTAAAACATTGATGTAATCATTAGCGGCAGCTTGGAGAATTGTAATGTGCTAAATATTTAAATGCCCCCCCCCCTTAATGATCTCTCAGACTGACTCCTATCAGGAGTTGAGGGCAACCATTTTAGAATGAATCTGTTCTACTCAGAAACTGTTACAATGTAGCAAGAAAATATTGATTACTGTCTTATATTGTTCAGCTGAGGCAACTTCCTGTCTGATTTCTTTTTTTTAAAGCACTGTGCCACATTGTTTTGCCAGACTACACAATTGACAGTATAACAAGCAATTAACTACTCATCTCGGTCTATTACTATGGAGAAAAATATGTTTTTGTACATTTTCGGTAAATGATAATGGACTGCAGGGGATTGCAGAAATAAATGCTGCCACATCTGGGTGAATTTAAAAAGGAGAGGTCAGTACTTTTCCTCTTCCAATAATTTCCAGACTAGGACACATTGCACGGCTACAAGGACATTGCTGTCCTGGGTGGTGGGGATCCATGTGCTGTCCCAATACAAAATGACACGGCAGTCTCTGTAAACCCCACAATATCACACAGGTTTAAAAAAAAAACATAGGAGCCAAACACAAATGCCCAGAATCGGACCAGCAAGTGCTGAAGGAGGGTACTCAATACAATATCTATATTTAACCCATGCAAGGATATAAGCAGGCAGTATTCAAAGTTGGGGACCAGCCCCCCAGAACTGGACAATTTCATGTGCATCTGTGTTATGGCTCAAAAGATATAAAGGGCAAACAAAGAGTGTGTTTTTTACTTTACAATTTATTTTCCCATGAGGAAAATGTACCATTTTTGCACATGTACACAGCCCAAACCGCTGGAAGGATTTGGGCAAAATAAGAAACAAGTAAGGCACTGTCGTTTTATTTTTAAATTGGCATAGAGCAGGGGCACCCAAAACGTTAGTTATATCTCTCAAGGTGCATTGTAGGTGCCAAGGTTTCTCATTTCAGAACATTTGCTGTTATGGAAATCTCTATTAGAATCTCAAATCGTTTTGTGAAACCTCCCTGAAATGATATAATGGGTGGTTCTAGGGTAGTTTTGAGGCTAGGGAGCCTGTGGGCAGGGTAGGAAATTATGATTAGTGAAGGTTTGGGGACTGGGGATAGGGTAGTATTTTAAATTAGCTTTTTACAGAGATCTTGTTATATCCTTTATTTTGATTGAACAAGCTTTTCATGTCACTTAACACTTTAACTGCCATGGGTTCCCCCCCACCCCCGGTGCCAAGTCCTTTGTAGTGATTTCAGTATGTCGCCATTCAATGCCTTGTAACTTTTTTGTTACATGAGATATCTCGGCCAAATTTGGCCACTTTTATTCCGACATGTAGGCGGTCGTAACGCCACCTAGGAATCCATTTAAACAAACGCCAATAAGATGATGAAAAAGAAGCCTGTGGTTTTTTCCTTGTAAGAGCTAGGAGCAAATGGTTTGCTTTGCTGAATTCCCCATTCTCCTGGCTTTCAGGAACAGGATGAGTGGAAACAAAACAAATTTGTTTTATATGGTTATCAACCGTTTTGTGAGAGGTAGGCGATTTTAGCCTTTTTTTCCAATAGGACCTGCGTGGACGGAATGGAAGTAAAGGGTAGGAAAGCTGAATGGGAGGACAGAAAGGCATCAATTTCTGAAAAGTAGACAAAATTCCAAGTTTAGGAAGGGGTATTTTGCGCAGGTCAGGCAACAACTTGGTTGGGAAAAATGTCATAGTTTGGTGAAAAAAGCGGGAAAATTACTGAAAAAAAGGTATGTGGTGGACATGGTTGGCCGGGTACAGCAATGGCTTGTATGAACTTTGAGAAAAACAATGCTCCGCTACATTCCCCTGACTCTTGCAGTTTGGAAATGACACATTTTTTGTAATGTTCCACAAAACAAGCAACAACCACAAGCCAAAAACGGAGCCATGGTACACAGGAGATTTATGCTTACGGCCTGAACAGACGTACTTAGCATGTGTAAATAAGGAAAACAAATGTGGTGAGGAAGGGCAAGCATACATTTTTTGAAAGAGCACAAGCAGACCTTTTGAAGGGTAGGTGACTTGTGCAGATTACAAAAGTGTATAGGGCCTAATGCAGCGACTAAATGTAGGCCACATTTGGGAAATGAAATGGTTGTGTGACAAAAGGCAGTAGCAAATGGGTCGAAACGTTATAAAAACCAGGCAAACCCAACAAATGTCATACCTTCCCACGTTCCCATAGGTGTCCCGACAAAAACGGTACCTCACATGTGTGGGTGCACCTACCTGGGCGCAAAGGGAAAAGCTTAAAACACGGCTAACCCCAAGTATTTCGGCACACCATAATTTCACGAATTCTGATCATGTGCACACCCTAGAGATTTGGGCATAGGGTGTCCAAGCCAACTAGGAAAACAGGGAAATCCATGCATTTCTGAAAAGAGGACACCCGTGGGAATCCGCAGAGGTCTGACTTGGGCAAATCGGCCCAAATGTATTATCCAGAAACCCGGCAAAGTCGAAAAGGTGGTGAAAAAAACATAATTTCTGCACATTTCACTCGGCTCACCCACAGAAACATGCCGCCAACAACACATGGCCTCTGTTCCTGCATTTCCACAGGTGTCCTGACAAAAACGGTACCTCACATGTGTGGGTGTACCTACCTGGGCGCAAAGGGGAAAGCCTAAAACACAGCTAACCCCAAGTCTTTCGGCACACCATAGTTTCACAAAATCTGCTCATGCGCACACCCTACAGATTTCAGCCTAGGGTGTCCAAGCCACCAAGAAAAACAGGGAACCCCATGCATTTCCGTAAAGAGGACACATGTGGGAATACCCAGAGGTCTGACTTGGGCAAATCGGCCCATAATATTTTCAAAGTCTGAAATGTGGTGAAAAAAACACAATTTCCACACATTTCACTCGGATCACCCACAGAAACACGCCGCCAACAACACATGGCCTACCTTCACGAGTTCCCACAGGTGACCCGACAAAAACGGCACCTCACATGTGTGGGTGCAGCTACCTGGGCGCCAAGTGGAAAGCCGGAAATGCGGCTAAACCCAAGTCTTTTCCGACAGCAGAATTTGTGGAATGTTGCTTAAGCGCACACAATACATATATGGGCCAAGGGTGTCCAAGCCATACATCATACAAATCAACTGCGAAATCTACCTTAATAGGACTGAACTATTGCAAATATTCAATAAGATTTCAGCTTTAAGACTCTTGCACACTGGGGACATTGAGACAGTTGCCACCCCGGATAATGGCAAGGATAAGCTGGCTGTTCACTTTTATTCATTGATAGTCTCCAGTATGTTTGGGAACAGAGACATTTTCAGGAAATTGGGCTTTGCCCTAATTTCTTTTGATGCTCCCAAACAAGTATCCTTATTTTGCATGACACACAAGGTCTGTTTCTAATGTACCACCCTTTATAATCAATCAATCATGACTTTATTTTGTCTAAGAGAACTGCTACCAACACCTGGTCCAAGGGCTCGGACATCGAGTCAACCTCTGACTGGGCATGGCTGCAGCATTGAATCCCAAGCGATCCAAGAGGTGCTCTTTTTGCATCTCTAGCGTGGAGTGGACAGCCTGAATTTTTTTTATCTTGGAACTCATGTGGGTCAATACATATCATCACTGCAACGACCATGAAAGATATTTTCTTGGATGCAAATATTGTACTACTACAAGAAACAATGATGACCTCTAAATCTGGTAGGTTTTCATATATTTTCCAAGGCTGCTCGTAGAGGTCCCCTATGGAGGCTGATGGGGGGTTTGCTCTTGCTTTTGAGTTAAATCTTAAAATATACTTCTCTGAAGTTTAGACGGAGAATGAGGTCTTGTTATCAGAGGAGGTTTCCCTGCATGACTCGTCCTCCTATTTATTAGTAATCAATGTTTATTTGAACCCATTGCAGCAACTATATTCTACTATCCAGGATGACATGAATGACATTGTAGTGGACTGGCTAGGTGAAGGGTTGTCCTAATAACATAATGATAGCTGGAGATTTTAATTCCTCTTGTGCAGCTGACTTTGATGTTTGTTGAGTAGAGAGCAAACAGGTTAAGACTGTTATTAGAGGGGAGCAATGTATCCAGTGTATGAGTGAGTGGAATTGTCATCTCCTGCACTTGTGTGACTCTAATTCTCATAAAACTCCAATTACCTGGTGCAGGGGGGTCGTCATTCATGAATTGATCATGTTTTTTGCTCTTGGGATCTTCTCCCTTTTTTCTGCTAACTCAGTATTGGTGATTTCTGTTGTAGTGATCATTTTCCCATCATGTTTTCCCTACATATTTTGACATCCTATGGGGATATTCATCCACTGATTACTTCTTTGATTACTGACAGAAGGGGTGTATCTGTCAGATGGACTACTGTTTCATGTCCTAAATTCATTAATGCAATTAGGACTCTGATTTTGGAAAATTGTAGACATGATTACTTAAAGTCTTCATGGTTGCTGGTTTTAATGAGACCATTTTAATTTGTCTAAATATTCATCTTGAAAGGGGTTGATTGTGGGCCTGAAGCGTCACCAACACATGCATGATAGGTGTGTTGTGGAGGCCCAGGTGATCAAAAGAAAAGAGCTCACGGACTTCCGTAATTTAGATAGTGAATTGTGCACTCTGAGCCAGCATATTAACCAACAGCACAGAAATGTGACAAAGGCATTAAGATTCTATCTTCATGTAGGTGATAGTCAAGCAATCTTGAAGTCTCTGCTGGGCTGTCATAGTGCCAGATTTTGGAAGTTGACCAACAGAGTGCTGGACTTGTATCATAAAAGAGGAGGCATGGGTAGATTACTATCAAGAGCTTTGTGCGAAAAAGGAGTATTATCCCTTTTTGGGTTTTGATAACGAATAATATACATTGATACAGGGATTTAAATTGGCTAAGGAGGATGTTTACTAGGCTATAGTAGGAGCAGAAGCTTCAAGGGTACAAGGCCCTGATTGCCTTGCCTCTATTGTTATCAAGTCAGATCCAGTATTGTGACCGAATGCCTTATTCCCTCTTTTTATTGAAATTTTGGAGCCCTTAACTTTTCCAGCTTCTTGGTATAAATCATGTATAATTCCCATATTCAAAAAAGGAGATTGTGATTTACCATCTAATTACAGACTGATACTTATCCTAGATGCCTTCAGCAAACTATTTGCTTCTTTAGTACTCCAGGACCTTAATAATTGGGTTAAGAACTAAACCTGCTCTCTTGTTACCAGGTAGGCTTTGGAAGAGCTCCGAGGACATCTCTCAATTAAATCAATCTTACCCACCTTTAGCACAGGTATAAAACAATGCCATTGGTATGGTATACATAGCCTTGTTGAATATGAGTGGTACCTTTGATCGCGTTGTGCATGAGAAGCTTTGGGCTAAATTATTGAAGTTGCAAGTTCCAGCGCCTTTGATCCAGATTCTCTCATGTCTGCACAAATACAGCACTATTCAGATTTGTATGACAAGCGCGGGCACACTGGCTAAACCTATGAACAGATTTATTGGCCTTTGACAAGGCTGTGTGCTCACACCCACTCTTTATCCTCTCCCTGGCATACCTTGAAGAGATTTGGGCTTTAAACACCACCAATTTTGTTATGTTGGGCGCTACTAAAATTAACTTGCTTGCCTTCGCTGATGACCTGCTATTCTTCGATCAACCTCCAATGGGTCTTCAGAAAAACTAACTTTGTTTTCAGAATATGTGATTAAGAACAATCTAGTGATCAATGGGGGTAAATCAAAGATCGTAATCTACTGTAACAAGTTGAAGCCCAAATCCATGAATTGGACGGTGGGTGACATTAAGGCTAGAAAGAATATCTTCTATTTGTTATCAGGTTTTAGCCTTTCAATCATGGCTTCCCAAATGGATCACACATCAAGAATGAGATCCAAAATACCACCTTTAATAGCCCAAATGAAAAGAGCCTTTTTGAGACTGTCTCGCTTTTTGCTTCTTCCAACTTTCACTTTTATCTTTCTAAAGTTCAACCAAGCTGACTTACGGTTTGGAGCTCTCACACTTGGACCTCGGTGATGTTTATAGCACAATACAAGGTGTAGAAATGGAAGTGGGTACTTAACTTACTGCTTCCGATTTCTAACCAAATCATTGGACACCAGCTCGAATTGATTTCCTTGAGTAACGAAGATACTTGGAAAAAACAATGTTTATATTCAAAAATCTTATCTCCTCCTAATTCATTGTACGTAGATTTTAGTGATATGTGTTAAAATGGATTTCTGAACTCTGACCTGTTAGATTCTCGGAACAGGGTAACCTCTGGACAAGCCAGACCAATCAGGGTAGCAATGGCGGCGGTCAAGACTAAGTCTCAAGAGGGGTGAGGGTGACGGAAAGACCTCAATGAGCACACAAAGCAAGGACACTTACAAATTATTCCAGGCAGGTGTTATATTAAAAATATAGACACATTTATTACAAGGCCTTTGAAACATCGACCATATCAAAGAATCACAATAATACTAAAGTAAACCAACACATCACAATCAATACAATATATATACAAGACCGAGGGGTCTAAGGAGTTAGGAGCACGTAATATGTAGACCAACTAGATGGGGAGGAAAACAGGCAGTGCAAGTAATCATTAGACCCAGTTCGACATCCGAAAGACACCTAACTAGGAGGAAGTCCGAGCCCTATGAAGAGAGGAGCCTTATGCTCAAAAGTACCTGCACGCGCTGGTGCCAATGGGCAAAAGAGGGCCTCTTTGAGGATATCAGGCAGTTCAGGAAGGTGAATGAAGCAATGCAGAACAAGTCCCCACTGCTCAAGCAAGGCCTCCACTTGTGGGCAGAGGCAGGGTGAGAGTGCGGGATAGAGTTGCTATTTCGCAACAGCAGTAGAAAAGGAACGGGCTCCTGTGCAAGGGGCCACCGGTTGGGGTATGGACTACTCACCGGTCCCCGACGCAGGCAGACCCAGACTTCTCCAGTTCAGTTTACGTGGCTGGCAGGGTCAGCTGCGATGATCAGGACGTCTCGACACTGTGTAGATTCTGCGTAGCATGATGCACGGTAGAGGGTGTCCCAAATGCAGCAGAAGTGCACAGGTTGTTACCACAGCAGGGCAACACGGCAACCGCGTTTACTCTGGTCGGGCGCACTCGTCTCACTTCAGACCTGGGAATGCCAAGTGTACGAATTCGGTGTGAGGGTGCCGTGGACGCAGAGCAAGCAGTAGACCAAGTTTCGAGGGCTTCCCCGAAACGGCGGTGGTGACAGAGCAAAGCGTCCTGTGTAAGCTTGTCAGCCTACTGGTTGGCCCAGGGACACTTCCGAAGAGGTTTACTTGCAGGGTTTGATGAAGGTGCCAGGAATAGTTGATCCCACTATTCCAATGGGTTGAATGGCCTTTGCAGACCTTCTAGGATGATCAGATGCAGAGGGGTCTCGCAGGACGACAGCGGCTCAGGGTGCCAAACCTTCAGCGGGTCAGCAGCGGTTCCTCGACTCAGCTTCTTGTTGCAGGATACTTGGCTCCTTATCCCTTGTTCGGTGTGAACTCAGGAGATCGACATGGTAGTGGTGTTTCCAGCCTTCTCTTATCCGAAGTTCCCTTTGTGCCAAAACGAAGAGGACCCAATGAGAGATCTGCTCACAAACACTCACACCATACGTGGACCTATCACGGACCACGGTGGTCCCGGGCATTCAGGACACTCCAGACTCTCTGGCACCCAGGATGTGTATTGGGAACAGACATCCCAGCCCACATCCTGGAGGCACACACAAGGCATCCAGAAGCCCCAAAAGCGTTTTGTTTCGCGGGAAAGTGCATGACCAAATAAGGACTGCCCCGGGTTGGCTCGACCTGGGGGAAGGTGAAGGGGCAAGACGGTCAGCGGACAGGAAAAAGAACCTCGTGGCATGGCCGTTTTGGGAGCCAGGCCACCTATTCGTGCCAAACACGGTAAGCGCGGATACATGGCAAAAAAAGAGTTCAAAACACAAGAGAAATGATAGCTGCCATCATTCCCGTCCATGACACACTTGCACATTTCATAATAAGTCCAGTAATAGTTTCTAGGGCCTTTGGAATGACTAGAAACCCAAGAGCGCGGTAATGTAAGTTACGGTGCACTCTTGTTTCATGTTGCACAAAAGCTGCAACACGAGGAAAGGACTAAGGGAAACGAAGTCTCCCAGTACTGATTGTCTTAAGGGCATGTCAGTTTCCCCATAAGAATTGAGCGAAAGCCCAGAGGAGTGCGGCAGAAGGCTGCGTTTCTCTGGCAAAGTCTAGATCAGGGTATAAAACAACAGCAAAACGTTTGGGGGTTGCCACATGGAAGGAAAATTACATACAATTATGAAATCTTTCCTAACACTTGCCCCTCCCAGACTAAGGACAGGGGGAACTAATCCACCCCTTGATGAGTTTCTTGTTCAGGTCGGTTAAACATTCTGGACAACCCATCAGCATTGCTATGTTGGATACCTGGCCTATGCTCAATAGTGAAGTCGAAGCCTTGCAGACTTATGGACCACCTAAGCAACTTGGGATTCTCTCCCTTCATGTTCATTAGCCACTTTAAGGGCTTATGGTCAGTTTGCACAGTGAAGTGGGTCCCATAGAGGTAGGGCCTCAGCTTCCGTAGGGCCCACACAACAGAGAAACATTCTTTCTCTACTGTGGACCATCTGAGCTCTCTGTCCTTAAACTGGCGACTAATGAAACAAATAGGGTATTCCTTACCCTTCTCATCTACTTGTGATAGTACAGCTCCTATCCCAGTGTCAGAGGCATCTGTCTGCACAATAAAAGGTATTTGGTAATCCGGAGCCCTGAGAGCAGGGGCCTGGCAAAAGAAGTCTTTTAAGCCATTGAAGGCCTTCTCACACTCTTCAGTCCAAGTTACCTTCTTGGGTTTCTTCGGAGTGGTGAGAGCAGTCAGAGGGGCAGCTATGGTGCCATAGTTTGCCATGAAATTTCTGTAATACCCTGTCAGTCCTAAGAAGGCTCTCACTTGGGTCTGTGTAGTGGGGGTAGGCCAGTCTTGTACTGCTTGTACTTTACTGGGTAGAGGCTGTATTCTACCTCCACCTATTTCATGTCCAAAGTAAACCACTGAGCCTTGTCCAATCTGGCATTTACTGGCCTTTATGGTCAAGTGGGCTTTCTGAAGAGCCTCTAACACAATCCCAAGGTGTTTTGCATGGTATTCCCAGGTGGCACTGAAAACTGCTATATCATCCAGATATGCAAGACAGAATTCATCCAACCCATTCAACACATGATTCACAAGCCTCTGGAAAGTGGCAGGTGCATTCTTCAACCCAAAAGGCATTACCCTAAACTGGTAAAGACCTTCTGGAGTTGAGAACGCTGTCTTCTCCTAGGTCAAACGTGCGGAGGTACTTGGAGGCACCCAAGGTATCCACCAGCTCATCTGTTCGAGGCAAGGGGTGGGCATCTGTCTTGGTGACAGCATTCAGAGCCCTGTAATCCATGCAGAACCTCACTTCAGAAGTACCTGCTTTTGGAACCAAAACCACAGGGCTGGACCAAGGACTACTAGAGGGTTCAATCACCCCAGGATCTAACATTTTGTTGACCTCTGTCTTAATGTAAGACCGTACTTTGTCTGACATCCTGTATCCCCTACTTTTGGTAGGTGCACTGTCTCCTGTGTCAATGTTATGTTTGCACTAAGGTGTCAAACCAGGCGACTGTGAAAACAGGGGGGGGGGGGGAATTGCCTAATAAAACTTTTCACCTCAGCCTGCTGATCAGAAGTCAGGTGAGGGGCCACTCGGACACCCTAAAAGGATTATCTGAAGGACTGCTTTGAAACAGGTCAATGAGAGGTTCAGACTCCTCTTCCTCAACATCTGAAGCCAATAGCAGTGCTGCGATTTCAACTCTTGGGATGAAAGCCTTCAGCCAATTTACATGGAACACTTTTGGGGCCTGTCCAGGCCTTCCAAGGTCCACTAAATAGTTGTGGGATGTTTTCACCCACGCATTCAAGCCCTACAAACAGTACTGTGCATTGAAAACATCAGAATGGCCATTGGAAAGCATGCTGCTCACTGAAAAGCATCCAAAAATGCACCGGAAAAAAAAATTGAAAGATAGGCTGCCATCCACTTTTGCCTATCTTAGTGAGCACAGGAGGTCACTGCCTAAAACCACCATTGAGCTACACACACAGTAGCCTGCAACCACTTGGAAAATAATAGCAATACTGATTTCCAAAAGCAACCCAGAGCTGTTTGGGAATTCATTTTCTTGATCGTCAAAATTGCTAAAATCATGGCTCACAAAACCACCAAAAGTATACAATTTCTTGTTGGGTGTTCTACATTGCTCTAATGCAAGAATCCACATCAGTACCACGTCAGCAAGAATCATATGTTATTAGGACAAAATCCCATGTTAAAGATATTTAATTTAAAGACAGCTGTCAAAAATGGGTGCAGTACCGGTGCTCGCCACCGACCGGCGCTGGCGATCTAAATTCTGAGAGGACACCTGTATTTCTGAAGCTAAATAAGCCAAAGCAGAGAAGTCTATCAAAATGCCATATAGAGTGCCACACATTGATTTAATGTGGAAAAATACTTTATTAATGATATGTTGCTTATTTTCAGTTTATAATGTTATATATTTTTTTCACAAGGAACTCGGTTGAAATTGACTAGAAGGCAATCTGATTTAGCTAAGACTTCAAAGGGCTTGCTTGTCTATGAGAACTCTTCACACCTACTCTTCTCAGGCTTCTACACCAGAAGGCAGGAAATCACATGGTCCTGTTAATCAGATGGAGGGTGGCACCCTGGACTGATGCTCTGCTGGCAGGAAAAACAAGACAATAGACTTTTTCAATTGAATAGAATATGCTGATTTTGGGTGTAACTGTCAACACTGCTCTGGGAAAAACAAGACATGTGACCTCTGAGTCAGAGCCAAGCTTCTAGGGGCGGGGACAAACAAATGGGTGTACTGAAGTGAAGGCAAATATATGTTTTATAAGAATACAGATAACAAAGTGTTCCAAGCTGACAGAAATGTACAACTTTGAGAGTCTTAAAATGAAAAATGCACTCACAGTTCAAGAGTAAGTTGGACGCTGTGGGATGTTCTGAGGCCAAGCCCCGTAATTATTAATATTGTGTATGCAGTATTTATGCTAGAAACCTAAGAACTTCCAGTAATATGCTCAGAGAGGGTGTGTACCTCTGTGTAAGATTTGGTGCAAAACCAATATTGCGAAACCCACTAAAATCGCGAATAAGTTGTCATTTCTGAACCCAAGCTCTTAGAAAGATCAGGGTTCAACAGAGACCTGTCTTAATTAATCTGTGATGTGTACATGTATTCTCAACAACTTGTGTACCTGGGAAGCATGTTTGATTATGAAAAATTGTTTCTCTAAGTAAAAGCAAAGGGGAGGGACTTCAGCCAAGCCATAAACATAGCATCACTCTGACTCATTCTAACTCACTACTCCTTTCTCCAGTCAGAGGACAGTAAATCCTTTAACCTAACAGGATCCTCAGAGGGTTGGGCATAGAAAGTCAGCCTCCACACCCCCTTTGGAAACACATGAAAAAAGAACCACTGAGACCCATTTTTCCACTACTCATCGATTCCTGCGCAGCACTCTGCCCGACCATATCCAGACAAAGACTCCAGACTCCGGAGACTCCAGATTCCAGACAGACTCCAGAACCAAAACTCTAGAACCCAAACTCTAGAACCTTGGAGAAGCAGAGGCCTAATCCACAAGCTGAACTCTTCTCAGCAGGCCTCAGAATCCAGCAACCTAACTAAACTATTCAACAGCCGGGCGAGCTGCTTTGCTTCTGGCTTGAACCCTGTGCCAGAACCAGATCCAGACCCAGAAAGCACAGCTGTATCCAGAACCCGTCAGACCTAGACCAGACCGATGTGCAGTGCCGATAGCAGACCAGAGGGCACGCTGCGAGCCTAACCAGTGCCAGAGTCCGTCCGGTGGTGAGTGTGCAGTCCAAGGCCCATTCCAGTCCAAAACTAGGAGTGAGTATCCAGCCTAGAACTGTACAGAAACAGTCTCTTAGTTTAAAATAATCTTATTCAAACCATTTCAACCTGTCCAGAACGGCATAGAAATCGTGTGTCCATTCTGTGATTTCAAATCTGTAAAAGCGCCATCTGTCATTCTGAAAATCTACCTCCACAAAAACATCTGTAACTTTTTACTGTCATTTTAAAGCTAAGATCCTCAACTTCCGAACAAACCCAAAACGACATTCCAACTCCTTATAGTTTTTCCATAATCGCGATATCCGCACGCGGAAAAAGAACGTGAATTTAAAAATTAGCTCCATTTCATCACCTGTAAAAATAGCTGCCTCTTGCTTACCACTGCTGAATTTCGTTTTCCATCTGATAATCATTCAGGAATCATTGTTAGTGTTGACCTGAATCAATCTAAGTAACTATCAATTATTCTGAATATCCCTTAGTGAGTTAAAAGCATTTTAGCACATTTTCACTACTTTGCAATCACATTTAAAAGGATTTTGCCTGCTTTAAATCATACCTGTTTTCTCTAAACTTGCTGGGGGGAACTGGGATTGAACTGCATTATTACTTGTATTCTTGAAACCTGTGTATCCTCATTTCCATCTCTTCCTATTGCATAAGGGAGGAGTGAGTTGTCACAAGGGAAAAAGTGATCATATTATCTCTTGTTGAAATCATATCAAGTTTATTTCTGTGTTGCATTCTTTCCCACCTTGCATTTCCTTGAAACCATAAAAGTATTCTCTGCCACTTTATCCTTTCTATACCAACTCCTCATTGATTAAACAGAGTGTGCTATTGTAATATTACACATTGTTGATCACTATTATATTCATAAGTGTGATATCAAATATTAATTTATTCATAAAAGTGTGATATATATATATTGTTTAATTCTTCAAATAAATCTTTTAATTTGCAAAACAAACCTACTTCTTGGCTCAGTGAGGTCAGGGGGATTCAAAGAGAGGGGCGTTATATAAGGGTTCATCATCCAGATTCAAAGAATTTGACATAAACACATATTAATAAGGGCTTCCATTGGGCATCCCAGACTAGGCATTGACTTAGTTGGATTGCTGGATTGAAGTCACTTACATAGTTGACCTCAACCAGGGGCTCCACCACTGTGTAAGGGCCTGACCATTTATCCTGTAAAGCTCTAGGCCTTATGGGATTCATGATCAGGACTTGCTGACCAGGTGTGAAGTTGATGAGGGAAGCTTTCTGGTCATACCAATGTTTCACCAGGGCTTGTCCTGCCTTCAACTTGTCACTAGCCAGACCCATCAGGAGTACCATCCTTTTTCTGAGCCCTAACACATAGTCTACTACGTTGGTAGTAATAGGGGGAGTGGGCATCTCCCATCCCTCCTTGACTATGACTAAGGGTCCCCGCACAGGGTGACCCAGCAGAAGTTAGAAGGGGCTGAAGCCAACCCCCTCCTGTGGTACCTCTCGGTAGGCAAACAGTAAGCATGGTAAAAGAAGATCCCATTTTCTTCTCTGAGGTTCTTCCAGAGCCCCAATCATACTTTTTAACGTTCTGTTAAATCGTTCCACCAGACCATTGGTCTGGGGGTGGTATGCGGAAGAGAACTTGTAGGTGACCCCACATTCTTTCCACATAGCCTGCATATACTTCGACATAAAGTTGCTGCCTCTGACAGACACAACTTCTTTAGGGAAGCCAACCCTAGTAAAGATGCCGAATAAAGCTTATGCGACTGACTTGGCAGTCACAATTTTCAATGGGATGGAATCAGGATATCTGGTGGCATTGTTGACCAATACCAGGATAAACCTATTGACTGAGGATGTTTGGGGTCAAGGGGACCAACAATGTCGATCCCTACCCTCTCGAATGGTACTCCAACAACTGGGAGTGGTACCAATGGAGCTTGGATTGTTGAACCACTCTTACCAGATAACTGGCAGGAGGCACAACTCCTGCAGTGACTTTCTACTTGCACCCCCATCTTGGGCCAGTAGAAGTGCATGGATAACCTTTGCTTGGTCCTCTTAATACCAAGGTGACCAGCAAGGGGCACTTCATGTGCCAGCTGCAGGAGGAAGGGTCTTACAGCAAGGGGAACCACCAACCTCCTATGGTCTCCTTCTGTAGACTCTGTGGGCTCACTATACAGGAGTCCACCTTCCCAATAAATCTGATGCTTCCCAGGAGGTTCACCCTCAAGCTGGGAGCAGGCCTGTCTCCTTAGGCCTTCCAGAGATGGGCACTCACGTTGGCCTTTCCTGAATTCTTCCCTGTCAGGACCCCCTTCTACTAACAAATCGTTTAGTTCAGGATGGCCATTGGGGTCAAACACTTCAGGCATCACTACCTCCTCATCAGGTCCGGGCGATTGACCAACTACCTCCACCGCAGTGGTAGGCGAGTTAGGGGGAATATTCTCTTTCCCTCTTCTTGGTTTCTTGACTCCTATAGCCTTGGGTTTCCCCTTTGGCTGGGGCAGGGCATTGGTCTTGGCCAGTGCTGCCCTCATTTGAGACGTTGTGCAGGGTCTGTCAGCAGTATCTCGCACAAGCCCTAAAGCTCTGAGATTGTTGCCCAACAAGACCTCTACTGGGACACTCCTCTGAATGCTCACTGGAATCCCGACTGCTGAACCATTGATAGTAAGATGTACAGGTATTACTGGGAACATGAGAGGTGGGCCGTCAGCCAACTTAGTGGGCATCAGAGTAGCTCTGGTAACTTCCTCTGAGTCTACCAAGGTAGAATCCACTACAGTTCGACTGCACCCACTATCCCTATGAGCTGGAGTATCTACTCCATTGATCAGCACACTGTCTTTAAAGTAGTGCTTGGTGTTATCTGGAATCCTAGCATACGCCTCTGCGACTTTAGGCTCCCAGGAACCCAGGGAAACAAAAAATACCTCAGCTTCTATCCCACTAGGGAAGGAGTCTGAGGAGAAGGATGCTCCAGTAATCTCTTCTTCCTCGTAGGAGGAGAAGGCCAGATTAGCAGAGTGGACCCCCAAGGTTTTGACCTTACATCTGAGATCCCCCTTCACGTGGTCAGTTGCTCCACAAGCAAAACAAGATCCATTGGGTCTGTTTACATAGGGAGGCTTATTATAACCAGAGTTCTGTTTTGGAGGCTGACCTCCACTACCCTATGAGTTCTCTTGTGTCTTACCCTTATTTTTCTTTTTGTCGCCCTTTTGGGAAGAAGATTTATCAGTTTCCCCACCCTCCTTATCTTTGGACTTTTTCCCTTCCTCCTGCTTACCAGGATGAGTCTTGTCCTTTTGGGACACTCGATGTGACTCCCGTAAATCTGCTGCAAAGGCAAGTCTCTTAGGATCTATTTCCTTTGAATCTGCCAAATGCTGCTTAAGCTCAGGGGAAGAAGATACAAAAATATGTTCCAGCATGACAAGACTTATCATACCTTCAAAGGTAGAAACCTTACAACCTTCGACCCAGCCAGTCAAGTTTTTTAAGGTTTCAGTTACATAAGATACCCAAGTACCACCTTCTTTTTTCTTATACTCTCTGAATCTTTTTAAGTATTGGGCAGGAGTCTTTCCAAACTTTAAAATGAGAGTCTGCTTCAACATTGCAAAATCTGCTCTCTCAGCCTTCGACATTTCCATAATGGCACTGCAGCCAGAATGGGGCATTCTGCTAAGTAACCAGGTAATTTTATCAGCATTGTCAACTTGTTGAACTTCACATGCATACTCAAATGTATTCAGCCAGTCCATAATGTCATTCTTTTCCTCATACACACTGAGCAGATCTTTTGGAAACCTTGGATGAGAGGAGGCCCCAGACCCATGTCCAGGACCCTTGGATCCATTGGCAACTTGAAGCTTGGCCAGTTCCAACTGGTGATCCCTGTCTTTCTGTTTTTCTGCCTGTTCGATTTTTAGCTTGGCCCTATTGAACTCAAGCTCTTCCTGGAGTTTGGCTATATTGAACTCAAGCTCCTTCTGCCTAAACAGCAGCTCTTGCTTCTTGAATTCAAGCATGGCTTTCCCATCAGCACTGGCAGAGGAAACATTGGACATTTCATCCTCCCTGTCCTCATGGTCGCGGTGGACCAGTGCAGGGGCAGAACTGTCAGTTCTACCAGTCAGAGCAGCCCCACCTCCTTCTGCACTGTCCTCTGAAGCTATAGCCCTAAACTGAGCTTCTTGCCACGCCATGATTCTTTGGATCATTTCCATTTTTGTGCCTTGCGAGGAGACACCTCTTTCAGCACACATCTTTTTCAATGTTTCGGATTTAGAAGCATTTAAAGTTAACAAGGTACTTGTTTCCATACTGTTAGACAGGACTATGGCCTTTAAAAAGTGATACTACGACAATTCACTACTTGTCCTGTTAGTAATAACTTGAAATGCCTTTGCTCGTGAGCAACACTGGATACCTTCAGTCGTATCCCACCGCTGTACACCAATTTGTTAAAATGGATTTCTGAACTCTGACCTGGAGGGGCAGAGGTTCAGAAGGCCAGCCTAGTTTCTTGGAATAGGGTAACCTCTGGACAAGCCAGACCAATCAGGGTAGCGATGGCTGCGGTCAAGACTAAATCTCAAGAGGGGTGAGGGTGACGGAAAGACCTCAATGAGCACACAAAGCAAGGACACTTACAAATTACCCCAGACAGGTGTTATATTAAAAATATAGACACATTTATTACAAGGCCTTTGTAACATCGACCATAGCAAAGAATCACAATAATACTAAAGTTAACCAACACATCACAATCAATACTATATATATACAAGACCGAGGGGTCTAAGGAGTTAGGAGCATGTAATATGTTGACCACCTAGATGGGGAGGAAAACAGGCAGTGCAAGTAATCATTAGACCCAGTTCGACATCCGAAAGACACCTAACTAGGAGGAAGTCCGAGCCCTACGAAGAGAGGAGCCTTATGCTCAAAAGTACCTGCACGCGCTGGTGCCAATGGACAAAAGAGGGCCTCTTCGAGGATATCAGGCAATTTAGGAAGGTGAATGAAGCGATGCAGAACAAGTCCCCACTACTCAAGCAAGGCCTCCACTTGTGCGCAGAGGCAGGGTGAGAGTGCGGGATAGAGTCGCTATTTCGCAACAGCGGTAGAAAAGGAACAGGCTCCTGCGCGAGGGGCCACCGGTTGGGGTATGGACTATTCACCGGTCCCCGACGCAGGTAGACCCAGACTTCTCCAGTTCAGTTCACGTTGCTGGCAGGGTCAGCTGCGATGATCAGGACGTCTCGACACCGTGTAGATTCTGCGTAGCAGGATGCACGGTAGAGGGTGTCCCAAATGCAGCAGAAGTGCACAGGTTGTTACCACAGCAGGGCAACACGGCAACCGTGTTTACTCTGGTTCGGGCGCCGTCGTCTCACTTCAGACCTGGGAATGCCAAGTGTACGAATTCGGTGTGAGGGTGCCGTGGATGCAGAGCAAGCAGTAGACCAAGTTTCGAGGGCTTCCCCGAAACGGCGGCGGTGACAGAGCAAAGTGTCCTGTGTAAGTTGGTCAGCCCACTGATTGGCCCAGGGACACTTCCGAAGAGGCTTACTTGCAGGGTTTGATGAAGGTGCCGGGAATAGTTGATCCCACTATTCCAATGGGTCGAAGCGCCTTTGCAGACCTTCTAGGATGATCAAATGCAGAGGGGTCTCGCAGGACGACAGCGGCTCAGGGTCCCAAACCTTCAGCGGGTCACCAGCGGTTCCTCGACTCAGCTTCTTGTTGCAGGATACTTGGCTCCTTATCCCTTGTTCGGTGTGAACTCAGGAGATCGACATGGTAGTAGTGTGTCCAGCCTCCTCTTATCCAAAGTTCCCTTCGCGCCAAAACGGAGAGGAACCAATGGGAGATCTGCTCACAAACACTCACACCAAACGTGGACCTATCACAGACCATGGTGGTCCCAGGCATTCAGGACACTCCAGACTCTCTGGCACCCAGGATGTGTATTGGGAACAGACATCCCAGCCCACATCCTGGAGGCACACACAAGGCATGCAGAATCCCGCGAAAGTGTTGTGTTTCGCGGGAAAGTGCATGACCAAATAAGGACTGCCCTGGGTTGGCTCGACCTGGGGGAAGGTGAAGGGGCAAGACTGTCAGCGGACAGGACAAAGAACCTCGTGGCATGGCCATTTTAGGAGCCAGGCGACCTATTCGTGCCAAAAACGGTAAGCGTGGATACATGGCAAAAAAGGGTTCAAAACACAAGAGAAATGATAGCTGCCATCAGTCCAGTCCGTGACACACTTGCACATTTCATAATAAGTACAGCGAGAGTTTCTAGGGCCGTTGGAATGACTAGAGACCCAAGAGCGTGGTAATGTAAGTTACGGTGCACTCTTGTTTCATGTTGCACAAAAGCTGCAACATGAGGAAAGGACTAAGGGAAACGAAGTCTCCCAGTACTGACTGTCTTAAGGGCATGTCAGTTTCCACATAAGAATTGAGCGAAAGCCCAGAGGAGTGCGGCGGAAGGCTGCACTTCTCTGGCAAAGTCTAGATCAGGGTGTAAAACAACAGCAACAAGTTTGGGGGTTGCCAGATGGAGGGAAAATTACATACAATTATGAAATCTTTCCTAACAATATGTTAAACACACGTGCTGTTTCATCTATCACCGAATTTGGTGACTCTATGAATAACAATTTGCAAAAAATTAACTCTGGACGAGAGGAATTGGTTATTTTCCAATGAAAACGTAGAAGTGTTTATATCATTATGACAGAAAAATTGCTATTGGCTAGGCCTTGGTTCTTACACGATGTACAAAGAATATGTTGCCCTAACTAGATTTAGAGATCAGCTTCCCTTATATGTGGGTATTTCCCTTCCAGTCGTGTTAGATCTGTGAATATCAGGTTTAAATTCAACCAAATTCCTACACTGGAATGTAAAGGACCATGATTAGCACTTACAAAGCAGTCTTGTAGGCTGTGTTCAAATACGGAACACATAGGGTCTTTGAAACTTCTGCTACTGTTCTGTCCTAGGACTTTATTCCTACAACAGCAATATTTTGACCCATTCATAAATACTGATTTTTATAAATGTACTACAAACTCTGTGGCATAGGTTGAAGGAAGGTTACAGTATTTCCCTGCTTTCAGATTTATATAGGTTTTTGGTTGATGTGTTCGGACAGCTGAATCAACACATTTGAACAGGTATTACGTTTTTGTATTAGTTAAGCTATGTGGTTTGTTCATGTATTAAGAAATGTTTTGCCTCAGCCTTTTCTAATTTGTTTTAATGTAAATAGGCTTTTATGTTTGTTTAGTGTACATTTTGTTTTTTCCCTACTGTACTACTGAACGTTTTGTAATTTTGTGAAAGGCTTATTTACAAACCAAACACAATAAAATAAGTAAGTAAATAAATAAATCATGTCCGACTGACATGGTCTGGGTAGCCGGCGCTTCCCACATCTACAGGCCTCCGGCTCCTGGGCTTGATGCAGACAGAAACAGAAATATTTTCAGCTTACTGTTCATGTCTACATGGAGAGCTGGTGCTGAGGCATGGAGGTGGAGGATTGCGGTGGACCCAATGTGGCAAACAGGTGCGATTTCTTGTGCATGTGTAATATGTGTATGTGATTAATGTTTGTATGTGTTTATGATGCGTATGTGTCTTATGTGTATGGATCTATGTGCACATGCATCTGACTGGTGTGTATGTATGTATGGGTGTGAGTGAGTGCGTGTGTCATCATACAAATGGGAATGCAGTTTGAATGTTCTTGGTGGGGCACCTCTGGAGAATGCTGTGTGAACGTGAGAGGAGGTGTATGGGTGAGTGACTGGTGCGTGAATAAGGTATGACTGTGATTGAGTGTGAATGTTCTGGCTGGGTGCGTGTGTGTAGAATGTAGGGGGAATGAACGTGAGAGAAGGTATATGGGTGAGTGAATGTTGGGTGAATGGTTATGAGTGTGAATTTGTGTGTGAATGTTCTGGGTTTATTATCCATGTAGCAACTGCAGCGTGAATGGTCTGCAAGTGTGAGTGATTGTGAGAGAAGGTGCGCATGTGTGTGACTGGACAGTTAATGGGTATGAATGTGAATGTGTGTCAGTGTTCTGTGTGGGTGCTCATGGAGAATGCAGTGTGAGTGAATGTTAGAGAAGGTGTCTGGGTGAGTGACTTGAGGGTGAATGGACATGAAGGTGATTTTTGTGCAGGTACCCCATGGGGAGTCTGAATGCGAAAGAATATGTATGGGTTAGTCACTGGTGGGTTTATGATTATGTGTGCCTGTGAGTCGTGGGGGATGGGGGGTTAGGGAGCACTGGAGCATTGTTGACATTTCCTTAAAGTGACGTGGCATGCTTTACAGGCATTTGTGGGAAAAACCAATTTGATTACTTTTATTTTGTGGCTAGATTGCCATTTTGGTGAAGCCATTCTAGCCATTGCATACTGTTGCATGACATTTTTAGCGGGTTATTTATGATATAGCAAGCATGATAAATGTAATTATGTGGATAGACTGGCAGCCAGTTTTACTGTTGCATGACATGTTTGATTGGGAATGTATAATAAAGCATGGATGATAAGTGTAATCAGGTGATCAGACTGCCATATTGGGGTAGCTAGTGTCACCATTTCTTATTGTGTCATGTCATTTGGTACTGGACATCTTTGATAAAGCAAGCAGTTATTATATGTTTAATTGCGTGACTAGACTGGCTTTTTGGTGCAGCCAGTCTAGCCATTTCTAACTCTGGCATGACATGTATCTTCTGGTTACATGTGGCAAAGTAAACATAATCATTATTTTGTGGCTAGACTGACCTTTTGGTGCAGCAAGTCTCGCCATTTCATACTGTGGCATGACATATTGTACTGGGCATTTTTGATAAAGCAAGCATGACAAGTGTTATGTGGTGTCTAGACTGGCATTTTGGTGCCACCAATCCAGCCATTACTTATTGTGTCATGACATTTATACTGGGCATCTTTGATAAAGCAAGCAAACACGATAAGTGTTAGTAATTGACTAGACTGGCATTTTGCTGAAACCAGTCAAGCCACTTATAACTCTGGTGTGTCTGTTCTTGCTGTGTATCTATGGCAAAGCAAGCAGGATAAGTGTTATTTTGTGACTTGACTGCTATTTTGGTAAGGCAGTCTAGCGCTTTCTTACTATGGCATGACATTTTGTTACTGGATATGTATGATAAAGCAAGCATAACACGTGTTATCAGGTGGCCAGAATTGCATTTTGGTGCAGCCAGTATAACCCTTTCTTACTGTGGCATGACTGTTTTTGCTGGTCATCTATGATAAAGCAAACATGATATGTGTTCCTAGGTGGCTAGACTAATTCTAGCCATTTCTTACTGTGGCAGACATTTTTACACAGCATTTAGGATAAAGAAAGCATGATATGTGATATTATGTGGCTAGACTGGCATGTTGGTGCAGCCAGCCTAGGTATTTCTTACTGTGGCATGATATTTTTTACTGAGCATCTATGATAAAGCAAGAATGATGAGTGTTCTTACATGTCTAGGCTGGTCACATTGGAGCCAGTTTGGACATGTTTTCTTATTGTGGTATGGTTATTTTAATGTCAAAGACAACTGGTGTGTACTCTTACATGGGGGTCCTAACATATGTTGTCAGAGCCAGCTTGGACATGTTTTCTTTTAGTATAATTATTGCCATTATGTGGAAAGCAAACATGAATATAACTTATATGGGAATACTTCCATATATTGGTGTAGCCAGCATGGCAATGTATGGACTTGTTTTTATACTGCCATATATTTGGGGAAAGGCATGAAAATGCATTGGAAAATGCTCTTCTGCACTGTTTGTGACTTGCATATATTGGATTTTTTCATGAGTTACCGCAATCTGCCTGGCTTGTAAGCCAATTTTTCAAAGAAAGTGTGCTATATAATGCATAATTTTAACCCAATATTTGAATAATGTTCTTGAGTGGAAGACCCCACCTTCGGTGGTCCCAATTTCATTGTTTCAGGCTCCCTTACTGAACTTGGTAGCTCCTGTATGCTTGTGGCAAATATTTCTACCCCCTCTAATTTAAACGTTCACCAGCCACCACTGGTGTCTGGTACATTTGGGTACCAGGGGCTTGGCATCCCCCTTGTTTCTTCATTCTTTCACCTAGCACAATGTGTGCATGCCCCTGCATTGGCCTGATCATCATGGGCATTGCAGCTGAGTGGTGGT
The DNA here is from genome assembly GCF_040938575.1 of Ambystoma mexicanum. NCBI lineage: Eukaryota > Metazoa > Chordata > Amphibia > Caudata > Ambystomatidae > Ambystoma > Ambystoma mexicanum. Next base: position 710,525,859 of record NC_090933.1, read on the forward strand.
TCAGGCTGGCACAGCGTGTCGGGCATCTTTTGATTTGTTGTCGGGCTTGGCGGGGGGCAGGACACCTCAGAATGGCTCGCATGGGCACCCCAAATTTTGTGTTACGCCTCTGTATTCTCTTGCCGGCGGTGCATAGAAAAGTTTTACAAATGCTTGGTTTTGTAGTTCAGATTTCTTAAACAGTTGTGATCTACAGAGGTATCCAACATTGTCAGTAGTTATTTAAATACTGCATCATAATGAATGAGTTCAGGTGCACCCACACGACTGCACACAGTAGAATGCAGCCTACTTCTGCACAAGTCTGCATGGCTCGGGAGGTAACTTGCCTCATTCAGGGTGGAGAATCTGCCGAGACATTAGACATCAGAACAAGCACATGACTCACTGAATACAGATACTCAGCAAAGGTTCCATGTGTTAATATCCCCGCAAAAATATCGCCATACAAAAATATCACCACATTTTTGCGGCGATATTAAGGCATGGAACCTGCGGAGGACACCCCCGCAACCCCTGCATTATTTTTAAAGGAGCTGGGGAGACCCCTGCATCCCCCGCTCCCAAAAACCGCACAAATTATCCCACCCAAAAATATCACCTATGGCCGTTCCAGACGATATACGGCGATATTTCTGGTGGGGATAATATGTACTGATACCCTCCGCACAGCAGCACATGTCCCAGAATTACACTGTCCCCACCAGTACAACTGCATGTCCCCTGCATGCAGTCTGTCAGACTTAGTGCAGATGCAGACCACTCATGGGCTGCATCTGCGGCTCGCAGAGATCACAGGCACGTTTCGTAGTCCATGCAGCTTCACTACCCTATCCTCGTTACCCTTCACATCCTTTTATGTCAATGCATTTACATCAGAGGAGATGCTGCAAACCACTGTCACTCGAGTCACCTTTGAACGCCTCCCAAACCTGTTCTAACCCACCCAGTTCTTCTCTATGTTGTGGCATGTGTCTGAGTGTAGGCTGGGCATGATGTTTGTTGTGCCCTATCCGCATGCACTCATTTGTAGAAGAAATGCAATGCACCAGTAATAAAATGGAATAAAACTCGGAACCTGGAGGCCAAAATGCCCTAACACTCTAATCATATGTATATGCCCACTGCTGTGTCATATTCCAGTGCATTGCCATCACGTCACTGTAGTGTTTTGAGTCATATGCCAGTTGCTGCCATAATATGCGGAGTATGCCCATCATATGATATGATAGGTTCTTTATAACACCCTTAATACCTAGAGGTTTCTAAGCGCGGACCCGGGAAACAAACCTGTGGTGCTCCATGACGAGGACGTTGCCCATGAGCTTTCCTCCCAAGACAAAAAAATCCCAAGTTAGAGCTCATCATCAAGGTAAGCTTCATATGCTAGATACTTTCTCAAATGCCCAGGTACGCTGTCAAATGCCTGGCTTTGCTATAATGTCACAGGCAATCCTACCATATGCCAGAATGTACACGCGTTCACTTAGTACAACGTCCCTAGAGCACTTTATTACCAGAGTGCACCCCGCCTCATTCAGAAACAACACTCCTGCATGCCACCATTTTCTAGAAGGGTGGCAACGTGAAAGATGGCATCCACAATCTGTCAATTTGGGGTTGCATCGTTGAGGTTATTGAACATTTGATTACAAGCCCTTTCATGTTCTTCAAGGTGCCACCGGCTACCACTTTAATGTTTTAAGTATAAATATTCCTGTCAGTGCCCCTCTAAATCCCTCAGATGCACTGTTACATAACATGGAAAAGGGCATCGTGGATGACTTCACTAATGGCAGTACACAATGACACTGCGACGAGCATTATAGATGGCATCTCTGATTTCATCACTCATGCCATCACCAATAGCATCATTGTCCACATCATCAGGTGTCGGCATGTAATTCACAAGGGCGTGGTTCCTATTTGTTTGCACGTGGTGTAGTACTTTAGTATGGCAAGAGCAAAATATGTTTTTTATTGACAGCACAATGTTGAATTCTGAACTGTACCATTTGGTAGACAGCAGAAAATATAATTCAAAGCATATTTAATGTATGCAGATAGGTCAGTGGGGTAGTAGCGACTATGACTTGTTTTAAATTGCTTTCTTAAAGCTTGTTTTTTTTGCAGAAGGAGCAAATTGTAAGAACTGATCTTTGGAGTGTGTAGCTAAGCATTGCAAATGCAATGGGGAAATGTATGTTGTGTTTCCATGCCACGTGTAGATAGAGTCTATTTGAAGAAAGGGGTTGATTCTATTGGTTTACAACTGCTATTTGCTTTATCCAGCGAACACTGTGCAGCAAAGGACAATTAGGTGCATGGAAAACTAAGTACATGTTGTGTTTTTATTATTCAAAGCGATTGTCATGCAGGCAGAACATTGAGACGTATTGGCGGAAATTGATGTTGTAGATATCGCATTGGTGGAAATCCACACTTTGTGGAATCATGTCAATTGTTGTGGAATATGGTAACCAGTGCATTGTTATTAGATGGGTGTGTGTGCGTGCATACTCACACAAAAGTGCTTCCTGTTGTTGCCTGTCAAAAACGGGATGGTTAATTTGCAAGGTAGAACTCGTTCGGGCTCAGTGCTACAGAAGATCACAACCTCTCCCTAAAATGAAGGAATTAACTTGAAACGTGTAAATTGTGATGCAGGCAAGTGCCTTTTAGGTTGCTGTGCAGCACGTGATAAACGTGATAAACGGCAACGAACACATAGGTTTTGCTATGAGAAATAGTAAGGGGAATTAAACTTCTCGCCTTTGTGCGATCATCAGATTACAGGCCGCTGTTTTGCGCGCCTGGCCCTGAGCGCTGCATGAGGGTAGAATCTGGCCTCACGCGTCTTCTATTTGCACGCGAATCAAAGTCACACGGAGAATAATTGTATTTTTGTGACAGATGTTGGCAATAGGGGCCATTTAAGGTCAAAACCATACAGAGCCGGCGCAGCTATTGTTGTTTTGGACTGCTTGTTAACAGATGATACCCTAATGGGAACCTGCCCTGCGCAGCTGTCTGAGAGATCCCTCCAGCTGGCCACCGCCCCCCCCCCAACCTCCCCGACCCCCTCCCGCCGACTACACCTGCCCCAGACCACAAACAAGGGCCTTTCTCATCATCTGCGCTCGCTGCACGGGAGAGACAAAACGCGAAGGCAGAAGAGGGGGTGGGGCTCAGCACACCTCACCCAGAGTAAATGTCCCATAAGCCAAGTCGGAGGTCTGCATCTGCCCTTTGAATTGGAAAACAATAAATAATGCTTGCCAGGCAGTCCCATTCGTCTGCCCAACACAGATGCACCATGGAATGAGTTACTCTCCTTTTAAGAAGTGTTGCCTCCGTTCCCTTTCAAATATCCCTGTGTTGAAGCTAAAGGGATGGAGAGCACACATGACCCCGCGAGACGCTATAATGAAGGCATGGAGGAATGTCTTCTTAAAAAGTTGAATGATTTCAAATAAACATTTTCTAGCTGTGGAAAAACGTTAACAACAATGTGTAGAAGAATGGAGGATGAAAGGACGTGAAATGTGTTTGGCTACATAATTCCTGTCAGAGGAAATCATATGAGTCCAGTCACAAATTCTGCCAAGCAAGAGGCACTTCTGACGTGGGATAGTTTATTTATTTATTTAATGTGGTATAGTTTTAGTAAAAAACTTTACACATATAGATTAAATAATACACAAAAGAAACACAAAATTCGTTTTTTTCCCAGATTACACTCATTAAAATCACTGTATCAAACCGTCAGTAATTAATCAGAATCAACAACAAAATCAAAACCAACGTCATTATAGTGAATATTGAACTAGATAGAATATGTCATTAATAAAACTGCGAGGCAGGTTAACAGCGTATACCATATATATTAAATCAGTTTGGATCTTTCTCCCCCATTTTAGGCGGGTGCGCAGGTGTGTGCCTGTGCATTTTTCTCTTGTGCAATCGTAAGGGGTTTTTCCACCACCTTCCACATTCTAAACAGGGCTTTATACAGTCCCCTATTCCAGGTGTTTAGGCATTTCTTCCACAATCAGTGGTCCTTGATGGTATCGAGTTGGTATACAAATTTACCCAGATGGTTCACATGCTTAGCTGTCTCACTATGTGCCTTATTAAGGCATACAAAGCAACATTGTTCCTGTTCTGGAAGGGAGAGTGAAGGACCCAAAACACTCAGCACAGGAAGGCGGTTAATCTGAAAAAGGAGGACAAATCTCAAATGAATTGAGGGGCATAGTTCTAAATAAGGCTGCATCTTCCTAAATGTGTATAGTACACCGGGCACAAACGCATAGCTTTTCAATGAGCTCAAATGTGTGAAATTTTCATTCCAATCCCACAGGTCTAGACGTTTTTCAAATCAACGCCGGAGATTATAGAAGTCATCCCCCCAATTGGGGGACCATCTGATATTTTTAAATAGAGTGCTTATGTTCTTACTAAAGCTAGACTTCATTGCCAATCTCCGCTCGATGTTTCCTAGCCTTTGTAGGAGAGGATTGGATGGCCCTTTCAGCATCTTAATGTCTTAATGTACATGATGGCTCTTTTTTTAGGAACACAGATTTGAGAGAATCAATACCCAGTTCGAGTCGTAATATATAGCCATAGCTACACAGTTTGGCAATCCCAGTAACTTCCTCCAGACTCTACCCTCAATCAGCTGCAGCCATTTTAAATCAATATCAACAAGACTCTCCAAACCATAGATGGAAGCCGGGACCAGACACTTTGAGTACAATTGTTTTATGCCCGCCATCGAGTATCCACCCCTTCTTTTGGCAAGTTCTGGTATTAATGCTGCCAACTGTGTTGCCTTCCAAATTCGAACTTCAATGCAGGTATTGAAACCTGGTCCAGCATCAAATCCAACCCCCAGACATTTGTACAGTAAGGTATAAGCAATTTCAACATCCTGAACAAATAACCTGGGTCTAGCTATTCGTTTACTGGAAAACAGCATGCTCTGGGTCTTTTCCCTACTGATTGTGAGACCATAAGTGTCTGCATATACCCACAGGGCGTTGGCTATGCGTTGTACCACTGAAAGTATGATCCAGTAGCACCAGATCATCTGTCTATGCCAAGACCGTGCAGTGTATTTTATACATTTTGGGGGGTCAACTTCTGGTCTGGGTCAAGAAAAGGGGAGGTCTAAGACATAAGGGTTGTACAAAAGAGGGTCTGTGACACATCCCTGTTTGACACCACAGATGTGAGTAATAGGTGTAATCACAGAACCCCTATTGTCGGGTCTCAGACGCACTGTATTATTCCTGTGAAATAGCTTTAGATAGTGCAGTATCCCTGGTGGACAGCCCAAAAGATCTAGTTTGTGCCAAAGCAGTTCCCTCCTAACTGTATCAAAGGCAGCTTTGAAATCGATAAATACAGCATATAAGGGCAGGTTGGTTCAACCATGTGCTTGTTTAACCAAGGAATCCATAAGGCACACATTGTGAACCGTTGAGTAGTCAGGACGAAATCCATATTGGTATATATCAAAGATGCCTTTATGTTCTGTCCACTTTTGTAATTCCTTTAAAAAGAATGAAGCAAAGAGCTTCCCGGTGGAATCTAGTATAGATAGTAAACGCTAGTTGCCGGGATCCAAAGGGTACCCCTTCTTTTAATATAGGGATAAGAATTGGCGTTTGCCAAGTGGCTGGGATCATACCTTCTTCAAGAAGCTTATCTAATAATATTTTGAGTAGGGAGGACCAAAATGGGGACTATGTCTTAAGATCAGGAGCTGGGAAGATTTTAAGCTCTTGATTTTGATGAAGATATCCTCCTCTGTCAAGGGGTTTGATATCAATATGGGGAGACAAAGATACCAAGGAGGAGGAGTTATACTGAGTTAGGAAGGCCACCCAGACATGCTCGTTTACACGGTTAATCATAGATCGTTTCTTGCACCCATAGCTTCACCCAAAATGGACCAGATATAGCGAGAATCTCCTCTGCAAAGTGTAGCCACCATATGTTGCCATAGCCCATTTCTATTGCATCCGCGCCAACATTGAATCCAGTTGCGATAGGAATTTTTTAATTGGTTTGTCTCCTGTAACTAAACCATTTGAGAAGAGGCAGCTGACTTTGCTCTGCGCAGATCCCACCAAAGCTTTCGTTTAGCGTCCTGCATTGTTTTACCATAGACCAAATGCGGTTTATGTTCTCTGAATATGACTGATTTGCACATAGCTGGACCCCTTTTGCAATGGCGCAGACAGGCTAAAAAACGGTGGTGTGGAAGGTTGCCCAGAGCAATTGCCAGTGGGTCAGATTCATTCAAAACCTTCCACCCATCACTTTTGTGGTCACAGTTTGTCTCTCCATGTGAGAGAGTGTATGCCCAGATGTGGGTCCCTTGATCGCTGCGCCACAGGGAACCAGGCTGCACCTCACTGAGGAGGTCCAACAAGGCCTAAACATGTCTGGGGTTGCTTGGTTTTCTGTGCAGAGGGGACCTGGCCCAGCAGTTCGGGCTGGGCTGCTACCATTGGTGGCGGCAGCTGACTGATTTGCACATGGCTGGACCCCTTTTGCAATGGCGCAGACGGGCTAAAAAATGGTGGTGTAGAAGGTTGCCCAGAGCAATTGCCAGTGGTTCAGATTCATTCAAAACCTTCCACCCATCAGTTTTGAGGTCACAGTTTGTCTGTCCATGTGAGAGAGGGTATGCCCAGACGTGGGTCCCTTGCTCGCTGTGCCACAGGGAACCAGGCTGCACCTCACTGAGGAGGTCCAACAAGGCCGAAACATGTCTGGGGTGGCTTGATTTTCTGTGCAGACGGGATCTGGCCTAGCAGTTCGGGCTGGGCTGCTACCATTGGGGGTGGCAGCTGACTGATTTGCACATGGCTGGGCCCCTTTTGCAATGGCGCAGACGGGATAAAAAACGGTGGTGTGGAAGGTTGCCCAGAGCAATTGTCAGTGGTTCAGATCATAAAAACCTTCCACCCATCACTTTTGTGGTCACAGTTTGTCTCTGCATGTGAGAGAGTGTATGCCCAGACGTGGGTCCCTTGATCGCTGTGCCACAGGGAACCAGGCTGCACCTCAATGAGGAGGTCCAACAAGGCCGAAACATGTCTGGGATTGCTTGGTTTTCTGTGCACAGGGGACCTGGCCTAGCAGTTCGGGCTGGGCTGCTACCATTGGTGGCGACAGCTGACTGATTTGCACATGGCTGGACCCCTTTTGCAATGGCCCAGACGGGCTAAAAACGGTGGTGTGGAAGTTTGCCCAGAGCAATTGCCAGTGGTTCTGATTCATTCGAAACCTTCCACCCATCACTTTTGTGGTCACAGTTTGTCTCTCCATGTGAGAGTGTATGCCCAGACGTGGGTCCCTTGATCGCTGTGCCACAGGGAACCAGGCTGCACCTCACTGAGGAGGTCCAACAAGGCCGAAACATGTCTGGGGTTGCTTGGTTTTCTGTGCAGAGGGGACCTGGCCTAGCAGTTCGGGCTGGGCTGCTACCATTGGTGGCAGCAGCTGACTGATTTGCACATGGCTGGACCCCTTTTGCAATGGCGCAGATGGGCTAAAAACGGTGGTGTGGAAGTTTGCCCAGAGCAATTGCCAGTGGTTCTGATTCATTCGAAACCTTCCACCCATCACTTTTGTGGTCACAGTTTGTCTCTCCATGTGAGAGAGGGTATGCCCAGACGTGAGTCCCTTGCTCACTGTGCCACAGGGAACTAGGCTGCATCTCACTGAGGAGGTCCAACAAGGCCGAAACATGTCTGGGGTGGCTTGATTTTCTGTGCAGACGGGACCTGGCCTAGCAGTTCGGGCTGGGCTGCTACCATTGGTGGTGGCAGCTGACTGATTTGCACATGGCTGGGCCCCTTTTGCAATGGCGCAGACGGGATAAAAAACGGTGGTGTGGAAGGTTGCCCAGAGCAATTGTCAGTGGTTCAGATCATTAAAAACCTTCCACCCATCACTTTTGCGGTCACAGTTTGTCTCTCCATGTGAGAGAGTGTATGCCCAGACGTGGGTCCCTTGATCGCTGTGCCACAGGGAACCAGGCTGCACCTCAATGAGGAGGTCCAACAAGTCCGAAACATGTCTGGGATTGCTTGGTTTTCTGTGCAGAGGGTACCTGGCCTAGCAGTTTGGGCTGGGCTGCTACCATTGGTGGCGACAGCTGACTGATTTGCACATGGCTGGACCCCTTTTGCAATGGCGCAGACGGGTTAAAAACGGTGGTGTGGAATTTTGCCCAGAGCAATTGCCAGTGGTTCTGATTCATTCGAAACCTTCCACCCATCACTTTTGTGGTCACAGTTTGTCTCTCCATGTGAGAGTGTATGCCCAGACGTGGGTCCCTTGATCGCTGTGCCACAGGGAACCAGGCTGCACCTCACTGAGGAGGTCCAACAAGGCCGAAACATGTCTGGGGTTGCTTGGTTTTCTGTGCAGAGGGGACCTGGCCTAGCAGTTTGGGCTGGGCTGCTACCATTGGTGGCGGCAGCTGACTGATTTGCACATGGCTGGACCTCTTTTGCAATGGCGCAGACGGGCTAAAAAACGGTGGTGTGGAAGGTTGCCCAGAGCAATTGCCAGTGGTTCAGATTCATTCGAAACCTTCCACCCATCACTTTTGTGGTCACCGTTTGTCTCTCCATGTGAGAGAGGGTATGCCCAGACGTGGGTCCCTTTCTCGCTGCGCCACAGGGAACCAGGCTGCACCTCACTGAGGCGGACCAACAAGGCCAAAACATGTTTGGGGTTGCTTGGTTTTCTGTGCAGAGGGGACCTGGCCTAGCAGTTTGGGCTGGGCTGCTACCATTGGTGGCGGCAGCTGACTGATTTGCACATGGCTGGACCTCTTTTGCAATGGCGCAGACGGGCTAAAAAACGGTGGTTTGGAAGGTTGCCCAGAGCAATTGCCAGTGGTTCAGATTCATTCGAAACCTTCCACCCATCACTTTGGTGGTCACAGTTTGTCTCTCCATGTGAGAGAGGGTATGCCCAGACGTGGGTCCCTTGCTCGCTGCGCCACAGGGAACCAGGCTGCACCTCACTGAGGTAGTCCAACAAGGCCGAAACATGTCTGGGGTTGCTTGGTTTCCTGTGCAGAGGGGACCTGGACTAGCAGTTTGGGCTGTGCTGCTACCATTGGTGGAGGCAGCTGACTGATTTGCACATGGCTGGACCCCTTTTGCAATGGTGCAGATGGGCTAAAAAACGGTGGTGTGGAAGGTTGCCCAGAGCAATTGCCAGTGGTTCAGATTCATTCAAAACCTTCCACCCATCACTTTTGTGGTCACAGTTTGTCTCTCCATGTGAGCGAGGGTATGCCCAGATGTGGGTCCCTTGCTCGCTGCACCACAGGGAACCAGGCTGCACCTCACTGAGGAGGTCCAACAAGGCTGAAACATGTCTGGGGTTGCTGGTTTTCTGTGCAGAGGGGACCTGGCCTAGCAGTCCCAACTTCCACCCATCACTTTTGTGGTCACACTCTGAATATGAAGGGCTGTTGCGTCGAGGTGTGTAACCCAGAAAAGGCCAGGATCCATCTCTAAATGTCATCCATGTCCATATCTTGGAAAGCTTGTAGGTCTAAAGAATTCATGGAAAATGTGGCCAGCTTGGCTCTATTGATGTTATTCTCTGATAATGTAATCCTATTAGCCGCATGGTTAGTCATTAACTCCTTAAGGGGCTTTACTCTTACCCGCAGAGAGTGCACCCTAATTTTAAGGATAAGTGCCTCATGATCACTCCATGAGTTGACACTAACAGATCTAAAACCCTCCGAGCCACTTCACAGTTTGCAAAAACATAATCGAGAGTAGCACTAGCATTACCATTTCTCCATGTGAACCTCCCTTTTAGTGCGGCCATTAAGCATTTCAAGTTCCCAGCTGTAGAAACACCTCAGCCAACATGATCCCTCATTGTCAGCACGGCTTTGCTTCATTATGCTTTTAGGGAGTAATTTTCCCTTAACCAGCGTACCTATTCCATCGGCACAATGGCAGTTCGAATCACCTCCTCTAATGATGCATTCCTCACCATGCCCACCCTCCCAATTCACAAAAACTTCATGCAGACTCTTGCAGCTCATCTCTGTGTGCAGCCCCAGGTGGGTTATACACATTATTCAGCCACAAACCTTTTGTGCTTCTCATCAGAGGGCATGTCACCTCTACTGCTAGTAGATGTTCATGTTGAGCAGCAGAGATTTTACGTGAGTTCTAATTATGCCTCACCCCTGTGACGAGGCCCCCATAGGGGTTTACCCTTCATACCCTTCTTTGCAAATGATTAATTGATGGTATAGCCATCTGACATAATCGCTGTAGTTAACCAAGTTTTCTGTAATAAGAAAAAAGGATGCTGCGAGATATAAGAAAGTGACCCAGAAGATGATAGAAAACGAGCAAAGCCCTGGGTATTCCAGGACATGAGAGTCAAAACTCATTGTTTGTGCATGGCCAGCGGTAGAGTCTCTGCTAGCCATTTCAGCATGGTTTGAATGTCTGAGAGTTGAACCTTGAGGTGACCTCTCCTCATCTTTCGGCCTTCCTGAACCTGGTCATTGACTCTGATGGGGCTGTACAAGTCGAAGACTCAATTCTGCAGGAAACCTTCTCTAACAATGAGTCAGTGTTTGCAGAGCTATAGTCATTCATGACCATAATACAATTCGCAATGAAAATTCTCCTTAAGTTATGTGGCCGTATACATGAAAACCTTCAGCAGCCTCCCAATGCAGTTGATCCGTCACCTGCAATCGAGGTAGCACTGCCATTAAATGTTTCTATCTACGCAGTGTAGAATGAGAATATTCCTTCTCTGCCAACTATTGCAAACGATGATACTTCTGATACCTCAGCTATATTTTTCTCTCGGAAACAACGCCATTTAGCAAGAAGAGCAGCGGCTCGTAATATTCCGTATGAAGTGGCTGCCTCCCTCCCTCCCAATAACCCGAGGTCATCAGAGGGCATGGTCACCTCTACTGCTAGTAGATGTTCATGTTGAGCAGCAGAGATTTTACGTGAGTTCTAATTATGCCTCACCCCTGTGACGAGGCCCCCATAGGGTTTACCCTTCATACCCTTCTTTGCAAATGATTAATTGATGGTATAGCCATCTGACATAATCGCTGTAGTTAACCAATTTTTCTGTAATAAGAAAAAAGGATGCTGCGAGATATAAGAAAGTGGCCTGTGGCCCAGTGCCATCCCTCCCAGCTTTGGAGCAGGAGCTCCTCGTCCAGGACCAGCCCCTGCAGGAGCAGTGGGCACCTGACACCAAGCCCAGCTGACTCGAGCCGATTTTTCTGCAAATGCTATGCTCGCAGCACGCTCTTGTGCAAAATCGCCTCCACGAGCACCGGAGCTTCTACAATTAAAGCAGCGGCGAGGTATGGACGAAGAATAGGTTGCCTAGCCTAAATATGGCTGCTTGTGCCATTTTGTGCACTAATTCCATTTGTTTCTCCATTGTGGTACATGAGGTACCAGTATGCTCCAAGATGGCCGACCGCCCTTTGTTGTCTGCCATTAGAGCCTAACCAGGCCCCTTACAGCCACTGCAACCATCTGATTGGCTGCCTCTGCCTTCTACACCTTGATTGGGCGCCGGCAGGCAAAGCCGGCCCACCTCACCCAAGGCCCACAGAATCAAGGCTGGCACCTGTTTGCTGCCTGTTTAGTGCCGTGCCTGCCGTCTGCAAGACCACCCTGGCTGTTACACCCTACCTCCACACAGGGTAACATACACAAACTATTGTGTCCAAAACGGTTTAATGCACGTTTTGCTAGTGAGTACGTCTGTGTGACATATGCCTCCTCTACTGCCACGACTTCGCCCTGTTAATGCACAACACTCTACACCCTATAAGTAAAATTGTACTCAATCTGTCTGAGAACCTGCTATACCTTGAACTCCACCAGAAATACTGCATTTTATTGTGTTGATTGCACCCTTATTTGCAAAGCTGCATTTAGACTGCTTCTGCCTTGAACTCCACCAGAAATACTGCATTTTATTGTGTTGATTGCACCCTTATTTGCAAAGCTGCATTTCGACTGCTTCTGCCTTGAACTCCACCAGAAATACTGCATTTTATTGTGTTGATTGCACCCTTATTTGCAAATTTGCACTTAGACTGCTTCTGCCTTGAACTCCACCAGAAATACTGCATGTTATTGTGTTGATTGCACCCTTTAGACTGGCTCCCACTGCAAAATTGAATCTAGGTGTTCCATTGTCCGTGTATTTGAATTGCTGCTTTTAGGCTCCCACTGCAAAATTGAATCTAGGTGATCCATTGTCCGTCTATTTGAATTGCTGCATTTTAGGCTCCCACTGCAAAATTGAATCTAGGTGTTCCATTGTCCGTGTATTTGAATTGCTGCATTTAGGCTTCCACTGCAAAATTGAATCTAGGTGTTCCATTGTCCGTGTATTTGAATTGCTGCATTTAGGCTTCCACTGCAAAATTGAATCTAGGTGTTCCATTGTCCATGTAATTGAATTGCTGCATTTGGGCTCCCACTGCAAAATTGAATCTAGGTGGATCCATTGTCCGCGTATCTGAATTACTGTAGCAGTATCTGTATTCGCATTTTTGAATTCTTTACTTAGTCAATGTTGCGCCCTTTACAAATACTGCGTCTAGACTACTCCCGTATTTGCATTTTGAACTCTGCACTCAGCCACATAGCTTAGACCAAACCTAGAGAGCACACCAATACAGAATTTGATACAGGCTCCCCCGCCTACAGCACCCATACCAACAATGCACACACCCCTGCGCATCCTGCTCCCCACCTCACACACAACAAGTATACACATCCTGCTCCTAGTACTAGCAACGTACCAATACCACACCACTCACTACAACACCATGTCACTACCTCCCAATCACGCTAACAAACCCTGGCCAACTGACTGCCACCTGCAAGGCCAGACACATAACACTCTACCTTGCAATACCCTCGAGAGGAACGGCAGACTCCGCTCAAGACTTGCAAAACTCTATGAACCACTAGCTAGAACCCTGGCATCCTCTAACAAACGAACAACTAAACACTGGCCCACTCCAACCACCACCAACAGCCCCCCCTCCAAGACCCAAACTACAGCTAGCCCCACCTTACCTAAGATAAACACGCCCTGCCTCAAGGGCGGCCTAATAAACTCTAGATTGCTAGTTGCACATGCTACAGATAGCAGACATCATCCACTCTGAACAGCTAGACCTCCTAGCAGTCACCGAATCTTGGCTTCACGCCGCAGCAGGACCCGCCCTCTCACTGGCCATACCAAATGGATATACCATATTGCGATCAGACAGAACCGATACTCGGGGTGGAGGCATTGCACTCATAACGAGAAACAATCTACCTTGCAGACTAGTACCATCCTCAGTCATCAACTCATGTGAGCTCATGACAGCCAAAATAAACCTAAATAACACCCAGACTCTCACAATATACCTGGTCTCTAGACCTCCAGGCCCCATTGGGACCTTTGAAGATGATATATCAAATATCATCTTGAATAATCTAAAAAATTCCTCCCAAGTCCTACTACTAGGCGACTTGAAATTAGGTTATAATGACCCCAAAGACACACATGCATCCAATGTGGCTAGTATCCTAGCAGAACAAGGATTTACCCAAAGAGTGCTTACCCCCTCACACAACAAAGGCAGAACCCTGGACTGGGTAGCAGATTACAACTGCAACGCCACGATAGCCTCCATTTCCCCCCAGATTTGGACAGATCACCACCTCATAACCTTTACCCTAACTACCGCCAAACCCACCTTGGCACCCACACCTCTAGCGCCATCCATTCCTACCCGGAACAAAAAAAACATCACCTGTGACAAACTGCTACCCCTCATCCTCCCTACACTCAATGAAATCCCAGAAAACCTGGACCCCGAAGCTATGGTTAAGGAATTTAACCACATCATGACCACATCTCTAGACTCTATTGCACCCCTCAAACTTAGACAAAGTAAACCCAAATCCCATCTCAATTCATGGTACACCCCATACCTAAAATCATTGCGCAAACAAAAAAGGCATTGTGAAACATCCTGGCGAGCACAACCTTCTGACAAAAACAAAGCCAACCTCAGCTCCATCACAGCCCTATACAAAAAAGAAATCAACCTAGCTAAATGCGAAACTTACAACGCTAGAATTGCCCAAGCCAACTCTAGCACGAAAGAACTCTTTGTCATCCTCAAAGAGCTAGAAGCACCCATCCCGGTGCCAGACAACTGCATCAAAGACCAACTCTGGTGTTCCAACATACAGCAAGCTCTAGCCAACAAAGTCACTACCCTTCAAACTAAAATTGCCAAGAAAAAAGCCACACTCGCCGGCAACAAACCCATTAGCGTCAACCTAGAGCAACCAAGTAACTCTACCAATCACCCCAGATTTAAGTTTTCCAAAGTCACCATAAAAGGAACAGAAAATACCATACTATCTCTCAAACCCACCAACTGTCAAGGTGACCTATGCTCCGCTCAACCTCTAAAGGATGCAGGCAGAGATCTGGCCCCCTTTATCACAAAACTTATCAACTCATCGTTCTCCACCAATACCATCCCATCCAACCTCAAAGAATCATGGGTGCTTCCTCTACTGAAAAAGCAGTCCCTTGACCCACTAGTACCCACCAATTACCGCCCGATTACTACAGTGCCCTTTCTCTTAAAGATCTTAGATAAAATGGCATACTCCCAGATACAAAAATACTTGGAAACCAACTCTCTACTAGGAACTGGGCAATCAGGTTTCCGGCCCGAACATGGGACAGAAACAGCCCTCCTAGACCTCAAGTCACAGATAGATGACCTCCGGGATGAAGGGAAATCGGCCCTCCTTCTACTCCTGGACTTATCACCTGCCTTCGACCTACCTGGTCGACCACACAGTCCTATGCAGCCACCTCGACTCGGCAGCTCACTTCTCCAAAGAAGCCATAGCATGGATACAATCTTTCCTAACCAACAGAACTATGAGAGTCTTCTCTCCAATGGCAGCAGCCACCCCCATCCCCATGGATCTTGCGTCTCACCCACCCTCTATAATATCTTTACCAAGCCCCTTTTCGATGATCTGGACCTTCTGGGTGTCACCTACACTAACTATGCAGATGACACACAGATTCTCCTACCGCTTACCGGTGATTACGACAAGGATTTGGCCTTGGTGAACAGGATATATCTCATCATCCAGGCATGGATGGCCACCCACGGTCTATGCCTGAATGATGACAAAACAGAGATCATCATCCTGGGCACTCTCTCAACCCTAAAAAAACTCAGCCCCGAATACTCAGCATTCAACATAGATAATAATATTATTACTGTCGCCAAGGAGGTTAAAACCCTGGGTTTCTATCTGGACTCAACTCTCTCCTTCAGCAAGCAGGTCAATGCCTTGGCCTCGGCCACAGCATATACATGCAAGTTGATTAGCGCTGGCAAGGCCTTCCTGTCACAGGACAGTTGCATCACCCTAGCCAGAGCCCTCATCTTATCCAGGCTGGACTACTGCAACGCTCTTTACATAGGAGCCAATAAACAAACCATCAAAAAAATCCAACTCCTACAAAATAATGCGCTGAGAGCAGCCCTAGGAATCCCCAAGAGAGAACACATCTCTAATACCAGAAGAGCCAACAACTGGCTTTCCACTCATGATAAAATAAAACTAAAAACTGCCTCCCTCACCCACAAATGCTTGAACAATGCAGCACCCCAATACCTATCCGACAGATTCACTTTGAAGCCTACCACAAGAATCACCAGACTCGCCAACACCAACTACCTCTGGGTCCCCAGATACAAACGTGCCAAAACCGGAGGCAGCAGCTTCCAGGTCAAGGCAGCACTCCTATGGAACTCACTACCATCCCCTCTAAGAATCGATCAAACCTATCACAAGTTCTGCCAGAGTATCACTAGTTGGCTCAAAGATGCCGACATCTAGGCATATACCTTGCTAACTTACCCCGGCACCTCTCTCTACACTGCATGCACCAACCGCACCAACTACTTTGTAAAACTTTGCATGCCTTCAATGTACCTGCCTGTATGTATCGTAACCTTATTGTGCCCATATGTAACCAATCGGCACCTGCACACAAATGTATTTTACATGTTGTAACCAAGCTTTGAATATCCTTATGCCTTGCGCCTGAATACCCTCGGGTCTGGAGCGCATAACAAATAATAAACTAAACTAAACTAAACCCAGAAGGTGATAGAAAACGAGCAAAGCCCTGGTATTCCAGGACATGAGAATCAAAACTCATTGTTTGTGCATGGCCAGCGGTAGAGACTCTGCTAGCCATTTCAGCATGGTTTGAATGTCTGAGAGTTGAACCTTGAGGTGAGCTACGGTTACTGACACACTGTTGCTTGTTCTGGTATTAATAAGTACTGTTGGATCTATCAAGTCCGGGTCAACATCCAGCTCAACCCCCCCCAGCCAGACGTTGTGCACGAAAGTTGCAGAGAAGTTGTGCCGTGGTTTTATGTTTGCAATGATTTGCTGTGATATTGGGGTTGTTTCTCTTTAGTGGTTCAAAGAATTCAAAATCATCAAATACTAAAACACGAAGCAGTGGAATTAAATGCAAGCGTGCTAAAAAGGCAGTCCTTGATAATCATTTATCACAGGGTTTCTGGTTAATATTCTTGATGATAAATATTTTATTTTCAAAGTTGATGGCAGGGCAAGAAACCTTATTAGATTGCTCTTTGTTCGTTATGTCCGTACTCAGGTGAGATCTCCTTTGTGGCACATTAGAGGTAGAATGTCAATGCCTGCACAGCCTTCTTCCAAGTCCTTGGAAGAAGGCTGTGCAGGCATTGAGGCTATACTGATGTCATGGTCTTCTATAGAAGCATTGGTCGTGTCCCATGCCTTATCTGCTATAACCCAGTCAGTTAAATTGCCAGGGCCTTTCTCCTGGCGTTTTTTGCTACGCACCACATTCTTGCGAGCTTTTAAAGATTTTTTTTTGCTGGAATGTTAGTGGGAGGGAGGGAGGCAGCCACTTCATACGGAATATTACGAGCCACTGCTCTTCTTGCTAAATGGCGTTGTTTCCGAGAGAAAAATATAGCTGAGGTATCAGAAGTATCATCGTTTGCAATAGTTGGCAGAGAAGGAATATTCTCATTCTGCACTGCGTAGATAGAAACATTTACTGGCAGTGCTACCTCTATTGTAGGTGATGGATCAACTGCATTGGGAGGCTGCTGAATGTTTTCATGTATACGGCCACATAACTTTAGGAGAATTATCATTGCAAATTGTATTATGGTCATGAATGACTATAGCTCTGCAAACATTGACTCATTGTTAGAGAAGGTTTCCTGCAGAATCGAGTCTTCCACTTGTACAGCCCCATCAGAGTCAATGACCAGGTTCAGGAAGGCCGAAAGATGAGGAGAGGTCATTATAGGCTGTGAACTCCCCGCCGCTCTATTAACCTGCGCACTTACAACCCTGGTGTCGTCCCTTACTTTTGGAAGATTCTCTGTGACAGCAACCATACTCTGCTGAATAGACAGGCATAGATCTAACAGAAAATGATTGTCTATATCTTCAAAATTAAGCAAATCTTGAGATGTATGTTTCCCATGTGTGGGACATTCCATAATTTCCGGGACAGCCAAAGACTTGGTAGCAGGTTGCTCACTAAGAAAAAATGCAGGTAAAGTTCCTCTCTTTTGATTATTAGCCACATTGTCAAATTTCTTCCCCTTATCAAGCCTGTTATTTGTCGGCTGGGTGGGGACAGTATGTCTGCCCCCCCTTTCCTAAATTATAACAGGAGTTTGCGGTTTTGATTGATATGGCACGTTTAGGTCAGGATTAAGTGTTCAGCACTTGTAGGAACCCGCCCAATCCTGATATGCAAAAGTAATATCATACTAAGGTGGACGGGCTATAGTGTATAAACAAAATTAACCACAACATTGCAGAAACACCAAATTGGCTCCAGATATAAAGACAGGCTATGGAAAAACAGCCACACTCCCGTCACTGCACCAGAAAACTTTATCAGGGTGATAGCTATATCAAAAATGCTAATTAGCCATCAATTAGAGCACAGTTAAAAAGTGATTGCACAATAGTCTGTAGTTAAAGAACCGCTTATGTAAAACACTGTACCTGCAAGTCTGGGTAATGGACTGGGCAAGAACACTGGAGAAGGATGGCAAAAATGGGTCAGCAAAGACTTGTAGTTCCTGGCTTGAGATCTTTGCCCGGCACAGCGGGAACAGCAGGAATACGATAACATGAAAACACACGGCGCATCCCGCGTGCTCTGTGTGTCAATGTCCTTTTGAGCCAGCCTCCAGCAGTTAGTTGAAACCGAGGACAGACTTCCACACTACTCCAGGGAAAATAGAATCCTCTCAGTAACAGAACGAAAACACATGGCGCACACTGCATGCACTGTTAGGCGGAAACCTGTGCAGCTCCCTCTGGGACCACTGCAAAAGATTTAGGACTACAGGTGTTTGGCAGTAAACCCACTTGGTAGCAGTCTGTACCACAGAGATTCACTTGGTAGCTGTAGCTGAGCAGTCAGACTTCCCTCAAGAAGAGTTAGGCAGTATGTGGAGTATACCAAATAGGGCAATTCACACAGTAGAACAAGCAGACACGGAACAGAGCTTGGGTGTAAAGATATATAGTTATTTATTTATAAAAACACATCTATGAAAAACACTTGGGCACTAATACGGTAAACACTTCAAGCACAATTACTACACGAAAAATCAATCCCCCTAACAATAGTTCGACAAGTCTAGGTTCAATGGCACCACTTATTTGCAGACAGAGGTGAATGCTTTAACCTAGATGACACTCTAGTATTCGTTAGGACTGGAGAGAAAAGGCAGGGTATGAAATCAACTCAGTTCCAACACTTTTACGAACAAATGCAAGGCAAGTAAGGCAGGGTCTACTGTAGATCGTCAAGTTCAGAGGCCAGGCCCACTCGGAGAGAGGCAAGGCGATGTGTCCCAAAAAAAGTATCACAGTGGAACTGCACTTCGAGTCTTTGTCGCAAATTGTTATTGAAAGATTGGACCAGTTCAGAACAGAAAGATGAGAAAGCTTGGAGGCGACCCAAAGGAGAGGCGAGGATTCAGACACCTCACACTAACCAACACAAGGGAAGCCAGGCGGACACTGTACCTTGTTTGTGGAGAGACAGCTCCGGCGGGGGCAGTTGTTCCTGGTGGTGGATGCACGTCGGGTCTTTTCCAAGAGAAGAGATGATCTCGTCGTCGAAGGAAAGTGGAAGATCGTTGCACCACCAGGGAAGAGACCAGCCGCGGAGTGCTCCGTCACAAGGCACCACCTTTTGGTCGCGGTACAGGGGTAGTGGCTATCCGGTTGCCGGGGTGCTCTGCACAGGCAATTCGACCAGTACATCCTAGAACGAAGAAAAAGCAAAGGGGACTGGTTGTTCCCACCAGTCAGGGGAAGAGACTCTCCGGCGGGGAGATCTCCTCTGTCGTCGGGCGGTGGTGAGTCGATTCAGCAGGGCTCCACCGGAGGTGTCGTCGTTGCAGGTCGGCTCAGCTTTACCCTCGTCGGATTCTTAGGTCCTGTGGCGACTTCTGAAGATCCAGTCCCAAAAGCCCAGCTTTTATGCAGAAAACCCCCATTCATTCAGCCTAGCTGTCACTCAAAACAGGCTAAGTGGTGAGCGGGGTGGCTCACCACTTGGGCCAATCACACCAGAGTGCGACTTGAGTTGGCAAGGCAACTCAGTCCAGGGTTCCTAAACCCCCTCCCACACCCTCTGTGGTACCCAGACAGAATGGCACCACTTTGGAGGGCCTCTGTGTAGAGGCCCGCCAAAAGTGGAACAAAGGGCTCAACCTTTGGTTTAGGAGTCACAGAGACGAACACAGACGCCATTTTAAAAACCGAGTTCTGGCAGATAATACCAACCGATAGATTTATTTAAGATAAATAAACCGGTGATATGTTAGAGATTGACGAGAAACAGTATTAACCTCCAACAATGGGAAGAATCCTTTAGAGTTATATTCGGGATCGAATATAACAAGTAGTTTCCACTGCCACCAGCCAAAACTCGACGAGGGGGGACGGGACAGTGCCCCCTCGAATAACAGACCCAGGAGTAATCGAATTACCCCTACTAGTACGTCCACAATAGGATGGTTTGTACTAGTTCTGTTAGTAAATTTAGGTCTAGTAAAGCCAATGGTGACTTTACATGCCCGGGGAGACAGTAGTCAGTCCCCGGGTATGGAGTCTATGATGGAGGTCCACTAGGACGCCCCAGTGCTACGGAACGGAGGGTGCAGTGTAACACACATAGAAAAACATATGAGACCCTATGGGGTAAAAGAACCCATAGCCCATAGGACACAATGACATTCACAGGAATTACACACATTCATGTCCAAGAGTGGGAGAAAAAGAGTCTCACTCTTGGCAGGATGGAAAAAAACAAACTCCAGAAATCCAGCAAAGCTGCTGGGGGACTCACTAGGTTAGGAAATTCAGTCCAAACAGAGAATTCTCCCTAACACTCGCCCCCCCCAGACTAAGGGAAAGGAGGATTTAATCCACTCCTGGATGAATCTCATACCTCTAGTCGATGACATACATCCACCACTTGTCAATATCCTTTTGAACCCAGCCTCCAACAGTAGTTGAAACTGAGGACAGACTTCCACAGTATTCCAGGGGACATAGAATCCTCTCAGTAACAGTATGAAAACACACGGCGCACACATAGTGTGTTTCTTTTTACAGTAAGGCAATTCTGTCTTTGTAACAGCACATGCAACTTTGGCATTATTCAGGAATGCCACTGCTGTCTAAGCTTACCCGTTAAGTGTTCCTCTTGTACTTAGACATGCCAGTAGTAGAAGGAGCCCCATTTTGTCTCATGTTAAATTTTGACAGGTGGACACACCTCTGTTTGAGGTCACCCCCTTTTGATGTGCTTTAATATAAACCTTACATACATTTGATATACAAATGAAATAAAAAATGTTTAATATCGATTTTACATCAAATGTATATTTTTATAGGAAGTGTGTTCTATTTTATATTTGTTTTTTATAAGTGAGTGTCGCTGACATCTTATATATATATATATTAAGATGTCAGCAGCACTCTACGATGTTGCTCGGTTGAGCACCAAGAGCTAAATGAGCTGTGAAGATGGGGACTGTGAATATAGGGTTTATCAGAGTGATGCGTTGCTGATGTCAAAGATGGGTTCTGCCCGACCATGATAGGAAGTGGATATACATTGTATATCAAATTGATAAGCCCCCCAAAGTTTTTGATAGCAATTTTATTGAATCACAATAATTTGTATATAAACTTTATAGGAAGCAGAAAATGATATCAAACAATGTTCATATCTTTTTGATATACAAATTTATATAAAAATATAAAAAATATGTTTTGATACATGCATTTATATACAAATCAATATACAAAATCATAGTCTGAGATTTAAACATGTATATAAAATAATATTTAAAAAATTAAATTTTATATAAAACATTATATTAAACATCATATTCCACCATGCCTATCTTGACTGCCAGGCATGAAGCAACCAGCTTTGATCAAGTGCCAACAGTGTCTCAGGCCCCACTATCCTAACAATAACATGCTCAAGGGATGATTCTGTTGGCAGACAAACCACCAGCCACTTGATAGTCAATATGGAATCCCAGGATGACACGGATTGGAACTGGGTTGCGGCATGCTTGAACACACGCAGTCACTATCAATTCAAAATTAGTAGGGTTGTAGCTGCTAAACTCATTAACTGCATTCCATGGAATTCAAGGGGTTATGCTACTCTACTTTCACTCATGGTTTTGACAATTTGTTAAGCAGACCTGTTTTGTGTCCAGCAGTGCTGGCTCTTGGAGCCCCTAAGTGTGGACGGATTTCATTGCTTGCTGAACCAGGCATATAAGGGGGATAAAAGGGAGACCGGCTTCCGGGCTATTGTTTGGCATTCGGAATGACATCTGAGTAACAGTGACCCCCTATGCAGCTCCAAATGGATTTGTGCAAGCAGTGGAATTAACTTAGGGTAAGGAGTTGTATGCAGAAATGTCTTCCACTGTTATGATTTACCTTTACTGAAACCCCAATACGATTGCACAAGACATCTTGTTTGATTCAATTGAAGATCTAATCTACAACTGGCAAACTGTCAAAATGGTAACTCTATCCTGCTGTTTGAAGACCTGAACGCACTTTTTTAGGAGCATGTTGGTTTGAGTGTGTCTGGACATAGTAAGACAGCAAAGATCTCTGCTTCCAAAAGGTCAGGGTTTTCCCAACTCCCTTGGAAGCAGATTCATAACCCAGGTTCCGAGTGCCAACCAGTCCCAATTGGGACCTTTTGGACCCAGTCATGGCGCCAGTGGCACCAGGCTCATAAATATGCCCAGTCCCAGCGCTGGAAGCGCCGGGCTCATAATGCTTGGGTGGACTTACCTGCAGCAGACCATGCTGCTTACTTGCCTGCCAGTTGAGCCTCTGATCCTCTTCTGTTTGGAACTACTTTTCCTGTTGGGTGGGGCAGGAGCCACTCCCTAGGTTCAGAACACTGGAACTCTTCTGGAAAGCAGGAACTCTTTTATTACCATAGGCGTGTCTGTGGAAGGAGACACCTAAGCACTACAGGAGGCTATCTAAACCACACCCGATGGATGAATCTTGCTTTGCGTTATTCTGCATCCTCTGCAGCAGAACGCTCATCGTGTCTTCTGCATCTGATCCTGGGCCTAAGGAAAAAGGCTTACCATCCTGAATCCAGTCTTCAGCAACACCTATAAAGACAAGAAAGAACAGGTTAGCATTACGGTCTTCAGTGACAGCTCTTCACTTACCTGGGCCATCGGCTGTCACCAACGCCTCGCGCTGCATTCTGAAAGACAAAGGCTTACCTACTCTTCGTGCACTCCGGAGGTCTTCACACTGCATTCCGGCATCTGAAAGACAAAAGCTTACCAACTCTTCGCACGCTCCGGAGGCCTTCGGCGCTGCATCCCGCATCTGAAAGACAAAACAAGGTGCGTTTAAAGACATTGGGGAACTTTAATACTCACGTGCCATTACTCCTTTCCACATCTAACCCAGTGGGTATTCCGGCACCCTGCAGCCGCTCCGAACTTGTACCTGCAAAATAAAAAGACAGTTAGAGCGCATCGTGAAGCAGGCAACAAGCGCTTACTTACGTGCTTCCAGGCGCTTCTATTCATCACACGGGCTCCATCTTCAACTCACTTCAGCCTGTCATCCACCATCGCCGGAACCCTGCAAAACAAGAGACATCATTACTAAAGACTTTAAAGACATTAGAATTACTCGAAACTTACCGTTCGTGCAGTAAACGACGGACAGCAGTCCTCTGAAGTCAAGAGGCCTGCTCCCCTTATCCAGTGAAGAAACTGGTTACAGCACTCTGCCCCGAGGCAGATGGAGAGCACGGCGTTCACTTACCTAAGGTGAGAGCGTTAACCTTCGGGGTTCTACAGGAGAAGAGAAAGGGAAGAAGAGAGAGACATTCAATAACCCAGTTCATTAATCCCATATTTTCTATCTGCAGACATCTTACCCTTCGAGTCAAACATACAGTGCACAGAGGTCCAGCCCAAAGAGCCAGCCGTGTGTTACACATCACCTTTGAAGATACGGTATACGCCCAGTCAAGACCGGCGCCTCTACGGGAATCAGGTGAGCGTTACAGAACGCAAAGCCTACCACAAAACTCCCGTCCAGGCGCTATGGAAACCTTGGATACCGACCAACTAGCCCAGTTACTTGGGGAACTAAGGGCAGAAGTGCATGCAGCCCGTCAGGAAACGAACGCTCTAAGAAGGGAACTGATTATTTCCAAGGAGCGAACAGATGATCTCGCTAGACACCTGCTACAGTCACAAGCCGGACAGACCCCATTACCCGCATCTGAGGGAAATCTTCCTTCTACATCCTCTATGAATCCAGTGCAGATCAACCTACCTGGGAATGTACCTCTGGCTCCGCCCGAACGATTTTCTGGTGACCCAAAGAGGTTTGCAGTATTTATCAATCAGTGCCAGTTGCATTTCTTATGCCGGCCAGCAGCCTTTCCAAATGATCAAGCTAAGGTAGCTTTCATGCTTTCGTACCTTAGTGGCAATGCGGCAGACTGGTCGATCCCTCTAGTAAATCAAGATGATCCGGTCCTCCATGATTTTCAAGCTTTTCAGCTCAGTATGGAAAAACTGTTCGCAAGACATTCACAGGGGCAGGCCTTGGACAATGAGCTTCTTTCGTTGCGACAAGGTAATCAAGACCTTTTGGCTTATATTGCGTCTTTCAACAGACTGATAGTGGAAACTAAATGGCCTGAGGACAAAAGGATTACGCTGTTTTATAGAGGTCTACGTGGAGAGCTCAAAGATGTGTTAGCCCAAGTAGTGAATCCCCCACAAGATTGTTCGGACTATATAGACTTAGTCGTTCAAATAGATCACAGACTGCAGAACAGGAAGGCCGATCGTTCCAAGTTTGATGCTCGAGTATTTTCCAAACCGCCAACTCCTTCCAAAGGAGTAGACTCCGGGGAACCCATGCAAATAGGGGGTCTGAAAGGTCCTCTAACACAAAAGGAGCGGGAAAGGAGAAAACAGTTGCAATTATGCCTCTAGCGCGGAAACTCAGGGCACTTTCTTCGAGACTGTCCGGTGAAACCTGCTAAGAAGGCAGTAGGAGCAGCAGTTACCAAAGTTACAAACTCTGAGCAGGGAAACGACCTCGCCCAACAAGAATAGAGGTCCTCTTGCCGAGCGTGAAAACCAGTTCCATGACCTCGCATTTCGTGATACCTATGGTCCTCATTAGCCCTAATAATCCGGATCGATTACATGCAATTGAAGCTTACGTCGACAGCGGTGCCATCGGCAATTATGTGGATCATGAAATGGTTTTGAGGATGAATCTAACTCTTTGTCCCAAGGCTGTAAAGGACGTCATTACTACGGTGGATGGTACGGAGATAGCCTCCGGGCCAGTAACGCATACCACTCAAGAAGTGACGCTAATAAGTCAAGATGGACACCATGAGAAGATCGTGTTCGATGTGATCAAGGCCCCTCAGTTTCAGATTATTCTAGGAATACCTTGGTTAGAGAAATACAATCCTCTGATCGATTGGCGAGCAAGAACGGTCCCGTTTCCAGAATGTGTCTCTACTTGTCACCCTCCACCTGGTGTTGCACTGGCAGCAATTTCTTCAGAGACTCCCCAGTTACCTCCCGAATACCTAGAATACCAAGATGTTTTCCGGAAGGATCAGGCTAACTCCCTACCTCCTCATAGGTCTTATGACTGCCAGATAGACCTGATACCTGGATCTACTCCTCCTTGTAGTAGAATTTATGCCCTCACCGAGCCTGAGAACCTTCACCTTCGACAATACCTGGATCAATACCTGGCAAATGGGTTTATTCGTCCTTCCAAGTCCCCTGCTTCTTCAGCTTTGTTCTTCGTTCCAAAAAAGGAAGGAGACCTTAGAACTTGTATAGATTATCGCTCCCTGAACCAGATCACCGTTAAGAATAGATATCCGTTACCTTTGATCCCTGAACTCCTGGACCAAGTCAGAAAAGCATGCATATATACAAAGCTGGATCTTAGAGGAGCTTACCACTTGGTACGAGTAAAAGAGGGCGATGAATGGAAGACGGCCTTCCGCACCAAGTATGGGCTATTTGAATATCAGGTCATGCCCTTCGGACTTTGCAATGCCCCGGCCGCCTTTCAGTATTTTATGAACGATGTCCTCAGAGAGCTCATAGATGTGTGTGTTGTTGTTTACATTGACGACATCCTCGTTTTTTCTTCATCGGAATCTGAACATCGGAAGCACGTGGAAATGGTCCTCGAAAGATTGCGTCAACACAAACTTTTCGCTAAGTTGGAAAAATGTGTTTTCAACGTGACTGAAGTTGAATTCTTGGGATTCATATTATCACCTGGCGGAGTGCGTATGGATTCAAAGAAGGTCGATGCAGTTCTCAAATGGCCATCAACATCCTCCGTAAAAGGTGTGCAAAGCATGTTAGGCTTCGCTAACTTTTACCGCAGGTTTATCCCCGAATTCTCTCGAATAGTCCAGCCCATCACTGCCTTGTTAAAGAAAAACAAAAGTTTTGAATGGTCTACCGAGGCGGAACAAGCTTTCCAGGATTTGAAGACTAAATTTATCTCTGCACCAATCTTAAAACACCCTCGCCCGAACTCCCCTACATCGTGGAAACTGATGCTCAAGCCTTGCCATGGGGGCAGTTCTATCACAAAAGGACCCGGTAACCAATCAGTTGCATCCCGTGGCATTTTGGTCCCGCAAATTCTCGCCTCCTGAAATCAATTACACGATTACTGACATGGAACTTCTGGCTATCAAGTCTGCCTTTAAGGCTTGGCGGCATTATCTGCTGGGGGCCCGACACACCGTTACTGTGATTACGGATCACCGAAACCTGCAATATTTGAAAACCGCAAAAGCCCAATCCTCTAGACAACTCCGTTGGGCATTATTCTTTGCCGAGTTTGACTTCATAATTACCTATCGACCTGGTACAAAAAACGGTAAAGCTGATGCCCTTTCTCGGATGGGAGTGGAAGAACACTTGATCAACCCTAAACCTGTACCAATCATTCCCGAACAAAGAATTCTGGGTGTAATCGCCACACAATCCATAGAGGAAGTTAAGGATAAAGCCAGGCAACTTGTAACTCCAGCAGACATACAGAATTGGCATCTGCAAGGAAAGGACTTTGCAGTAAAGGACAACTTATTGTATTTCCAAGAACGATTATACCTACCCAGCACAGATTTACAGAAAGAAGTAATCTCTTGTTATCACGATTCTTTAATGGAAGGACATCCCGGTATAGCCGAGACCTCAGAAAAGATCAAGCGCTACTTCTGGTGGCCGTCTTGGAAAAAAGATATCAGAGATTTTATAATGTCCTGTGGAGTATGTGCCCAAAACAAGAGTCAAAAGGAATGACCAGCAGGCCTCTTACGCCCTATTGACATCCCACCTCGCCCTTGGCATATGCTTTCTATGGACTTCATCACCGATCTACCTCCATGCTCCGGATACAATACGATTCTAGTAATCGTGGACTTATTCTCCAAGATGGCGCATTTCATTCCGCTCAAAGGCTTGCCAACAGCAGCAACTCTGGCCCGAGAATTTCTCGAAAACATAGTCCGACTGCACGGTTTTCCTTCGGTTCTAATTTCGGATCGAGGTAGTCAATTTATTTCTCATTTTTGGCGAAGTTGCTGTCGGTCGGCTCAGATTGATGTGAGACTATCGACCAGTCACCACCCTCAGACCGACGAACAAACCGAGAGGACCAATCAAACTCTGGAACAGTATTTACGCTGCATGCTGCAACAAACTGAAAAAACCTGGAAAGACATCCTTTGGATAGCCGAATATGCCTACAATAACTCTGTCCATTCGGGAACTGGGAAAACCCTGTTTTTTCTTTTGTACGGCAGTCACCCTCGAACCTCGGAGTTGGATCCCCTCCAAGATCTTGAAACACCAGCAGTAGACTACCTGCATTCTACAATCACCCAAGCCTTTAAGGAAGCTGTTTCTCACCTTCAAAGGCTAAAGAACAATACAAGAAAGGAGCAGATCAACATCGGAAGGAAGCCCCTCAATATCGAGTAGGGGATCAAGTCTGGTTATCCACCAAATATCTACCTCTAAAAGGGCCACGCACATTCAACCCAAGATACCTTTGTCCCTATTCCATCACTACCATAGTAAACCCAGTAGCGGTGAAGTTGGACTTGCCCCCGCACATGAAGATACATCCGGTCTTCCACGTCTCTCTATTAAAACCCGTGCAACCTCAAACCCGACTAATTAAATCTCCAAAACCTATCCTAGTTGATGGGGAACTCGAGTTTGAAGTCAAAAGCATTCTGGACTCCAAGATCTCCAAATCTAAACTATTTTACCTAATTGACTGGAAAGGCTACGGCCCCCAAGAGAGATCCTGGGAACCTGCTGAATATGTCCACGCTCCTCGCCTAATCAAAAGATTTCACCGAACATTTCCTGACAAGCCAAAACCCCCGGAGAAGCCCGGTTTGGGAGGGGCCTTGAGGGGGGTACTGTCATGATCTCTGCTTCCAAAAGGTCAGGGTTTTCCCAACTCCCTTGGAAGCAGATTCATAACCCAGGTTCCGAGTGCCAACCAGTCCCAATTGGGTCCTTTTGGACCCAGTCCTGGCGCCAGTGGCACCAGGCTCATAAATATGCCCAGTCCCAGCGCTGGAAGCGCCGGGCCCATAATGCTTGGGTGGACTTACCTGCAGCAGACCATGCTGCATACTTGCCTGCCAGTTGAGCCTCTGATCCTCTTCTGTTTGGAACTACTTTTCCTGTTGGGTGGGGCAGGAGCCACTCCCTGGGTTCAGAACACTGGAACTCTTCTGGAAAGCAGGAACTCTTTTCTTACCTAGGCGTGGCTGTGGAAGGAGACACCTAAGCACTACAGGAGGCTATTTAAACCACACCCGATGGATGAATCTTGCTTTGCGTTATTCTGCATCCTCTGCAGCAGAACGCTCATCGTGTCTTCTGCATCTGATCCTGGGCCTAAGGAAAAAGGCTTACCATCCTGAATCCAGTCTTCAGCAACACCTATAAAGACAAGAAAGAACAGGTTAGCATTACGGTCTTCAGTGACAGCTCTTCACTTACCTGGGCCATCGGCTGTCACCAACGCCTCGCGCTGCATTCTGAAAGACAAAGGCTTACCTACTCTTCGTGCGCTCCGGAGGTCTTCACACTGCATTCCGGCATCTGAAAGACAAAAGCTTACCAACTCTTTGCACGCTCCGGAGGCCTTCGGCGCTGCATCCCGCATCTGAAAGACAAAACAAGGTGCGTTTAAAGACATTGGGGAACTTTAATACTCACGTGCCATTACTCCTTTCCACATCTAACCCAGTGGGTATTCCGGCACCCTGCAGCCGCTCCGAACTTGTACCTGCAAAATAAAAAGACAGTTAGAGCGCATCGTGAAGCAGGCAACAAGCGCTTACTTACGTGCTTCCAGGCGCTTCTATTCATCACACGGGCTCCATCTTCAACTCACTTCAGCCCGTCATCCACCATCGCCGGAACCCTGCAAAACAAGAGACATCATTACTAAAGACTTTAAAGACATTAGAATTACTCCAAACTTACCGTTCGTGCAGTAAACGACGGACAGCAGTCCTCTGAAGTCAAGAGGCCTGCTCCCCTTATCCAGTGAAGAAACTGGTTACAGCACCCTGCCCCGAGGCAGATGGAGAGCACGGCGTTCACTTACCTAAGGTGAGAGCGTTGACCTTCGGGGTTCTACAGGAGAAGAGAAAGGGAAGAAGAGAGAGACATTCAATAACCCAGTTCATTAATCCCATATTTTCTATCTGCAGACATCTTACCCTTAGAGTCAAACATACAGTGCACAGAGGTCCAGCCCAAAGAGCCAGCCGTGTGTTACACATCACCTTTGAAGATACGGTATACGCCCAGTCAAGACCGGCGCCTCTACGGGAATCAGGTGAGCGTTACAGTTTTGACAATTTGTTAAGCAGACCTGTTTTGTGTCCAGCAGTCCTGGCTCTTGGAGCCCCTAAGTGTGGACGGATTTCATTGCTTGCTGAACCAGGCATATAAGGGGGATAAAAGGGAGACCGGCTTCCGGGCTATTGTTTGGCTTTCGGAATGACATCTGAGTAACAGTGACCCCCTATGCAGCTCCAAATGGATTTGTGCAAGCAGTGGAATTAACTTAGGATAAGGAGTTGTATGCAGAAATGTCTTCCACTGTTATGATTTACCTTTACTGAAACCCCAATACGATTGCACAAGACATCTTGTTTGATTCAATTGAAGATCTAATCTACAACTGGCAAACTGTCAAAATGGTAACTCTATCCTGCTGTTTGAAGACCTGAACGCACTTTTTTAGGAGCATGTTGGTTTGAGTGTGTCTGGACATAGTATGACAGCAAAGAGGCGTGGAAGCACATGGATGGATCTTGTGAATGCCTGGGAGTTGAACACGGTGAACAGTATGGTCATGAGGGACAATCCACCAAACCCGACTTGACATCAAAGGTACTTCAAATAGTATTTTGGACTACTTCTTTGTCTCAGGGGAAGTTTTACAGCATGTCAACTCAATGATGGTCATAAAAATGGACATTAGTGACTATTACCCCTTACTCTTAGGGTGGAAGGTGGAAAAACGGGGCGAGACCAGCAATATCTATAACTAGGTGTTAGAGGCTGGGTCTGGTATAAACAGTGTTTGCTGGAATACGATTAGTATGGAGAAGTTCTATGGAGCTTTTGGCCATTTATTTCCCACAGACAAACTCAAGGTTGCTTTATGAACTGTCCCATACAGGGACATCTTGGACCAAATTTATGACCGTATGCCTCGCCACAGTCAAAGAAGGAAACTACTTAGGAACCATATCAATGATCCCGTAATTCAATCAAAGAAAAGGGACTTGAGGCATGCCTTATGCTGCTGCTTGCCATCTGATGCTGAAAAAATCAAGGCATTGATATTGGGATACAGACAATGGCTTTGATTGTACAAATGTGACATCTTTTTGAATGATGCATCAAAATTGCTGCAGCTGGTAGTCTTAAAAGATGTCTCTTCCTTTTGGTGAATGATTAATAATCTCATGTCTCCACTCTCCTGTGCCATGATCAATCCGATTGAGGAACAGGGGTGGATTGATCGCTTCTCTGAAATTTATAAGGGGGGGTTTTGCAGAGCAAAATTGCCACTTGGAACCGAAATTGCATTTGTGGCACTTGACCTGTTCAGATGAGCACATTGCTTCATTAATCACTTCAAGCAAGAACATCCCTGAGCCGCAGCAATGGACAGATTTATGTTTTTCTGTTTAGTATGCAGATACGGGTTTCTTATCAATAAAACACAGCATTCTATTTCATGCATACTGCTTCCTATGTGTTATAGCAACATCTAAAATTAACCTCACCGCTGCAGATGTTTCCTGGGACCAATGCCATTGATCTTATCAACAGAAGCACATCATTCTATTTCCTACATACTTTGACAAGAATGAGCGAGTGTCACCATAGCTTGCAAATACTTAGCTTCCTGTATCCTTATAGCAGCATCTAATATTAAGTTCAGCCTCCAGCTGCTTCCTGTGCTGGAATTCAGTCATAAGTTAAAAATAGCCTTGCTAACTACCATTGGCTTTAGTTGTTAAACATGTATTTACATGGGTGGTTTTGTTTATTAAGGTGGCTGGCACAAACACCCTGTAATCACAGCTCTTTGGTGGATCACAGAGGGACACATGTATGCCGCGCATGAGATGCTGTAGAAACACTAGGCTTTTTTTGGACAGACTCTGGGAAGCACACTTTACTGTACCACTCTGTATCAAAGCCAGTTCATATAAGATTGGTATACATTTTTATATCAAAATGGATATACATTTTTTTGATAGCAACATGTTAATATGTATATACATTTCAATATACAAATATGATTTTAATTGATCTTTTTTAATATAAATAATTCTATCCAAAGTATAATTTTTCATATTATATTGAAGTGAGTCCTTACAACTTCTCAAGGTTCCTTAGGTTACTTTATTGTAAGTCAGACATAGTTAAGCTGCAGAGGATATACACCGGGCCCCTTCACCCAGGCAAGCTGACCCAACTCCGTTCGTGGAACCTTCTCACAGAACTTCCGTAGGTAATGTTCTATGACATCACATCCACATTCGAACACACCATCCACTCAGACAGAAACACTACACAACACATATTGATTTTATATACATTTGTATATCAAAACATATTTTCCATAATTTTATATACATTATTACATGAAAAAGATATCAAAATTGTTTGATATCATTTTCTGCTTCCTATAATGTTTTTATATAAATTATTGGGGTTCAATTAAATAGCTATAAAAACATTGGGGGGCTTATCAATTTGATATAAAATGTATATCCGCTTCCTATCAGCCCTCTGTGACTTCAGCAATGTGTCACTCTGCAAAACCCTAGATTCACAGTCCCCATCTTCAGAGCTTACTTCACTCTCGCCGCTCGACTGAGCAACATGGTTGAGTGCTGCTTCCATCTTTATATGTATTTAATATAACATGTATATTCACTTATATCAAAACTGATATAAAACCGATTACACTTCCTATAAAAATATACATTTCAGGGGCGTGGCCTGGAGCCGACTCGTCTGGAATGACTTCCTGAGTTTTCCCGTCTGGCCCAATGCGCCTTTCCACAAAAGCCCCGTTTCCAGCCTCCGTTTTTTCCCGGGATTGAAGCCCCCGTTGGGGGAACCTCCCCAGCACCCACTGACCGAGTGGGTCCCGGTTTCACGCTGAAACGGCCGAGGGAAACCTTTCAACAGCCCCGGGGCCCACTCGGCGGTAAAATGGCCGCCGCATCAGTGAGAGCCTACCCAGGAGGGGGCAGAACGAACATAGAAGCCCTGCCGATCGGCATCCGTCCGTGATGATCCGGTGTATGCTAGCTCGTCGCCTGCTGTTGTATCACACTGCCCCTGGACCCATCTCTCAGCCTCCCCATTGAACACTGCCTGGAGCGGCGTCGCGCCCGAAGAACCGAAGGCGCCAACCCTGATCCCCCCCTCGCCTGCCGGGACGCCAACTGCACGTCCAAGCCCTGAGGTGGAGCGGATCGGCTTTGCTCCGCGCTGCGGACCTGCACTCGCACAACCACAGGCACCCTCCAAGCTCCTTACGGCACCAGTGAGCTCGACGAGAGCAGGCCCCGCACCCGCCTGAAGCAGGTACAATTATCCCTTCTTCCTCAGCCGGGACGCAGCCGCAGCCGCCGGACAGCCCCCCTCCCTCCTGTGCCCGGAGTCAAACGGCGCCGCTCACCGCACGGCCAGCCTGCCTCCACACATTCAGCCCGCCGCTGGAGGCCCCCAGCTGTCCTCCTCACCACCAGAGCACGAGCGCCCGCACCTCGGCCGGCTATCAAGCCCGCCAGGGGGGCTCACGTTCCAAGCCACCCTCTTGGACTGTCTCAACCGCCCTAGGACCCGATCCACTAATCCTGCAGCTCTGGCACTTCCAAGCTCGGCGCCCATCTTGTGGACCTCCGCCAGAGCCCAAAGCACTCTCTGCAGCAACGGGGTCCCTGGCCCCCCCAACCCTCCCCCACAACAACATCGGAACGCGCCTTGGCTCACCTCCTCCAAGCCACCACATCAATCACATCCAGAGCAACTGCTACCTGCTCCCCACGGCATCAGCCCCCCTCCTGGACCATCATTCCACAGTCCTGCTGGGGTTGGTGCCCCCAACTGCTCCGCAGACCGCTCCTGGCCGCAAGTGTTCACTACAGCTACACTCCACCCCAGCACCGGAGTCGGGAGGTGAGGAGTCGGGGGGATTGGTGAAGGGCAATCTACTCGCACCGGGGGGCGGCAGAGTAAAGCTCCACGGACCCGCTGACCTGACTCTCTGTGATCCCATATACCCAAATCGCTCTGGATCCACCTGGGATTCCGACGCAGCCCCCACTCCGTTTGCTGCGCCTTTACGCTTCCGGAACACCTCCGAACCCAGACTTTCTCCCCACTGGCCCAGCCTCAGAGACCCGGCCCCCTAAAATCTTCCGAACAACACTTTGCTCTCATCACCTCACTAACTCTCCTCAATCCCTCACGACAATGTCTAAAAGCGGGAAGGCACCTAAACAATCTGACATTATCACCCTCATGTCTTCCGCTGCTACCGAAAGAGCTAAGAAACCCGACCCACCGGAGGATACTATCAAAAAGTGCACTCCTCCAGCCACAGAAACAGATCCCATCTCGCCTCAAGCTGCAACCAAAGCGGACCTGCAAGACCTATTGGTAGCCCTAACCAGGGAAATCCAAAAAAGCTCTGAGGAAATCACTAAGAAAATAAACACACTTGACAAAAGAATGGGGGAAGTGGAACATCGGACCGCCGAAATTGAAGCCGAAGTCTGTGAACAAAGATTCGAAGATGAACATAACAAGGACCGGATAGCTGCCCTCGAAGCAAGATGTAACATCCTGGAGGCAAAACAGAAGGATTCTGAAAATCGATCAAGGAGGAACAACATCAGAGTCCGAGGCATCCCAACCACTATTCCGGATCCAGACCTGAAAGCTTACATATCAGATCTTTTTCGATTCATCATCACCCTCTCAGACGCTTCCCCCCTAGAATTGGATCGGGTGCACAGAACTACTCCTAGGAAAACTTCCACTCTCCCCCCGGATGTATTGGCTAGAATACACTTCTTTCAAATAAAAGAGGACATTATGCGAGAAGCAAGGCAAATGAGACAGATCACCTTCAGAGGGTCTACGATCTCCCTGTATCAAGACCTGGCGAGCGCAACACTCCTGAAACGGAAAGCAATGCGGCCCCTGACAACCTGGCTACAAGAGAAGAAAATCCCATACCACTGGGGATTTCCCACCTCAGTGAAATTCAAATGGGACGGAACGCAGAGACAATTACAGTCATTGAGAGAGGCGGAGAAACTCATGGGCATAAACAGGGCCGACCCAAGCGCTGTGCTGGAAGAACCAGCTCACCCTCCCCCGAGACGATTCCCCAGGAGGTTCATGGTCCAAGTCCAACAGACGGCGCAGACTCAGAGGCCCCCCGAAAAAAGACGGCGACAGGGGCTGAGCACACAGCGGCAACTCCCCGATCCATGAAACATTGGTTTCCTCAAGCAGAGGTCCCCCAAGACCATATGAAACATGAAGCTCCTCTGATATCATCGCAAGCAACTCACACACTCACTCACAGAGGCAGGTCCTTTGACGAGCCTGCACCCGGTTCGTCTCGACGGCCCAGTTGGCCACAACGAGCGCATTGGTGCCACAAGTTCCCCAGTGGCAGTAGGTAGAAGTTCCATCTAACAGTTCAACGTTGGGAAAGAAGTAAAAGATACAGGAAAAGTTCGGAAACTTACAAGAATGCTTTACGCAGCATGGTTCTTCACCGTCCCTAGAGCCATTCAAAGACTCAACATGCAACAACATACGAAAACAAGCCCACAACTCATTCCACTCAACAGGCCTTACTTAAATCCCACAGAGCAGTCCAGGGATAAATCCCACGATGCATCCCCATCGCCACGCCGCCAAAGATGACTAACATAAGCGAGTTAAGATTTCTCTCCTGGAATATACAGGGGATGAACTCACCAAGAAAACGCAGATCGGTGGAACACCGCCTGGGACAACTGGCCGGAGACATCGTCCTACTGCAAGAAACACATCTACTCGCAGAGGATGAACGCCGCATAAAATTCAAGAGATACAAACAGTCCTTCTTCGCCACTTCTGGCTCAAAGAGAAGGGGGGTGGCAATTCTGCTCAGTGACAAAATTCCCCTACTCAACATCACAATAAGAAGAGACCCAGAAGGCCGTTACCTGCTTCTCAAAGGCATCTTCGAAGAACTTCCCATCACATTAGCCTCAATTTACAGCCCCAATACCACCCAAAGCAAGTTCCTAAACAACATTTTACCAACAATTCTATCCTTCCGTGAAGGCCACCTATTCATCGGCGGAGATTTCAATACCATCCCCAACCCATTGCTAGACAAAACTCTTCCCGCCACGAACAATGATTACACACAGGCCCTCGCCTTACTCAAGCTGTTCAGAGAAACAGAGATAGTAGATGCATGGAGAATACAAAACGACGCCACAAGAGATTATACACATTTCTCCAACGTTCATAAGGGATACTCAAGAATTGACCTAATTTTAATCCCCGGCATCCTCGTCCCCTGTGTCATCAACACGAATATCCACACACGTATGATCTCCAACCACTACCCGATATCTGTAAATGTAGCCATCTCAGGCCAGAAATCCCCCCCTCAAAGGTACTGGAAACTGAATGATTCACTCCTCCTAGACATGAGTATAAGGGCTGAAGTTGCGGACTCAGTGATAAAATACTTTGAAGAGAACACCACACAAACATCTCCCATCAGCATAATCTGGGACGCAATGAAGGCGGTAGTTAGGGGCATATTAATAGGGGCCGGAGCAGAGCAGTGAAGAATATCAAACATAGCCTCCTCCAAACTAGAAAAGGAAGTAGCCCTCCATGAGTCACGGCTAAAAATGCAATACTCAAGGAAAACCGAGCGAGCCCTGAGGAAGGCAAAAACAGCCTTGGAAATGCATTGCGCCGACCGAACAGCCAAATCCTTAGCGTACACAAAGCAATTTTACTACGCCAAAGGAAACAAAGCAAATAGGATACTAGTACAGAAACTAAGAGCGCTCCGTAGTCGGAACAACATACTCAAATTACGAGGGGAAAATGGAACTCTGCTCTTCTCCCAATCGGAGAAAATAAGCGAACTACTGAGATACCATACTTCTATAATGTCCAGCGATCCGTTAAATCCAAAAAACCTACCAGAATACTTAAACACACTACCGCCCCGCAATACCGACCACCTGGAGCACCTGGAGGCTCCCATCGGAGAAGAAGAAATTATCGAAGCCATCAAAGCTCTCAAACCCTCCGCACCAGGCCCAGACGGCCTAACCGCTACCTTTTACAAAAGATTCGCCAGAGTCCTGGCCCCACAGCTATCTACCCTATTCAATTCCTTCCTATCTACGAAAACCGTCACTAAATCCATGGCTGAATCAATCACGATCCTGCTGCACAAACCCGGAAAAGACCCCGAACTGCCAGATTCCTACCAGCCCATATCGCTCCTGAACAATGACGGGAAGATCTTTGCCAAAGTGCTAGCCAGAAGACTGGGCCCAACACTCCCAAGCCTAATCGACCGTGATCAAACAGGATTCATCCCTGGCAGAGGGACCCACAACAACATACGGCAAGTACTAAATCTAATTGAATGTGCTCACAAATCCAAAACAAAAATGGCTGTAATTTCACTAGATGCCCACAAAGCCTTTGATCAAGTGGATTGGGGATACATACACAAAGTCCTCCAACGCTTTTGCTTCGGCCCTAACTTTACAGCATGGGTCATGGCCAACTATCAAATCCCCACTACACAACTCCAAGTTAATGGCACGAGATCGGACCACATCCGTATCAGGAGAGGCACTTGAGAGGGCTGCCCGCTCTCACCCCTGGTCTTCGCCCTATCTATGGAGCCCTTCGCCGCCAGAATCAGACGATGCGAAACCATAAAAGGCATCCAGGTGGGAAACCGCGAGTATAAAATTGCACTCTATGCTGACGACGTGATGTTAACGATGACGGACCTCCAAGCCTCCCTGGGGTCCCTATGGAAAGAGATTAAGACATTTGGCACCCTGTCAGGATTTAAAGTCAACCTAACAAAATCTTCGGCACTCCCCATCAATCTATCCCACCTAGACGAGGCCGCGCTCGCTCCACTCTCACCGATTCCCGGGCCAAAGATGCCATAGAATACCTCGGAGTACAGATCACCGGAAATCCAACGCGCCTATACTCAAAAAACATCCCACAATTACTCAGTGCGCTGCAAAACGATCTCAAAAGATGGAAACAACAAGAAATCTCATGGTTCGGTCGAATCTCAGCCGTGAAAATGAACCTAATACCCAGATGGCTATATCAATGTGCATCCCTACCACTGCAAATCCCACCCCCGGCCATACGAGCTCTACAGAAGAAATTAATGGAATTTGTCTGGGGAGGGAAGAGGCCCAGGATCAATAAACGAATCATGATGAAAAGCAAACCCCTAGGTGGAATGGGAGTCCCTGACCTGGCCAGATACTCGTTAGCGGCTCAACTATCCCACGCCTTCGCCTGGGTGCAAGAAGTAGACCCACCATTATGGCGTCAAATCGAAGAATCCTGGTGCCCGGTCCCACTACATGACCTCCCACACCTGCCAACACTAAAACCACAACCCAACTCAGGGCCACTATCGGCCACGACTACCACAACCCATTGCTGGAAAACCGCAGCGCGGAAATGGGGACTTCGCAGCTACCTGGGACCCATGTCGCCCATCTGGAACAACCCAGACTTCTCCCCTGGTAACCCACCTCGGGACTTCCATGCATGGATAGCAGGGGGCCTCGCAAAAACTAGCGACTTCATGGAAGATGGCTCCCCCATCACCTTCGAGAGGTGCAAAACAAAATTCGGAGTGGGTGAACGGGAAAGATTCCGATACTCGCAAATTAGGCATTGGATGTCCCACAGAAGGACTAGGGACGAATGCTCGAGAGAACCAACAGCCCTGGAACTTACGCTGACATCCCCGACCAACAAAGGTAGAATATCCACCATATACTGACTCCTTGACAGATCAGACCCAGCAAAGAAAGAAAGATACATGACGGAATGGGAAAAGGATATTGGCCGGGAAATAGCAGTAGAAAGCTGGGAGAAAATCTGAACTAGACTACATAAAAGCTCGCAATGCGTCACGAATAAAGAAGGAGGCTATAAGCTCTGCTTTAGATACTACATCACCCCCATACAAATCAATAAAGCCAACCCGGAATTTCCCGCCTCATGTTGGCGAGGCTGTCAAACCCCCGGTTCCCTCTACCACTTAATATGGACATGCCCAAAGGCAGAGGTATATTGGAAGGAAGTGCTGAAGCACATTAAGGAAATAACTGGCCTCTCAATTCCATGGGACCCAGGCATCGTCCTTCTGGGCGAAACCGGCGATGGAGCATTCCCAATCTCAGGCCACACCTCCCGCCTCTGCAACCATCTACTGCTGGCCGCGAAGATTGCAATGGCTCGATTATGGAAAGGCAAAAGTGGCCCCTCAATTGCCCTATG
Organism: Ambystoma mexicanum; assembly: GCF_040938575.1. Classification (NCBI taxonomy): domain Eukaryota; kingdom Metazoa; phylum Chordata; class Amphibia; order Caudata; family Ambystomatidae; genus Ambystoma; species Ambystoma mexicanum. The sequence goes on from NC_090933.1 coordinate 710,564,851, forward strand.
GTGGGCCAAATGCTGGGAGATTGCAGTATCAGAAAAAATTACTGCAATCCGCTCGGACTCCTTAAATAGAACCCTAAATATATGGGACCCTTTCCTTGACTATGCGGCCAAATACCCGACCCTCACCAGGAGGCCGCCACTCACCAGATGGCTCCAATGCAGCCCCCTCTACTAATCCCCGACCGGTCCCCGAACTCTTCAGAAAATAGGGGAACATTCACTCAGATCTCACCCGCCCAACCGCCGCATCCAGGAACCACCCACTTTCTCCTCCACTCTACGACTCAAAATAGACTATAAAGGCTTTAATTATCGCTTATATTGACCTGTATTGCGTTGTTGCATGTAATAACCCATCTTGTAAAAATCACTAAAATGTTGTTGAAAAAAAAAAATATATACATTTGATATGAAATCGATATCAAACATTTTTTATAGAATTTTTATATCAAATGTGTATTAATTTTATATCAAAGCACATCATGAGGGGGTAAAATTAATACCGGAAACAGGGGGTTTGTCCACCTGTCAAAATTCAAATTGAGACAAAAGGGGTCTACTTTTACTACTCATGCCATTCAATAGTCCATGCGACAATTCTTCAATATATTTTTTTTTCCTATGTTTCATGATTTGCTACGGTCCATTCCAGTGCTCCATGCAAAGAAGGCTGAGTAAAGGCCTTTCCAAAACTGTATACAATGCATGCTTTGAAGAGATCATCAATCATTGGACATCACTAAGTCATACGTTGCCTGTTTCTGAAGGAAGGGCAGCAGTGGGGGGATAGTATGGGAACTGTTTAATTTCATGACCTACTGCACAAGCTGAAGCTAGAAACAAAGGGCCTGATTTACAAAAGTGTTTTTCAATGGGAAATCGGGCCCAGAGTGTGCTGCTGTCTGCAGAAGACTTTTATGCCAGCTTAAGCCCAGAAAGGATGGCAGTGCTGCCTTGTTATAAACCTCAAAGCTTCTCTGCAGGTTGCACAGTAAACAGAATTCCCATTAAATAAGACATGCTGTGGTCCTTCTCGTGATGTAATACAGGCATGCTTTTTTGATGGAGTCAGGACTCAGTGATTCACAGGTATTCTAATGTAATGTTTTACCTTCTAAATCAACTCCCCATCCCATATAGGAGCAATTAAGCTGTCTTCTCACCCCATATCTACCTTTCTTCTTGTGACTCCAGGGCTTGAAATCTGCACTGCTGTATAGGCCTCATAGCTTTTCATTGGTGGTGTTATTTCACCATAGCATGGACATGTGGGTGATCTGTTATCAGTGACCCTGGATATTGAAAAAAGGGAAATTATAAGGCACGTCCAAACAGTAACACAGGCAATTTTTGGTGTAAAAGGTGACAGTGGATCTTGAGGGTGCACATCAATCATAAATGATTCAAGGTCAGTGGTGCTTGTGTTATTTTTTCCTTGGAGGTGTGTTCATAATTACCTTCAGCAACGAAGAGTGGTAATGGAGGCAAAACAATGTATGGTGGCTAGTTGGGCTGACTCTTCCAATATGTATTTTTTTAACAATGGGCCTCATTACAAGATTGGAGGTAGCCTTGCAGGTAAAACTGGCACGGCTACCTCCAAACTTGCAAGAAAGTCTGGCACCCGTGAATGGGCAATTACCGGGGTATTCTAGTCCAATAAGAATCCTGTTATTAGGTCCAACCTGGCAGACTGAAAGGCACCTGCGAGCACAGCTTGGAGTTTGCTGGTCCGGATACAACGGTACCGGCAAGCTTACCGATACCAGTGTATCCAAACCGGCAAGCTCATAATGAGGCCCAATGTGTTGAAATGGTGAATTTTAATTGCTGTATTTTTTTAATGTTTGTTTTAGTTCCCTGAAGTGGTATTCATATTGCATTAATGGGGAAAAGTACACTTTTTTCATTTTCAAAAGGCGACAGATAATAACCCTCTCCCTTTTATCTTCAGCGGTTCAACACTAATAACAGAATTCTGCTTGGCTATGTAACCAAGGAATGACTTTAATAACCCTATTTTTCTAAGTATGTGTTAGGTAAAATTTCTCTTTTGGCAACTTTCCTTCCATAGTTCGATGCACCCCCAAACGTGTTGCTTTTGTTGATGAAGCTGTCCTGACATTTTATAGGGAAGTAAAGTCTTCAGCTTCACTCCCCTGAACTTTTGCTCATTTTGTTATGGGGAATCTGATCAGTCCTTCAGACTATCAGTACTGGGAAGCTCAGTTTTCCTTTTGACTTTTTACACTTTGTAACTTTTTGACATTGCACACATCATCGTACAATGCAGTGCAATGGGATACCTTTGTATTACGCTACCCTTTTACACTTTGTATTTTGCTTACTTTTATATGTGCCTAAGGACAAGCTGGTAGCAGCAATTATATTATTACCATTTTTATGTTATTTCTAGTGTGCACATTCCCATTTAACGCGTATGGCTTCTAAACTTGGCCATTGCCCTAAAATGGCCATGTCACACGATTTCCGTTTGTTCTTTGGGCATATTGTTGTCTGGCCGTCTTCCTGCCTTACCAGGTCAGGAACTTCCATATGAGGGCATGCACTTGCCTGGAAATGCCCCAGTTTTATTGGGCTGGTGATGCCTTTGTGTGGCCCAGGAAGGGGGTGGGACTGTCTGGTCACATACCACATCCATGGTGCCTGAAAGTCTGGGTGTGGGACATGAGTGACACCAACAGTGATCCCTAATTGGACCTCTGCTGGCTTTTTGAATGGTGCAGATCCTTATCATTAGTGGACTCGGAGGACTTGCTTGCAGGCTGGGGTTTGGATAAGAAGAGGACTCCTCCAGCAATTTCTTCAGATCAGCATTGGAGCCAAGAATCCTGTGCAGAAGAACAGCCGACTGAAGATCCAAAGAAGACTTCTGAAGAGCCCCAGCATCGCTTCCTGCATCTGGCCCGGTGAAACCTTGCCTGTATGGTGCTTCAACCCTTGCACTGGTGGGACCCACCAGTTGCAACATGTTCCCGAGTATGCAGTCATCCAGAGCCATTGTAAGTGCTCCTAGACCACCCAGTGGATTGACCAACTCTCCAGTGGTCCACCTTGCTGCATTTGCAGCTGGAACCTTGGTGGCCACCAGCCTGTGATGTAAGTCGCATTCCTGATGAATTTCAGCCCACCAACTTGAACTCCTGCTATTGAAGGTCTTCTTTCACTGCGAGTAGTAGGATGCCTTCCGTCTACTGTGTGTGGTGGCAGTCACTGGAACTCACTTTCCCCCATCTTGTGACGTGTCCTGAAAAGGCTTGCATCAGTGCTTTCTGCATTTCTCCATCTCTAAGGGCTGCACTCTGCTCTGAACCTTTCCGACAGAATCCTTGCACTGGAACCTCCTTGCCACATCTCACTGGAACCAACAGCGGGAAGTCCAAACTCTGGTGACCCCCAGTCGACCCATCCAGTCTTCTGGGAAAATCTGAGTTACAGGGGTAAATAAACGCAAAACATTTGTCTCCCCCTGTCCTCCATAGGATAACATTGAGAACAAGTGTCTTTGTATTCTCCCATTCCACTGCTTCTTGGTCATCACACCTGGGCAGTGAACCCTGAAAGATAAGATGACATTTTAACTTACCAGCAACTTCGTTGCATCTTTTCTCTTGAGCATTTCAACAACACAAGTATTTTACCTGCATCAGATAAAATTCTGGGAAGAATCATTGTGACTTTTGCACACAAGACACCACTCTTCATAGGGACTGAACATCTGAAGCTAGGGCATGTTTCTTGTGACTTGGTTCTATCTTACTGCATCATTGTGTACCTTATTCCATTGATTTAAGTCATTGAATGCATATTAGAACCTATGGCGTCTGTAAATATGTCTATTATTGAGTGCCATGCTGCTTGTTTAATTTTTTTAGTTTGTGTTTTGGGCCTAGAATAAATATAGTATGGTTTATGTACATTCTTGTCTGAATTGAATTATTGAGCACTTCATTGTGTGGACTTATTGTGGACCCCTCAACCCACTCACACTCTCCTAAGAATAGCATTGAATGCTCTCCATGGATACCTTGATTGGGTTTTGACTAACCTCTCAGAAATCCCATGTTCACTACAACTAGAATGGCCTCCTAAAATCTGTCCACCAGGCCAGATTCTAGAAATCCTTCTTAACTAGTTGGTGTTCAGCAGTGAGGTTAGGATATTGGGTACTCCAGTGTAGTTCACTGGTGTAGTATCATAATTCTATTTATGCAGGGCCCTGTGATTTGAAGTTTGTAGTTGAAATAACTGTTGCCTACTCTTTTTAAATATGGAAACATTTGCCATGTTTAGTCTTGGAGCTCTCAAAGTAGAACATGTAAAAATGCTGTGTGATTTCCATCCTCTGGTATCAAGGCTGATCTGATACAGAAATTGCTAGATCACCGGGAGTCTAGGATTTTTCCTTTCCCTCTAAGTATGGATGAAGTAGATGCTGGGACAGGTCTTGGCAGTAACAATGGGTGTGGGGATACTGCTACAATTCAGAATGCAGAAGAAGAAGAGAGGTCTTCTCATGCTTCATTGTCAACCTCAGAAGCTGAGGCCTTGTTTGAGCTTAAAAGAGAAAATCACGTGTTGGACTTTAACATGGCTAAGCTGGAGTATGACAGGAATGGATTGAGAAACAGAAAGACAGAGATCACCAATTAGAGTTAGACAGACTACAAGTGTCTCAATGCTCCTCCGGAGGTTCGGGAGTGGTTCTCAATCCTCTTCTCATCCAAGATTACCTAACGATCTGCTCAGTATGTATGATAGAAATGATATAATTGATTGGCTTAAGACCTTTGAGTATGCATATGAGGTGCAAGATGTAGGTGAGCCTGATAAGATTGCGTGTATGCTCAGTCAACTACCCCATTCTGGCTTCAGTGCCATTATGAATTATGTTTAAGGCAGACAGAAAGGACTTTGATAGGTAGAAGCAGGCTCTCCCCTTAATGTTTGGGAAGACTCCTGCCCAATACTTAAAGAGGGTCAGAGAATACAAAAAGAAAGATAATAATATTTCTGTGTCTTTTGTGACAAATTCCTTTAGGAATTTGAGTGGCTACAAGAAGGCCAGAAAGTAACCACTTTTGAAGGCATGATCAACTTGGTCATGCTAGTACACATTTATGCCTCTTGTCCTCTGAGTTTAAGCAGCCTTTGGGTGATTCAAAGGCGTTAGATTCTAAGAAGCTGGCCATTGCTGCTGGTCTTTGGGATTCCCATTCAGTGTCTAATAAGGAAAAACATGCTTCTGGTAAGCACGAAGAGGGCAAAAAGAGAAAGAAGGTGGGTCTACTGATAAAGCATCTTCCGATAAGGCCCACAAAACATTTCATAAGGTGAATAAGTCACATGGCAAGGGTAGTGGGATTAACTATCCTAAGCACAAGAGTGGACACTGTAGGGGAGGGGTGGTCCAAAAAACCCTCCTTGCCTACATCCCCCCCCCAGGTGAGGGCCATGGTTCATTGGGCGTCCCCTCAGACCACCCAGGCCCAGGTGGTGGAGGGTTCACCTGCTGAAGGCATTGCCCACACGTATTGAATTTAGCTAGGCCCAGAAACCATTTTTCCTATCAAAGATGGTGTGAGCTCAGCGCACTGTAGCGCGGCCCCCACCCTCGGAGAGTTTCAATTATCCCTGTCGCCGCAGCACCCTGGCAGATCCGCTGTGAGCCCGTTCCCACGAACAAAACGGACATGAGCTAGCATAAGATACTAACACTGTAACATTTCACCGTCCACAGTGTATCACTGCTCCCAGCATGACCCGGTCAGCAAGGCCTGGGTGATGGGGAGAACTGTAGAATGGTCATCCGATGAAAGCAGAAAAATACCCAAATACGAATGTCAAAAACTACTCGTAATACGTGTATCCTTTCCATAAAACTACTTCTACTGAAGAATTCTGTAAAATTGTGTAATCATTGTATGAAACGCATGTTTACATGGCACCAGCAATGGAGGACCCACACCCCTGCAGGGGTGTGCAAATGATAAAAAGCATTCCGGGGGATTATTCTCTATATGTATCATTGAAAACCGTACACCCCGCGGTCCCGCACTATAACTGAACTAATGCTGCTAGAGTGCAGGGGAGGGCGAATGCAACTATACATAAGGCTCGTGTGAAAAGACGCGGGCAAATGCGCCAGTCATGTGTACATATCTACAGCCCTTATATGCCATTACCGCCGCATACAATGGCGGGTCTCGTCCTCTATGCTCCACCAACTACACTACTACCTCACGTAATGCAAATATATATGTATATTACTAAATGCCGTAATTGTTAAAATATAACGTACTAGTAAGGAGCTTAGACTGACTATATTCGAGAGATATGTAGTGAGTTGAAATGTATGTTTTCAAGTGATCCAAATGAGTATTATAAGGATGTTCAAATGTTTATGATGTTCTCATCGAAAGTCGGCAACACACGAGAAAAATACCTTTGTGAATATGTGCAAGGCCATTCTCCCCCCCCACCCTGCAAAGTCTGCCAAATAAGAGAGCTAAGGCTTGCGCCACGCTGCTCCACCTCCCCCAACTAGGCTGGAGCCGCTTCAAAGATTTGTAGTCCCCGCTACAGCACCCAAGGCCACGGCCTGCCACCTGCATTATTTACAGCCCAGCAGTAAACCTCCGCTTGAATACACAAATCCAAGGTGCCCCCTCGTAAACCCCACAGCCCCCCGGAACACCTCAGACTTATGACCCGGTGCAACGAAGACACCCAATACTGTGGTAACACACACCAGCCCATTCATAATAACTTCTAACGAGACAGAAAGACATGTACCGCCCGCCCCAGGCCCGGAGACTTAGCCCCACGACCTATGGTACGGGTCAAACAGGACACTGGTAACCATGCACGGATAAATCACCATCAAACCCCTCACAAGGTGCATTCCTCCTGTGTTGCATTAACCTGTAGAATAACCTATTGATAGATTTACTAAAGAAGATAACATTGCAATGACTGAATGACTGCGGTGTGCATGGCATAGGGCAAATAAGTCAGGAAAAGACATTCAACTCTGACACTGGCCACAATGGCACAACAACACCGCCCGGATGAACTCAGCTGACCTGCCAGGACCAGCCCAACCCACGAGGTTGACCAGTGACGTCCTCCAGCCAAGGCCAACCACATCGCAGCAGCACCTATAGCTAGTCATCGCCACCCAATCCCATTGAACTTGTGCCCCTTATAGTATATAGGTACTGATGACGTTTTTTTGTAAATAAATACGCCTGTCTTTGCTATTGTCAGACAGAGCGCTCTCGGAGTTTGCAGAGTTCTTTGCATGCCCTATTCTGATTGATAAACTCCCATTTAAGCTCACCCGCACTTTGTCTTGGCTTTATTCCCGACTTGGGAGAGTCCGTCATTGTCTCTCATTGCGGGGAGGATCATGCTGGCTGGGGACGGTTGCCTTCAGTGGTGACCCTGAAAGCGTGATTATTATTATTATTATTTTTTTCCGACCTAACATTACCGTCCCCTTTTGGCACGAGAATCTCCGGTCGAAAAGGGATACACACGGTGCGCCGGCTCCGGGAGGCTGCCTGCCAACGGCGACCGGTACACTAAGAAGTGCGCACTCAATAGAGAGAGGGTACGGGATCCCGGTTGAAAAATCCCCTTTGAGTACCGCTCGCCGGAGCCGGGGCTGACTGTTGAGCGGACGGCAACATTGCCTGGACGGACCCAGTTTCGGAGACTATCGGTTCAAGACGGGCACATGAGTATTGAGTGCGAGCGATCGTAAAGGGAGTGGAGGAAGAAATTTAGGACAGAGAACGAAGAGGGGTAGAAAAGGGGGGTACGCAGATCTACTAAGGATCATCCTAAACTTTCTTTACTTTTTCTTTGCATATGGCCATTAGGATTAAGAGGTGAATAAGAGATAAAAGTGACGGGAACCTAGCTCCGAAAGGGGGTGGAAGGCGGCGCCGCATAGTGCTATCTTGACTAGTACTGGGAATATATGAAGAAGAGGATAATAAGATAAAAGTGTCTGGCAAAGGGGGACACGGAGAATATATTAGTGACTGCTAGTTCTTCTTTCTATTCTTTTCTTTAGGGTTGGGGGGGAGTTAAAAGTGAGATCAGTACAAAACGTTAGGGAGGAAGTATAAGAGAGAGAGAGTCCTACTACAAGAGGGAAGAGCAGACCAATATATATATATATGCGCATCCATATATCTGAATAAAACGGACAGGGACAGCCGGCTAGGGAGGAAAGGGAGGGCAGCTTGAATTGTGAATAGAGTGTTACAGAGAGGTGTGTGCACCTCGTATGCGTCGGAAGACAATTTGGTGCTGTGGGTGTGTAAAATGGTTATAAATGTATGGTAATTGAATGGTCATGGTAAGTGTGGCCGGATAAAGCTTCTTGAAGACAAAAATGACAAGGTGAAGTGAGTCAAAATCATTGATGGTTTGCTCTTGTATGTGCCCCCCCCCCCCAAGAGAATAACATAGAGACTGTGTACAGCCAGTTTTGCATTGCGCAGGCAGGGGGAAGAGCACAAAGGAGCCCATTATTGAATGTGAAGAAGAAGACGAAGCCCATATTGGTAATAGGTTTACATTGTAATTGTGGACACACAGAGATAGACAAGTACTAGGAAAACACAAAGATGGGGGCCGAAACACCCTTATCACATATCTGTAAGAACCTACCAGGGTACGCAGAGCGAATTAAGAAATATCATGACCAGTGGATAACAGAGCTGAAGGGAGAGGGGTTACCCCAGATATGGCCCGAGGGAGGGTCATTTGACAAAAGTGTTCTGGATATGGTGGCCACATGCATTTGTTTGAAATACAAGGGGAAGCAGTTGCACAATAGGAGGGAAATATTAGTTCTCTGGAGGTTATTTGAAGAGATACCACCGCCTAAAGCACCAGCATTAAATCCTGACCTACCCTCCACCACTGACAATCTACTGATGATACAGAAAGATGGTAAAGAATCGTCAAATGTAGAGCCACAAGTAGAGGTAATAAGCTTGTACCCGATACTAAACAAGCCTGTGCCCGCAGAAGGGTACAGTGACCCCACTTATGTCCCTCCTCCCCTGACAACTACTACACCCCACCGGCCAACGGCACCCCCGCCATATGAAAGTACAAGGGAGCGAGCCCAGGCATGTACACAAAGGGTGGACATAGAAAAGCTAACAGATGATTTACAATCAAGACCTTCAATAGCGAAAGATGAGCTCGCAAGGATAAAAGACATATGTGAACAAACAGCACTTAATGCAGCAAGATCAGGGCGCACGTCTAGAGCGCCGAGTGAGAATAGAACACTTGAAGACGGGTGGAAAAAAAGGTGAGATACTGTTCAGAATTGAGGAAGAACCGACACGAATAATCGAAGTAGGGACACGAGAGTGAGGTATTGACAATGAAGAAAGGCCCATAGGGGACAGAGAGGAACTACTATGTGATATCAGGGACGATTTAGAAGAAAGCGACAGGTTGAGCATGGCAATGGGAGGGGGAAGTGAAGGGGTGGATGGTACATGTTCAATGAGAACACTGGATGATGAGTGGACGGGGCGATTAAGGAACAGGGTGGGGAAGATGGCATCACTGGGAACATCGGCAGCCAAAACGGGTGTAGATGCGACGACAAAAGGAAGGCTGCAGCTCCCATTGATACATAGGGGAGGAGGGAGGCCGAATTATATCCCATGGGCTCAGATGGATAAAGCCAATTTATTAAAGCTATTGCCCCCGTTATCGGGAGGGGCAAGTAAGTGGATATACGCCTTCGTGAAACACACTGCCGGGGTACCCCTAGCAATAGGAGATGTGAAGAGCTTGCTTGTATCAGCAGTGGGGGATCAGGCTGATAGAGTATGGGTCCAGGCCGGTTTCCCGGGAGTAACATTAGACTGCGACCGCCATGACGGGGCCTCCTTTAACACAGTGCGTGCAAGGGTGTGGGATGCCTTGCGAGAAACGTTTCCAGATACACCAGACATACAGTCAGTAATGCAGTGTACAATGAATGATGGGGAGGAGGCTATGGATTACATTTTTCGGGTCCAAGAGATGTGGAGAACAGAAACGGGCACGCCCTGGTATCAATCGACATCTTTATTTTACTTCATTATAAAAAGAGGGCTCCCAAAGGAAGTGCAAAAGGCGCTCGACAAGATAGCAGGTATTGAAGCAAAGGGATGGCCTGAGATCCAGAGCATAATAGTACACCATTGTAAGAGAATAAATGAAAGGGAAAAGGAGGTGGCGCAGAAGAGATTGGCAGACGAAGCAAAACTAGTGCAGACAAAGTTGGTGAAGGTCGCAGCGGCTGTAGCCGCACTCGCCCACAGCAGGGAGGGAGATGAGGAGGAGGAGGGGCTGATAGCAATACAAGGAAGGATGGCAACTAATTGGGCTGGAGCAGGACAGCGGCAGTGGAACGAGCAGGAGCAAGGCGGAGGTCCGCAGTGGCAAGAGTGGACCTCTCGAGGGGGACGAGGTGGGTACAGGGGCCGAAGAGGATGTGGACCGGGGTACGGGGGAATGGGAGGAAATGGATGGGAGGGCCCTAGAGGTGCACAAGGGAGTTGCTGGAACTGCGGAAGATGGGGGCATTACTCTAGGGAGTGCAGAGCCAGACCAAACAGCGGGTTCCAAGAGGTAGAACAGTATGGCCACCCCCACCCGGGGAGCCCATATGGTCTTCCAATGGGACAACAACAACCGAGAAACCCAGGCCAAGGTAATAATGAGCAACAACAGGGGCACCAGTATAGAACACCGAACCACCCACGAAACAATGACAACTTGCAGTACACGCCAGGCAACCCTTTTGCGACAGCAGCAAACGGGGCCCCCGCACCAGCACCTTACAACGGCGTGTCAGTAGTTTCAGGAAGCGCCTTTAATGAAGGGGGGGCGATGAGACACCCTGCATAGGACAGCCCACAGAGATCACTTGCGTGTCCAGTTCTATCTACCACCTACGATGCAGCAGAGGAACCATTGGTAGGGGCGCAGATAGGAGACAAGCAGTTCATATTCATGGTGGATTCGGGAGCGGAGAAATCATGTATCAGGGAGGGCCGGTTCCCGTTATCTAACCGGAAGTTAGAGACGCAGGGGTTCTCTGGGGCTGTAATTGAAGTTCCTTACACAGAAGCATTGGACGTAACAGTGGGGGGGAAGACTGTAAAGACACCCTTACTGTATTATGAACACTCACCAATAAATTTACTAGGAAGGGATCTCCTGAGTAAACTCAACATGACCATATCATTCACTGAGAGAGGTATAGTGTGTTCAGCACCTGGAATATGGCCATTGCGTACAATGGTGGTAGTACATGCCCACACGACCACACAAGAAGTACGAGGTTTGCCGGAAAACGAGGAAATGTTTATTGAAGGGCTAAAGACATTGGCCCTCATAGTTCCAGAGCTGAGGAAGATGGATTGGAGGATTCCAGCAGAATTCCTCTTCCGGCCCATAGTGTGCCCCGACACAGCACCAGGGTCAGTGGTATCATTAGACTTGCACGCTGTACAGGTGTCAGCAAAAAGGATTGCGGTGATTGGAATAGATATGGAAGGATGCGAGTGGCGTACAGTACTGTGCACGAATGCCAACATCGCCCTAAGAGACTTAACAGATGAGGATCTCTTTTCAGATGCAGAGGGGGATGGTGAAATTGTAATGGAAATAGCGATGCCCTGTGACATTTTGATTCAAGCTAGGGAAATCCCCGCTCAACTGATGGCAGTGGTAGGAGCACCGCCGTCATTTTTTGATGATGACATGAGACTGGTACCAAATAATTTGTGGACAACAGGCCCCCATGATGTAGGCCTGTTGCATGGAGTACAACCTGTAATAATAAGACTAAAGCAAGGAGCAATTCTACCCCGAGTGAAACAGTATCCATTGTCCCGTGAAGCTGAGCAAGGGATAAAAGAGACAATAGATGCACTACTAGCACAAGGGATAATAGTGCCCTCAAACTCCCCATGTAACACATGTATTTATCCAATCAAAAAAGCAAACGGAGGGTCTTGGAGAATGATACAGGATTTACGCCCCCTAAATGATGTGATTCAGAAAGAGTTCCCTTTGGTCCCGAACCCTGCATCAATATTATGCAGCATCCCAAAAGCGGCATCACACTTCACAGTAGTCGACTTGAAAAACGCATTTTTCTCAATTCCCCTGGCTGAAGAGAGTAGATACCTGACAGCATTCACACTGGGGGGAAAGAGATATGAACACTGCAGATTACCGCAGGGATACTGTGAGAGCCCAAGCATATTCAACCGCATATTGCATGAAGACTTGGGAAACCTATCAGTTGAGAGTACGATCATTCAGTACGTAGACGATTTACTAGTGTGTGCACAAGACGAAGAAACGTGTAGAAAGGATTCAACAACGCTCCTGACTCTATTGGCCAATAAGGGGTACAAGGTAGATAAGGAAAAGCTATAGTACTGTCTGACAGAGGTCTTATACTTGGGACAGCTGATATCAAAAGATGGAAAAAGAATAATCCCCGACAGGGTAGAAGCGATAAGATCAGTAGGAGAACCCACAACAGTGAAAGACATGCAGAAGTTCCTGGGAATGTGCAACTATTGCCGAGCATGGATATTAGACTATGCAGCATACACGAGACCCCTACTACAAGCACTCAAAGAAGCACAACAGGAAAATAAGAAAATAGAATGGTCAGAAGAAATGAGCGCGTCATTCAAATCATTAAAAGAGTTAATTTCAAGCGCTCCAGTACTAGCAAATCCTGATTATGGATGCAAATTTTACTTATTCTCGCACTGCAAGGGAACACTCATGACAGCTGTTCTGACACAAAAGACGTCCCTAGGACACAAGCCTTTGGCTTACTATAGTGGTACTTTAGATGCCGTGATGCAAGGCCATTTCGCGTGCGAGCAATCACTCGCTGCAGCCGCGTTCGCGATTGAGAAAAGTGCCACAATAGTAATGGGATGCCCTGTGACATTGTTTGTGGAACATTCACTATTTGCAATACTTGAGAGGTCAAAAAGCACACTGACGACACAGCGGGCAACAGCCTACGAGATCATATTGTCTAGCGCCAATATCCATGTGGTGAGATGCAAGACAGTGAACCCCGCAACATTCATTACAGAAGCATGCACACTAGAGGACATGCAGGACCACGCTTGTGCAACTTACACAGGAGAACGAGGGGAGGACACAGTGGTGTCTGAGAACGCCCTGAGCGAGGGGGAAGTGTACTGTGGATGGGTCTGCATCGATTGATGTGGACACGGGAGAAAAACATGTTGGCATGGCAGTGGTGAGGTTAGAAGACGGTGAATATAAAACACTAGTACAGTACCACCTCCCATCACATTACTCCGCGCAAGCAGCAGAACTGATTGCGCTCATAGAAGCACTACATGCAGCAAAGGGTTGCGCAGTGACAATATATACAGACTCAGCTTACATGACAACGACAGTACATGGAGGTCTAGCAAGATGGGGGCGGAGGGGATTTCGACGGGCAGACGGAACACCAGTACAGCATGCAGAATTGTTGAAAGAGTTAATTGAGGCCCTACAAAACCCAACTGCGGTAGCAATCGTGAAGTGCCAAGCACATACATCCAATACAGACGTTGTGTCTTTGGGAAACGCGGCAGCGGACGCTGCCGCCAAGGAGGCTTCCTATTTTCAGAAATATGAAGCAGGTGAGTACCTGACAAACGAAGAGCTCCCAGAAGGGTACAACATGATGCCTATATCACAAATACTAGAATTACAGGAAGGAGCTAGTGCAGACGAAAAATTGATGTGGACAAAACAAGGGTGCAGCAAGTCGGCGACAGACTTACTGTGGCGGCAAAATAACTCAGGGAAAGTGATAATGCCAATCAAGTTATTGGAAATTGCGTTTCAACAACTACACTTCCCTGCACACAATACCAAACAGCACATCACAGCAGAAATACAGGAAGAATGGTTCGTGCCCTGTCTCCAGGAGCACGTATCTCGATTAGCGATGGAATGCACAACATGTCAGATATACAATTCAGGAATGACATTACGCACGCTACGGGCAACAATTCCAAAACCCATTGGCCCATTCAGAGAGCTACATATTGATTACGCGGACATGGGGGAAAGGTGTAATGGAGCACGGTACATGATCGTGGTTGTATGCCCATTCTCAAGGTGGGTAGAAGCAGGACCATGTGCACGACCTGATGCCAAAAGCGCTGCAAAGTTCCTAGTGAGGGAAGTGTTCCCGCGCTGGGGAATTTGTGACGTTATTCGCTCAGATGATGGCACTCACTTCGTAAATGAGCTTTTCAAGGAAGTTACTACATTATTGGGAATAAAACATAAATTGTGTTCGATTTATCATCCTCAAAGTAATGGCGTAGTGGAAAAGATGAACAGACTTTTAAAAGGCAGGTTATCAAAACTATGCTTTTCATTGAAAAAGAATTGGATTTACTGTCTACCCCTTGCGCTATTTGAGCTGAGAAATCAGCCAAGCAAAGACCACCATTTGTCCCCGGACGAGATCGTGACTGGGAGACGAATGAGCACAGCACACTCTCCACTGCGCGAACACTCAGATGCACACAGGAGCGCCGCGATATTGGGAGAAGAGTTCACAGACTATTTGAAGAAATTGACAAGGGCAGCGCGCGCAATATCAAAGCAGCTCTCTCTACCCTTCACGAGAGAGGAGGGAAACATAACAGGGTCTGTCACGGAGCCTGAGCAACAGCTACAGCTGATGCCGGGCGAATTTATTTATGTCAGGAGTTTTGTGCGTCGATGGAATGCACCACGGTTCCATGGCCCATACGAGGTAGTGTTCTGTACGCCCACGGCAGTAAAAGTAAAGGGCCTGAAATACTGGGTACACTTGACAGATGTGCGAAAAGCATACAGTAATGTGCAAGAGGAGGTAGATGAGGAGGCAAAGACAACAGCAAACGGTGCAGCTGAGCAGAATGTCTGAATATGAACTTGTGTATGTGTGACAGTAACGGACCTGAATGAGAAAATGACTGATAAGTATACTGGCATTTTTTTTTAAGATGTTACTGGAATAAAAAAAAAATGGTTTTTTATCTGGCGGACTTATATGTGATCAAATTATGACGTGTTTACACCCTTGTCTGTGAATACCCTTCCCCGCAACCCTACCCGCTTCCATTCCTCGTCAATATATAACTGGCACTGGTAGTGCCCACAAAATGTTTACATTCATGCTCTTAATGCAGTTTTATATCTCGAACAGGAACTACCGTGGCATCTAACGGGCAGCCTGCAATGGATACACTAACTAGAGTTAGAGAGTGGTTAACTGAGAAATGCAGATATTCGTATGAATGTGGACTATCAGTGTTTATTACATTGTTTTTTACACTAATGTTTGGCCTGGTTACATACTGGTTAATAGCGTTTATCTCTATCAAGATAAACGAGGGGGGAGGGAGTAATATAATAGCACTACTGTAAGTAATGCAACCACGAGTGTAAATACTAAGGAAGGTATGGTATGGTATCTTGGTATGGGACGGGACGAAACTTGTATGGGGTTACTATACAACACCATCCAATGCTGTCATGATAAAAAACGAAGGGCTACAGGGTGAAATGCAAAATAACACAGTGTCCTCGCCAAAGTTATCTAATTGCAATGCTCACAGTTTAAATGACCGAAACCCCTCCGCCATATCCTGGTTGTACAACACCCCTACCAGCCAACCTGCCCCCATAGCTACAGACACATTGTCAACTAATAGGATGGAAGAAAATGGAAGGATGAAAGCAACACATGAAATATTATATGATGATTGGGTGAAGGAGAAAGGGGGGTCTACTGTGTCTGTCACCCTTGAAGCCGGGAAGTACATTAGGAAAATAAATAACAGAAAGAAAAGGGGAGCGGAAAGGAGGAAGTATGATGAGTACTATGGGTTAGGATTAGATAGAATGGAAGACCCATGACAACCCCACCATACGAATAAATGGTATGCGGATATGAGTGCAACAGCTAAACAAACAACAAACGAGAGCTGCTATGTCTGCTCCCTCATTCCTCATTCCTCATGCTTCAGGTACACCCAAAGTATTGCTACCCAAAGAGTTGCCAGTTATAGATGCCCAATGTCTCCTTCATCTTATGTTATGCAGGATTAAGAACACCTTCCAGGCACATGGAGTCACTTTTAGAATGCTGCAGAACGAGAAAACTTGCTATCCAAAAACGGCAGGGGTGGTATGTCTGGAGGAACCATTTTTTGTAATACAAGGGACACTTTTTTCGGACAACAAGTGGAAGGATGAAGAAGTAATGGGTAAAGCTGAAGCACTGAGAGGTGTGGTACCAGAGAAATTGCAATGGATAGAAGAAACATGCACACCAGTATGGAAGGAACACATTTCAAAACTAACTTGGGTGACCGCCATTGAAAAACCCTTCAAACTGCATAACGAAATAGACTATGAACTATGTTTTAAAGGAGAAGGGAAAACCTCCATGGGGACAAACAAGGACTGTAACAAGACCCTCACCATCCCAGATCTGAGAAAAGGGACAGCGGCCCTGATGGACACGTACTGGGTATGCGGCAACCAGGCATACCTGCACCTTCCCCCGTCATGGAGTGGCAGTTGCTCAATGGCCACACTGCACTCTGCCCTAATGGTAATTCCAGAAAGCCACATCGATGGGAGCAAAAGGGCACGGGAACACATACAACAGAGTGCAGCCCAGCCGACTGTGGAGTCACAAATGTATGTCCTGTCTTCCGGGAGCAAGGAAGAGGTGCTGACCCGTAACAAACGAGCATCAAACTACATATCAGAGGCATCATCAGAACTGTTGGCTCAGATCCCAGACAGATACCGATTATTCAGCTCAGCAGAAACATTCTTTGCCTCCCTCATCTCAAGTGTCCAAGCAAGGGCAAACGCAAAATGGCTCCAGATAACACGCTGGGAATTGATTCAGCTGGCAAATGACACTGAAGAAGGGTTCAACGTAATAAAAGTGGAACTAAGGGCTTTACGGCTGATGACAATGCAAAACAGGTATGTCTTGGACCTGTTGACGGCGATGGATGGAGGTGTTTGCCGAAAAATTGGAAGTGCCTGCTGCACTTTCGTACCTTCCAAAGACGCAGAAAACGGCTCCCTGTCCCATGTGATCGAAGCAGTACACAACCTGGGAGAAAAAATGAGAATGGAGGGTGGAACTGTCATGATCTCTGCTTCCAAAAGGTCAGGGTTTTCCCAACTCCCTTGGAAGCAGATCCATAACCCAGGTTCTGAGTGCCAACCAGTCCCAATTGGGACCTTTTGGACCCAGTCCTGGCACCAGTGGCACCAGGCTCATAAATATGCCCAGTCCCAGCGCTGGAAGCGCCGGGCTCATAATGCTTGGGTGGACTTACCTGCAGCAGACCATGCTGCTTACTTGCCTGCCAGTTGAGTCTCTGATCCTCTTCTGTTTGGAACTACTTTTCCTGTTGGGTGGGGCAGGAGCCACTCCCTAGATTCAGAACACTGGAACTCTTCTGGAAAGCAGGAACTCTTTTCTTAAGCGTGGCTGTGGAAGGAGACACCTAAGCACTACAGGAGGCTATTTAAACCACACCCGATGGATGAATCTTGCTTTGCATTATTCTGCATCATCAGCAGCAGAACGCTCATCGTGTCTTCTGCATCTGATCCTGGGCCTAAGGAAAAAGGCTTACCATTCTGAATCCAGTCTTCAGCAACGCCTATAAAGACAAGAAAGAACAGGTTAGCATTACGGTCTTCAGTGACAGCTCTTCACTTACCTGGTCCATCGGCTGTCACCAACGCCTCGCGCTGCATTCTGGCATCTGAAAGACAAAGGCTTACCTACTCTTCGTGCGCTCCGGAGGTCTTCACACTGCATTCCGGCATCTGAAAGACAAAAGCTTACCAACTCTTCGCACGCTCCGGAGGCCTTCGGCGCTGCATCCCGCATCTGAAAGACAAAACAAGGTGCGTTTAAAGACATTGGGGAAGTTTAATACTCACGTGCCATTACTCCTTTCCACATCTAACCCAGTGGGTATTCCGGCACCCTGCAGCCGCCCCGAACTTGTACCTGCAAAATAAAAAGACAGTTAGAGCGCATCGTGAAGCAGGCAACAAGCGCTTACTTACGTGCTTCCAGGCGCTTCTATTCATCACACGGGCTCCATCTTCAACTCACTTCAGCCCGCCATCTGCCATCGCCAGAACCCTGCAAAACAAGAGACATCATTACTAAAGACTTTAAAGACATTAGAATTACTCGAAACTTACCGTTCGTGCAGTAAACGATGGACAGCAGTCCTCTGAAGTCAAGAGGCCTGCTCCCCTTATCCAGTGAAGAAACTGGTTACAGCACCCTGCCTCGAGGCAGATGGAGAGAACGGCGTTCACTTACCTAAGACATCTTACCCTTCGAGCCAGACATACAGTGCACAGAGGTCCAGCCCAAAGAGCCAGCTGTGTGTTACACATCACCTTTGAAGATACGGTATACGCCCAGTCAAGACCGGCGCCTCTACGGGAATCAGGTGAGCGTTACAGAATGCAAAGCCTACCACAAAACTCCCGTCCAGGCGCTATGGAAACCTCGGATACCGACCAGCTAGCCCAGTTACTTGGGGAACTAAGGGCAGAAGTGCATGCAGCCCGTCAGGAAACGAACGCTCTAAGAAGGGAACTGATTATTTCCAAGGAGCGAACAGATGATCTCGCTAGACAATTGCTACAGTCACAAGCCGGACAGACCCCGTTACCCGCATCTGGGGGAAATCTTCCTTCTACATCCTCTATGAATCCAGTGCAGATCAACCTACCTGGGAATGTACCTCTGGCTCCGCCCGAACGATTTTCTGGTGACCCAAAGAGGTTTGCAGTATTTATCAATCAGTGCCGGTTGCATTTCTTATGCCGGCCAGCAGCCTTTCCAACTGATCAAGCTAAAGTAGCTTTCGTGCTTTCGTACCTTAGTGGCAATGCGGCAGACTGGTCGATCCCTCTAGTAAATCAAGATGATCCGGTCCTCCATGATTTTCAAGCTTTTCAGCTCAGTATGGAAAAACTGTTCGCAAGACATTCACAGGGGCAGGCCTTGGACAATGAGCTTCTTTCGTTGCGACAAGGTAATCAAGACCTTTTGGCTTATATTGCGTCTTTCAACAGACTGATAGTGGAAACTCAATGGCCTGAAGACAAAAGGATTACGCTGTTTTATAGAGGTCTACGCGGAGAGCTCAAAGATGTGTTAGCCCAAGTAGTGAATCCCCCACAAGATTGTTCGGACTATATAGATAGAATAGATCACAGACTGCAGAACAGGAAGGCCGATCGTTCCAAGTTTGATGCTCGAGTATTTTCCAAACCGCCAACTCCTTCCAAAGGAGTAGACTCCGGGGAACCCATGCAAAAAGGGGGTCTGAAAGGTCCTCTAACACAAAAGTAGCGGGAAAGGAGAAAACAGTTGCAATTATGCCTCTATTGCGGAAACTCAGGGCACTTTCTTCGAGACTGTCCGGTGAAGCCTGCCAAGAAGGCAGTAGGAGCTGCAGTTACCAAAGTTACAAACTCTGAGCAGGGAAACGACCTCGCCCGACAAGAATAGAGGTCCTCTTGCCGAGCGTGAAAACCAGTTCCGTGACCTCGCATTTCGTGATACCTATGGTCCTCATTAGCCCTGATAATCCGGATCGATTACATGCAATTGAAGCTTACGTCGACAGCGGTGCCATCGGCAATTATGTGGATCATGAAATGGTTTTGAGGATGAATCTAACTCTTTGTCCCAAGGCTGTAAAGGACGTCATTACTACGGTGGATGGTACGGAGATAGCCTCCGGGCCAGTAACGCATACCACTCAAGAAGTGACGCTAGTAAGTCAAGATGGACACCATGAGAAGAACGTGTTCGATGTGATCAAGGCCCCTCAGTTTCAGATTATTCTAGGAATACCTTGGTTAGAGAAACACAATCCTCTGATCGATTGGCGAGCAAGAACGGTCCAGTTTCCAGAATGTGTCTCTACTTGTCACCCTCCACCTGGTGTTGCACTGGCAGCAATTTCTTCAGAGACTCCCCAGTTACCTCCCGAATACCTAGAATACCAAGATGTTTTCCGGAAGGATCAGGCTAACTCTCTACCTCCTCATAGGTCTTATGACTGCCAGATCGACCTGATACCTGGATCTACTCCTCCTTGTAGTAGAATTTATGCCCTCACCGAGCCTGAGAACCTTCACCTTCGACAATACCTGGATCAATACCTGGCAAATGGGTTTATTCGTCCTTCCAAGTCCCCTGCTTCTTCAGCTTTGTTCTTCGTTCCAAAAAAGGAAGGAGACCTTAGAACTTGTATAGATTATCGCTCCCTGAACCAGATCACCGTTAAGAATAGATATCCGTTACCTTTGATCCCTGAACTCCTGGACCAAGTCAGAAAAGCATGCATATATACAAAGCTGGATCTTAGAGGAGCTTACCACTTGGTACGAGTAAAAGAGGGCGATGAATGGAAGACGGCCTTCCGCACCAAGTATGGGCTATTTGAATATCAGGTCATGCCCTTCGGACTTTGTAATGCCCCGGCCGCCTTTCAATATTTTATGAACGATGTCCTCAGAGAGCTCATAGATGTGTGTGTTGTTGTTTACATTGACGACATCCTCGTTTATTCTTCATCGGAATCTGAACATCGGAAACACGTGAAAATGGTCCTCGAATGATTGCGTCAACACAAACTTTTCGCTAAGTTGGAAAAATGTGTTTTCAACGTGACTGAAGTTGAATTCTTGGGATTCATATTATCACCTGGCGGAGTGCGTATGGATTCAAAGAAGGTCGATGCAGTTCTCAAATGGCCATCACCATCCTCCGTAAAAGGTGTGCAAAGCATGTTAGGCTTCGCTAACTTTTACCGCAGGTTTATCCCCGAATTCTCTCGAATAGTCCAGCCCATCACTGCCTTGTTAAAGAAAAACAAACGTTTTGAATGGTCTACCGAGGCGGAACAAGCTTTCCAGGATTTGAAGACTAAATTTATCTCTGCACCAATCTTAAAACACCCTCGCCCCGAACTCCCCTACATCGTGGAAACTGATGCTTCAAGCCTTGCCATGGGGGCAGTTCTATCACAAAAGGACCCGGTAACCAATCAGTTGCATCCCGTGGCATTTTGGTCCCGCAAATTCTCGCCTCCTGAAATCAATTACACGATTACTGACAAGGAACTTCTGGCTATCAAGTCTGCCTTTAAGGCTTGGCGGCATTATCTGCTGGGGGCCCGACACACCGTTACTGTGATTACGGATCACCGAAACCTGCAATATTTGAAAACCGCAAAAGCCCAATCCTCTAGACAACTCCGTTGGGCATTATTCTTTGCCGAGTTTGACTTCATAATTACCTATCGACCTGGTACAAAAAACGGTAAAGCTGATGCCCTTTCTCGGATGGGAGTTGAAGAACACTTGATCAACCCTAAACCTGTACCAATCATTCCCGAACAAAGAATTCTGGGTGTAATCGCCACAGAATCCATAGAGGAAGTTAAGGATAAAGCCAGGCAACTTGTAACTCCAGCAGACATACAGAATTGGCATCTGCAGGGAAAGGACTTTGCAGTAAAGGACAACTTATTGTATTTCCAAGAACGATTATACCTACCCAGTACAGATTTACTGAAAAAAGTAATCTCTTGTTATCACGATTCTTTAATGGAAGGACATCCCGGTATAGCCAAGACCTCAGAAAAGATCAAGCGCTACTTCTGGTGGCCGTCTTGGAAAAAAGATATCAGAGACTTTATAATGTCCTGTGGAGTATGCGCCCAAAACAAGAGTCAAAAGGAAAGACCAGCAGGCCTCTTACGCCCTATTGACATCCCACCTCGCCCTTGGCATACGCTTTCTATGGACTTCATCACCGATCTACCTCCATGCTCCATATACAATACGATTCTAGTAATCGTGGACTTATTCTCCAAGATGGCGCATTTCATTCCGCTCAAAGGCTTGCCAACAGCAGCAACTCTGGCCCGAGAATTTCTCGAAAACATCGTCCGACTGCACGGTTTTCCTTCAGTTCTAATTTCGGATCGAGGTAGTCAATTTATTTCTCATTTTTGGCGAAGTTGCTGTCGGTCGGCTCAAATTGATGTGAGACTATCGACCAGTCACCACCCTCAGACCGACGGACAAACCGAGAGGACCAATCAAACTCTGGAACAGTATTTACGCTGCATGCTGCAACAAACTGAAAAAACTTGGAAAGACATCCTTTGGATAGCCGAATATGCCTACAATAACTCTGTCCATTCGGGAACTGGGAAAACCCCGTTTTTTCTTTTGTACGGCAGTCACCCTCGACCCTCGGAGTTGGATCCCCTCCAAGATCTTGAAACACCAGCAGTAGACTACCTGCATTCTACAATCACCCAAGCCTTTAAGGAAGCTGTTTCTCACCTTCAAAGGGCTAAAGAACAATACAAGAAAGGAGCAGATCAACATCGGAAGGAAGCCCCTCAATATCAAGTAGGGGATCAAGTCTGGTTATCCACCAAATATCTACCTCTAAAAGGGCCACGCACATTCAACCCAAGATACCTTGGTCCCTATTCCATAACTACCATAGTAAACCCAGTAGCGGTCAAGTTGGACTTGCCCCCGCACATGAAGATACATCCGGTCTTCCACGTCTCTCTATTAAAACCCGTGCAACCTCAAACCCGACTAACCAAATCTCCAAAACCTATCCTAGTTGATGGAGAACTCGAGTTTGAAGTCAAAAGCATTCTGGACTCCAAGATCTCCAAATCTAAACTATTCTACCTAATTGACTGGAAAGGCTACGGCCCCCAAGAGAGATCCTGGGAACCTGCTGAATATGTCCACGCTCCTCGCCTAATCAAAAGATTTCACCGAACATTTCCTGACAAGCCAAAACCCCCGGAGAAGCCCGGTTTGGGAGGGGCCTTGAGGGGGGGTACTGTCATGATCTCTGCTTCCAAAAGGTCAGGGTTTTCCCAACTCCCTTGGAAGCAGATCCATAACCCAGGTTCCGAGTGCCAACCAGTCCCAATTGGGACCTTTTGGACCCAGTCCTGGCACCAGTGGCACCAGGCTCATAAATATGCCCAGTCCCAGCGCTGGAAGCGCCGGGCTCATAATGCTTGGGTGGACTTACCTGCAGCAGACCATGCTGCTTACTTGCCTGCCAGTTGAGTCTCTGATCCTCTTCTGTTTGGAACTACTTTTCCTGTTTGGTGGGGCAGGAGCCACTCCCTAGATTCAGAACACTGGAACTCTTCTGGAAAGCAGGAACTCTTTTCTTAGGCGTGGCTGTGGAAGGAGACACCTAAGCACTACAGGAGGCTATTTAAACCACACCCGATGGATGAATCTTGCTTTGCATTATTCTGCATCCTCAGCAGCAGAACGCTCATCGTGTCTTCTGCATCTGATCCTGGGCCTAAGGAAAAAGGCTTACCATTCTGAATCCAGTCTTCAGCAACGCCTATAAAGACAAGAAAGAACAGGTTAGCATTACGGTCTTCAGTGACAGCTCTTCACTTACCTGGTCCATCGGCTGTCACCAACGCCTCGCGCTGCATTCTGGCATCTGAAAGACAAAGGCTTACCTACTCTTCGTGCGCTCCGGAGGTCTTCACACTGCATTCCGGCATCTGAAAGACAAAAGCTTACCAACTCTTCGCACGCTCCGGAGGCCTTCGGCGCTGCATCCCGCATCTGAAAGACAAAACAAGGTGCGTTTAAAGACATTGGGGAAGTTTAATACTCACGTGCCATTACTCCTTTCCACATCTAACCCAGTGGGTATTCCGGCACCCTGCAGCCGCCCCGAACTTGTACCTGCAAAATAAAAAGACAGTTAGAGCGCATCGTGAAGCAGGCAACAAGCGCTTACTTACGTGCTTCCAGGCGCTTCTATTCATCACACAGGCTCCATCTTCAACTCACTTCAGCCTGCCATCCGCCATCGCCGGAACCCTGCAAAACAAGAGACATCATTACTAAAGACTTTAAAGACATTAGAATTACTCGAAACTTACCGTTCGTGCAGTAAACGACGGACAGCAGTCCTCTGAAGTCAAGAGGCCTGCTCCCCTTATCCAGTGAAGAAACTGGTTACAGCACCCTGCCTCGAGGCAGATGGAGAGCACAGCGTTCACTTACCTAAGACATCTTACCCTTCGAGCCAGACTACAGTGCACAGAGGTCCAGCCCAAAGAGCCAGCCGTGTGTTACACATCACCTTTGAAGATACGGTATACGCCCAGTCAAGACCGGCGCCTCTACGGGAATCAGGTGAGCGTTACAGGAGCAGAAGACAGTACGTGGTTCGACAACATCTTCTCCTGGGTCCCCTCATGGCTTGGAACGACTGTGAAATTTTTGATGCCAGCTGTGGTGTTCCTCCTTTTAATTTTTTGCATGTGCCAGGTGGGTCTTCGATGTTGTGCTAACGCAGTACCTAATGGTGCAATGATGATGGTGACAATGGGCAACACCCGTGGGGCAATGCAAACTATGCAGGAAGTGCAGGTACAAACCGGAACTGATGATACACCCAGGTATCAGCTAGTGCCCAGGTATCATGACAAGGATATCATAGACAAATTATGGCACACCACCATCAGAGAGCCCCGTATATTAGAATGGTATCAGGAGGTGTGGGTAGACTTGGAAGGGGAGAGCGGATGTATATACCTAACCTGTACCCCAGATGAATATGCTAGGAGGGGTGAGAGCTTAAGGGGGGTGTGCAGAGCCTGGATGCCGATAAAAGGCACACCAGCATGGGATGAGGCAGTTATGGACGAAGAAGAGTGTAGGAGATTGAATGAGTTAAAGAATTCGTTACTTAAGTAACGAAAGGGGGGAAATGTAGGGGAGGGGTGGTCCAAAAAACCCTCCTTGCCTACATCCCCTCCCCAGGTGAGGGCCATGGCTCATTGGGCGTCCCCTCAGACCACCCGGGCCCAGGTGGTGGAGGGTTCACCTGCTGAAGGCATTGCCCACACGTATTGAATTTAGCTAGGCCCAGAAACCATTTTGCCTATCAAAGATGGTGTGAGCTCAGCGCACTGTAGCGCGGCCCGCACTATCGGAGAGTTTCAATTATCCCTGTCGCCGCAACACCCTGGCAGATCCGCTGTGAGCCCGTTCCCACGAACAAAACGGACACGAGCTAGCATAAGATACTAACACTGTAACATTTCACCGTCCACAGTGTATCACTGCTCCCAGCATGACCCAGTCAGCAAGGCCTGGGTGATGGGGAGAACTGTAGAATGGTCATCCGATGAAAGCAGAAAAATACCCAAATACGAATGTCAAAAACTACTCGTGATACGTGTATCCTTTCCATAAAACTACTTCTACTGAAGAAACCTGTAAAATTGTGTAATCATTGTATGAAACGCATGTTTACATGGCACCAGCAATGGAGGACCCACACCCCTGCAGGGGTGTGCAAATGATAAAAAGCATTCCGGGGGATTATTCTCTATATGTATCATTGAAAACTGTACACCCCGCGGTCCCGCGCTATAACTGAACTAATGCTGCTAGAGTGCAGGGGAGGGCGAATGCAACTATACATAAGGCTTGTGTGAAAAGACGCGGGCAAATGCGCCAGTCATGTGTACATATCTACAGCCCTTATATGCCATTACCGCCGCGTACAATGGCGGGTCTTGTCCTCTATGCTCCACCAACTACACTACTACCTCACGTAATGCAAATATATATGTATATTACTAAATGCTGTAATTGTTAAAATATAACGTACTAGTAAGGTGCTTAGACTGACTATATTCGAGAGATATGTAGTGAGTTGAAATGTATGTTTTCAAGTGATCCAAATGAGTATTATAAGGATGTTCAAATGTTTATGATGTTCTCATCGAAAGTCGGCAACACACGAGAAAAATACCTTTGTGAATATGTGCAAGGCCATTCTCCCCCCCCACCCTGCAAAGTCTGCCAAATAAGAGAGCTAAGGCCTGCGCCACGCTGCTCCACCTCCCACAACTAGGCTGGAGCCGCTTCAAAGATTTGTAGTCCCCGCTACAGCACCCAAGGCCACGGCCTGCCACCTGCATTATTTACAGCCCAGCAGTAAACCTCCGCTTGAATACACAAATCCAAGGCGCCCCCTCGTAAACCCCACAGCCCCCCGGAACACCTCAGACTTATGACCCGGTGCAACGAAGACACCCAATACTGTGGTAACACACACCAGCCCATTCATAATAACTTCTAACGAGACAGAAAGACATGTACCGCCCGCCCCAGGCCCGGAGACTTAGCCCCACGACCTATGGTACCGGTCAAACAGGACACTGGTAACCATGCACGGATAAATCACCATCAAACCCCTCACAAGGTGCATTCCTCCTGTGTTGCATTAACCAGTAGAATAACCTATTGATAGATTTACTAAAGAAGATAACATTGCAATGACTGAATGACTGCGGTGTGCATGGCATAGGGCAAATAAGTCAGGAAAAGACATTCATCTCTGACACTGGCCACAATGGCACAACAACACCGCCCGGGTGAACTCAGCTGCCCTGCCAGGCCCAGCCCAACGAGGTTCACCAGTGACGTCCTCCAGCCAAGGCCAACCATATCGCAGCAGCACCTATAGCTAGTCATCGCCACCCAATCCCATTGAACTTGTGCCCCTTATAGTATATCGGTACTGATGATGTTTTTTGTATATAAATACGCCTGTCTTTGCTATTGTCAGACAGAGAGCTCTCGGAGTTTGCAGAGTTCTTTGCACGCCCTATTCTGATTGATAAACTCCCATTTAAGCTCACTCGCACTCTGTCTTTGCTTTATTCCCGACTTGGGAGAGTCCGTCATTGTCTCTCATTGCGGGGAGGATCGTGCTGGCTGGGGACGCTTGCCTTCATTACTGGATTACTTCTTCATCCTTCCACTTGTTGTCCGAAAAAAGTGTCCCTTGTATTACAAAAAATGAGTATTATATTTTCATATGGCGGGGGTGCCGTGGTGACCCCGAAAGCGTGATTATTATTATTGTTATTTTTTTCCGACCTAACATTACCGTCCCCTTTTGGCACGAGAATCTCCGGTTGAAAAGGGATACGCACGGTGTGCCGGCTCCGGGAGGCTGCCCGCCAACGGCGACCGGTACACTAAGAAGTGCGCACTCAATAGAGAGAGGGTACAGGATCCCGGTTGAAAAATCCCCTTTGAGTACCGCTCGCCGGAGCCGGGGCTGACTGTTGAGCGGACGGCAACACTGCCTGGACGGACCCAGTTTCGGAGACTATCGGTTCAAGACGGGCACGTGAGTATTGAGTGCGAGCGATCGTAAAGGGAATGGAGGAAGAAATTTAGGACAGAGAACGAAGAGGGGTAGAAAAGGGGGGTACACAGATCTACCAAGGATCATCCTAAACTTTCTGTGCTTTTTCTTTGCATATGGCCATTAGGATTAAGAGGTGAATAAGAGATAAGAGTGACGGGAACCTAGCTCCGAAAGGGGGTGGAAGGCGGCGGCGCCGCATAGTGCTATCTTGACTAGTACTGGGAATATATGAAAAAGAGGATAATAAGATAAAAGTGTCTGGCAAAGGGGGACACGGAGAATATATTAGTGACTGCTAGTTCTTCTTTCTATTCTTTTCTTTAGGGTTGGGGGGAAGTTAAAAGTGAGATCAGTACAAAACGTTAGGGAGGAAGTAAAAGAGAGAAAGAGTCCTACTACAAGAGGGAATAGCAGACCAATATATATATATATATATCCGCATCCATATATCTGAATAAGACGGACAGAGACAGCCGGCTAGGGAGGAAAGGGAGGGCAGCTTGAATTGTGAATAGAGTGTTACAGAGAGGTGTGTGCACCTCGTATGCGTCAGAAGACAATTTGGTGCTGTGGGTGTGTAAAATGGTTATAAATGTATGGTAATTGAATGGTCATGGAAAGTGTGGCCGGATAAAGCTTCTTGAAGACAAAAATGACAAGGTGAAGTGAGTGCGTACCTTTTTGATTTCCGGGTTAATATTGTCAAAATCATTGATGGTTTGCTCTTGTATGTGCCCCCCCCCAAGAGAATAACATAGAGACTGTGTACAGCCAGTTTTGCATTGCGCAGGCAGGGGGAAGAGCACAAAGGAGCCCATTATTGAATGTGAAGTAGAAGACGAAGCCCATATTGGTAATAGGTTTACATTGTAATTGTGGACACACAGAGATAGACAAGTACTAGGAAAACACAAAGATGGGGGCCGAAACACCCTTATCACATATCTGCAAGAACCTACCAGGGTACACAGAGCGAATTAAGAAATATCATGACCAGTGGATAACAGAGCTGAAGGGAGAGGGGTTACCCCAGATATGGCCCGAGGGAGGGTCATTTGACAAAAGTGTTCTGGATATGGTGGCCACATGCATTTGTTTGAAATACAAGGGGAAGCAGTTGCACAATAGGAGGGAAATATTAGATCTCTGGAGGTTATTTGAAGAGATACCACCGCCTAAAGCACCAGCATTAAATCCTGACCTACCCTCCACCACTGACAATCCACTGATGATACAGAAAGATGGTAAAGAATCGTCAAATGTAGAGCCACAAGTAGAGGTAATAAGCTTGTACCCGATACTAAACAAGCCTGTGCCCGCAGAAGGGTACAGTAACTACTGACACGCCGTTATAAGGTGCTGGTGCGGGGGCCCCGTTTGCTGCTGTCGCAAAAGGGTTGCCTGGCGTGTACTGCAAGTTGTCATTGTTTCGTGGGTGGTTCTGTGTACTATACTGGTGCCCCTGTTGTTGCTCATTATTACCTTGGCCTGGGTTTCTCGGTTGTTGTTGTCCCATTGGAAGACCATATGGGCTCCCCGGGTGGGGGTGGCCATACTGTTCTACCTCTTGGAACCCGCTGTTGGGTCTGGCTCTGCACTCCCTAGAGTAATGCCCCCATCTTCCGCAGTTCCAGCAACTCCCTTGTGCACCTCTAGGGCCCTGCCATCCATTTCCTCCCATTCCCCCGTACCCCGGTCCACCTCCTCTTCGGCCCCTGTACCCACCTCGTCCCACTCGAGGGGTCCACTCTTGCCACTGCGGACCTCCACCTTGCTCCTGCTCGTTCCACTGCCGCTGTCCTGCTCCAGCTGGCTGGGGACGCTTGCCTTCATTACTGGATTACTTCTTCATCCTTCCACTTGTTGTCCGAAAAAAGTGTCCCTTGTATTACAAAAAATGGTTCCTCCAGACATACCACCCCTGCCGTTTTTGGATAGCAAGTTTGGGCTGGTGTGGGCCGCGCTCGACCACGTCCGGGAGCGCGGCACGGGAGGCACCAGTCTCAGGCACAGAAGACCGTCTGCTGACAGCAACAACAGTGGTGGCTGGTGTGGACCGCACTCAACCACGTCCGGGAGCGCGGCACGGAAGGCACCAGTCTCAGGCACAGAAGACCGTCTGCTGAGGAGAGTGCGACCAGGCTGCTGGGCTGAAGGAGAGCCTCCAAGACAACAGGACACACGGCTTCGTCAGGCGCGTGGGTATCAGGTTGAAGCTCGTCGCCAGTGTAATGACGAGAAGGAGCCAGGTGAGTTGGAACAACTTTAATCATCAACCTGAACAGCCGTGTCTTTGCCGCTCTCCCGACGTCTGCTCCAGCCCAATTAGTTGCCATCCTTCCTTGTAATGTGTAAAGCTGAAGCACTAAGAGGTGTGGTACCAGAGAAGCCTCATTATATACAAAGATCCAGTGGATCCTCAATGACCCATGGAGCAAGTGACCATGTGAAGAGGACCCCAGATATAATGGTAAAACCTTGGGGGTTCACTCTGTGAATCTGTTATTTTCTCATGGCGTTGAATAAATAATCACAGTGGTAGCCTTCTCTTTAGATACCTTGCTCAAAGATGAAGGATCTGAAGTAGATTAAGTTTCCCTGAAACCTGGGAATCTAACATTGCTGGAGTTACTGCTCCCATACCTGCCCATATCCGACATTATTTTCCTGAGTATAGTGTACTGGTAGAAGGTGTAAGTGCCTTTACTATGAGGAACACTGGGCCCATTCCAACTGTGGTAGATTGCACACAGATAATCCCAGAGGCTCTTGCCATAGCTCCTCTGTTGACTACTCGGTTGACTGAAGTTCCCTCTCTCAAATTCCCAGAAATGCCTGTCATGTTAGCTGTGAATAGTAAAGAGGTTTTTTGGCAGTTCTTTGGTGACGCTGTCTTGTGTCCAAGTGAAGGATTGAAGGAATCATGGAGGCTAGGACAGTGTGTCTGGTGAGAGGCTGAGAGGACAGACTGCCAGTGAACTGCTCTACAGTTGGACCCTGCTTACCTGCCTGCTCCGGTCTGCTTTCTACTCCTGTGAATCTGCTCTCCAGCCTTCATCTACACCGCACATGCGCGGAGTGCGAGCAGTGTGTCTGGTGTCCGGAGTCCGCGAGAAGCATAAAGTGGCTACCCCCATTCACCAGGATCTTCCCTGCAAGTCAAGCCCTGCAACTTAAGCTGTGAATTGAACAAGTAAGGAACACACAACACCTCTAGCAACCCCCCTCTCTACTACCCCTACATAGACCTAGGCGAGGATGGCTCCACTTTCCCCAATCAGCGACCAGCGTACAACGGCAGAAGCTGAGCCTGGGAAATGCTGCTTGAGGATCACCAAATCTGCAGCTGAAGCCCGGGTTGGAAGGGGTAAGACGTCTGCATGTCCCCCCCGCCTTCCCAGGAACACACGGAGAGAGAAACATCCCCCGCCCAGGCATAGGCCATGGTTGCATCCTTAGATGCATCCTTAGATCACTTGCCAGTTCCACCAGCATCAACCTCTGCTCCGAGTGCTGCATACACTCCTGCCGAGGGAGCACCGAGTCCAAACGGTACCCCGCCAAAACCCATACCAGATACATCCAAGTTAACCACCAGGCCGGACCCTCCCTCACTGCCTCAAACTCCTGCCCCCGGTACATCTACCGCAATGGCGAGTGGCACCCTGCCTGAGCCTGTCGGAGGACGGACTCGGTGGGAGCCTGACAGGGCAGTGGGATCCGAACCGACTGAGGCTATGGAGGAAACACTGAATTGCAAGAAGAGGCCTCATTCCACTCCTACTGCGAGTACTTTTGACCCGGTCAGGATGCTGCAAAATGACAATCCCTCCTCGGTGAACCTCATAACAGCACAGATCCATAGTGGCCTGGAGTCAATCACCCGCATCACGCCACCAAAAGCCATAACATATCCTCCAATAAGGATTGGCTCCACAGACTCTACGGACTCAGGTCCGGAAGAAGAATCCGTACTACAGGACTCACCAAACTCAGAAGCCGCTGTCTTTAGGACGCATGTTAAAAAACAGGACGACCATCACGCCACCACAGCGAGCCTGGAAAGCGACGGAGAGACTATAAAGACCCCCTCAAAGATCACGGACAATTGTCTACTTCCAAACCCGACCGCTAACCCACAGTCCAGTGAAAAAAGGAAAACTAATAACAGCAAAGATACGTTGAACCTAATTCCAAAGGGAACTACCACTAAAGGTAATCTTAAAGCACCAAAGTCAACAGCAAATAGAATCTACACGAAAAAACACTGTAAGGACGGTACCAAACCACCGGGAGGGAATAGATGTCCCTCAACACCGTTGATCTCATCCTCCTTAAAAGAATACTTCTTTAAACAACATAAAAGGAAATTTGACCGTGATACAGAATTGTCTGATGCAGAGATCCTGGCAATCCAAGAGACCCCCCGCGAACAAATCATGTAAAGCAGACCGAATCGGAAATACATTCCACCCTAACCAAGTAACTCCACCATCAAATGCCCAAGATCAAACTAAGGCATCAGAAACAGTGCCCCTGAACGAGCAATCCATCACATCTTCTGGGAAACCTACCCCTAAACAACCTTCCCCAAAACACACCTCAGCTCTCAACAAAGAAGAGGCAGAAGATAGAGCACCACGCCGATCGGGCTCGGGAGTAAATACCCACACAGGAACCACTGCATCACCGACCACCCAAGCTATGACACCAAAAGTCAGTGAACCCACTGAAGAACGGCTAGCATGGACCAAACCACACCTACATGTTGGGGACCGAGGAAATCCAGTGGGACAAGCCCCTGACCCCCAGAATCCATGGTCAGTCAGGACCCCGGCTGGGCCACTACAAGAGGCTATCATCTCACCGGAAAAAACACTGCTGGACCGACATCTTCAGCACCCAGGGCCAACTTGCACGCATACTCCAGTTAAAAATAGACAACTGAGTGAAATTCCGTTGTCTGTTCAAAAGGACTCCCCCAGTAAAAAAACGGACCTACTTTCACTTATGTCAGCAGTAACTATTGCATTAGCCCTTTTTGGAAAACTTAACGAGCCAATCAATGGGCCTCATTACGAGGCTTGCACTGACGGAATGAAGGGGCCGGTACAGAACCGGCCCCCTTAATTCATTCAGGGCTGATTAGGAGGTTCCCTTTGCAGGACCCGGATCAGACGTCAGGTAAAACCAGATGTCTTTTCCGTGTCCCGCGAGGGGAAGAGGGAGGTAACAATGGGACACTTGTAATGTGCCCGTTGTTACCTCCCTCCCCATTCCCATTGAGCCCTATGGGGGCTCAAATGGGAATGGAGAATGGTTCCTGCAAGGAGGACTTACTTGGTCCTCCTTTGTCGGAATGTCCCGGTAAGTCCCCATTGCAGGAACCCAGTAATGGAGCCTGGTTTGGAGGCAGCCATGGAGCTAACCGCTCCATGGCTGCCTCCAAACTGGTATTGAGGCCCAATGACTCTCTAAAAGATAATACTTCAATGATAGCCACAATGACCTCCAAACTGACCATTGTCGAAGGCTACCTAACTGCCCTCGAATCCAAAACTATCAAGCATAATACTCTCCTTGAATCCAAAATCATCATACTTGAAGAAAAGCTCAATAAAAAACAAACACTACGAAACTCAGTAATCTCAACCACAAAGGCTACGCAAACCTCTGTAGATCTCACACAGAGCGACTTGGCACCTATTTTTACTAAAACAAATGCACGGCCAACTGTGTCAAATCTCTCTGTCTCAACAAAGAGGCTGCTTGTAACTGAGACACAAGACAAACAACAGATAAACAAAAAACAACACCAGAGAAAGCAATCAGAAGAGATTAATTAAGAGAAACAAATAGGTGAAAAATCGCCATATGTCTTGCTCAAACTGAGTCACGTCGAATCCTCAAACAAAACAGCAACAATGGACGAAGCCCCTAACGGGACAAGTATTCCACCGAAAGTTCCTCCCAAACACGTGCGGTAACCCAGAACAATAGAAGAATTCCAGTCCACCAGCGAATTGATGAACTTGTCACAACACTGAGACCCATCGGAGGCCCTTTCAAATCCAGCGAAAAATTGAGTGCATAAAGACAAGGCACTCTACTGCCCCTCCACAGCGCAATCCTCTGCATGACAAGACTCAAACTCAAATCAAATCGATGAATCTGGTACGCCAGTCCAACAAAGACTCTTTTCGAGCTTGGCTAGAGGCGACAAGTCTGAGAAAAAGATGAACAACCGACCGGCCTCGCCGATCCAAAGGAGGGACCGGCAACCCACCATGGTAAGGATCAACCATTACCCAAGCACCGTGCAACTACCACAATAACCGACAACAAAGGAAAGTCAGGTGGAAAAACGACAGAAGAAAAACTGAAAGAAACCTCCACCTTTAAGCTCGAACAACTCTTAAGCAAAGAAGGATACTTAGTACTGAATAGAAAAAAGGTTTTAAAAATTCTGAGTAAAGTTAGTACTCTTCGACACCTAACAACAGAAGATTTTCAGTTGATTGAACCATACCACAGAGAACACAAAGCCAAGGGCTATCTGCACATAAGGAACAAAGCCATTCACGAAATCCAAAAGGAAGTCGCCAAAGACCTACATCGTCTGGGTTTCAATCTCCTGGAAATACAGAAGTCATATACTAGTGAAACTGAATAAGAAACATCTAAGAGGATAATGCCAACAAAGCGGCACTATGTATCCAGAAATGAAGATCTGTTTAAACAGAATCGATGGCAACACAGTTCAAGCCGGCCAGAAAACCCTCACTACAAAATGAACATGCAGTACGAAGAACGCGAAAGGCGTAACAACGCCCATAGGGTGGCGAAGACGGATCACAGAAGGGATGACCGCCAGGGACATGACCAAAGCCCAAAACGTACAAGAATGCAAACGACTAGGATCAAATCACCAGTCCCCTAGTGGACCTATAAACCAAACGAGAAGACGACAGAGTGATCAAAAAACTTGCCACTGAGCAAAAACCTGAAAACACGCCATACTGAAAGCTCTGCAAAAGGCCCATGGAAGTGGCTAACAGACACTTTTGGCCCAAATCAGAAGAGATAGCAGCGACCATTAAGATCCCGTAGTCATACTGAACAGCTGAAACTTCCACCGGCAAATACCATCAAGAAATCGATGACGATGGGATCCTGGAACACTAGAGGGCATAAACATCTAACCCGCCTGTTATGTACAAAGGGAGGCTTTCACATAACCAGTAGTTTAAAGGTAAAGAACCTTTTATTTGCAAGTTGATGACATAAGACGACCCCCAGCAGGAGGAGTACAATCTTCCCACTAAGGCCCTGCTTCTTCACTGGCTCTCCTTGGAACCCTGCTACATAAGATGCAGTTCTATGTTCTATAGTATCTAAGTGACAATAGACATAGTAAAGGAAATATTATACACTCATGGTTTAAAAGGTAAACATTGGAAACACTGCACATCCTAAAACCTCTCCTCCTTAAACATAACAAGTAACTGTGTGGGTGAGGACCCACTAAAATTGAAACCTGTAAAACACATATTGAACAACTGAAATTGAAACCTGTAAAATAAATATTATACACTCGTGCTTTAACAGGTAAAACATTGGATGCGCTGCAAGTCCTGGCACAAATCAAGAGCATAGATATATGACATCTAGTGGTTGATTAGGTAGAGTCACAAGAAAGTCCCTGTCTCCAACTAACTGAAGACAAATTAACATTGAAACGGAAAAGCCACCCTTTCCTTATTCCAAATAGCTCCTCCTTTGACCAACACTGACGAACCCAAGTCTTTCACAACTTGCTTGGGTTCAGAAAACAACGAGGCTCCTTTACGAACTTTGGTGGGGAGCTTGACTTTAATCCAATCACCCTCTTTGACCTTGAGTTCCCTACAACAATTCTTCTGATCATACCTCTCCTTGGATCTAACTCCAGCTTCAAAAATTCTCCTTTTTACACTCTCTAGATCCACATCCACCATTTTTGATTTGCCCATCCAACCTGGACATAAATGAGTATTTGGTTTTCTTCCTCTCAAGATCTCAAATGGACTCACGCCTGTGACACTATGGGTAGTTAGCCTATACTGGAACGTGTGTTCCATCACTGTTCTCACCCAATCTCCTCCAGTAGCCACCGCTATCCTAATGGCCTCCATCAGAGTCCTAATAAATCGTTCCACACACCCATTACTCTGGGGATGATATAAAGAAGTATTCACCTGCTCAATCCCATGATTCTCTAAGAATTCTTTAAACTCTCTGGAAACAAGTTGGGTCCCATTGTCAGACAAACACTTTCTTGGAAACCCTTCTCTCCAAAACAGTTGTTCCAAAAATCTGATTATACTACTACTGGATATGTCCTTGAGTACACATATCTCCGGCCATTTTGATAATAAATCCATGACTACTAATAGGTAGCTATCTCTGCCACCACCAATATTAAATGGACCGAGGAGATCCAACGCAATTTCGTCCCAAGGGACACGCGGGGACTCCCTCACTACCATGGGAACTTTTTGCACTTTCAAGCCTTTGTTTCCCTCAATACATTCCACACAGTCTTTGACTTGTTCCTCTATGTCCTTGTCGATACCAGGCCACCAAAATTCAGACCTCACAAGTCCCTTCGTCCTGGCCAGACCTAAATGCCCAACATGGGCCAACTCCAAGACAGACTTCCTCATACCGACTGGCACAACCATCTGGTGACCCTTGTATAAATAACCATCCTGAATCCATAGCTCCTCCCTCACTTTGGCAAAACCATTCATCTCGCCCCTGTGGCTCTTAATTTTACCTTCTGCAACCAGAGTAAGTACTCCTTGATGTACAACATCCTCCGTGCAAGACACATCCCACTCACTTTTCTTTAATGTTTCATGCACCTGGAATATTTCTGCACTCTCCTCTGAACTTGTAAAGTCACTATCATCAGAAATTTCCCTCTGGACAGATCTAGACAAGGCGTCTGCAACCACATTAACCTCCCCCTTTACGTGGAGCATGGTATACTGTAACCCTTGCAATGCCGTGACCCATTTCATAATGCGTCTTGACACTCCCTCCAAACCACCTTTCGTAAAAATTCCAACCAAGGGTTTATGGTCAGTGCAAATGGTGAAACTCCTCCCCCACAAGAATCTTTTAAATTTCTCGACACCCCAAACGCATGCTAGAGCCTCCTTCTCAATAACTGAATATCTAGATTCTGGGCCCTTCAAAGACCTGGACGCAAAAGCCACAGTCTGTAAACCTGTCTGATCCTCCTGCATCAGAACAGCCCCAACACCATAATCACTGGCATCAACAAAAAGCAATGTGGGTTTACTTTCCTCAAATATTTTCAAAATGGGAGCATTGACAATAGCCTCTTTTATCATCAAAAATTCTTTCTTGCACCGGTCACACCATTTAAAAACGACTCCCTTGCGAGTGAGAAATCTCGTATTCCTCGACATTTCTGCTAACCCCTTGACAAATTTGCCGTAAAACTCCACCAGTCCCAAAAATGATAGTATGTCCCCTTTAGACTTAGGCTCCTCCATTCTTTTTATTGCCTCAATAGCCTCCTCCTTGGGTCTAACCCCTTCCCCAGTGATCTCATGACCCAGGTACACCACTTTGTTGGCTTTAAAAGTACATTTTTACAAGGCAACGGTGAGGCCTGCCTCCTTCAAAATATCCAAAACTCTTTTCAAACGAACATCATGTTCCTTCTCATCGCTCCCACATACAAGAACATCATCCTGATAACACATCACCCCTTTTTCACCCCCAAGTAATTTATGCATAATACTCTGAAACACACTTGCGGCTGAGACCAAACCAAATGGCATGCGAACACACCTGAAAAATCCAATCGGGGTGATGAAGGCGGTGAGATCCCTGGAATTAGGGTGCAATTCAACCTGATGGTAGGCCGATTTAAGATCTAGTATGGAGAACACTTTTGACCCAGCTACTCCCACCATCAAATCATCTATTCGGGGAAGAGGAAACCTGTCTGCCACAACCATGCTGTTTAGATGTCTAAGATCTATACAGAGCCTCAAAGACCCATTGCCTTTTCTGACTACAACTATAGGACTGACCCATTCAGATGCTTCTATCTTTTCAATTACACCATCTCTTTCCATTCTCCTGAGTTCTTCCTCTACATCTCCTCTAAGAGCAAGAGGAATAGTTCGCAGTTTTGCAATCTTAGGGACAGCTCCTTTCTTTAGGCGAATTACATGTACAAAGCCCTTAAGACACCCCAATTTCCCAGATAACGTGGTTTGTATATCTGTGGGCTCTCCTCCCGCAACAGACATTACCTGCTCGGGATGACTTGCCTCAAGCCTTATCTTCAATTCAGCTTGATCACTCCATGACAACAATTCACCCCCTCTGTTGGTAACATACACACAACCTTTGGCCTTCCTGTCCTTAAACTGTAATTCAGCATCAAAGCAACCTATAATATCTATGGGAACATCTCCATAAGCATTTGCTTTAACAGTATTTTCCCACAGAGTACAACTATCGAATTTGTTCCTCCACACTTCCACACTTATCAAGGTATAGTCAGCACCACTATCCATTAGCATGCGTACGGGTACACCTCGAATTACAACCTCAGCATAAGGTTTCTGCATTTTCACTCTGCCATTGACAGGATTCACTGTAAATACCACTTCTCTGCCATCCTCACAATATGACTCATCTTCATAACTTGCACTTATTTCATGCACTTGATTTGACCCAGCATTAAAATTTCTACAACATCGGGCAATGTGCCCTCTCACACCACACTCATTGCATATGATATGAATAGCAAAGCAATCCTTATCCGAGGCTGTATGCGACAAGCTTCCACATCTAAAGCATCTTCTCCCTGGAAAACCTCTGGATTGTCCTGAGTCCCTAACCATCTTGAAAGAATTCATGTCTTTGGGAATCCCTCTGCTATCTTTTGCAGGAACCCATTGACGCCATCCTCTGCCAGTTGCCGGTCTGTTCTCTTCGCTCCTTTTAGCATTCTGCGAGGCGCGTCTTGGATTCCACGTACTCTGCCTCTGAACAACCTTTGACACCTTCAGCACTGAACCCTGACTCTCATCCAACTTGGGTTTACCATTGTTCACAGTATCCGATTGAAGAACTTCAATGCACTTATCTGTGTGTTCCACCATTTTCGCTATCTCAATTGCTCGATCCAAAGTGGGGTTCCTCTCTTTCCATAGTTCTTTCCTAATACTGTCATTGGAACATTTAATCATTAGATGGTCTCTCAAGTGCTCATCCTGACAGTGAGTGAATTTGCATTTCACTGCTAAGCCCCTTAAAGCCATGACAAAATCCTCGATACTTTTCCCATTCTTCTGCTCTCTCGTGGCAAATTTATATCTTTCCAATATAATGTTCTCCTCCACTCTAAAATGCCTGTCCAGTTTGGCTAATGTCCTTTCATATGGACCAGCATCCAAAATGTCAGAAGGCTCCAGCAATCTCTTTAAGACCTCTTGGCCTGCAGTTCCCAAACAGTGAAATAGCAATGCCTCCTTGCGCTCATTGGAGTAGTTGGCACCAAACACTGCTAAGGCATATTTGCTGAATCCTTCCTTCCAGTCTTCCCATCTAACCCTGGGTTCACCTGGCACTGCCAGAAAAAACACAGGAGCAGGCACATTTGCCATGTCTCAAAGTTGCAGAATAGAATAACAAGCTTGCAATTCTGGTTTAACCAATAGAGCTCCCACCCAAACAGGTAGGTGACACTAATTAAAAGATAGCTGCTTGGTTATGTACTCACCCTGGAGCGCCTCACCAGGGTCATCGGCGGCGACTCCTTTCTCAACCTTGCTCAGTGTGGGGCCAGGGTGTCCAATGGCCGCTCGGAAAACACACAACCCAAAATCCAATTATAAAAGTGCCAAAGCCGTGTCTTTGCCAGCCCGGTCTCCACAAGTTCAACAAAATTGCAGGGGTCCAATTCCAGCTCCCACAGACCACGGAGCCTCCAGGGGTTTTCCTCTGGCGCTAGCAATGTCCCTCCGGTGGATGCCACACACTGGATGTCAGGCCATCAATAATCCACTGAAAAAGGCCCTCCCTCAGGCAAGTCAGGCTGGCTCCGCTCCACAGCCAGCACACTAGATCTGTAGAAAAGGCGCTGGGGGTCGTCCTCCGGGTCCCAGTCAAAATCCTCGTCGCCAAATGTTATGTACAAAGGGAGGCTTTCACATAACCAGTAGTTTAAAGGTAAAGAACCTTTTATTTGCAAGTTGATGACATAAGACGACCCCCAGCAGGAGGAGTACAATCTTCCCACTAAGGCCCTGCTTCTTCACTGGCTCTCCTTGGAACCCTGCTACATAAAATGCAGTTCTATGTTCTATAGTATCTAAGTGACAATAGACATAGTGAAGGAAATATTATACACTCATGGTTTAACAGGTAAACATTGGAAACACTGCACATCCTAACACCGCCCTAGCAACATAAACTTGGGGGCTTTTGAGAATATATGCTTCCAAGAAACTTGGCTAACCGACAAACCCTCCCTGGACGGGTTTTGGGTAGAACTCTCACCAGCATCAAGGGCACTGATGGGTTGACCATCATCGGGCCTTTTGACAGTGATCCTCACAGGCTCAGGCCTAACTATAAGAAGTAAAATAATGGAATCCTACGGAATGCTTGCTATTTTAACATCATGGCACCATCTAGACCCAGAGCCCAACGCATGGACCATCTCAGACCTGACTATAACCAATCTATACTGGAACCCCCAAAGAACTACTACCAAAGCATTCTGCAAGTCCGTCGCTAACGCCATCGATACCATATACGTGGACCACGACGTCACAAACATTATCATCTGTGGCGACTTGAATGCCAAATGTGGGAACCCAGACACATTTTCCAGTACTTCTGCATTGCATTCATCAGCCGACGAAAGAGGTCGGGCATGGACCAAATTAATGAAATGTAGAAATCTCCATAATGCCGCCTCCCTTCAAGCCAACGAGCCGCTGATTCCAACATGGGAAAGGCAGGAGTCTTCAGCAACCCGGGACTACATATTCTGAACACAGTCCCTGATCCCTTACATAACCTCTTTCAAGGTCCAGAGAACCAGTGAAAGTGACCACAATCTTCTAATGATGTCTTGGGTAGGGTCCGGTCTGGAAAAAACTATCTACGTGCTGACAGTGGAACCAAATAAACAGCAAACCCACCTGCGCCTAACATCAGGGAATGTACGAGCAATAAAGGAAAAATAAATGGCATCGCCAGTAACCAAGGCACTCCCGTCACACACCCAAAGACCTGACTATCTACCCCTATTGACGGCCCACAGGGTCAGTTTTGCCGGAACCAAACAGAAGCCACAGTCAAATAAACACACTTTTGACTTAAAGGTCGTTCTCCAATGCCGAAAAATGAGAAACCTGAAAATAACTGCTCGGGTCCGGCAAACAGAAGAGGCATGGTCAGCATACTACAAGGAGGCTACGACTTAAAAATCCTGGATCAAGCATCATAGATTGACTCTTTACCAGAATGACGCCGAAACGATGCTGAAAACCCTGGCCACCAAAAAATCAAGA
Source organism: Ambystoma mexicanum (assembly GCF_040938575.1). Lineage (NCBI taxonomy): Eukaryota > Metazoa > Chordata > Amphibia > Caudata > Ambystomatidae > Ambystoma > Ambystoma mexicanum. The sequence continues at coordinate 710,605,915 of NC_090933.1, forward strand.
GTCTTCTGAAATCTTCTCAAAAGTGTTAAGGGCCAGAAAGTAGCTCCTCTTTCAAATTCCGTTTCTGAACCAAAATGGGTCAGCTACTTTACAGACCTGTTCCGGCCCCCGTTATTCTTGAAACAAACCTCCACACAGCCTAGCCAGGAAGCCTGGGTGTCCTTGACGGACGAAGGAGACATCATAATAGCTATATCTAAATTTAAGGCCTCGAGAGTCCCAGGCCCTGACGGCCTCACAAACATTGCCTTGAAAAGATACCCTGAAGAGTGGGTGGCAGTGATTAGTCAAATCTTCAGCCAATGCGAAAAATCAAAGCTAATTCCGACATCGTGGACAGAAGCTGTAGTTGTCCCGATATACAAAAAAGGCTGCAGAGAAAACCCGGCTAACTACAGGCCCATCGCACTTCACGACATCATTGGCAAAATCTTTGCGACCCTGCTGCTCTCGCATTTTCAGAAATGGGCACGAAGATCTCTGAGTGCCGACTTATTCCAGACAGGATTTCTAAAGGAAGCCAGCACGGCGTTCAATCAAAAGTAAAGTCGGGCGCACCTAAGGTATATCTGGCACTAGTGGACCTGTCGCAGGCCTTTGACAAGGTTGACCGCAGTAAACTGTGGTCTAAATTAAAAACCTGGAAATGCCCTCCACAATGCTCGACCCGATAATGGCACTTCACACAAAAACATCTATGCTCGTCCGTCTAAGCCAACAAGGACAGCTCTTGGACATCATCTACTCAGATCGAGGGGTTAAACAAGGCTGTCCGCTCGCCCCGGCGCTGTTCATCGCCTTCCTGGGAGATTTCCAAGCCTCAGAGAACAAAATCAGATCCTTCCCTCCCAAAGTAGGCAAGGTCAGCGTGTCAAGACTGATGTACGCAGATGACCTGATCCTACTGGACCAGACTAAAATTGGGCTTCAACGCCAGCTAACAAACTTAGCAAGTTACCTGAAAAGAAACAACCTCGAAATTAATAAATCAAAGAGTAAAGTCCAGCTATTCACAAAAACCACACATAGCAAGGAAGGAAAAAACAAAGATCATCCAGCCTGGTACCTGGACAACATTAAGATCGAAGTTGTCAAAGAATATAAATACCTTGGCATATAGATCGACAGTTCGCTAAAAGAAAATACCATACAAAAGTACCTATGGGACAAAATAAGAAACCTCTCGGCTCAAACCAGAGAAGTGGATAAAAAATTTGGCAAATTCTCGTTGATCCCGGCCATACAATCCTATAAATCCAAAGTTGTGCCGACACTGACATATGGAATGAACGCCACCCTGAGCATGCCCACATCAATCTGGCTGCAATTAGAAGGTTTTCTGTGGAAATCAGTTCTGGGCCTCCTGAAGTCAGCCTCTATGGCAGCAATTTGGCGAGAACTGGGCCTACTGTCCCTAGCAGCAGTGGTGGAACAGAGCGCCATGCAACTTTACAGAAAGATTCTGCAGACTGACACTCTTCCAGTTTATCAGGTGGTGGCGGTGGAAATTAAGAGTGGTGGCTGCAAACCGCTTAACGATTGGGTAAGAAACATCCAAGGAAAACTACAGGACTTAGCCTGCACTGAAAAGCAGCTTATCAGTAACCCTCTAAGAGTGAGAACCAAGATTGAGCTGCAAGACTGGATCACTACAAACGGCACTGTTTTAGCTAGCAAGCTACTAAAGCACCTTCCGCCTGTGTACAACAAACTAAAAACCCAGTTGAAGTACTGTGAGAAATTCCCAGGCAAAACACTGAGGAAACTCTTCATGAGAGCCCGCTTAAATCTGCTACATACTAGGGAATTTCTGGCCATCAGATCTTTGGCGCCCTCAATTGTCTGCCGACTACGTGGAAACCACGAACAGCCAGAAACCATAAGGCATTTACTCACAACATGCCTCCAAATGGGCAAGGAGAGAGAGGCGTACTTATCACCACTTATACCATATTCATCTGCGATAGACGAAGCAACCGGCTGGAAGCAGCTAATGGCCGGGTAATCCGCTAGATGGACTATGGCCTCTGCAAAACTCTTGGATTCAGCGCTTAAAAAGACCAAACCCCCAACGGAACTATCAGACTCAATATAATCTGTACTCTTCACTCTGTTATTAGATTACGATTCCTTTCACACAGCCTGATCAAACCTATCTCAAATATCATTGACATAGACTGTGTTCTTCTTTTTCTTCTTTTAAATAGATGGTGACTAAAGTACAAAACACCAACTGTGACTCTACAAGGAGACTTGTAAAAATCTTACATGGTTAAATACAAGAATAAATAAAAAAAAAATGTAAAAATAGTAAAGAGGACATGGCATCTGTCAGTGTGAGGAGGAGAGTTCCTAGAAGAGTTCTGTCAGAGACCAGACTCCAGGACTAAGGTCCTGGGAGGCACTCTGCAGACCCTTGAAAAACTAGGTCTCAAAACCAGGCTTACTTAGCCAAGTCTAAATGCAAACCTAAGCCAAAGGGGAAAACCAAGGCTAAGGGAGAAAGAAAACACAAAGGAATAGGGAAAGAAAATATTCCTCCTTCCATACCTACAACTGAGGTTGAGGTAGTTGGCCAAATCCCTGAACCTGATGAGGAAGAGGGATTGAATAAACCTCTCTATCCATTCGAGTATCTTGCCCTGCCAAGCTTGCTTGTAGAAGAGGATAAATCTAAGGATAAAATTAGTCAACAGAAAAGACCATCACTTAAAGGCCTATGGAGAAAGGTCTGCTTCCGATTGGAGGACAACCCTCCTGTGAAGCAAATCATTGAACAGGAAGGTGGGATGCTAATGTGCAAAACCCACAGAGCCCCCCAGGAGGAGACCATCAGAGGTTGGTGGTTCCTCAGGATGTGTGTCCCTTCCTCCTGCAGTTGGTTCATGGAGTTCCCCATGTAATTTGATTTGATATCAGGGTAACTCCAGATTGGTCACCTATGTAATCCTGCCCGCCCAAGATTGGAGTCTCAGGGGAAAACCACAACAGCTGTTACACTTTCTGTCTGACATTTGACAAAAGTAGAACAGGGATTCAGAATCGACTATCACCACTGTCAGTAGTGGGTGACCCATTTGAATAGATAGAGGCTAACTTTGCTAGTCCTCTGGTACATCCTCAGAAAATATGATTATCCTAGTGGGAGCTGCTCACACCACTAGGTATCCTAATGCCAACCGACATCAGACAGCAGCTGCCAAATCAGTTAATTTAGCTTCACGGAACACTTTTACCAGGGATAGCTTCCTTGTAGAAGTTGTGCTTGACTCAGGCAGCAGCTTCATGTCTGGTTATAGTCAGGCCCTGTGGAAGGATGATTAGGTGACTTATCATGTGGCATCCCCATAGCCCCCACAATCAGTTGGTCTGAGCGAGAGAGATTCTTTGGAACTCTCCAAAGTATGAACAGTTACCTTAGGGAGCCCCAAATAAGTCAATGGGACCTTCTTCTATCATACTTGTATTTGGGAAACCTTATCATGAATTCATAGTCTGGACTTTACAAAGTTGAAAAAAACAGTAAGGTAAACCATTCAGTGGACCTTGGAAGACCTAGGAAGGCTCCCATAGAATTTCTCACAAATAGATGGAAGGCTTTTATTGTTAGGGATGAAAGAGGAGCCCTGTTCCTGGTTTCAGAAAGGAAGACAGAGAAATCTGAATCGCACCCTGACATGTTCCAGGGCAGCCCTTATTATGGCTCCATTGAGAGTGACAGTGAGTCTCCTCAACTGACTCTCCAGAAGCAAGGTGAGGTAAAAGCTTTGCTGGAGCAAATGTTTGCCTTATTTTCCCTAAGTCCATGCTCAACACCTTGGTGTAAGCATGAACTTGTCACTGGAAATAGTGGGTCTATAGTGTTTAGCAGTTGTAGGTGTTCAGACCAAGTAAGATCCTAAATCATGATTGAGGTCAACAAAATAAATGCAGGCTGTAGGGGTGATAGAGCCCTCAAGCAGTCCTTGTCCTAGTTCTGTGGCTCTGGTACCAAAAGCAGGTACCTCTGATGTTAGATTCTGTGTGGACTACAGCACTCCTAATGCTGTCAACAAGACAGCTGTGCATCACATACCACAAATTGATGAGTTAGTGGACAAACTAGGTGCTGCCAAGTCCCATATCACCTTTGACCATACTGTAGCTGCTTCAAAACTAGGAACAACTGTCAGATGTAAAAGTTGGGTTGATATCCCAGGCATATGGTGGTGTGTGGTATATTATGGAAAGAGGCTACATGGTAGGCTCACTCACAGACCAGCCGTGTAGCCTCTGTAGTAGTTCCAGGGTAGCTTTATTTACATGTCTACAGATATACAGCTCAGTTGCTTGTAGTGTTGTACAGGACACAGATCATGCAGTACACCAACCGGCCATCCTCACATCATCAGCTCAGGCCCCCAACTGACACTCATGGAACACAAGTGATCACAGTTCAAAGGTGTTTATTAAACTGTATAATGGGTGGGAAAAACACCTAATCTAAACCTAAATCTAAGATGGGAGCAAGCTACAACCATATAATAATAATAAGGCAATAAGGCAGTCCTAGTGATGCCTTGTCAAATAAAAAGGGCCTATACTAAAAAACCTATTGCCAATCCTTACAACTAAGTTATAAAGTAGTGTGGGATAATGTTCATAAGAAAAGAAAGAAGTGTTCACCAAATGATAAGTCAGGATGGTAGGGCTGAGGTCTCCCTTCCCCACGTATTTAGCACAGAACAAGGCAGGACCTCTGAGCACAGCACACTCTTGGGCCTTACCACCACGAGGTTACAGATCCTTTCAATGATGCCAGGACCTTCTGGGACCAAGTCTCTATCTGCAAAATGGCTTGCCTTAGAAGGCCTGCTGAACCATAACCAATAAACAAAACAAAAGTTCCTTTGGTAATCTTCCACGTTGGGTGATTGCTCTTTGCCCCTTTGCATCCCCTCAGCCGGGTTCTGATCTTCTTGCAACGTTAGCTTCCCTCAATCAGGTTCACCGCAGCCTTTCACTCAACAACATATCACTCAAAAGTCTCAATGTCTTTTTAATCAACTATCCATTGTGGACATCCCTCAGTTCATACGTGTCATAATGATCACGGGTACATCACTGTTTGCACTCAATTTGCAGGCATCCCTCTGTCGTGTTCACATTTGCCAGTTTTACAGTTCAATCAGTTTTCTCCAAAGTGCCAAAGACTTTTGAGTGTACAAGGGGTTTTGCTAGACCCTCGTAGGACCACTTTGACACTTTACACAGGCCTCTCTTGAGGCCTCTATGTTATTGTAGTTAAAACCAACATGAATTACAAAGGCACCAGCCAGAGTCCTTCGATTGAGCACCGTATGACGCCTGACCACTCTGCTTCTGAAACTTTTCTAGGGTTTCTTTAAAGGTCAATCACACAAGTTCTTTGCTCAACAAGGTTGCGACCTGCATCCTTGGGCCCAGCACAGTTCAGTTTTACTATCTGTCTTCTTCAACTCACCGGCTGTGCTGAACTGTTGGAGTTTCTTGTCTCGGGAGTCAAGGATGGCACCACGACAGCAAGCGCTTATCCCTGCTTTGGTTATCAGCGTGGGAGGGCCCTGTGTGCCGTTGACACCTGTCACACCACATGCGTGCTGGACTTCACGGTCTTATGTTTTCCCTTTCGGAGGCTTTGCGGGTCTGAGTTGAAAAGGGCAAGTGCAGTTCCCCCTTCGTCGTCCCTCCAGGTCTCGGTGCCTCTTTCCTCTGTTTCAACTGCCGGTCCGGTGTGCGTAGTTATTGTCAATTGCCTGACTCTGCCTGTACCCTGTGTTGGGACATGTCAGGTAAACGGCTCTGGTGTTAGTTGATTGTCTTTCACAGTGTAGGAAAGTGTTTGTGTTGGAAAAGGGGGGCTAGAGCTTCTAAGTATCCTATGGGGTATGATAGAGAAAAGGGGTTAGAAGGAAGGGTGTACTTTATCTCACCTGTCGGTGTCCCAGTTGCACCCCCCCAAAGACCCCCCCATCCAGGTGATCCTTCCCCACCCCCGGGAACTGGATAAAATAGCGATGGCTGTGTCCTGGCCACCTGGATAACAGATCTCCGGGGACTAGAGGGTGAGACACCTTCAGGATTCTCACACCAGGCATCAATTTTTAGGGGAAACCCCATTAAAGAAAAGAAAAAAAATGTAATTATTTCCAAAAAGAATTTGTCATAAAAGGATATTTTTGGTAATTTCCTCAGAATGAGCAATATGTCAGCCTGTCATATAATTGGATTGGTCACAACAAGTGCAGTTAATTAATTTCCTTTGTACCCACCATTTAATTGCAGTCATGCTATAGCTTGCATGCTTACTGGGTCTGCACTGATAGTAATATATGCAAACAATTGGGTATTGGTGATCTGTGTATGTGTTTCCTGCATTTTGACAACTGGAATGATAAAATCAGTTGTATATCTGACTGAAAGGATAACTAAGGTTAGGTAAAGCCCTGCACAGTCTTGCTCATACCTTGACCCAAATGCATGCCTCTGTATTTGATGTTTATTAGGACCTACTAGGACTTTGCTAATAGACAAATAATAGTGCCTGAAAATGTTCTGTAGTATCTGGCAGATGAGGTTCTCTTTGAAGGTATCACGAAGCAAGACACAGACATCGACAAGAGATTCAAAGTTGAAACAGAAATGATTTATTAACTCAAATGTCAGGATGGGGTAAGGCCTAACTTGTCCTATACTAAGGTGGGATTTCCCGACCTAAAGAAACTTAGGAAAGTCTGAGTCAGAGAGTTCAATTTAAAAGTCTGTCTGTGTCTAAAACCATACTTGCCCTTGCAACTAAAGCTAAACAATGCGTAGGGATGTCAGCAATAAAATAGTGTTCCAAATAAAGTTCTGAGCCTCTTCCAGCTCCTGCCTTTTCAGCTCCCCTTCCCCAAGTTCAAGACATTTCAACAAAGTCTCAGGGTTCCCTTCCCCAAGTTCAAGACAGCTCTGCAAAGTTTCAGGGTTCGCTTCCCCAAGTACAAGACAGTCAACTTTTGCTTATTCTCAATCTTTCAATGTTCAACAAAACAGCTCCAGTTCAACTTTATACACCTTCTGGTTTCTTGACAGTTCAATCAGATTGCTTTTTCCGGTTTCGCTTTAGCAACCTTTTTGGCTTTCACAAATAGGGGTTTTCCTAGTCTAGATGCATTTCTCGGCCCACAAGGTCCAACCATTACAGGTCACGCAACCAGGAACCCTAGGCTTTTTAGGCTCTTCTGTATCTGTATCTATGTGCTGGTTCACACTTACTTGTCTTTTCCTTGCCAGTCTCTTGCCTTTGCCACACTGTGTTCTATCCTTTGCCAGTCTCTTGACTTTGCCGCAACATGTTTTCTTGTTCCTTCACCATTTTGCTTTCATACTTTCTTGCAATGTTTCATACTTGCTTTCCACTGTAGTTCACATGGTTCATGCTTTGCTTTCAATATACGGTATATATATTTCACACAAACGTGTTATGCTCACCTGGTATCCACAGGGACGCCACCCAGCTCGGTTTCTCGCTGGTATGCTTCTCAGCTTTGCCCTGATGTGGTCTGCGGGGAAGGTTCTGCCATGTGATAGAATTAGGCGTGCTCGCCATCCTGCCTTCTTTGCAGGGGCGCGTTGTCTTTCATGGGCGAGTGCGGTCCAGTTACTTCACTGACGCCGGCCCGTTTGATATTGTTCAGGTAGGTCTTATTGCTGTTCTTTAATTTTGTTGCTATCCTGCATGCCTTGTCTTTTTTTTCTCCCTTAGGTATGCAGAGCTTCAGCGCGGCGAACTGGCTTGGTTGAGCCCCGCTGGTAAATGATGGAGCATTAAGAGCGCTATGATGCGGTAATTAAGTGCTATGCGCAGCACTGCGAAGTCTTGCCTTTGCTAACCTGTGTTTTCCTTCCTTGTAGGTCGCGGTGTTCTTCAGCGCGAGTGGAATGTCCGGAGTGGTGCCAGCCGAGAGGCGACCAGCCAGGTAAGCCTTTTGAGCAGTTCGTAATTTATAAATGTCTCTACAGCTTTCTTTAATGTTGCCTCTATCTTCCTCTTTCAGGTCGTTCTGTCCAGGAGGCGTGCAGATTCGAGGAAGCTGTTCTCAGTAGCTACGAGTGTTTAAAGATGAAGACTGCAGGTAAGATGCTGCTGCTAATGATGTTCCTTTTGTCTCCTTGCAGGTTCTGCTTCTCTGAGGTTCGAGGGAATAGCTGGACATGGTGAGCGTCACGTTGCAAGCTGCAAAGTAGCACGAAGCATGTTCTGCAGTCAGGGTGTGGTTTATATAGCCCAGGTAAATTAGTACCAGGGAAAGTAGTTCCAGGCCTGCCACACCCAAAACACTAGACCGCATAGCTTGGTTCTTAGGAACCAAGCTATGTTGATGCCTCCATGTTGGCTGACAATACAATAAATTAGTTCCCAAACACATTGTTGTTCATGGTGTATGACCCTGGCACCATAGGCGCTAGGACTGGCCCCATGAGGGCTTTTGAAGAGGATGCCATGCTCCAGAGGCCCGAGTCCTGACTCCACCTGGCCAATGGGTTTGCCAGAGGGGGTTTTGGACGAGGGTTGTGACAAAACGTTTCATCTGATCATAGCTTTGTCAAAAGCCTTCATCTAATTCGGTATTCAATAACTTTGGATTTTACTATTCCTCTCAACCCATTGCCTTGGGTTAATTTAATTTTCTGCATACTTTTTTATTCATTCTGCATCTGAATTGGTTTCCCCACAGCCCCAGGAGGACCCCAGTTTGAGTGCTCTTCCCTTTTCACTCACCGGTCCCTGACATCTCCGCTGGCCAGCTGTTCTCTTGGCTTCTGCTCCTCTGACACTCTTTCCTCTGACTGCAGCCCTGCACGCCCTTCACCTTCTCTCCGTATGTTGCCGGCAGCTCTGCTTTCTCCCTGCGGATGCTGTCTGTGACTTTGTTTCACTTTTCTGTGTCTGCAGCTCCACTGGTGGACCTCCGAACAATGAGGCTCCCACTTCTGTGGCCTTTTTTGTGGCCCACCCAGCCTTTGGCTCCAGAGCTTCTTGGGGTCATCTGCTGGTGTCCTGTCTCTCCTGCAGGACCCACCTCGGCTGCCTCCTGGGATGCAGGATTCTCCCTGCAGGCCCTCAGCGATCGGCTTGGGCTCTCTCCTGCTGGTTACTCTTCATACTTGTCGGCTCCACCTTTTATACACCTGCAGATATTACAGGTTGCAGGTGTGAGTCCATAATGTGAATTGCCTGGTCATAATTATTGTGGCATTCGGGACATGCCTAACCTTTACAGCAGTCAGCAGGTCTCTTCCTAGTCTCAGTATTAGAGTGGTGAAATTACTTATAAGTGCTCACTACTCCTACTACCTCTTCTTCATCCCAGTATTATAGTGGTTTGAATGAGGGAAAATGAGGGGAGATGGCTTGCAACAACCCATACAAGTAGGGGGAGCAGGAGGGTGGTTCTCATAAGGAAAAGGGGGATACCATGTCTCGCCTGTGGATATCCTCTCCCCAATCCCCAACGACCCTCCATACAGGCGATCCTCCCTCACATCTCCACCCCAGGGCCAGGATCCAAAAGTGATGGACTTTCCCTGGCCACCTCAGGAGAGGATTCAAGGGGTGTAGTTGTGAGGATGCTCTCAGGTTTCTCACACAGTCCACTCAGAGTTACCACATTTCCCAGGTATTAATTTGTCAGTTAACTAAATGATCCTCCCTGTTTTAGACACCTTCTTTTGTGTGTCTGAGAACATTTTGTGAGGCTATTTGTTTTCCTTAATCAGTAAATTGTCTTTTTGTTATTGTCTAGTGTTTGACCTTCCCAAGAAAGGCACTGGAATCTGAAAAATGGGGAGGAATTTGTATTTGGAGGAGGAATATTTGGAAGAGAGAGGGGAGTTTGACTTCTCAGGGGATGAGAATGTTTAATGACAAGTGGAGGGCTGAAAGGAGAATGGTGTGCATCTGGTGGTTGTGAATCCTGTATGTGCCAGGTGTCCCAAGCCAGAGCAGGTGTTGACTGAGGTGGGTGAATCATTATGTGATAACTCAGGAAGAAGAGATGGTGCAAGGCTGACAATGAGGTGTTGGCCACTGCCACTGGAGGAGGAGGAGGCAGAGCTGTTGCATAGTCCTTGTTATAGAGCTGGTGAATGTGTCTGGAGATTACTGGAAGGCAATAGGTGACTTTAAAGCAAGAGCAACAAATGTAGCAAATACAATAGACATGTTGCTTGGCAACACCTCAATGAGCGTTGCAGTTGAAAAGGAAGTGGTGGTAATGTGGGAGAGTTTGCAGTAGATGTGTGGACCTGCTAAGAGAAATATGAAAGGGTGCAGGAGGTGACAGATGAGGAACAGGTGCAGGAGGCAGAGGGGTTCCTGCAGCTTACGTCCTAGGAATAGGAAGAGACTGAAGCCCCTCGACTTGTGACTGCTCTTGGACATGGAGTAAGGCAAGCACATATACCCTTTGTTAGTTTTCAGGACTGAAGAACAGATCAGTAGTAGCACAAATGCTACTGGCATCTTTTACCCACCAGTTACCACCACTGCAGTCAGTCACTAGAAATATAGTTCAACAGCAGCAACATTATCAGGGGTGTCAGTAGAGACTAGGGAGGCATGGTGACTTGCTACTGGCCAGAGGGCTGCAAAAGAAGTATTCTATTTTCATCTTAGCCTTATATATGTTGCTTCATCATATAGAAGCAAATAGTATGGTACCCAACTTGCTCCCAAATGTTCCCCAAGCATGATTTCACTGCACAGAGTGCAGGCGGTAAGAGGCTCCTATTCCATGTCCTGCAGCATGAAGAACTTCCATGCTGTTGGACGTTTCTGATAAGGCAAGAAAACATGTCCTCCTATGCTCTTCTGCCAGTGAAGTTGCTGGTGCCAGTGTTGGTGAAGCAGCTACCACATGCTTGTGTTTTTTACTTTCCGATTTGACATAATGTTTTTTAAAGACCTTGTATAAAGATGGAACAATAACTTTGTCCTTCATGTCTATCTCTGTAATTGTTCCATTATCCTCATCCTTCTCCTTCTCTGTATCACCGATTTTGCAAATCATGTGTTATGTACTGGACGTTGATGGGTAACAAATGTTATCTTGGACATCATTATCCTCACCCTCAGACTCGCCATCAGTGGATGTGTGTTAGGGTGGAGGAGAATGGGAACATCCACATTCTGCCCCTCTGCACTTGTGTCTCTAACATTGACAGTAGATACGCTTCTCCTTCCCCAGAGATAGCAGGCTAAACCACCTCACATGCCTCCCTCTCCCCCTACAACTTTTAGGTGCTCTGGACAGGTTGACACCCAAAACACATTTTAAAAACTTCAAAACTTTGTTACAGATACTCAATGCACTTGCTTGTCTAACATGTATTCCATGATGTATCATTGCAAATGCAAGTGACAAGTATTTGGTCTGACCACTGAAAGATGGGACACTGATTTGCCACCACTGATTGTATTTCTTCTTGCAGGTAGGATTATAATATTACCACCACCTATTCAATGCCATACTATTGCAGCTTGGAAACCCCTTCACAACTGTGTGTGCTGTTCCTTACCTCTATTATGTGATCCTGCTGCTGTTTCCAAGAGACTGAAAAGAGCACAGGTGTATTATTCCCCATTTTTATCTGTTTCCTGTTTTGCTATTTCCCGGTCATTTTGAGAATATGTGCTACTTCCTTTGCATCCAATCACCTCGGTGTCCTGCGCAAAGGGCAGACGAAACTAAGGTTAGGAGTAAATATCTTTCTCTACATCCTTCTGTGCCCCTGTTAGCCCCTGTCCGCCATAGGGTGCCACAAAGATGACAGCGTATACAAACAGCACACAAATTAAATTCTGACACAGCACTCCGTTACACACTACTACTACTCTCTCTTTGCCACACTGTACTATTTCAGGGCTATTGAGCATTGATCACTCTCCCAAGCACCAACTCTCACTATTGTCACCCCCCACTTCTCTGCTTGCTCTCCACTCCAACAACCCTCTTTAATTTCCACACTCTCTCCCGAAGCCTTCTGACTTTACCCTCAATCCCCTACTCCTATCTCCCATTCTTTCCCCACCACCACCCTCACCTTCACAAACACTCTCTCGTTAACTGCTTCACTCTCACAAACTGCTACCACTCTCCCTCACAAATACCTTGATAACTGCCTGAGAAATCCACCTCCACGCTCCTCTGACCATCCTTCCTGCACCTGGTCTCTTGGTCTGTCTCTGCTTACTCTGACCTTACCCGAACAACCACACTCTGACTTTCCTTCTGTCTTCCCTACCTTTTATACTGTGGTACTGCTAGTTCTGTGTCCCCCTGCTCCTTCCAATGGCAGCAACGCTTACCTGACTCTATGCACCAATCAGTGCCTATCTTCTCCACAGGATCTGTATGACACTGGTGAGAGGCTTTAAAAACCTCTCTAAGACCTACCACTTTAGGTAGGAAACATCCTAGACGTAGTCTTAACATCGTCCCCCCTCATCACATGTGCAGACCCTATCCCACTCGACTGGTCTGGCCATGCTGCAATCCCACTGTCAATCAAACACTTGCCCATGGCCCTGAAAGATCAGGCTAAATGCTCCCCTACTCAGCGTCCCTAATTAAAAACATTCCTAGTCATAGAGCTAAATGTAAACATCGCAGACTTCCCCAATACAGGCATTGCCTCAGTTCTCCAAGATTTATTCAACAACTCTGCAATGAAAATGAAAATGGTGGACTCTCATGTCCCCTTAAAATCCAGCAGCACTAACACCAAACCATCCACCCTTAGGTAACCTTTCAAGCCTGCCTCAAACATACACTCAATCAGAATCCTAGAGAAAAGGTGGTGGAAAAACCATAACACTGTAGATCTCACCCACGTTAAATCTCTCTGTGCCAACCAGAGGAGTCTGATTTCCGAGGCCAAAGCTTCTTACTACTCCACCACCATTGCGGCAGCCTCTAACAGGAGCAAAGCCAAACTTATACCAAACCCTCACCAAGTCACTAGAAAATCATGAAAGAGGAGGCAGAATCAACAATTTATCAGGAACAAATAGACAAGATCTGACAGATAATCTTATCAACCTCCTGCAGCATTAGCCCCTGCTGCACCCCAGCACGCACACTGCCCATCAGGACTAAATTATCTCCTCTTTCTCCCCAGACCTTCTAAAAATATTCACCTCCCTCAAACCTACCTCCTACTTTAACAATATCATCCCAACCCCATCATTAAACAATTGATGGGACCAGCACTCAACATCCTCCTTAGCATCATTCTTGCCTCCTCGCAGAAGGATAATTCCCGGACAAACTCAAGAATGTCCTCATATGACCTCTTTTGAAAAATCCAACCCTAGACTCAGACGACCTTGCCAACTACAAGCCCATTATGAATCTCCTGTTTATTTGCAAAATCTTGGAAAAAGTAGTCACTACACAACTACTCGCCAGAATCAAACAATACTTCCTAAGCAGGTATCAGTCAGGGTTCCGCCCCAAGTGTAGCATTGAGACAGCCACCATCCAGTTTGTGGATGGTGGAGGATGGTGGTGAATGGTGCCCTCCAAAGTATTCATAGGGCACCTTATGGCTCCTCTTTTTCCTTGATTCTCTGCTGCTTTCGACACCGTTGACCACCACATCCTCCTCTCTCTTATTTTACCTCCTAACTCTTGGGCAGACACCAGGCCATCCAGGAGATCATGTTGCATTCTCATTAACTCCTAGTCTCCTGTGGAGTGCCCCAAGGCTCATCCTCTCACCAATCCTTTTTAACCTTTGCATGCAGGTTTGTGCACACTCCGCAAAGATCCCGGTATAGCCATCCACCAATATGCAGATGATACTCAGTTGTACATGAGAGCAAAAAGCCCACAGGACATCATTTGTCTCTTTGATTACCTGGCCATCATCTAGTCCTGGGTGTCGTCTGCCTATCACAAACTTAACACATCCAAGAATAAATGTGTCCTTATCAGTGCCCCCGATAACCAACAACTTGTCCAACAATGGCTGAATAAAATGTGCCTAGTAGGATTTGATTTACAAATCTCAGATTCAGCAAAACTTTTAGGCTTCACCATTGACAGAAGCCTTTCCTTCCAGAAACACATAGCCAAGACGTCCGAAACAGCCTGGCTCTAACTTTCCAACATTTGCAAAATCAAACCCTTCATTCTACTGCAGGACCTCCATAGTGCAGGCCCTTGTGGTCTTGTACAGTGATGGGGGTATGCCCTTCTGACAGGGTTCACAACTGCTCACTTATGTCCCCTAAAAACATTGAAACGCACTGCAGCATGTCTTGTTACAGGTGTGCGACCAAATCACCCCTGTCGCTAAATACATTGACTTCCTTTCCAGGTCAGGATAATGTTCAAGACTGCATATATCATCTACAAAGAAGTTCCAAGTAGCACACCATCTTACCTGGTAGCTAAAGTCTACATATTATGAGGCACACGCTCCTTGTGCAGAAAATATCTACCAATCTGCTCCAGGTATCAGCTAGGAATGCCTACACACTTTTCCAATTTCACACATTTCTTAAGAGTTGTCTTTTTCAACCACACCTGACCAATCCCAATGGGCTAATTTCAATGGAAGCAAAGATCGCAACTCACAGTACTGCGCTACTGTTAAAAGATGCCCAAACAAATGCTGGCTACCCACAACCTGTACAGCACTCTGTTGGTCTCGAGCTAGGCGTGTGCTTTAAAAATATAAAATATATCAATACAAAATGACCCTGTCACACTGCCGGCACTAACTGACCTCACCCCATACATCAAAGAACTCACTACAGAAAACCCACACATATCCCAAACAAATGAAGTCACTAGGCTTTAACATCGACCCTCACCTATCCTTCACACACCTCATAACCACTGTCACAAAAACAAGAAACCTACTGCTACACTTCATATGCAAGATAAGACACTTCCTTCCTCCTGATGACTTCCGTACCACAATCCAAGCACTAGTGCTCCCCAAGCTGAACTATGGAAACACCATCCTCACTGGACTCTCCAACAATGCTCTCCCCCTCCCCCACAGTTGTTAGATAGAATTCAGTAGTACAAGTCTTCAACACACACACCAACACTCACACCTTACCCCAGCCATCTCCCAACTCCACTAGCCAACAATGCCAGGGATAAAAGCTTTCAAAGGCCTCTGCATTATGCATGAATCCATCCACCTCAAAACCCCATTACAGACAGGAACACATCACCAACACAAACACAAGACACGCCAACCAAAATCTTCTGTATATTCCACTATGACAACTTACCTGCAAGGACAATGAGCCTTCACTCAATGGACACTGAGATCCTGGAACACACTCCCACCACACATATGTGCTGCTGCTTCCATCATCACCTTCCACAAAAGCTTCAAAACGTACCTCTTTACCTACACCAAACTCGCCAGACCACTTCGCCTGTAATCCTTTGCCTATCCTAATCTTCCTATCCCGTTTGTAAAAAAGGGTAACTTTTTTACACCTCCCCCCTTTGTAAGGTGCACCAAGACCCCATTGGGCAGGACTAGCACTGTATACAAGTATAAATGCTGTGTAACTGTTTAAATAAAATACAATAAAATAATCTCCTCTTACCTACCAAGAATTATAGAACTTTGTTCAATTACTATTTGGTTTCGCCACAGAAATGTGACAAAATTAGTTACAGCCACTGAATGCAGTCATCTGCCCAAAAATAAGTCCGTGGGGGCCTCATTACGAGGTGGGCGGAATGGGTTTAACAGTGCCGGTAATGGTGCCGGTGCCGGTAAACACATTCCGCCCTATTATGAGGTTCCCTTGCAGGACCCACTCTGAACGTCTGGTCAGACCAGACATCCTTTGCGGGACCCGCAAGGGGACCAGGGAGCTAATAACGGGCCTGTTAATAACGGGCCCGTTATTAGCTCCCTCCCCATTCCCATTGAGCCCCATGGGGGCTCAAGTGGGAATGGGGATGGGTTTTTTGAATGAGGAATTACCGGGTCCTCCAAGGTTGGAATGACCCGGTAATTCCTCATTCAAGGAACCCGGACCCGAGTTTGAAGGCAGCCATGCCCTTATTAAGGGCATGGCTACCTCCAAACTCGTAAAGAAGCCCTTAGATTTGCTAATTGTAACTTCCCAACACACGGTACATGGGGGGTCATTACGAGTCGGGCGGTAAGGGATACCGGGCACCGGTAAGGAGACCGGTGCCGGTAATCCCTTACCGCCCAATTCTGAGGTCCCTTGGAGGGAACCGTAAGGAATGTGTGGTCTGACCACACCTCCCTTACGGGTCCCGCTAAGGAACCAGAGCGCTAATAACGGGCTTGCCATTCGCGAGCCCATTATTAGCGCCCTCCCCATTCCCATTGAGCCCTATGGGGGCTCAAATGGGAATGGGGAATGGTTTGTTCAATGGGGGCTTACCGGTCGTGCAAGGGTCGGAATGCACCAGTAAGTCCCCATTGAACAAGACCGGACTCGGACACGGTATGGGAGACAGCCATGGTGCTATTAGCACCATGGCTACCGCCCATCTCGTAATGAGGCCCATGGTCTCCCCACTAACTGTTGGAAACAGATCTACAGCTACTGAATGTAATCTCCTGCCTACGTGCAAACAATTCTGTGATGTTCTTCCCCTCACACTAACAAGAACATTCACATGTGTTTATGTCCTGCAATGTAGCCAGTCACTGGAATTATCTCCTCCTAGTACTAAATGATGCAGTCACTTGCAGCCACAGAATTCAATCTGCTCATGCCTACCACGATTTATAAGACATTTCCACTGCAACTAGTAAAGTGGCGTGGACTAAAAAAGACAACACACTTGCTAACAGCCAACCATTTAAATTTGGCAGGAACATGTACAGTCGCTGCATGTAATCTCCTGCCTCCCTCCAAATAACTGTGGTGTTATCCTCACACTAGCACAAATTGTCACCTGATTATGCTCTGAAAGGTGGGAAGTCACCGGAATGCTATCCTCCTAGTGCTTAAACAGTCACTTACAGACACTGACCATAATCCACGCCTGTCTTCCAAGAATTATACGACATGTTCGGTGCAGCTAGTCCTTTAGTCTAAACATAAAAAGACAACACACTCACTAACAGCCATTGAAATAATCTCCTCTATCCTATTACACATTACAATATGTTTTCTTTATAAACAGTATTTTGTCTGTCTATAAAAATATGACATTCTCATCTACAGCTAATGAACATAATCTCAACCTGCCTCAGAAGAATTATAACACTGCTTGTCTATAAGTAGTATTTGGTCTCACTCAGATATAGCTTTTAAATGCACTTAATTGCCTAAAGAGAAACGTAAGATTTTTTATTCTGAACTTCATCATTTGACAAGACCAGTACAGTGGCATTGTCAAGAGGAGATGGGAACCCCTTTCAGCCTGGGGTGGGAGACCTTCCAGGGAGCACTCCCGAGCTAGTCCTTCCCCTGAGGGGATGGTGGTAGCTGGGAGGGTCCCAGTTCTTACCCCCAGGTGCACCAAGACCCCATTGGGTAGGACTAGCACTGTATACAAGTATAAATGCTGTGTAACTGTTTAAATAAAATACAATAAAATAATCTCCTCTTACCTACCAAGAATTATAGAACTTTGTTCAATTACTATTTGGTTTCGCCACAGAAATGTGACAAAATTAGTTACAGCCACTGAATGCAGTCATCTGCCCAAAAATAAGTCCGTGGGGGCCTCATTACGAGGTGGGCGGAATGGGTTTAACAGTGCCGGTAATGGTGCCGGTGCCGGTAAACACATTCCGCCCTATTACGAGGTTCCCTTGCAGGACCCACTCTGAACGTCTGGTCAGACCAGACATCCTTTGCGGGACCCGCAAGGGGACCAGGGAGCTAATAATGGGCCTGTTAATAACGGCCCGTTATTAGCTCCCTCCCCATTCCCATTGAGCCCCATGGGGGCTCAAGTGGGAATGGGTTTTTTGAATGAGGAATTACCGGGTCCTCCAAGGTTGGAATGACCCGGTAATTCCTCATTCAAGGAACCCGGACCCGAGTTTGAAGGCAGCCATGCCCTTATTAAGGGCATGGCTACCTCCAAACTCGTAAAGAAGCCCTTAGATTTGCTAATTGTAACTTCCCAACACACGGTACATGGGGGGTCATTACGAGTCGGGCGGTAAGGGATACCGGGCACCGGTAAGGAGACCGGTGCCGGTAATCCCTTACCGCCCAATTCTGAGGTCCCTTGGAGGGAACCGTAAGGAATGTGTGGTCTGACCACACCTCCCTTACGGGTCCCGCTAAGGAACCAGATCGCTAATAACGGGCTTGCCATTCGCGAGCCCATTATTAGCGCCCTCCCCATTCCCATTGAGCCCTATGGGGGCTCAAATGGGAATGGGGAATGGTTTGTTCAATGGGGGCTTACCGGTCGTGCAAGGGTCGGAATGCACCGGTAAGTCCCCATTGAACAAGACCGGACTCAGACACGGTATGGGAGACAGCCATGGTGCTATTAGCACCATGGCTACCGCCCATCTCGTAATGAGGCCCATGGTCTCCCCTCTAACTGTTGGAAACAGATCTACAGCTACTGAATGTAATCTCCCGCCTACGTGCAAACAATTCTGTGATGTTATTCCCCTCACACTAACAAGAACATTCACATGTGTTTATGTCCTGCAATGTAGCCAGTCACTGGAATTATCTCCTCCTAGTACTAAATGATGCAGTCACTTGCAGCCACAGAATTCAATCTGCTCATGCCTACCACGATTTATAAGACATTTCCACTGCAACTAGTAAAGTGGCGTGGACTAAAAAAGACAACACACTTGCTAACAGCCAACCATTTAAATTTGGCAGGAACATGTACAGTCGCTGCATGTAATCTCCTGCCTCCCTCCAAATAACTGTGGTGTTATCCTCACACTAGCACAAATTGTCACCTGATTATGCTCTGAAAGGTGGACAGTCACCGGAATGCTATCCTCCTAGTGCTTAAACAGTCACTTACAGACACTGACCATAATCCACGCCTGTCTTCCAAGAATTATACGACATGTTCGGTGCAGCTAGTCCTTTAGTCTAAACATAAAAAGACAACACACTCACTAACAGCCATTGAAAATAATCTCCTCTATCCTATTACACATTACAATAAGTTTTCTATAAAAATAATATTTTGTCTGTCTATAAAAATATGACATTCTCATCTACAGCTAATGAACATAATCTCAACCTGCCTCAGAAGAATTATAACACTGCTTGTCTATAAGTAGTATTTGGTCTCACTCAGATATAGCTTTTAAATGCACTTAATTGCCTAAAGAGAAACGTAAGATTTTTTATTCTGAACTTCATCATTTGACAAGACCAGTACAGTGGCATTGTCAAGAGGAGATGGGAACCCCTTTCAGCCTGGGGTGGGAGACCTTCCAGGGAGCACTCCCGAGCTAGTCCTTCCCCTGAGGGGATGGTGGTAGCTGGGAGGGTCCCAGTTCTTACCCCCATTGTGCCAGCATGCTTCTATACATAATGGGCCAGACTCATGGAATCTGGTGCAGAAATGGTGCAAGGGGCATGTGCTGAGAAGGACCCTGCGCGCACCGTGGCACAGAAAAAATATTGCGTGCCATGCGTATTCATAGATTGCAAGACTCATTACTAGCCACTGCGCAAGTAACAGCAAGTTGTGTGAGGTGCGCACACAACACCCCCCACGCACACAAAAAACAAGCTAAAGGACTAAC
This sequence comes from Ambystoma mexicanum, assembly GCF_040938575.1. Classification (NCBI taxonomy): domain Eukaryota; kingdom Metazoa; phylum Chordata; class Amphibia; order Caudata; family Ambystomatidae; genus Ambystoma; species Ambystoma mexicanum. The sequence continues at coordinate 710,625,694 of NC_090933.1, forward strand.
ACCGCACAAGCCTCCGTGCCACACGTGGCCCAGAATCAAGTACCCCAGTGAAACTGTGAGCCTTACCTCGCAATCCCAGGCCACACCCCAGAGAAAACGTGTACCCTCCCTCGCAAGCCCAGGATGCACCCCAGCAAAATCGCACGCCTCACCTTGCAATCCCAGGCCACACTCCAGAGAAAACATGTACCCTCCCTCGCAATCAAAGGCCGCACCCCGGAAAAAACATGTGCCCTCCCTCGCAAGCCCATGCTGCAACCCTCCGAAATCGCGTGGCATCCCTTGCAAGGCCAGGCTGCACCCCAGCAATAAGGCGGGCCCCCCTAGTAAGTGGAGGCTACACCCCTTACAAAAACATGAGTCCCCCAAACCCTCAGCACCCATCCTGTCCATATACCTCCCTACTGCACATCAACCACTGTAGTCCAGACACCACCCCCAGTCTCCCTCACCTGTGACAACCCCCACAGGCAGCCCCCGCCAGACTAGACATCCCCCACAGGCAGCCCCCTCCAGACTGGACACCCCCCACTGGCAGACTCCTCCAGACTGGACACCACCCACAGGCAGCCCCCTCCAGACTGGACACCCCCCCCAGGCAGCACCCTAACAGTCTCACACAATACCAGTGCAATGCCTGTCTGCAGTTCACAGGAATGTCTGTGGTCTGGCAGCACCATGAATTGCAACAGTAGTCTGCAATCCCAACCAACTGGAATCATCGGAGGTCCTTCCATGAGTGGAACATCTGCTGACACACCCTTACAGGCCTTAATCATCCCCCATCATATAAATGTGACAAATGAATGCAAAAACATGTGCATGTTGCCCATGGCACCTTGCCAAGGCATCAGAATGTGTGCCCACAATAGAAGCAAACCTAACAAAAGTTGTTGCTAGATCTACAAACAATTGCCAGTCATGTCACAGCCTGAGCATGAGTGATGTGTGTTACAAAATACCTGTCAGGGAACAATCACATGACAGGGCCATGCATGGGCGATAGTAGGGCAGTCAGAGATAGCATGACACACAGACACTGGAGAATTGTGCTCCACTCTGGAAGAGCAAACCTGGCCCACTACTGCATTCTAGTGGTAGAGGTTGAGCAACACATGATCGAAGGCATTATGTGACTGAACATACTGGTGTATGTGTCTACACAACATGGGTTATACACAGCAATGATAAACTAATGTACAATGAACATGACCATGGAACACTCCCATAGTGAGCCCAGATCCCCCCACCCCAGCCTCACTGATGGCAAACACACAGTGATGCTGCACAGGTAAATGCTAATGGAAAAAGAAAACGTAGATCCAGTCATCTGATGGACACACCCCCACATGTCAGGTGCATGTGCATCCTGCCATCCGCAACCATCCCAGAAACAACAACACACAAGCATGCACACCACTAGACACATGACTTGCAATTGAGAGATGCACTGGCTGACAATATAACTATCAAAGAGGCCAACACAAAAATGAACTGCACGAAGCATGGAATGTAACAAACAGAACAATGTATTTGAAATAAATATGTAAAAAAATTAACTTGGAATGAAGCGCAAAGTAGTCCATGGTAAATATGTAATGAAATGAATATCTTATGCCTAAACACTACATACAATGAAAACGGGGAAAGAATGTCTTGAAAGTATGGGGAAAATAATAAATAAAGAAAGGAAACCTACACCTAAAGAACTATGAACACAGGCAGCGGGCTAGTCCAACTCCTCCTCCCCAATCTCACTTAGCCTTTCCACCAGGGCTGAGTCCAGCGCCATGTCCTCACTCCTCATGCGGGCTTCCGTTCTTGCCTGGAGGGCTTGCAGCTTCTCCAGCATGTGTGTCTCTATCACCTCAGCCTCCCTGAAAGTGGCCACCAGAATGGCAGACTGCCTCCTTGCCCGACGCAGCGCAATGTCAGCCCTGGCCAACACAATCCTTGTTTCCCGAGCCTGCTGCCTCTCTGCTCCGATTTGCAGCCCATATCCTCGGAACATGGAAGACATCCTGTCCCTCAGGTCCATACTCAGGACTTAGTATAGTACAAATACTCGGCCCACTATGCGACCTGTAACTTTGCCTACCGCTCATAGCATGCAGCGTTCGGCAGCCATGACTGAGGACATTGCATTACCTAACACATCCTGTTAACTGACAAATTAACTCTTGTACTTACTTAGTCACATTACCAGCATTGCAATCAACCTAAAGCCGACAGACTGAACTGTTAATTTTGTGCCTTAGCCTACTTTTTACTTGTATGCTGAAATGCTAACAATTGGAATGGCCTATTGCATATATATCAGCCATGTTTGCTAATTGTATGCTGCCCACTGCATATATACTTACCTATGTGCTAACTTTGTTTTTTAGCCCATTGCACACATTCTGGGCCTCATTACGACCCTGGCACTCACGTAATGAAGGGTGCCGGTACGGGACCGGCACCCTTCATTATGGGAGCGCCGATTACGAGGTTCCGTTTGCGCGACCCGGAACAGACGTCTGGTAAAACCAGATGTCCTTTACGGGTCCCGCCAGGGGAAGAGGGAGCTAATAACGGGCTATTTGTAATGTGCCCGTTATTACCTCCATCCCCATTCCCATTGAGCCCTATGGGGGCTCTATTTTACGCTCACCAGCCCTCTCTTCACCTTGTGGTAGAATTAGGCGTGCTCTCCGTCCTGCCTTCTTTGCAGGGGCGCATTGTCTTTCATGGGCAAGTGCGGTCCAGTTACTTCACTGACGCCGGCCCGTTTGATATTGTTCAGGTAGGTCTTATTGCTGTTCTTTAGTTTTGTTGCTATCCTGCATGCCTTTCTTTGTTTAAAATGTCTCTTTTTTCTCCCTTAGGTATGCGGAGCTTCAGCGCGGCGAACTGGCTTGGTTGAGCGCAGCTGATAAATGATGGCGCATTAAGAGCGCTATGATGCGGTAAGTAAGCGTTAAGCGCAGCGCTGCAAAGTCTTGCCTTTGCTAACCTGTGTTTTCCTTCCTTCTAGGTTAGGGTGTTCTTCAGCGTGAGTGCAATGTCCGGACTGGTGCCAGCCAAGAGGCGACCAGCCAGGTAAGCCCTTTGAGCAGTTCGTAATTTGTAAATGTCTCTACAGCTTTCTTTAATATTGTCTCTATCTTCCTCTTTCAGGTCGTTCTGTCCGGGAGGCATGCAGATCCGAGGAAGCTGTTCTCATTAGCTGCGAGTGTTTAAAGATGAAGACTGCAGGTAAAATGCTGCTGCTAATGATGTTCCTTTTGTCTCCTTGCAGGTTCTGCTTCTCCGAGGTGCGAGGGAATAGCTGGACACGGTGAGCGTCACATTGCAAGCTGCAAAGTAACACGAAGCATGTTCTGCAGTCAGGGTGTGGTTTATATAGCCCAGGTAAAGTAGTACCAGGGAAAGTAGTTCTAGGCCTGCCACACCCAAAACACTAGACCGCATTGCTTGGTTCTTAGGTACCAATCTATGTGGATGCCTTCATGTTGGCTGACAATACAATAAAGTAGTTCCAAAACAGATTGTTGTTCATGGTGTATGAGCCTGGCACATTAGGCGCCAGGACTGGCCCCATGAGGGCTTTTGAAGAGGATGCCAGTCTCTAGAGGCCTGAGTCCTGACTCCACCTGGCCAATGGGTTTGCCAGAGGGGGTTTTGAGCGAGAGTCGTGACACTCTAATGGGAATGGGAAATGGTTCCTTCAAGGAGGAATTACCGGGTCCTCCAATGTTGGAATGACCCGGTAATTCCCCATTGGAGGAACCCGGTATTGGAGCCCCATATAGAGGCAGCCATGGCACTAATAGCACTATGGCTACCTCCATACTCGTAATGAGGCCCTCTGTGTCTTTGCCTACTGCCTATATGTAACGCCCAAATGCTATCAATTGGACTGGCCTATTGCATATATATCTGCCCTGTTTGCTAATTGTACCCAGCCTACTGCATATATATGTACCCCACCTGCTAATTATGTGCCTCAACCTTCTACACATATTGTTATATATGTCACATTATGATTATCCTTAAGCTTATTGTTGATGTACTATTAAGTCTCCCCCTACTGGGACACCTACTAGTTGTACGACCCATCCCCTTACCAGGAAAATGCCCCTCTACTGCAATACCAAATCTACACCCCCCCTGCACCCCCCCCGCACAAGCAATATTGCTCTCTGACTCTATCAAACCTACTCCATTCCTACCTAAACTAACTCAAAATTGGGAAAATGACCAAACGAAATCCAACAGCCTTAACAGTCCCTATAACCCTCACCCCTGTGCAATGGATTGATCGGTTTGCTACCAAGTCAACCCTGAATCAACCTTGCCGTGGCATCCATAGAAATACAAGACTTGCCTCTAGGTTCACCATAATGGCACCTCTAGTCAACATCTATCAAAAGAATCGGCCCATCCCTAACACGACCCCTAATTCCTTGCAGAGCTTACCCAGCTCTACTACCAGCCATGCGCAACCTAAAAAACTGAAACCTAAGCGTAACAAACCATTGGCCCTGACGGCCCAACCTAACCCTCCTCACCCTCGAGCTCAGATTAAACCTTATCTGATCAAAGGCACGCTTATCTGTAGTTGCACACACAACTGACATAGCTGACTTAATCAAGGACAACAACCTTGACTTCCTAGCAGTATCAGAGACCTGGCTTCATGCCGCCGCAGGGCCCTCTCTGATGCTAGCCATCCCAGAATCCTACACCATCACCCGAGCAGACAGAGAAAATGGCAAAGGCGGTGGGGTTGCCTTCATAGCTCAATCTAACCTGGCATTCAAACCGTCAACATCCCTGTCACTCAAATCTTGCAAACTGCTCACAGCCAAAATAACAATCTCCCACACCAATACCCTCACTATCCACCTCATATACAGGCCTCCTGGCCCCCCAGGAGACTTTGAGGAGGACATTATTACACTGATTTCGGACAACACCAAACTAAAGTCACAGATCGTAATACTTGGCGACTTTAACTAAGGCCTATCCGACCCTAACGACCAGTCCATCTAATCCTTGGAAGAATCCCTAAGTGAATTGAACTTCACACAGAGAATTAACCACCCTACCCACACGAAAGGAGAAACACTGGATTGGGTGGCAGACCATAATTGCGACATTGTAATCACTACCATTGAACCTCAATACTGGAATGACCATTCCTTCATCTCTTTTACTATTTATGCAAACCGTCCAACTCAAAAAACCAAGACCATTGCGCCGCCACTACTTACTAGAAACAAGCGCAACATTACAGCTGAAAAATAAGCCCCACTCCTTATCCCAAAACTAAACGCTAACAACTCTGAAGATCCTGAGGAATTAATAGAGCTCTTCAAAAATACCATGTCCATGGCCTTAGACACCATCACTCCTCTGAAACTCTGCAAGAGCAAACCTAAAGATCACCTCAACACCTGGTATACACCACAACTGAAAGCCTTGAGGTCCGAAAAAAGGAAATGCGAGGTCACATGGAAAAACCTACCCCCTAAGGAGAACAAAGACATAGGGCCTCATTACAAATCAGGCGGTCCGGAAATAACGGTGACAGTAAACCCGCCGCCACCGTTGTTTCCGGACCGCCTGATCCCGACTCCTGCAGGCGGGAGGTGATGTTCCCGCCATGTCTGACCTGGCGGGTTTAACACCGCCCGCCTGCAGGCGGACAAGGAAACACTGGCAGCATTACGAGATGCTGCCGGTGTTTCCATGATCCCCATTCCCATTGAGTCCCGTAGGACTCAATGGGAATGGGGATTAACACCATTCCGCCTCCGTGATTCCCGGGAAACCAGGGTTGTAATGCCCCGGTAATTCCGGGAATCACGGAGGCGGAATGGTAATACGAGTCCGGCGGTAACCAGGCAGTTTTACGGCCTCGGTTACCGCCGGACAAGGGTATGGCTGCTTCCAAAATCGTGTCCGGGTTCCCTGAATGGGGAAATACCGGGCCATTCTGACTTTGGAGGGCCCGGTATTACCTCCTTCAGGGAACCCGGACCCGGTCCTTCCCCATTCCCATTCAAGCCCCCATAGGGCTCAATGAGAATGGGGAGGGAGCAAACAATGGGCCCGTTAATAATGGGCAAGTTGTTAGATCCCTGGTCTCCTTGTGGGACCTGCTATGGACGTCTGGTAAAACCAGACGTCCAGAGCGGGTCCCGCGAGGGAACCTCGTAATAGGGCGGAATGGGATTAACGGCGCCGCCACCATTACCAGCGCCGTTAATCCCATTCCACCCACCTTGTAATGAGGCTCATAGTCATAGAAATCTGTGCTCGATACAAAGCGGAGATCATAAAAACTAAACAGGAAACATACAACGACAGGATCCAAAATGCCAGTCCCAGCATCAAGGAATTATTTGGAATCCTAAGAGAATTAGAATCACCTATAGCTCCAGATGACTCTCATCTGAAAAACAAAGCATGGTGTCCCAGCATCCAAAACGCCCTGGCCAATAAAATTACTACCCTTCAAAAGAAAATTGCCTCCAAGAGATTTAATATCAATGGCATTGACACAAACCAGAACCAGGACACCACTACAACTACTAATACTATACCTGAATTCAAATTTGCCCAAGTCACTACCACAGAGGTTGCAAAAATCATCAATTCTCTGAAACCCTCACAATGTCAAGGTGAAATCTGCACTGCCCAAATTATAAAAGATGCAGCTAGAGATCTCACCCTCTTCATTACCAGGCTAATAAATGCCTCCTTTAAATCATGTCAGGTTCCTACCCACCTGAAAGATGCATGGGTACTATCCCTGCTTAAAAAAGCCCCTCTAGACCATACCATCCCAACCAATTATAGGCTTATAACTACAGTCCCTTTCCTTCTTAAAATCATTGATAAAGCAGCCTACTTACAAATCCAGTCCTACCGGGAGATTAACAATCTCCTAGTATTTAGACAATCCGGATTCAGACCCCTTCATGGGACTGAAACCGCGTTACTATCTAAAAACACAAATAGACCTAATAAAAGATAACAGACAATGCACACTACTTCTACTATTAGACCTCTCAGCTGCCTTTGATCAGGTGGATCATAACATACTTTGTAAGCACCTATCATCGGCAGCAAACTTCTCCCCTGAGGCTACTACCTGGATTAAATCATTTTTAAACAACAGAATGATGAGAGTATTCTCCCCTATAGACATAGCCGACCGTATCCCTATCACATGTGGAGTTCCTCAAGGCTCCTCATTCTCCCCCACACTATACAGTGTGTTTACCAAACCCCTATTCGACATCTTGGACCATCTACGCAGATGACACCAAGATACTAATCCCACTATCTGGCAACTATGACCTAGACAACGACTGACTAAACAAAATCTACCTCGTCATTCAGGCATGGATGGCCACCCATAGCCTGTGCCTGAATGAAGATAAGACTGAAATTCTCATACTAGGTGCCCCTACCTATCTAAAAAAACGTAACCTTAAATATGCCTCGTTCAATATATACGGCAACCTGATCACTACAGCCAAGGAAACTAAAACCTTAGGCGTCCATCTTGATTCTGCCTTAAACCTTAAGAAACAAGGTAATGCCACTGCGTCAGCTACTGCCTATACTTGTAAACTAATTCATGCATGCAAAAACTATCTCTCTACCAATAGCCGCATGATTTTGGCACATGCACTAATCCTGTCTAAACTTGATTACTGCAATGGTCTGTATGCAGGAGCTAAAAAAGAAGTACTAAACAAACTCCAAACACTGCTAAATAATGCAATAAGAATGACACTGGGCATCCCAAGAAAGGACCACATCTCGGAAACAAGAAGAAGCCACAAATGGCTCTCTATCCAGGATAGAATCTACTTATAAACTTGTTTCAATTTCTCATAAACGTCTGCACAACGCTGCTTCTAAATTTCTCATAGACAAAAAAGTTCTAAAAACATCACCTAGACCTACAAGATCAGCTAACTCCTGCTGTATTATCTCACCGCTTCAACCTAAAAAGAGCTGGAGGTACCAGCTTCCCGGTTCAAGCAGCCTTGGCATGGAATGCCCTCCCACTTAACTTACGCACTGACTTCAACCTACACAGTTTCAGGTCCAACACCATAAAATGGCTCCTCACTAAGGACACTGCACACAATGTTTGAGTCAATAACCAAATGGTTATAAACCAGATGCTTTGAGCCCCTTTCCAGCCTTTATTTATAACCCTCTTGTTGCTTAATCTCTATGCCATTATGTATAACCCTGACATATATACTTATGCTAGCCTCGTTTTCTTGTTCTTGCAGCCACTGTATTGTAATGTTATGCTGTTCACATTGCTGCTACTATCTGTCTGTATTCCACTCTGTATTAATGTTCTTTTCATATGTACTTCTGTATTATAAGCTGTCTTGCATAGCGCCCACATACCCCAGGGTGCGGCACGCTGTATAAATGATAAACAAACAAACAAACAAACAAATGTGTGCCTTTTGCCTCACACCGCGCACCTGCCCCATTGGATGTTCTGCCCTGAAAAAAGTATCCTCCTCCTTGTTGCCACCTGCTGGCACAGTGACCGGTGCCTGCTATCTGTGTATGCCCTCCGAGCTGATGACGGTACCCGGGGGTGCATGGCCTGTGCACTGCTTCTGGGTGCCTGCTGTCCTTCCATTGCCGGTGACCCTGTCAGTGCACGGGTAGACAGAGTGACCACCTCAGCTCATTTGCCTTCTACTCCCAACTCAGCCAGGGATGTTGGCTCCACCAGATTGAGCAATATGGTTGAGAGTGGTGCACAGGGGGGCCCTGGTGGTATCTGGGCTGCAAAGCACCCTGGAGGACGATTGGCGCACAGAGGAGGAAGATGAGGAGGGGGTCGTAGCAGTGAACATCCCATGGAGCACAACACCAAACAGGCATGTTGCAAGCGAGCCGATGAGGCTGCATACCTCACTGTGCTGATGTGCAAGCAGACTACGTGTAGACTGAACATCATCACAAATGATGGCTGTCCGCCTCGCCACACCAGCCTGCAGGGGTAGCACATAGTCCTGGATGGCAACACCAATGGTATGGGGTGTCGGTCTGGGTGGACACATCAGCTGACACCTGGTGGTGGGTCTGGGTGGAGGACTCCCGGCAGAGCATACTGCTGCATCCGATGGCCCAGGGACTAGATTTTGCACAGGCACCTCCACGGTGGCCTGCACGGTCTCATGCCCCTGGGACAGGACTGTAGTAGGCACACCCACCTCAACACCCCCGCCTGACCCCATCGGCTGTACTTCAAAGGCCACCTCCTCCCCCTACCCTGCCACCAACCCTGATGACTCTGGGGCGTCTTCTGCCATGGATGGTCCCGGTGTGGCATTACCTATCCCCACCGCTGCTGAGGAGTCCACTCCCACCTTCATCTTCTTCAACTTACCCCCAGCAGCTGGGCCCGATGTCACAAGCGCTGCCACAGCCACATCGTTCCCCAAAGATATGCTTTCATGGGGGTGTGGCTGGACTCTACACTTCTGCCTGGTGGAGGCATCCCTGCTGCCATGCTCCACAGCACTGGTTCCACCCCCTTCATCAGATTCAACTGTGGAAAAGGAGACAAAGAACACAATCATCAGTGTACTGTACCAATTAGTGTGTGGCAACACTGACATTCACATGACTAGTCAAGGGAACAACCATTAACCTCCACACCCACTCACATGGACATGCAATCCCCATCCATTCAGACATATCCCTGGCCATCACTCCAGACATTCACATCATGCTACTTACCACTGCCACAACCAATCAGCATATGCTCCACACACACATGCACCATTTGCACATGCACATGTCAGTGTGCCACAGCAACAAGCACATACACATGTCATGCACACACATCAACTGAGAGGCCCTAAGCAGTGTGATGATCAATCACATCAGAGTCCCGTGAACTGTAATCCCTCTTCTTGACTAAGCCAGATATCCAAATGCATGTGTAGCATCCAGGTGTGAGTGATGCCCAGTCACAGGTTTCCATCTTCGGGACAAACACATGAACATCATGCATGCACATGACGTGGGCAACACTACCTCACCTGTCACACTTGTCACACTGGCACGTCTCAGACACAAGTAACATTGCAAGTGCACGGTCTGAAAGGCAGCACTACAACACACACTGCAAGTGATAGCTCATTCAAAATCCATATCATCTGAATGCACACATGGAGAGCAATATCTGGGGTATGAACGCAGACATTCACCTCAGAAGCATACTTGCTGCAAGCCTAAGGGTCTCACTGCCAAGATGCAGCGACATGCACATGTACCGTAGAACATTGCACCACATGGATACACACCATTCGACTCCAGATGTTCATGTAACTTGCAGACCTGGGTGTCCAGCGCCGGGTAGAACTTCTCCAGGACCCACATGTTGGCAATTGACATCGGGCACCTGCGCGCACAGTGCGCCTCTGCAGTGGCACCGGCCTGGATGTAGCGAAGGGCCTTGCTTTTGTTCATGGATTTCAGGTCTTCCCAGCACTTGTGCACAGTCTTGATGGTGCAGTATACCACGCCCTCCGCATTGATGGCATCCGTTATCCCATCCCAGATCTGCTGACGTCCTTCCTTGCCACGTTGCATCACAGGGTTGAAGAGGGAATCCTAATGCTCCAGGACCTTCTCCACCAGGATGTCAACTTCCCTGGCAGTGAAGTTAAAAGTACTCTACCTCGCTGCCATGGGGTTGCCACTCTGGTCTGAAGATGATGGTGCAGACATGGCAACCCCGAGGCAGGTGTGGGTGGGCAGTGGTGGTGGTATGCATGGTGGGAGTTCGATGAAGCAGCTGAGGAGGTCACAGGGCCAAGGACAGGAACAATGGCAATGGCTGGACAGCAGGCACTCCAAATGCAGTGCAGGTGGGCAGCAGGCACACACACTGGACAAGCAGCAGCAGATGGCTAAGTAGGAGGCAGTACAATGCAGTAGGAGGCAGGTAAAAAAGCACAGAGGCAGGAGTGTGGGTCTTCCGTGTATTTCTCAGATTGGCAGCCGTAAACAGAATGACGTGACTTTGCGAGTAAAAAATGAGCGTGGACATGTGAAATCCGAGGAAAGGCCCTCAGCGCATAACTTATGTGACATATGCTGCATGGTGGCGTTCACCATGCCATATTTGGGGATACATAAGTACGTGTAGAAGCAACTCCGACCATGTGTGCGAAGGGGAGGAGACGGACGAGTGGAGTACTGCGAATTTTGGGGTGTCACGCACACTGTTCACCTCAGGGACCGTACAAACTTCTTATTTTGCTGGGGGATTTGCATCCGAAAATACGCACATGTACTTTTGTATTTTCCGAGGCTAATGGTGAGTCGCGTATGTATTTTTCCAACTATGGGTGTCCCTGTGTATCATGAAGCACTATTCATGTGTTTCCTTTTGGGGTTCGCGTATGCATTTTTTGTGTTGCTGGGTGCCACTACATATCACACGCTGCTTTTTTCTTTTTACGGAAGATGTCCTGGTCTTGCGGACACATTTTTTTCACTTTTTGGGGTGCTTGTGCATTACGCATCCCATATTTTTGACACCTGGGGTGCTATTGATCCTTGCTGGACCACAGAAGTAAGTCTTCCATCACGTACACTGCCCCCTTGTCAGAATCCCACTTCACAGACTTGACCCTGCAGTGTAGAAGAAGAATTCTTCCCAGTAATGTATCCCTCTGAATGTTGCAAACACACATCCAAAGGGATCAATTAATTGAAAGATTGGGGTTTTCCCCGAGACCACCGTGGCTGACTAATAAGAAAACAGGCGTTAGAAGAACTACCACAATCATATTAAGGGCTGTATCCAATGGATATTCAGGGGAAATTCCAATGATGTAGCACTAGAACTATGAAGTTACTTCAATAGCCGATTTGCTAGGAACACAGACGATATGAGGAAAACCTCCTCAGTTCGACTTCAAACCGTACGTGATTAATGTAATGACTCCCGCATTGCAACAGAGGCTGTTCTAGTTCCCACGGTGCAGCAGAGGCTGTTCCTACCTCTGTGTTGCAGCGGAGGATACTCCTGCTTCCAAGTTACAGCGGATGTTGTTCTGATTCCCGCGTTGCAGCGGAGGCTGTCCCACGGTGCAGCGGAGGCTGTCCCACAGTGCAGTGGAGGCTGTCCCACGGTGCAGCGGAGGCTGTCCCATGGTGCAGCAGAGGCTGTTCCCAGTTACACGTTGGACTCTGAACAATGTCCTAAACAAGTAAAGAGCGCCTGAACGAACTACTTAAGTCCCAAGAAAAACGTAGCTTAATCACTATCCAAAGGAATCCAATTTCAGTCCGGGTTGTAAATCATGCAGGCAAAAACAAAACCGAAGGAGAATGCAAGGCAGAATCCAAGGACGAAAACTAAAGTTCGTAACAAGAGAGAGAGAGAGTTATTTTCCTAACAGACAAAGGTAATCCAAAAGCCAGGTAAGTTCCAAATCCTAAATCAAAACAAGAAGGTAGCCGAAAACATGTTAAACAAGAAAACTAACGCCAAAATGCTTGATCAGAAGCACGAAGCAACTGAGGAGGCGGGGTTAAATGGCCAGGATCACATGATCAAAGTCGTGATCCGAATGAATGTTGAGTCTCCTTAGCAACGAGTTGCCTAGCTTCCATGGCAAACTTCAGTTGCCACGAAAAGCAGGGTTTTGTAGTAATATACCCCACCGTCCAATGCCCCTCATTCGGCACACGTGGGATGTTTCTCAAAGGTGTATGCATGACACCCCTCACTGTAATTACCCAGGCCAATTGCTTGGTCTGCCTTCCATTTTTAACTTACACCTGGAACATGAGTGGAAAGGCCCCAAGAAGCAAATGGGGCGGAGGTGGCTGGGCTCAGGGATCCCAGTCCCAAGGTTCCAGGAACCTTTTACGGAAGCAGCTGTCCCAGTGCCAAGGGTCCAGGAACCTCCTGCAAAAGCAGCTGTCCTAGCCCCATGGGTCCAGGGACATGCAGTGGAAGCAGCTGTCCCAGCCCGGAAGGGTAAGGGATGTGCAGCTGAAGCAGATGTTCCAGCCCTTGTGGTCTGGCATCTGGAGCTCATAGTGGTCCGAGCCACACAGGGTCATCACCAACACCACGTGGCAATAAGGCAAAGCCTGCAAAGCAGGAACAGACTCAACACAATGGCATGGCGCAGGATACTGGCACGTTGAGGAAGAGAAACTTGATGAAGAACTCCAGAACCTCATGAACTACGTGACCATGCACCACCATGACATGGGCCAGCTACCGGGGAGCACACATACACCTGCTCATCGTATGGTGCATTGGCAGCATGTCAAAGATGAGATCGACGCCTTAGGGTATGACAAGCACACTGCTGCTCAGGTAATGAAGTGCTGGAATGACCTCACGCGTCGCACCAAGTCCAAGCATGCTCTGGCAACTAGAGAGGGATCACCAGAGGAGGAGAAGCTGACTGAATATGAAGTGGCTATAAGCAATTCATTCTAATGGAGCAGGTGCGAGGTATGGGAGGCCTAGACAATTACGAGGACACGTCCAGTGATTGACCAGGATTGTGCATCCTGAGTACGTGTAGTGAAGCATCACCAAGATGTATGATTGTGGTGCGCATCTGGCTGCATTTGAATGACTGCAGCGGCTGAACCATGTTGTAGTGTACTGACCCCTGCTCCAGTGTACTCAAGAGTATGGATGTAACGGTATTACGGTATACCGTTAAAGATACCGTGAACCACCTAATTGAACAATAATAACCGTCACATTGTTTATACCGGTATACCATTCATACTGTTAAGTGTGCTTTTCAATCTGATTTGGAAAGGCTGCAGTAAGCAAGTGCTGCGCAGTCTTGGTCTTGCACCGTTGGATGTGCCTCTGCCAAGTAGTTTCAGTTGGAGCAGTTTTTAATGCCATTCCATAAACCACATGTGCCTGACACAAAATCAGTATGTTAGCAATAGGAAGAATAAATACAGTGCCAAGAAGGAAAAGGTTTACTTTGGGTTGGCGGCTTTGGGGTTTATATATTTATAATGGATAATGTTTTCTAAACATATGACAATGGGGGCTTTCCCTGGTTCTATCATTGAATTTACATATAATAAGTCACACTGCGAAATTTACTCATCTCTGTGGGTATTCCCTGCTGCCATACCAAAGGGTAACATGTCCCTCATTACTGAACACCTTTTGGCCCGCAAGTAAACTAAAGGCTGTAACGTAAAGAGAGAGTGCGTGTGTGTGTGTGTGTATGCGTACAAGCGTATACTACCATCAGGCTCCAATGATCTGTGGCATGCAGGTTATCAAGATGGCAACATCTTCATCTTCACCAGTAGCCAGTGGGGGAGGTAAAAGCCTAAAGGACCACTTAAGAAAAGCTATTCATTTTGCTTTCCCAGTCGCAGCAGGGCTGCCCGCCCCCCCCCTCCTCCTCTCCACACGTGTGTTTGTGTTTGGTGGAAGCAAGGGGTGGCATTTCAGTGGAAAGTATGTTGAAAAGCCCAATTCTGACCCGGGGTGCCTGGTTTTGTTTGTGCTGATAAATCTGACAATTTATGACCTTTTAGAAAATATTTGTTAAGATTATTTAACTCCACCTGCTATACCGTGATAACCATGATATACCGTCATTTGGCAAGAAGGTTATTGTACCGTCATAAAACTAATACCGTGACACCCCTATTCAAGAGTGGATACAACCCATGTGTTGTACATCAGTTGAGCATGGCCGTGTGACAGTACGCATCGCCCACTAGCATACTCACCCAACATCTGCAACATATTACCACAACATGCCCTCTTGTAAGTTACATCCTTGATGTCAGTGACTCTGCTCTTCTAGGCATGTACTTGTTTCTGAAAAACAAGTTACACTTCATGCCCTGCAGGGTATAGCTTATCTATTCACACATGTACCTAGGTTCTTCCATGCTAAATAGAACCTCCAAGATGACAACCAACACACATTACGGCAGCCCTGAGTGAGTGTGCATATGTCTAGACTGTGCATATACACACTGCCGATATGGCAATGACTCCTGAGTCAAATGGCTGTGAGGCCTGATCCCTGTTACCCTCCCACACTCAGCACACACTCCATGGGCCCATGGCCCTGTCCATCTTGAGGGTCACTGTACCCTGTTCCTATCTTCAACTCCATTTGCCTACTCTGTCCACTTCACAGACCTTGACTAGGTGGTACTCTTACAGTCATACATCAACTGGGACTGTTTCCTTTTCCCCACATTTACGGCATGTTCTCATTTTGTACAGCCTCCCTGCCACTCTAAAACTTGAGGAGAACCATCTCTGGTTCCGGAAGCACCTGAAGACCTTCCTCTTTTCTTCTGCCTTCGCTCCCCCTCTCCCCTGCTGATCTGTTCTCTCTTGGCACTGTGCACCTGGCCACCGTCTGCTCTGTCCACCGGGCCCAGGTACCTGCTTACCCTTCCACCCTCCCGCAATGCCTCCGGTCCACCGCTTGCACTGGGGTGTGTATCTGTACCCATACAGCCCCCCCCCCCTTTTTCTTCCTGCACCTATCAGACCTACCCTGTTGTGGGATGTCTTGACCCACTTTTGCTCTACCATACGGCATCACTGTGTTCTGATGGTGCCAGAAACATCAAAATGGCCGCAAAACCCTTGTGCGCACCAAAACCTCTAAAAACCGTGCTCTGCAAAACACAAAAAAGATGGCTGCCCAATCTACCACGCATGTTGTTAGTGGTGGAACAGAGATCTCACTCCTGAAATATGTCACTGGACTCCGCAACAAGTGAACATGGAGGACAGAGAGAAAAGCAGTGCTCTGCTAAAGGAAATCCAGAAATCTTGCTTTAAATCTTTTTTTATTTGATGCTGAAACTGCAGAATGCCAGCACAACACACCCTTAAACATCCAGAATTCTTGCTGGGTGCTACAAATCACTTAGTATAAGAAATCATTGTGAACATACAATGTCCTGAAAAGCTGAAAGTATCAAAGAAATATCCACAGCAAAAGTTGCCTGCCTGTGAAATCTGTCCAGTTCTGGGCGCAGTACCCTCAGCCGCCTGAATGACAGCTGTCAGAAGCCTGCATGATAAACTTTAAAACTTGTATAAACTGAAATCAAATGTTTGAAATCTAAGTGGCCTGTTCCTGAGAGTAACCTATGGTGTAATTGTTAATCCCATGGTTTAGAATCTGAAATAAGTGTTCTAGCTGCTAGTTTGAAATCACAAGTTTGTTTTTAAGCCAAGGAAAAATGCAACAGAATTAACATTAAATGTAAGCCTGGCTAAAAGCCACCCAAACTGGAATAACAGCTGTCCTTCCAGCTCTCTCCACCAGGAAATCACACCTAAAACCGGCCATCCTTAGCGTGAGCCGCTAAGGGACCAGGGAGCTAATAACGGGCCTGCTATTTGCGGGCCCGTTATTAGCTCCCTCCCCATTCCCGTTGAGCCCTATGGGGGCTTGAATGGGAATGTGAAATGGTTTTCTGCATGTGGACTTACCGGGCCCTCCAAGGTTAGAATGACTCGGTAAGTCCATTCAGAGAACCCGGACACGAGTTTGGAGGCAGCCATGGCGCTAATAGCGCCATGGCAGCCTCAAAACACGTAATGACCCCCCATGTATACCTGATCCTTCCTATCCTATTCGCAGGTTAACAGCACTGATCCCTAAAGGTTCACTTCATCCTATCATCATAATATTAAAACCCTTAATGAATCCCGATAAGGCAAGGCCCTCATGGACATTCTGGATATTGAGACATTGTTTCTTCACTTTAACCCAAATGATAATGCCACAAGGCCGACAGGAATTTAGTCCTTAGCAGTGTAACTGATTTGCATTCCAATATTAGGTGTTTTACTGATTCGGGTTTCAAATGGCAGAACCTAGAATCAATTTCCTCAATCGTGATTTGACTCTTTCTAAGGAGAATATCCTTAGTTGGTAAAAGGTTCCACCTTAACCTAAGTAGCAGTCCACGATAATAACGATTAGGGAATTGAAGCAGAATCGAGGAAAGAGAACCTCAACGCTTATGCTCATGAGCAAGATGACTCATTGAGGAATAAGAGTGGAAGGCATCTGTAGTCAGGATCCAATCATAATCCAGAAGGGACCTCTTACCTAACATTGGGTTATTAACCAATTCTTCAAGGTTCAACCCAATGTCAGAGAGGATAGATTCACATCTGTCCTTGAGCTCTATTAGATCTTCAGAAGAGCTCACATTCCTACCCATCAGATGGTGTAAGGATTCAGGAATTGGGACCATGATTTTAGCATATAGTCTCAACAGGCGCCATTGCACCCACCCTAGACCATAAAGAGGATGCCCCAAGTTTGTACCTAATTGCTGGTGTTGGCACTACGTTTGGAACACCGATAATCTTTCTCTATATCCTACCCTCTATTTTTTCTAGTTTTTTCTTTTACTATTCTGGGAGACGTCAATTCGAGTCCATAGATTATTTTAGGAACAATCTTCCCTTCGAAGAACATGATAGCTGGCTTTAATGAAAACCTGCCAAATTTGCAATTTATTTTTACAATAGGGGACTCCATAACAATTTGGCTTTTTGTAACAGCACCTAAGTGCTGAGTTTGGCTCCTTTATAAGAGCCAAAGTAGAATCCCAGATACCTAAAGCTTGTTGATGTATTAACTTTAGTCCCTTCAATAGACCAAGAAAATTGAGTGTTCTTCCCTCTCGATCTCCTAAATGCCAGGATTTTCGTTTTGGTATGATTTATGATGAGCCCATTATCTTTTGCATACCCCACACAGATAACTAAGAGCCTCTGTAGTCCGACCCTTGTTTGTTCGAAAATCCAGAGATCATCTGCATAAACAAGCCATATGATTTTAGACTGGCCTACTTTAGGGGATACCTTAATTAGCCAAGCTAACAGCAACATCTGACATGTATCGATAAATCCATGGGGCTAGTACACAGCCCTGTCTAACACCCCGATAAGAACGGATTCTCCTGGAGACATTGCCTTTCGCGGATTTGGACCCCACAGTTTTCATACACACCCTGGATCAGTCTCAGGAGGCCCTCAGGCAAGCCTCTGACAAGCCTCATGTTTCCAGTTTAGTCCAATGTTTACTGCGATCAACGCAGTCAAAAGCGGCAGATAAATCTATCGAGGCCACAAATGTACATCCCTTTGGCCTCTGCTAAAACCATTAACCATTAATTAAACCATATTTCACCTGCATATGTGTTTAAGTGTTTAATAATTCTGATAAAAGAACAATTATAATAATTATAATATCATGAACGCCCGTAAAACGCTTTGTAAAAAGCCAATCCATCTTGGTGTTTGTTATATGATATACTGACTGAACACTCAATCCTC
The DNA here is from genome assembly GCF_040938575.1 of Ambystoma mexicanum. NCBI lineage: Eukaryota > Metazoa > Chordata > Amphibia > Caudata > Ambystomatidae > Ambystoma > Ambystoma mexicanum. Next base: position 710,644,094 of record NC_090933.1, read on the forward strand.
TCGATCCTTCATTGTGATTACCACTCATTTTTGTCCATGCATTATAACAGAATAGGAACAAGGCTGTTTCCATGAGGGTTTCCTCCCTCTCTCTTCCCCGCCAACCATTTTACTTTACTACTCCACTGCTTAAACCACCAACCTCGAGATTATACTTAACACTTGCCTTCACTAGCTGTGACATGCCTCAAACTCTCCAACTCTGCAATACCGCATACCCATGCTTCCTTGTGCATTTTATCCATGTAGTACAATAAGAACCCCCTTATCCAAGTGTGTCCTGAGGTGCCATATGCATTATTTGTTCAATCCGGTCAGCAACCTTTCCTTCCTGATGGATGTCCCCAATGCCATTTAGCCTCCCACAGAAACATTATCACTCCCAATTCCGTGGGGAATTAAAGTGGAACCCCAATTGCCAAATCCTCCTTAGCCTGGCTACCCACATAATAATAACCAACTCGTATACAGTTTAGGCATTTTAATATCATGCTAGCTTTCACTTTTGTGGCAACATGCAAAATGCAGTGTTTTATGGGAACTATAGTCTTCTGTAAATGCACAAACACTAGGCTACATATTGTTATCTAAATGTTTGCATAGCAGCCCATGTTCGTAGGCTGCACCTTACAAGGAATATGATAGAATTTCAATAGCTAGCTGAGGGGAATGCCATTGTAACAAATAATTGCTCTCCCATCCAGCTACAGAAATGATATATGTTGGCCATTTTGGGAAGTGCACGCGTAATTTCTGCCTTCTCTGCAACAATCTTACAACCGGCATGAGTCTTTATGTGTGAAACTAACTCTCCTTCCCCCTGCACTCACACACTCTCTGCACTCATCCACTCTGTTACACTCTCTCCTTGCCCTGGCACACCCTCCCAAACCCTCCATTTGTGCTGTCACACTCCTCTTGCACTGTCACACTCTCATAGCACTGTCAAACTCTCTGCACACACCCACTCTGTCACACTCTCTCCTTGCACTGTCACTCTCTCTCCCCCTCCCTTCTTGTGTTATCACTCACCCACTCCCTGCCCTGTCACACTCTCCAACTCTCACACTCTTTCACCTTGTTTTGTTTCTCTCTCCTTTTACTGTCACTCACTCGTACCTTGTAGTGTCACTCTATTTGCCTTGTACCTTCACTTTCTCTTTGCACTTGACTCTCTTTCACTCTCTCCCTGCACTCTTCCTCTCATGACTTGCATTCTCGATCTCTCACTTCTTACACTGTTTTACTCTCTCTTTCTCTCGCTCTCTCTCTCTCTGCTTCAACTTTCCTACTCCCTGCGTGCTTGCCCTTTATCTCTCATTGTACTCTCTCTACCACTCCCTGCTTGCTCTCTCGCCCTCTCTCTCCTTCCTTGCACTCTTTCTCTCGCTCCTTCCACTGTCTCTCTTGCACTCTCGCTCATTGCACTGTCACTCCCTACTACACTCTTTCCTTGGACTGTCACCCTTTACTGCATGCTCTCTTTCCACTGTCACACTCTCTCTCTGCGAAGTCATATTATCTCATACACTCTCCACGCACTGTCCCATTTTCACAGACTTTCTGTCTGCTGTCCCACTGTATCCATGCACTGGCACGCTCTCTCTGTGCACTCTCTCTGTACTGTGTCACACACTTTGTCGTGCAATGTCCCTCTCTCCAGGCACTGCCACACTCTTTTGCACTGCTCTACCACACACGCTCTCTCTTTCCCTGCGCTGCCCCACTCCCTTTCTCTGCACTGCCACACTCTTTTGGTGTGCTGTTACTCTCCATGTCTTGTATTGCTCTGTTTCTTCGTGCGCTTTTACTTCCTCCTTGTGCTTTCACTCTCTTTTTCCTTATGATGTCACTTTGTTTTTCCTTGTGCTTCCGCACTCACTTTCTCCTTGCACCTTCATTCTCTCTTTCTTCTTATGATTTCCACTCTCTGTGTGCACTGTCTCTCCCACTTTATGCTGTCACACACTCTCTGCGCACCCCTCCTCCTCGCACCTTTACTCTACCTCTCACCATGGCACCCTTGAAGCTATCCTCTCTTGCACCCTCATTCCATCTTCTCTAAATCTCACCTTTGGTCAAAGCCCTTAATTTTTCCCTCATCCTTCCTCTCACAGCCTCTTTTTGGTACCTTCCCCCAAATCCTTGTTTGCTTATATATCTCCTCTTGGTCACCACCGATGGCTCCCTTTCTGAGTGGTTTCTTCTCTTGCCCTTCTCATTCTCGCCTATACCTTCATCTCTTCCCGCATCCTCCTTTGAAACATTGGACTCTTCTCCTTGCTCAATGGGCCTATAAACGCAAAATACAAAGAAAACAGTAAACACCAAAACTATTGGCTTTGCCAACACTTGTTTTTCTCTCTTCTGCCTTGTACTAGTTTTAAGAAATACCTAAGTGGATGTGCCCTACAAGTGTTCAGAATAATAACGACATAAATAAAAAGAACCTTCATGTGTGCCTGTCTCACGGTCGTCTGATCTGACAGCAGGTAGAATGGTCGAGGCAATTTCAATGAAGTGCAAACTGATATCATCTCATGCTTCTTTATTTATAATCTAGAACTCAGCTCCTCGGCTGATATATTTCTAGCAGAATTCTGTGCTTGAGAGGAAGTGGTATGTGTACTAGGCTCGCTGGATACATAATAAAAACACTACTTAATTAATCTGGCAGCCATTTTAGTAGATTTTAAATGAAGCTCATAAAAATAGGCAGAACGTTTTTCTTCAAAGCAATAAAAGGTTTTACCATCGACTTAGAGTTAATATTCACATTACAAACGAACTACCTTTCTCCGTTCGCTCCTGATTATGACATGCTCGTCTTTCAGCAACAGATTTAACTTTGTGACCTGCCATTTAATGCATTCATTCCCGTTTAATCCTGCTAACTGGACTCTGTGTGATATTGGGTCAGTCCAGGCTAATTCCAATTCAGATCTTCCCACCCAAGATCAATAGCCCCCCTGTTATGAGTCCTCAAAGCTGACCACCCACTCTTATGAGAATCGGCAGGGAATTGAATGTCAGTAGCCGACAGGCGGGACAGGAGAAATCCTGCTAAACCGGCTCTACAATGCAGACTCTTTGTTCCCTAGCCCCTAGACTAACCTGACACAAGTAAAACCCTCAGTCAATGGTATCTTTATTGTCTCGGTCGGACTGACTTGCTCACTGACAATATTGAGAATGTTCGCGGCAATGAGCTTGTGTTTAGTAATTGGGAGATCGGCGAACAGGCTTCCATTCGACTCACAGTGTATTTGCTCGCTGCTTCCTCTCAAGTTGCCCATTAGTGGTGTAAAACCACAGGAGAAAGGGTGATGTTGTTAAGTTATATTTTACAAGCGTTCATCACACACTTGAAAACACATGTAAGTCCTTAGATGACGCATATGTTTTATAGGCGTTTCATAAACGATTGCTGCATTTTTCCTTTTTTTTTTTTTTAAACACTTTATTTTTGGAATTTAACACACTATACAACTACACACCCACATTAGGGTGGAAAGTAACTTTGCGCCGTCGTCTTAGAACATCCCTTCAACCCCGTCACCTCCTCCCCGCCCGCGCCCAGTCTCTGCAGAAGCTCGTCCTTCCACTCCCGACTCGTGGCCTGGGGGAGAGATTGTCCAGGAATAGATTCCTTTAGGGTGTGTCTCCTGACTCTGAGGTGTCATCTGAGGGAGGTTCCGCCTCACTTATCAGGAATGATGTCAGCGGGCCCCAAATGTCAGGAGGTCGAGCGTGTAGAGGTAGGAGTTTTATAAAGTCTGTCTCTACATCCTGGTAGTAGAGTAAGTCTTTGCGCCAGGCTGCGTAAGCCGGAGGGGGACCCCGGCCCCACGCCATGGCCACTCTTCTTCGGGCAAGTGTCAGCAGGACCCCCGTCAGCCTCCTGGATGGGACGGAAAGCAGCCTCGTCATGCCGAGCAACGCGGCTGTATGTCTCGGGTGTATGGCTTCACCGACAATCGCCGTCGTCGTGTCTAGCACCTGGTTCCAGAAAGGGGCTATTTCAGGGCACTCCCAGGCCAGATGGACAAAGTTCGCGGATAAGGAACCGCATCTCTTGCACTCCGCATGCGCGTCCGGGTGATGTTTGTTGGTCTTTTCGGGCGTGTGGTAGGTTTGATGGAGGAAGTTGAAGTGGATGAGTTTGAGGCGTGAATTGAGTGCGATTTTCTGATTCTGCTTCAGGACGTAGCCCCAATCCTCATCTGAAATGGCTGTGTTTAGTGCCCTTTCCCATCTGGATTTTGCTCGGGTGACGGCGGGGGTCGCGCTAGGGATTAGTGCTTTGTATATTTGTGACACCAGCCTGCCGTCGGCTTGGGCTTGAATAACATCATGCAGCAATTGCCAGGTAGGTGGTTGGTTCGGGAAGCCTGGCAGGAGGGACTGAAATGTATAGCGAGTCCGGAAATAGAGGAAAACGTCCAGTGCAGTGTTGCCCCCTTTCGTTTTTGCTTGGGCTGGTGTCAGAAAGCCTTCCTCCGTGAAGAGGTCTCCTAGAGTATGAATATGAAGCTTCTCGACCCACTGGTGAAAGACCTTCTCCGAGGTTAGGGGGATTCCGGGTATAAACTTGACTGGTAAAAGAGGGGAGTATCGTGTTTGCACCCCGAGACTTTGGGCTAGGGTTGACCAGACTTTGTACGTCTTGAGCATCGCGTTCATCGTGTGGTTGGGAACGTGAATCTGGCCGAAGATTACTGCAGTCAGAAGATTAGGCGTTGCCAGGGCTCGCTCCACTTGTACATGAGGGCGGATTGTGTGAGTCGCATACCAGTGGCTGAGGTATTGTGCCTGGGCAGCCCAAAAGTATTTCTCCAAGTCTGGGAGGGCCAGTCCCCCGTTGGGCACTGGAAGAATCAATGTTGAGTATGCCACTCTGGCTGGTTTTCCTGCCCAGAGAAGTTCAAGAACCAAGCTTTTCAGCTTCTTCAGAAAGGTTTTCGGTAATAACACAGGGATATTGTTAAAAAGATACAGCAGTTTCGGGAGGACCACCATCTTGACCAGTGAGGCCCTGCCCCAGAGCGTTAGTGGAAGCGTCTTCCAGCGTGCAACCTTGTCCTGGAGGGCCTTGACCACTTCCTCATAGTTATTGCAAAACACCTCATGCTTGTCCAGGGACAGCTGTATCCCCAGGTACCGGACACTTGCGGTATTCCACATCAGATTGAATTCGTCTGTAAACTGTTTTGTGGCCCTGGTCAGTGGGAAGACGACGGATTTGGAATGATTAATTTTTAGCCCAGAGGCTGCTCCAAATTTAATGACTTCCCTCATGACTGGGTTCAGGTTGACCTCAGGGTTACGAACGAATAGGGCCACATCGTCGGCATATAAGGAGATGATGAGACTGTGTGGGCCGATGATAAGCCCCCTCTGTTGTCTGAGTTCCCGAAGGTTAGAAGCGAGCGGCTCCATCACCAGGGCGAAGATTAACGCTGACAGAGGGCAGCCTTGTCGTGTACCTCTTTGCATGTCTATTGACGCTGATTTTGCGGAGCCTACAATGATGTTTGCTTGTGGCTTGGTGTACAGGAGAGAGACGAGCTTGATGAAACGGGCTCCCAGACCCATCCTGGTGAGGACCATAAACATAAACGGCCACTCCACTGAATCGAACGCTTTCTCTGCGTCTAGAAGTACTGCAGCTGCCTGACTAGAGGGGTCTAGTGCCTCAATGATGCCGAACATTCTCCGGATGCCGAAGGTCGTGTTGCGGCCTGGGATGAAGCCGGCTTGGTCTGCTAGCACAAGGGCAGGCATCAGGGGCATCAATCTATTGGCTAGGACCTTGGCAAGTATTTTGTTGTCGAGGTAAAGTAATGAGATTGGGCGGTACGATGCGCAATCTTCTGGCGGTTTGCCTGGTTTGTGGAGCAGGATGACATTGGCTTCACAGGCGGAGTGGGGGAGAGTCCCGACTTCCAGTGCCTCTTCGTACACTGCCGCCAGGAGGGGAGCCAGGGTGTCCGCAAATGCTTTATAGAATTCTCCCGTTAGGCCATCTGGGCCGGGTGCCTTGGAAGCGGGTAGGGCCTTTATAACTGCTTTAATCTCTTCCTGCGAGATCATTTCATTCAGAGGTTCCCGTAGGTGTTGTTCGACCCAGTAGAGCTCGGTGTCTTCTAGATATTCCGACGGGGTGTTTGAATCGTTTGGGAGTTTCGTACTGTAGAGGTCTTGGTAGAATAGCCTGAATTCTTCTGCAATCCTGTCGTCGGTGTGGATCACCTCGCCTTGTTTGGTTCGGATCCTTTCGATTTGGGATTGTTTGTTGTCGGCTCTGATTAGCTTCGCCAGAAGTGCGCCTGGTTTTTGACCCTCGCCATATTGGCGGACTTGACTGGGGCGGCTTAAAAATTTGACCTCTCGCTCTGCAGTGGCATTGAATTTTTGCAGTTCTATTTTCAAAGCTGCCGCTGTCTGTGGGTCGGACGAGTTCGTGTTCTGGAACTCGAGAGATTTTAGTTTACTTTCGATAGTCGCAAGCTCGCTCCTGATGAGCTTGAGGATGCCGTTTTCTTTGGCGTGGCAGACTCCCCTGATGAAGCATTTTAAAGACTCCCAGATTGTGCCTGGTGAGGGGACAGAGCCAAGGTTGGCTTCAAGAAACACGTCCATCTCTTCTCTTAATTCGGCGGCAAAGGCTTCGTCGTGTAAAGAGCCCGTTTTGAATCGCCAGCGCTGCAGGGGCGGCGTGGGGTTGGACGGCTTGAGGTTGAGAAACAGCGGTGAGTGGTCTGAGAGCGTTCTTGGATGAATGCAACATCGGCCACGAGTCCAGGGGCCGTATGCTGAGGTGAGTAGATAGACGATCCTGGAGCTCGTGTTGTGGACCGCGGAGTGGAAGGTAAAGTCCCTCAGCTCTCCGTTAGAAATTCTCCAGACATCATGAAGATTAAATGCTTTGCAGATTTCCTTGATTTGGAGGCTGGCCTTCGAGGGTGGCAGCGGAGTGGCTCTTGATCTGTCTCTCATGGGGTCTAAAACAGTGTTCATGTCTCCGCCCCAGATTATTGTTGCGTGGTCGTGGGTGGAGAGCTGTGTCATCACCCATCCAAAATTGTCAGGCCCGTCCACATTTGGCGCATAAGAGTTAATGAAGGTCATTTTTTGACCTGCGATGATGCCGCATACCAGTACGGCTCTTCCTTCAGCGTCTTTCGTCGAGTGGAGTAGACGAAACCCGAGCCTCCTGTGTATGAGTATAGCGACTCCTCTCGAGTATGTGGAATAGGATGAGAAATATCTGTGGCAACCCCAGCTCTTGGCCCACTGATGATCTGTCCCTGGGCTAAAGTGCGTTTCCTGGATCAGGGCCACATCCACCTCATGACGTCTGAGGTACTGCAGGATTTTTCTGGATTTTGCTGGGATATTGCCGCCTCTTATATTCCACGTTAGGACGTTGAATGGGATGAGTAGAGTGTTATATCAGACCACGTTGTCCTTCCGATCTGTTGGGCTGATTTGGCAATGAGTGGTCTAGTGCCAGGTTTAGGGCTCCGGGGTGGAGGGCCCAGTTGTGGCGGCGAGATTAACACTGAGCAAGGAGCAAGCGGGGAGCGGGACGGTCGGGAGCCGGCGGCGCTGAACATTACCAATGCCCTCTGAGGGCACGAACTCCGGGCAAACCCCAACTGGCCCGAAACTTTCCTCTCCGAAGGGTGGGCAACCCCCAACTGGCCCACCGAGAGGCCCTTCATTGTCCAACTGTTAACCCAAACGGCCCATGGCATCTCCATGCCGAAGAATGAACCTCCACCTCCGTGGAACAAACTCAACTAAAACTAAACTTAACGGTGGCTGAGCTAGGGGCGCGCGGGGCCCTCCAGGTGTCCCTGCCCCGTCTTCAGCTCAGCTTGAAAGTTCCGGCTTGCTCCGTGCAGTGGACTAGTTACTGGGTCGCCACCCAGCCTTACACTTTATGGAGGATTCCTGGGATTCCTTTCTCTCTGCGGTCTGGGGCGGGCTTGGTTTTGGTCCGGACATCCGAAACGGTCCAGGAATAGGTTTGCCTCCTCCGGGGTTTGGAAGAACTGGATCTTCCCTTCGTGCTGGATTCTGAGGCGCGCAGGGTATAGCATTGAGTACATCATTTGACTGTTTCGGAGTCTTTGCTTGACACTGGCGAACGTTTTCCGTTGTACCTGCACTGATGGGGAGAAGTCGGGGAAAAAATGAATAATGTCCCCCTCGTGGCGCAGCTCGCCTTTTTCTCTGGCAAGCCGGAGTATGGAGTCCCGATCTCTGTAATTCAACAGTCTTGCTATTATTGGTCTGGGTGTCGAGCCCGGAGCTGGTCTAGACATGGGAACACGGTGAGCCCTCTCTACGATAAAGAGATGTGATAGAGCCTCTCGTCCGAACAGGTTTATGCAGAGGGACTCGACGAATACCTCCATTTTCTCCTGCGTTTGCTGTTCTCTCACTCCCACTATCCGAAGGTTGTTCCTTCTTGATCGACCTTCCAAGTCTTCACACTTAGCAATTGTTGTTTTGAGTTGCGATTCTAGTAGGGAGACTTTGTTGGTTAGAGTCGTTGAGCTGTCGTCGAGATTTGAGACTCTCTGCTCTATGTCGTTCAAGCGTTCAGTTTGCGAGTCCATCCGATGTTGTAGTAGGTCGACCTTAGATGCAAGACCATCCATTTTATTGCTCAAATTGCCGATTCCAGCTTTCAGGTCGAGGAGGATTTCTTTGATTTCGGAGGGCTTACCACTAGGATCTTCTTGTTGCGGGTCGACTGACATTGAGGCAAGGTCATCCTGGGGGAGTGGTGCTCTGGGTGTTGAGCCGCTTTCAAAGTTTAACTTCCTCTGGTACTTGTCGGCCTTCCCCATCGTGACCACGGATGTGGGAATGACTGGTGACGGTAGCGGGAGTGGGGATGGCAGTTGTCGGCAACTTCTGTCCAGACTCTACCAGGGGCACCAGCGGGACCCTTCCCGGGGCTGGCCTGGTCGCAGGCTGAAGTGGCTGGTGATCTTGAGGGTAGCGCAGGTTGAAGCGTCACCAACCGGTGATCACGGGCAGTGGGGAAGGGCTCCGAGAGCTTCTGTGGGGAGGGCTCTGCAATTCGGGGTATATGACACTCTTGCTGCGGGGTGGCGTAAAGTGTTCGGGCAGCGATGTTCTGGGCACAGCCGGAGCAGGGTCTTGATGGGCTGCTTCCTTGCTCTATGGAGGTCCCGGCTGTCTGAGGGGAGGGGGCAGCCGCGTGTTGGTCCGGCGCTCTACGGGGAGTGATGAAGTCTTCCCCCCGACTCCTTACCTCCACACCCGCTAAGCCTCTTCTTTGTCCCGGTCGCGTTCCACGCTGGGCGCACTCGGGCCTTGGGGAGAGGGGGGGGTCGTGGTTCCTGGTTCTGTGTTGACGCCTGGGCAGCGATGGTCTCTGCGAACTCAGCAGGGGCTGTACGGGCACCGGAGGTGGGGGAAGGTGCCGGCCTCCGACTGCTGCTGCGGCCCTCGCCCCACGGCCCTCGGCCCCGGAGCCGGGCGCCGGAGCGGGCGCGGCAGAGGTGGGCGGTGACGCCGTGAAGGAGCCGCTGTTCCTGTCTCGACTCCCCTGAGGCCGACGCCGGGCGCTGGGGTAGCTTGTGGCCGCGTTTGTTGCACGGCTGCCGGGGACTGGTGGCGAAGGAGGCTGGAGGGGGGAGGGGGGGGGCACCTGTGTCCACGTCGACACTCAGTCTTCTGGCGGGTGCCCGCCCGGAGTTGTCGTCTGCCCTCCTGGCGCCCTTGTCCCGGCTCGGCTTCTGGTGGGGGGGGGGTTACCGCTGGCGAGGAGGCGGGGTATTGGCTGGTCGGTGCCCCGCCAGCCAGCTACGCGAGGCTCGGGGACAGAGCCGCGCGGGCCGTGCTCCGACTTGGCGGCACCGATTCGGCTCCAGATTTTCGCAGACTGGTCGCTGGGGAGACCGGGAGGACAAGGATCTGTGGGCCGCTGCACTGATCTGCCGGGACTTGTAGGATTCTGCAGGATTAATACGGGGCGAAGCGGGAGCTTTAGACCTGGTCGGCCATCTTGGATGGCCCTCTAGCGCCCTCTGCATTTTTCCTTTTGCTGAATGTTCCTTCTCGCCCAACTTAGTGTGTGTTGATTGACTTGGAATTGTGGTTATTGTCTGCCCCTGCCCCGTTTTATTGTAAAAAGAGGCGGCCGGAATTTTTCATTTTCTCAAAACTGTTTACGGACATTTAGCGCCACATCGCACATCTTGTTAAAGCCGTTTAGAAACTCTCACTTGGTAGCCGAAACCTTTTTTTTGAGGTTGTTCATATTCAATGTGTGTACTTGCAAAGAAGGAATACAGCCCGAGGCAGCAGAGTTTTAGATATGTGTTTACATCTTTAAAGTTAAATGCAGGGATAGAGTAGTTTTGGATGTTTGGGGTTGAGATAACTGTAAGTTTGCAGTGTGTTTCACAAGGCACTTCGCATGCTTGTTAAAGTCCCTCAGGCATAGATAAAACCAATGCCTTCTGTGTATGTGAGGAACTGAAAACATCCCTTCATTTCTAACTGTATGTTAGCTGTGTAAAAATGCACTGCAAGCAGCTAAAACATCAAACACTGCAGTATGTGCTGTATATGCTCTGTTTTATAATGCACAAGGTCCACACAAGAGGATACAGTATAAGGGTACACTGATATGGTGACAAATAGAATAATAGATTAGTAAGGGTACACTTGACAAGAAAAGAGGCGATACACAGGGTTATAGGTAGTGAATACAGGCTACACGTGTCAATGAAACAAAGGTGAGTAGTTGTTCGGGGTACCTTTTATGTCAATGTTAAATTTGACAGGTGGCCAGCCTCCATTTCTTGTCTAAGCCCCGCACCTTTTCCTTAGTCCTAGCCCTTCAATATACATGTAATATACATTTTTATATCAATGTTATATACATTTTGATATACATATATGAGTTCGCTTTATACGCAAAGTGTGTTTCTCACGCCCATTCAAAAGCTCAAACTGTTGGCTTTTGCAATGCTTGTCCTGGCAGGAACACCTGGTCACTTCAACATTGTTAATTAAATTAGCCCACGCCATGAAGCTTTGTCATGCATACGCCTACACAAAGGCCCAAACCATCAGCTTTGGCTCCTCCTGGGATGCCGCGGTCCACTTCCCCACGCCCGCCTCCATAACCCCTTCAAATAAAAATGAATAGTGCTCTCACGTTTTACCCGCAAAAGCCTCCTGAGTCAGGACCAGGCAATCATCACAGTGGTATGAGATTTCCAGCTTCCCAGCTTCTGCACTTAAACATACAGTGTGATCTTGTGCAAACACCCCTTATCTCCAAGGGATCACCATTCTGCCCTCTTTCAAAACACAGAGAGCCAACAAGCAGCCTGTAAATGACCCATAGGCACTACATCAAGCCGGGGGTGGAGGCATACAGATATATATATGCACCCCAATGTTGTTTTCCGGGGACAAGATACAATTGAAGTGAATACCGCTGAAAATAGGAATGTGCTAAAATGTGTAAAATCCTGCCCTCCAGGTTCACAGAGATGAATCTCAGCCCTTGCTAACTAGCAACGCGTGTTTGCATTGTGACAAAGATTTCAGAAGCATTGGTCTGCAGGGGAGGCTGTGACGGGGGCAGTTTGGGCCAAAGCCTGCCTGGCTCTGGAATGGTCAGCACCAGCTGTGTAAGTACCATAGCAGGTAAATACACATGTAATCTCTCTTAAATTGACTATTTACTTCCTCTGACAAAATACTGTGACTCAGGAAGCCAGTTATTTCATAATCTGTGATAAATGTGTGCATTTTGCTGCATCAGCAGCAGGATGCCTGGGGTTTGCTGATAAGATAGGATTGTATTATGTAAAAAATTCAGTCAATGTCACTGCGGAACCTGTGGATGGTCAGGTTGTATGCTTCCTGGGAGCCCAGCCTCAAACCTAGACATCTGGAACCCATATATAATATTGGTGGGGTTGCCAGAATGTCCTGCTATTTTTAGCTTCTGATACAGTAACCCAGCTATTTTAAAATCTATGTTGCCATTTGTGCATTTTTGAAGAGTATGTGTCTGGGGTTTGCTGATAAATGTACAGGCCTCATACTTCCTGGCAGCCCATCCATAGACCAAGACATCTGGACCCCTTAATTAATATCTTTGGGGGCTCCAGTTTTTACCCCTTAAAAGGCGTTGGACTGCATGTGACCCATGACCCATGTGGATTCTGTACCTGTAGCAGGGAGCTGCATTTCTGGCAATTCCAACCATGGATGACTTTGGCGTTTTGAGTCTCCTCCTGGGTGATTGGATTTGTTTGCAGGCCTGTGGGGAAATCCTACAGAGTTACTTGGATCCCTGGCAGTGGCTCAACACAAAGGGGGTCATTCCGAGGTTGGTGGTAAGTGATAAACGAAGCCGGTAAAGGATTACCGGCATCGCTTACCGCTCCCGGCTATTCCGACCAGCCAAACCGCTATTAGCGGCATCGTAAATAACAGTGCCTCTAATAGCGGCATGGGAGCGGGCATGCGGGCCATCATACCGGCAATAGCGACATGCCGTAAACCGGAGGAGATCACAAGTGAAGGGGACATGCAAATACCGACATCATGAAGGCGTTAAAAGTGGTTTCCCGCATGCTGTAAATACTGACATCTCTGATCAACCGTAAAATGCCATGTGCAGTGTTCCCAACTGCCACAGGTGCACACCATCAGCACAGGTAGAGGTAATGGAGTCTGGGCCTGACCAAAAGGAGCACACCCACACACCACACCCCTTTCAACACCAAGATCAATCCAATAGTAGCGTAAACACTTCAGCTGGAGGACATGCATGCATTGCAACACCAGCAACAACACAAACACCAATAGCAGGCAACACACACGAGACACAGCAGGAGAAGGAGGGTGAGACAGGCCCAGCATGCCCCACCAGTGTAGGCAGCATAACCACGCATGCAGCCCCCATCCCAAACATCAGAGCCAGTCCCTCCGTCACAACCCCGCAGCACAACCACACCCTATACCGTCTGAACTGGGACACCATCAGCACCATTGTGGACGTGATACACGATTGTCAGACTCATTGAAATACGCACCACCATACCCCCTCTACTGAAGGTAGTTTCAGTGCTCCACTTCCTTACCAAAGCCACCTACCAGCACACAGTGTGGTACATGCATGGCATATCACCACCCTCATTCACCTGCTTCCTGAAGTAAGTGCTGGATGCCCTCCTCAAGCACACAACGGAATACATATCCCTACCACGGACTCCCCAGGAAATTCTTGAAACAAAAGGTGGCCTCCATGCCATGGAGGTGGTTTACCGCAATCGCAAACTATACCACTACAAACAGATGCAGATGGAAGGCGAAGCAAGCAAGAACATCACACATTGTTGTGCCCAATATCCCAGATCAACCACAGGAATGCTGCATGCCACCATGTGTAAAATCAGCTCAGAATGCCTAACATTGCAGAGCCTACTGCCAACGCTCCCCATCAGAAAATCCTACAGAACACAACACATCACTAAATTTACACAAACACAGCTGTATCCGTACACAATGCATGAGCTACAATACGGCAGAGCACACTGTGTATCATCTTGAAGATGCAACCCACACCATTATTCCATGGCACAGGACACATTGAGGGCCTGATAATGGTGTCCATACAACTAGGGACATGTGCAGGTGACCAACGATAATCTGCCAACGCGAGTGACCAGTACAGCTGTCCATCATCAATCGATTGACAGATAGCTTTTAATGCCTCCCATGCAGGTGACAGTGGCTATCCCTTGATGCTGTGGCTCATCACCCCTGTCCGAAACACACAGAACAGGCATGAGGAGGACTACAATCGATCCCACACCCTTACCCGTGTGGTCATTGACCAGACCTTTGGCCTGTTGAAGGCATGGTTTTGCTGCCTTAGGCCGTCAGGTGGGGCACTCCTCTACAGGCATGAGAAGTGGCCCAGACCATCATGGCATGTGTAATGCTGCCCAAAATGTTTATCCGACGCAACGTGCCCCTGACCCTTGACATTGAACTGCAACCACCTGGTGATGATGAAGGGGATGAAGAAGAAGTGGCTGCACATCATTGCGGTGCTGATGCACAGGAGGGACGTGCTTTGCGTCAGTCAGTGAATGCACAATATTACTGACAGACATGGCTGCAGAGGGTGACATGATATTCTGACTGGGGGTGTGGGTACATGCACAATATGCACTGTATATGAATAAATGACACATGTGCAATGATGAATGTCCACTCAGGTCTTGCTTTTGACACAACGGGTGTATTAAATATAACAATGATAACGATAGTGCAAAAACCCTCCACCACCATCACCCCCCTCTCTCTCCCCCCACAACTCCCCCACACACCCTCAACCCCCTCCTCCTACCCCCACAACTCCCCCATACACCCTCACCCCCTCCGCCTCCCTCCACAACTCCCTCACACATGTCCCATCAAGTCTTCAAGGTCTACATGAGGCTGCCCATACTTTTAATTCGCACTCCCTGGACCAGGTGGCAGCATGTCTTGCCGGCACAGGGTGCATGCTGACCTGCGGAGCGGGCTCGTCTGGGTCGAGCTAGACGATGATGGTGTGGCCGCCTGCTCAAATTGGGTAGCCGGACGCCCTGCCTCCATGGCATCGGCTATGCGGCCTAGTACCTGGCGGAGGGCAGAGACCTCCTCACAGAGGCAGCTAGTGTTTTCAGCAAATATTTTGCCCATGGAGGCGGTGTTTTCAGAAATGGACCGGCCTAGAGAGGCGATGTTCTCCCGCCACTCCTGCCTAGCCAGTGTATTGTCCTCAATGAACTGCCGCACAAGGGCAGTCTGCTGTTCTGCATTATGCGGCCCTGCGGGTGCACCGGTGGAGGTTGATGCTTCCTGGCTGTCCTGCTCAGCCTGCTCAGCCTCAATACTCAGCCCTATGGGACTGAGGTGCCCTTCCATTTGCTCCTGCCCAGACTGCTCCGGGGTGGTGGTGTGGTCTGTTTCAAGGGATGATATTTGGGGGATGCCGCTGGACTCGGCGTGCTGAGCGGTTCTGATGCATCATCCTCAACGGGCACCCATACATCATCCTGTGGGTCTTGCACAGCCTGTGGTGCGGTGGCTGCCACCTCCCCAGCAAAACCAGACTCCTCAGAGTGTGGTGCCTCGGCTGATTCCTCAGGCTGGGCAATGGGTGTTGGTGCTTCGGCATCTTCGGCCCTTGGCGGCACCGGTGTACTGGCAACCTGGGGTGTCTTGCCTGGTGGTGCACGGCGGCCCCTGGGTTGTCTCTTCGAGGTTGAAGGGTGGTTGCCGTTATCCCGGGACCTCTTCCGGGGTGTGGTCTTCACAGGGGTTGCGTCCTGCCCATCGCTGTCATGGTCAGAGCCTGTGGGGGTCGAAGAGAGGGACGGCATGAGTGATGTTTTGATAGGCATCATACATACATTTGGACAATTGATCATCCACACAATTGGGGGTAATAGACATTTGAGTTTGGATGAGCACGTAGTTTGATACATGGGTGGGTTATGCAAGCATACGTCAGGGTCACTCATGTTGGCCAAGAGCTATGCTATCTGATATGCACATTTGTTGGGGCCAGCATGCTGTGTGATTATGGCATTTACATCTTTGTGTGGTATGTGTCAGGTACGGCATTGCCTTGCTGCAGGCATCTGCATGTGTCTGTGATGCATCCGCCTACTTTGCTGGGAGTGTGTGTGTGTTGGACCATGGCTTGCCTCTTTGGACTAACATATTGGTTGACTTTCAACAGACTCTGCATTACAGTGTTTTCTTAGGACACTCACCTCCATCGGCCGATGTTGTGGCGCCACACTCCATCTCGCCGACACCTTCTATCCCCTCCATTCCGTTCATGCTGGCGCAGATGTCCTCCCATGGGGTCAGCTTGATGGGTGAGCTGGGACCTCCTCATGTTGCCATTGCCTGGCTCCTGTTGACCGAGAGTAT
Organism: Ambystoma mexicanum; assembly: GCF_040938575.1. Lineage (NCBI taxonomy): Eukaryota > Metazoa > Chordata > Amphibia > Caudata > Ambystomatidae > Ambystoma > Ambystoma mexicanum. The sequence goes on from NC_090933.1 coordinate 710,660,105, forward strand.
GTTTGTTACTCTGAGTCGCAAGTCGTCCCAGTGCTTACGACAGTCTTTGGTGGTGCGTGGGGTGTTTCCAACAGCACTAACTTTCTGTGCCACAAGTGCCAGATCTCCTTCTTTTTTAAGATGGCCTCCCTCTTCATGCTGTTGGCAAAGACTATCCCAGCATGCTCCTGCTGTGTCCCGGCTAGCATCTCCAACTCATCCTCATTGAATCTCTCCTTGCGCTGGCAGGCAGCTCCCTTCTTAAGGGCCTTGGGCATTGTGGTGTGTTTGGAGAAGGTTTTCTGACAAACAGCAGAGTCCCACAGGTCCTGTGTGGTGAGGATGGCAATGAATTGTGTTTTTAAAGATGGCCGCCGTGCTCCTTCCCGTTCCTGTGCGATGATGCTACTTCCGGTTCCGCTTATTTACGGTGACCATTATTAGCGGTGACAGCTAATAGCGGTCATCGCTAATTCCCCGCATTGGTTCATGCCGGTAGTGCTATCTGCGCTATGCATGATGCCGCTAAGGGCATTTTTCGTGCCTTTAACGACATGGTGGTAATGCCCTTACCGGCATGGCGCAAAGCTTGTGCCCGCAAAGTCGTAATAGTCCTCTATTAGCGTACTAATGACTGCACGGACACGCTATTTACACCATGCCGTTAAGGACCGTTACTTACCTCCAACCTCGGAATGACCCCCTATGTATTTTGCTTTTCGCTAGTTGTAGCTATAGCATGTTTTTTCTGCTGTCTCTGTAATGATCATCACAAGATATTCCATCTCAGTGTGCTCGGTCACAAAATCATTGTGCCTAAAAGCTTGTGCACAGCATTGACAAGTTTGGCCATAGCACAAAAAGTGGCCCTTGATTTCATTGTGCCACAATGAATGTCCTGTTGTAATGTGTCTATCATTCCTACATCCATGGCATGCTGTTCAGGATGTGTGTTTGCATGTACGAGTTAACGAGTGCCCAGAGTACAGAATGCTGTGTGAGGCCAACCTCTGAAGCCTGAAAAGTAGATCCAGGCACGCTTGACATGTGGCCAACTTTGCACCAGACCTGAAGATGAAATGGCCAGCTTTTAAATCTCAGTTACCAGTTTAATGGTATCCACTACTGAGTGTAATTTGCTTTCTGACTTTGAGAACATTCAGACATGTAATTGCTCATTTTACTTTAACCGGTAAGATAACTATAGCTGGAAAGATAGCTCAGTGGGTTGAGCACTCGCTGCATCAATGTGTGTGTAATTTGCAGATTGTAGGTTCGAATCCAGGCAAGGCCATTTCAGCGTTTTGTCCCTCTGAGGTTTATAAATGAGTGCCAACATAGGTTGGGTGATATTGTATGCAAATTTGTTCTGTATAAAGTGCGTAATAGTAAGTGCTATATAATAACACATCATAATCATTTGGCCTTGGATGTCTGTCTTCATGCATTCACAATCATTTGGTAATATGGGCCTACAGACACTAATATTAACGATACATATGGTGGTCCATTCCTGCATGAAATGCATATCACATTACAGTGATATTGTAACCATACTATTGCTTATATAGGAAGACGGAAGCACTGTCAGGCACTTAACAGCATAGAGCCAAGGAAACGAGACGGGATGACTGTAACCACAGCGTATTATATAACCAGGAATAAGGAAGAACCCAACAAGGACCCAACAAAGGGCGCTCATCCTCGGCTATACTGAACCCCACTAATACTGAACAAAGAATTGAGCAAATTTGCTTACACAACAATTGCAAAATGTAATCATCACATTCCTATTCAATCAGAAAGCAACACTGGAAACTTGTCCATTCAGCATTATGAAACTGTTAAATAAGAGAATTATTATGCCTGTAACATGACTGAAAAATGAATCAAATATGGTCGGACAAATGTATTGTCTCACAATAATTGATTGTTGACTGATTCAGGTCTGACCTGGCGGGATTTACACCACCCACCTGCAGGCACAAATGGAAACAATGGCTTGTTACGCTCACCTGGTCTCTGCGGAGGTGTTGGGGAACGGTTGCAGCCCTCCCTGAACTTGAATCACCGCCTTCAAGCCTCTCCCTCAGTAGAAAAGCTGTGAGCGGTGATACATGGTGATACTGCTCCTGCGTGGAGATAAGAGTGTGTGAGTGAGCCAATCTGTGATTGTTGTACCTCTCAAACCCTTCACCCCAAAGTACGGTTTCTGTGAGCATACGCCGGCCCATAAAGCTCACCTGTGAATTATGGAAGATAAGCTCTCCGTCCTGCCACTTCTGGCAGGGGCGCGTCAAATGGGATTTAGTTCGTTCACTGATCCCTGATAAGGATTAGTCCAGTCCAGCTGCGACTATGCTTCTCCTTATGATTGATAAGTCTCGCTTGAGCTCTTGTGATGCTTTTCGTTCTGTTTAATATCTTTATAAGTTGCTCCTATTTATGCCCACAATAATGTCTCACTTCTGTTTTGTTCCCTTAGATGGAAATGTGGCCTCAATGGAGCTGTGAGACGCGAGATGTGGCCGGATGGAAGATGGATGCTACCGCAATGTTCGACAGAAGGTAAGTGATGGTTTAAGGAAAAGCATGAAGTATGGCAAAGAGCAACCTTAAAGTGACTGTTTTTTTGATGTCTAACCCTGTCTTCTATTTTTCCTTGCAGGCGCTGCTGTCGACGATGGAGCGTGTCGTGCTGTGGTGCCAAGATGAAGATTTTGGCGTTCCGGAAAGTGTAAAGATGAAAATTTGGTTCGCCGAAGAACAGCTTCCCCCAGTTGGTAAGTATGCTGGCAGGAATCAGGATGTCCATGAAGCAGGATCTACAAAGGTAAATCTGTCGTCAGGCGACAGTGAGCGTTACGCTGCTTGCAAGTGCAGAATAACGCGAAGCATCTGTCTTGAGGATCGGGGCAGCTTATATAGCTGAGATCATGGGCACGCCCATTAGGGCCGACTTACCAGCCACATCCTGCCACTCATAGAGAGTGAGCATGTGCAAAGGCAATCCATTAGCAGCCACACACAAGAATACACTTGAGGCTGCTTAGATGGAATGTTCAAGGTTAATGCATCTGAAGTGGTATGTGCATAATAAAAGCTTTTTGGTGTTAAATGGATGTTTTTGTTTACTTTTGTTCATGAGCCTGGCGCCTTTCTCCTGTGCATGCGACCCCTGCATGCCTGTGCCCCTGACTTCATGACCATGACAGCACTCCCCCTCAAGGCCCCTCTCAAGGGTGGTTCTCCTCCCAGTCCTGGTTTGGTGGGATTATTGCGATGGAACCATCTGATTGAAGGCAGAACATGGACGTGTTCAGTGGGTTCCCAATTTCAGTCTTGAGGTTCTTAACCTTTCCAGTCAATTAGGTAATACAATTTTAATCGACCCACCTTGAAGTCCAGGATGGATTTGACTTCATATTCTGGTTCTACATCTATTACTTCGGGCTCTGGCGGAGAACTAAGCCGTGTTTTGGATTTCATTGGTTTGAGGAGAGAGACATGAAATACGGGGTGAATTTTCATGTGAGATGGTGCCTCCAATTTCATGGTGACAGGATTGATTATGGACTTCATAGTATAGGGGCCCAGGTATCTTGGGTGGAAAACTCTTGGCCCCTTCAGGGGAATATATTTGGATGCTAACCACATCTTTTCTCCAATCTGGTAGGCGGGAGCTTCCTTCCGATGTCGATCAGCAAACAGTTTTTGTCTTTCCTTCGCCTTGGTTAGATGCTCTGTCGCCTCCTTAAGAACCTGAGTGATGGTTTTATGCAAGTTCTTTATGGCTGGTATTTCCAGGGTATCGGGTGTATCAAATACTGATGTCCGTGGATGTCTTCCGTGCACAGTGTAGAATCGAGTTTGCCCTGTGCTTGTGTGAACTGAGTTCTATGCATACTCAGCTATCCAGAGTATATTTTTCCAAGAATCCTCGGACTGTTGCAACATACACCTGAGATATTGCTCTAAAGTTTGGTTGGTTTGTTCAGTTTGCCCATCAGTTTGAGGGTGATGGCTTGTGTAGAACCGGAGATCGATTTTGGCAAACGTACAACACTTTCTCCAAAAGGCAGAAACAAACTGAGTTCCGCGATCAGATACTAATATTGATGGAAATCCATGCAATTGAACAATTTGCTCTAGAAACACAGAAGCGAGAGTTGACGCAGTTGGAGTCCCTTCAGAGGGATGAAATGGGCCATTTTGGAGAATAAATCCACAATGATTAATATGGTGCTGTATCCATTGCAGGGTGGAAGATCAGTGATGAAGTCCATCGACAGGGTATGCCAAGGTGCTGGCGGTACTGTTAAGGGATATAGTAAGCCAGCAGGGTTCTGTTTCTGAGACTTGTGTTGTGCACAGACACCGCAGATTTCAATAAATTGGGCAATGTCCTTTCGCCAGGTTGGCCACCAGTAGTTTTGTTTTGCCTTAGCCTGAGTTTTGGCTTTTCCTGGGTGTCCTTCCACTAATGAATCGCGGTAATTTGTGATGATTTGCTTTTGCAGTTCTTGGTCTTGGACGTATAATCATCTTTGGAAATATGGTAGATTGTCTTTGATGGTGTACTGGTCACCTTTTAACAGCCAACCTGTTGTGTTGATTGGTCCATCGGAGATTGCAAACTGGTTCTTTGGTCACCCACACATGTGGTGGCAGCTATTCTGGTTTGAATCCTTTCCTCAGCAATTATGCTCACGGGGTCGGATGCTGTAAAAGCCACGTTTTTTTCACTCATGCGTGGTAGAGCGTCTGCTTTCCCATTGCGTACTCCAGGTCTATAAGTGATAATAAAATTGTATTCCGCGAAAAAGAGAGCCCAACGAAGTTGACGCGAGGATTGTGCTTTGGCGGTTTTCAGGTATTGCAAGTTACGGTGGTCCATGATGACAGTGACCGTATGTCTCGCCCCAAGAAGGTAATGTCGCCATGCCTTGAATGCTGCTTTAATCGCCAGTAATTCCTTATCTGTGATTGCGTAGTTCCACTAGGGGGCTGAACATTTGTGGGACTAGAATGTGATGGGGTGTAGTTGTCCTGTTTCAAGGTCCCGTTGTGACAATACTGCTCCCACGGCTATTTTTGAAGCATCTGTCTCAACTATGTAAGGTAAATCTGGTCATGGGTGTGGAAGGACTGGTGCTGTAGTGAATGCTTGTTTCAACTTCTGGAAGGCTTCTTCAGCTTCTGTCGACCAATGGAACTTTTGATTTTTTTTAACAAGGAGATAATTGGATGTACAATTTGTGAAAACCCAGGTATAAACCGACAGTAAAAGTTGGCGAATGCGAGCATGCTTTGCTCACCTTTCATGGATGTTGGTGAGGACCATTGGAGGATTGCATCCACCTTTCGTGTATCCATATGTACGCCTTGTGGTGTGAGCATGAAACCGAGAAACTCGACCTCAGTTACATGGAAAAAACATTTTTCCAACTTGGCATACAATTGGTGTTTTCGAAGCTTCTCTAAGACTGCCCGGACATGGCCTAAATGTTCTTCCATGGAATTTGAGTAGATAAGAATGTCGTCAATGTAAACAAGAGTGCAAACGTCCAGTAGTCACGGAGTACATCATTCATAAAGAATTGGAACGCCGTGGGGGCATTGCATAGCCCGAAGGGCATGACCTGGCACACAAAGAGGCCGTACTTTGTGCGGAAGGCCGTTTTCCACTCGTCGCCCTCTTTTACTCTTACAAGATGGTATGCTCCTCTTAAATCCAGTTTTGTGTAGATTTGAGCATGTTTCAATTGGTCCAGGAGCTCTGGTATAAGTGGTAAAGGATATCGATTTTTTACTCTGAGCTGATTGATAGCTCTATAGTCGATGCAAGTTCTTAAGTCCCCCTCCTTTTTAGGCATGAAGAATAAGGTCGAGGAGGCAGGTGACTTGGACGGGTGAATGAAACCGTTTGCCAGGTACTGATCCAGGTAAGTTCTAAGATGCTGATTTTCCTGTTCTGTCAGAGCGTAAATTCGGCTGCAAGGGTTCTGGTCTCCAGGTACAAGATCTATTTGACAATCGTAGGGTCTATGCGGGGGCAGAACGCTGGCTTGCTCTTTTTTGAAGACATCCTGGTAATCTTGGTATTCAAGCGGTAAGGAGCTGATGAGGCCCAAGACGATTCCTTTCTTCGGTTTCAGATTGGTGTCATCTTTTTTGTAACATGTGTCGGCACAATCATGAGAAATGTCAGAACTCGTTTTTGCCAGTCGATCCTAGGATTGTGGGTCTCCAACCAGAGCATTCACAATATCATCTGGAACTGAGGAGCACTGATGAAATCGAAAGTAATGTCCTCTTGATGCCCGTCATGACACAGAAGCTTGACTTTCTCAGTGTATTGTGTCACCAGGCAGATGATAGCTGAGAACCATCCACAGCAGTGACGTTTTCCGATTTCTACTTCTGTCAGAGAGGAAGGCCTATTCAGAGAGTAAAATCTTGGTCAATGTAGTTACCCTCAGCTCCAAAACAATATATGCCTCCAAGGCATGTGTTTTTGATGGTTGCTTGTGATTCACCAAAAGCACTGGAAGGACTAGATGTGAGGTCTGTACGGATTCCTTTTTCATGCTCGACAAGCGGACCCTTTCATTTGCCTGGGCATTGGCGTTTCCCGAGTTCTGTTCTTCTTCTTCATCAGTTTTGTCTGTTTCCCCAACAGTTTTCTTGTGTGGTTTTACCGGGCAGTCACGGAGGAAGTGACCAGCTTGTCCACAATATAAGCAAAGCTGTTGTTGTCTTCTTTTTTCCCTTTCTGCTTTGGTAAGGGGACTTAGTAATCCACCAATTTGCATTGGCTCAGATTGTTCATGTGGTGTAGTCTGATTCTCACAAGGTTGTATGTAAACTGACCATCCCTCTGATCTAGCTCAATCCATTTTCCAATTCTGCAACCTATGATCGAGTTGCATCGTCAGGTCTATGTAGTCCGCACACCTCTCAGGGGGATTCACCACTTGCACCAACACATCCCTAAGTTCTCCACATAACCCTCGGTATAAGAGTGTAGTCCTCTTCTCTTCTGGCCAGTTGGTCTGGGCTATGAGACAATTGAAGGTTGCAATATGGGTTAATAGATCTTAACTCCCTTGTCTGAGTGACAACTCGTTGTCCAGAGCTTGTCCTTGAGTATGACGGGCAAACAATTTCTCCAGCTCATGTTGGAAATTCCCAAAGTTCCAGAGTAAAGGGTCATCTTGATTTACCAAAGGTATAGACCAGTCCGCCGCACTACCTCCTAAATACGAGAGTACAAACGCCACTTTGGCTTGGTCATTAGGAAAGACTCCTAGTCTGCACAAGAAATGAAGGCGACATTGGTTCATAAATACATCAAACTTGTTTGGGTTGCCAATGAAGAGTTTGGGAGGGGCTAGAGGCACTGCTCCTGGAAGAACCACCTAAACCGGTATTGATTGTTGTGGTGTGGAAGAATGAGAAGAATGGGTCACTCCAGGCAGTGGAACCTGTTCTGCTTGTGCTTGTAGCATTTGTCTTGCCAATTGGTCAGTTCTTTCTCGAGTTACAATAAGATCCCTCCGTAATGCATTGGTTGCCTGTCTTGAAGCATGTACTTCAGCCCGTAATTCCCCTAGTAAGAGGGCTAATTGATCTGTTTCTGAAGTTTCCATAACGCCCAGGCAGAGAGTATTAGAGGCTTTGCGTTCTGTTACGCTCACCTGGTCTCTGTGAAGGCGTTGGGGCATGGTTGCAGCCCTCCCTGAACTTGAATCACCCCCTTCAGGCCTTTCCCTCAGTAGAAAAGCTGTGACGGGTGTTACATGGTGATACTGCTCCTGCGTGGAGATAAGAGTGTGTGAGTGTGCCATTCTGTATTGTTGTACCTCTCGAACCCTTCACCCCAAAGTACGGTTTCCGTGACCATACGCCGGCCCATAAAGCTCACCTGTGAATTATGGAAGATAAGCTCTACGTTCTGCTACTTCTGGCAGGGGCGCGTCAAATGGGATCTAGTTCCTTCACTGATCCCTGATAAGGATTAGTCCAGTCCAGCTGCGATAATGCTTCTCCTTATGATTGGTAAGTCTTTCTTGAGCTCTTGTGATGCTGTTTGTTCTGTTTAATGTCTTTATATGTTGCTCCTATTTATGCCCACAATAATGTCTCTCTTCTGTTTTCTTCCCTTAGATGGAAATGCGGCCTCAATGCAGCTGTGAGACGTGAGACACGGCTGGATGGAAGATGGATGCTACCGCAACGTTCAACAGCATGTAAGTGATGGTTTAAGGAAAAGTGCAAAGTATGACAAAGCGCAACCTTAAACTGACTGTTTTTTCAACGTCTAACCTTGTCTTCTGTTTTTCCTTGCAGCCACTGCTGTCGACGATGAAGCGCGTCGTGCTGCGGTGCCAAGATGAAGATTTCGGTGTTCCGGAAAGTGTAAAGATGAATACTTGGTTCGCCAAAGAGATGTACAGGTAAGAACAGCTTCCCCCAGTTGGTAAGTATGCTGGCAGGAAGCAGGATGTCCAGGAAGCAGGATCTTCAAAGGTAAGTCTGACTTCAGGTGACGGTGAGCGTTACGCTGCTTGCAAGTGCAGAATAACGCGAAGTGTCTGTCTTCAGGATCGGGGCAGCTTATATAGCTGAGCTCGTGGGCACGCCCATTAGGGCTGGCTTACCAGCCACACCCTGCCACTCCTAGAGAGTGAGCACGTGCAAAGGCAATCCATTAGCAGCCTCACCCAAGAATGTTCAAGGTTAATGCATCCTGCTTAATGTCTGGAATGTTCAAGGTTAATGCATCTGAAGTGCTATGTCCATAATAAAAGCTTTTTGGTGTTAAATGGATGTTCTTGCTTACTTTTGTTCATGAGCCTGGCGCCAAAGGTGGCAGGACTTTGTAAGTCCCCATTCCCATGGAGTCCAATAAGACTCCATGGGGATGGGGAAAATGGAAACACTGGTTCCGTCTATGACAGAGCCGGTGTTTCCATTTGCGTCTGTAGGCGGCTGGTGTAAATCCCGCCAGGTCAGACCTGGCAGGAGTGACACCTCCCACCGGCAGGACTCTTAATCAGCCAGTCCGGAAACAACGGTGACAGCGGTTTTACCGCCACCCTTCTTTCCGGACCGGCAGGGTCGTAATGAAGCCCAATGTCATTATTTATTGTATTTGCTGTTCAAACCAAATTGAAAACCCGGGGTCACGATAACAGCCTGTGTAAAGAATGTATTTCGCTAATGGAGGCCAATAACATTAAAGATGATATGGACCCAGAGGCTCTCCCCTGCATTGATATCATCACTATTCACAGGTTTTACAGCCATAGTAGCGGGAGCGTGTTTAAAACACGACTTTTACAGATGGTGCTAAAGGCATAAAATTCAAGATCCCCACTAGGATGCTCACGAATGTTTGGAAATATCTTACGCAGGTAATTTTCTACACAAAATATGTTATGTGTTGAGCCCTATGCGCCTTTCAGAAATGATGTGGTTGATACAGTCGCTAACACAGCTAAGGGTTGGGAAAGGGACTGAGCAATGTGTGTCTAAAACATTGTGGGCTATAGAATCAGCAAGTAACCCCTTTTTTTAAATGAAGCAGTTTAGTCAGCAGTGGCCGGTGTGATAGAAGCAGCATTGAAAAAACAGTTGGCGAGTGGGAGGTGACAAAGTATATCTAATTCAGTATAGAGAAAAAGGACCTAGGAAGATTGTGAATGTAGATGTTTTCATATGTATTTATGCTTACTTGCAGGAAATAAAAAAATGATTGCCTACTGGAATCTCAACGTGTTGCTTATCTACGCTGTGAAATTAAGTGTGTCTATGAATTAATTGTGTGTACTATGGAATCTGTACCCCGACTGATAAGCGTACAGCATCTGAACACCCTATGCGTAATGTTAATACAAATCTGAATCAAAATTGCTATTTAATTGTGAATACAAAATCTTCTGTTGATGAAACCTAGTTTATGTTCGGTGGTTATGTGGGAAACATGTCCAGGAGTGAAGCTGTCAATAATATATTATGATGCAGGGGGTGTTGGTAGTTATGGAGAGGTTGAAAGCGTGTACCATAAACTGCGAACTGACAGTGAAAATATGTCAAGGGGTGCTGTCGAAACATGGCTTGCGGGGCATGAGGCATATGCACTACACAAGCTGGCGAATGATTGTAGTATCTGACATCAATCAACAATAGCAGACAGATATTATGTATATGAGCCGGTTCAAGGGGGGAAACAAAAGGTTTTTTGCTATATTCTCGCCATCATCGACATCATATCAAATACACCTTTGTTGAGGCTTTAAAAAACAAGTTGTGTCCCGGCGTAGCAATGGTTTTTAAATGCATATTTTACAACGGGCAAGTACATGTTAAACTACAGATGGATGCCGGTAAGGAGTTTTTAAATAAACCGCTACAGAGTCTGCTAAAACTACACAGGGTACATCACTTTATAGCACACTCTGAAGTCAAAGCCTCTAATGTGGAACGTTTTATAGGCACGTTTAAAACACAACTCTACCTCTCTGTGTGTAAAAACCATTTTGACAGTCAACATACAGATAAGAGACGATCAAGGCCAGTTTGTATCATTAAAATACTGGAAAATATGACCGTGGCTGCACTTCAGACTGCTCTGGATTAAAGACAAATAAAACAGCGTTATAATGGCTGTGGTGAAGAACTATGGAGAACTGTAGCCTATATGGAATATGACATGAACCAGGCCAGGTATGGTGATCAGAGGTATTTCAGCAGAATCCCTGTATTGTATAGAGTAGGGTTCAGCTGTAGTTTCTTCAGATGCACAATGCCCTTCCTATGTCGCAGCTTCGAATTAGCTAAACTGCATGTGAAAATAGCAGCCACCAATATTGAAAAAGACATCATAGGTGAGTGTGACAAATGTGGTTTTCGAGCATACCCCCAAATAGATAAAGGTGAGCCAGAACAGAGCAGGCTTCATTTATAGACCATGTAGGAGCGTTAAGAGAAAGGGGTCCGTGTCCCATCTGCGTGGCCCCCCCAAACCCACCAAGAAAATGCAGATTGATGACCAGATGCAGAGAGCTGAGTAGGAAGAAGAAGAAGCAAGTTATCCCTAAAAGACACAAGGGTGTGATATCTTTTAAAGAACAAAGGCCTTCTTACACGGAGCTTCAGGGGAGAGTATGACATCAGAGCTCAACCTCTTCACTGCTCCCCAACCCAGAATAGCATCGATAACAGTTTTGCCATGGAGGTCTCGCTGCTGGAGGCTCTCTCGCCGCTAGCCCTCATATAATCTGTTGTATCGGGGTCGACAGACATGTATCTGCTTTGAACGATACCCTGCTGCATCTAACCTGTAATAGAACAAAGGCGGTCTGGACTAACATTGCGGCTACCTCACGTGTGGCCACAACCGCATATCCCATATCCATCCATTTCAACCAGGTGGACATGACGTTGGGCGATTAAATGATATTGCAGAGTGATAATATACACCCGCCAAGGGCCTATATTAAGAGTCTATTAAATTATGGCCACTGATACCTTGGAAAGGCAGCTCTTGGCAGACCTCTTTTACCTCAGGGCATTTCGACACCACCACTCTGGATGGCAAAACTACAGGGTTCAAAAAGATAGCCGGTCTCGCCAGGACCAGTAGAGTATTCGATTTACTAAGCCATCTACACACTGACCTTTTCTTCCAGGATAAACTATTGATCAAAGGCATTGACCTTAAAGTGAAATTCTCCAGAAACACTGACACTTTCTGCCTCATGAGCAGGGACCCGAGCCTACAAGCTAGTGATCATATCGGCGAGTTTATTAGTTAAACGTGTGAGCATCTCTCCTACCGTTAGACTGGCCCATGCAAAGGCGGTGCAAATATGTAATGTAAAGTATCGGTTGGAGATGGTCGCTCTTAAAGTCTTCAGCATTCCTACCAGCAGCTTGGATAACAGTCAAGAAAACCTGTTCCTGGGGCAGCTCTCAAAAATAATCATCATGTGAATTGCTGAAACAGTGTCTATCACTAGCGCATACGATCGAACGATCGAAATCCCTTCGACTTCAAACACTGTAACATAGACTATGCAGCACTGCATACAGATCGGATTCTGACCACCGCCAAAGCATACGCACCTAACTTTGGAGTTCTGAACATAATCAGGGAATACATAGGCTTGGTGGCTATCACAGGGAAGCACATGTGTGATGCCCCAGTTTCAATTACATGCAAGAGTATAGATGGTATAGATGGCTATACCATATTGGCCTTTGATCTAAGACCCGACAACGCATCGGCGGGCCATTTCAACATCTTGAGGACTAGGAACATTCGCACCGAGATAAAGTTTGAAAAAAATGTAACCACTATGCACTCGCTGTTAGTGTGGAGCATTTCCGATTGCGTCCTCGAGATCAACTTGCAGAGAAACATGCTCTTTGATATTTAACTGATGTTCTACAGATAAAAGGATTCCTGCGTAAGCACAGACATGCTCTGAGAACATTTCAAGGTGTTTATGCCATCAATACATGCCCCAGGTACCTACCAAGGAATTGCATGGTTATCCTGGATGCAGGCCTGTGGCGGAACACACTGGATAGCTTTGTGATTGGAGGGGGGTCATGCTTACTGTGTTTGACAGCTTGGCACACTTCGTGCAACACCCCATGTATGCCAGAGTTTTAATGGCTTATGTGAAAAGCCTTGCAAAGTATTTACGTTACACAACCATGCCAATCCAAGACTCTAAAGCCATTAACTGCGGACAACACTGTATATTCTTTATCAGTCAAATGTTCAAACGATCAAATGGAGACCAGATTTGTTAACCAGATGGTAGCTAAGGCGTTTAGATCTTGCAAAATGTTTACAGTGTGTCAACAATGTAAATGTGGGTCATCTATCTATTGGGATCAATAAATATCTTTAAAAAACAACAAGCATTGTGTGTTATTATACATATCAAATGGGACAACATAATAAAGAACCAGTCCATTTTACAAATTGAATACAAACATTTATTTATAAAAAATAAAAAAATAAAAAATATACAATACAGAAAGGATGAAGGTTATACGGCAACAAGCAGTTCAAAGCAGGAAGGAAAAAGGTTATAAGTGTAAAAGCAATTCAATGCAGAAAGAAATCATATGCACTGACAGCAGATAACTCACACAGCTGGTTCAAATGTATAGACACTGGGGCAGTGTAGAGTTTGGAGGGGGTGCGTAAAGAATTCTCAAACCACAGGGTACTCCACCCCGCAGAGTGCTCGGCAAATGGATCTGTTTATAGGGGTGATTATTCCAGGTGTATCTAGAGGGATGTGGTGTTGTTGCAGGGTAGCTGGGCACCAGTTTTTACTCACTTCAGAAGGGAGCATTGGACGACGTTACCCACAATGGATGTCGAAATATTTAAATCAGCGACTGCGTGCACAAACCCATTCCAGCCGATGGGGGCATTTATTTTAGAAGTGGGCTGTTGACTCCTAATACCACATAGGAGGTTGTGCAGGTTTGAGCCTCTTACAACCCTACCTCTGTAGATAAACTTCCCCTATCGGTCCACACAGCCACATGCTTTTCAAGTGCCATTTTATGTAGGAATTTTTCCACATTAGGTTTATAGCCTCGGCTAAGTGTGCTCACCACATCCGCCATAACCGGGTTGACCATGGCTCGAGCCTTCACATGGGTAGGTTCTTCAGGAAGCATTTATACGGTTCAGTTTATTTTTCTGTATAGCCGTGCTTGGCGTGATTTAAGTATTTATGCGAAATACCCTCATATAAGGCCGCTTTATCATGCACTGCTAAATCAGGTCTGTTTAAAACATCCTTCATTTCCAAGTTAAGACACCTGGTGGCAACCTTCCGTATATCCCAATCTGCTAGGCGGGTGGGGACCGCTAGACTTTCTAATTGGGGCTTGTCCACCAGATACATTTTATGAGCGTGTTCAATCACTGACCACGAGCAATCAGGTGATTAGTGGTAGGGCTATGCCTTTGAGAGATCCTACGAATCCACCAACAGACATCCATAAGGTTTAATGGTTGCATCTTCAAAAGCCTCCATGAAGAAACGCATTTTAGACGGATACATCTGTCGAGCAATCATGGCTAATTGTTGTTTATTGCAGGAGTTTCTAAATAGCACTATATAGATAGCTTTTAGCTCTATAAGCCTGTGTCCTTTGCACTTGTTGAACAGGTTCTGCATTATATAACAAATGCGTAGATTGCAGTGATGACAATATTGAGTAAAGAAGGCTTTTTCTATTTCGTGCTCTGACCCCCAAGCCCACCAGTCCTTAAATCGTTGATAATTATCATATTCACCAGGCTCAGCAGCAGTAAATGATTGTCATTAAGACTGTCCAGCATACCTTTTACAAATCAAAGGTGCTTAAACTGTTGTTGCAAGGTTGTTTAAAGTGGCTTCCAGCAGCTATACAAATATGCAGTATTATTGTGGATGTGACTCATTGCTGTGTGGGAATTTTCTAGAAGTTTTCTGACAAAATAACTCTTGCTGCAGCTGGGAGGCCTTGCCAGCACAGACACAAATGGATGCTGTAGCCTGGTTATCTTAATATTCAATATTCAATAACACATCACCTACAGATATCTATGGGCGCACTTCACGCTGGGTTTAACTCACCGCAGACTCAGCCTTTCAGTCTTCTGGGGCTGCTAAAGCAAATGCTGCTGTGCTTGTGCTTCCTTATTCAACGTTTAAACGCTGCGTGGAAACATACAATTGAAATGCATGGTCTGCACTATCTTACCTAGAAGCAGTGAATAAAACATGTGACTGCTTTGTACATTTGCTTCGAAAATATGCCTTTAAAGGATGTATAAAAACCCCCAGCCATCGTGTATCACACACGACATACATTTAAATGCTGTAATGAATCATCCGGCATATGGTGGCCCCGGACCTCGCAAAACACGGTTCCACAATTAAAAAGCTGTAGTGTCCACCATCACATTCTGTCGTGCCGGCTGAGGGGGGTCAACACCAGTACTTACAGCATTCCAGGAATGGCACCCTGATAGCGATGGTGCCTCAGATGCATGACCCCTTCCGATGACAAAACAGTGGGCTCCATCGCGGTTCCTCTGGCTTGCAGATAGTTGGGGTGTCCAAAATCCCAGTCCATTCCCAAGGTACCGGTTGCTGATGTCCATTGAAGAACCAGAAAAGCCACCCTCCATTGTTGGGATTCCCCATCCGTTCACCCTTTTTAGGCACGCCAAAAGCCATTCTGAAACTGCAGCTGACCCCCATCGTCCTTTGGTCTTGTTTGCACCCCAAAACAGTTGGCACTGGGTGGTCCCCCAAAACAGCCAGGGTGTGTTGAATCAGATGCAGAATGCTCCATAAATCCTGCATCTGATGGTTGCCGGGTGGCAAATTCCCCATCCAGAATGTATGCTGGTTGCGCAGTCCCACTGTTAGAGTACATATGTAAAGTGGATATCTATGTACTATTGTAAATTTGTAACACTGTAATGCCCAGATTGTTGTAACACTGTAAGTTTCGCATATTCTTGTTCTGCTGCGCCCGGTTACCTTAGGGTTTGACGCGTATTATAAATAAATAAACAAACAAACAAACAAAGTGTGTCTAAAAAAATACCAAGAGAATATAGAATCAGAATATGACCTCTTTTACAGAGCGCCAATCAACACACTGTGATATTCAAATACATTTTTAAAATTTGTTTTATTTTCAAATATTGATGGATGCTGTGATACGTTTTCCTTGTACCATTGGTAAACAGAGTAAATGCAGTTTAAAAAAAAATGATAATTCGATCAGTTTATGTGAAAGATTCCCAGCTACACAGCTTAATCAAAATGTGTGATCTTTGACAAATACATGAATCCCATTGTGGTCAGCTTGCCAACATTTGGAGTTCACAAAGCCCTGCATCTTTCCTAAATAACAACCCCCAGGTGTAAAATTGGTTCAGAATCAATCTGTGATTAATGAGCATGCTTAAGAGACATCTGCATTAGGCTAACAGAATCCAATTTAAAGGTGATAAATTAACAGGTTGCCGTTATACCAAGATTTTGTTTGGAAACGCTGATGTGTTGCAGCAGGTTGGAATGTTTTGTACCGAAAAGCCTCACAAAGTTCCTGTTCCCTTCCACATTCTTTATTATTATACAATGAAAGTGAGCAGTAACCATAAACCCCCATGATATCACCATTATAGGACATGTGAAAAAAGTCTCAACTTATATGGATATTCTTATTTTTTCGAGCACCACCTCTACAGCCAGCAAATCTGTCTGGGGTCAAACAGAGTTCTCTTGATCAGTGTGCTTGCTAATGTAGTTGTGTTTGCTAATGACCATAGGGACGTGTCAGCATTGTGTGAGACACGGCGGAAGTTAAAACTGTATTTTAAATCGCTTTCACATGGTATCTCAATTGTAGCCTACAGTTAACAGACACAACATGGTGCGCATTAGGACCAAGCACCCTCTTCCACATGTAAAAGATGAGTCCTGACACTTTGAGATTCCTTTGCACACAGAAAATAGGACTCAAAGTGGCATAAGCTTTTAGCCGCTTTGCTCACACAGAACAAATAATGCAAATTCTATGTCAAGACGGAGGCGAGCATTATGCTTCATCTTCTCATTTATTTGCTCTCCAGCAGTTTCAACAAAGTCAATAAAATAAACATTTTTTTTTTCGAACTTCCTTTAAAAACTTCATTTACCATCAACCCTAGGTCCCTGTTCCCAGTGTCCTGGTCATGTGACCTAGTCCTTCCTCTTCCTGTAACCTCCTCTTCTTTTCCTGCTCTCCAGAGATAAGTACCCTTTTCATCTAGCTGCGGAACACTACAGCCTTTGTATGAGGGTTTGATAGTATTTTAGTTTATATTTTAGAACTGTATATGAGCATATGAGCTGTGAAGGCAGGGACCGCGCAGCGTATCATTCCGAGTTCGGAGTAAGTAGTTTTGTTAACGCGGCGGCCTCGTGCTGCATTTCCAGCACATCAGGGGTGGCGCCAGAACGTTCTGGTTTCACAGCGCCTGCAGCGCGAAGGAACCGTGAGCGGACACTGAGGAGCCTGTGAGGAGCCTGTGAGGGTCAGACCGCGAGCGAAGGATTGACCCCCACCCTTCGGATGGAGGAGGACAGAGGCTCCGAGCCTGTCAGCGCCGCGGCCCGTGCGCACGCGAGCCCGGCAGCGGCCCCCACCTTTGGGGGGGGCGGAGCGAGAGCTCGAACAGAGCTCCGCTCGCAGCCCCCACCTTCGTGTGGGTGGAGCCTAACACCGATAGACCGGCGTTAGGATTGGAGGAGCGTTCGGCCCCCTCCCTTGGGAAGGAGGAGCCGTAAATGCTCCGGAGCGTTTCGCGGGCATTGCGCTCCGGTCTCCCGTCTGTGACACTCGCGAATAGTTTTACCTGGAGGCACGGAGCCTTTAAAGAAAATAATTCAAAGCAAAATATTGCAGCGTTACTGCTCAGTGAGAGCTTTTCTCATTACTACAGTGCCCTGCACTCACTATCATAGAAACTGCCTTGCAGCACAGGTGCAGCCTCAGGAGAGAGTGACTAGTGGACGTGCCAAGACACCTACACAGGTATTACAGGGCACCAGCCAGCACACACATCATAGCTGAATATGAATGGAGTGAGGAGGAGCAAGAAGCCACATATTCAGAGGACTTAGCTCAAAGCTTCAAAGATGTGCTAGGCGAATCACTCATAGAGGCAGTGGCTCTTGGGGTTAGACCCCTGCAGGAGCGCCTGTACACAATCGAATCCTTCCTGAGCCAAAGAGATAAAAGCACCTCACCACAACCTAGCACGTCCACAATGGCCGCGCCAGAGGGCCCTCAGGGGTGTAGTAAGGCCCGGAAGAGCGCAAACTCTTCTGACTCCCCGGGCCACCTTGACGGGGTAGATCTTAAGGCCCCAGAGGCATCCGATGCTTTCCTTAGCCTGAAAGAAGCTTTTATGTCCAAGTCGGGGGTGCCATGCCTCATGACCCCCAACCCAGGGGAAGATAATATGGGAGATACAGAAGAAGAGGTCCCTCTAGAAGAGGAACCCGCCGAATCTCTGACATCCTTGCAGGAAGAAGGTGAGAAAGAAGGAGATGACGGGAGCTTGCCACCTCCAAAAAAGAGGCTGAGAAAGTTGAACAATATTGAGGAAGAAACCTCTGACATGTTTCAGCCAGAGGAGATCAGAAACCCGAAATCTTCAGAATGGGTGCCCTCTCCGAGAGTGGCGCGATATATGACACAGAGGCTTCGAAAAGCACTGGAAAAGGAGGTGAGGCAAAGGATGAGGGCGGAATGCCCCAGACCGGAACTCCCAGGAAAGGTGGCAGAAGCACCGGAATTAGACCCCAAAATGCTAGCCTTTGTAGCTAAGTCAAATAAAGATCCGAGAAAAGGGATAGACCGCTCCTGGCGGAGTTGCCAGGAGAAGGTCCTGGATCTAGCTGGGCCTCTGGCAAAGATTATGGACCTGGCAGAACGAGCGAAGGATACAGGGGAAGAGATCGACCCGGAAGTATTGGCAAACTGGGCTCAAAGAGCCATATGTCTGTTAGGGAACGCAAACTGTGCGATATCTTCAGAGCGCAGAAGAGGCCTACTCCTGAAAATAGACCAGAAATTAGGAGACCTATCCTCTTACGAGGCGGGCAAAGCGGCTCAGGGCCTGCTTTTTGGTGAAACATTCGGAAAGGAGATGGGGAGGTTCGTAGGGACCTACACCTCGTTAGAAAAAGCACAGGCCTCAATAAGAAAGATTTTCCCCGGAAGGGTTTTTGGAGGGACCGGTCGATACAGAGGCCGAGCGGCCGGTCGCTATCAAACGTCCAGAAGGCCTCATTCAAACAGAGCACAATACTGGGAGGATAAGAAACCAGACACCTTCTTCCAACCCAGAGGCCGTTTCCCCAGAGGAAAGAGAGGAAGAGGTCAAGGAAGAGGACAGTACGTCCCCTCAGGTGAGAGCATCCGTATATCCTGCAGTAGGGGGGAGGACAGCGAAGTACTGGGAAAACTGGCGTGTGCTTTCCAACGACGCTTGGGTGCTGCAGTCAGTCAGAGGTTTACACATACATTTTATCCAGACCCCGACCCAGTGCAATGCACCCAGACCTATAGTGACAGCAAGAGTAGAAAGAGAGTTGTTACACGCAGAACTGCAGAGCCTAGCAAAGAAGGGAGCTATCGAGCCGTGCAGGGCTCCGAAGTTCATCAGCAATATGTTCCTGGTTCACAGAAAAGAAAAAGTGAGACCAGTCATAAATTTAAAGGACATGAACAAGTGGGTAGTCTGCAACCATTTCAAAATGGAAGGGATGCACCAGCTGAGAGACTCACTCAGACAGGGCGACTGGCTGGCCAGAATAGACCTGAAGGATGCATATCTCACGATTCCAGTAGAAAAAGAATACCGATCTTTCCTGGCCTTCGACTGGGATGGGCGATTATGGCAGTTTACCACGATGCCGTTCGGGTTGGCGTCCGCTCCCTGGGCGTTTACGAAACTGATGAAGCCAGTAGCAGCGGCGATCAGGGAGAAAGGAATACGGATTATCATCTACCTAGACGATATCCTAATAATGGCGAGCAGCGAAGATATTCTCCGTTACCAGACCAGCTGGGTAGCGAACCTCTTAGCTTCCCTGGGCTTCCTCGTGAATATAGAGAAGTCGGAAATGGCGCCAACAAGAAGGATAGAATTCCTAGGTTTTATCATAGATAGCAGGACAGCGACCCTGGAGCTGCCGAGCAGGAAGATCAGAGACATAAAAAGGGAGATATGGAACTGTCTCGGCAGCCCGACCACATCTCTGCGAACGATAGCACGCATTGTGGGCCTGTTAGCAGCATCGATCCAAGCGATCTTTCCAGGACCCCTGCATTATCGAGCCCTACAGAGGCTGAAGATAAGACACCTGCAGCAGGGGCTTGATTATCACCAGCAGGTACCGCTGGACCAAGAGTCCAGAACAGAGCTAGAGTGGTGGCTCCAGAACATGGAAGCATGGAACGGCAGAGCCATTTTCGGCAATCGCCCAGACATAGTGATAGAATCGGACGCCAGCAGAGCAGGCTGGGGGGCCCGATGTGGGGATCTCGAAAAAGGGAGGCAGATGGAGTTCGGAGGAACTCAAGCTGCACATAAACTGCCTGGAGCTATTGGCAGGCTCTTTTGCAATCAGAGCCTTCACGAAAGACAAAGTGAATTCTTGCATACTGCTGAAGATGGACAACATCTCGGCAGTCAGATACATAAATCACTTATGTGGCACGAAGTCCAGATTGTTAGCAGAGATAGCCAAGGACTTTTGGCACTCCTGTCTGGAGTCCGGGACGGCAGTGATAGTAGAATATTTACCAGGCACCCAGAATGTAGTGGCGGACTGGAACTCCAGACATCTTACAGACTCCAGCGACTGGAGACTAGACGGGACAGTCTTTCTACAGAAAGAAAAGCTCTGGGGACCGATTCACACAGATCTGTTTGCGTCCAGACTGAACGCTCAGAAGAGCAGATTTTTCAGCTGGAGGTTAGACCCAGCAGCAGCAGGGACAGATGCCTTCCTCCAAGACTGGACGGAGGAGATACTCTATGCGTTTCCACCATTCGTAATGATAAGCAGAGCTTTGACGAAAGTCCACAGGGAGGCAGCGAGTCTGATAATAGTAGTCCCGATATGGAAGTCGCAAGTATGGTTTCCAGCGCGGATGGAACTAATAGCAGACTATCCGAGAATATTGCCACAAAGAGAAGACCTTCTAACGGACCCAGTTGGGTTGTATCACCCTCTGAGAATGAAGGGGACGCTGCCGCTGATGGCGTGCAGGATAGCAGGAGACGCTGGAATCTCCCAGGAATTTCGGCAGAGGCTGCGAGTCTCATCGCAGAGTCATGGGCTCCGTCGACTAGAAGGAGCTACGACGCAGCATGGAGCAGATGGTCAAGGTGGTGCAGGAGGAGAGGTTTTCATCCCGTTTCTGCCCCTTTAGTAGAGATTCTGAATTTTCTAGCAGAGCTTTTGCAGGATGGCAAAGCCTATAGAACGATTGGAGTGTATAGATCCGCAATATCAGCAGGTCATACTCCTATAGAGGGAACCCCAGTAGGGGAGAATGTAGCGGTGATTAGGCTTCTAAAAGGGATTAGATTTAGGAAGCCGCCGCAGCCAAGATACAAGTCCCTATGGGACGTTACAGTAGTATTACGGCTACTAGCAGACTGGCACAGTAATAAATACTTGTCATTAGGCAGACTGTCAGAAAAGCTAGCAATGCTTTTGTGCATGATTTCCTGTAGAAGAGTAGCAGATGTCAGAGCCCTTGATATAGACAGAATGGTATACGGCCCAGATGGAGTGACTTTTCATCTGGCCAGGAGGACGAAGACAGATTCCGCATCAATACTGTACCCGTATATGCAAGAGCATCCTAAATGGTGCGTGGCTGCATGTATAAGAGAGTACGTGCATAAGACAGCTGAGCTAAGGCCGATGGGGACGACGCAATTGCTGATAGCGCGCAGGAAGCCGCATAAAATCGTAGCGACAGCCACCATAGCGAGGTTGGTTAGAGAAGTTATGAGGCTAGCAGGTATAGACATGGCGAAATTTGGAGCACACTCAGTGCGAGGAGCAGGAGCATCCAAAGCGCTGAAGCAGGGCGCAACGTTACAGGATATACTGAAAGCAGCTGATTGGGCTAGTGATAATATGTTCAGAATGTTTTACTTTAAACCTATAAGCACACTAGTAGAAGCTATGGTAAGAAGCTTTGAACAAGCATAATGCTCGCCTCCGTCTTGACATAGAATGAAGATTCCCCCTGCTAATAGCACAGGGAGCTCTTGATTCTATTAAAGACAAGGAGGTGAGCATTACTTTCCCGCCCTAGATACAAAGGAGAGACCGAGGGGGGGACAAAGTAATGTACTGTGTTATGTATCTGAATGTATAGCGAGATTTTCCTCTCAGAATAGGGTGTGTATCCGCCGCCCTAACATGTATTGTTGTTTCCGCTTTAGGAGACGATTCGAAGAACAACTGAAGAAGTTCAAGAGAAGAACGAGACAAGTTGATCAAGATCGCAAGTTAGGAGGCGAGGGATCGTTTTCCGCTGAGGTCTTCAGTTCAGAGGCTTTCCGGAACAAGTTGACAGTTCAGTATTGGTTATGATTGCAGTTGAAAAGCAGTCAAAGAAGAGGAGGTTACAGGAAGAGGAAGGACTAGGTCACATGACCAGGACACTGGGAACAGGGACCTAGGGTTGATGGGAAATTAAGTTTTTAAAGGAAGTTTGAAAAAAAAAATAAATGTTTCTTTTATTGACTTTGTTGAAACTGCTGGAGAGCAAATAAATGAGAAGATGAAGCATAATGCTCGCCTCCTTGTCTTTAATAGAATGAAGAGCTCCCTGCGGTATTAGCAGGGGGAATCTTCATTTTAATGCATACTTGAAAATACAAAATAAGTCCAGTAGAACACTTTCGACACTAGCCAAAACATTCTGAAAAGCAACTAGAATGTTCTACAAAGAACCTTAGGAGACATCAAAATACAACCGGATCCAGTAGAAACCTTTTGTAATTAGAACTTGAAATAAGACAGCTTTTACATAGTGCCAATCACCTCTTTGAAATATTGAAATACAATTGTCCATCCACATCAATACACAACATATTACAAAGTAAGTGTCAGCATCTTAAATCCAATGTAACACCCCAGCACTTGGCCCTCTGATAATGTATTGGACCTGATACACAAAGCGTTTTTAGTGGTGATAAGCATACCACAAGTCCCATTTATCCTTCAAAGTTTCTTCACTAAATATGGCTGCCCAAAAGCAGCTGCCACATTAAATATTAGCACACTTCAAATATTTTACTGTAATTAGCACCACAACAGTAAGATGAAGCATGGAGGGAAAAGAGTTGTGGCTATATGGTGTATGTGTGCATGTGTACAAACATGTGTGTGTGTTAGTGAGCTTGTATGAATGTGTGTGTGCAAACATATGTGTGTGTCTGTGTGTGTGTTTGTAAACATATATGTGTGTGTGTTTTGTGTGCTTGTGTGCTTGCATTTATGTGTAGGTGTGTGCGATGCATAATCTTACCCCCTACATTTGGGCAGGTTTTGAACCCCTACAGGGATTACATTTTGCTCTAAAAAGTTAAATATAAACGAATTGAGTGCAAAGGCTTGGAAGGCATGAATTTTGCAAAGATCTGAAATAGGAACCCCATTTTATTTACACTTAAATCAGAGTAGGGTTAAATAATTGACCAGGATCCACACTTTGGATGCACTGTGCTGCCGGGATATTAACTCCTCTAAAAATTTGACCTCATACTTTCCAGGCTTTAATATCCAAGTTTTGTATTTGAAGACTCACAATAATACTATCTTTTAGAGTTTACTGACAAAACACCAAAAAATTCTATATCAAATCCACATAACATGTAAAACCTTATTGCAAAGTGTTAAGGCAGAGGAAAATCACTGTGGTTTTAATGTTCACATCCTGAATGGTAAACTATAATAATGCATGGGCATGCAAACCTGACAAATCTATTTACCCCCGGCTGTACCTTTAATGCTTAAGACACACCATAAAAGACATTGGGCCTCATTATAAGCATGCCAGTCCGGGAACTACGGTACCGGTATGCATACCGGTACCGTAGCTCCCAGACCGGCATACTACGAGCTGTGCTAGCAGGCGCCTGTCAGCCCGCCAGGTCTGTCTTGGCAGGCAGAGCGGTACCCGGGAGTACAGCACGTTGCATTCACCGGCACCATCCTGAATAGTGCCGGTGCATCCGAGCTCCCCATTACCGCATGGGGCCGAATGGGAATGGGGAGTCCCTTATTGCCGGCACACGCAAATGGGCAATTACCGGGTCCGCCGAACTCGGCATGACCCAGTTCTTGCCCATTTGTGGGTGCCAGTAAAAATTCAACTCGACGGCAGCCGTGGTGGTTTTTCCGGCACGGCTACTGCCGGAGTTGTAATGAGGCCCATTGGGCCTCATTATGAGGTGTCTGGTAACAACAGTACCGGTTTGCTTGCCGGTACCGTTGTTACCGGACTGATAAAATCTTAGTTGTGCTCGCAAGTGACTTTCATTCCGCCAGGCCTAGCCTGGCGGAATGAAAGGCACCCGCGAGCACAGCAAGCCTGTAGCACCGGCACAGTGCCGGTGCTACAGGCATCCCCATTGAGCCCTAAGGGGCTCAAATGGGAATGGGGATATACTGGCACCCGCGAAAGGGCAATTAGTGGGTCAAGCAGGGCCAGAATACCCTGGTAATTGCCCAATCACGGGTGCCGGATTTTCTTGCCAGTATGGAGGTAGCCTTGCCGGTCCAACCTCGTAATGCAGCCCATAGTCCGAAATTGATGCTTATTGTACTCTAAATGCTTTTTGGAAGTTTTTGTCTGCATTGTGAATTTGAGGTGTTTAAGAACAGACAAAATCAGTGACTCACCCCCGGAAGTGTGCCTAGGATTAAACCTTTAAAGATTCTAGCAATTATTGTAATTCCAGAAAGACAAATTATGTTGTATTCCTATTCTATCGTATTCAGGGTCACGGCTCAGGTGTGGAAAGACCTGATTTTTTTTAGAGGCCTGAACAAGAAATCCGGCCACTCCAGAAACAAAGAGTACATGACGCTGGCCACAGCCCCAGGAACTTCAAATTAAAAATAATAATAATAATCTTTTGTTAGGGGTCGCAAGAGAGACCACAGGGGTAGCAAGGGAGACCTCAGGGGTCGCAGTTGCTACCCCTGGAGACCCCTAAATGGTATCCCCGTCCTTCGCCCACTTTGACTCTGCACATTTAGCTTGCTGGGCATCAATGATCTCATGATAGAGCAATTTAGAATGTGTATTAATGGTCTGTTAAACCATTGGAGAGGCGTGGGTGAACAATCCATGCTTGACCTTTTTTCAGAATGTTGGTGCCTTTCTCTGTTTTTAAGGCCTCGGTAGTAAAACACAAATGGTGAAAGAATACATTAAAGTTTAACACGCTGAAGAACATCTTTGCTCACGTAGAAATATTGTAAAGGTTGAACATAACTTTCTTGCTTGATCACATTTTTTAGGTGTTTATTGAAAATATACAGACCAGCTTTCATGGATGTCTGTGTCTGACACAGAGAACGTAAACTGCACCTTCCTTTTAAAGGGAAGCAATTTTAGCAAACATACTATTGGTGTTACTTGATCTTTTCATTTCATTCAAATGATCAGTTTGCCACTTAGATTTTGCAATTGAAGTCTTTTAGTTCTTTTTTCATGGGAGTGCTCAGATGCAGCTGTCACAATAGGCTGGTTGGGACATTGCAACATCTTATAGAACACTATTTTAATGTTGGGTAAGTAGGTCTTGTTGTTTGGGATCTTGAAATTACGGTTTTAAGGCCATTGCTGAATGTCAAGTATAACTTGCTCCACTTGTTGACATGATTAGTTGTGACTGTGGTCTTTTGTATGCTTTTTGATACATTCAGCCTATCTCTCGTATTTCTATCTGGTATCACGTCAACCTTGACATAGATTGCTGGCATGCCCTTAGATCAGTAAAAGATCATAGCAACATTATCAATAATGGTGGGACATTGTATGCCTGTCATCAAAAATGTATAGTAATAGGGTCACCAAATTAACATTATTAAACATTATATTGTACAAAAAAAGGTCTGGTGCCATGTTGGTCCAGTTGTAAAATCCCACAAAATGCAGGATTTGCAATCTTTTATTGATCTAACTGGAAATACCATGCAGAGATAGAACAATGAATTAGGATACAACATCGCATAGACTTCTTAATATGGTGCAAAGTAAAACGTTTGGAAAAGGACCCCCTAATCGTCAGTTCACTCTCAAAGCAAAAAAGAGCATTTGCAGTTTAGTCTCCACTGGGTGAAGGAATATTATCCATGGACTGAAGGTCTGCAATGCCTGTCTTATTTAAAGCAAAATACAATGTTGGAAGCAGGGAATAACACAAACGTGTTCGCAGCTTTTTCTGCATAATATTTTCAGTTAGTCCAATAAAACATATCAAAGCCTGGATTTTCTGTGATTTTAAAACTGGACTAACGCAGCGCTAAACGTTTTCCCCGAACTGCAAAATGGATAGCGAAATTCACCATAGATAGTGGCGTATTTGCCAAATTAGGAAAAAGGAAGTGTAAAAGTAGACCCAAAAATCAATCCAGGAAACAATAATGAGAGGCACCAATTGTAATTAAAACAGTGTTAATGCATTCAATTAACGGCCACAAGGTTCAAGTCTCAGGAGGCCCAAAGCTGAAAAACTCTCAACCCACCCACATGGTTTACAATATTTAAAAACCTCAAACTTTTAATACATTATAATAGATTACAAGATGTCAGGTGTATGATAATTCCCTTGTGCCTTAGGGTATTAACATACGCCTGACATTTTGTAATGTATTCTAATACGGTTTTAAGGCCGTTGCTGAATTTCCTGTCTGTTGGCTCCTACCTATATAAGAATCTAAAGAACAAAATATGCCATCCTACTTTATTGGTTAATACAGTTCTAGTGATGTTGTGAGGGCAACTCCCTGAAGATGGCCTAACTATGTGTGTTGTCAGTGAGAAGATTGATGTCAACACCCCATGGCAACAGAACTAGACACAGTGAGATCCGGTCCCACGGAACTCTGGTAACCCAAACGATGCTCAGACCTTGCAGCTTCCTCATGTTTGAACCATATATTTTGCAACTACCATATTGAATCATGTTGCCATCCCCATTACTCGTCCTTCTAGCTGAGCCAAGAACTGTCCCTGTTTGTTTGCATGGCCTCTTAGAAGATGTGGCAGAGGCTCTATTCTTGAAGCATGACCTCAGTAATCCTAGAATCCTTTAGAAAGCAATATAGTCATAGCCCAATTCAACACTTTGGCAATGTCTCAACCCGAGGCCTGGTTCACACCAAAACATGGCTTCTGTAACTATTGTATTAAGTTCGTCCTAACGCTAAGAACATAAAATTATATTATTCACTGTGCTCACATGCTCTGGGAAAATCTACATGAGAAAGGATAGCAGACATATATGTCTTGCAATGATGACTCATGTTTGCTCTGCACCCTTCCGCTGTGAAGCATGGCAATCATAAAACTTTCTGGAAAAAAAGCAGAAATAAAGGCTAAATAAATGAAATGTCAGAAGCTGAGAAATGAGGCCTGGTGCAGAATTGAAAGTGGCAGAGTTTTTAAAACACCATGGCGCCACTACGACCATTAAAATGGTGAAAACCTTCACGTTCTTCATATTCCCTTAACTTATATTTTCCTTTATGTTTTGGACATTGAACTCACATAGAACATTCCCCTCTTCTAGTTAATTTATTAACTACATCTGGTCGCACTTTTATTTTGTCAAAAGGAATTTTTGGTGCCCACACTTTAAAAATGTGTTTGCGATCTCCGGTATCTTCTTCTGGAGTACATGTTAGAAAAACAGTCCCACCCCCAGCAGAGTCACCATAACATTCAAAATAATTATCGGGGTCATTAGGGCCCTTGGACAATGTTCCTGGGGCACAGATTGGGTGCTCTATCCTAACCATACAACGTTTATCCTAGCGCGTCCATTGTTCTGTCTGGCTTTGAGCATTTTTCAAAAGGGGTGTATTATTTGAAATCAAAATGAAATGAAATTATATTATATTTATATCGCGCTCATATACAACTGTTTCAGAGCGTGACCAGGCAAAGAGAGGGTGAACAGGGGAGAACAAAAACAACAATCTTACTAGGCCCAGTGACATTAAGAGCATGCAAGTTCATGGGAAAGGGAAAAGGGGGAAAGTGCATGGAAGTGGGGAGAAGTGGAAAGTGCGGAACAGAAGAGAGAACAGAATAAAGAAAATTAAGTAAAATAAATAAATAGATAAAGGCGTTAAACAGTGATAGTGCAGCCAGCAAGTGGCAAAGTGCTAGGTTTGTCAGATACAGTGTATCTGATAAGTGCAGAAAAAAAGTGGGTGGGGGACTGCATGGGTACATATAAAGACCCCAGTGCAAGGGGTGGCCCGGAGGCAGTGCAGGAGGAGGCAGGGTGAGCAAGTACCTGGGCCCGAAGAACAAAGGGTGGCCAGGTGCACAGTGCTGAGAGAGAAAGCAGATCAACAGGGGAGAATAGGGGCAAAGGGAGAAGCGAAGTGGAAGGTCTTGAGCTACTTTTCAAACCGGAGATGGTTCTCCTCAAGTTTCAAGGTTGCAGGGAGGCTGTTCCAAAGGGAGGCCCCAGCTGAAGACAGATATCTACCCCAAGCTTGTTTCTTTGAAAAACGACTGACCCTGAGGGAGTTAGAAGAAGAGGAGTGAAGGGCTCGAAAGGGGAGGTATTTACGGAGGGATAGTTGAAGGTATTTTGGACTCCTTGCCCCAGAAAGATACAGAGGATTTTAAATGTAATCCTTGCATCCACTGCGAGCCAATGAAGGGATTTCAGAGCTGGAGAGAACAATCCCAGGGCTTGAGGCCAAGGACAAGTCTCGCAGTTCTGTTCTGGATTAGTTGTAACAGGCAGAGAGTGGAGGCAGGTAGATTTAGAAAGAGGCTGTTACAGTAGTCCAACCTAGAGAGAACCAGAGCTTGAGACACAGTGAGCTTCTGGGGGAAGGAAAGGAAAGGCTGAGTACCTCTAAGTAGAGGCAGTACGAAGTTTGACTTTTTAGAGACGTCAGAGATGTGTGCGGAGAAGGAAAGTGTGGAGTCAAAGATGACCCTGAGGTTCTTAGCCTCACAGGTAGGGGTCATAGGAGGGCCAAGGGAGGCCGGCCAGAGAGTGAGGGGAAAGGATGGTGAAGGTGTACCAATGAGGAGGATCACAGTCTTGTTGGCATTATACAAAGATGGTTTGCGGCACACCAATTTTGAATGGCTATTAGGCAATCAGAGATGAGGGAAGGAGAGGAGGTGGCTGAAGGAAGCCTGAAAATGAGTTGGGTGTCATCAGCATAGCACTGGAAATTTGAGCAGAAAATGGAAATGCAGTAGGCGGGTGTTGCCAGGTATTGGTTGAAAAGCCAAGGCGAGAGGTTAGACCCCTTGGGAACACCACAGGTAGAGAGGGAGATAGAAGATAGGAAGGACCCAAGTTGTACCTGGGAGGGATGATCAGAGAGGAAAGAGGTCAGCCAGGCCAGAGACCGATTTCTGATACCCAGGTTGTCACAGAGATGATTGAGTAGGGTGGAAATGTTGACTGTGTCGAAAGCAGAGGAGAGATCAAGTAGGATGAGGACAGAGGGAATGTTAAAGTCAAGGTTGGAGAGCAGGTCTTCACAGATGTTCAGGATAGCAGTTTCCATGCTTCTGGCAGCTCTGAAGCCAGATTGGTGGTCATGGAGAGAGCCAACAGAATCGAGATGAAGATTAAGCTGAGAGAAGGCCAACTTTTCCTGGAACTTACCCACAAAGGGAGTAATGGAAGTTGGCAGCCCCAGGGAGGGTCCGTATGTGGTAGTAGGATCATGTAGCATCCTGGTAGCGGACAGGGAGCAGCCAGGGGCCTTAGAAGTGGGCCTTTGAACAACAGGCTGGCTCCCACCTCCCAGACACTGTTATAGGTGGATCAAGGAGAGGTAGCCAATGGACAAGAGGCTATGGCAGGCCACACAGGCGGAAGCAGAATCAGTCACCCATCTTGGAAATTGATTCAGGATACTCAGCATTGTGGACAGAAACTTACAAGTTGGGTAAAAAAACAAGAGTACAGCTAGATGTGGGCGGAAAACACATGCTTCTCCATGTGGTTTTCAAAAACAGGCAGCTGCAATTTACACGTGCAAAAAACACGATTTCACACCAAATTTTCTTTTTTTGGTTTTTTTTTTAAATTTAAGCCACAAAAATGATCCCTTTTTCCTGTTATTGTCTCTTTAAATACAACCAAAAATTAGGAGGGCCCATGCCGGACAGTGATGGCCACAAAGGCTTACCTAAGTAGAACAGGTGCCCATGTAGGAATGTTGTATGAGGCTTCATTAGCAAACAGCTGATCTTGGTTTCAGTTGGAGCGGATGTGGAGTGCGAGGCTCACAGGCCGTAGGAAGAATGAGAAAACAGCTGATCTTGTTTCAGTTGGAGACCGCGAGGAGCGCAGGCTCACAGGCCGCAAGAAGAATGAGAAAACAGCTGATCTTGTTTCAGTTGGAGCCCGTGGGGAGCATGGGGCTCACAGGCTCCAGGAAGAATTAGAAAACAACTGGGGGTTGTCAAGGGAGCTTCCCATGTAGCAGGTTAGAGTTTTTGGTGTTCATCTTTCCTGTGTAAGGTGGGTATAAGGGAGAAGTAACAGCAACTGAAGGACCACACTTAGATTTGAGTTTCCTCGGTGGTGGGAAATGCCTACGTTTCACAACGTAGCAGCCAATGAGCACACCTAGATTTGAGATGTCCTGATAGTGGGTCAAGGGCCCACGTTTCCCAGCACAGCAGTCAATGAAGCACACCCAGATTTGAGTTTCATGTATAGTGTGAAAAAGTCCTAGGTTTCACGGTGTGGCAGTCAATGAAGCACACCTAGATTTGAATTTCCTGGACAGTGAGAGAAAGGTTTAGGTTTCACAGTATAGCAGTCAATGAAGCACACCTAGATTTGAGTTTCCTGGATATTGAGAAAAAGGCCTAGGTTTCACAGTATAGCAGTCAATGAAACACACCTAGATTTGAGTTTCCTGGATAGTGGGAAAAAGGCCTAGGTTTCATGGTGTAGTAGTCAATGAACACACCTAGATTTGGGTCTCCTGTATAGTGGCAAAACGGCCTAGGTCTCACAGCACAGCAGTCAATGAAATGAAGATAGATCGAGAATATTTCCCTGAAAGATGTCTAGGGTTCTCACGATGAGAAGGAGATAGTATTTTTTGGCGAGTGTGAGTGTTAGGGTGGATTTAGGGATGAACTGAGACAGATGTTTTCACTGTTTGCACAGTGCCCACCTTGTTAGTTGGTGCAGGTTGACGGCCGCCTGGTTCCTGCTCCTCCTGCTGACACCTGAAGACACGGTCTGGAGCTGCTTTGGCATGAGCTGTCCCTTGCCTCAGGGTCCTTCGCTGCAGGGGCTGCAATGGGCATGGGGCTGCTCTAGCACGGTCAGTGATATAGGGCTTCTGGGCCAATCAGAGCCTGTGGGGTGGGATTATGTTTCTGCAACCACAGGAGTGCTCTGAGTGCAGTCAGGGCCCAAAAAGCAAAAAGAAACACAAAAACCACAGGCTACACCACGGGTGGCTAAGGGTGATGCCTGGAAACACCACTGCTACCTGTACCCACGCGATGGAGGTATCGTACGGATACCATGGGTCAAGATGCCCAATCAGAGAAACAGTGGGTGCAAAAGGAGGCAGACTTTTGGATAATCAGGAAGGGGTGGCTGGGAAGGTTTAAATGGTGCTGGGGTGTGCAAATTACAAATAAAGATAGTTGGCTGGCCAGTAAATTCAAGAAAGGTAAGGGCTAGGCCCTGCTCAACTTACCCCAATGGCAGGCTGCTGGGAAAAGCACACACAGCAGTGCCAGCGAGGTTTGCACCTAACATATGGATACCACAGGTCGTGAGTCCCAATCAGAGAAGCGGTGGGTGGGAAGGGAAGCAGGCTGGTGGAGAAACAGGAAGGGGTGGCTGGGAAGGTTTAAATGGTGCTGAGGTGCGCAAATTACAAATTAAGATGGCCGGAGGGCCAGTAAATGCAATAAAGTTAAGGGATAGCCCCTGCTCAACTCACCCCAATGACAGGCTGCTGGGAAAAGCACATTCAGAAGTGCCGGCAAGTTCTGCACCTAATGTGCGGATACCATGGGTCGAGAGGCCCAATCAGAGAGGCGCTGGGCGGGAAGGGAGGTGGGCTGGTGGATAAACAGGAAGGGGTGGCTGGGAAGGTTGAAACACCGTAGAGGTGTGCAAATTACAAATGAAGATGGCTGGATGGCCAGTAAATGCAAGAAAGTTAATGGCAAGCCCCTGCTCAACTTACTTCAATGGCAGACTGGGAAATTCACACCAGCTCATCGGAGGCTGTGCATGCGGGTGTGAGGGCTGTATGCAGCCACCAGCCAGAGACAATCACATGCTTGTAAGGTGATGATCCGAGCCTGGTTGATTTCTGTGCGCAAACATAATGAATGGCAGACAATGCAGCCAGCTCTTTTTCAAGGCATCACAAAGCTTTGCCAGTTTTTTTTTTAATAAACCACTGAGGCGCTACACAATCCTGTTGGGCTAGCGTGGTAAATTGAGCAGAGTTTGTGCTTTATGCCCAATAAAGAGGATATTTCTTTAAAAAACTAATTGAAAAAGTGAGTCACATTATCTGATCTCAGGACATCACATATTCCCCACTGAGGGAATAATTCATATACTAGAAATGTTGCTGCCGGCCGATTTATCATCAGGGTGAACACAGGGACCTGCTTCAAGCCATCTGGAGAATGGGCACACAGAAACAATTAGATAACAGATGTTACTGCACCTGTTAACCATGTTCATGTAATCCATGTGCAAATGTTGAAAAGGTCCCGAGGGGTAGGGCAATGTCACGTTCAGGATCCTCAGTGTGTGACCAGTGGTGTATATTTTGCATATGATGCAGTTTGATATGAATTTGTCTTCGAGGCTTGGAATGAACCACTCTTCCTGTAAATCTGCTACAATGCATTGTTTGGATGTGTGTGTAGGGAAGTGCAACTGTTCGAGGGCAAACATAAGTAGTGCTTGGGGCTTAACTGGTTTCCCTGAGATGTTCTGCCCCCATATTACATCAGTGGGGGACAAAGAGCACCCTTTCTTTATCCATAGCTCTTTTTCTTGCTGGGGAGCTTGTACTTGTGTGTGCAGTTAACTCACAAGTACAGCCAGCGGGTGGCTCATAAGGGCAGAGAGAAGGGACTGTAGGGTTGCAGACACAGACCCTTACGTGCTTGGGAGCCCGGAGGCAGTGCAAGGGCAACTGAACATGCAAGAGCCTGGGGCCGAGTTCAGAGGGTCACCACGTGACCAGTGCGTGGATCAGTCAGGTGCATTAGTAGGGGAGAGGAAGAAAGAAAGCAGAATTGAAAAGGAAGGTCTTGCATTGATTCCGGAACCAGAGGTGGTTCTGCTCAAGTTTGAGAGAGGCAGGGAGGCTGTTCCAGAGGGAGGCCCAGCCAAGGAGATCTTCCCCCAACTTTCCGCTTGGAGAAGCGGCTGACCCTCAGAGAATGGAGGTGGATGAGGGTAGAGCCCGAGAAGGAAGATTTTTTGGAAGAGAAATCTGGAGGTAGAGCAATCCCAGGTCCCCAGAAATTCTTGTGGACGATGCAGAGGGTCGAGAACTTGATCCGTGCAGCCATGGGGAGCCAGTGAAGAAATTTCAGAGCAGGAGCGATATGATCCCTGGGCTTGAGATAAGGACAAGTCTTGCGGTCCTGTTCTGGATATGTTGTGAAGGCCGAAGAGTAGTGGCAGGAAGATTTAGAAAGAGGTTGTTGAAATAGTCCAGCCTAGAGAGGACCAGAACTCTGAGACAGTTAGCTTCTGGGGGAAAGAGAGGTGTCTTTCTTTCTCTTTGTATGTATCTCGCTCTCGCTCTCATGGTTACATATTGTTATACTTATATAATTGCACTTTACAGAATCCCCAGAGTTGGTTGACCTCAAATGATAGAAGGAGGCCCTAGACTGCACCATATGAGCATGGGCACTTTCCAGACTAGGATGGTCACAGTCTTTCAGAAAGCCAAGAAATAGTCAGCCAGGAATTGCCAGAGGAGGCAGCACCACTGAGTGGACCATAGCCACGTCTTTGCATCCATCGCACCAAGATTCAGAATTCAGTAAATGGCAGATGTTCACCAAACTGTCAGATCACAGGGGTCTTTTTCCTCATCTCGCCCAAAAACTGCACTGATCAGTCACACTTTGGGCATGCTTGTGGAAAGTAAGTTGCCAAGTCCTACCTTTGAACTTAAATTTGATGAGGTGAAAAACATCAGGAAAGTGACTTTGGAGCAGTTACTGTACCAGTCATGATACCATGTCACCAGCACACACCTTGACCCCCACATTCTCCTCACCCATACCTACCCAGGAGAAACTCTCCTGTCTTTTTCTGATTTGCCCCCAAGCATGCACAACTGTCTTCTCTTTACATGATCCCAATAAAACATCTGCCTTTTTCTCAATAACTACCACACAGGATCCCCACCTTATCCTCGCCCACCCCCACCAATCGCCCACCCCACCAAAGCACCCCACCTCTTCCTCACAAATGCCTACCCATGCACACCACCTTCCCCTCTCCCACTGGCTCCTTGCTTTGTTCCCAGCTCTTTGGCACCA
Organism: Ambystoma mexicanum; assembly: GCF_040938575.1. Taxonomy (NCBI): domain Eukaryota; kingdom Metazoa; phylum Chordata; class Amphibia; order Caudata; family Ambystomatidae; genus Ambystoma; species Ambystoma mexicanum. The sequence continues at coordinate 710,694,503 of NC_090933.1, forward strand.
CTGAGTTTCACCCCTTCCCCGTTTGATGCCCTAGGAAGAGTCTAGGTACCTTGGTTACCCTATTATGAAGTTTATAAAAAAAATTCAGCAGAGGTTGAGCAAGTCATTACTGTACTGTAAGCACTACCGAGTGGTATGACCCACATAATGTTTTTAACTCAACCATTTTATTCTTCAAATGCCTAATTCCTATTAATGGCTACATTTCCCTCATGAAAGGCTAAATTGCCCAACCTTTACCCTATGTCCCTAGAAAGCGATGGTGGTCCGCCTATCTAAACAGGGGATAGAAAAGAAGGGCTATCCCTAATACTGCAAATACTTGAGTCATCTATAGTATGCCCAAATATGTCCCTCATCCATATCTCTGAGGTAGGATAATTTCTTTGGAAGTATTATTCAGGTATTGCTTGTTCATCCAACCACAGTCACAAACTGCTTTTATACATTTGTTTAAAAAATCATGCATAACCTGCAAGATTTCCCAATGTGGGAAGTTAATTGCTTTTATTTCTTCCCCTCATCTGGGAACGGTAAAAAAACTAAAACCATTCAGATAATTAAACCATCTTTTTCTGTAACTATTAGTGAACCAGGATTTCCCCTTAGACCTTGGGAATATCCTTAATGTTTATATGAGAAAAGTTGACCAGTTTCAGCGGTACACTATACTCCTGACTGCCCCAGCCATCTGCCTACTACGGTGACTCCTCCTACGGATCTGAGGGTCTGGGTGCCATTATTTTCTACAGCCGCCCCTCCTTCTGTTAGACTCTACCCTGCGGACAGGAAGCCTCTCTCTGCATTCTGCTGCCTTCAGTCTACTACGGCGCCTCCACCAGCTGGACTGTCAACCTTATTGTGCTCCGTCCATGCCTGCTGCTGCCCCCCTCCATTGACTGTCCAGGTCCTCCTGCTGCCTGGTCCTTGTTCTCCCCCTACTCCTGGTCCTTGCTCACCTCTTGCTTCTGGACCTGCTCCTGGACCTCCTGCTCCTGGGCCCTGCTCACTGCCTACCTACTCTGCCTCCTGCTGCCTGGTCCTTGCTCACCTCCTAATCCTGGACATTGCTCGCCTCTTCCTCCTGGACCTCATGCTCCTGGTTCCTGCTCACTGCTTACATTCTACGTTTGTGCCTCAATCGTCTCTGCTGTTGCCCCCTCCATTGACTGCCTTGGTCCTTGCTCTCTGCCTACTTACCACTTTTGTTCTCCATCCCTGTAGGCCGCTGCCCCCCCTCCCTCGACTGCCCAGGGCATTGCCCTCTGCCCCCTGCTGCCTGGACCTCATTCACCTCCTGCTCCTGGACCTTGCTCACCTCCTCCTCCTCCTAGACCTGCTCCCGACCCCCTGCGCCTGGACTTTGTTCACTGCCTACATTCTACCTTTGTTCCCTGTCTGCTGCCCCCCTCCCTTGACTACCAAGGTCCTTGCTCTCAACCTCCTGCTGCCTTCAGCCAGTTACAACGCTTTGTAAGTGGTTTGAACCCAGGACTCCACCTAAGTCAATGCCTAGCGCGAGATGCCGAGCTGGAACCCTTAATTATATATTTTTATGTCTAAAGTTATGTACCCTTATATCACGCCCCTCTCTTTGAATCCGCCCCGGTCTCATTGAACCAAGAAGTACGTTGTTTTGCAAAGATAAAAAGATGTATTTGATGGATTTGAACAAGATATATATCACACTTTTATGAATTTGAACAATATATAGATATCACACTATTAATATTTATACAATGATCAGCGTTGGATGGTATTACAATCAACAATCTCTTTAATCAGTAGGAGTACGGATGAGAAGAATAATGGAGCATAGAATAACTGTGTGGGTTCAATGAAATGCAATGATAGGAAATTAATGCAGCACAGAAATAATCCTTGTGTGTGTTCAATCAAATGCAATGTAATCACTCTTTCCCCCTGATACTACTCAATCCCCCCAAATATGCAATATAGAGATGGAAGGAGAGAAAACAGGTTCCAGGATTAAACACTCTACACATGCAGTTTCAATCCCAATTCCCCCAGCAAGCTAAGAGAGAAACAGGAATGATTTCAAAACAGGTCAATTGCTTTTGAATGTGATTTTAAATGAATGGGAAAAATGCTAAAAATTGATTTAATTCTCTAAATGGGATTCACAACTAGCGGGAGCCGCTTTGGATGGTTCCAGGTAAACACTAGCAATGAGGATTGAAAGACTGGTAGATAGGAAACGGAATTCAGAAGATGAGTGCAAGAAATAGCTATTTTACATGTGATGGAATTGAGCCAAATGCAGATTTGCGGCAAACTTTTCAGCGCGCGAGAAACGCGATTACAGAAAAACTACAAGGAGTTGGAATGCGGTTTTAGATTTGTTTGAAAGCTGAGGGTGTTAGCTTCAATTTGACAATTAAAATCATTTCTAGCATGTACGGTTCAAAAGTAACAGAGGTTTTAGTAGAGGTTGATTTTTTTCAGAAAGAGTCAAGGTTTTCAAATGAAAGATGTGCTTTGGAATATTACAAACAATAATTTTCTTGGCACTAATGGAGGCTATGAAGTTGTAAGATACCCAACAGTACAGCCACCAGAACAGGGCGCCTCCTCTCTGACTTTTGCCCGCCGAGACACTTGTCTTTCTTCAGTAAATATATTAGCACAAAGATGATATCATCACTACAATTAACAAAGGACTATATGGATGAGGGAAAGATTCAGAACAGACAAAAGAGATTCTACAATGCAGTCTGGATATGTTGGAATGGGTTGGAGGGGATTACTTAAGGATAAGAGATTGGCTATGGGCAATTCTATGCTGTAGATACTCACAACTATGGTTTTGGAATAGGCCCGTCAGGATCTGGTCAAAGGTTTCGGACTAGAATTCGGCTAGTCCACCAGACAGGATTCAGGCACCCGGTTCTGCACTCAGCACGGCACTCTGGTCTCTGCACAGCACTCTGGACTGGATCTGATGGGTTGGTTCTGGAGTTTACAGCTATCTGGTTTCAGCTCTGCTCTACTGGTTTGGATCTCTGGGTTCTAGCAAGAGTTCTTGGCAAGAAGCAGAAAACAGCACAGCCAGGCTGTTAGTTTTTTTTGATGTGCCCCTTGGAAGTCTCGGGTTAAAATCAGGTTGCAAGATTTTAAAGGCCAAGCTGAGAAGGGTTCAGCTTTGGAATTGGGCCTTCCGCTGTCAGAGTTCTGGAGTCTTGGGTATGAGTTCCTCCTGCAGAGCGCTTCACCAGTAAATCAGTTGATGGGTGAAAGAGTGTGTCTGTCTAGGTTCTAAACAGTCGCTATTTATCTATTTCCCAAAGGGGTGGATAGGCTGATTATACTAAGCCTACCCTCTAGGAATCCGATTGGTCAGAGTGTTTTCCCTCTCCTGATTTGAGAAGGAAATCAAGTGTCATAGTGAGGCTGCAATTTACAATCCACCAAAAAACCTCCCCTTTGTTTCTACCTAGAAAACCTATTTTTCATATACAGCATATTTACAATATCACAAATTTGCTAATAATACATATTCACATCACATATTTAATAAAGCACGTATCGGATTGAGTCCCATCTTCTTGAGAGTTTTGGTTCAAAACTGAAAATTTTACGCGCTTTTTGTTGGTTACCCAGTGTCAGATCTGTACACATTTTTCCACATACATGCGCATGACATCTGGGCATAATCCTGTAAATTTTCATATTCCTAGCATGATCACAATTGCTACAATATCAACATTTTAGTAGTCCGGTCTCTGAATATCGCACAGGGTTCAGAGTAGTTTCAAACTGTGAGCAGCATTTTTATATTAACAACCTATAAAACACAGATTATTCCAAATTTTACACAGTCTTCTATGAGTCTTTTTCCAAAAAGATATTTCCTTGAAATTTCAGATAACCATATCAGTCTATTTCCGCCTCCAAGGTTTGGCTGGGCCAAGAGCAACCTGAGCCTCTCTTCCTTAGCAGTTGGTTTCTGTTGATGACCGAATTTGCATTTCCTTTCAGTCAAGGGAGTCTTTTGTCTCCACTCAGAGCAACAGGCCAAAATCTCCTCCAACTTCCATTAACATCTCAATGCTGGTTCCTGAGCAGAGAGCAGGAGGAAGATTCCTTTGTTTGGGGAGAATCTGTGGAATGTCTTTGAACTCCTTTGTAGCTGACATTAGTCCACTTTTAAAACACAGTTTCAAATGGTCCTTTCTAAAATAAAATTTATATTTTCCACAAATATACACATAAATCTCTTCATTCCAGTCTTTTTAAAACATAGAAATTGAATTGTAGCAAGCCATATTGCTATTGATGGCATGTCTCTTCTTTTCTACAATTTGATTTTAAGACACAAGTTTTAAACTGACAGTATAAGTAATGAGAGATTCTGAAACAGGCAAGCGGCAGTACTGCGCCCATATCTGACATATTTTTCAAAGGCAAGCACCTTTTGAATGTGGATTTTTTATGATGAAAGGTGTTTCTCCTGACATTGTACTTATGGGGATTCCTTAAATAAGGTGATGGTGAACACCCCACAAGGATGTTGGATCGTCTCTTCTGTTTGGAAGCCATGATTTTGCACTTTCAAGAGCCAAGGAAAAACGGATTTTAAAACACTTCTGGGTTTTCCTTGGAATGTAGCACTGCCTTTTCAAGCAGTTTTATTTTACTCTGTGGGAAGCCCAATGATATGTTTTGGCAGTGTGGTCTCCTGTTTTATAACAACCTATTTTTTCCAGGCAAAATGGATTGGCGGCCTATTTTTCAGGTTTCCCTGCACACTTCTCAGCAATTTCTAGCACGCATAAGGCTTTTCTGTTGTTTTTGATGAAAGCAGCGCACAGTGATGTTGCAGGGCAGAGCCAGTGGGTCAGAACATCCCACAAGCCCCCCCCCTTGCGATTTGGCATTGATCGTCCATCAATGGGAAGTCGCAAGATTGGGATGGTTAGTCTATTTTCTTTTGGTTCCAAAAATGGCAAAGTTCATCATCTTTTCCTCCATCAGGGGTGGATCGACCAGTTCTCCTCACCCAGTCCTGATGTGAGTATGGAGCGATACTGCGGGCCCCTCGGATCTTTTCTCCCGGTCCCTGGGTGGTCCTCGTTGGTCTTAGTCTCCAGGGTTTCCAATTAAAACTATGGTTTCCAATTCTAGGATGACGAAGCGAAAACATATTTGTAGACATTTCCCCACCACTAATGTAGTGGGGCGGACACATGCATTTTGACAAATCAGGACACATTTTTCTATTGTAATTTATGGACTACATATGGAACATTTTATAGTTGGAATTCCAGGGAACTGGAGTGACCCCCTTCTGGGGTTCCAGAAGACTCCTCCAGTTGCTGCAGAGTGTGCCTAGGATGGCAACACTTTAGTTGGTTAATATGGACCCACTTATCTTCCCCCTCTGCCAAACTGCCATTGGGGATGCAGATTTTGTAGGCGACTGGTGAGATTTTGTCCACAATTTCAAAAGGACCACTCCAGCTAGGCAAACATTTGCACTGTTTGGCCTGGTTCCTTTGCAAATTGTATAAGTAGACCCAGTCTTCTACATTGTATTCTTTTCTAGTAGTCTTTAAGTCATAGTGGGTCTTCATGCTGTCGGCAGATCTTTCTAGATTTCGATGAGCATAGGCAAAAGCATGTTGAAGGTGTTTTCTTAGATTTTCATCATACTCATGAGTTGTGGAGGCATTGATCAATGTCTGCTCTTGGGTTCTGCAGAGCAGATGCTGGGGAAGCACCATCCTGCGTCCAGTCATCAGATCAAACAGTGACATTTTAGTTGCAGATGAAGGGGTAGATCTGATGGCCATTAGGACAAGAGGTAATCGAATATACCAACTTGGCCCAGAATCTGCCACAAACTTTTTTAATATGCTCACAATTGTTATGTTATATCGCTCTATTGCACCACTAGAGGCTAGCAGGTAAGCAATGTGTAGCTTCCTTTTGACCCCAAGTATCTCCAACATCTTTGTCATTACTTTGCTAGTGAAGTGGCTACCTCGGTCTGACTCGATCCTTTGGGGTAGTGCAAACTGCGAAAAGATGTGGTTGATCATCAGGGCAGCTGTTGTTTCTGCCTTGCAGTTTGGGGCCGGGAGACCGTCCACCCATTTAGTAAACAAGCATGTTAAGGTCAACATGTACTTGTTCCCCTTAGAGGAGCGAATCAAGGGCCCGATATAGTCGACTTGTAAATCTGAGCAAGGCAGTGTCATCCCCCTCTTTTGGAGAGGCGCACGGTGTGTGACAGATGTTGGCTGAAATTGTGTACACACAAGACACCCCTTCAAATATTGGTCGAGGTCCTGCCCCATGTGTGGCCAGTATGTAACCTCTGTTAAGATTTCATGTGTTGTATGAAACCCCCTATGACCGGCTGTGGCCGCATCATGGGCGTGACTTAACATCAGGCTTCGGAAAGAGGTAGGGACCACCCACTGATCATGGCCCACTAGGGATCTCCTTACCAACAAACCGTCTTGGATTCTGAACATTTCTGGACATTTCATCAACACTCTGACGTCCTCTTTCCCTATGTAATCGGTATCCGTCAGGGGAAAGTTCTCAGGGTCCTCAATGTGTTGATAAAACTTACCAATTATTGGATCACCTTTTTGAGCCATAATCAAATCAGCGTCTGGGGTCTCCTTACTCCATTGTGCAGTTGAGAGTTCATTGTGAGCATTTGTCTGGGACCTAGTGAAGCAAGCGACCTGGATTTCCCCCAACAGGGACTCGATCTCAAGTAGATCCCCTTGGATGGCTCTGGTTTTGGCCAGCTGATCAGCTAGGTCATTTACAGTTTTGTCTGGTCCCTCTACTTTGGAATGACCCTTGATCTTTTTCCAGTAGATGGTCATCCCATTCGAGGTGACCAGATCTGAATTAATTTTCCATGTTTCAATGGTTTGTTGTTAGCGCATAGCATGCCTCTGGTTTTCCAGTTAACCAGGTGCTCCACGAACCCGTTCCGTACATAATCTGAATACGTGATTATGACTGTTAGGAAAGATTTCATATTGTAGGTAATTTTCCTTCCATGTGGCAACCCCAAACTTTTTGCTGTTGTTTTACACCGTGATCTAGATTTTGCCACAGAAGCGCAGCCTTCTGCCGCACTCCTCTGGGCTTTCACTCCATTCTTATGGGGAAACTGACATGCCCTTAAGACAGTCAGTACCGGGAAACGTTGTTTTCCGTAGTTCTTTTCTCATGTTGCAGCTTTCGCGCAACATGGCACAAAAGTGCACCGTAACTTACATTACCCCGGTCTTGGGTCTCTAGTCATTCTACAGGCCCTAGAAACTCTCGATGGATTTATAATGAACTGTGCAAGTATGTCACGGACGGGACTGGTGGCAGCGATCGTTTCTTTGTGTTTTGAACTAGCTTTTGCCCTGTTAACCGTGCTTCTCGCGTTTGGCCGAAATGGGTGGCCTGGCTTCCAAAATGGCCATGCCATGCGGTTCTTTGTCCTGTCCGCTGACCATCTTGCCCCTTCACCTTCCCCAGGTCGAGCCGACCCGGGGCCATCCTTATTTGGGCATGTACTTTCCCGCGAAACACAGATGCTTTCGCGGGCTTCTGCATGCCTTGTGTGTGCCTCCAGGATGTGGGCTGGGATGTCTGGTCCCAATACACATCCTGGGTGCCAGAGAGTCTAGTGTGTCTTGAATGCCTGGGACCACCGTGGTCCATGATAGGTCCACATATGGTGTGAGAATTTTGTTAGCAGATCTCCCATTGAGTCCTCTCCGTTTTGGCGTGAAGGGAACTCTGGATAAGAAGAGGCTGGAAACACCACTACCATGTCGATCTCCTGAGTTCTCACGAACGATGGATAAAGGAGCCAAGTATCCTGCAACTAAGAGGCTGAACCGGGGAATTGCTTATGACCCGCTGAAGGACTGCTCCTCTGCACTGCTGTTGCCCTGTGAGACCATTCTACCTCTGATCGAACGAGAAGGCCTGTACTGGTACTTCCACCCTTTTGGAATATTCGGAGCAAGTATTCTCGGCATCTTCATCATCTCCTGCACGTAAGCCTTCGGAAGCGTCCCTGGGCCATCCAGTGGACTGACCAGCCTACCCAGGAGCCTTGCTCTTTCACCGCCATCAGGTTGCTGTTGTATTCCGAGTCCTCGGCACTCTCACACAATTCGTATACTTGCATTCCCAGGTCTGAAGTGAGAAGTGTGCATTAGGCTGAAATACACACGGCCGCTGCATTGCCCTGCTGTGGTAACAATCTGTGTGGGTTCACTGCGTTTATGACATCCTCAACTCTAATTTCTTCTGCCGCGGAATCTACACGACGCCGAGACATCCCCTGCTCATATCTAAACCTGCGAGCACGGAAACTGACGCGGAGAAGCCTGGGTCTGCCTGCATCGGGGACCGGTGAGTTGCAGCGCTAGGAACTGGTCGCCCTCCTGCAGTAGCCTGTAGCTTTTCCTCGCTGTGGTAAACAGCATGCCTTTTTCGCACTCGCGCTCTGCTTCTGCCCACAAGTGGAGGCCGCGCTTGAGTAGCGGAGATCTGTTCGTCCTCATTTGTTCACCGCTCTGAACTGCCTGATTTCCTTGAAGAGACTCCCCTTGGCCCGTTGGCACCAGCGTGTGCAGGTACTTTTGAGCACAAGGCTCCACTCTTCGTAGGGCTCGGACTTCCTTCTAGTTAGGTGTCCTCTGAAGGGGAACTGGGTCTAACGATTACTTGCACTGCCTGTTTTCCTCCTGATCTAGGTGGTCTGCATATTTCGTGCTTCTAACTCTTTAGACCCTTCGGTAATTGTATGTATATTGTATTTGATTGTGGTGTGTTGGTTTACTTGAGTTTTACCGTGATTCTTTACTATGGTCAATGTTACAAAGGCCTTGTAATAAATGTGTCTATATTTTTAATATAACACCTGCTTGGAGTAATTTGTAAGTGTCCTTGCTTTGTGTGCTCATTGCGGGCTTTCAGTCACCCTCACCCCTCTTGAGACCTAGTCTTGACCGCCGCCATCGCTACCCTGATTGGTCTGGCTTGTCCAGAGGTTACTCTGTTCCAAAAAACTAGGCTGGCCTTCTGAACCTCTGCCCCTCCAGGACAGAGTTAAGAAATCCATCTTAACAATGACTAGTTTGTGGAGTTGATGTTGGACAGCAGTGAGGGTGGCTTGATGCACAGCCATCAACTCTGCCACTTGACTACTTCGGGGACCAATCTTGTACCCAGCGGAGGGTTCTGGGGTCTCATTCACCCATGCATTCCCTACGCCGGCCACAAGTTCTTGTTCCCCGTTGTTGTCAACATGATAGGAGCATCCATCCACATAGACAGTGGGCATTCCCTCACACTTGTCTTCTTCAAAGACTTTGTGTGGGGAATTGAGGTATGCCTCCATGTTGTCCTTGATTTTTAGACTCTCGTCCTTGAGACAGTTTTCTCTGTCACAATCATGCAAGTCAGCCAGACCTTGCGCGAGGGGACTCTTCTTGTTTAGGCCATATCTGACCTCCACAGGAAAGCCTTGCATTGACAGAATCCAGGAAGTAATTTGGGAATTACTCACATTTCTGGCCCAGATTCTGTCACTTTGGAGATATTGCAGAGGCTGGTGTGGAGTCTCCCCTATGGTGTGTTCCCCCTGGATAAACGGGTGGTAATTCTTCAATGCCCACACCGTTGCCAGGAGTGCCTTCTCACAATCGTTGAATTGCTCCTCCACAGAAGATACAGATTTACTCGCATAGAAGATTACTTTATTGACCTTGTCATGCTTTTGGTAAAATACTGCAGTCAAGCATGTATTAGAGAACCCTGTCTCCAAGAAGAACTCCTTGTTTTTGGCAGGGTAAGCTAGGCAAGGCGCTTGTGAGAGGCTTCTTTTGAGTTGTCTTACTGTCTTGGTTTGTTCTGGACACCACTCCCACTCGACCCCCCCTTCAAAAGATGGATCAGGGGACTTGTGATCTCTGCGTAGTCCTCAATGAACTTTCTGCTGGAATTAGTCAGTCCAAGTAGGCTCCTTAGTTCCCGCAGAGTTGTGGGGTCTTTCAATTTCTGGAGTGCTTCCACTTTCTTTTCCTGGTGACAGAGACCCTGAGGAGTAATCTCATGCCCCAAGAAATTTACACGGGTTCTACACCACTGTGCATTTTGAAAGGAAAGTTTTGCTCCGGCAGCCCTCAACTGTGTCAGAACATAACTGATCTCCCCTATGTGTTCCTCCACAGTTGAGTTTTTGATGAGAACATCATCTACCTAGGCCAGGTTACCCCTCTCACCCAGTTCGGGCATGGCCTTGTGTAGAAAAATGTTGAATTCATTGCTGGAGTTGATGTAAAAGGGAGTCTGGGTCCACGTGTACTGCTGCCCCCCAAAGGTGAAGGCCAGCTTGTACTGGTCCTCCCTACTGACAGGTACAGTCCAGTACTTATTGGTCAGGTCTATTGCAGTGAATACCTGTGACCCTTGGATCTGGGCCAGCCCTTGGTCAATGTAGGGAAGAGGCCATCGGGAAGTATGGACCCATTTGTTGAGCTCCCTAAGGTCGGTGCAGAGTCTCCACTGGCCATTTGGCTTCAATATCCCCAGCACCGGATTATTGAAGGTGCTGTGGGCTGGACGGATTATCCCACGGGACTCAAGGTTCTTTATTATTTCAGTAAGGGACTCCATTGATGCGAGAGGCAAGCAATATTGCTTCACAAACACGTCATAACAGGTTCCGTGGGAATTGTTGTGTGGATGTCAGTGCAACCACAGTCATATGAATCCACCGCAAAGAGATCTTGAAAATCCAACAAAACTTGTTTCAATTTTTTCTTCTGCTCCAGAGTCTCACAGGCATCAACTAGGTTGACGCTCTCTTCAACCATCTGCCTGAAGCCTGGAAAGACTTCTGATTTTGCTATCACAGCGGCCTCTACCTGTTGGGCGGAGAAGTCCCTGGTGAAAGTGCTGATTTGGACTGGTGGCTTCAGGTGGGGAAGACAGTCCTTGCAGACTTGGACAATCACCTCATCCCTCCTGAAGTCACACGTCTCATCTTCCTTACCATAAGGGCAGGAAGTGTACACCAGGAAGTTCCCCCCATGCCGGGTAAAGATCCTGTCTGGTGTTGTGTTATCATCACTGTCACTGTCAAAACAGTCCTTGGGGATTGGTCCTAACAGTTCATTGCCTAAATCTATGGAAAAATGTCAGTCATCCAACGCCATTCCAATAATGGTGCCTGCGGCTAGAGTGATACTCTTTAAGTCGCTGTTATCCACCTCTATCGGAATGGTGTCATGTTCTATGTTGACTAGTGGTGTTGGGTTTACCCCCAACCCTTGCTGTTGGAGAGAAGCATTTAGATGAATATAGGCATCAGGGTTTTTCAATTTCCGCCCTCTTTTAACTTTCACTTCCAGGGAGAATTGTCAGGTCCTTTCTGGGATGGTGACTTCCTCTCCAATATGAATTTCAACTGCATAAGGCAGCAGTTGAGCTGACCTAAATACTTTCTCTGGCTCATCAAAGCCCATGGGATTATCCGCTAATCGGGACCAAGCTTTGAAGTTTATTAGGTCCAAACTAATGGCAAAGCGATTGAGAATGTCACTGCCTAAGTAAAAGGCGGCAGTGATGTCTCGCACGACCCAACAATTATGGACTATGCTCTTGTTGCCTATGGAGATTTTGAGCATACATCTGCTTGGCAGGAGATGTTTGGAATCGGGTGTTTCCAGATCCATTTCCCATTTGTCTATCAGTTTAAATGTGGGAATGGCTGGATCTTTTGGGAGTTTGCAGAACATGGCTTCGCTGATGAAGCTCTTACCTTTGTTCACACACACTCGGGTGAGAACAGAGTCCTTCCCTTCATTTAACTGAACAGGGATGAACAACTGCTCTCCATTTTGCTGAATATCAGCCAGGCTCTGAGCTGATTTCTCATCTTTCTGGACTATAGGAGTGGGAATGTCTGATTGTGGATTGGTAAATCATTTCAGAGTGTTTCCTTCAAGTGTGGAGTGCCACCTTACACTGGAAGGAAGGTTGATTTTCAGAAATAGAGAGGACCCCCCTCACCAGTTTGTTGTCCTTACTCTATTACTGTCACGTCTGGGATTTGGTTGTTCTGGAAGTGAAATTCTACTTGGTCGGATTTATTTTTAACCATGTGGCAGGTGCCGTTTAAACTAACATGGTTGACACTCTGTTTAATTTTATTGGTCAGCTAGTCGGGGTCCAGATGACCTTGTTTACGCAATCTATTAGGGGTGACAACCTTCGCACATGGTAATTCCCTAGTAAACAAGGGGTGCCCTCTGGAGTTACAACTATGACAGGGTGCTTCACCTTGTGTCGCCTGATTTTAATATCCAAATCCGCAGTCCCCTCGACGGGAATTTCCTTCCGGTCAAAGTTCTGAAGTTGTCTAGGAAGAAGGGTGAGAGGATTTGGTAATTCTCCCCCCTTCCTGAATTCAGTTTATCAAAGGCCTTTTTGGACAGAAGGGTAGCTTGGGATCCAGTGTCGACCAGTGCCAAAATTGTACTCTGCCCCCGTTTCTGGACCAGGGCATAGAATCCTCCCTCCTTCTCCGCAAGGGGGCACAGATAATGTACATTTTTGGACAACTGGCGGGTTAGTTTTCTAGTTTTGGACACTGATAGAGAAGAGATTTGGGCAGAATTCTGTTTGGAGTCTAGGGAATCTGAAAAGAAAAGGTTACAACTAGATATGAGAGAAGTTTTGGGTTCCCCTGGTTCTGGTGCTGGGCTGTCCCCCCCCACACCTCCCCTTTTTGGAGGCAGTCCCCAGGATGGGCTTGAACCAAGGGATTTTCATGTTGTTGTTTCTTGGATTGGTTGATGGGCGGTGCTAGCTCAGTCCCCACATCAACCCAGTCTGGATTTGAAAGCTTTGGGACCCATTTCTCTTTGGGAGGAGTTCCCCCATCCATGAAGGAGAAGGTCCTTTTCCCAAAATCCTCTGTGGATCCCTCTCCTTTAAATTGGAAGATTTGTACCTCCTCCTAAAAATGGGCCTGTTTGGGTTCTTTGTTTCTCCTACCCCCTCCCTCTGCTCCTTGGGTGGCAGACTTTCAGGGGCAGGCGATTTTGGTTCCAGTTCCTGGGTTTCCAGGGGCTTTTTACAAGTGGGGAAGGAAACTTCCTCCAAGGCTTTACACCCCCCTTCCCCTTGTGCCTCCTCCCTAGGAACCAGTGGGTTGTCGGGGTTCTGCCCCCGTCATTGCTCTGGAGCACCAGGTCCAGAGTTTGAGGCACTCTGCGCCAGCCTGCTTATCTGAGGGTTCTGTTGAGCCCTCAGCATGCGACCCAGATCCTGTGGCATGTTTTGGACCTGGCGCTCTAGCTGTGACACCCGCTCAGGCTGGTATGGGGTTCTGTTGTCTCCCCTGGGCTGATCCCGGGAAGGGTAGCTATACCTTCTTTGAATATACCCCGGGTTTGGAAAATTTGGGTGCCCCTCCGCCCTTGCTCTCCCCTCTCCTGGATTGGGTTGTCTGGGCTCAGGAAAGTGGGGAAAGAAGGATGGATTGTTCTGGGGTTGAAAGTTTTGTGGGCACCTGGGAAAAAAGTTCTGTCCAGGATTCGGGGAATTTCTGCCCTCCTGGGGGAAGTGAGGAGGGAAGTCCCCTGGTTAGCTGGTGCTTGGTTGGATCCCCCCCACCCCTTGGGCTGGAGGAGTCCGCACATAACCCAGGATTGGTCTGTTCTCCTTGTATCTTGGATTTATGTAGTCAGGGGAGTGAGGGATCCCATTTGTGGGAGGACCTCCTTGGCTCCCTGTCTGTAACTGGTCGAGAGCCTTCTGGCCTTGGGATTGCTCTGATTTTGTGCAGGCGGGTTTTTAGGCCCCCTATCTCCAAATCTAAAATGGGGGCAACCTTCACCTCTGCCACCTTAGCAGCAGCAGGGGTGTTGGTTGTTTTGGGGCTTCTAGCATTATTCTTGTTTTCTATGGGCTTTTGCACCTCATAAATTCGGGTGGCCTGTTCAATGTCCCTGTCTAGTGATCTTTTCTCATGAAAATCTCTCACTAGCTGGGTCATGATGTACTTTGGTAGAGCGTGGAATAAAGTATTTACAAATTATTTGCTGTCCGTGCGCAAGCTTCTGGTGGTCTGCGCAAAGGCATGCTTTAATTCCTGCACAAATTCTTGTGGGGCCTGATCCTCCCCACATTGCAAGTTGTAGGCTGCTTTGCGAGCCTCCTGGGGATTTCTATGCACAGAAAAATGCTTCAAGATGGCCGCCCTATAAGTGGACCACCTAGAAGGATTTTGGTCCTCCAGCCCTGCTAAGAAGCTGGAGTATTTCGGTGAGAAGGTCCATTTCACATATTGAATACAGCTTTGGCTGTCCTTCAAATGGAAAGTTTCCATCATCTGCTCAAAGAGCTCTAAGTGCTCCCAGACATGATACTTAGCGTTCTTATGATAGGGCGCAATGACGTTCCTTATCGCCAAAGAGAACGAACATTGCACGTCTGTGAGCTGCAATCATGTGATTTGTATTGCGAGGTTCTTGGAGGGATACATAATAGTTAAAACGTGGGTGGTGAACTTGGAGCTGGATTGCACGAAGGGGAGTGAGTGACATGTGTATTTGGAGGTCAGAGTGCCCCAGAACCTCCTTTGCGCCAGTCTTTAAGCCTGCCAGATGCACAGTTTAATTATGAAACAGCATTGTGTTAGGAGTGAAGTTAATTTGTTCTTTGACCTTCATCGATGAGAAGAAGGTGATCTCAGTGGCACCCACATGATGGAAGAAGGATCGACTGGAATGGAACTAATGAACTGGCATCCCTTATGGAGCAGGCAGACCCTGCAAAGGCGCACATCAAGCAGTCGTGCTGGTTTTTACTGTATAGTATTATTTCATGATGCCAATGTATCTCCTTTTAATCTCTGCTTTTACCCTTTTCGAGCAGAATGTTCTTGGCAGAAGAGTTCTTTGATATTGCTCTCATCTTTGTGTGAGATTAAAAGTTGTTATTCTTACAAGATTGACTTGGGCCTTTCTTCCATAGCGGGTTGTATTTTCTCTGGTGCAGGGACTTGCCTTCAACACCCAGAAAATGCCCAGTGTGCAAAGGTGTGCAAATTGTGTCTCAAAAGAGGTGCAAATAATTGGGCATGTAATGGTGCAGCTGATGAGATGCTTATGTTTTTGGTGCATCTGTCAGATGGCCATTTTGTTTATGTGGAAATTCTGACA
Organism: Ambystoma mexicanum; assembly: GCF_040938575.1. NCBI lineage: Eukaryota > Metazoa > Chordata > Amphibia > Caudata > Ambystomatidae > Ambystoma > Ambystoma mexicanum. The sequence goes on from NC_090933.1 coordinate 710,709,733, forward strand.
TGAGCATCACTTCATGCTAATGTATGCATCTGATTGGATGCCCCAAAAGAAACCATCTGCCCTAAAAAGAATTTTCGAATATGTGTTTAATGTCCATTCTGTATTTTCTTCTTATGTGCATAATAGTTCTGAGAATAAGATAATGCATATTTGTTAACTTCATCTTTGTGGTGAGTTTATTTTGTTAAGTGGATCACTTACCATGGGAGTAAATAATACTGATTAACTGTCTCAGGGTGTAGTTTTGCCATGTCATTCAGGAACGTCGTAGAGTGATATCTACCATTATGTTGATGTAGAGTACAATTATGAATTTAATTAATACAATTGTGTAAAAACGGGCAGAGTGATTACTATACAGCCACATGGAAAGTATTCTACTTCCTAATGGCCTCAATGTACAAGTATACTGTGGCAGCAGAAGGGGCTAAGAGGGCCACATGAGTGGAATCAATGGCAGCATAAATGCACAATACCCACCTATGTCTTAAAATGGCCTTACTAATCCTGCCCTGAGGTATGCCTATATATGCCCTGGCATATATAAGGATCATTTTGAAGACCTTGGGTAGGGGCTGTAACTGTGAGGATTATGAAAACACCACCATAATCCCAATGGTTATCTGGAAGAAGCCTTTTGAAAAGAAACACTGTTCTGACAGTGTATTGATTATTGTTGGCCTGGCATGGGCTACCATTAGTTCAGTAATGGCCCCCTTTCACTGACTCACCTTCTCCAGTATGAGATGTGGTGGGAGGCAGAGCCTCTGGGTGAACTCTTCATCAGCCAGTTGAAATATGGGACCCTCCCATATATTACTTTCCGCCTCATCAGTGGGTGCAGCAGCATGATGCCTTCTGTATTGGCTATTTTGGGAATGTTAACCTATCTCTCTTTGCTTTTCTTTCATACTGTGTTGGTGATTAAGATTGGGGTGCACTGTGTGGTTGTTCTTTAGATAGGTCACTTTAACTCTTTTCTGGGCCACTTGCTCTGCCTTTAAATGAAGCAAATGTTGAAGGGCATTTTTGGAGCAACTCCTGTGGTCTGGTTTTGTGAATCAGGATTTTGGTGAATCTTTGTACACTTTCTGTGGTCACTCCTCCTTTACATGCTTAATTTGATGTGAACCATGTACGCCCTTTACGCGACGTAGCACTATAATGGATGTGTGGGGATGCAGAATTTACTCTTACATTAACAATAAGACCGACTCAGGAAGTTGGCAAAAATTAGATGTTTTATTTGCAATTATCTAAAACAGGGACACCAACAGACGTTTGCTCGAGTATCTCAATGTTTCACATGAAGAAATACACATTTACATCAAAAACTCATCATCATTGATGTCATACTACGTGGCAAATAAAGAAAACCTAAGTTGGATTGTGGTTGGTCAACGGGGAACATCTAGTTATACTTTCTATGGGCGATAAGATTGTGACTGGATCTCTAGTGTCAGGTGAACAACTATGCCCACTCCCAGTGCAGGTGTTCTTCGCTGTCATCAAATACACAATGTTTCATTGGCTCTCAAACTATAGGGCTCTTTGCTACGTGGCCCTCTATAATTGGTTAGCATGCTTGTACCCTTCTGGAACACTCCACTCGCTAGCAGCATGCACGCTGGTACCCCAGGTGCTTGTGGGTGGACTTGACCATGCCTTCCCACCCAATTAGCCCATAATCCATCTTAACTCCTGAAGTCTGCTATTCGATTGTCTTTGAACACGGCCTTGCAAGGTATTGCTGTGCCTGAAAATAAAAGGGAGTGTGAGCACAGTCTTATCTTTAGTCTCAATGTAACTTGTCCAAAGTCTATTTTCATCTACACCATGTGACAGGAGATCGCGTTTTAGATCCTTCCTCACATTTAATACTATTAAATTAATAAAACTAGGCCCTCATAGTGTTTCCCCATCACACCTCAACAGGAGCTCACCTCGCTTCTCACGTTCATTGTATCTTCTCGAATAGATAACCAGTTTCTTGGCTGGCTCAACCCTTGGCACTTGGCCAGTCAAGCCATCTCTATTCTTTCTCCATCGCCAGCCCTCTTTCTTTGCTGCACCACACTTTCAGCCCTTTTTGCTCACAGGGTCCTAGTTTTCTAAAATATGACATAGAAAATCCAGATTCTACACACATATATATATTAGCGGCACCACCTGAGGCTATTCACTACGTATAGCCAGCCTTCATGATTACTTTTGTTACAGCATATGTACAGTTATAAAGCAATTTGCATTCTCTTCAGTGCTCTTCGCACGTGCACTCTTCATTCAGCACATGAAATGTTACTGGACTCTTCACTTAGTCTTCAAAATATATAAGGTCCATATACTTTCTTCCTTGGCATCTCTTATTGGTGCGTCATCTCGGGAGTCTCAGGAAGATAGCTCAGCGGCAACGTGCCTGCCTTGGAAGCAAGAAGGCACAGAGCCGCACAGGTTTGATCCCCGGGTCTGCACTTAGAAACCTCTGGGTATTAAGCGTGTTATAAATAACCTATCATATCATATCTCTGCTTTATGTGACGTCACCAGTCTCTTGCGTTTGTCACTTCAAACTTCTTCAGGAACCTCCTTTAAAAGACTGTCATATCTCCGTAGATACATCATGTAGAGCTTTCTCAATGAATACCAGATCTCAAGGATTCTTTGTGGGTATACGTACCATTATTGATGTTGTGCATGTTGCAATTTCCTGCTTCCAACAAATCCGCAAAATAAGGGCGGGAGGCCCGGTAGAGGCATTTGGCTCTTCCTCTACACTCCCCCCTCTGGTTGATTCATTCACCACTCTTCCATCAGTCTTCACGTCTAGACATCCTTGTCTGAAAAAAGCTTTGAAGTCCATATCTTCATTAACCCTTTGAGAGATCCTGCAGATTTTACATGTTCATCAACACACCAGGTCATGTGACTTCATTGTCCATTCGGACTGCAGTAGATCCATCTTCCCACATACTTCTTGTGGTTTCTTGGATACAGGAACTTCATTCCCTCAGGTGCTAGAATAATTGCTTCTATATATTTTCTGATTTCTTCATCTGTCAGCTCTTTGGGTCCAGTCCCAGACTTGACATTGATCATGATTTTCATTCCTACAGCTTTCTTAGCTGTCTTCTTGCACTGTGTGATTATTATTCTGATCACACAGAATCCAAACATGTTCATCATCAATAGTGCTCAGAGGAACTTGAAGATATTAGTCATCCATGTGGAACACATGAGAAGATTGATGCAAACCAGTTTTCATCTGCAATATATTCAGTCTTATCTTCCATCTTGATGTGCAAGTTCACCAGCATTGTTATGGCCTCTGTCAAGTTCCCATTCTCATCATCGTGAGAAGGTATGAATGCGCAACATGCTTCTCTGAATTTGGCACAAACACCTCCATCTATAGCTGTAATTATGTCCAGGACATATATGTTCTGGAGAGTCATCAGTCTTATTGCTCTCAATTCTTCTTTGATAGCATTGAAACCCTTTATGGTAGTGGTGATCGTCTGTAGAAGTTCCCACCTACTAATCAGTTTGACTGAACAACCTGTGTTCATACGGATTTGAATCAAAGGCTTCCATGGACTTCACGAATAATAGTTCTCCCGTTTTTAGTACGATTAAGAAATCCAACTGATCTCCTCTTCTTCACGTGACCGTCTGCTTTTGGGAACTCTTCAATGTTCAGGTCACTCTTCGGAATCACCAATGCTGGAACATGAATGAGAACTATGGAACACGGCCCTCCCCATTCCATGGGCAGCTTTGTATTTGCTCTGGATCCACAGGCACAGTAGTGGTCCATTATCACTACTGTTCCATCCTTCATGCCTGGTACATCGAAGATGTGACTGCCGATTCTTTCCAAATGTTCTCGTGCCATTGTTTCTGAAACACAAGGATGCATTCACTAGAGGTAGTATCTGCAAAGGTCCTCCTTTATCATCGATTGAGCGTTTTGTTTACTTTCTATCTGATTCCTGCTCCATTTATTCCAGGCTGTTCATATCTTATCACGTGATCTCTGCTATGAGGTCTCTCTCTTGTCTTTAAATCTTGCACATAGTCATCTTCTTCTTGAGCTGTCTTTTCAGCCACCCATACCAAGGATGCTGTTCGACCATGGAACTGACCTTTCATATGGCAGAGTGCAAGGTGCGTCAGGCAGTGAGCTTTCTGGACTGCTAGTTCTATAGCTATAAATATCTTATAATTCCCATGGCATAAGGTATGAGAGCACAAACATAGCAACTCTCTTTGGATGTTCTCTATCTCACCTTTTTCATGTGCTGATACCATATGTTATAACCCAAGTGTGCTGTGCTATCCAGATAATTATTTAATTCATAATCGTCTTCCCTTGTGCTTCTCTTGTGTCTTCCACTCGCAAGGTGAGTACTTGCATAATCCTTCAAGAAGTATATCAGTAAGGGTTCTTCCTACAGGGGAGATCATCTGTACATTTGCTTTGGCAATAGGCAACCTTACATGAGCCACTAGTGTGGGGACAATCACAAATGGTCTTAGTCTTTCAGTAACAGACAACCCTGTGAGAGCCACTGGAGTAGGCACACTCAAATTGACCTCTACCTTGCTTGGGCCAATAAAATAAATGGTGTGGGTCAACAAAGTCAGGAAAACAATGATAAATGCTGAGCACGTATATATCATGCACCAATAGATCAATCCCCACCATTTACGATTATCCACACGTTGTTGAGTTTGCTCACTTTCCAAAATTGTACTATTCTCAACATTCCTCATTGTGCCCGTGTACTGCTTTTAAGGAAAGAAAAAAACCTTGTTAATCAGCAACCATGTTAAATGGTCAGGTAACTGTAGGATTTGTTCAATTATCGCCATAAGCAGCCTCCTGATTGCAGGGCCATTTTTAGGATATTGCATAAAAACACGTATATTAGTGCTACGCCCAACAAGAGCATGATAATCTTGAAGTATGTAAACAAAAACAGCGAGAAGTAGCCTATGGGCATTGCATCTGTTAGGACCATTGGATTAACCAAACAGAAACTCAGTAAGGAACGAGTCTAGAAACTCCTCACATTTCCAGTCATCAAATTCCAACAGGTTTGGCATATTTAGTACGTCAACACTTTCTAAAGTCCAATTCAAAAGATTCCTGTCACTCAAGAACTGAGTTTCCACTCCTGCTATAACATCTATAAAGAGTGTCTGGGGTAAGCCACAATCCAAATGCACACTTGGATTTATTTTATCAGCAACCTTAGCGTCCTTCTTCCTCTCCTTCGATCGGGTCTGCACATGCTGAACATCTTCTTCTTGCTTGCTTCTGAATCGATCATTGGGGGTGCGTCAGTCTCACCAGCATATGGCTTTACTTCATTCAAGTTGATCCAGGCACATCTCCCTTGGACTTTTACCGCTGATGGATTAACATTTTTACATTATAAGGAACACTAAAGCGTGGCTCGTGCCACTTCCGGGTGAAGTTATGCACTAGAACTGGATCTCCAATAAAAAGTCTAGGTACAGGAAGTAGTTCTTGAATTCTGGTTGCTGAATGGTCTTTATCTGTGTGCTGAGACTGATCCCCCTTATGCTTGAGTTGATCTGAAATGACAGAGATACTAGCGGTCATACATGTACTACCTTTAACAATGCTGCTGGCATCACCGGCTTTCCAGTGCTGTCCTGTCACCATAATGCTTAAGAGGGGAACAAAGAATACCCCCTCCGTTTCCACAATTCCTACTCTTCCTGTGACACACTGCCTTGAACTTGAACTTCCATCAACTGTGTTCTTGACACATGATTAAACCCTTCATTTACTGTCATAATCATGACTACTTTCTCCTTTATATCTAGTATCAAAAGTTGAAATATCTGGAGAAAATGCAACCCTCTTGGCCTCTTCGTCTGCAGCTTAATTCCCATGAGAGATAAAGTCAGTCTGCTTAGTATGTGCTGCACATTTAACTATTATAATAGCTACTGGGAGGTGTAGTGGCTTAATAAGCCTGTCCAATAATGCTGCGTTTTGCACTAGAGTGCCATCCGCTTGGTGGTAGCCCCTCCTTTTCCAATGTGCTAGCCCTGCATTCACAGTTGATGTCACATAGGCGGAGTCACTGTACACCGTTACTTCCTGCCCTGCATGTTTCTCGAGCCTGACAATAAGCGCCACCAATTCTGCTGCTTGCACTTGCTACCACTTCGAATTCACCATTGGCTCTGTGTCTTACCACAGCTGCACCTGAATGCCTTCCCCCACTAGTTTGATCCATTTCCGAAGAACCTCCCCCCTTGCTAGCGCATTTTCCTTTACGTGCGGGATGTCATCATAGAATTCCACATAGCGCAATCATGCACATGCTCACCCTCTGCAACAGGCTCAGCTACAAACGTGGCAAGGTTCACTATTTTACACCTGACTATTTTGATTGCTGGATTTGATATAACTACCTCATATGCGGAAGCTCTCTGAGATGTCAGTGTACCCTTAGGTTTATCCAAAATGGCAAACAAAGCATGCTCTACAAAAAGTATCATGTAGGACCCCATCACAATACTGGTCGACTTCTCTATTGTGCATGCAGCTGCTGCCAGCGACTGTTCATAAGGAAAGTGCCATTTCATAAATGGATCCAGAATCCCACTAAAATATGCCGGAGGTTTATACCCTAATGTAGTTCTCTCTGTAAGCACTGTTGTCATGACTGTCCAATTCGTTTGGAAAAATAAAAAGAACTCCTCGTCATAGTTGGGAATTCCTAAAACTGCAGCTGTACAAATTGCTTTCTTCAGTTCTTCAAACCCTTCCTCCATTTCCTCAGTCCATTCTATTTTTTCCTTATTCACTTGTGCTTGTGCTTTCTTCAGAGCCTGCAAAAGGGGTCTTGTATATGAACTATAATCAAACACCCACGGTCTAACATAATTGCATAATCCCAAAAATGTGTTTTACTGTGTGTGGATTTGCTGTTTTCATGATCGCCTCACCTCTTTCTAGCGTAACACTTTTTCCCTCATGTGAGATCAACTGGCATATATACAACACTTCTTCCTAACAATACTGCAACTTCTCTTTATCTACCTTATACCCCTTGTCTGCCAGGATAGTCATTAACTGAATTGAGTATTGTCTACACATGTTCTGTTGTGCTGTAAACCAAGATATCTTCTACGTACTGCATCACAACGCTTTTCAAATCAATATTGCTTAGGTCTATCTGAAGGAGCTTATTAAAGATCGATGGCGACTCACAATGGAGGTCATTACGACCCAGGCGTTAAGGGTTAACGCCGTCGTTAACCCTTAACGCCCGATTCCAATTTTAAAGGCTGCTTTTAGCAGGCGTAAAAATCCATGGCGCTAAACCGCCTTGGTGTTAATTACGGCACCGTAATTTACGGTGCCGTAATTAGCGCCTTCCCCACTCCCATTATGCCCTATGGGGCAAAAATGGGAATGGGGAAGGGTAAATGGGAAATGGGGATTTACCGCCCCACTCACCTTGGAATGGGGCGGTAAATCCGCCATCCACCATGGTGTAAACGTAGTTTACACCATGGTGGTAAAGTTGGTGTACTTACCACCTGGGTCGTAATGGGTCGTAATGACCTCCAATACCCTTAGGGCAAACAAGTGCTTTTCAGTTTAGTTTGCAAAACATAAATGATGCAAGATCTTGGGAGTCCTTATGCAATGGGATTGAGAAAAATGCTTTTTTCAAGTAAATCACTGTAGAATATTGTGGTTCTGCTTAGATACTACACAAAATTGTTGCTGGATTCTGAACTAAATGAAACTCTGCCTCTACAATCTGGTTAATTGGTTCCATGTCTTGTGTGATTCTCCACGACCCTCCCTTTGATTTCTTTATTGGATACACAGCGGTATTACACAGTGACTGACGTCACTAAAATACATTGTTCCATCACGGCTAAAGCAGTCTTAAAAATACCCTCATCCGCCTCTCGAGACATTGGGCACAGTCTTGCTCAAGGTAAAATTGCTCCTGGCTTCAGATTAATCTTAACCTCCCCTAACACCTTCAATGGGCCTAAGTCATAAGGGCCTGTAGTCCATAAAGAGTTTGGCACTTTTTCCAAATCTTCATAAAAAAATGCTGGGCACTTCCGTACTATCGCCATTTGCAGTGGGTATATCCGTGTCAGTGATGTCAGTCAATCGATACCCTTCCCCAATGGCAATCATTGTTCTCCATGGCCAGCCCTCGTCATTGGTTCCTTCAAGTATGGCCATCTTCCCTCACACTATGGCTGCATTTAACTCTTTGTCCATTGGTATCTGTGGTATGAACAAAAACTATTCAGGTATTCTCATAATCTTTCCCTCTAAGCCGGGTAGCCATGTCAACAAAATGCGTACCCAATAAAGAAAGCCTTCTGGCTCGAATGGCATTCCTCACAGACATTTGTCCTGTAAATGCTCGTATAAATTCACCCAAATTCATATAATGTATCCCTGGAGTAGAACACACTAAGCTTTCATCAGGAAAAGAAATCATCATATTAAACTTTGTCATTAAACCTTGTCCTAGAATGTTAACCAATGTCTGTCTTGAATACAATAATGGAACAGACACATCACTCTCTCCTACATAGACTGATAATTCATCACTAAAAGGAACTCGACTTGTAGCTCCAGAGAATCCTTGGTCATTCATGGTATTTCCGGACATTGGGTATTTTTCCTCCAGTATAAATGAACAAGTAGGCCCAGTGTCTACAAAAAAGAAAAAGATTTACCTCCTATCGTCACATCAACCCTTGGTTCCTCTTGGGGGTTTGGTGTCATTGATAGTACTGAAAACATCAAGTCGCCCTGTGAGCTGTCCTATTGTGGATACATACCTATCCCTGTACCTGTGAACAGACATCCTCCTAACACAGTGACACCCCCTATTCTAGGTGTTCTGTGTTTGCATTCTGCTGTATCTGCATGGATGGGTGCTGTGACTGCCCTTGTTGGGGATTTAATGCTGCTTGCTGTGGCTGCAATGCCTGTTGTATTTGTGGCACTTTTGCTTGATACACTGTCTGATCTTGGGCAAACCCATCCCTAGCTTGCGAGCTACATGCTGGAGGATAAGCTGTCCCCCCTCTTGAGAATTGCCAATTCTGTACATACCCTTGGCTTCCATATGTGTGTGCAATGTGCCCTGTCATCCCGCATGTCCAACATATAGAAGGAACTCTTCTAATTTGTTCCCCTTGATTAAATCCTGTTGCATTCCCAATCCGGTATTGACAATCCTTCTCTGCTTGTCAATACCGCCCCTTATATGGCGCACTTTGACAATTTCTTTTGAACTAACTTGGCTTCCTCATGTTTTCTAGTATCTTCCGTCTTCCTATTTTAATCTTGCAACAGTCGACAGTGATGCACTATAATCAACTATAATTCTGCCATGGCTTCGCTTCCATTCCCACTCATTTCTTGAGTTGCCTTTGCATCTGTACTGGCAATCCCTGACATAAAATGTGGTAAAATACTGCCACTGATTTTCCCCACGGTTCCCGCATTTCACAAGTCCACTGTTCCTGAATACTTTGAATGTAAGCAAGCAGATTTCATCTTCTTTCATCTTACGTGCCATAATTGCACCCATATCTGACGTATCAGGATACTGTACCCTGAGCGCTCTCCAAACATCTGCTCTGCAATTATTAAATGGTGCTTCATCGTGTGCTGTGTTCTGTGCTGTGACACTTGAGTATCCTGCTCTCGTCCAAATGTCATCAGCCCTTTCCCCAAGAATGGCTGTTAGGAGACCCTTAATGTCCCCTATTGCTAACATATTTCCCCCTGTTATTTTCTCTAACTCATAGATCCATTTTCCTACACCCGCCATTAAACTGGGATGTTTACACCTTAAAATATCCTTATCTGTTTGTGGCCAAGGAATATTCTATGGTCTGGCTCCTCGGTTCTCCAATAAAGGGAACTGTGTGAACCCAAAGCCACAATTGGCTCCCATCATCTGCCTATCTATAGTGGGGACAATGGTTCCTGATCGCCTTCTACCTGGCAACAACCTCAGCCTGCTCACATATGTTGGTGACTCTTCCTTCTCGCTATTCGATCGCACTTTAGGTCACTCTGGATACACAATAGGATCTGGAATCTTATCCTTTGACTGATCTAGATCAGACCATCTCACTTCCTTGTCTGTCTGCAGACATCCCTTGGGACAGCATGCACCTCCTCTCTCTTCCCCACAGATGGTTTCTCGTTCTTCGTCTGACATATCTAGCCCCCATCTAGTATGGCTCTCTTCTCTTTCACCCTTATCTAAAGTCAGCCTGTCTAAGAACAAGGGTCTAGGCTCGAGACCGAACAGGTCTCTTTCTTCGCTTCATGATTGGAAGACCAGGGACTGTTCTTCCTTCCCTCGGCTTCCCGATTTGCTTCCTTCTCTCAAGTCTTAATAGGCTTTATCGATCCTATCTCCGATGCTCCCTATGTCAAAATTCTCCTCTAGGGTTGCCCTAGACGACCCTGATGTTGCTCCCTTTGATGGGAAGAGCTCCTCTGTATTGCCCCATGATATTACTGGACTAGGTTCCATTAACTCTTTCTGAATGTGGTCAATATCGTGCTCCATTTGTCTACGTTTTGCTCAATATTTTCACCTAACTCTCTTCGCTTTCTCACTTCCCATCTAACTCTTTCCTCTTCTTGTCTTTTCTCTTCCCTTCTTTCATTCGCTCTACGTTCTTCGTCTTCCCTTCGTCTTTGCATTCTTTTATCCCTTAATTTCAGTGCTTCCTCCTCTTTTTTCTTCCTTTCTTTCCTGTCTCGTTCTTTGATTGCTCTCTGTCTGTTGTTATATTTCCTTTGATCCTCTGTCCTTTCTTCTTTCTTTTGCTGTTCTTCCTGATACATCTCTTCTCTTCTCTGTTTACTATTTCTCTGATGTTCATCCTCTTTCAATTGCTTGTCTCATTCCTTGTCTTTTCTGTCCTGCTCGTCTTGATCTTCCCTTTGCCTAACTTCCTTGATACTTTTCCCGTCAAGCTTGAGCAATATCTGTCCTCCCATCCATTTGTTGTGTATGAGCATTTTCAGTGTTATCCTTTTCTCCTTTCCATCTCTTAATATCTCGTTCTATGTCTGTGGTTACATTCGATCCTTCTTTCTTCTCCTCCTTGGCCTGTAAGATCTTAAAAATCTCCTCCTTTCTTCTAGCCTCTTCTGGACTATCGTCACTACTACCGCAGGTGGTTCATATATCGGGATACCCTGCTATACCCTGTCGCCACTTTCAGTTCCTTTAACAGATACAATCCTGTGCTTTGTATATTAATGCTTTTTACTTCAAGCGAGGCAAGGGGAGCAGAAGGCTCAACACCTTCCTCCTTACACTGATTAAGCATCCAAACCTCAGGTGGTGGATCCTCTCTCTCTTCTGATACATCTTCCAGAGCTCTAAAAAAGCTAACCTCTTTTGCAATTTCTTCCCTATGTATGCAGCGTGCAAGTATGTGGTCATGTGTTAATAACAAGGGGGGTCCTGGGAGACTCTCTGCCAGACATGAGTCCTGGCTACAAGAGCCTTACCCAGAGTCTTTAACTCACGATCTATCACAGAGAAGAAATATCCCAAACATATCAGTCTTTGTCCTGCCCTGGGGCAGTCCAGCACCGAAATGCTGGGCAATTCTCCTCTGAACAAGAGTACCAACAGCAATCCTAGACACGTGTTTCGGTCTGGTTGAAACTCATCAGTAGGGTGTAGCTGTGCCTCTCTAAGAATAGTGAGCAAGGGGTCCACGTCTGGATTCCCCTAGTAACTTAGGGTGAGACCAAAAGTTACTTGAAATATGGAAATAACAAGGGGGGTCCTGGGAGACTCTCTGCCAGACATGAGTCCTGGTTACAAGAGCCTTACCCACAGTCTTTAGCTCACTATCTTTCACAGAGAAGAAATATCCCAAACATATCAGTCTTTGTCCTGCCCTGGGGCAGTCCAGCACCGAAATGCTAGGCAATTCTCCTCTGAACAAGAGTACCAACAGCAACCCCAGACACGTGTTTCAGTCTGGTTGAACCTCATCAGTAGGGTGTAGCTGTGCCTCTCTAAGAATAGTGAGCAAGGGGTCAACGTCTGGATTCCCCTAGTAACTTAGGGTGAGACCAAAAGTTACTTGAAATATGGAAATAACAAGGGGGTCCTGGGAGACTCTCTGCCAGACATGAGTCCTGGTTACAAGAGCCTTACCCAGAGTCTTTAGCTCACTATATTTCACAGAGAAGAAATATCCCAAACATATCAGTCTTTGTCCTGCCCTGGGGCAGTCCAGCACCGAAATGCTAGGCAATTCTACTCTGAACAAGACTACCAACAGCAACCCCAAACACGTGTTTCGGTCTGGTTGAACCTCATCAGTAGGGTGTAGCTGTGCTTCTCTAAGAATAGTGAGCAAGGGGTCCACGTCTGGATTCACCTAGTAATTTAGGGTGAGGCCAAAAGTTACTTGAAATATGGAAATAACAAGGGGGGTCCTGGGAGACTCTCTGCCAGACGTGAGTCCTGGTTACAAGAGCCTTACCCAGAGTCTTTAGCTCACTATCTTTCACAGCGAAGAAATATTCCAAACATATCAGTCTTTGTCCTGCCCTGGGGCAGTCCAGCACCGAAATGCTAGGCAATTCACCTCTGAACAAGAGTACCAAAAGCAACCCCAGACACGTGTTTCGGTCTGGTTGAACCTCATCAGAAGGGTGTAGCTTTGCCCCTCTAAGAATAGTGAGCAAGGGGTCCACGTCTGGATTCCCCTAGTAACTTAGGGTGAGACCAAAAGTTACTTGAAATATGGAAATAACAAGGGGGGGTCCTGGGAGACTCTCTGTCAGACATGAGTCCTGGTTACAAGAGCCTTACCCAGAGTCTTTAGCTCACTATCTTTCACAGAGAAGAAATATCCTAAACATATCAGTCTTTGTCCTGCCCTGGGGCAGTCCAGCACCGAAATGCTAGGCAATTCACCTCTGAACAAGAGTACCAACAGAAACTCCAGACACGTGTTTCGGTCTGGTTGAACATCATCAGTAGGGTGTAGCTGTGCCTCTCTAAGAATAGTGAGCAAGGGGTCCACGTCTGGATTCCCCTAGTAAGTTAGGGTGAGACCAAAAGTTACTTGAAATATGGAAATAACAAGGGGGCCCTGGGAGACTCTCTGCCAGACATGAGTCCTGGTTACAAGAGCCTTACCCAGAGTCTTTAGCTCACTATCTTTCACAGAGAAGAAATATCCCAAACATATCAGTCTTTGTCCTGCCCTGGGGCAGTCCAGCACCGAAATGCTAGGCAATTCTCCTCTGAACAAGAGTACCAAAAGCAACCTCAGACACGTGTTTCAGTCTGGTTGAACCTCATCAGTAGGGTGTAGCTGTGCAACTCTAAGAATAGTGAGCAAGGGGTCCACGTCTGGATTCCCCTAGTAACTTAGGGTGAGACCAAAAGTTACTTGAAATATGGAAATAACAAGGGGGGGTCCTGGGAGACTCTCTGCCAGACATGAGTCCTGGTTACAAGAACCTTACACAGAGTCTTTAGCTCACTATCTTTCACAGAGAAGAAATATCCCAAACATATCAGTCTTTGTCCTGCCCTGGGGCAGTCCAGCACCGAAATGCTAGGCGATTCTCCTCTGAACAAGAGTACCAACAACAACCCCAGACACGTGTTTCGGTCTGGTTGAACCTCATCAGTAGGGTGTAGCTGTGCAACTCTAAGAATAGTGAGCAAGGGGTCCACGTCTGGATTCCCCTACTAACTTAGGGTGAGACCAAAAGTTACTTGAAATATGGAAATAACAAGGGGGGTCCTGGGAGACTCTCGGCCAGACATGAGTCCTGGTTACAAGAACCTTACACAGAGTCTTTAGCTCACTATCTTTCACAGAGAAGAAATATCCCAAACATATCAGTCTTTGTCCTGCCCTGGGGCAGTCCAGCACCGAAATGCTAGGCAATTCTCCTCTGAACAAGAGTACCAACAGCAACCCCAGACACGTGTTTTGGTCTGGTTGAACCTCATCAGTAGGGTGTAGCTGTGTCTCTCTAAGAATAGTGAGCAAGAGGTCCACGTCTGGATTCCCCTAGTAACTTAGGGTGAGACCAAAAGTTACTTGAAATATGGAAATAACAAGAGGGGTCCTGGGAGACTCTCTGCCAGACATGAGTCCTGGTTACAAAAGCCTTACCCAGAGTCTTTAGCTCACTATCTTTCACAGAGAAGAAATATCCCAAACATATCAGTCTTTGTCCTGCCCTGGGGCAGTCCAGCACCGAAATGCTAGGCAATTCTCCTCTGAACAAGAGTACCAACAGCAACCCCAGACACGTGTTTCAGTCTGGTTGAACCTCATCAGTAGGGTGTAGCTGTGTCTCTCTAAGAATAGTGAGCAAGGGGTCCACATCTGGATTCCCCTAGTAACTTAGGGTGAGACCAAAAGTTACTTGAAATATGGAAATAACAAGGGGGGTCCTGGGAGACTCTCTGCCAGACATGAGTCCTGGTTACAAGAGCCTTACCCAGAGTCTTTAGCTCACTATCTTTCACAGAGAAGAAATATCCCAAACATATCAGTCTTTGTCCTGCCCTTGGGCAGTCCAGCACCGAAATGCTAGGCAATTCTCCTCTGAACAAGAGTACCAACAGCAACCCCAGACACGTGTTTCGGTCTGGTTGAACCTCATCAGTAGGGTGTAGCTGTGTCTCTCTAAGAATAGTGAGCAAGGGGTCCACGTCTGGATTCCCCTAGTAACTTAGGGTGAGACCAAAAGTTACTTGAAATATGGAAATAACAAGGGGGGTCCTGGGAGACTCTCTGCCAGACATGAGTCCCGGTTACAAGAGCCTTACCAAGAGTCTTTAGCTCACTATCTTTCACAGAGAAGAAATATCCCAAACATATCAGTCTTTGTCCTGCCCTGGGGCAGTCCAGCACCGAAATGCTAGGCAATTCTCCTCTGAACAAGAGTACCAACAGCAACCCCAGACACGTGTTTCGGTCTGGTTGAACCTCATCAGTAGGGTGTAGCTGTGCCTCTCTAAGAATAGTGAGCAAGGGGTCCACATCTGGATTCCCCTAGTAACTTAGGGTGAGACCAAAAGTTACTTGAAATATGGAAATAACAAGGGGGGTCCTGGGAGACTCTCTGCCAGACATGAGTCCTGGTTACAAGAGCCTTACCAAGAGTCTTTAGCTCACTATCTTTCACAGAGAAGAAATATCCCAAACATATCAGTCTTTGTCCTGCCCTGGGGCAGTCCAGCACCGAAATGCTAGGCAATTCTCCTCTGAACAAGAGTACCAACAACAACCCCAGACACGCGTTTTGATCTGGTTGAACCTCATCAGTAGGGTGTAGCTGTGCCTCTCTAAGAATAGTGAGCAAGGTGTCCACGTCTGGATTCCCCTAGTAATTTAGGGTGAGGCCAAAAGTTACTTGAAATATGGAAATAACAAGGGGGGTCCTGGGAGACTCTCTGCCAGACGTGAGTCCTGGTTACAAGAGCCTTACCCAGAGTCTTTAGCTCACTATCTTTCACAGCGAAGAAATATTCCAAACATATCAGTCTTTGTCCTGCCCTGGGGCAGTCCAGCACCGAAATGCTAGGCAATTCACCTCTGAACAAGAGTACCAAAAGCAACCCCAGACACGTGTTTCGGTCTGGTTGAACCTCATCAGAAGGGTGTAGCTTTGCCCCTCTAAGAATAGTGAGCAAGGGGTCCACGTCTGGATTCCCCTAGTAACTTAGGGTGAGACCAAAAGTTACTTGAAATATGGAAATAACAAGGGGGGGTCCTGGGAGACTCTCTGTCAGACATGAGTCCTGGTTACAAGAGCCTTACCCAGAGTCTTTAGCTCACTATCTTTCACAGAGAAGAAATATCCTAAACATATCAGTCTTTGTCCTGCCCTGGGGCAGTCCAGCACCGAAATGCTAGGCAATTCACCTCTGAACAAGAGTACCAACAGAAACTCCAGACACGTGTTTCGGTCTGGTTGAACATCATCAGTAGGGTGTAGCTGTGCCTCTCTAAGAATAGTGAGCAAGGGGTCCACGTCTGGATTCCCCTAGTAAGTTAGGGTGAGACCAAAAGTTACTTGAAATATGGAAATAACAAGGGGGCCCTGGGAGACTCTCTGCCAGACATGAGTCCTGGTTACAAGAGCCTTACCCAGAGTCTTTAGCTCACTATCTTTCACAGAGAAGAAATATCCCAAACATATCAGTCTTTGTCCTGCCCTGGGGCAGTCCAGCACCGAAATGCTAGGCAATTCTCCTCTGAACAAGAGTACCAAAAGCAACCTCAGACACGTGTTTCAGTCTGGTTGAACCTCATCAGTAGGGTGTAGCTGTGCAACTCTAAGAATAGTGAGCAAGGGGTCCACGTCTGGATTCCCCTAGTAACTTAGGGTGAGACCAAAAGTTACTTGAAATATGGAAATAACAAGGGGGGGTCCTGGGAGACTCTCTGCCAGACATGAGTCCTGGTTACAAGAACCTTACACAGAGTCTTTAGCTCACTATCTTTCACAGAGAAGAAATATCCCAAACATATCAGTCTTTGTCCTGCCCTGGGGCAGTCCAGCACCGAAATGCTAGGCGATTCTCCTCTGAACAAGAGTACCAACAACAACCCCAGACACGTGTTTCGGTCTGGTTGAACCTCATCAGTAGGGTGTAGCTGTGCAACTCTAAGAATAGTGAGCAAGGGGTCCACGTCTGGATTCCCCTACTAACTTAGGGTGAGACCAAAAGTTACTTGAAATATGGAAATAACAAGGGGGGTCCTGGGAGACTCTCGGCCAGACATGAGTCCTGGTTACAAGAACCTTACACAGAGTCTTTAGCTCACTATCTTTCACAGAGAAGAAATATCCCAAACATATCAGTCTTTGTCCTGCCCTGGGGCAGTCCAGCACCGAAATGCTAGGCAATTCTCCTCTGAACAAGAGTACCAACAGCAACCCCAGACACGTGTTTTGGTCTGGTTGAACCTCATCAGTAGGGTGTAGCTGTGTCTCTCTAAGAATAGTGAGCAAGAGGTCCACGTCTGGATTCCCCTAGTAACTTAGGGTGAGACCAAAAGTTACTTGAAATATGGAAATAACAAGAGGGGTCCTGGGAGACTCTCTGCCAGACATGAGTCCTGGTTACAAAAGCCTTACCCAGAGTCTTTAGCTCACTATCTTTCACAGAGAAGAAATATCCCAAACATATCAGTCTTTGTCCTGCCCTGGGGCAGTCCAGCACCGAAATGCTAGGCAATTCTCCTCTGAACAAGAGTACCAACAGCAACCCCAGACACGTGTTTCAGTCTGGTTGAACCTCATCAGTAGGGTGTAGCTGTGTCTCTCTAAGAATAGTGAGCAAGGGGTCCACATCTGGATTCCCCTAGTAACTTAGGGTGAGACCAAAAGTTACTTGAAATATGGAAATAACAAGGGGGGTCCTGGGAGACTCTCTGCCAGACATGAGTCCTGGTTACAAGAGCCTTACCCAGAGTCTTTAGCTCACTATCTTTCACAGAGAAGAAATATCCCAAACATATCAGTCTTTGTCCTGCCCTTGGGCAGTCCAGCACCGAAATGCTAGGCAATTCTCCTCTGAACAAGAGTACCAACAGCAACCCCAGACACGTGTTTCGGTCTGGTTGAACCTCATCAGTAGGGTGTAGCTGTGTATCTCTAAGAATAGTGAGCAAGGGGTCCACGTCTGGATTCCCCTAGTAACTTAGGGTGAGACCAAAAGTTACTTGAAATATGGAAATAACAAGGGGGGTCCTGGGAGACTCTCTGCCAGACATGAGTCCCGGTTACAAGAGCCTTACCAAGAGTCTTTAGCTCACTATCTTTCACAGAGAAGAAATATCCCAAACATATCAGTCTTTGTCCTGCCCTGGGGCAGTCCAGCACCGAAATGCTAGGCAATTCTCCTCTGAACAAGAGTACCAACAGCAACCCCAGACACGTGTTTCGGTCTGGTTGAACCTCATCAGTAGGGTGTAGCTGTGCCTCTCTAAGAATAGTGAGCAAGGGGTCCACATCTGGATTCCCCTAGTAACTTAGGGTGAGACCAAAAGTTACTTGAAATATGGAAATAACAAGGGGGGTCCTGGGAGACTCTCTGCCAGACATGAGTCCTGGTTACAAGAGCCTTACCAAGAGTCTTTAGCTCACTATCTTTCACAGAGAAGAAATATCCCAAACATATCAGTCTTTGTCCTGCCCTGGGGCAGTCCAGCACCGAAATGCTAGGCAATTCTCCTCTGAACAAGAGTACCAACAACAACCCCAGACACGCGTTTTGATCTGGTTGAACCTCATCAGTAGGGTGTAGCTGTGCCTCTCTAAGAATAGTGAGCAAGGTGTCCACGTCTGGATTCCCCTAGTAATTTAGGGTGAGACCAAAAGTTACTTGAAATATGGAAATAACAAGGGGGGTCCTGGGAGACCCTCTGCCAGACATGAGTCCTGGTTACAAGAGCCTTACCCAGAGTCTTTAGCTCACTATCTTTCACAGAGAAGAAATATCCCAAACATATCAGTCTTTGTCCTGCCCTGGGGCAGTCCAGCACCGAAATGCTAGGCAATTCTCCTCTGAACAAGAGTACCAACAGCAACCCCAGACACGTGTTTCGGTCTGGTTGAACCTCATCAGTAGGGTGTAGCTGTGTCTCTCTAAGAATAGTGAGCAAGGGGTCCACATCTGGATTCCCCTAGTAACTTAGGGTGAGACCAAAAGTTACTTGAAATATGGAAATAACAAGGGGGGTCCTGGGAGACTCTCTGCCAGACATGAGTCCTGGTTACAAGAGCCTTACCCAGAGTCTTTAGCTCACTATCTTTCACAGAGAAGAAATATCCCAAACATATCAGTCTTTGTCCTGCCCTTGGGCAGTCCAGCACCGAAATGCTAGGCAATTCTCCTCTGAACAAGAGTACCAACAGCAACCCCAGACACGTGTTTCGGTCTGGTTGAACCTCATCAGTAGGGTGTAGCTGTGCCTCTCTAAGAATAGTGAGCAAGGGGTCCACGTCTGGATTCCCCTAGTAACTTATGGTGAGACCAAAAGTTACTTGAAATATGGAAATAACAAGGGGGGTCCTGGGAGACTCTCTGCCAGACATGAGTCCCGGTTACAAGAGCCTTACCCATAGTCTTTAGCTCACTATCTTTCACAGAGAAGAAATATCCCAAACATATCAGTCTTTGTCCTGCCCTGGGGCAGTCCAGCACCGAAATGCTAGGCAATTCTCCTCTGCACAAGAGTACCAACAGCAACCCCAGACACGTGTTTCGGTCTGGTTGAACCTCATCAGTAGGGTGTAGCTGTGCCTCTCTAAGAATAGTGAGCAAGGGGTCCACATCTGGATTCCCCTAGTAACTTAGGGTGAGACCAAAAGTTACTTGAAATATGGAAATAACAAGGGGGGTCCTGAGAGACTCTCTGCCAGACATGAGTCCTGGTTACAAGAGCCTTACCCAGAGTCTTTAGCTCACTATCTTTCACAGAGAAGAAATATTCCAAACATATCAGTCTTTGTCCTGCCCTGGGGCAGTCCAGCACCAAAATGGTAGGCAATTCTCCACTGAACAAGAGTACCAACAGCAACCCCAGACACGTGTTTCGGTCTGGTTGAACCTCATCAGTAGGGTGTAGCTGTGCCTCTCTAAGAATAGTGAGCAAGGTGTCCACGTCTGGATTCCCCTAGTAACTTAGGGTGAGACCAAAAGTTACTTGAAATATGGAAATAACAAGGGGGGGCCCTGGGAGACTCTCTGCCAGACATGAGTCCTGGTTACAAGAGCCTTACCCAGAGTCTTTAGCTCACTATCTTTCACAGAGAAGAAATATCCTAAACATATCAGTCTTTGTCCTGCCCTGGGGCAGTCCAGTACCAAAATGCTAGGCAATTCTCCACTGAACAAGAGTACCAACAGCAACCCCAGACACGTGTTTCGGTCTGGTTGAACCTCATCAGTAGGGTGTAGCTGTGCCTCTCTAAGAATAGTGAGCAAGGGGTCCACATCTGGATTCCCCTAGTAACTTAGGGTGAGACCAAAAGTTACTTGAAATATGGAAATAACAAGGGGGGTCCTGAGAGACTCTCTGCCAGACATGAGTCCTGGTTACAAGAGCCTTACCCAGAGTCTTTAGCTCACTATCTTTCACAGAGAAGAAATATCCCAAACATATCAGTCTTTGTCCTGCCCTGGGGCAGTCCAGCACTAAAATGGTCGGCAATTCTCCACTGAACAAGAGTACCAACAGCAACCCCAGACACGTGTTTCGGTCTGGTTGAACCTCATCAGTAGGGTGTAGCTGTGCCTCTCTAAGAATAGTGAGCAAGGTGTCCACGTCTGGATTCCCCTAGTAACTTAGGGTGAGACCAAAAGTTACTTGAAATATGGAAATAACAAGGGGGGGTCCTGGGAGACTCTCTGCCAGACATGAGTCCTGGTTACAAGAGCCTTACCCAGAGTCTTTAGCTCACTATCTTTCACAGAGAAGAAATATCCCAAACATATCAGTCTTTGTCCTGCCCTGGGGCAGTCCAGCACCAAAATGGTCGGCAATTCTCCACTGAACAAGAGTACCAACAGCAACCCCAGACACGTGTTTCGGTCTGGTTGAACCTCATCAGTAGGGTGTAGCTGTGCCTCTCTAAGAACAGTGAGCAAGGTGTCCACGTCTGGATTCCCCTAGTAACTTAGGGTGAGACCAAAAGTTACTTGAAATATGGAAATAACAAGGGGGGTCCTCGGAGACTCTCTGCCAGACATGAGTCCTGGTTACAAGAGCCTTACCCAGAGTCTTTAGCTCACTATCTTTCACAGAGAAGAAATATCCCAAACATATCAGTCTTTGTCCTGCCCTGGGGCAGTCCAGCACCGAAATGCTAGGCAATTCTCCTCTGAACAAGAGTACCAACAACAACCCCAGACACGCGTTTCGGTCTGGTTGAACCTCATCAGTAGGGTGTAGCTGTGCCTCTCTAAGAATAGTGAGCAAGGTGTCCACATCTGGATTCCCCTAGTAACTTAGGGTGAGACCAAAAGTTACTTGAAATATGGAAATAACAAGGGGGGTCCTGGGAGACTCCCTGCCAGACATGAGTCCTGGTTACAAGAGCCTTACCCAGAGTCTTTAGCTCACTATCTTTCATAGAGAAGAAATATCCCAAACATATCAGTCTTTGTCCTGCCCTGGGGCAGCGCAGCACCGAAATGCTAGGCAATTCTCCTCTGAACAAGAGTACCAACAGCAACTTCAGACACTTGTTTCGGTCTGGTTGAACCTCATCAGTAGGGTGTAGCTGTGCCTCCCTAAGAATAGTGAGCAAGGGGTCCACGTCTGGATTCCCCTAGTAACTTAGGGTGAGACCAAAAGTTACTTGAAATATGGAAATAACAAGGGGGGTCCTGTGAGACTCTCTGCCAGACATGAGTCTTGGTTACAAGAGCCTTACCCAGAGTCTTTAGCTCTCTATCTTTCACAGAGAAGAAATATCCCAAACATATCAGTCTTTGTCCTGCCCTGGGGCTCCCAGGACCCCCCTTGTCAATTTGTGGTCATGTGTTGCAATACTGCCTTCGACAGTGAACCCCCTTGTGGCTATGGCATGAACATTTGATCTGCTGTGCCTTTTACCCAATCCGCACTACACTGTTTGAGCTTAGGAGTGTGTTCTGCCAGCGTCTTACACAGGTGCATCAGTGGAGTAATATCTCCCATGGTGACAAGTCTCAATTGACTGTCAATACTTACCGTCGATTATGGAGATATGTTTCAGAAAAACAACAAATATGACCGTGCTCCAACCTTCGGCGCTCAAGGTCTCTATTTCTCAATTATCTCAACCTACTTTTCGGTTGGCGCTGACAATAACTAAAAATAGGTAAATAACTTTTTATTTCTACTTCAACTTTACACAGCTTACTCTTGTCGGTCTTTGACACCTTTTTTCATTTACAAAATACATTACATACAGACAGACTGATTAATCGACATTTCACATATAAACCAGGGTACTCCTTTTCTCCTAGACCCTAAAATACTCTGATTGGTGTTTGAGACATTCCCTATCATAAACCCGTTTGTGTGCTGCCTATTTATACTACGATTGGGTTTGAAATGACTCCTTTTAGACCTACCTTGAAGTAGGAAACTGGGCTCTCAAAGCACTTCTCTTTTTCTATGAATGCTCCTCATTGTCTATAAACAACCCCCCGTTACTTTTACCACAATCCCATCCCCTTATTTTGCCATTCCCCTCAATCTACTTACCATTCGCTTTTCAGCTCAAGGCCTTCAGTATCATCTCCCCTCCTTCAATTGACCACCGTAGCCTTCCGTCCGCTCAACGAATGTGGAAACCAGGAGGGATTTCGTCAAAGAGGGACCCGTCCCACCTATTTTGATCTTCTTGCAAGTTTTCTATATCAGCCGCTCGCCACAGGAAACTTTGCCATCTTCCAGCTAGATGGCAGAGGGTGTCCGATCATCTGAAACATTGGAAACCTACTGGTCGATTGGTACTTTGACCATCCTCTGCTACCACGTGACCCCGTAGGCCATTTAAGCGAGGTAGCGTTATAATGGATGGATGGGGATGCAGAATTTACTCTTACGCCAATAATAAGATCGACTCTTGAAGTTGGCAAAACTTAGCTGTTTTATTTGCAATTATCTAAAACAGGGAGCACAACGGACATCAATGGACGTTCGCTCAAGTGTCTCAAAGTTTCAGATGAAAAAAACATTTATAGCAAAAACTCATCATCATTGACGTCATACTACATGGCAAAATAAGAAAACGTAAGTTGGATTGTGGTTGGTCTACGGGGAACATCTAGGTATACTTTCAATGGGGGATAGGTTTGTGATTGGCTCTCTAGAGTCAGGTGGACAACTATGCTCACTCCTAGTGCAAGCCATCTTCGCTGTCATCAAATAAACAACGTTTCATTGGCTCTCAAACTAAAGGACTCTTTGCTACGTGGCTCTCTATAATTTGTTGCCATGCTTGTACCCTTCTGGAACATTCCACTTATGTTTATTGTTTATGTTTATTGGGTTTATATAGCGCTTTACTTGCTAGCAGCATGCAAGCTGGTACCACAGGTGCTTGTGGGTGGACTTGACCATGCCTTCCCACCCAAGTAGCCCATCATCCATTATCACTCCTGCTGTCTGCCATTCAAATTGTCTTTCAACTCGACCTTGCAAAGTATCACTGTGCCTGAGAATGAAAGAGAGCGTGAGCACAGTCTTATCTTTATTCTCGATGTAACTTGCCCAAAGTCTATTTTCAGCTACACCATGTGACAGGAGACTGTGTTTTAGCTCCTTCCTCGCATTTAATGCTATTAAATGAATAAAACTTGGCACTCATAGTGTTTTTGCATCGCACCTCAACAGGAGCTTTCCTCTCTTCTCACATTCATTGTATCTTCTCAAATAGATCACCAGTTTCTTGGCTGCCTCAACCCTTGACACTGGGCCAGACAAGCCCTCTTTATTCTTTCTCCATCGTCAGCCCTCTTTCTTTGCTGCACCACACTTTCAGCCCTTTTTGCTCACGGGGTCCTAGTTTGCTAAAATATGATGTGGAATATCCAGATTCTATACACATACATATTGGCGGCACCGCGTGCAGTCTATTCACTACATATAGCCAGCGTTCATGATTACTTAGTCTACTTGCGTTACTGCATCTGTACATTTATAAAGCAATTTGCATTCTCGTTAGTGCTCTTTGCACATGCACTCTTCATTCTGCACATGAAATGTTATTCGATTCTTCACTTTATCCTCAGATTCTACAAGGTCCACATACTTTCTTCCTTGGCATCTCTTCTTGGTGCGTCATCTCTGCTTTATGTTACATCACCAGTCTCTTGTGTTTGTCATTTCACACTTCTTCAGGAACCTTCTTTAAAAGACTGTCATTTCTCAAAGGATACATCATGTAGGGCTTTCTCAATGGATACCTGATCTGGAGGATTCTTTGTGGGATAGGTAACGTTATTAGCGTTGTGCATGTCGCAATTTCCAGCTTCTAACATATAGGCAAAATAGGGGCGGAACTTCCTGTAAAGGCATTTGGCTCCTCCTCTACAGATGTATTTACATGCTTTCCTCCCACTTTGTGCATCTTTTGCCCACATTTTGCACTTTATTTCAAAAGTGGTGCATCTTTGAGATACCCACTTCTGTAAAAGTGGAGCATCTATTTATGGCACATTGGTGGTGCATCTCAGATTTACCCACTTTATTTTTGAGATTCTTGCCCATTATGTGCATTATTGGAGCATCTCCCGATTGGGCAACATATGTGCACGCAGCAGCACTGTGTGGCATGGTGCACTCCTGCAGACATGCGCATGCTGCAACATTGTGAACTATATGCAAACATATGCATTACTTCGGCATTCTGCATACTGGGGACATATGGCATTGCCACAACTTTGGGGAAATGAGAAATGCATGTAACCTATGACATTATAAAATTGATAATGCATGTTAAGGAACAGTGTGTAGAATGGGCAGTAGTTTCCTGATGTGAGGATATCATGATTCTGCATGGTCGCTCTTATTTGCTATGAATTTACATGGCTGGGTCTATGTTATGCCTACACAACATCGGGGAGATATCATGACATTTGGGGTCACTAAGTTACTGGCGTTGATTGACCAGTGTGAGACTGTCAGATCTATGAGAAGTGACTAGCACTGGTTACCTCTGAATGGAGCTGGCTTTCAAGTTTACCGATTGGAAACATGTTACTATCAAATTTCTGTTCCCAATGTAGTCCCATGCAAATATCATTAATGTTCGTATGAGAAATGTGCTTCTAAATGCCTGATTTCTCATTTTTTTCAAAAACGACATAATTAAAGCATGAACTAGATAATATCCCTGTAAAGCTATTTTAAACTCTGAGCAATTTGTCCAAATTCCACTATAGCTGGCTCATTTTAATGGCCCACTGTGCTTTAAATTAAAATTTAGACTTTGCTAGAAACTTTTTAAAATAAATACTCAGCGAGCAAACACACTTCGACTGATTAATTTTCTTTACATCCCTTTAACTTTAGACAAATGTTACTACCCCAATATAATTTGAAATATAAATCAAATATACTTACGAATGAAAATAAGAACAAGTACAATAATATTTCATATTAAAAAGAGTTTCATATAATAATGCAAGAAAGGAAATACACTTATATTTCACATACAATCAAGCATTACAAACAATAAACCCATTCCATATAATAGCAAAAGAGTAACTAGTGCAGTATGCCGCTTGAACAGACCCTTCAACCCATATAGGTCGCTTCCGGCACTCCACAAAAAAGCTACTCAACATAGTCCTGAATTGGTGGGTAAATGTAGCCAAATTGGAGCAAACCAAATTCGAGAGACAATCAGTTAATATAAAAGAGCTTTTACAGATCTTTGGATGCTTTGATCCCTGAAAAAGCGTTGGATTAACCGGATCTAGGCCCTGAGGGGCATACCAATAAAAGGCCAGCAATAGATCCCATCGTTTCACCCCACCATCTGCAACACCAGGAGGTTCTGGGGATTCTAAATCTCGCCTCTACATATAACAGACACCATTCCTCAGAGGAAGCGCCATTCATCAACCTTGCCTAAACATTCCTTTGCCAGATCCCACAACCCCGCCATATAATTGTTCTTGAACCCTATTCATTTTTTACCATTGGTACCCACACAGTGCGTTTCAAAGTGCACTTTGCCACTGCACTTTGCCAATAATGTCCCTGGGGGAGGTTCCAGTTTTCAAATCCTATTCGATTAGGCATATGATATAGACACACAGGCCGATTCATGGAATTAATGTGCGCTGAAAATTCCGACGCAGAGGTGCCAAAACGTGCGAATCGCAGTGCAAGTGCGAAAATCGCAGGGAAACCAGCCACCATCGATTCATGGAAGTCCGTGCACGAGAAAAATATTGGATGTGCGCTGAAAAAGTGTGCATTGCACGCCGGCGCACAGGTCATCCAACGGCGTCCGCCATCGCCACAGCGAAATCGCACATAGCGTGGCGCACATAACAAAAGTAGGCAGAACACGGGGCGTAACACTCAGAATGGGGAACAACGCGTGAAAATATGGGCGTCACAGGGGAAGTACAGGAGGCAAGTGCGCAGAACACCCACAAGCTCGCTTACAACTCGTATTCATGGAATCGAATAGGGCAAACCAGCGCACGGTCAAAGACGCGCACATGGCCAAACAAGTCCACCACAAGAAAGCAGGCGGTAGCATCCCTGCGCCTGAAATAAATGTGTGCCAAAATGTGCGCTTACAAAAAGCACCTATATACAGCTATGATGAATGATCCATATTGTGGCCCTCTAGGACAAATGAGGTGCAAAGGGGTACCGACAAACACGGACACCCGCTGTGTGAAAAATAGCGTGTGCGTGTATTTCAGGGTGCGCGGGAAGTTCCACACGCGATTGGCCTGGGTACGTGTATTTCGGGGTGCGCGGGAAGTTCCACACGTGATTGTCCGTGGTACGTGTATTTCGGGGTGCGTGTGAAGTTTCACATGCGATTTCAGCAAGGTACGTGTATTCCAAGGGGCGCGGGAAGTTTCACACGTGAATTTGCAGGGAACGTGTATTTCGGTGTGCCCGTGAAGTTCCACACACGATTCCAGCAGGGTACCTGTACTCCGGGTGCACGGGAAATTCCACATGCGAATCCAGCAGCCTACGTGAATTTCAGGGGCTGTGGGGGGTCCTACACGTGAATTGGCCATGTAGGTCCTCCCAGCTGTTCCCTCTACACCCTCCACAGTCCCTGCAGGCGGCCCACACCACAGGGGACTACCCTGCACGCCTGCACATGTCCCGCAGGCAGCCCATCCACCTTGGCCATGCCCCCCAGCCAACCCACAGGTCACCTTGCACTACTGCCCAGCAACGCATGTCTCCCAGCACCCCCACCCCCCAGCATCCAGGGGCACCCTCCACCAGGCCCCCACTCATGTCTCCCAGCACCTCCACCCCCAGCAGTCAGGGGCACCCTCCGCCAGGCCCCACTCATGTCCAACTCATGTCCCCCTGCACACCCACACCCCAGCAGTCAGGGGCACCGTCCACCAGGCCCCCACTCATGTCTCCCAGCAACCCCACCCCCCAGCAGTGCAGGGCACCCTCCACCATGCCCCCACACATGTCTCCAAGCACCCCCACCCCCCAGCATCCAGGGGCACCCTTTCCACTAGGCCCCACTCATGTCCAACTCATATCCCCCTGCACCCCCACCCCCCAGCAGTCAGGGGCACCCTCCACCAGGCCCCCACTCATGTCTCCCACCACCCCCACCCGCCAGCAGTCAGGGGCACCGTCCACCAGGCCCCCACTCATGTCTCCCTGCACCCCCACCCCCCAGCATCCAGGGGCACACTCCACCAGTCCCCCACTCATGTCTCCCTGCACCCCCACCCCCCAGCATCCAGGGGCACCCTACACCAGGCCTCACTCATGTCCAACTCATATCCCCCTGCACCCCCACCCCCCAGCAGTCAGGGGCACCCTCCACCAGGCCCCCACTCATGTCTCCCACCACCCCCACCCCCCAGCATCCAGGGGCACCCTCCACCAGGCCCCCACTCATGTCTCCCTGCACCACCACCCCCCAGCATCCAGGGGCAACCTCCACCAGGCCCTCACTCATGTCTCCCAGCACCCACACCCCCCAGCAGTCAGGGGCACCCTCCACCAGGCCCCCACTCATGTCTCCCCCCCACCCCCCAGCAGTCAGGGGCACCCTCCACCAGGCCCCCACTCATGTCTCCCAGCACCCCACCCCCCAGCAGTCAGGGGCACCCTCCACCAGGCCCCCACTCATGTCTCCCAGCACCCCCACCCCGCAGCATCCAGGGGTACCCTCCACCAGGCCCCCACTCATGTCTCCCTGCACCCCCACTCCCCAGCATCCAGGGGCGCCCTCCACCTGGCTCCCACTCATGTCTCCCAGCACCCCCACCTCCCAGCATCCAGGGGCACCCTCCACCAGGCCCCCACTCATGTCTCCCAGCACCCCTACCCCCCAGCATCCAGGGGCACCCTCCACCAGGCCCCACTCATGTCCAACTCATGTCCCCCTGCACCCCCACCCCCCAGCATCCAGGGGCACCCTCCACCAGGCCCCACTCATGTCCAACTCATGTCCCCCTGCACCCCCACCCCCCAGCATCCAGGGGCACCCTCCACCAGGCCCTACTCATGTCCAACTCATGTCTCCCAGCACCCCCACCCCCCAGCATCCAGGGGCACCCTCCACCAGGCCCCCACTCATGTCTCCCAGCACCCCCACCCCCCAGCATCCAGGGGCACCCTCCACCAGGCCCCCAGTCATGTCTCCCAGCACCCCCACCCCCCAGCATCCAGGGGCACCCTCCACCAGGCCCCCACTCATGTCTCGCAGCACCCCCACCCCCCAGCATCCAGGGGCACCCTCCACCAGGCCCCCACTCATGTCTCCCTGCACCCCCACCCCCCAGCATCCAGGGGCACCCTCCACCAGGTCCCACTCATGTCCAACTCATGTCCCCCTGCACCTCCACCCACCAGCATCCAGGGGCACCCTCCACCAGGCCCCACTCATGTCCAACTCATGTCTCCCAGCACCCCCACCCCCCAGCATCCAGGGGCACCCTCCACCAGGCCCCCACTCATGTCTCCCAGCACCCCCACCTCCCAGCATCCAGGGGCACCCTCCACCAGGCCCCCACTCATGTCTCCCAGCACCCCCACCCCCCAGCATCCAGGGGCACCCTCCACCAGGCCCCACTCATGTCCAACTCATGTCCCCCTCCACCCCCACCCCCCAGCATCCAGGGGCACCCTCCACCAGGCCACCACTCATGTCTCCCAGCACCCCCACCCTCCAGCAGTCAGGGGTACCCTCCACCAGGCCCCACTCATGTCCAACTCATTTCCCCCTGCACCCCCACCCCCCAGAATCCAGGGGCACCCTCCACCAGGCCCCCACTCATGTCTCCCAGCACCCCCAACCCCCAGCATCCAGGGGCACCCTCCACCAGGCTCCCACTCATGTCTCCCAGCACCCCCACCCCCCAGCAGTCAGGGGCACCCTCCACCAGGCCCCCACTCATGTCTCCCAGCACCCCCACCCCCCAGCAGTCAGGGGCACCCTCCACCAGGCCCCCACTCATGTCTCTCTGCACCCCCACCCCCCAGCATCCAGGGACACCCTCCACGAGGCCCCACTCATGTCCAACTCATGTCCCCCTGCACCCCCACCCACCAGCATCCAGGGGCACCCTCCACCAGGCCCCACTCATGTCCAACTCATGTCTCCCAGCACCCCCACCCCCCAGCATTCAGGGGCACCCTCCACCAGTCCCCCACTCATGTCTCCCAGCACCCACACCCCCCAGCATCCAGGGGCACCTTCCACCAGGCCCACACTTATGTCTCCCAGCACTCCTACCCCCCAGCATCCAGGGGCACCCTCCACCAGGCCCCCACCCATGTCTCCCAGCACCCCCACACCCCAGCATCCAGGGGCACCCTCCACCAGGCCCCACTCATGTCCAACTCATGTCCCCCTGCACCCCCACCCACCAGCATCCAGGGGCACCCTCCACCAGGCCCCACTCATGTCCAACTCATGTCTCCCAGCACCCCCACCCCCCAGCAGTCAGGGGCACCGTCCACCAGGCCCCCACTCATGTCTCCCTGCACCCCCACCCCCCAGCATCCAGGGGCACACTCCACCAGTCCCCCACTCATGTCTCCCTGCACCCCCACCCCCCAGCATCCAGGGGCACCCTACACCAGGCCTCACTCATGTCCAACTCATATCCCCCTGCACCCCCACCCCCCAGCAGTCAGGGGCACCCTCCACCAGGCCCCCACTCATGTCTCCCACCACCCCCACCCCCCAGCATCCAGGGGCACCCTCCACCAGGCCCCCACTCATGTCTCCCTGCACCACCACCCCCCAGCATCCAGGGGCAACCTCCACCAGGCCCTCACTCATGTCTCCCAGCACCCACACCCCCCAGCAGTCAGGGGCACCCTCCACCAGGCCCCCACTCATGTCTCCCCCCCACCCCCCAGCAGTCAGGGGCACCCTCCACCAGGCCCCCACTCATGTCTCCCAGCACCCCACCCCCCAGCAGTCAGGGGCACCCTCCACCAGGCCCCCACTCATGTCTCCCAGCACCCCCACCCCGCAGCATCCAGGGGTACCCTCCACCAGGCCCCCACTCATGTCTCCCTGCACCCCCACTCCCCAGCATCCAGGGGCGCCCTCCACCTGGCTCCCACTCATGTCTCCCAGCACCCCCACCTCCCAGCATCCAGGGGCACCCTCCACCAGGCCCCCACTCATGTCTCCCAGCACCCCTACCCCCCAGCATCCAGGGGCACCCTCCACCAGGCCCCACTCATGTCCAACTCATGTCCCCCTGCACCCCCACCCCCCAGCATCCAGGGGCACCCTCCACCAGGCCCCACTCATGTCCAACTCATGTCCCCCTGCACCCCCACCCCCCAGCATCCAGGGGCACCCTCCACCAGGCCCTACTCATGTCCAACTCATGTCTCCCAGCACCCCCACCCCCCAGCATCCAGGGGCACCCTCCACCAGGCCCCCACTCATGTCTCCCAGCACCCCCACCCCCCAGCATCCAGGGGCACCCTCCACCGGGCCCCCAGTCATGTCTCCCAGCACCCCCACCCCCCAGCATCCAGGGGCACCCTCCACCAGGCCCCCACTCATGTCTCGCAGCACCCCCACCCCCCAGCATCCAGGGGCACCCTCCACCAGGCCCCCACTCATGTCTCCCTGCACCCCCACCCCCCAGCATCCAGGGGCACCCTCCACCAGGTCCCACTCATGTCCAACTCATGTCCCCCTGCACCTCCACCCACCAGCATCCAGGGGCACCCTCCACCAGGCCCCACTCATGTCCAACTCATGTCTCCCAGCACCCCCACCCCCCAGCATCCAGGGGCACCCTCCACCAGGCCCCCACTCATGTCTCCCAGCACCCCCACCTCCCAGCATCCAGGGGCACCCTCCACCAGGCCCCCACTCATGTCTCCCAGCACCCCCACCCCCCAGCATCCAGGGGCACCCTCCACCAGGCCCCACTCATGTCCAACTCATGTCCCCCTCCACCCCCCAGCATCCAGGGGCACCCTCCACCAGGCCACCACTCATGTCTCCCAGCACCCCCACCCTCCAGCAGTCAGGGGTACCCTCCACCAGGCCCCACTCATGTCCAACTCATTTCCCCCTGCACCCCCACCCCCCAGAATCCAGGGGCACCCTCCACCAGGCCCCCACTCATGTCTCCCAGCACCCCCAACCCCCAGCATCCAGGGGCACCCTCCACCAGGCTCCCACTCATGTCTCCCAGCACCCCCACCCCCCAGCAGTCAGGGGCACCCTCCACCAGGCCCCCACTCATGTCTCCCAGCACCCCCACCCCCCAGCAGTCAGGGGCACCCTCCACCAGGCCCCCACTCATGTCTCTCTGCACCCCCACCCCCCAGCATCCAGGGACACCCTCCACGAGGCCCCACTCATGTCCAACTCATGTCCCCCTGCACCCCCACCCACCAGCATCCAGGGGCACCCTCCACCAGGCCCCACTCATGTCCAACTCATGTCTCCCAGCACCCCCACCCCCCAGCATTCAGGGGCACCCTCCACCAGTCCCCCACTCATGTCTCCCAGCACCCACACCCCCCAGCATCCAGGGGCACCTTCCACCAGGCCCACACTTATGTCTCCCAGCACTCCTACCCCCCAGCATCCAGGGGCACCCTCCACCAGGCCCCCACCCATGTCTCCCAGCACCCCCACACCCCAGCATCCAGGGGCACCCTCCACCAGGCCCCACTCATGTCCAACTCATGTCCCCCTGCACCCCCACCCACCAGCATCCAGGGGCACCCTCCACCAGGCCCCACTCATGTCCAACTCATGTCTCCCAGCACCCCCACCCCCCAGCATTCAGGGGCACCCTCCACCAGTCCCCCACTCATGTCTCCCAGCACCCCCACCCCCCAGCATCCAGGGGCACCTTCCACCAGGCCCACACTTATGTCTCCCAGCACTCCTACCCCCCAGCATCCAGGGGCACCCTCCACCAGGCCCCCACTCATGTCTCCCAGCACCCCATCCCCCCAGCATCCAGGGGCACCCTCCACCAGGCCCCCACTCATGTCTCCCGGCACCCCCACCCCCAGCATCCAGGGGCACCCTCCACCAGGCCCCCACTCATGTCTCCCAGCACCCCATCCCCCCAGCATCCAGGGGCACCCTCCACCAGGCCCCCACTCATGTCTCCCAGCACCCCACCCCCCAGCAGTCAGGGGCACCCTCCACCAGGCCCCCACTCATGTCTCCCTGCACCCCCACCCCCCAGCATCCAGGGGCACCCACCACCAGGCCCCACTCATGTCCAACTCATGTCCCCCTGCACCCCCACACCCCAGCAGTCAGGGGCACCGTCCACAAGGCCCCCACTCATGTCTCCCTGCACCCCCAGCCCCCAGCAGTGCGATTCGCCTGGGTACGTGTATTTCAGGGGTGCGTGGGTAGTCTTACACGCGATTTCATCAGGGTACGTGTATTATGGGTCCGCGTGAACTTCCACACGTGATATCAGCGGGGTACCTGTATTACGGGGTTCGCGTTAACTTCCACACGCGATATCAGCAGGGTACGTGTAATACGGGTTCGCGTGAAATTCCACACGCGACTGGGCCTGGGAGAGCGTGTTACGTGTATTCCTGGGGTGGGCGGGAGTATTCACTCGCGACTGGGCCTGGGAGAGCGTGTTACGTGTATTCCTGGGGTGGGCGGGAAGATTTACACAGTCGCCTACAACGCGCCAAAAAAAAAGGACCAATCCGGAAACACGTACGCCAGCATGACCAGGCGCACGTCCCGCGCAGCATAAAAGTGTGTGCAAACAACAAACAAGCTCAGACGCCAGGATGAATATACCGTTCCTAGCAGCCGTGGCCGTGGGATACCGCAGGAGGAGGAGGAGGATAGTCAGCGCCAGAATCTTAAGACACCCAGAACCATCCTTTTTGGTATGCCTGATGACCAGGTGTATGGGAGGTACAGGTTTCCACCTCACATAATACTCAACCTGGTCAGTGAGTGGGAGGATTACCTCACATCACCCACCCTGTGCTCCCAAGCACTGAGCCCCCTGGAGAAGGTCCTCAATGTACTGCACTTCTTGGCTACCGGATCATTTCAGCGGACAAGTGCCATAGTGGGGGGGTGTCACAGGCCACGCAGTCACAGTGCCTACACCAGGTGTTGGCCATCATCACTGCATGGCCATCAGTCTGCAGGCACATATACCTGCCAGAACACCTGCAGAACGGCAGGCTGTCAGCCAGGATTTCTACAGGGTGGCCCAATTCCCCAAAGTGCTAGGTGCCATTGATTGCACCCATGTGGCTCTACGTCCCCACAAGGCATCTGAGCACATCTATCGAAACCGCAAGCACTGGCATTCCATCAACGTCCAGGTAGTATGTGATGCCAAGGGAATCATCACCTCAGTATATGCCAACTATCTAGGGTCCACCCACGACAGCTTCATTTACAGGATGTCAACCCTAAACCGGGACATGGAAGCTGGGCGGCATGGCGATGCATGGCTGCTTGGTGAGTATAAATGCCACAGCACACGCATGCATGACAGATACAGAGTAATTTCACTACCCCACTAATGATCCCCATCACCACCTCCCCAGGGGACAGTGTCTAACCTCTGAGCACCCACATGATGACGCTAATTCGGAACCCCATCATGCCTCCTGAGGTAAGATACAACGCAGCCCATATTGCAACCCGGGGCATAGTGGAGCGCACATTCGGAGTGCTCAAGTCACGCTTTCGCTCCCTTGACCGTTCTGGCGGGCAGCTGTTATACGCTCCCCCAGTAGTGTGCAAGATCATAGTGGCAGCATGTGTCCTGCACAATGTTGCAACACGTCGGGGCCTGGCTGTGGACATGGTGGTGCCCCCACATCCCCAACCACATGCACGCCCGCTGCGCATTGGAGGGGAAAGGGCACGGGGTGAGGCAGCCCGAACGCAGCTGGTGGCTAATTACTTCACATAGAAATCACACCCCTGTGGAGTGCACACAGCCCTGGCACATACCATCTGACAATCAATGATGACTCAATCTGACAATTCTGATGAATTAAGGGACAATCAACTGTCAGAAACATAGCAGCCTGAGATTTTTCACCTGGAAGTGTCACAATGTGTGCATCCCTACCTACACAAACACCACCAATGCAGTGTCATCAAAAGACACACTTCTATGCAGCAAAAATGAATACCCATTGCTAAATACAACATGAGAACAGTGCCATGTCACCCAACCCCTCCCCGGCACCGCCACACAACACACCATGGCATGTCATGCTATGTGAGAGCAAACAAATGAATCCCCACAACATGACCCAAGTGTCACAAACTACAGTGTCCCTAATGGAAACTGGCCACACATGAAATGCTCACAGTAATGCAGGACCAACAACACACATTACCAAATATTTACCAATAATACTAATCACCTACACAACCTCCAACCTACCATAAACATGACAGTACGGATTTCAAAAATTGGTAGTCTCACTACCTGATAATGCCAGCACTTCGAACACTTCCAACTGTACAGTGTTAGCGCCACGCAAAAATGTAGGTGCACTGCTTACGACATGGACTCCATTTCCAATGTAGACCGCCTTGTGAAGGCATGAGAAATGGACCTGCAAATTAGGAGGATGAGATGGATGCAGAGGCACATATCAATACACCATGCAGTGTACAATACAACAACAATATGCACTAGGAATGTAACACAGTATTGACTACAGACTACCCACACATCAAATGGGAGTCCAACGTCACTGTGTAAGTCAATGTCACTTGGGCACACCCTTTGCAAGCCCATGGAAACAGGAAGCAGGAGGGGTGTGTGTCACACAAACCCAAGCATCTAACCCAAATTCAGGATAAGCCTGCATGTGCCCAGCCACAATACAGCGTATGCCCATGGGAGCCACACAAGGCAACACACTGTCCAAAAAATAAAAAATCAAAAATCAAAAATCACAAATCAAAAATGGCCATTAATGGGCGAGGGGGGGTGGGGGGGGCACCCAGGAGGTCCGAGGACAGGGTGCACACCAAAACCCACCTGTGTGGATCTTGCGGAAAAAAAACACCTCCATGGGCTCATGGCCTGCACGGCTACCCTATTGTGAGAGATTTGCTGCTGTCGCTCTCCTCACCCTCTGCAGCTGCATCAGGAGGTGGTGGCACTATGGGAGGCAGCCCACGCAAAGCCCTAGTCTGGTCCTCCATGGCAGCAAGCATGCAAGTGTGTAAGGTCTGGTTCTGGAGGATAATCGTGCGGAGGTCCCCATGCAACAACTCACGGGATGCCCGGACCTCCTCCCTAGTTGCCTGCATCTCAGCTGAGAGCATGCGTGTGAGCCGGTCCAGCTGCTGTTCTGTCCTCGTGTTAGTTGAAGCCTCAAGCTCAACAAGAGTCACCCTGAGCTGACGGAGTTCCACCCTCAGGGCTTCCCTGTGGCCCTGGGACTCAATAGAAATGGCTTCCCGCAGAGTCTCCAGTGCCGCCCGCCTGTCCCTGTTGGACGCCAACATGTCCTCCCTGTGTGACTGGCAAATGGAGTCTGTTGCCTGCTGTAGTTGTTCCATCAGCCTTTCTTGGGGGACAATGGAAGTGGCCACCCTATCCATGGCCTGAGCCATCATCTCAGATGATGCTGCCTGTTGGTTTGCCATACCGTATATGGTTTGCTCCCATGCGGTATTGCCAGGTGGCGTACGGCCACCGCATCGGCGGGCACCACACCTGTCTGGGGCAAGGCGAACTGCGCCTTGCTGTGCCGGCACTGCCTGAGGCTGCAGGACTGCATTCCCCCTCTGATCTGCTGACCCAGGAACAGGATCAGATGTTGCGGAGTGTGACCCTGCATCCGTAACCACGAAAGGCAGAACTACCAACACTGACATCCCCATTGAGGGTTCTACCCCTGGTGCAGGTGGGTTGGACAGTACAGAATCCCTCCCAGAAACACTTACCTGCGACCGCACATAGGTCTCATCATCCGAATCGACACCTGAATAGAGCTCGGGGGAGGTGCAACTAGAGACACCCCTTGAGATAATGGTCTGCAGCAAGTGTGGGTTCTCACCCACCACCACACCACATCCCTCATCTCCACAACCCCAGCAGTATCAAGTGCGTCATCCCCTGCAAAGACATGAAAGAAAAGAAATGGGAACAGGCATTAGCACCATGGCACACAATTAGGGCTGAGAAGCAACAAACAGTACTTCATTGACACATGTCCCACATGACTATAACCCTCCCATGCATGCACCGTCACTGCGTATGAAGGGGAGGCAAATGGCACCCATTGATGACACCAAGATGGAAGACCAACACATTTGCTGCATGCTGGCTAGCAGTGCCATCACACATTGGCCTGTGACTGGCATGTCCAATACACATAGGACTTGGTGCAGGCATTAGCTGAAGTGTGATGTAGTCAGGGGGAACGTCAGCAGGATGGACTGGGACCGACACTGTCCTGGCTGGGAGACTCAGAGCTGGGGTGGATGGAGCCGCAGCTGCCCCTGCAGCCTCCCCACCCTGCCTACTTGGGGCAGCAGATGACATAGCTGCCCCTGATCCACGTGGCCTGGTGACACCAATGTGCACCGCCACACATGGCCTAGACCTGCTGACCTGGAAGTCAGCCATGGAGTCATCCTGTGCCAGGTCTGGTGCCACAATGGGCTGGTCCAACAAGGGCTGAGCAAGGATGGTGTTAGTCATGTTACCCTCAACCAGGGGGGGGGGCATGGGTGTCCCTGACTGGTCACCCACACATGGGGGGCTAGGGACACCCTGCAAGTCCTGGCCTCGTCCCCTACCGTATCCACCACGGCCACCTCTTGAGGCCCGGCCGCCTTTGCCACCCTTACCACGTGCTCGCCTCCCAACCATGGCACTGATGTTGTTGTGCGTATGGGAGTTGCAGTAAACTATTGCCCTGGGCAATTGGGCGTGAAAGGGGTAGTGTACTAGATGGAATTCGTACCCTAGTGCTCTAGCAAGGCTGTATGTGACCCATGGGGGAGGATGACGGGTCACGCAACGCACAGGCACCCCAAACAAGGGAGATAATGTGCACGCAAACCCTCCTAGACCACGTGTGTGGAAAAATAAACCTGCACTACGCTGTGGCACCCAGAAACACAAAAATGAACGTATGCGTGTCACACGCAGCCTAGACTGACCTCTGAAGGGGTCCGCAACACACGGGGTAAGCACAGATGTTAAATACGTGCGCGACTCACCGTCTGCCAGGAAAAATCGTGTGAAAAATGCGCGTTGGCAACACCCCCACCAAAAGAAGAATTGTACGATGTCTGAGGAGACAGGACAACAGAAGAAGTGAACGCTGTTTGAGGAAACAGGCCCAGGAAAAAGACAAAAAGAGAAAAAGCTGTCAGAGGTAACAGGGAGTACGAACTTGGAACGCTGTGAAGTAAATCGCGTGTGAACCGACAAGAAGTACAGATTTCACCCACTCGCTCTCCACGAAAAGCACGTACAAGGAAATGGCGTTCTACACGTACCTTTTAAACATGCCCACACGTCCAGCGTCACTTCCGCGTGTACGCGCTAAGGCCCTATCCTCCAATTACATGAGCTGACACTCTGACGTGCAGTCATAGGGAAACGCCCGCGCACGCACGTCACAGATGCACATACGCGCTGAGGCCCTTTCCACCAATTGCACGCTA
Organism: Ambystoma mexicanum; assembly: GCF_040938575.1. Taxonomy (NCBI): domain Eukaryota; kingdom Metazoa; phylum Chordata; class Amphibia; order Caudata; family Ambystomatidae; genus Ambystoma; species Ambystoma mexicanum. Next base: position 710,747,696 of record NC_090933.1, read on the forward strand.
TGACACTATGACGTGCTTATTTTTTCTACGCGCCATGGAAAACGCACGTGCGTGTAACGTCATAGACGTGCCTACACGCTGGGGGCCTTTGGGCCAATGAATTCACGTACGTGTGCTGATGCGCTTACGCGCTAAGACCCTTTCCTCGAATTACATGCTGACGTGCTTGATTTTCACGTGCCAAATCATTCCGTATCAAGCTGGACACGCGTAAGCACACGGAAGACCACGCTCCTGCCCAGAAGGCCGAATTGCTGCCCCCCAGAGCCCCGAGCACGCTCCCACCTGCCATCTGCTGCTGCCTGATTGCCTGCTGCCTACGTGCCCTGCCATTTGCTGCCTGCACATCAGCCAGGGGTGCTGTTGCTGTAACCACCCCTGCTGGAACCGAAGACTCCTGACTGGGATTCCATCGCTCCACAGACCAGCCCCAGGACCCAGTTTTCCACCCACTCCTGCCTCTGGGGTTGTCATGTCAGGCACTGCAACATCTAGCACCACTGGCAACCCCCGGCCAGAGAGGCAGAGGGGCACCAGCTTCACTGCTACCGAAGTTGGTGTCCTGGTGGAGCAAGTCCTGGGGCAGTATGATGCCCTCTTCGGAAGTTTGCGCGCCGACAAGGAAGGACGGACTCGGATCTGGACGGACATCGTGACTGCCATCAACGCGGAGGGGGTGGCAGTCTGACTATTCCATCATGTCAAGAAGCGCTGGGAGGACTTCAGGTCCAGGGCCCTCAACAAGGCCCGGGGCCACTTGTCGGACGATCAGGTGAGGGTCCTGGAACGCATATCCCCAGCGCTCCACGTCCAGGTCCTTGAGAGGCAGACCCGTCTGGATTCGAGCGGTAAGTGTTCATGCATCATGATTGTAAGCTGTGCGTGTGGTGATGTGCCAGTAGTGTGCAGGTTGCACATGTGTTTTTATGGGGCCAAACATGGGGTGGGGTGTACAGGGCCGTGAGGCTAACACATGCGAGGGCTCTCATGTGTGAGACATGGATGGTGCTTGTGTGTGTAGGCTTGCATGCCAAATGCAGTTGTGTGGGCCCACATGTTTGGATGAATGTGTATGTAAGTAGGCATGTTCGTGATGTCACACATGGATGTTGGTTTCAGCTGCATGTATCAGCACTGTGTACATGTGCATGTGTGTGTATTTGACAAGGGTGCAACATTGATGCAGCATAGATGCATGTGACAGCAGGATGTGGAAGCCTGATTGGCAGATGTGACATGGATGCCAATCTGAACACTGCGACAGTTGACAGAGGTGTACACATGCATGCAAGTATGGTGGTGTGTGTGCATGTGTAGTGCACTCCCTGTGTTGCATGTGATGTCTGGCTCACCCCTGCCTGCTCATGCTGTTGTATGTGTATGGATGGTGCTGGCTGTTGCGATATGGCTGTGGTATGGCTCACGTGTGCGAGTTGAAATGACATGTGTGTTGGCGATTGTGATGCCATGTCTGAGGTTTGCCAATGCCACTCATGTACAACTGTCATGTGTGTATGTGTCCATTGTACAGTGCCCTGATGCCTGTGTTTTATTTCTCCCTGTCTGCAGTGTCAACTGATGAAGAGGGCGGAGAAGGTGCTGTGGAGCACAGCGGCGGGGATCGCACCGCTAGCCGGAGACGCAAGGCCCGGCTCCCCTCCCAGGTTGTCATCTCGTCGGGGAGTGAGGAGTCCGGTGCCGCATCCCAGGCCGCAGCTGCCGGGGGGAGGTCCAAGAGGTGGAGGTCGGAGTTGGACTCCTCGGCAGCAGAAGGGGCAGCTGAGACCCCACAGGGCCCAACGGGGGAAGATGGCACAGAGTCATCCAGGTTGGTGGGGGGTTTGGTGGAGGAGGAGGCCGTGCAAGCGACAGAGACGAGGTCTGGAGGTGGGGATTCCACTGGTGCTAGTGGTGCAGTGCAGGACCAGGGACAGGAGGCAACACAGGCCGCCGTGGAGGTGCCTGTGTGCAATCCTGTCCCTGATCCTGTCACTGCATCATCTTGCACCAGCAGGGATGCCTACGTCCAGACCCGTTTTCAGGCATGGGATGAGCTTACAACAACTGGCCTTCCTCTGCCTGCGGACGTGGCTATCCAGGTACGGGTTGAGCCTGTCCTGACTGGTGTGGCGTTGCGTCAACGGGCCATGCGAGGTGACCTGCAGTCTTTTCATGAGGAGACTGCACGTCATCTCGAATGGCTCGTTGACCGCGTCGGCCTACTGGGACAGGTCACCCAGGCCGGATTCCTCCGTTTGCTGGAGCTTGTTCCAACCCCCTCCTCAACTGAACACCCTATGCGCCAGTCGTCCTATGTGCCATCTTTCCACCCATTTGTCACCTGGGTGCCCTATGGAGCTGCCTCTGACGGTGCGGCCAGGCTGGTGGAGGACACATCCCTGCCACAGTTGGGAGTCGGACGTCCAGCAGGGGTGGCCACATCAACGACTGCACCCCAGCCGGTGGAGGATGTGCAGGCAGCAGGAGCCAGGGCACGGGCACAGGCACAGCAGCAGCAGCAACGAGGTGGGAGCCATGATGGCTCGGGGCATTCGACATCGGAGGGGCAGGCATCGGCCAGAGGGCAGGAGGACCCAGGACGGGAAGTGTCTTCCGTGTGGCAGCGGTTGGGCCACGCCATAGATGCGGAGCGGCAGCGGGCGGAAGAGCCACGGCTCACGATGGTCAGGGCGGAGAACTCCATGCAGAGGGCCCTGAGGCGGGCCAAGTGCCTCGAGACAATCCGCAGGGTGTTGGAGGAGAACATGTCGTCGGCCCTGCGGACCCTCGGGGCCATGGAGGAGGACCGCCTCCGGAACATTGAGCAGGAGTTCGATGATGCCCTGGCCCGGAACATCCCGAAGTGAGCCGTTGGACTAGCCCGCTGCCCTTGTAAATAGTTATGTAGTTAGTGTTAGGTTTCCTTTGTTTTTTTGTTTTTTTTTTGGACCTTTTGGAAAATGGACCACATTTTTGTATATATTTTTTTTATTAGGTAGTATTATTAGATAGGTTTAATTTCTTCTGTTGGGATCATGGACCCTGGATTGGTGAAGCTGTATATAGTTGACTGTTGGATTTTTTTTTTTTTTTAATTTACCCATGGAGCAATGGTTTTCGGTTTTGATTTTCCATTGGATTTACTTTTTTGAACTGTGACTTTGGACAACTTTCCTTTGGATTATGATTTGTGGTTTTACATTAATTTACGAACATGCTGCTTTTTGTTTTTAATTCCCATTGTCGTTTGTTTATTTTTGATTCCATTTATGTTGCTTTTAATACATTTTCTTCATCAAACTTCAATGTGTAATAGCATCTCATTGGTTCCATGCATGTCATGATATGGGTTTTGACATTCACTGACACCCATTGTGTGTATGTGAGGGACATGTGTTCATTTACATACTTGCCATTGGGGTTGTATCATGTAATTGGCATTTCGAAGTGGGTGGATGCAATACTTGGGTGGGTGTTTGGCATGTGGAGGCAGCTCATAAGGGCCAGGGATCTAGATTCTGATGATGTGTTGGCTGGGGGACATGAGTCGGGGCCTGGTGGAGGGTGCCCCTGGATGCTGGGGGGGGTGCAGGGGCACATGAGTTGGACATGAATGGGGGCCTGGTGGAGGGTGCCCCTGGATGCTGGGGGGGGTGCAGGGGGACATGAGTTGGACCTGAGTGGGGGCCTGGTGGAGGGTACCCCTGGATGCTGGGGGGTGCAGGGGGACATGAGTTGGACATGAGTGGGGGCCTGGTGGAGTGTGCCCCTGGATGCTGGGGGGTGGGGGTGCAGGGGGACATGAGTTGGACATGAGTGGGGGCCTGGTGGAGTGTGCCCCTGCACTGCTGGGGGGTGGGGGTGCTGGGAGACATGAGTGGGGGCATGGTGGAGGGTGCCCTGCACTGCTGTGGGGTGGGGGTGCTGGGAGACATGAGTGGGGGCCTGGTGGAGGGTGCCCCTGGATGCTGGGGGTGGGGGTGCAGGGGGACATGAGTTGGACATGAGTGGGGGCCTGGTGGAGTGTGCCCCTGCACTGCTGGGGGGTGGGGGTGCTGGGAGACATGAGTGGGGGCATGGTGTAGGGTGCCCCTGGATGCTGGGGGGGGTGCAGGGGGACATGAGTTGGACATGAGTGGGGGCCTGCTGGCAGGTGCCCCACAGTGCTGGGGGGTGGGGGTGCTGGGAGACATGAGAGGGGGAATGTTGGAGGGTGCCCCTGGATGCTGGGGGGTGCAGGGGGACATGATTTGGACATGAGTGGAGGCCTGCTGGCAGGTGCCCCACAGTGCTGGGGGGTGAGGGTGCTGGGAGACATGAGTGGGGGCCTGGTGGAGGGTGCCCCTGGATGCTGGGGGGGTGCAGGGGGACATGAGTTGGACATGAGTGGGGGCCTGGTGAAGGGTGCCCCTGGATGCTGGGGGGTGGGGGTGCAGAGGGACATGAGTTGGACATGAGTGGGGGCCTGCTGGCAGGTGCCCCACAGTGCTGGGGGGTGGGGTGCTGAAAGACATGAGTGGGGGCATGGTGGAGGGTGCCCTGCACTGCAGGGGGGTTGGGGTGCTGGGAGACATGAGTGAGGGCCTGGTGGAGGGTGCCCCTGGATGCTGGGGGGCGGGGGTGCAGGGGGACATGAGTTGGACATGAGTGGGGGCCTGGTGGTGTGTGCCCCTGCACTGCTGGGGGGGTGGGGATGCTGGGAGACATGAGTGGGGGCATGGTGGAGGGTGCCCCTGGATGCTGGGGGGGTGCAGGGGGACATGAGTTGGACATGAGTGAGGGCCTGCTGGCAGGTGCCCCACAGTGCTGGGGGGTGAGGGTGCTGGGAGACATGCGTTGTTGATCAGTAGTGCAAGGTGACATGTGGCTGGGATGGGGGCATGCCCATGGTGGAAGGGCTGCCTGCGGGACATGAGCAGGGGTGCAGGGTAGTCCCCTGTGGTGTGGGCTGCCTGCAGGGGTCATGGAGGGTGTAGAGGGAACACCTGAGAGGACCCACACGGCCAATTCACATGTAGTACTCCCCGCGCACCCCTGAAATACACGTACCCTGCTGGATTTGCGTGTGATACTTCCCGCGCACCCCTGGAATACATGTACCCAGGACGATCGCGTGTGAAACTTCCCGCGCACCCCTGAAAGATACGTACCCTGCTGAATTTGCATGTGAAACTTCACGCGCACCGCTGAAATACACGTGCCCTGATGGAATCGCATGTGAAACTTCCTGCGCACCCCTGAAATACACGTACCCTGCTGAATTTGCGTGTGATACTTCCCGCGCACCCCTGGAATACACGTACCCAGGACAATCGCGTGTGGAACTTCCTGCGCACCCCTGAAATACACGTACCCTGCTGAATTTGCGTGTGAAACTTCCCGCGCACCCTTGAAATACACGTACCCTGCTGAATTTGTGTGTGAAACTTCCCGCACACCCCTGGAATACACGTACCCAGGACGATCGCGTGTGGAACTTCCCGAGCACCCCTGAAAGACACGTACCCTGCTGAATTTGCGTGTGATACTTCACGCGCACCCCTGAAATACACGTGCCCAGGACAATCGCGTGTGGAACTTCCCACGCACCCCTGAAATACACGTACCCTGCTGAATTGCTGAATTCGCATGTGAAACTTCCCGCACACCCCTGAAAGGTATGTGTCAAAACCAGATCACATTTTATAACAGAGGTATTCTGGACCTAGTTTCAATCGAGTTGCCTTCTCTACCAGCATGTCATTGGATCGGATAATGCCCTTTTTTTTTTTAAATCTTAGTAAGAGCTTTGCCATCTAGTGTTAGCCCAGTTTTCATCTTCATCCAGGGCAGATAGTGTATTCTTTACATGTGCAACCCATCTTAAGCTTGTGCCATCCTCCAGGGTCATTAGGTGTGCAGTATATCTATTCACTAATGTGTGCCTCGTTTTTAGGGCACTCTGGCCGTTGTACGTCCCAGTCCGCTCCTGTAAATTGCAAGTCATGCTTCAATAACATAACATTTTGGATGAGCTGAAACACCTTGAAAGTAATGCCATCCAATGCAAATAACCATACCTATATAGCATACTTTACAATTTGACTTGCCTGTAGGCGCTTATGGTAGCTGCTACCATTGCCCAACTCAATGGTATTCGTTCAGTCGACCCCTGGATGATTTGAAGGCTGAATGGACCCAACAGATCTTGAACCTGGGACCTTAAGGTTACCCAGAGATCTGAATAATAGATAGAGGTGTTTGGTGACCTAACTAACTGTCTCAAAGTGGGAGCTTGGGCATTGGGCAGACATATGTCCCATGTTACCTTGGAGTGAGAAACGAGGGCTTCATTGATCCTGCTGGATAGTGCACTGTCAACCAGCAGGGCGTAACAAAAACACATTCCCAGGGACTGGGTGCAAGTTGCCGTACATTTACTATTGGAATGACTTACTCACGCAGCCTGCCTACTTTATGTATGCCACTCTGAGAGGGGAGCAGTGCAGCGGTCAGGCTGATACTGGGCTCTTGCAAATGCGTGCAAATGCATTCCACAAGTGCATGTTCCAAAGGAGTGGAACTTGCTCCAGCTGGAGCTCTATTGAAACTGAATTTCATAGGCTTCAAAGCCATCCTCTTTTGGACCCCCAAAGTGAAATAAAATACCCTACCTACCATCCAAAATAAATAAATAAATAATGGCCATACCCAGTCTAGATCTGGCCTTTCTGCTGGATACTTAGACAGCCAATTAATAGCCGAAGGGCACTTCTATTGACTTCTGAGTAAAAAGTGAGAACTTATTACCTCTTAAATGTAATATTTTGCCAGCACATCTCCCTGCTCCAAGGCGCCACCATGTCCTGCTTTCCCCATCCATGTTACTGGCCACCCTGTGCAATGTGCTGATGTATATTCAAGTGTTTTTGGGCCTCATCACGAGTTGGCGGTAACCCTTAAATCCGGCGGTCGCGCTATTACCGCCTTATTTAAGGGTCCGCCAAACCAGGGCTTCTGAGCTCTGAGCTGGGGGGAAATCCGCCGAAAATTAGCGTTATTACCGCCGGCGGGAAATCTGCCGGCGGTAACAGCGCGAAAATTCCCCATTGAGACCAATGGGGAATGGGTCATTCCCAAATGGGCTCAGAGGGGAATGAGGAATTCCATTACCGCCAAACCCGTGATCCGGCGCTAATAGTGCCGGGGGTTTGGCAGTAGGGCTAATACCGTAATACCGCCGGCGTCACCGCCCAACTCGTTATGAGGCCTTTTGCTGAGCAGGCTGGTGTCCGTATTGGGTAATGTGTACCTGAAGAAATAAAATAGATATAATGCATGAAATAAAACATTAATTAATGGCAGAGTCCAGTCCAGGGCAGCAGTGACTCTGTGGGTATGTTGGATCTGTAGATCACCACCAAAGTGGGGTATACAGTAGAGCAGGGGTTTGCATCCTTTGGTTGTACAGATGTTTTGGACTGCAAATCACATGGATCCTTCCAGCACAGTCAATGGTGAGGGATCATGGGAGTCATAGTTCAAAACATCTGGAGAGCTGAAGGTTGCAATAGAGGTGCGATGAAATCCCCAACGTGCCTTCATGCAGATGGCATAGGAACTGCGTGGATCAAGCCAGTCACGCTTTATGAAGTGGGCACAGCGTGTCCATTGGCAACTATTTAAGCGACTACAGAACACATGGCGCCCCAGTGCACATCTTTTGCCAGGCCTGCGTTTCAGATCACACGCAAGCTGCGTGAGTTCTATTTATCAATGTTCTTTAACAAAGTCATCTCCTAAATTACGTAACAGCGTGTCAGCAGTTTGAGCATACATGTCATATGTGTAGGCAATCATAGGGCTGTTTGCATAGTTCAGTGGAGTAGGGTTGTCACAGTGTGATGGTAGCGGGAATGAAGAATTACTAGAGCCCAGGCCACCGTAATAACCCAGTTACACTGATTAAAGCGAAATGTCTCGGGAATGAAAGACAGAAGGACTTTTTTGCTTTTTGCAGAGTGAGCTCATTACAGACTCAAACCCGAAACATATGGGCTGTGACTAAGACTACCAGGCTAGACGAAATTAACCTCTTGGATCTGTAAATCTTACATATATTGGAATCTCACGAGCGCCAGCATCTGAATGTGATAGAGAGGGAGAGACACAATCAAGGAGGTTGACTCCAGCGAGGCAGTCCTTTCGATGCACTCCACTGCACCTTTCCAGCTCTGTCTGCTTCAGCTGGGCGGCTTTTCAGAAGGTCCACTCGGGTACACAAACCAAAAGCAAAAGTAAAGCGACGAGGAACCTTTTAGCCTGTTTTGGGGCAGCGATAAAACGACAAACAAGCATTGACAAAATCAACACTTTTTAACAGTGATTATGTTTTCTTTAATGGGGTACGAGGAAAAGGAGTGGAATGGGAAACAACAGTATAGGAGTAGTGTTGGGGGTGGGGGGAGGGTGTACAGTGTTGGAGTATCACAGGTAAGGCCAGAGAAGGAGGAAAACAAGAGAGAAGGGGGATAGTAAACAAGGGGCATGGGAGAGAAGGAGAATGCGGTGTGGATCACAGAGAGAAGAGGAGAGAACAAAAGGGGAGGCACCAGAGCAAAGAAATCATGGAGAATGGCACAGAGCGAAAGGCGCAACCAAGCTTCTACATTATTATTATTATTATTATTATTATTATTATTATTATTATTTTTATTATTTGTATTATTATTATTATTACTATTATTATACAACAGGGAACGTTGAATTTTTTTCTATAGGGAAACATATATTGACTGATTGCACCTTCCATTATTGAAAGAGTTATTTCTAAAGTGTGTGATGAAACAGAAAGAAGTGGCAGAGTGGAAGGCAACATCTGAAATGGAAAGAAAGGGTATGAGAGGGAGCAGAGTACAGTAGAGAAGGGCACACGAAGAAGGGGCACAGTCATAAGACTAAAACGTAAAGGGGCATGGTAGGATTGGGTCACATGCACTGCCATCATAGATAAACGTGATTCACCATTGACAGCGCTAGCCATCAAAATGGAGTGTGGTTTCACATTGCCATGTATAAGCTTCAGGTACTAAGGCAAGGCATCACATTGTCATCTATTGCGAGCAAGTCTTGGAGTAGACTCCGATGTATCACATGCTTAGCAAATATGGAGGCCCAGAGGTACCACAGAATGAATGTCTGTCTTGCAGGCTGCCACATCTTGAAATAGTTTCATTGAAGTACATCAGATGATGCCTACTCCTTCTGGGCCCTCTCAATTAGCATATGTCTTCCTATGTCGCCCTTTAGTCATTACATTCGTTTACCCATATCCACTGTATCACTGGTTCCAATTTTGCCCCACACAATTCCTGGAGAAAAAAACAGTAGATTATAAGCAATAAATTGGCCTGGTGTATGAAGCCATCTATGGCCTGACAGATTTGATGCACACTGGTAGACAATGTGAGAATCTGGAACTCGTGGCAGTGCAAGTAGATGGTGGTTAATTTGGAGCTTTTACTCAGCTTTATCCATCATGGAGATAATGGCATCTGTGCTTCCTCTAGTCAGGGCCCTGGTAGAAGTATTCAAGTGGGCACCTGGGTCAGCGGCATCGCCCGTGATCTATGAATGGCAGGTAAGTCGCCTCCCAGCGACAATGGGCAAATCCATCGTGTCCACATTGTAAAAGCACGATAGGTCTTTGTCTTCTGTCCAGTTATGCACAAAGTTCTGTACATTCAATGTAACCCAGAGATCACCGAGAGTATGTATTATGATGCAGAACTCTGACTCAGTGGGCCTCATTACGAGGTTGGAGGGAGCCATGGAGCTATTAGCTCCATGGCTGCCTCCAAAACCCTAACGACTCCGCCCTGGTGAATGGAGCAATTACCGGTCCATTCCAAGGTTGGCGGGACCGGTAATTCCCCATTCACCAGGGCCCTTCCCCATTCCAATTTGACACCCCCATAGGGCTCAACGGGAATGGGGAAGGCGCTAATAACGGTACCGCAAATTGTGGTACCGTTATTAGCTCCAGAGTCCCTTTGCGGGTCCCGTCCTTAATGCCTGGAAAAACCAGGCGTTAAGGGAGGACCCGCAAAGGGAACTCGTAGTAGGGCGGTAAGGGATTACCGGCACCGGTGCCCTTACCGGTGCCGGTAATCCCTTACCACCCGCCTCGTAATAAGGCCTAGTGTGTTTCAAAGTTGTCATAAGCACTGATGCTAGTTCCCTTGGAACGTGCTCTGCTTCCTGCCTCCTCTTCATGCCGTGTCCTTCTTTGCCCTCTGGGATTCCTTCCTTTTCGTTGCCATCCCCCAGGTTTCCTCCCTGCTATCACTGACTGCCTGTTCCTGTTTGAGTTTTCAAAGTCATGTCATGCCTTCTTTACTATTCTTCTCATTTCACTTGTTTCGAGGCCGTTTTTTATCAGTCTAGTCCTACAATACCATCACAACCATCAGTCTGTGTTCGCAGCGTCCAAATACTATGTCAATAGGGAGTGGTTGTCTCGTGGTGAAGAGGGTTGCCCCTACCTAGACCGCTGAGTTTCCTCACTGGGTCATGTTGGAGTGGGTTCTGCACTCCATCTCTTCTACAGGATAGTCTGAATCAACTACAAATGTGGATACAATAGAACAGACCAACCACAAGAGTACAGGTAACTAGCACCACTGTGAAGCACAATTTAACAGCTTGAAACTTCTCTCACCTAGTTCATACACTGAGATGGCTCCCTATAAGGGTTACTGGAGGATCTTCACAGCTGCTTGCCTAGGCTTGGCAGCCGTGAAGCAAGAAAACACAACAAGAAAACACTCATCTGCGATGTAGCTTCAACCCTGGTGGAGACCACATTGCCCCATTTCAGTTCAGTTAAACATGATGTGGATCCTAGAAAGTTGCAATCATTTTAAGATACAATTCCTGTTTCAGCCCTTCACTTTCTGAGGGATAATGCTAAAATAGGGTACTTAGTAAAATAAGCTGAATCAGAAACACCTTGGCATGGGCACCTCCATAAGTTTGAGCCAGAAGCCTGCTTTTGGATACCTTCAGAGAATTTGTGAAGGCATTATTTGAAGGTGTTCCAGTTGTAAAACTAAGCACCCAGTGCCCAGAACCAATTCATAGGTATTAAACAAGGACAATGGGATTTGATGTGCTACATTATTTATTTTCGCCAGTTGGCAGCTGACTTCCTGTAGGCAGACCTATGACAGCTTGCTCCTTTACTAGTACACGTGGGTACATGTTCCAGAGGTGAAGCCTGTTTAGGCACTCATGGACCAGGTGGTGCGTATTAACCGACATCTTTCTGAAAGACGTGGCAAATGCAGAAGGCGGGAACAAAGCCATCAACCTTGTCAAGTACCTCCCACTCCTGCATAACCGATGGACATTGATACCTTTCCCTGGCAAAGGCAGTTGGGATAGTATAGCACCCTTGTCAGACGTTGAAAGAAAAAGGTGCCAACTGAACCAGTACTATATAAGATGGGGCATCCTAATAGTTCAATTCCTTATGCACAAGTATGTGCATTCATTTATCAACCAAAAATGACAATGATTGTCTAGTGCTTCCCAACATTTCCCACAGCAACAAATTTACAAAAAACACCTTGAACTAATGTAATCATTTTTGTCGTGGGTCTATAGCTTCTCCACCTCTGTTCTTTTCTTTTATTCTCTATTTTTCAAGGTTAATAATAATTATTTTTCTCAAAGTCTTTCAACGTACTATGACAAAAGACAACAATGAACATAACAAGAGCATCAACTAACTCTCATTCCTGTAAACAATCATATGCTTGAGAGTTCATAAGTGGTGGCATATAGAGAAAAGTACTGAGCTACACTGTGTGTATAGAAACATGGTGAGACATTTGGATATATTGTACAAAACAGTGTTATATCTCAAAATATATACACAAGTACAATACATAAATAAATAAATAAATAGACATACACTAACAATTGTTCATTGCATATACATTTCTGTAACCATTGGCATGTGTTTGGTCCTTCAGTCTATAGTATGACCTTTACAAATAAAGTCTAATTGTGACCCATATTTTCATTTGGGTCTGTACTCCTGATATATTTCTTTTGGGGGTTTTGTGTACGTTTTCTCTGCCCGTAAATCTGGTTCTTTTCGTGGAGTTCTTCAAACGTGTTTTGCGGTAGCCACTAGATCACAGTCTTCTCTCTAAGTCTTCAGCATGGTGCTGGTAGTCAGTCATTTGAGTGCAGTTTATGCGAATGCTTAAGTACTGTCTGTATGGAAGATTTTCTTTCAAATTTGTGGGATGGTAGCTTTAAAAATGCAGTAGCATGTTTCCATCAGTGCCCTTTTTGTATAGAATGCAGTATAGACTGCCCTCATTGTTCACCATGGGTAAGTCCAGAAATGTGATGGGCGATGAACTGCTACACGTGGTGGTGAACTGTATGTGCATTGTCCTACCATTGAGCAGGTGCGGAATTCTTCTAAACTGTTCTGGTCACCTTGCCAAATAAAAATAATGTTGTCTATGTACCGCTTCCATTTCTTGATCTTGATCTTGTCGGAAGGGGTTCACACCAGCGAACACACAAGTTTCTTCATACCATGCTAGGTATAAAATGGCTAGACCCAGGGGTTGAAGGCTACCCCCTGTAAGCGGATTCAATTCAACACTACAGCTAAGTCAATGCCTAGTCTGGGATGCTGATGGAAACCCTTATTGATATATTTTATGTCCAGTTCTTGTACTCTGGATGACAACCCTTATATCACACTCCTCTCTCTGAATCCCCCCGACCCCACTGAGCCAAGAAGTAGGTTTGTTTTGCAAATTTAAAAGGTTTATTTGAAAATTAAACAATATATATCTATCACACTTTTATAGTAAATTAATATTTGATAGCACACTTGTGAGGATGATAGTGATCAACAATGGATAATGTTACAGTGGTACACTCTTTTTGATGGCTTAGAAGTGATATAGAGAGGATGAAGTAGCTGAGAATGCTTTTATGGCTTCAAGGACAATGGAATGATGAATAAAATGCAGTACAGAAAATAAACTTGATGTGACTTCAACAAAAGACAATGTAATCACTTTTCTTTGACAATTCACCCCCCCCCCTTATGCAAGGTAAAGCGATGGAAGGAAAACAAACAGTTCTCAGGAATGCAATCAAATATAATTCAGTTCCCCCCTAGCAAGCTTAGAGGAAAACAGGTATGAGTTTTAACACAGGCAAGATACTTGATGTGGTTGCAATTAAGTGAAAAATATGCTAAAAAGGCTTTTAATTCTCTATAGGGGGTTCAGGGTGGGTGATATCTAGTTTATATTAGTTCAGGCTCACTTTAGCAATGCTCTATGAGTAACTAGCAGGTTAAAACGAATTTTAGCAAAGGAAAGCAAGGAGCTGCTGATTTTTACACGTGGCTGAAATTGTGCAAAATGTCAAATCGTGGCAAATTTAGTCGCGTGCGTCGAGCGGGATTACGGAGGCACCATAAGGAGTAGGAAGTCGGTTCTAGGCTCGCTGGAAAGCTTAGGATCTTAGCTTTAAGATGACAGTTAAAACAAACGGTTCCGGAGATACGGCCTATTTAATAAAGGTAGTTTTTCGGATTTGAAATTTTAAAGCTCAGAATGACAGATGACAGTTTTCAGTTTTAAAGATGACAGAATGACACGATTCTAGGAGGCAGTTCTAATAGGCTAAAATAGTTTGGATTAGATTATTTTAAACTAAGAGATTGGTTTTGCACAGTGAGTACTCACACTATATTTTTGAAATAAGCCGTCAAGGTCTGGTCAGGTTGGACGGGACTTCCAGGGGGTGGTTCTGAAGTCCCGGCTATCTGGGTCAGCTCTGCTCTCTGGGTCTGTCAAGCACTGGTTCTGCTCACAGCGGTCTGGTTTGTGGTTCTCTCTGGTTCCGGATACAGCACTCCTTTCTGTATACTGCTACAGGTTCTTGCAAAAGTTCTTGGCAAAAAATTCAAAGAGCTCGCCCGGCTGTTGAATAGTTGGGGTGGTTTTGAGGCCTGCTGAAGAGGATTCAGCTTGTGGATTCAGGCCTCTCTGCTACAAATTCTGGAGTTAATTTCTGCTACAGGTTCTAGAGATTGATGGATTTGAAATCTGGATCTCTGGATGTGAAGTCTGAAGTCTCCCGGCAAAGCGTCCCGCAAGAAAGTGGAAAGTGAATGTCTCTACCTGGGTTTCAATGTTCCTTTTATGTGTTTTGAAAATGGGTGTGTGCCTGGGCCTAGCTAAGCCTGCCCCTCTCACTCATCATTGGCCAAGCTTTCCTCTCTCCCTTGATTGGGGGAAAGAAATGGAGTGTCAGAGTGATGTTGTAGGTTTTATGGTCAGAGGATCTGTCAGATACCGAGGCTTCCTCCCCCAACTCCTCACCTGTTTCTTCCGGAATGGGTTCTGTAAGAGTAGCCTCTGATCTCTTCTGATCCCTCTTCCTTGTGGGAGTCTTGTCCTTTGGTGCTCGGGCCTTTTTATCGTACAGATAGGGTCTGTCCCCTCCGGAGGCCACCTTGGCAGAGATAATCCCTGACCGCGGGGATCCCCAGGGGGCCAGTCCTAGATTCAGGGAAAAAGCACTAAGGCAGAAAAAACCCTGTTCCCAATTGGGTTCTGCTGGGTGGCAATTAGAACTCCTCTCTTCCAATTATGAAAGTTCCATTTGCAGCAGGCAAGGAAGTCCGTTAGACTTGAGAACAAACTCCCCCGCTGATGAATGCTCAGTGTATCCAGGAGAAGTGGAATAATAGAACAGGAGATATAAGAAGCTACTAGAACCAGTGGTTAAGACTAAACAGAATGACAGAGAAAAGTATTAGAAAGGATAAGTAGGTAAAGAATGAAAGAACCCATACAAAGCAGACCGCGAAGACGAACCATTAGGAAGAAGGAAGAAGTATAGAAAGAAACCCACTCACCAGTTTAGAAATGCTCCTTAAGGTCCCAGTGAGCAGGGCTAGCTCACAAAAACAGAGTGACGGCACCGGTAGCAATATACCCCCGGTACCTACAAGAAATGAAAAGACCAAAAGTGCTCAAAGAATAAAGGCAAGAGTAAGTAAGCACGGCACGGCCCAAAGCAAGCCGATACCGCGTATAGTGCAGTAGAATTTGGGCTGAGGAATACAGAAGGGAATCACTCAGTAGGCGAAAATAGGAAGCCGGAACGGATGAATTTCACGAGAGAATCTCCACACGAACCGAGCGCTGGTAAACAGATACAACGCGTCGGTTTGTGGGAGGAGTCAGCCTATAAAGGGTCGGCGGCCATCTTGGGTGAGGACTGGAGCGTGATCGATCGGCGGCCATCTTGGGTGAGATCGGCGGCCATCTTGGGTGAGGACTGGAGAGTGATCGATCGGCGGCCATCTTGGGTGAGGACTGGAGCGTGATCAAAGCTTCCAGCGCTTCCACAGCCTCCAATTCCTGACAGTATACCCCCTCTTTCTCGGGGCGCCCCCGGGTTTGCCCGGATGGAGTTGATGGAACTTCTGCACCAGACGCGGGGCGTGTAAATGACCTACAGGTTCCCACGTCCTCTCTGCTACTGGATAGTTCTTCCAATGGACCAGATAGTACAACCGCCCTTTGCGGTACTTAGAATCCACCAGATGAGACACCTCGTATTCTTCAGGTGTTGGTTTCACTCGGGCTCGTGTACGGATTACAGGTCTCTTGAAAGGATCCTCCTTATGTTCTTTGAGAAGGGAGACATGAAAGACAGGATGTATCCTTCTGAGGTATTCTGGCATCCTGAGTTTATAAGCAACTGGATTGATTTGTTGTAGGATGGAAAATGGCCCAAGGAAACGAGAGGAGAACTTCCCCCTATGAACCCACTTGGGTAGGAATCTGGTGGATAACCAGACTAATTGTCCCACCTTCCAGCTGGGATGGGCTCTCCGACCTTTGTCGGCCCATCTCTTTTGTGAAAGTTGACTTGCTTGGTGTGCCTCCTTAGCGAGTTTGTGAGCTTCTTGCAAGTCCTGTAGAATCGTATCCAGAGTTGGAATCTTGGTTGAAGGCGGACTGAGCCCGGGCAGGTGTTGAGGATGGTAGCCATAGGTACAATAGAAAGGACTCATCTGGATCGAGGTGTGAAGTGAGTTGTTGTAGGCGAATTCCGCTTGCGGGAGAAAGCGATACCATTCTTCCTGCTGGGGACTACAAAAACACCTGAGATACTGCTCTAGATTGGCATTGAGTCTCTCAGTTTGGCCGTTGCTTTGAGGATGGTATCCTGAGGAAAGAGCCTTATGAATCCCGAGAACCTGGCAGAGGGAAGACCAAAATTTTGAGGTAAATTGTGGTCCTCTGTCCGAAACTATGGTCTTAGGTAGACCATGTAGACGGACTATGTCTTGGAGAAATGTTGCAGCCATCTCTGAGGCCGAAGGCACTTGCTTGAAGGCGGAGAAATGTGCCAGCTTGCTAAAGGAATCGACCGTCACCATGATCGTGGTCATTCCGTATGAAGGAGGCAGATCCACAATAAAGTCAGTGGATAAGTGTTCCCATGGGCGATCCGGTAAGGAGTGTTGGTGTAATAACCCCAGAGGTTTTCCTGTTTGATGTTTGTTGGAAGCACATATTGAACAAGTAGAGACATACTGACCTACGTCCCTTCGTAGGGTAGGCCACCAGAATCCTCTCCGGACCAAATCAAAAGTCTTCCTAATACCAGAATGCCCTGTCAGGGGGGTGTCATGACACCAAGAAAGTATCTGTTCTTGCAGCTTCTTTGTGGGGATATAGAGGGCTCCTTCATGATAAAACAACCCGTCCTTTTCCTGTTTAGTAGATAGCGGAAATTCCGCACACGTCTGATAATGAGGGATTAGATCTTGAAGAAACGAAACCGTAGAAGCCAACACAGTGAGATGTGGTAAAACCAGTTCATGTCCTATATAGGATCCGGATGGATCTCCTAGGCTTCTAGATAAGGCGTCTGCCTTCTTGTTTTCTGTGCCTGGTATGTAAGTCATCATGAAGTCGTATTGTAGGAAAAAATACGCCCATCTGGCATGTCTGGCGTTGGAACATTCCAATTGTTGTAAGACCCGTAGGTTGCGGTGGTCAGTTCGAATAGTGAAAGGATGTGTGGCTCCTTGCAGGAGGTGTCTCCATTCTTGGCAGGCCAGCTTTATTGCCAAAAGTTCCTTTTCGATAACCGAGTAGTTTCGCTCACTACTAGTTAAAGTCTTGGAATAGTATGCGATCGGATGTTCATAGCTGTCTTCTGCCTCTTGAAGTAATACTGCCCCTACTGCCCCCGTAGAAGCATCAGTTTCCAGAATAAAGGGCTTAGTCTGATCTGGTTGAACCAAGATGGGTGCTGTAGAAAAGCAATCCTTTAAAAAGTCGAATGCTTTTCGAGGTTCACCGTCAAAAGCAAATCTAACACCCTTCTTCAACAAGGAGGTCAGAGGGAGTACTTTTTTGGAATAATTGGGAATGAACCTCCTATAAAAATTTGCCAATCCTAGAAACCCTTGCAGTTCCTTGATGTTGGTAGGATCTTTCCAGTTTCTTATGGCCTTTACCTTATTAGCATCCATTTCAACGCCTTCCTTGGACAATACGAAACCCAAGTAGGACACCCTCTTGGATTCAAATGAACACTTCTCTGGTTTTACTAGCAGATAGTGAGACTGCAAACGTTGTAAAACTAGTCGGACCAATGATCTGTGCTCAGACAAGGACTTGGAGTAGATCAGGATGTCGTCCAGGTACACCACTACCGACACAAACAGCATGTCAGCGAAAACCTTGTCCATGTACCTTTGGAAGACGGCTGGTGCGTTTACTAGGCCAAAGGGCATCACACAATATTCATAGAGCCCGAATGGGGTGCGAAAAGCCGTCTTCCACTCGTCTCCTTGTCTGATTCGCAAGAGGTGATAGGCGCCTCTCAGGTCAAGCTTCGTGAAGTACTCAGCCCCTTGTACAGCCTCCAAGACGTCCCGAATCAAGGGCATGGGATATCTATCCCGGACAGTGACCTTGTTGAGACCCCTGTAGTCTATACAAGGACGAAGTTCTGTCGAGTCCTTTTTTGGAATGAAGAAAAGGGAGGCCCCACATGAAGATTTGGATTCTTGAATGAGTCCGTTCTGCAAATTTGCATCTAGATACTCTCTTAACGCCTTCCTTTCCGGTAGTGACAAAGGGTACATTCTTCCGAACGGTACTACTGCTTCCGGTATTAGATCGATACACCAATCCTCTGTTCTATGGGGTGGTAGTTGTCTAGGAATTATGTCCATGAATACCTCTGAAAAGTCCTGGTAATGTAAGGGTACTGAGGCCACTGTGACTGGCTTCTGGATACTTCTCCTGCGGTCTATGGTGTGGGGAGCGTTACACAAGGTCATACAGTGTTTTTCACAGAACTTAGAATTGAAAGAAACTCGGTTTGCAGTCCAATCTATGTGAGGGTTGTGTCTTCTTAACCAAGGAATCCCTAATACCAATGGAAAATGAGCAGCTCGGATCTGATCAAACACCAGGAACTCTTCATGTTGACCTAACCTCACCCTTAATGGAACAGTTTCCAATGTGATGGGTCCGGAAGACAAGGGTCTACCATCAACCCCT
Organism: Ambystoma mexicanum; assembly: GCF_040938575.1. Classification (NCBI taxonomy): domain Eukaryota; kingdom Metazoa; phylum Chordata; class Amphibia; order Caudata; family Ambystomatidae; genus Ambystoma; species Ambystoma mexicanum. Next base: position 710,766,322 of record NC_090933.1, read on the forward strand.
TCTACCGGAATCGGGGTGATCTTGGTTTTGGCGGGTACCAAGTGCTCTGTAGCCCACTTGGAGTCGATGAAGTTTCCCGCTGCTCCACAATCCAACATGGCGAACACCTCTGTGGGAGCTTCTTCTGTTAACCATAGGTCCACTCTGAACACCATTAAACTGTTATCTTCCGGGGTATTCACTGCTCTTGTGTAGCTGCAAGGGTGCTTGTTACCTCCCCCGAGACTTCCCTTGCTATAGATCGGGGGCGGAAGTTTCCCTGTCGACGAGGAGGGACTTCAGTGCATTCTCTCAACAAATGTGTCGAAGAGCCACAGTACATGCATAGACCTGCCTCTCTCCTCCTTCTTCTTTCTTCTGGCGTCAGAGGACCACGGGCAGCTCCAATCTGCATAGGCTCATCTGTAGCAGGGTTGGCTCTAGGTGGAGGAGTAGGGTTAGGTTGTGAGAAGCTTTGGTTTCTTCTTCTCTCAGATCTTCTTTCTTGCAGACGAGATTCAATCTGAAGGGACAATGTCACTAGCTCCTGAAAAGATGCAGGACGGGCTACTCTGGCTAGTTCATCTTTGATCTCGTCCTGGAGACCTCTTCTGTAGATGGTTTGCTGGGCGGAATCAGGCCAATCTGCCTTGGCTGCTAGCCTCTGGAAGCGAGTTAGATAGGTTTGGACGTCTGTATTTCCTTGTTTGATGTCTAGGATTGCTTCCAAGGATGAATAGAATATTTCTGGCCTATCAAACCTTTCACTGAAAAGTTCCGTAAAACGGTCATAATCACTCAGAAGGGGATCGTTTCGGGTGACAATGGGTGTAGCCCATGAAAGAGCATTTCCGGTAAGATTGGCTATAATGAACCCAACCTTTGATCTGGCTGTCTCAAAGGCGTGAGGTCGGAAGGCGAAATACACCCTGCAAGCGTCAAGGAATTCCTTCAGATCTCCTGGATGTCCGTTGTATTTGCCAAAGGAAAAGGGCATCGTAGGCAGGTCCCCGCGATCATCCCGATGTAACACCACTTGCTGTCGGAGGGCTACGTTCTCTGTTCGCAGGGCCTGCACCTCCATAGTAAGGTTCTGCAGAGCAGCCACCAACTCCTGATACTGCTCGAGTGACGCCATGAAGGATCTTGGGCGTTGTATTCTGTCAGATACCGAGGCTTCCTCCCCCAACTCCTCACCTGTTTCTTCCGGAATGGGTTCTGTAAGAGTAGCCTCTGATCTCTTCTGATCCCTCTTCCTTGTGGGAGTCTTGTCCTTTGGTGCTCGGGCCTTTTTATCGTACAGATAGGGTCTGTCCCCTCCGGAGGCCACCTTGGCAGAGATAATCCCTGACCGCAGGGATCCCCAGGGGGCCAGTCCTAGATTCAGGGAAAAAGCACTAAGGCAGAAAAAACCCTGTTCCCAATTGGGTTCTGCTGGGTGGCAATTAGAACTCCTCTCTTCCAATTATGAAAGTTCCATTTGCAGCAGGCAAGGAAGTCCGTTAGACTTGAGAACAAACTCCCCCGCTGATGAATGCTCAGTGTATCCAGGAGAAGTGGAATAATAGAACAGGAGATATAAGAAGCTACTAGAACCAGTGGTTAAGACTAAACAGAATGACAGAGAAAAGTATTAGAAAGGATAAGTAGGTAAAGAATGAAAGAACCCATACAAAGCAGACCGCGAAGACGAACCATTAGGAAGAAGGAAGAAGTATAGAAAGAAACCCACTCACCAGTTTAGAAATGCTCCTTAAGGTCCCAGTGAGCAAGGCTAGCTCACAAAAACAGAGTGACGGCACCGGTAGCAATATACCCCCGGTACCTACAAGAAATGAAAAGATCAAAAGTGCTCAAAGAATAAAGGCAAGAGTAAGTAAGCACGGCACGGCCCAAAGCAAGCCGATACCGCGTATAGTGCAGTAGAATTTGGGCTGAGGAATACAGAAGGGAATCACTCAGTAGGCGAAAATAGGAAGCCGGAACGGATGAATTTCACGAGAGAATCTCCACACGAACCGAGCGCTGGTAAACAGATACAACGCGTCGGTTTGTGGGAGGAGTCAGCCTATAAAGGGTCGGCGGCCATCTTGGGTGAGGACTGGAGCGTGATCGATCGGCGGCCATCTTGGGTGAGATCGGCGGCCATCTTGGGTGAGGACTGGAGAGTGATCGATCGGCGGCCATCTTGGGTGAGGACTGGAGCGTGATCAAAGCTTCCAGCGCTTCCACAGCCTCCAATTCCTGACAGGATCCTCCCCTGGTCAATTTGCCCACAAATCTATATTTGATTCAAATACATATTTCCCAGATACACAAGTGGTTGACATTACATGTACATATTACAGATGAATTAAGACAGGTCTCTGTTCAAGCCCCATGTTCCTGCGAGCTGGGATTCAGAAATGACAACATTTTGCAATTTTTGGTTGGTTTACCAATATCGGACATTTACCAAAAATTACACAAATGTGCGCAAGGAGTATGGACATTAATTGATGAAGTGTCAGACTTTTAACATGCAGACATTTGGAGTAAAACCCTATTTTCTGCTAGCAACCCCCCAGAATACACCACAGGGTCCTAACACCTCTTAAAACGTGCACAGAAAAATCACAAGAATAATGATATTACTTATATAATTCTGACAAGTCTGTAATATGAATTATCCATCTTTTTTTAAAATGTTGCTCTGGCCCAAAGGGGTGTGGGTTCCCCCAAGCACATGGTGGAGTTTCTGGTTTGTCCACTTCCCCTAAGCTCAGCTTGCTAGCAGAGGCACTGCCCCTCCCATTTCCTTCCAAGAGGAAGCCATTTTACGACCCCCCTAATTTAACAATTGCCTGAGCCAAAGAAGGCCCATTGTTCAGTTCCCTGCAGTCCCCAGGTGCCACTCCCCTTTCAATCAACAGGGCCATGTGATCTCCTTTTGGCAGGGGCAGCAGGAGGCAGCCAGGCCTGGGAATGCAGTTGTGCAAGTCTCAACTCCTGTCGGGGGTAGCTGGTGGTCAGAGTTTAATCTCTTTAAGCCAGGCTTCAGCTAAATGTCACTTTAGTTCCCATTTTTCTGCATTCAACCCAAACTTACAATTTGTACACATGCAGCTAGAACACTGATTCTAAGTTCAAAACTATGACATTTAAACAATTGCAACCTATGTGACACTCACAAGTAGGTCACTCTTTTATTCTAAACATTTCGATTTTAGTGGCTTTACCCCCAAATTCACTTAAACTGCTGCCATCCCCAGCTATTTTTTTATATACATTAAATAATTACTTCCTTCAAGTCATTTCAGAATATAGTTTTACATTGTATCCACCTCTTAGCAAGTCTTTCCTTGGCCTGGCTTGGGTTCATTTGTTCAGGTTTACACAAAATTCTGGTGGTTTTAAAACGCCGGCTTTCTGATGGTGGTGAGCACCAGTATTGCATCCCTTTTGACATTAATAAAATTAATTCCCTACAGTTCTGGGTTGTGTTGGCAATCAGAATTGCCATTCCCAATGGTTTCAGGCTACTGTGTGTGTAGCCCAATGGTGGTTTTAGGCAGTGCCCTCCTGTGCTCACAACATAGGCAAAAATGGGTGGCAGCCTATTCTTCATGTTTTCCCTGTGCACTCTCTGGGGGGTTCTGGCCATCATGATGTTTTCAATGCCAGTAATGTACAGTTTTATGATAGGGCTTGGATGCATGGGTAAAACATCCCACACCTCTGTAAGGAATATTTTTGGGCATCATTCTTGGTTGGTGGTGTTTTTGGTATTTCATGGTATAGTGGTGAGCCTAACTTTAGAGTACCGCCTGATAATTGTTCTAATGCCGGGATCACTAGCAGTATGCAAATACTGGACTTAGTACATGCAAAACAATGAACATATCCCCTTTGTGGTATCTTATTTACAAAACCACACTATGCCCTTTTGGCTTGCATCTCAGAATAAATTTACCATGTAAATGAAACATGAACATTCATTCAGAGCCTCTCAGAAGACCACAATTTACAGTGACTGACTTTGATTTACATTTTACCACATGTTCTGCATCTGTCTGTATGCCAACCCAAGAGAACTAAGCACAGAATAAGTACACTGGGGCAAAATCACCTTTTTCAAATTGTTATTCTTTACCAGAAGTTAGAAATATGTAAGTGACACAGAATTACATGTACAATACACAACATCCACCTTGTATTTAAAATATAAACTAAGCCTTTTGTGCAATTGGTTTCAAAACATTCTATTTGTGATAATGCCCAGTGTTCTGGCAACATTGGCCTTGAACTTCGCAACAAAACTTGGCAAAGCACAGGCTTCTGTCACATCTGAGTTGTATTGCATTAATGGAGAAACATGAACACATGTATGCATGTTAAAAAATGTACCTAAAAATGAAATGATTTACCCACTGTACACTATCTAATATTAAGCATTTACTCATTGGCATGATAATAATCTTTAACCGTGTGTGTGTCCTGCACTACTCGCGACCCCAGTTTAGTTGTCGGACAGAAGAACTCTTTGGGCCTCATTACGAGAATGGAGGTAGCCATGGAGCTATTAGCTCCATGGCTGCCTCCGTTTCGGGCTCCATTACTGGGTTCCTACAATGGGGACTTACCAGGTTACTCCGACATAGGAGGACCCGGTAATTACTCCTTGCAGGAACCCATCCCCATTCCCATTTGAGCCCCCATAGGGCTCAATGGGAATGGGAGGGAGGTAATAACGGGCAGATTACATCTGGCCCGTTATTGCCTCCCTCTTCCTCTTGCGGGACCCGGAAAGCACGCCTGGTTTACCAGGCGTGCGATCCGGATCCTGCGATGGGAAGCTCGTAATCGGCGCTCCCGGAATGAAGGGGGACAGCCCCGTACCGGCCTCCTTCATTACGGGAGCGCCAGCCTTATAATGAGGCCCTTTATCTGGTCCAATCCCTTTTTCCCTGCAACCAATCCTTTGTCAGCCTTTCTGCCACAGGATAATAGTGCCTGGGCCTGCAACCTCTCCTGAGACAGCTGCCAGCTCGCGAGCCAGTGAGAGACAGTTGAAGTCCCAGCCCTTTCCTGATCAGCCATTTTAAGCCTTTTTATGAGATCTACCAGGAATATAGATCCTACCTACATAAACTGTAGAAATGCCTGCCCCTTTCTGTGACCTCATGTGCCATTGAAAACCACCTCCCTTTTTGTTAATCAGCAAGCCCTCTCGAAAGCCCTCACAGTGTTCATCCTGATTGCTTACAATGGTAGGAATGGAAGCAAATAGCTACATCTCAGCACTATTTTCCTGCTCTGAAAGTCTTTTAAACAATAAATTGTCTTTTGCAGAACACATCTCACTTTCCACACTTCTGGTTTGGCACGTCTTCATTGAAACACAGCACAGCCTTAATTATGCACATATTTGTTTTTAATTGCATTTCCAAGCTAACCCTGCATAGCCCAAACGCACTGCACACTGGATTTATCAATCTGCACCAAGCTTAAAATGCATGTACTGATTTGCACTGATTGTTAGTATGGAATATGTTATATGTTAGGTGGATAAGGTAAATTCGTATATGTTTGTCTTATGTTTTTATTTTAATGCAACTCAGGCCAAAACTGTGGTGTCATGGTGCAAAGTGATAACACCTTGTTGTGCAATGCCCAATTTAAAACCTTATTTTTTTAGCATGTGTTCTGTGCATTCCCAATATTGACATCTACTAGTTTCAGCCTCAGTCTCACACATGACTATCACACTCATGCTCACTCGAACTGGGGCCAAATGTTTACTCCTGTTAAAATGCAGGGTCCTAGTTGAAATTCAGCCTACATCTCCCTGCACACCCTCCATTTTTTCTGCTAGCTAAACCCAAGAATCACTGCAGGAAAAAATATATGTTCTAAAATACATGTGCTTCTCCCAATTGGATCTTTTCTTTTCCCATTGCCATTAAAACAAACATCATCATCTTTATCTTAATTGTAAGTACAATCAACCATATCAACATAATCATCATTGGAATCGCTGAAATCACTAAACCTCTTTCCATCCAGGTCCCCCAAGTGAACCTATCTATCTCTGTCAGACCTAAACTACTCACAGGGCCTGATCACGACTTCGGCGGTAACGCCGGCGGTATTACCGCCAGCGGTATTAGCCCTACCGCCGAACTCCCCGGCGCTAATAGCGCTGGATCACGAGCTTGGTGGTAATGTAATTCCCCATTCCCCATTGAGCCCATTCGGGAATGCACCATTCCCCGTTGGGCTCAATGGGGAAAATTCACACTCTTACCACTGGCGGATTTCATGCTGGCGGTAATAGTGCGAAATGTCGGTGGATTTCCCCCCAGCCAAGAGCTGGGGTGAAATCCACCGATGTCCAGATTTGGCGGACCCTTAAATCTGGCGGTAATAGCGCGACCGCCGGATTCAAGGGTTACCGCCAAAGTCGTGATGAGGCCCACAGTAATGTTATCTTTCTTCAGATTCATTCTAATCGCGTATTTGCTTTTATGTTTTAGTAAGAATTGAATATCTGGATCAATGGGAAACTTATTTTTCTAAAATAATCAATATTCTCCACTTTCCCTTCCCGCCGGCGGTAATAGCATGAATTTTCGGCGGATTTCCCCCCAGCCAAGAGCTGGGGTGAAATCCGCTGAAGTCCAGATTTGGCGGACCCTTAAATCCGGCGGTAATAGCGCGACCGCCGGATTTAAGGGTTACCGCCAAAGTCGTGATGAGGCCCACAGTAATGTTATCTTTCTTCAGATTAATTCTAATCGCGTATTTGCTTTTATGTTTTAGTAAGAATTGAATATCTGGATCAATGGGAAACTTATTTTTCTGAAATAATCAATATTCTCCACTTTCCCTTCCCACAAATCCCAATCCACATGAAACAGATTCAATCTGCCCACCGACACTACTCTATCTTTAGGGATAGATATGTAGAACACGCTATGCTGCAATTGCTTGACAATAAAAGAACCGTGATTAAGGTGAGTAATTGTGTAATTTGTCATGAAGTACTCACTAACCACCTGTGCTCAATCAATGTAGAATGGGCCAACTCCTCAATCTTTGTATTACTTATAACTACCTTACATCCTTCAGAGACCCTATGGTCTGCCCTCAACCCACAAATAGTACCTGTTGCATCAGGTATAAATGACTTGCCTTGACATATATATTTCTGATCCTTGTATTTTACACAGGTATCTAATGTTGAGATCAGATACAACTCAGGTTTCCATGCTTCAAATGCTACCATCTCCGGAGTCACAATCTGGAAATATTTGTCATCTTGCCAAAAGCCTACATAATGTACCAGCTTAGTTTGATAAATCAATTCTGGAGTGACAAAAGGAATTCACAGTAAAAAAACCTATTTCCATTTTTTTAATATGAATTTTTGTTTGGATTATCTCCACCTTTCTTTGTGTAATCCGTTCCATCATTTGACAAATGACATTAGATGATACAAAATGCAGAGGTATATGGCCTTGAATTAATTGAGATACTGCATTTTGAATTTTTCGTAAATACTTTGTCATAATGCTTTCTAATGGAGTTACAATATTGAAAATGTCATGCAGCAATTTATCATGTTTGACAATGATATTGGTACTATGCTCTAAAATTGTGGCTTGTTCATTAAGAGCCAAAATTGTTTGATTCACATAATGGACCACTTCCCTCTGTCCACCCCTGAGTCCATCTAAAGTTTGTTGACATTCTTTCAAATCATAACTCAATTCATGCGCCATGTTGCCCAATGTATTTACAGATACTTCATTGGATATAGATATTATCGTGTACATCAAAGCTCCAATTATATTCCTCACTATTGTCGCCACCAAAAGACCAGCCACCCTTTTCCCATCCTTTTCTTGATGCTAGATGAACTCATAAAGGTATTTTCTAACTGCGACATTATTTCCTTGGTTGCCCTCCGAGCTTCCTCTTCACAGGACCACACCCATTCCTCCACTTGCTCTGCTTTTATTTTTGATCCAATAAGAAATCTTAAAATAACCAAATCAGGATTTAGGCTAATGTACATATTCTGGTACAACAACCTCCTATTCCCTAATATAAAACCCTGTGCTTCTTCTACTGCAATTCCTGAGACCGGTCCCGGTTCTATCAGAACTTGTCCTTCCACAAAAACGGCACATGCAGTGTTCACAATTACTAACACCAAAAAGGGCCAAACAATGTGCTCTTTTGTTCTGCCATACAGGAAACACAGCCAGTCCATATTTCCTCTGTAATCAGGGTTTCCATCTGGGGGTCATCATCTCCATCCTATTTTTCGGTCCAGGGGTTTTCCAGGGGACTCCATGGATCCGGGGTTTCCAGGAATTTGGCGCACTCCAACTCCCAGAGCGCTAGCAGGATAATCAGTTAATTTCTAAGACAAAGAGAAAAAACGAAATAATTAGAACCAAGTACATCAAACTATTCACTTTCCCTTGTCATTTGGATATCTAAAATCAGAAATGTATTATACACACAAATGCACATTATGCACAAAATACAATATAATGTAGCAAGGACATCTCTTCAGGACGATCTGAAAATATCATAAATTAAGCATGCAAACATAACACAGCACTCTTCCACGCATATATTTCAAAGACAACCAATCTCAACCCAGCATCTAATGAAAAAATAATGCTACTTATCTAAGCATGTACCTATTTACAATACCCCTTCTCTTAATTATTTATTTATATATTTGCTTACTTCGTGAACACATTGGGCTCATATTTTCATTCATGTACTCACCTGACATATCTCTCCCTTCTCACCCCATTAACCCAATTTGACATTTTTCTAAATATTTACACCTATTTACTTGCTATGGTAAGTCTATTTAATATGTATGTGCTTTATTTTCAGAACACCATCACATGTTTCACTCCCTGCTCAATTTGCTTTATCCTTTTCACCCCACGGTTTTGGTGAATGGGCTTAGCCTGATTAACATGGACAAATTGTTCCACTGTTAATTCTCCCTAATTTTTATCAATTCTATAGACCACAAGCAGAACTTTATCTACAATTCTATATGGTCCAATCAGTTTGGAGTTTTTATGTTACCTTTCCCAAAATTAAACTTATAGACCTAGTCGCCTACCTCATATTCTCTCACAGATGTCTTCCTATTGTAATAGGACTTTGCACTACAAGCAGCTTTTTCCAAATTTTGCTGCACAGATGTGAAAGCATTTTGCAAGTGCTTTCTCAATTCGTCCACATATTCATGGATTGTGGATGCATTTACAAGATCCTGTTTATTTGTCCTGTAAACTAAGTGTTGTGGCAAAACCATAGGTGTTGTGGCAAAACCATTTCCCTACCTGTCAAAATTGTGTGGGGGCTGATATTTGTCGATCTAGATGGCGTCGACCTGAGAGCCATTAGTACCAAAGGAAGTCGCAGATTCCAGCTAGATCTTTCTTTAAGTACAAACTTCTTTAATATTTCAACTATTGATCTGTTACACCGTTTCAGTCCCCCTGAAGAGGAGGGATGGTAAGAAATATGTAGCTTCCTCTTCACACCCAAGATTTGCCACATGTTTGTCATTACTGCACTTGTGAAACGACTTCCACTGTCTGATTCTATTCTTGAAAAGATATGATTCACAAGTAACATGACTGCTGTTTGCACACTGCAGTCTGGAGCTAGAATGGACTCATCCATTTAGACATTAAACAAATGACTGTTAACATGTATCTGTTTCCCCTTGCCGATCTTCGCACAGGCACTACAAAATCAACTTCTAGATCAGACGATGGGAGTGTCAAACCCCTTTTCATTAATGGTGCTCTGTGAGCCAGTGACATAGGCTGAAACTGCACACACACTAAACACCCTCTGGTGCAGAGTTCAACATCCTGGGACATGTGTGGCCAATAGGCTTAATTTTTTCAAATGTACAAGATTTTCTGGGAATCTCTGTGGCCTGCAATTATGGCATTGTGGGCATGATGTAACATAAATCCCAGAAATGACAAAGGCACTACCCATTAGATTTGGCCTATTACGGATTCCCTAATCATCAGTCCATCCTGCAACCTAATTCTCCTTTTGTTTTTTAATAACACCCTCAATTCCTCTTTTCCTTTGTAGTCCTCTTCATTCAGAGGATTTTGTTCTGCACCTAGCAAATCATTGTAAAATGGGCCTAAAATAAGATCCTTCTTTTATGCCTTAATCAAATCTTGATCAGGAGTATCAACACTCCACTGTGCCATGGGCTGTTCAACTGCTTTCTGAGTTTTGGAGCATGTAATCGCATCCACCCATATTTCACCAAGTAGGTGTTCAATAGGAAATAGCTCCCCCATTACAGCTCCAATGTTGGCTAATTGATCTGCCTTGTCATTTCCTTCTTTATCCTCACCTGGTGTTTTCAAATGACCACGTATTTTCCTCTAATGGATGATCAGGTCTCTTTCTGAAACAAGTTTATCTATAGCTTGAATCATCTTACCATGTTTAAGTGGCTTCTTGGTATATGTGAGCATGTTGTCTTCATAATTTAAGCCTTTTAATTGAAAACGTGGTTTAACTGGTAAACGGGTTAACGTGAGCATGCATTAGGAGTAACGTAAATGTTCATGTTCTGGCTTTCTCTTTGGTGTGTTAACTTGAACATTCCAGTGGAATAAATATCTTCCCATAGAGGGACTGAACCTTTGAAAAGTAACTTGACCCAAATTTACATTGTTGTTTCACTGTCTGCTTTGGGAAGTGAGAATGTTCAGAATGCACTCAATGCCAGTAGTTATTTACTGCTTTCTGAACATTCTGATTGGCTGAGAGGTGGTCAATAATGATCTCCCTGTGCTAATCGAGACTTGGATTTTTCTGTATGGCAATTCCTGTCACTTTCGCCATACTACCTTGCATTTTTGCCATACATCCATGAACATATACAACATGTGTCTGAAGTGTTTTCCCGCCTTTCCAGTCTACATTTGTATGCCTTAGCAGGAACATGTGTTCCCATAAACCACAACAAGAGTTCCTGTGATATGTGGTCATCAGCAAAGGAATTCACATGGATCCATGAAAGGTGCAAGCCATACTCTAGTGGACCAGTCCATATGTCTTGAAATACACACAGCACTAATTGGACTCTGAATTTATTGCTGGCAATTCCTCACCAACTTTACCCTTTTGCCAGCTGAGGTATACCATCTCTTAAAAACAGATTCTGCTGGGATTATTTGGCACAAAGAGCATTTCAGGCCCTCAAGGCGGAATTTATGGTAGCACCTATTCTATAGCGTCCAGATGGTACTCAACCATTTATTGCTGAGTCTGACACATCAGATATTGCCAATGGAGCAGTTCTACTACAATTCACCAAAGGTTTAGGCTTGGAACATACAATAGTGTACAGTTCAAGAAAAGATCTATGTGATCATAGGAAAGGAACACCTGACCATCAAAGAGGCCCTTTAGGAATGGAGAAATCACCTCCAAGAGGGTTCATATCTAGTACAAGTATGTAAAAATCACCCTATTTTGTAGTACCTACACACAATGAAAGCTGGAAAGCCAGATGGGTGTTCTTCTTCTTCCATTTTGACTTTGCCATCACACACATTTTAGGCATCAAAAACCTGAAAGCAGATGCCATATTCAATTCCATATTACCTAGTGCAGCAGAAGAGGAGAGAAACTAACCTCTCCTTCCCACCTTACATTTGTGTCTGGTGTTAGTTTTCTATCTGGAACAAATAAAGAATGAAACCTTATGGGACTCTGCTGTGACTCAGGAGCTTCACCACCATACTATGCACGACTACTCACCAGCTTCACTATCCTCTACTACTCTCTTCTCTCCATACTATTATGTTTCCCACTCTCCCCACTACTACTCTCTGCCTTTCCACACTAATGTCCACTTCTACACACTACTACTCTCCCCTCAGCTCATGACTACTCTCCCATCTCCACACAACTCTTCACTCCACTGCAACTACCACCTTCTCTCTCAGCCACTTGCTTTTCACTATCTCTCACTCACCTTCTGAGTCACTTTCATACACCCCCTACACACACCCTATTTACATACTTCCACACCTAGCATGCACTTTCATACCCAAGCACCAGTTTCTTCCACCAAGCAATACCTCACCTTGCACACTCTTTCAGCAATCCTTCTCCACGCTCGGCTTTTGGTCTTCCTTCTGCTTCCTTGACTTCTTTCAAACAACACGCACATCCCTGGTTCCTATGCCTCTTTTTATCCTTTTCTACCCTGTCCATTGGCTCTCAGCCTCTGCTGGTTCCCCAGGCCAACCACTGACTTCTTTCTCCCCAGGGCTTGGTTACAGATATCCAAGCGCATATGATAGGCTTTAGACCAAGCCCTTTTCTTGTGTGTGAGTCCACAGGCACTTGGGGATTCGGGCCTGGTTCATTTTACAGTTTGTTTGTTCACCGGTTTTGAATGGTAGTGGTTTGTGCAAGAAACAGTTGTGTCAAGGTTATTCAGAGTATTGGGTTTGGTGGTTTGATATGTTGCCTAAGTTTACAATTCATTTTGCATAAATCTTTTGGGCGGTTTGTCTGATGTGTGGAATTTTAAGCAGTTTTGTAGTTCTTTTCCAGCTTTCTCTCAGCTCACCTCTTCCTCCATTGACAGGTCCTCCAGGAAGTGTGGTTCTGTATAAGAAACAGAAAATGAATGGCCAGCAATGTGCTCAACAGTTATGGGGCAACAAAAGGTGGCACTTAGTTAAGACATGTAGGCACAGGTAGATTGGACAGAGACTGGGGCCCGCTCAACTCACACACCCCAACTTTGAAGCAGGACTGGTAAAGTCCCTCATAAGCTTCCTCCCCAGGTTGAGAGAGGTCCACATCCCCTCAAGACAGAGTCAGATTTCTTTCACAGTCTCACACCCTCAACTCCACCCTTTCTCCCAAATGCTCTTCCTTCCCTGGGCAGCTAACTACCTTGGGGTACAGGGAAAGACAATGGGAAAGACAATCTACATTGAACTGATTGGAGTTTGACTTTGAATGAATATAGCTGAAGGACCAAGCTATTCCCAGCAATGGGGCATGTTCTGCAACAAGTTTAAATTGACAGCCTGTTAGATACTTTATCAAACTATGTATGGGCCACTTTATTGCCTGGCATTCTAACTCCACCACAGGGCAGTCTTTCTCTCTAGAGAAGAGTTTTCTGCTGATATATCAGACTGGCTTCTCTTCCCCATCATGGATCTTTGACAAGACTGCTCCCAGCCCTGCTGAGGAGGCATCGGCCTGAAGCACATATTGCTTTGAGATATCTTGCTTGACTGTTATGGAAGGTGTTGTTTTGGTCCTCAAACACCATTTGGGCATTGCATTCCCACTGTATGGGGTAGAGATGTATCTTGGTCAGTTTGTCAGTCAAAGGGGCAGCCAATTCTAGGTTGGAATGAATAAGAAACAGAAAATGAATGCTAGGAATGAACCTCCAGCAGTATTCTACAAACTCTAAAAAGTATCACATGAAAATAAAACTACTGTAAGATTTCTCAAGTGATTGTCTCATGTCATTCTATACAAGAAAATGCCATCAAGATAGGCCATGGTGAAGCTTTGACAGGTGGTCTAGATGAGGTCCATCAATTGTTGGAATGTAGCAGGTGCCCCATGGAGAACAAATGGGAGTATGGTGAATTGAAAGAGTCCTTCATCAGTAGAAAAGGCGGTCTTCCATTTGTCTTCTTCATCCAGGGATATATGCCAGTACCCTTAGCTAAGGTCCAGCATTGAGATGAACTGGGCTTACACCAATTCATCTATCTTGGCATGGGGTATGCGCCAAACTTCTGTATCTCTTTTAACTTCTGATACAAAATCTCCAGGTGTTGTCAGGCTTGGGGACTTGGATGATTGGGAGAACCACTCAATGTAGGACCTTCCAATTACAACTAGGTCCAGCTTCTTCTTCGGCTCTTCATTACAAAATGTCTTTCTGGCATGTGGCCGTCAGTATGGATTTATTGTAATGACTCTTCCAGGTGGTGTTTAGATCTTGTGTACTACCCCTTGCACTCCTCATGTCTTCGGTGAGAACACATCCAGCTATCTATTGAGCAACTCTGCCAATTCTTGATGGATGTATGTGGGTAGGGCCTAAAGCACGGTGACACCATGAACTTGAGTTGGTAAGGGAGCGTGTCGGGTAATGAACTAGCAGCTGTAAATTGCTGTTCTCTCTCTACACTTTCAGCATATGTACAGCTGTGATGGCTTCCTTCACTCTGCCTGCTGTACTTTGTAGGTGAGGTGAGCTACAACTTCTATGATGACACATGCCCCATACCGCATGGCCAATAGCTTTCTCTGGTTCGTGGGGTGTAGGATCATAACATTACCCCTCACTCGAAAGGTGCATATCTTAGTGTCTTTATTGTTTCTTTTCCCTTGGTGAACCAGGGCTGCTTGATGCTGAGCCTTGACCAGGCTTTGTACTTTGTACATGTATTCTCTGCTGTTCTGTACCACCAGGTGTTTGCTGGTCTGTTGACTCCCAGGCTCTTCCCACTCTTTGGCATAATATTCAACACATCTCTGCAGTTTTGCCATGCACCAGCTCAAAAGAAGAGAACCCTGTGGAGGACTGGGGAATGTGCCTCAGAGCAAAACGTGCCTACAGTACTGAGTAGTCCAGGTTCTTCCCACCTTCAGTGATCAACCTCACTGGATGCACTTCAGAGTCTGGTTAAATCTCTACACCATACTGTTGGTATGGGGGTGGTACACTGATGCCTGAAAGGTCTTCATTTTCATGAGGTCTTTCATCTCACCCAACAGCTTAGACATGAAACTGCTGCATTCTTCAGTAGGTATTTCATAGGAGAAGCTAACTCAGCTGAAGAATGCTATGAGAACCTTGAGGAATAGCTTTGGCGTTGTTGCTCCTCAAGGGAAAGGCATCTAGCTATCTGGTAGCGCAATCCAGAATCACAAGGATGTACTTGTTTCCTGTCCTGGAATACTCCAGCAGCTTTCCAATGTCCATGTTGATCTTGTAGAATGGGATATCAATGATTGCCAGTGGTAGGAGCGCGGCCTTGGGTATCTCATGCAGCAAGGTTTTCTGGTAAATGGCGCAAGTCGGTCAGAATGGTTTGGCCTCGGAATACACACTAGGCCAGTAGTATCTTTGAGGATGGTTTGCAGCATCTTCTCTTGGCCCAGTTGCCCGACCCTAATGGAATGAGCTAACTCCATTAACACCTTCTGGAATTGTTTTGGGATTAGCAGTTAGCAATGGTTGGTACCTTTCCCTCTTGGATTTACTTCCACTTGGTACAGGAGCCCCATCCTGTTGATGAAATGGGGTCTTCAAAGTTTGTATCTCACCTTCGAAGGCTTACTTCTTATGTGCTTGTTCCAAAAGCAAATCCTTTCTCTGTGCTTGGGTATGGTTATTGATTGGATTGTGTGGTGAACCAGAAGAAGTAGTTGGACTAGAGATTAACATTTCAAGGGTGTTTATTTTAATTAAAGAAAAAATGTCTACCTGTCCTTATTGCTCCAAGGTTTACGTAGTTCTTTGCTGGCTCTCTCGCTGTCGGGCCTCCCACCGCTTCCTCCATCACAACGTACTCTGAGAGATGTAGTTCTGTGGAAAAAGAGTGGCCTGGGATTTCTTCCACTGGTATGGGGCAAGATAAGGTGGTACTTAGTTCGGATATGAATGCATAAGAAGAAGGGACACAGCCTGGGGCCCTCCCAACTCCCACAGACAGGTCAGGCTCTGGTTAAGGCCATGGTAAGCCTCCCACTCCCTAATCCTGTCACAACATCCATACATTGATGCCATTTGTATTTGTATTTTTATGTGTATTTTATTTATTTATGTAGCCCGCCTGGCCCAAAGGCATCTGGGTGCATTTCTTGAGGTTTGAAAGACATAGTATGCAGCACAGATATAATAACATATTGTCCCGGGAGGATAGCTCAGTGGCAACGTGTTCGCCTTGGAAGAAAGATGACATGAACCAACACAGGTTCGATCATCGGGTCCATGCTTAGAAACCTCTGGGTATTTAGGCACGTTATAAATATGCAACTAAAACAAAAAAAACAATTATGCAACTAAAAAACAAACAATTCCTTTAACAGCACCTCGATGCCCGCGAGCTGTGTGAGAGCTTTAAAAATGCAAAATAAATAGAAAAATTAAAAATATATTACACAATACTTACAAGATATTGACAAGGTAATTATAAGGTGATGGTCAAAACGGCACAGCCTAGCAGAGCAAAGCAGCAGTAAAGCTTTGTAGGTTGTTAAGGTCAAAGTGACAGGTGGGGGCTTTGAGGGTCCTGCGCTATGAGCCACATTTTGGCTTTACTCTTGAATGAAGGTTGCCACTGGTTGCTGCTCTTTTTCACCACTTAGCAAGCCCCGCCCACCTGGTGCCTCCCTGCTTGCTGCTCTTTTCCCTACTTAAGGAGCCCTCCAGCCTCTTTTCCTTTGCAGCTGGGGAGCAGGTGTAAGTGGATCTAGGTCACCTGGCCTAAGCCCCGCCCACCTGGTGTCTTCCTGGTTGCTGCTCTTTTTCACCACTTAGCAAGCCCCGCCCACCTGGTGTCTTCCTGCTTGCTGCTCTTTTCCCTAATTAAGGAGCCCTCCAGCCTCTTTTCCTTTGCAGCTGGGGAGCAGGTGTAAGTGGATCTAGGTCAACTGGCCTAAGCACCACCCACCTTCTTAGCCCTGCCTCTTCCTTCCAGCTCTTAATTCTTGGATCAAGGGCATCTCTCGCTCGGGCCTTCAAAGTGAAGGGCAGTCAAAGAAAAGGGCTATTCTTGTTTGGACCTGTTCGGACCAGGAGGATCCAGGGTTCGACCCCCGTCTAAAACAGCAGGTAAGCATGCACCAACATGTGTTTACACCCGCTGTCCCCACAGGCCATCCCCACCCTCTCTGGTCCCCCGTGTTGTTCCCTTGTGCCCCACCCCCTTTCCTGCACACAGGAGTCTGTCCTGATACATTCTGATTTCACCATCACCCTCTTGTGGCCAATGCTGGATTTTACTTTTATTGATTTCATTGATTCATGGTGCGTCACCCTTTTTAAACTCTCATGCTGGACTTCCTCTGCATCTTGTACTCATGGTGGCCCTGAATCATGCTTTTCCCATCCTCATCTTGTATCCTGGCTTGTAACATTATGTGTTATTACTGACTTCTGCAATTGTATTCGCTCTTGCTTAACAGGGGACTACGAAGTAGATCAAGAAACATTGACTGCAGCATTCCTCGTTATTAAACAATGGATGTCAACGAATTGGCTTTGTTTAAATGCCGCTAAAATGCAGTTGATGCTCTTTGGTTCTAAATATGCACAATCAAAATTGAACCAAAAATATAACAGCTTTTCCATGGAAGGCAATCAAATTAAGATTGTACAGAAAGTCAAGACCTTGGGCACCTATATGGAGGAAAGTCTTGATAGTGAGGCACATGTCACCGCCGTCTCCACTAATACTAACTACCATCTTAAAGTATTGAGACAAGGAGCCCAGCTTATATCGGTGGAAAATCGTATAAAACTAGTAAGAGCAGTGATTCTGCCACGTGTCGACTACTGTAACGCCCTACTAGGAGGAACCAGTAAGGCAAACATTCAGCAGTTGCAGAAAATACAAAATGCAGCGGTACGAATCATCTTTCAGATGAAAAACTCTGAACCTACCCGCACTGCCAGAAGGAGACTCCATTGGTTCCCGGTGGCTGCTCGTATTCAATTTAAACTGCTCACCATGTGTCACAAAATGTATCTTTGGCAATGCCCCTGCATACTTGAAGGAGAGGATTAAAATCCACCAACCAAATAGATGCTTAAGATCTAAGGAGGGCTCCCTGTTGGTAATACCACGTACTCACAGGGCCCGTGGACTAGGGCGGGCGTTTCATCTGCAGGGCGCCCAAGCCTGGAATATCTTGCCAATCAGGTTACGTAAAACCGAGGATCATCATCTTTTTCGCAAACAGCTAAAAACCATCCTGTTTAGCTAAGACTGTTTTAGCATCTGCATCTTCCTCTGTCTTTCGGCGCCTGGATGCCCACGGGCTTTGGCGCCTTACAAATTCAAATAACATAACATAACATAACCTCTCTTTTTGACTACTTACTCTCTGTTCTCTCCTCCCATTCCCTCTCCCTTTTCCTATCTCCTCCCTTCCTCCCCTCCTCCCCTTACTTTCTTCTATGCACTTACTCCATCAGAATTGTCCCTGGACCTAGCATGATAGCAACCTCGTCTATCGCTCCCCCATACCCTTACTGTCCCCCCCTCCCAGCACTATCTGAAACTTTGTCAGGCTTAGTACGATAGTCGCTTGTTTTGTTCCTCCCCTCCCTTTCTGCACCCCTCTTCCTCACCTTTTGTTTTCTCCAGTTCTACCAGAAATGTCGTCAGGCCTAGTACGGTAGTCGCCTGTCTGTTTCCATTTCCTTCCCACTCCCTCCTCTCTTCCTTATATATGTCTTAGCACTTGCACTATCGGAAATGTAGTCAGGCCGAGTATGATAGTTAATTTTACATCCATACTGTTCATGGCCTGTAAGAATGTCGTTGTATTTTCCCTTGTTCCCTCCCTTGCCTTGAAGTGCTTTGAAACACATTGTGTATAGGCGCTATATAAATAAACTATCTAAATATCATTAATGGAAGGAGGATTCAGATCTGAGAGGATTGGGAAGCGCGTTCCACAATTTAGTGTCGAGAACCGGGAAACTGGCCCTCCTGCTTTCTGAAGCTGGAACCTCGGTAGTGAAAGGCAGTGTGCTCGGGCTGCTCTATGTGGGCGGATGGAGTTGTAGGGTGTGAGGCGGTTCACCAGGTATTCTGGAGCCTATTTGGCAAGGCATTTGTGCATGAGTGCGAGAGTTTTGAAGGAGTTTCTTTGGGAGACCGAGAGCCAGTGTAGGCTATGTCTGGTGTCAGAGATGTGCTGGTTCCTCAGAATATTTAGTGCTGCCCTGAAAGTGTTGTTCTGGGTTACCTGTAACTTGCTCAGGTTCCATTGACTAGTCCATAGATAAAGGGCATTGCAATAGTTGGTTTCGACATGATGAGGGTCCTGGCAAGGATGGTGCAGTTGGCCGTGGTAAGGAATGGTCGACATGCTGTAATGAGTTTACATGTGTAGGCTGATGATGAGATTACAGCATTGGTTTGTCTAGTAAGAGATAGGGTTAAATCAAGATAAATACCCAGGGTTTTCGTGTCATTGAATACCTTGATGGTGTTGCCATCAATGATGAAGGATTTGAATGCTGGATCTAATCTTTTGAGTCTGTGTTGGGAACCAAGGATGAGTAGCTCTGTCTTCTCGTCGTTGAGACAGAGACTTTGTTGTGCCATCCATGCCTGGATGACCTGATAGACATTATTTAAGGGTTTGATGCCAGCTGTGTGGTCACCAGTGATGGGGATGAGTATTAGGGTGTCATCTGCATAGGTAGTGTAGAGGACGCCCAAATAGTCAAGAATATCAAAGAGCAGCTTTGTGAACATGTTATAGAGTGTAGGTGAAACGCAAGATCCTTGAGGGACCCCGCACAGGATTGTAGAGGGTTCAGCGTAGGCCAAAGGGAAGAAGACCCTCATGGATCTATTTGCCAGAAAGGATCTAATCCAAGTAGTGGCTCAGTCAGAGAAATGGGCTGCAGATTTAAGATGATGGCAGAGAATTTGATGGTTAACCAGATCAAATGCTGCCGATAAGTCTAACAATAGTAAGAGGGCCAGCTTACTGTTATCTTTAAGGTCTTCGATTTGAGTTTTTAGATCGATAAGGGCAGTTTCTGTTCGGTGTCTCGGTCGGAAACAAGTTTGTCTGAGGCCGAGGAGTTTATTGGATTCTAGATATTCCTGAATCTGCAGATAAGCAGCTCGGTCCAGGATTTTAAGTAAGAAGGGAATGGTGGTGATGGGCCTGTAATTGGTCGGGGGTGCTCGCATCTAAGGACGGATTTTTGAGTAGGGTATGAACCATGCATCCTTAAGGTTATCCGGGACGATGCCTGTGGTGAATGACGAGTTTATGAGGGTAGTGATGAAAGGTGCTAGTTCGTGGGTAGCCTCTTTAATGAAGGGGCTGGGCACGTGTCACCCTGGCAATTGGATGGCTTAAGTTTACTGATGATATTTTCTACCTCTCTAATGGACAGTGGCGTAGAGCTAAAAGGTTTATGGGTGTGAGGAGGCAGGACGGTTTTACCAGAGGGAGTACTGTACTGCGAGTCAGTCAATAAGCTGCTATTTTTTTTTTAATTGGTTTTGATTTGTAGTGTGGAGATTTTGTCGAGGGGGGCTTTTTGTATATTGGAGGCAGGTGTCAGGTGGGGCTGATGGTGATTCTAGTTCTTTATGTATCTTAAAGAGCTCTTTGGTGTTTGATTCTGCTTGCAGAATACGGTTGTTATAAGTGTCTTTTTTGGCTTGGAAAATCGCCTCTTTGTAATTGAGGGATGCTATGATAAGGCTGTTCTTATTCGCATCTCAGAGATGGCTTTTCCAGCGGGCCTCAGCGTTTCTCTTTTCCTTGCGTAGTGCTCTCAGGTGTGGTATGAACCACGTGTTGAGGTGTGCGCGTGGTTTGGGTTTCTGAAGTTTAATTGGGGCGATGGTATTCATGGCTTTAAATATAGTTTGATTTAAGGTATCGACTAGGACTGTGGGATCTGCACACGACACTGAGGCATTGTTTAGTATAGGTAGGATTATAGGGAGCAGTTTCTCCCTTATTATGTCTCTTTTGTTTCTCGTGCTGATGGATGGCGAAATGTTCTGTTTAGAACATTGGTTATTGGTGATGGTCTGACCAGGCGCAGGGTGTGTTTGACACTATGTTGATGCTGCTGTTCAGATCGACTAGCAAATCAAGGGTTCTCTGTTTGTTGTGAGTGGGTTCCTGGATGCGATGGGGAAAAACCCATATAAGTTAATGTACTGGCAATGTCCAGAGCTTTAAGGTCGTTGGGATCTTGGAAACCAAGAGTGAAATCCCTGAGTAAGTTGATTTGTGAATTGGGCTTGCTGCTAGGAGGGTGTGATGTCATCTGCAACGGTGGAGACAGATCCTGAAGGCCTATAGATGAGGTGCAGGGTGTTGGTTTGGTTAGGTGAAATAGGCAATTTGACTGACAGTAACTCTGCTGAAGTAATATGCTGATTAGGGATGAGTCTAAGACCAAGGGAACTTCTATAAATGAAGGCGACGCCTGCGCTTTTGGATTGGTTAGTGTTTCGGTCACATCTAATGATGGAATAACCATTAGGGTTGGACAGGGAGGTATTGGTCCAGCTGCTGCATGTAGCCAAGTCTTCGTAATGGCAAGGAAATCTAGGTCTTGGCCTGCGATGAAATCTGCAGTATCCAGTGCGTGATCAGGGAGGGACCTGGCATTGACAAGGGCACCCTTAATCAAGGTGTCGTTGGCAGTGGTAGAATTACTATTGTTGATGTACAAAGAGACTTTAGGAGGGGTGTTCTTGATACCTAATAACTTTGGTCTTTGTGTTTGATTGCCAGGAGTATTGAGCGATTTTGTAGTAGTAGTGAGAAAGTGTGATCGACGGGCTGTGCAAGAAAATCTGGAGCCGAGTTTGAGGTTCCTAAGATGTAAAGCGCAGGGTTGATTGGGGGTAGGTTTGGCTGCAAAATGTTCCAGCCATAAGGCAGGAGATTTCAGGTATGGGTTAGGGGTTAATACAGTGGATGTGGGCATGGTGCTGATAAACTGAGGGCAAGAGTGCAGGAAGGTGGAGGGGGAGTGCTCACTGGCGATGGCGGACTACAACTAGTGGTGTGTGCTGAGAACAACATAGTGAGCCTAAATTTCGCAGTGCTGGTGGGCTGGATTGATATCGCACTTTGATGTTGGGGGATGACCAGGCCAATTACATAGTCGTGTAGCAGAAGTATGCAGAAAAATAGTTAAGGCATGTAAATAGTGAGATATGAACTTGGCAAGTGGGCAAATCAACTTAGTTCAAGTGGGAAGCGCCAATGCAAACGGCATATGAAGTCCAATTAAGGGAAGTGCAAAGATGCCTAATTGAAATCCCAAGGGTGGCAGTTGAATCAAAAACAGGGTTTGCAGCAATTTGAATCCATAGATGGGCGGCAATCAAACTCAGATGTATTGGAGGCAAATTAGGTTTCAACGGAGTGGGTGGCAACAAGTTTTTAACAATGTGGACTGCAATTATATTACAAATCAGGGCGGCAGGCAAACTTCGCAGACGCGTTAGGAATCACAGTTGAGTGGCATACATAGATGGCCGGCAATCAACTGAACATTATTGGCAGCAATTAGGTTTGAACGGCGTGAGCGGCAACACGTTTTTGACAAAGGTGGACTGCAACTAGATTACAAACCAGGGCAGCAGGCAAACATTGCATACAGCGATAAGAATCACAGATGAGTGGCATTCAAGCAGACAGTGTATGTGGCAATTAGATGTAAGCAGAAATGGACGGAATCAATTTATAGCAAGAGTGGGCATTAGATTGAGTTCAGTATGGGCAGCAATCAACTTAATCAGGTGTGCGACAGTCGATTTCAATGCGGTAGGGCGGCAAATAGACCAGTGGCTTTTGGACTATTCAATGACAAGTAGTTTAAGAATCTTTGACAATCTGTCACCATGCTTCAATAAAGTGAAACGTAGGAGCTCTCTGGGGGAGAATGCAGGTAGTGGAAGAAAACATATGTTAAACACTATTTTAAATTACCAAATACCCCTGTAACATGGTAGGGTCCATGCCATTGAGCTAATAGCTTCTTTTCAGGGATCGGGAGAAGGATGATGACTTTATTTTTTTCCATGAACCTTCTTAGTTGGGTCTGCTGATCATAGAGACATGTCTGCCTGTCCTGGATCTGATGCATATGTTGGTTCACAAAATCAAAGACTAAAGACATCCTCCAATTGGCTTTCCCAGCTTTCTTTCAACAAATCCAGACAATCATGAAGTTATTTCCCATACATGAGGTCAAGTGGGGAGACCCCTGTAGAGGATTGCAGATTCTTCTGGCATGCAAACAAGGCCCAAGCAATCAGGTCATCCTAATCTTTCACACTTTTATCTACCAACTTCCTCAGAAGGTACTTTAAGGTTTGTTTGAGTTGCTCCAGTAGACCATCTGCGTGGGAATGGCAGATACAACTTCATAGTGTCTGTATATGTAATGGGGTCTTAACTTCCCCATCAACTGAGACATGAATAAGGATGCTTGATCAGGAATTATGACTTTACGGTTTTGCTGCTTTGCATGATTCTTGACCACAAAGGGGACCCTGGAGACCTTTTTTAGGGAGAGGGAACAATTTTGCAAGATCAATATTTCTCCCAATATTTCTCCCAAGGACCCATGGGATACTGTCAGTGGAGATGCCCGAGGGGCTGTTAGACCCTTATGAGATAAGGCAATTATGTAAAAACTAGCGTAGAAAGTGTGACAACTTAGATATTTTGAATGTGTTTGTCTCTTATTTACCCAAGTTCGAATAGCACTAAAGCAATTTAATGTATGTAGAATGGAATCGGCCAATGTGAGGTGGCAGAAAGCAATAAGACACATCTCAACAGTACATTCTAATTACATTGTACTTTGCACTACTTTCTGATATATTAATGTTATTTATTTGTAAGATGTATGTTTTATGTGTAGATTTAGGAATTTAGTCTCTTTGTATATGACACATGAATTTGATATTTAATTATGTCTAGAAGTGTATGGGATCGTGGTGCAAGAAACAATAAAAAGCAATGAAATTATGAGTGAGATGAAAAAGCAAAAGATTAATATTGAATAAAAGAATTTACAAGTGGAAGGATTTTTTGTACAAGGCAAAAATAATTGAAGTTAGCCCATGGGCCGAAGACTCCCAAATAATACTGCATCTACATGCCAATAGATATAAAAGCAAGAACAAATGTTGTTTTATTAAAATGAAAGCCTGTTAGAAGCAATCTTTTCCTGTGCAATATGTAGATTCCCCAGCCTCCAACAGTAGGGGCTTCCCTTTAGTTATTATCGTATGGTTATTGAGACAAGCGATATCCAGGTACTGTGTGGTCTAATCAACTAAGGGCATTATATGATGGTTTCCTGGAAGTTAAAGTGCTAAAGGACCCATACTGTCCATCCAATGTTGGGAGAATTTAAAGAGGGACATCACCTATATGGCCCAATTAATTAATTAATTCATCTTTTATAACGTGCTTAATGAGGAGACATGTCTCTAAGCACATGATTGGGATTACAACCTGTGTTGCTCTGCATTGTCTTGCTTCCAAAACAAATGCGTTGCCCCTGAGCTATCCTCCCGCACCCAGCCTAGAGGGTTTTTGACATATCTGACAAGTTTCACAGTACTCTTCTATTGCTGAAAGATTCATGGCTCAAAGAACAGACCCAGGACAAGTTCTTGTGTTTTGCATATCGCCTGATATGTGACTATTACATGGGAATATGCCACTTCTTACACTGTCTGTCGGAAAGGGGTGAGGTTCAGGAGTTGGTACTGTGTGGTTCCATCGCACTGCACATTTTTCTCTAATCCGTACAACAATCCTTTACTTTCTATAAAGAAGAGACCTTCCTTCCATCCAACTGATTTCAAAGGGGCTACTTACTCAAAGGAATTCTGAAATGTGGGTTATTATGATGGGTGGATGGACACTCAGGGGAAATGTAGATCTCTCCTCCTGCTGTTGGCAATGGGGGCTTTGACATGTGTATGAAGCTGAAGACTTTTCTACCCTTCTGTGTCTGGGCTAAGTCTTTTACCTCTTCCATCTCAGGAATGAAAATAACGTTACAAATAGGTTGGTATGTATGATCTCTCTTGCGGGCAGGGAAATTGCCGATCACTGGATGATAAGGAGAACAATGCCGTCAACCCCCAGCCACACCCTGCAAAACAACATTCCACTGACAACTGCAAGGCCCTCAACAACTTCTTCATAGACAACATAAACAAGATAAGGCAACACATAGACAGCTTCGAACACTGCACAGATGTCACACCCATGCCAGCCCACAATCTATCAAGATGCCCTTCATTCAGTGAAATTACTGCAGAAGACCTGACTAACACCCTCACAGCTCTCAAACTGAACATTTACAAAGACAACACAGCTCCTTCCTCCACTTTGAAGATCATTACAGGTGAGGCCCTTACCCAATTTCCCAATGTCATAAATGCATTTCCTCAAGCAAAGCACATTTCCAGATGCACTGAAAGCTAGACAGATCCTATCCCTGCTGAAGAAACCCACTCTTGACCAGCATAAAGTGGACAGCTACCCTTCCTCCCCCATAAAGCATCTAACCTTCCTCAGCAAATGGATTAGGAAGACAGCCACCATCCAGTTGCTCATAAGAATCCCTCAGCAACCAGGTTATGTATGATGTTCTACAGATCCTGGAAAACGGAGGCTCATGCTTAAACATAACACTCAACCTCAAGTTACATAGTGCCTTGCCCTCATTTGCCTTTGTGCACTTGCCATTGTACTGCTTTGTGTCTAACTCATAGTTATATAGTGCCTTGCCTTCATTTGCCCGTGTGCACTTGCCATTGTACTGCCTTGTGTCTAACTCATAATTTACATAGTGCCTTGCCTTCATTTGCCTGTGTGAACTTTTCATTGTACTGCCTTGTGTCTAACTCATAATTACATAGTGCCTGCCTTCATTGGCCAGTGTGCAGTTTCCATTGTACTGCCTTGTGTCTAACTCATAGTTACATAATGCCTTGCCTTCATTTGCCTGTGTGCACTTTTAATTGTACTGCCTGTGTCTAACTCATAATTTACATAGTGCCTTGCCATCATTTGCCTGTGTGAACTTGCCATTTTACTGCCTTGTGTCTAACTCATAACTACTTAGCACCTTCCTTTGCCCCTGTGCACCTGAACATTCCTGCCCATGAGCGCGACGTAACTTCACAACTACACTAGCACCCCCACAGAGTCACTCACCCTTGCCTCACAACATGTCCACCTCATTACATAATCTTCTCAGCAGGTCCTCGACCATGTATGGTCTCAGATCAGCCAACGCCATACCACCCTACTTAGTACTCCCTATCTCCCCTCAGAACACCATCCCATGCACCAATATCCCACAACCAATGGCACTCAGAAACTACACCTTGCATCCAGAACTAAGGTCATTAGAGATAATACATCTACCACCACCACTTCCATCCCAAAAAGAAACTCACTCCTCACACTGAAAACCGCATGCCTCATTGCCCACCATCTCAATGACCCTCACACCCACTAACCAGCGCCCACCCATAACATTCTAGGAGCCCTCATTAACGCCAGATTCCTACCAGCACACGCACTAGACATTGCAGATATCATCACTTCTCACAAACTCGACTTCCTTGCGAAAACTGATTCTTGGCTGCACGCAGCAACTGGCCCTGCTCTATCGTCGTTCCAGATAGCTACTCTATCTGCAGAAAGGACAGACCCACAGCCAAAGGTGGAGGAGTGACCATCACAGCCAAAACCTCCCTAAACATGAGAGAGGCACCAACTACCCCCTTTACCTGTGGGGAACATCTCTCAATAAGATTGCCTCTGAATGCAACGGCCACTCTTAACCTCCATCTC
This sequence comes from Ambystoma mexicanum, assembly GCF_040938575.1. NCBI lineage: Eukaryota > Metazoa > Chordata > Amphibia > Caudata > Ambystomatidae > Ambystoma > Ambystoma mexicanum. The sequence continues at coordinate 710,792,989 of NC_090933.1, forward strand.
ATCTACAGACCACCAGGGCCCGTACTATCATTCAAAAATGATGTTACTCAAATTCTATCCTCAAACTCCAAACCTAAATCACAAACCATCATATTGGGTGATTTTAACCTAAGTTACCGTGACCCATCGGACAAAAATGCCCTAGCCCTAGCCAACACCATTTCAGCCCTCGGGCTATCACATAGGATCCATAATCCTACTCATGTGAAAGGCTGCACACTTGATTGGCTCGCAGACATCAACTGCAAATCCACCATCTCATCCAACTCTCCATGTCCATGGTCAGATCTCCATCTTATAACTTTTAAAATTGAGACACTGACCATTAGAACCCTCAACTCGAAACTAACTCCAGCAGCCACAACCAGAAATAAACTAAACATAATAGCCGACTACCTACTGCCATTACTGCAACCATTCATAGCAACCCAAATCAAGTACAACCAAGAACCTTCCATTATGACCAAACAATATAATGACACCATACTGGCAGCCATAGACCAACTGGGCCCCCTTGCACTTCGCAAAGCCAAACAACCCGTGTCTCTCAACGGTTGGTTCACCTTCACACTAAACACCATAAGAAAAACTAAGAGAAAGGTTGAAGCCCAATGGAAGAAATTGCCCACCCAACTAAATAAAACTGCCTTCCTCAAGACCGCTAGAGATTATAAACTACAAGTCCACCAAACCAAAAGGGCACTGTACAACGACAGAATCCCTAAAGCCAATTCAAAATCCAAGGAATTGTTCTCGATCCTTAGAGAGTTAGAAACCCCCATACCCCCTGTTGAAAACTGCAATAAAAATGCTAGCTGGTGCCTGGACATCCAGAACACACTCTTGGGCAAAATCACGCAACTGTAGGATATAATATCTGCTAAAAAGAAAACACTAGCATACCCCTCTGCGACAGTCAGTCACCAACTGAAACCCATCAACAACTCAGAAACTCCTCCTTTCGAATTCTCGATGGTCACCAACACGGATGTTCTCCAAATCATCTCAAGATTAAAACCATCCAAATGCCAAGGCGGTCCATGCCCAACAGCAGTCATCAAGGATTGCACACCCCAAGTTGCCCCTTTCATCACTAATCTGATAAATGCCTCGTTCAGAAACAGTTTTGTACAATTGGACTGAAAAAAAAGGTCCGACCGTACAAAACGACCGAAAAATGCTACCACCAAAGGTTCGAACACCAAAAGTTCGAACCTTTGGTGGTAGCATTGCAGGTAAGTCCGGCTTCCACCCGAGACACGGACAGAAAGGGCCCTTTTAGATCTAAAAGTCCAAATGGACGATATGAAAGATAAAGAGTTTGCCCTGCTCCTCCTACTGGACCTCCCAGCTGCCTTCGATTTGATGGACCATAGTATCCTATGCAGCCACTTGAAAACAGCCGCACAATCCTCATCCAAGGCCACCCTATGGATAAAGTTATTCCTCTCTAACAGAACTATGAGGGTCTTCTCACCTAAGGCAGAAGCACCACCCACTCTTCTCACCTGTGGAGTACCGCTTTGTATAACATATTTACAAAGCCCCTGTTTGACCGTCTTGATGGCCTGGGTGTCACCTATACCAACTATGCAGATGACACCCAGGTTCTCATACCCATCACAGGAGATGATGCCTCTGACAACCTCACACTCAACACCATTTATCTAACAATACAGGCATGGATGGCACACCACGGGTTGTGCCTCAACGACAACAAGATTGAGCTGCTCCTCATAGGCTCTCAACACAGCCTTGCCAAACTCAGCACTGCATTTCAAGCCTTTAACATCGTTGGCAACACTATCACAGTCTCCAACCAAGTTAAAACATTGGGATTCTACTTAGATTCCTCCCTCAGCTTAGCTAAACAAGTGAATGCCACCACCTCAGCCACCTCCTACACATGCAAACTTATCAACTTCTGCAGACCCTTTCTCCAGACAGCTGCATCACTCTGGCCAGAGCCCTAGTCCTAACCCGGCTAGACTATTGCAACGCCCTCTACACCGGCACCTCGGCTTACAACATACATGAACTCCAGATCCTTCAAAACAATGCCATCAAAGCAGCGTTGAAAATCCCCAGATCAGCCCACATCTCTGAAACTAGACTGAAACTTCACTGGCTACCCATCCAAGAACAGATTTGGTTCAATACGCTCACACAGACTCACAAATGTCTTCACTGGGTAGACCCGGTCTACCTGGCAGACAAAATATCCAAACCTCAATCCATCAGACCCACAAGAGCAGCCTACACGCAGTGCCTCATCACCCCCAAATTCAAGCTACAAAAAAACAGGGGGCAGTAGCTTCCCCAGAAGGGCCAGCAAACTCTGGAACGCTCTGCCTGTCCAACTTAGATCCCAGTAGTCCTCTTGGATCTTCCGTAAAACAGCTTAAAACTCACCTCATCACACATAAACTGCGCTTCTAAAGTACAAATCTGATGATCCAATGCATGTATGCCACCTTAGACATGCACAGACCTGTATAAATCTGTATATCATAAATGTGACACTGTATAATATTGCAAAAACTGTAAAATAAATGTAAATATTCCTGTAACATGTGCAACAACTGTGAGTTTTTATGCAAGCAAGTGCCCAGATGCCCCTGGGTTTGGCACGCTATATAGCAACACAAATAAATAAATAAATACACTTCACTGTCATCTTAGATACTGCTGACCATGAAGCCCCATCGGTATCATTGCCACATGCATAGGCTTCAATGTAACAGTTCTGCAGTGGTTTGCTTTTTGCCTCTTCAACAGGGGGAAGTGCGTCCAGATGCACCCCAACAGATTGCAACATCCATAGACTCAAGAACTGTATGTCCCTCATGCAAGCCTGGATGTCAGGTGCCTACCAGAAGCTCAACCTGCAAAGACCTAATACATTCTCCTTGAAAACTACACCAACCATTTCCAATACCAGAATTGCCTGGCTCAAATGAAGCTTGATGGATTCATGACTTGAATCTCACCATTTGCAAAATCTCACACTCTTGAATGTGACCTCTCGTTTGACACAAATATTACCAAGAAGGCCCAATACCTATAGTACTAGTTTGTGTGCCTCTACAAAGTGAAGCCTTTCATCCCCGCCCCAAGTTTCAGGACAGCTGTCCAAGCCCTGGTCTTCTGCTACCAGGACAGTGGCAGCATGCTACTGGCATATTGGCCCCTCTAAAATCCATCCAGCATGCTGCAACATGTTGTAGAGAAGGAGCCAAGTACCCCCACCTCAATCGACCCGCCGCTTTTACCTGTATTCTGGAAACCAGAGTATGTGACTTATACAGAACAGCTGAATCGACAAAGATCAGAATATGGACTCAGTCCAGAGCCAGTGAAAGGGCCAGTACCTAAGAGAATCTGGGAGCCAAGGTACCCATTGAGAAAACCTTATCTGCATACAAAAATATATGATGGCCATCTTAATGAGATCCCTGAAGAAGCAGAACCAATAAACGGCAAGGATGAATGGTAGTATTACTAGCCATTGCCAAGTATATGTTATATGGAGCTGAGGATGGAGTACATAAATAAATGCAGTGATCAGAGAATGTGCATATTCCATAAGGCATCAAGAAAGCTATAAAGATAAGTGACATCTTGGGCTCAAGGTGGAGAAACTTATGCCACAGAAACAGATGAAGATATTAAATAATTTTACATGTGTACAGATGCAGAATAAACGCAAGCAGCAAAGTCATTGTGATGCTGGCTCTAAGCTTATAGTAAAATAGATTGCGGCAAGCGCCAATGTATACATACATAGGAATATAGGAATTAGAGAATTATGGATGTTTCCACTAAACGTATTAAAGCAGGTTGGATGTTAGCAAAAAGGCCTCAGTTCAGTATGTCGCAGTTTAAAAAGCAGACATTGAATTACAGAAGCAGAGCTCAGAAAGGCGAGGTTGGTTGAGCCCGAAGGAGCCAAGGTCTTATTAAACTGGAGTAAATTGACTTTGGATACAGAATCGTGTGAAAGAACAAATCTCCTGTCCAGAAGGAACGGACATAGCAATGAAGACGTCAGAGGTCTATTGGAATAAAATATCAAATACACAAAAAGGCTCGATTTTATGGTCTCTAGTCACATGGAAGCATGAAGTTGGACGAGCAAGATGGTCACACCTACGCATGAAGGCAGGCTGTGCTGCTCACACCCTAATTTTCTCAGAGCTAAGAACACTCTCAAGGATGAAGTTCGAAGGCCTAATTGACAGTAGACCATTGAGGTGATGAAATATTGATATGCTAATTGGTGGGAAGTTAAAGTTAAGGCAACCTCACCAGCATCTGGACAGCCAGCCAGGAGGCTGCTAACGTAGGTGGAAAAGTACTGAAGAGGGATAAAGTGGCAACCAATGGTAGAGGACCTGTGTATTCAGGGGTCCTATAGTGTGCAAACCAATGGGACGTTGTGCATTTAGTGACGTTCATAGTGGTCATTTTTAGAGGAGGGCTTAGTTGCCCACCTGATGTTAAGTGACCAATCACATAGTTACACTTTTTAGACTAATATGGATCATATACTTAGATGTTCACTTATAGCCAATCACCCATGCTTATAAGTTTTTGTAGTTTGCCACGTAGGATGACATTTGTAGTGACGTAGGTCAATGTCATTGATGACACATTTTGCTTATAAAGTACAGTTTTTTCTTAATTGCTTTGAGTTTGAAGACCGAGCGTTTGCGTTGATTTTTGTTATGCTCCGTCTTAGACAATTGATAATAAAACAGTCTTCCTTTTGTCAACTTCCTGAGTCGGCTCTATTATTTGATGTATAAGATCTGCAACCCCATCCATCTCAAGGGTAATTGCTGCTCATCAAAAGGGCTGGATTATCCAGTTCAATGTCTCATCAAAGGATTAAGATAATTTGACCACATCACATCCACCCTCTAAGAGCCTACTTGAAGCATGTACCATGTTCAAAGCAGACTGTATCACCTACAAAGCATACATTGCAACAACACCACTCTGTGTGGTTGAAAACGCTCACATCTCTGGAAGCCAGCAAACCACCAAAAGCCACAACATTGCCATTGTGGAAAAAAAACTCAAAAAGGGAAAATAGGAAAAAGAAGCTTTTTTGCCTACTTACTGTGTCTCTTGAACAATGCAGATCAGACTGTCCACTTCCAACCTGGAAGGACCCGAAGACGCTACTCTTCACTGAAGGTCTCATCATTTTCTGATCACTCCACATGAACCCTACTTCTGCCCATCTAGATCTCCTCCTCTCCCCGACTCTCCCCACCCATCCCAGCCCTTCTGATACCCATGCACTTTGATCCTAAACCACTGGGTGCATCATTTAGGTACACTGCTGTGTTTATTCAGCTATGTTTGTGCTTGATGCATACATACATACTTTGGCAATATTTGTCTGTTACCCTATCTCCCACATTTAGGCTTTTATAAGATGTGTTGCCATGCTTGCATACTATCTTTCTCTAGGTTTCCCCCCAGGAAGCTGGATTTTTAAATCAGTGTAAACTGTCCCCAGTGTGAATCACCGGGTCATAATGCTATATGGATCAGAACTGAATGCTAAAGAAAGTGCCCAGTTTGGGAGTTTGAATTGTTCAAATAGACTAACAACCTTAAGGGGAGGCAGCAGTGAGCATGCCAGGAATCTTGGGTCAGGTCCCTCTGATCCCATTTCTGACACCCTATGTGATGACTGAAATATCACAGATGATTCAAGACTGATGAGAAACTGCTAAGTGATGATATTCTCTTTACAAAAGGTATTAGTTTTGATTGCTTTTACGATGAAGGGGATAGAGACTAAACAATAATCAGGCAGCATGTACCTACCAGACGTTCCCCTTCTCCTTTAGTTTAAGGACACCATCTTAGTCAAAAAGCCAGTAAAATTATCTAGGTTCTTTTAGTGAGCTTGGCATGTCTTTCTTGTTTTGGTGTATTTCTTGGTTGGTTCAGGGGTCATCAGCGCTTCATATTGTTCCCCCAGACTCTGCTTTCAGTTACCACCACCCAAGTGCTTTAGGTCACCTGATGGAGGATGTGTGTCAGACACTACACAAACAGGTGGACTCCATTGTACAGCCAGCTTGCCTCTCCTTTGGGGTCTTGGGATTGCACCCTCTCAACTATGCTATAGACTAGGGATCACTGTCATTAGTCCTGGCTCACTTGATTATTCTGACCCTAACTCTGGTCCCTCTTTAGCTTGTTTGGGCAGATCCCTGGCCCAAATGTTAAGGAGCTAACTTCCCTTACTTTGCATTTCAGGACCTGCTATCCCCCCTGTCTTTTCTGCTCCTCTGCATTCACTTCCAATTCTCACTTCAGCTTCTCTTTGCCGAATGTCCCTGTTCCCAATAATTCATTTCATCACCACACTCTCTTATCTGATATTCTTCTTCCTTTCCCCCTTTCTTTCCACCATTTTAATACGTTCCACTCTTCCCCTCTCTTTTGAATTTTCACTTCCTCCTCTTCATCTCCACCTTCTACTCCATGCGTTGTTCTGACTTCTACCTCCTCTCTCCTACGCCTACCTCAACATGTGCTTTGCTGCACATCCAACCGTTTCCTAACTCCTTCACACCCCTTTTGAATGTCTCTCCTGTCATACTTCACTCAAGTTTCAAAGGGGACTCTTGATCATGAGATGAAGGATTGGTGGGCACCAAAGAAAACTATCATTTCCCCATGTGATTTTGCTTGATCATGCTGCAGAATGAGGCAATGTATAGGCTTTACACAATCTTGGGATCAGGTGGTCCTTCCATCAAAGCCACTGAGGCGAACCAGCCTGGTCTGTACCAGGTGCACAATCCTGTTTATGTGATCACTTGCCTACATCGAATGGCTGCTAGCTTCTCTTTCCTGATGCGTTTCTGCCTCTCTGTGCATCCTTACACCCAGCGTTGCTCACCTTACCCTGCGGTCACCCAACATACACTGATTGTAACTGATACAAACCCCTATATGAAGGCGCTCAAGAATGCCCATTCCCATGTCCCATGGTTTCTCTTGTCCCCTTCTGTTACATGGAATAATTAATGGGACACTATGTGGTACAGTGTCAGGGTAGCCGATCCAAGTTGCCCACGTGGTGTAGACGATGAATTCTACCCTGCAATGCAACCCTGTGTCTGGATAAAACAAACCAGCACCAGGGATCAATTACTTGGAAGAATGGAGCTAGACGCGATGCCGAAGAACCTCTTCTTGAAAGGAGACGATCTTCCAGGTAACCCCTTGTTTTACAATCAATCAACACCAAGAAATACTGCAGAGATTCTGTCACAACAAACAAACAAGAGGTCTTAGTACCCAGAAGGAATGCACAGACATGAATTTAGGAGTTAGGACAGACACTCTTACCATAGGAGTAATGATCTTCCAAAAAGATGCAAGTGCTCCCTGCAAGACCACCAGGTGCAGAGGTGACTAGGACTGTTCCCGCCGGCACGTGGACGCCTGGGGACAGGAAGTCCAGTAGGGAACATCCGACGGCACGAGGACGTTTCCCCCTTCACCCTACATGAATACTCCTGCAGTCTCTAGTTCATTTTAGGGTGAGGGGAGGAGAAGAGCACCAGCAGTCTTTTCGGGACACTTGCAAGAGCGTGGATCCAGGAAGGCAAACCAAAGAAGTCCGAGTCGGCAACACGGGGTCTTTCCAAGGACAGAGCGTGAAGCAAAGGCAGTCCAAGAGGAGTCCGGGTCGACAACAGGGGATCTTTCCGATGACACAACGTGGAGCAAAGGCAGTCCAAAAGAAGTCCGGGTCGGCAACAGGGATCATTCCGATGACACAACGTGAAGCAAAGGCAGTCCAAATGGAGTCCGGGTCGGCAACAGGGGATCCTTCCAATGATAGAACGTGAGACCAAGGTAAAGCAAAAGACAGTTCCGGGAGGTCAGCCAGCGGAAGGGCTAAGGCAGAACAAGAGAGGAACAGGTAGGTAAGGAACGGGGAGAGAGCGCTCAAGGGAGGACGTGGAGTCAAAACACCAAACACAGAAGGGCTAGGAACTTGGCAAGGAACACCAGGAAAAGCGAGATAACAACAGCTTACAATATCCAGGATACGTAGCATACTTCAGCAAATTCAGAAGCAACGAACAACTCAGACGGCATAGTTTTATCAAGCCGAAGTCACATGACCTAGCGTGCATCTGACGTACGGATTCGGCGTGCTTGCCCCAATTGCCATGGCAACCGCCAACGCGGCCAAGCCGAAGGGTAAGCCTTCCGATATTTGGTGCGACAGGACGTTGACCTTTGTTTTGCAGTGTGGTGGGGAAAATAAAGCCGTAACAGTGGGGTATGGTGCAACGGGCGCATTCTAGCATGTCTCTGTTGTTTATGTGATGGGGACGGCATTTGTCCTTTGTAATTCCGGCCAGACCCAACCTGATTCCTGACAGTTCCCCACCTCAAAGAACGCCTCCCCTTACGAGAGGACCAAAAGTCTCTCAAACACCCTGGAGCGTGTATATGGTCCAATGGCCCCCAAGTACGGTCCTCAGGCCCATACCCCTTCCAGTCAACTAGAAACAGACGGGTTCCGCGACGGACCTTAGTGTCCAAGATCTGGTTGACCTCGTACTCGTCTGATCCAACCACAGGTAAGGGACAGTCAGGGACGAGCAACCGAGAACCCCCCTGAACCGGTTTCAAAAGCGAAACATGGAAAACAGAATGGATCTTCCAAGAAGGTGGGAGCTGTAAACGAACCGCCACCAGAGTAATCACCTCCAAGATCGTTAAAGGACCAGAGAATCGTGGCAAGAGAGAGCCATGACCTGGCATGCGCAGATTCTTCGTGGACAACCAGACCTGCATCCCCTTAGCGTAAAATGGAGATGGTGAACGGTGGCGTCTAACCCGGGAATGCAAGGCTGTAAGTGATTGCACACAGGAATCAGCAGCTGGGTTACTTGAGCCACCTAACAGAGGTAATGGCAATGTGCGAGGATGATGCCCATAAGTAGCAAAAAATGGAGTGGATCCCGTGGACGCATACAATTAATTATTATAGGCAAACTCGACCATGGGTAATAAGGACAACCAAGAACCCTGGTGATGGAGCAAAAGACAACAGAGATATTGCTCTAGGGTGGCATTGAGTCTCTCCATCTGTCCATCCGTCTGGGGATGATAAGCGCTGGAATACCGGCCTTCTATGCCCAAGGACAATGTAATGGCCCTCCAAAAACGAGAGGTGAACTGGGACCCCCGGTCTGTGATAATAACACTGGGGAGACCATATCGCCGAAAAACATGTGAGATGAATAACTCGGCCAAGACCGGAGCAGAAGGCAACCTTGAACAGGGGATGAACAAAGCGTACTTGGTCAAGTAGTCCACTACCACCCAGATGGTGTTGAAATGTGAGATAGGCGGTAATTCCACTATGAAATCCATAGAGATCATATACCAGGGCAACCGAGGTACAGGCAATGGGTGTAGTAGACCACAGGTTTGGCATGCAGAGTTTTACCCTGTGCACAGACGGCACAGGTATCGGTGTACTGACTGACGTCTGTTCTCATAGTAGGCCACCAACACCACCTGTTTAACAACTCTATGGTCTTCCTTATCCCAGGATGTGCCGAAAACTTGGAATCGTGGCACCATTTCAAGGCCAAGGTCTGTGTCTCCTAATTGGGAAGGAACACCTTCTCGTGAAGATAGGGTAGTGAATGTGATATTCTGATACCCACCTCTTCAATGATCTTGGGATTGTTTGCAACCCATGTAACTAGAAGGGATTTCATCGATGGATCAACCGTGCACCCACATATCACCTGGCTAGGGAGCAATAAAGGAGTGGGTACCGGTTTAAGTCTGGGAGTCCCCGGGATACGGGACAAAGCATCAGCCTTAGAGTTGCAAGAACCAGGGCGATATGTTATCGTGAAGTTAAAGGCTGAAAAGAACTCGTGCCAACGGGCCAACCTAGCAGTGGTACATTTTATCGACTGGAGGGCTACCAAGTTACGGTGGTCGGTATACACTTGAACCGGAATTGTAGTACCAAGCAAATTATGTCTCCAGACCATGAATGCGTCCCTGACAGCCAAGAGCTCCCTCTCCATAATAGTATAGTTTTGCTCATGAATGGAGAGTTTCCTGGAATGAAAGGCTGCTGGATGCAAAGCTGGAGATTCCTGGCAGGACTGTGATAAGACGGCTCCCAGTGCTATATCTGAAGCATCTGCTTCTACCACAAACTGTAGGAGTGGATCAGGGTGTCGAAGCACTGGGGCCGTAGTGAAGGCTCGTTTGAGACTCTCAAAAGCATCATCAGCCTTCTGGTCCCAGGAGAAAGGTCTCTTACTGCTAGTCAAGGCCGTCAAAGGTGACACAATTTCCGAAAAGGAGCGCACAAAGCGCCTATACAAATTGGCAAAGCCCAAAAATGACTGCAGCGTTTTGAGGTCTTTAGGAACTGGCCAATTCAGAACCGCTCGGACCTTGTTTGAGCTCATCTGTATGCCCTGATCCGTTATGTCATAGCCCAAAACTTCCACTGACTTCACGTGAAAGATACACTTCTCCAGTTTAGCGTACAAGGCGTGTTCTTTTAGTCTTTGCAGAACCTGGCGAACATGTTGTAAATGGTGCTCATAGGAATCAGAATAAATCAGAATGTCATCCAAGTAAATAACAAGAAAACGGTCCGTCATATCCCTGAATATGTCATTAACAAAGTGTTGGAATGTGGCTGGGGCGTTACATAGCCCAAAGGGCTTAACACAATACTCAAAAAGTCTGTATCTGGTTTTGAAAGCCGTTTTCCACTCATCCCCCTCTTGGATTTGTACAAGGTTGTTCGCTCCACGTAAATTGAGTTTTGTAAAGATCTTAGAGGAACCTAGCTGATCAAGGAGAACCATATTAAGGGTATTGGGTACTGATTTCTGATGGTAATGGCATTTAAGGCACAGTAGTCTATACAAGGCCTGAGGTCTCCTTCTTTTTTGTCAACGAAAAACATTGGAGAGGCTGCAGGTGAACGCGAAGGACGGATAAACCCAGTTCTGAGTGACTTGTCTATATACTCCTTTAGGATCACATCCTCCTTCTGCGTCAGGGAGTATATACGGCCAGAAGGTATTTTGGCACCAGGGATCAAGTCAATGGGACAATCATAGGGTCTGTGAGGCGGAAGGGTCTCTGCCCCCTTGGCATCAAAAACATCACTAAGGGAAGAGTACTCCGCAGAGGCCGCCAGCATATTACATATTACATGTTCCCAGGATCATACAGTAAGAGATTAACAGCCTTTGATACTTTCGAGGTCAGGAAGCGAAGCAAAGCTCATGGGTGCCGGAGAAAGGCAGTGAATACACAATCATTTTATAATCCGGCATATTAGTTTATGGAACTGGTCTACTGACGGTTTCAAAATGTCCCATCACGGTTTCAAATTGCCCCTTTGCACATGGGAGTCTAGGAAGAGGTTCGAAGAGTTCCTAAGAGGCAACATTAAAACATTAAGTTGTCAATGGTTCAAGGCTCCTTCAGTATCATGATCAGTTGTATTCTCATAAGAAATGGATGGAGATGACTGGCAGCAGATGAATAAAGCTCTGCTGGTCATCTCAAATCTCTCAATGGTTTGGCACTACGATGTGGGAATTGGGGGTTGGACTGTGACATCACAAAGGTGGTCAAGGGTGGTAAGGCAAGATTTGCAGGACCCAATCATTTCTGGTTATTTTTTTTTTTTTTTTGGTTACGCAATAACCTTTACAAAAATGTTAGGCACAGACAGTACACAATCTTAAAATACATAATTTCACAATCATATCTTATCTTATCTTATCATATCTTAAGGTACTCCATATAAATGGTCCAAGATACAATAAAGATAAAATAAAGATAAAATGGTTGATTCATGGAATTAATGTGTGCCGAAAATTCCTGCGCAGAGGTGCCAAAACGTGCGATTCGCAGTAAAAGTGCGAAAATCGCAGTGCAACTGCGAAAATCGCAGGGAAACCAGCGCACATCGATTCATGGAAGTCTGTGGGCGAGTAAAACATTGGATGTGCACTGAAAAAGAGCGCGGCGCACAGGTCATCCAACGGCGTGCGCCACGGCCACTGCAAAAACGCACACAGAGCGGCGCACATCACAAAAGTAGGCGGAACACGGGGCGTAAGACTCGGAATGGGGAACAACGCGTGAAAATATGGGCGTCACGGGGGAAGTACAGGAGGCAAGTGCGCGGAACGCCCACACGCTCGCCTACAACCCGTATTCATGGAATCGAATAGGGCAAACCAGCGCACGGTGAAAGACGCGCACAGGGCCAAACAAGTACGCCACAAGAAAGCAGCCGGTAGCGTCCCTGAGCCTGAAATAAATGTGCGCCAAAATGTGCGCTTACAAAAAGCACTCATATACAGCTATGATGAATGGTCCATACAGTGGCCCTCAAGGACATATGAGGTGCAAAGGGGTACCGACAAACACGGACACCCGCTGTGTGAAAAATAGCATGTGCGTGTATAAGGGGGTTCGCGGGAAGTTCCACACGCGATTGCCCTGGGTCTGTGTATTTCAGGGTGTGCGGGAAGTTTCACACGCGAATTAGCAGGGTACGTGTAATTCGGTGTGCGGGGGAAGTTTCACACACGAATTAGCAGGGTACGTGTATTTCGGTGTGCGCGTGAAATTCCACACGCAATTTCAGCAGGGTACGTGTACTCCGGGTGCGTGGCAAATTCCACACGTGAATCCAGCAGCCTACGTGTATTTCGGGGGTGCCAGGTGTTAGGCGTAAACCTGTGCAGTTCGCTCTGGGACCACTGCAAAAGATTTAGGACTACAGGCGTTGGCGGTGAACCCACTTGGTAGCAGTCTGCACCACACAAATTCACGTGGTAGCTGTGGCTGAGCAGTCAGACTTCTCAAAAGAAAAGTTGAGCAGTATGTGGAGCATACAACATAGGGCAATTCTTTGCAGCAAGACAAGCAAACACGTAACGAGGCTTAGTGTAAAGATATTAAGGTATTTATTTATAACAAAATGTCTATGAAAAACACTATGGCAAATCACGGCAAACAAATCAAACACAATTACTCTACGAAATAGATAATCAATCCCCCTAGCGATATCGACAACTCTAGGTTCTACTGGTACCACTTATTTTCAGACAGAGGTGTATACCTCAACCTAGATGACACTCGAATATTAGTTAGGACGGGAGAGAAAAAGATAGGCAGGTTACGAAATCAACACAGTTCGTTCCTATCGGATAAAATGCAAGGCAGGAAGGCAAGAATCACAATAGATCGTAAAGTTCAGAGGCCAGGCCCACTCGGAGAGAGGCAAGGCGCGATGTCCCAAAAAGTCTCTAGTGGAGATGCATTCAAGTCTGTATTGCAAATTGTTATCGGTGGATTGAACCAGTTCAGAACAAAGAATGAGGAAAGCTTGGAGTCGACCCAACGGAACGGAGAGGATTAAGACACCTCACTAGAACCGATCGAAAGGGAAACTAGGCGGACACGGTACCTTGTTGTGGAGGGCAGCTCCGGCGGGGACAGTTGTTCCTGGTGGTGGATGCACGTCGGGTCTTTGCTAAGAGTAGAGATGATCTCGTCGTCGAAGGAAATGAAGTCCAGTGCACCACCAGGGAAGAGACCAGCCGCGGAGTGCTCCGTCACAAGGCACCACCTTTTGGCCGCGGTTCAGGGGTAGTGGCTATCCGGTTGCCGGGGTGCTTCTGCACGGGCAATTCGACCACCGCGTCCTGAGGCGAATAAAAAGCAAGGGGGACTGGTCAGGGGAAGAGACTCTCAGGCAGGGAGATCTCCTCTGTCGTCGGGAAGTGGTGAGTCGGTTCCGCAGGGCTCCACCGGAGGTGTCGTCGTGCAGGTCGGCTCAGAGTTACCCTCGTCGGATTCTTAGGTCCTGTGGCGACTTCTGAAGATCCAGTCCCAAAAGCCCTGCTTTTATGCAGAAAACCCCCATTCATTCAGCCTAGCTGTCAATCAACACATGCTAAGTGGTGTGCGGGAACGCTCACCACTTGGGCCAATCACTCCAGAGTGCGACCGGAGTTGGCAAGGCAACTCGGTCCAGGGTGCCTAAACCCCCTCCCACACCCCTGTGGTAACCCAGACAGAATGGCACCACTTTGGAGGGTCTCTGTACAGAGGCCCGCCAAAAGTGAAACAAAGGGCTCAACCTTTGGTTTAGGAGTCACAGAGACGAACACAGACGCCATTTTACAAACCGAGTTCTGGCGGAAAATACCACTCGATAAACTTATTTAAGACAAGTAGATCGGTGGTACGTTAGAGATTAACGAGAAAAAAGGGTCAATCTCCAACAATGGGATGAATCCCATAGGGTTGTGCTCGGGGTCGAACACAACAAGTAGTTTCCACTGCCACCAGCCAAAAATCGACGAGGGGGGACGGGACAGTGCCCCCTCGAGTAACAGATCCAGGAGTAATCGAATTACCCCTACTAGTACGTCCACAATAAGATGGTTTGTACTAGTCCTGTTTGTAAATTTAGGTCTAGTAAAGCCAATGGTGACTTTACATGCCCGGGGAGACAGTAGTCAGTCCCCGGGTATGGAGTCTATGGTGGGGGACCCGCTAGGGCGCCCCCGTCTTACGGCACGTAGGGTGCGGTGTAACACACATAGAAAAACATATGAGACCCTATGGAGTAAAAGACCCCATAGCCCATCGAACACATTGGCCCTCATTACGACCCTGGCGGAAATCGAAAAACGATGGCGGAAATGCAATACCGCCATCGAATAGCGCTCGGTGCGACTATGACCCGTCACCGCAAAGTACGAAGCCATTAGCGACACCGTAGTGAACGCCAACGCTAACTGCACCAAGCACGCGCGCGCGCGCCATGCCAAACCGCAAACACCACCATGGTGCTACGGTACGCCAATTCCGACCCTAGCGGACATGTACCTAACGCCATCAGGCATGGCGGAATGTACCATTCCGCCATGGCGAGAAGTACGGCATCGCGAATCAACCGTAAACGGCCCCACTGAGTGCCTGTACACCGCTCCCTGCCCACAAAGTACAACTCCCCGTAGGTGCAATGAAGCCACAATGCAACCATTGAAATGTACAAGTCACCCATGCATGCCAACGAACAAAAGAAACACAAGAGGGGCCAATGGGAGCTGCAGGGCACAGATGGCACGAATACAGAAGCCATCCCAATGGACATGACCACAGTCCCCCACCAAGAAACGCACGCAAACACAGGCACCTGTGACCAGCAATATTCCGAAAACCACATCATTCAACCAGTCCACCTGGCTGACCGGCATCTGTTACACAAAACCCAATCCCCCGCCCCTGAGCATGACAACATTCAAACTGGCATATTGGCAGCCCCCATCCCTGACCTCACTGGGCTTCGTAGGCAAACGCGCACAGCACAGTACCACGCAACTAAACCCCGAAGCTGGAACCCAATGCAGATCTCCTCACAATACATCGCCCCCCAAATAGGCATATGCCACATCACTTGCAAAGAAAAACGCTACACGGGCCAAATCAGAATAGAAATTTTATGCACATCAAAATCACCAAGCACATACAGCCATCAGGCCATGAACTCCAAAACACTAATCACCATTGTGGGCTGCTTCCGCAAGAAATGACCAGCCACTACCTGTGTGTCGCCCTGTTCCCCCATGGTACACAGAGCCACATTCACGTACGAAAAGGCAACATGGAAGCGCACAGAACCGCAGGGCCGTCCCAATGGGGAGGCACTAGTCCAGCTGAAAGGCCGAAATGTTGCTCCGAGCCACCAGTACTGCGTAAGGGCATGTGGCCCATTGGCGATCGTCCCATAAGATCGTAATGCTGCTCCACTGATTAACACGAAGCAGCAGGTGTCGGGAGTAAAAGCCATCTGCAGGAGTGGCATACAGATGGCAGTGGCAAAAGGGGAGGAGATACCTGTCAACCAAAAGAAAAGAAAAAGAACAGAATGGCCATCAGAACTACATACCAACAACTCACTTCAATGATCACACGAAATCCACAGCCATATGCATGCTAGCCCACTCCAAAGGAACATCACCACCCCAAAACCACTTGCGACTCATAACCATCTATATCGAGGTGCAAACACCATCACAAACGAGTGTCTGAGGGCGCCTCGAGACAGGGAGGGCTCAACAAGGCCAGATGGACGATGGTCCCACTATGGCAGCCCTGCATCACATAGCGTAGGGGAGGCGGATAGATCCCAAGAAGCCCTGTACATGGCAAACTCTGTATCAAATCACCTGCCCATGCATCCATCCATCATTCCCTCATCCCGGGATCAAAATGCCTGAATAATTACTCACATAACATTAGAAACATCCATTGAGTCTGTGCGTTATGCAGCCTGCTAAATCCACAGTGCCCCAGCCCGTAATTCCAGTGTTGTGAAGTAACATGTATTTGGGAACGGACGGCCTCATCGCCCACGTAGCTATTGCGCATCCCAAACTATTCATATCAATCATTGCTCCCTCGCCATGGGCCCTGTCTCAAGGACATAGAACAATAGAACGTTACATTTGCAGTCAGACCTGTGGGCATCTCCTCGCCGCTAGCTGGAAACCGAAAGCGCCGCCCTTCGAATTCCTCATTTGCAACATCACGTCGAAAAGGCATCTGTGGCCGTTTGAAATTACTAATTATTCCATCGAGTGCGGCTGTGTGTGAAAATGGCAACTGCCTTCACCCACGAATGGGACGCCCCGCCCGTCGTTGCAACTCGGTACAGTGATGCATGAGGGCCCACCGTTACTCGAGTACTACGTCCCACTGACCCCTCACAAGTCTGTTCGCGACTGCACAGATAGTATGTGAAACAATGGGACCACAGCAGAATGAACATATCAACCAATCTTACACGGCCATCGGGTACAAATACATGATTGCAATAGCAAGATACAATTCCCCGAATTGCAGCGTTGTGCGCGGGACGTGCTCGGCCAAAGGGGAGAGCAGTTTGCACAGGTGGAATCAATCACCACAGGTGGAGGCCATACAGCCTGAAAACACATAAATTGCACACCCAGTCTCCTCCCACAACCACACCGAAATGCTACCGGCAGGACTCGCGATGTTGGCCCTGGGGGACCTGATAGCACTGCAAGTGCTCCGACTCCAAGAAGTAGACGAACACCAACTACAACCAGCCGCACGGAGGAGACGCAGGAGGAGGAGGAGGCCAAGGCAGGGCCAGCAAGGCCCACCAGCACAGCCACTACCACCACGCAGGCAGCCCGCAATTCAACGCCTCCGAGCACATCCGTTCAACCTCACTGATGAGCAGATCCACACCCTCTACCGTCTGGACCGGGACACCATAGCCGCCATTGTGGACATGACACAGGCTGACCTTGTCAGCATGATAGATAGCCCAACCGCCATCCCACCCCTACTGAAGGTGGTGTCTGTACTCCACTTCCTGGCCACAGGCACCTACCAGCACACAGTCGGACAGTTGCATGGCATTTCTCAGCCACTGTTCTCACGGACACTATTGCAAGTGCTCGATGCCCTCCTGCAGCACGCAGACGACTACATCTCTCTACCACGCTCGGAGCAGGAAATAACCAACACAAAAGTGGGATTCCATGCACTTGCCGGCATACCGGGTTGCATTGGTGCCATCGACTGCACCCATGTTGAATTGGTCGTCCCACATGCCATGGAGGCCCAGTACCGCAACCGAAAACAATTTCATTCCCTGAATGTACAGATGGTGTGTGACTCCAACAGGATCATTACACATTGTTGTGCCCGATTCCCTGGATCAACCCATGATTCTATGGTCTTGAGGAACTCTACAATACCACGCTACATGGAGCGACACGCAGGGAACAGATCCTGGCTACTCGGTGAGTCTCATTACATGCATGATGATGTGGGGTATGTGAATTGTCAATGACCTGCCAGGAAGGGGGGGGGGGTGTGCGTACGTATCAATGGCATTCCACATCATACGTTTCTCGTCCACATACAGGTGATGCTGGATATCCACTGAAGAGATGGCTCCTCACACCAGTCCGGAACCCACGGGACCAGCATGAGGAGGACTACAACCATGCCCACTCACGTACCCGTGTAGTCATTGAACAGGCATTCGGCCTACTGAAGACCCGTTTCCGCTGCCTCAGCAGGTCTGGCGGGGCACTCCTGTACCGCCATGAGAAGGTTGCAAAGATGGTGATGGCATGTGTCATGCTCCACGACATGTGCGTACGTAGAAATGTGCCCATGCCCCCTGACGCAGAACTGCAAGCACCTGATGATGGTCATGATGAGGGTGGGGATGTGGCAGCACCTCATGGAGTCTGCGAGGCACCGGAGGGCCGTGACATCCGTCAGCATCTCATTGATGTATGCTTCTAGCACTCACGCCTGGTGGCTGATACATGGACACGGGACTCGTGGCACTGCGTGTGTCTGGGACATGCACAATATGGACTGTACGCCTATGATGGCCTAGTACACAAAGATCAATGTCCACACTTCTCATTGGTTGATCGTGCACTTTTTATGGCATATGTGATATCATGTTGAACACCCTATCGACCCGCCACCCAAGTGAGCCCAACACACCCCCTCCACCCTCCTACCTCCCCCCCGAACACCAGTGTCCAAAGATGCTCATTGTCAGTGGGCTGTCGCTATTGCATGCCCCCTCTGCGGGTATCAGGGGCACCCCTGCCTGTGGAGCGCAGGTTCCTTCCAGATCTACGTTGGGGGCTGCCCTGGACGGAACTTGCAACGGATGATGTGTCTGCCTGCTCACGTCCATGCATGTCCCTAAGGGTTTGCGAGAGCTCAGTGAGCACACGGCGCACTGCGGCAAGTTCGGCACATACGTCTTTGGACGTCGCATGCAGTTCCCCCCTCAGGCTCTCGGTGCTACTCTCCATTTGGACTCTCAGGCTCTCGGTGCTACTCTCAATTTGTGCCCTTAGCGTCTCTGTACCTCTCTCCATTTCTGCCCTAAGTGTCTCTGTTGATGTTTCTATGTCTGCCTTGGTGCCCCCACATTCATCGGCATGGCCCTTGAGGAGTGTGGCCATTTGCTGCTGTTGGTCGATTAACTTGTCGAGGGACTGTTGCCTCTGCTGGGCCATGGCCATTTGCGGTGGTGTCACAGAGGGGCTGTTGTCCTCATGTTGCCTTGCCACAGGGCTTGTGGGGGATGGCCAGTCGTCGTCTTGTGGCTGCACCTGCGTGGTATCCTCATGTTGTACGGGATGGGACAGACAGGGGGATTGGGACAGGTCATGGATGGATCTGACCTCGACATCCCCGTCTTCTGTGTCCGAGCATGCTGCCATCAATGGGGTGTCACCTATGGTGCTGCTGCCACCAGAGGCAGTGCCTTCTGTGGCATCCATTGGGGGGACCTGTGGTGGTGGTGTTGTGGCCATGCTGGCTGCTGGGGTGCCTGTTGATGTTCCCTCCTCTGTGCTGCCACCTGATTTGTGCTGCTGCCGTGTCTTGATGCGTGCAGCTGAGGTGGAGGGTCTCTGGCCGTTGGTCTTGGCCCTCTTTGCAGGTGTGCTGGTAGGGGTGTCCTGTAGCTCGTCGTTTGGATCGGACCCTGTGGTGGAGTAAAGGAGGGCGAGGGTTATTGATGGGTCAGTGGGAATTGGAATGGCATTGTATCACATGCATTGGGGTGGTACCTGAGGGTGATTTGGGTCGGGGTCTTGGAGGTGCTTTGATTTGTGTGTGGAGTGAGGGTGCAGTTGTTTGGCAGCCTGCAGTTAGGGTGTGCCTGCTGCACGTGTAGTGCGTGTATTAGGGGTTTTTAATTATTTATGTATTTATTGTGGGTTTTGACGTGCGCTTTCAGGCCGATGTGTGTGGACGTTCTCCTGGACATGTGTTTCTGTTGCACTATGTGGACGCATGGTACTTCACATGGTTGGACTTTGTGGATTTGGCATTGTTTTATCTGGCCCACCTACCTGAATCTTCGGATGTCTGCACTCCTTTCTCCATCCCTCCGACTCCCTCTATGCTCTCCATTCCGATGGTGGAGGCACAGATTTCTTCCCAGGGGGTCAACTTGATGGGTGATTCAGGACCTCCCCCGGTGGCTGTGGCAATGTTGCGGTTGGCAGAGAGTATGCTGCGGACGCGTATCCGCAGGTCGTCCCATCGCTTGCGGCATTGCTGTGGGGTGCGGGGTGCGGTCCCCACCGCACTTACCCGCTGTGCCACCAGAGCCCATATGGCCTTCTTGTTTGCAAGTGCCGTCCTGGTCATTTGCGTGGAGAAGACGACGGCAGCATTCTCCTGGAGGGTCTCTGTTAGCACGGTGAGTTCCTCACGGGAGAAGTGGACCTGCCGCTTGCGGTCGCACGCTTTCTTCGCTACTTTTCCCATTTTTCTTGGTTTCGCTAGGGTGGTTGACGGGTTGGGGTGTGTTTCAGGGTAGTGATTTTAGTGGTTGTGTGGTTTTGGTGTTTTTATAGGTGTACGCCGGGATGTTTCCCGTTCCGGGCCCATGTTTTAACTTCCGTTTCCGTATATTTCCGGGCACCGTACTTTCCGGTAGGCGCACACTGCGGTGACCGCTAAGAGGGGTGGCGGTATTGCACCTAGGGCGCCGTACGGCGGCGGTGTGGGCCGTTTTGGGGTCATTTCCGCCATCGCGGACTTTGCACTTCCGCCGTGGCGTGGTGCTCGTGCCCGATGGGTCGGAATGGGCCGCACTTTGCTCCTTCGTACAATGGCGGAAACGCTATTTACGCTGTGGCGCTCCGGTCAGTCGCTTTCCGCAAGGGTCGTAATGAGGGCCATTGACATTTCAAAGGAATTACACACATACATGTCCAAGAGTGGGAGAAAAAGAGTCTCACTCTTGGCAGGATGGAAAAAACAAACTCCCAAAATCCAGCAAAGCTGCTGGGGGACTCACTAGGTTAGGAAATTCAGCCTAAACAGAGAATTCTCCCTAACAGATGTATACACAGTTTTGACTACAGACTGTCCACACAACCTATGGGAGTCCAATGTCACTGTGTAAATTACTGTCACTTGGTCACACCCTTTGCAGGCCCATGGACAGGGGAAGCAGGAGGGGTGTGTGTGTCAGGAACCCAAGCATCTAACCCAAAGACAGGACAAGCCTGCATGTGCCCAGCTGGAATACACAGTGGATGCATACGGGAGCCACACAAAGCACCACACGCAACTGTGAGAGTGGGGTACGTGTATTCCAGGGGTGGGCGGGATTATTTACTCGCGACTGGGAATGGGAGAGCGTGTTACGTGTATTCCTGGGGTGGGCGGGAAGATTTTCACGCTCGCCTACAACGCGCCAAAAAATAAAAGGACCAATCCTGAAACACGTACGCCAGCATGAAGCAGGTGCACGTCCCGCGCAGCATAAAAGAGTGCGCAAACAACAAACAAGCTCAGACGCCAGGATGAATATACCGTTCCTAGCAGCAGTGGCCATGGGATACCGCAGGAGGAGGAGAAGGATAGTCAGGGCCAGAATCTTCACACCCAGAACCAGCCTATTTGGTATGCCAGATGACCAGGTGTATGGGAGGTACAGGTTTCCACCACACATAATACTCAACTTGGTCAGTGAGTGGGAGGATGACCTCACATCACCCACCCTGTGCTCCCAAGCACTCAGCCCCCTGGAGAAAGTCCTCAATGTACTGCACTTCTTGGCTACCGGATCATTTCAGTGGACAAGTGCCATAGTGGGGGGGGGGCTGTCACAGGCCACGCAGTCACGGTGCCTACACCAGGTTTTGGCCATCATCACTGCCCGCCCATCAGTCCGCAGGCACATATACCTGCCCAGGACACCTGCAGAAAGGCAGGTTGTCAGCCATGATTTCTACAGGGTGGCACAATTCCCCAAAGTGCTAGGTGCCATTGATTGCACCCATGTGGCTCTACGTCCCCCCAGGGCATCTGAGCACATCTATAGAAACCGCAAGCACTGGCATTCCATCAACGTCCAGGTAGTATGTGATGCCAAGGGAATCATCACCTCAGTATATGCCAACTATCCAGGGTCCACCCACGACAGCTTCATTTACAGGATGTCAACCCTAAACCGGGACATGGAAGCTGGGCGGCATGGCGATGCATGGCTGCTTGGTGAGTAGAAATGCCACAGCACACGCATGCATGACAGATACAGAGTAATGCCAATACCCCACTAATGATCCCCATCACCACCTCCCCAGGGGACAGTGCCTACCCTCTGAGCACACACATGATGACGCCAATTCGGAACCCCATCACGCCTCCCGAGGTAAGATACAACACAGCCCATATTGCAACACGGGGCATAGTGGAGCGCACATTCGGAGTGCTCAAGTCACGCTTTCGCTCCCTTGACCGTTCTGGCGGGCAGCTGTTATACGCTCCCCCAGTAGTGTGCAGGATCATAGTGGCAGCTTGTGTCCTGCACAATGTTGCAAAATGCCAGGGCCTGGCTGTGGACATGGTGGTGCCCCCACATCCCCAACCACATGCACGCCCGCTGCGCATGGGAGGGGAAAGGGCACGGGGTGAGGCAGCCTGTATGCAGCTGGTGGCTAATTACTTCACATAGAAAGCACACCCCTGTGGAGTGCACACAGCCCTGGCACATACCATCTGACAATCAATGATGACTCAATCTGACAATTATGATGAACAAAGGGACAGTCAACTGTCAGAACCATAGCAGCCTGAGATTGTTCATATGGAAGTGTCACAATGTGTGCATCCCTACCTTCACAAACACCACCAATGCAGTGTCATCAAAAGACACACTTCCATGCAGCAAAAATGAATACCCAATTGCAAAATACAACATGAGAACAGTGGCATGTCACCCAACCCCTCCCCGGCACGGCCACACAACACACCATGGCATGTCGTGCAATGTGACAGCAAACAAAGTAATCCCCACAACATGCCCCAAGTGTCACCAACTACAGTGTCCCTAATGGAAACTGGCCACACATGAAATGCTCACAGTAATGCCAGACCTACAACACACATTCCCAAATACTTACCAGGAATACCAATCACCTACTCAACCTCCAACCTACCATAAACATGACAGTACGGACTTAAAAAATTGGTAGCCTCACTACCTGATAATGGCAGCACTTCGAACACTTCCAAGTATACAGTGTTAGCGCCACGCAAGAGTGTAGGTGCACTGCTTACAACATGGACTCCAGTCCAAAAATAGACCACCTTGTGAAGACATGAGAAATGGACCTGCAAATTAGGAGGATGAGATGGATGCAGAGGCACATATCAATATACCATGCAGTGTACAATACAACAACAATATGCACGAGAATGTATACACAGTATTGACTACAGACTCCCCACACATCAAATGGCAGTCCAACGTCACCGTGTAAGTCAATGTCACTTGGGCACACCCTTTGCAAGCCCATGGAAACGGGAAGCAGGAGGGGTGTGTGTCACACAAACCCAAGCATCTGACCCAAATTCAGGACAAGCCTGCATGTGCCCAGCCACAATACAGCGTATGCCCACGAGAGCCACACAAGGCAACACACTGTCCAAAAAAATAAAAAAAAATAAAATAAAAAAATAAAAAAAAATAAAAATAAAAAATGCCCATTAATGGGCCCAGGGGGGTGGGGGAGGCCACCCAGGTCGTCCGAGGACAGGGTGCACACCAAAACCCACCTGTGTGGATCTTGCGGAAAAAAAAACACCTCCATGGGCTCATGGCCTGCACGGCTACCCTATTGTGGGAGAATCACTGCTGTCGCTCTCCTCACCCTCTGCAGCTGCATCAGGAGGTGGTGGCACTATGGGAGGCAGCCCATGCAAAGCCCTAGTCTGGTCCTACATGGCAGCAAGCATGCGGGTGTGGAAGGTCTGAGGATAATTGTGCAGAGGTCCCCATGCAACAACTCACGGGATGCCTGGACCTCTGCCCTAATTGCTTGCATCTCAGCTGAGAGCGTACGTGTGAGCCGCTCCAGCTGCTGTTCTGTCCTCGTGTTAGCTGAAGCCTCAAGCTCAACCAGAGTTGCCCTGAGCTGACAGAGTTCCACCCTCAGGGCTTCCCTGTGGCCCTGGGATTCAATGGAAATGGCTTCCCGCAGAGTCTCCAGTGCCGCCCGCCTGTCCCTGTTGGACGCCAACATGTCCTCCCTGTGTGACTGGCCAATGGAGTATGTTGCCTGCTGTAGTTGTTCAATTAGCCTTTCTTGGGGGACAATGGAAGTGGCCACCCTATCCATGGCCTGAGCCATCATCTCAGTTGATGCTGCCTGTTGGTTTGCCATACCGTATATGGATTGCTCCAATGCGGTATTGCCAGGTGGCGTACGGCCACCGTGTCGGCGGGCACCACACCTGTCTGGGGCAAGGCAAACTGTGCCTTGCTGTGCCGGCACTGCCTGAGGCTGCAGGACTGCATTCCCCCTCTGATCTACTGGCCAAGGAACAGGATCAGATGTAGCGGAGTGTGACCCTGCATCCATAACCACCAAAGGCTGACCTACCAACACTGACATCCCCATTGAGGGTTCTACCCCTGGCGCAGGTGGGTTGGACAGTACAGAATCCCTCCCAGAGACCCTTACCTGCGACGCAACATAGGTCTCATCATCCGAATCGACACCTGAATAAAGCTCGGGGGAGGTGCACCCAGAGACACCCCTTGAGATGACGACCTGCAGCAAGTGTGGGTTCTCACCCACCACCACACCACGTCCCTCCTGGGTCTGCACCATCTCCACAACCCCAGCAGTATCAAGTGCGTCATCCCCTGCAAAGACATGAAAGAAAAGAAATGGGAATTAGCAACATGGAACACAATTACGGCTGAGAAGCAACAGAAACAGTACTTCATTGACACATGTACCACATGACTTTAACCCTCCCATGCATGCACTGTCACTGCGTATGAAGGGGAGGCAAATGGCACACATTGATGACACCAAGATGGAAGACCAACAAATTTGCTGCATACTGCCTAGCAGTGCCATCACACATTGGCCTGTGATTGGCATGTCCAATACACATACATGACACATGCCATCACACAGCCATGTACCCTAGCCATGTCACACATGTGACAATAGGACTGAGAAATGCCTAGTGAAAGTGGTGAAATGCAGACAATCAGCCTGAATGAACACAGAATAACATGCAACTATGTTGTGGCAAGATGACAATTCAAGGGCAAATGGCGTGAGGTTGGGCTGAATATCTACTGTTGCCAGAAGGGACACTGCAACACCCAAATCCTGGTGCGCAGAATGTATTGGATGAAGCACATGGGTGACCCAAACCACTCAGACACACACCCCCTCACCTGGCACTCAATCAGAAGCACTCACACACGCCATGCACATGGATGACACACACATGCATGTGCACTCACCGGACAATGCCTCGTAATCTGGCAGGTCTCCCACGCCTTGGATCTTTTCCTCCGTGACGTAGGTCCCAGCAACATACTCATGTGGAGTGAGTTCTATGTCCTCTGCCGGAGACCCACCTCCAGTCACTAGAGTTGCGGCATGACTTGAGGCCAGCTTTTTCTTTGCCCTGCGCTTAAGGTCATTCCAGCGCTTGTAGCAATCATTAGCTGTGCGCCTCACGAATCCAAGGGCACTTATGAGTTCCGCAATGGTCTGCCAGTGTGCCTGACGTTGTGCAGGTGTGGTCTTGCATCCTGCAGTAATCACCATTTTGCTGTCATGTGCGGACACATACTCCACAAGTGCATCAAGTTCGACCCGATTGAAGCAGGGCTTCGTTGGTGGGCCGGAATGTGTAACCGTGTCTGGGGCACCAGCCTGTACTGGACGAGCACTCTTCCTCTTCCGCTTGGAAGGTGGTGGTGATACTGAGAGTCCTACGCCGCTCTGGACACTAGGGGCAGGAGCCCCGGTGGACTGTGGACTAGGAGTGTGGGAATGAACACTCACCATGGGACTTGGTGCAGGCATTAGCTGAAGTGTGATGTAGTCAGGGGGAACGTCAGCAGGATAGACTAGGACCGACACTGCCCTGGCTGGGACACTCAGAGCTGGGGTGGATGGAGCCGCAGCTGCCCGTGCAGCCTCCCCACCCTGCCTACTCGGGGCAGCAGATGACATAGCTGTCCCTGATCCACGTGGGCTGGTGACACCAACGTGCACCGCCACACGTGGCCTAGACCTGCTGACCTGGAAGTCAGCCATGGAGTCACCCAGTGCCAGGTCTGGTGCCACAATGGGCTGGTCCAACAAGGGCTGAGCAGGGATGGTGTCAGCCACGGTACCCTCAACCAGGGGGGGGGGCATGGGTGTCCCTGACTGGTCACCCACACATGGGGGGCTAGGGGCACCCTGCAAGTCCTGGCCACGTCCCCTACCGTATCCACCACAGCCACCTCTTTGGCTCGCCCACCTTTGCCACCCTTACCGCGTGCTCGCCTCCCAACCATGGCACTGATGTAGTTGTGCGTATGGGAGTTGCAGTAAACTATTGTACTGGGCAATTGGGGGTCAAAGGGGTAGGGTACTAGATGGAATTTGTACCCTAGTGCTCTAGCAAGGCTGTATGTGACCCCTGGGGGAAGATGACGGGCCACGCAATGCACAGGCACCCGAAAAAGGGAGATAATGTGCATGCAACCCCTCCTAGACCACGTGCGTGGAAAAAAAAACCCTGCACTACGCTGTGCCACCCAGAAACACAAAAATGAACGTATGCGTGTCACACGCAGCCTAGACTGACCTCTGAAGGGGTAGGCAACACACAGGGCAAGCAGAGATGTCAAATACGTGAGCAACTCACCGTCTGCCAGGAAAAATCGCGTGTAAAATACCCCCGCCAAAAGAAGAATTGTACGCTGTCTGAGGAGACAGGACAACAGGAGAAGTGAACGCTGTTTGAGGAAACAGGCCCAGGAAAAAGACAAGAAGATAAAAAGCTGTCAGAGGTAACAGGGAGTACGAACTTGGAACGCCGTGAAGTAAATCGCGTGTGAACCGACAAGAAGTACAGATTTCACCCACTCGCTCTCCACGAAAAGCACGTACAAGGAAATGGCGTTCTACACGTACCTTTTAAACATGCCCACACGTCCAGCGTCACTTCCGCGTGTATGCGCTAAGGCCCCATCCTTTAATTGCACGCGCTGACACTCTGACGTGCAGTCATTGGACTTGTAACATGCACCCGTGTACAGGGAAACGCCCGCGCACGCACGTTACAGACGCGCATACGCGCTGTTGGCCTTTGGGCCAATGAATTCGCGTACGTGTGCTGACGCGCTTACGCGCTAAGGCCCTTTCCTCGAATTACACGCAGATGTGCTGGATTTTCACGTGCCAAATCACTCCGTATCAAGCTGGACACACGTAAGCACACGGAAGACCACGCTCCTGCCCAGAAGGCTGATTTACTGCCCCCCAGAGCCCCGAGCACGCTCCCACCTGCCATCTCCTGCTGCCTGATTGCCTGCTGCCCACGTGCCCTGGTATTTGCTGCCTGCACATCAGCCAGGGTGCTGTTGCTGTGACCACCCCTGCTGGAACCGAAGACTCCCGACTGGGATTCCATCGCTCCACAGCCCAGCCCCAGGACCCAGTTGCCCACCCACTCCTGCCTCTGGGGTTGTCATGTCGGGCACTGCAAAATCTGGCACCACTGACAACCCCCGGCCAGAGAGGCAGAGGGGCACCAGCTTCACTGCCACCGAAGTTGGTGTCCTGGTGGAGCAAGTCCTGGCTCAGTATGATGCCCTCTTCGGAAGTTTGCGCGCCGACAACGAAGGACGGACTCGGATCTGGACGGACATCGTGACTGTCATCAACGCAGAGGGGGTGGCAGTCTGCGACTTCCAACATGTCAAGAAGCGCTGGGAGGACTTCAGGTCCACGACCCTCAACAAGGCCCGGCGCCTCTTGAAGGCAGCGGATGCTAAGGGACGCCAGGGCCACTTGTCGGACGATCAGATGAGGGTCCTGGAACACATATCCCCAGAGCTCCACGTCCAGGTCCTTGAGAAGCAGACCTGTCTGGAGTCGAGCGGTAAGTGTACATGCATCATGATTGTAAACTGTGCGTGTGATGATGTGCCAGTAGTGTGCAGGTTGCACATCTGTTTGTATGGGGCCGAGTATGGGTGGGGGTATACAGGGCCGTGAGGCTAACACATGCAAGGGCTGTCATGTGTGAGACATGGATGGTGCTTGTGTGTGTAGGCTTGCATGCCAAATGCAGTTGTGTGGGCACACATGTTTGGATGAATGTGTATGTAAGTAGGCATGTTCGTGATATCACACATGGATGTTGTTTTCAGCTGCATGTATCAGCACTGTGTACATGTGCATGTGTGTGTATTTGACAAGAGTGCAACAGTGATGCAACATGGATGCATGTGACAGCGGGATGTGGAAGCCTGATTGTCAGATGTGACATGGATGCCCATCTGAACACTGCGACAGTTGGCAGAGGTGTACACATGCATGCAAGTGTGGTGGTGTGTGTGCATGTGTAGTGCACTCCCTGTGTTGCATGTGATGTCTCGCTCACCTTTGCCTGCTCATGCTGTTGTATGTGTATGGATGGTGCTGGCAGTTGCGATATGGCTGTGGTATGGCTCATGTGTGCAAGTTGAAATGCCATATGTGTTGGCAATTGTGATGCCATGTCTGAGGTTTGCCAATGCCACTCATGTACAACTGTCATGTGTGTATGTGTCCATTGTACAGTGCCCTGATGCCTGTGTTTTATTTCTCCCTGTCTGCAGCGTCAACTGATGAAGAGGGCGGAGAAGGTGCTGTGGAGCACAGCGGCGGGGATCTCACTGCCGGCCGGAGACGCAAGGCCCGGCTCCCCTCCCAGGCTGTGATCTCGTCAGGGAGTGAGGAGTCAGGTGCCGCATCCCAGGCCGCAGCTGCCGGGTGGAGGTACAAGAGGCGGAGGTCGGAGTTGGACTCCTCGGCAGCAGAAGGGCACCTGGGACCCCACAGGGCCCAAAGGGGGAAGATGGCACGGAGTCATCCAGGTTGGTGGGGGGTTTGGTGGAGGAGGAGGCCGTGCAAGGAACAGAGACGGGGTCTGGAGGTGGGGATTCCACTGGTGCTAGTGGTGCAGTGCAGGACCAGGGACAGGAGGCAGCACAGGCCGCCGCGGAGGTGCCTGTGTGCAATCCTGTCCCTGATCCTGTCACTAGCCGGTCAAGTGGCACAGCGAGTAGAGCGCTCGCTTTGACATCAGTGCAGAACCTGCGAACGCAGGTTCGAATCCTGGCAGCGCCAAACTCAGCGTTTCATCCTTCCGAGGTCGATAAATGAGCACCACACACCGTGGGTAATAATAAGCAGCGCTCAGATACCTGAGGGTTCGTAGCGCTATATAAATGCCTAATTATTATTATTATTATTATTATTACTGCATCATCTTGCACCAGCAGGGATGCCTACGTCCAGACCCGTTTTCAGGCAGGGGATGAGCTCACAACAACTGGCCTTCCTCTGCCTGCAGACGTGGCTATCCGGGTCCGGGTTGAGCCTGTCCTGACTGGTGTGGCGTTGCGTCAACGGGCCATGCGAGGTGACCTGCAGTCTTTTCATGAGGAGACTGCACGTCATCTCGAATGGCTCATTGACCACGTCGGCCTACTGGGACAGGTCACCCAGGCCGGATTCCTCCGTTTGATGGGGCTTGCTCAGACCTCCTCCTCAACTGAACCCCCTATGCGCCAGTCGACCTCCGTGCCATCTTCCCACCCATTAGTCACCTGGGTGCCCTGTGGAGCTGCCTCTGATGGTGCGGCCAGGCTGGAGGAGGAGGCATCCCTGCCACAGTCGGGAGTCGGACGTCCAGCAGGGGTGGCCACATCAACGACTGCACCCCAGCCAGTGGAGGATGTGCAGGCAGCAGGAGGCAGGGCACGGGCAGAGGCACAGCAGCAGCAGCAACGAGGTGGGAGCCATGATGGCTCGGGGCCTTCGACATCGGAGGGGCGGGCATTGGCCAGAGGGCAGGAGGACCCAGGACGGGAAGTGTCTTCCGTGTGGCAGCGGTTGGGCCACGCCATAGATGCGGAGCGGCAGCAGGCAGAAGAGGCACGGCTCACGATGGTCAGGGCGGAGAATTCCATGCGGAGGGCCCTGAGGCGGGCCGAGTGCTTCGAGGCAATCCGGAGGGAGTTGGAGGTGAACATGTCGACTGCCCTGCGGACCCTCGGGGCCATGGAGGAGGACCGCCTCCGGGACATTGAGCAGGAGTTCGATGATGCCCTGGCCCGGAACATCCCGAAGTGAGCCGTCAGACTAGCCCGCTGCCCTTGTAAATAGTTCTGTAGTTAGTGTTAGGTTTCCTTTGGTTTTGCATTTTTTTTGGACCTTTTGGACAATGGGGCACATTTTTGTATATAGTTTTTTTTTATTAGGTAGTGTTATTAGATAGGTTTCATTTCTTCTGTTGGGATCATGGACCCTGGATTGTTTATCTGTATATAGTTGACTGTTGGATTTTCATTTTTTTTTTAATGATTTACCCATGGAGCAATGGTTTTCGATTTTAATTTTCCATTGGATTTACTTTTGTGGACTGTGACTTTGGACACCTTTCCTTTGGATTATGATTTGTGGTTTTACATTATTTCACGGACATGCTGCTTTTTTTTTTTAAATTCCCATTTTTGTTTGTTTATTTTTTCTTCAATTTATGTTGCTTTTAATACATATTTTTTCTTCAAACTTCAATGTGTAGTATCATCTCATTGGTTTCATGAATATCATGATATGGGTTTTGACATTCACTGACACCCATTGTGTGTATGTGAGGGACATGTGTTCATTTACAAACTTGCAATTGGGGTTCTATCATGTAATTGCCATTTCTAAGTGGGTGGATGCAATACTCGGGTGGGTGTTTGGCATTTGGAGGCTGACCATAAGGGCCAGGGATCTAGATTGTGATGACATGTTGGCTGGGGGACATGTGTGGAGGCCTGGTGGAGGGTGCCCCTGGATGCAGGGGGGTGGGGGTGCTGGGAGACATGAGTGGGGGCCTGGTGGAGGGTGCCCCTGGATGCAGGGGGGTGGGGGTGCAGGGGGACATGAGTGGGGGCCTGGTGGAAGGTGCCCCTGTATGCTGGGGGGTGGGGGTGCTGGGAGACATGAGTGCGGGCCTGGTGGAGGGTGCCCCTGGATGCTCGGGAGTGGGGGTGCTGGGAGACATGAGTGGGGGCCTGGTGGAGGGTGCCCCCGGATGCAGGGGGGTGGGGGTGCAGGGGGACATGAGTGGGGGCCTGGTGGAGAGTGCACCACAGTGCTGTGGGTGGGGGTGCAGGGAGACATGAGTGGGGGCCTGGTGGGAGGGTGCCCATGGATGCAGGGAGGGGGGGGTGCTGGGAGACATGAGTTGGACATGCGTGGAGGCCTGGTGGAGGGTGGCCCTGACTGGTGGGGGTGCAGGGAGACATGAATGGGGGCCCGGTGGAGGGTGCACCACAGTGCTGGGGGTGGGGGTGCAGGGAGACATGAGTGGGGGCCTGGTGGAGGATGCAGGAGACATGAGTGGGGGCCTGGTGGAGGGTGCACCACAGTGCTGGGGGGTGGGGGTGCAGGTAGACATGAGTGGGGGCCTTGTGGAGGGTGCCCCTGGATGCAGGGGGGTGGGGGTGCAGGGGGACATGAGTGGGGGCCTGGTGGAGGGTGCCCCACAGTGCTGGGGAGTGGGGGTGCAGGGGGACATGAGTGGGGGCCTGGTGGAGGGTGCCCCTGGATGCAGGGGGGTGGGGGTGCTGGGAGACATAAGTGGGAGCCTGGTGGAGGGTGCCCCTGGATGCAGGGGGGTGGGGATGCTCGGAGACATGAGTGGGGGCCTGGTGGAGGGTGCCCCTGGATGCAGGGGGGTGGGGGTGCTGGGAGACATGAGTGGGTGCCTGGTGGAGGGTGCCCCTGACTGGTAGTGGGTGGGGGTGCAGGGAAACATGAGTGGGGGCCTGGTGGAGGGTGCCCCTGGATGCAGGGGGGTGGGGGTGCTGGGAGACATGAATGGGGGCCTGGTGGAGGGTGCCCCTGGATGCAGTGGGGTGGGGGTGCAGGGAGAGATGAGTGGGGGCCTGGTGGAGGGTGCCCCTGGATGCTGGGGGGTGGGGGTGCTTGGAGACATGAGTGTGGGCCTGGTGGAGGGTGCCCCACAGTGCTGGGGGGTGGGGGTGCAGGGGGACATGAGTTGGACATGTGTGGGGGCCTGCTGGCAGGTGCCCCACAGTGCTGGGCGGTGAGGGTGCTGGGAGACATGCGTTGTTGATCAGTAGTGCAAGGTGACATGTGGCTTGGCTGGGGGGCATGGCCATGGTGGATGGGCTGCCTGTGGGACATGGGCAGGGGTGCAGGGTGGTCCCCTGTGGTGTGGGCTGGCTGCAGGGGCCGTGGAGGGTGTAGAGGGAACACCTGGGAGGACCCACATGGCCAATTTACGTGAAGTGCTCCCCGCGCGCCCCTGAAATACACGTGCCCTGATGGAATCGTGTGTGATACTTCCCGCGCACCCCTGGAATACACGTACCCTGATGGAATCGCGTGTGATACTTCCCGCGCACCCCTGAAATACACGTACCCTGCTGATTTTGCATGTGATACTTCCCGCGCACCCCTGGAATACATGTGCCCTAATGGAATTGCGTGTGATACTTCCCGCGCACCCCTGGAATACACGTGCCCTGATGGAATCGCGTGTGATACTTCCCGCGCACCCCTGGAATACACGTACCCTGATGGAATCGCGTGTGATACTTCCCGCGCATCCCTGAAATACACATACCCTGCTGATTTTGCATGTGATACTTCCCACGCACCCCTGGAAAACACATGCCCTGATGGAATCGCGTGTGATACTTCCCGCGCACCCCTGAAATACACGTGCCCTGATGGAATCGCGTTTGATACTTCCCGCGCACCCCTGGAATACACGTGCCCTGATGGAATCACGTGTGATACTTCCCGCGCACCCTGGAATACACGTACCCTGATGGAATTGCGTGTGATACTTCCCGCGCACCCCTGAAATACATATACCCTGCTGATTTTGCATGTGATACTTCCCGCGCACCCCTGGAATACACGTGCCCTGATGGAATCGCGTGTGTTACTTCACGCGCACCCCTGATGTACACGTACCCAGGACAATCGCGTGTGATACTTCCCGCGAACCACTGAAATACACGTTCCCCGCTTGGCGTTTGCTGTTTGGCAGCCCTGTGAACTGGTCCAGGGTTAGCGCAGCCCTTTGCGATGAATTGGGAATTTTGAAGGCTTTTCCTTGCGCGAGGGCGTTCTTGGGGGCGTAACTGGCGCTGCTGCAGGGTCGCTGCGCCACTCTGCGCCACGGCTAGTTTTGGAGGCTGGAATCCATGAATACGCTGTGCAATGAAATGGATTTTATCACACGCCACTTTTGTGCGAAATTCTATGAATTACCCTGTAAATCTTCCAATTTCATACTAAAATCAGTTAGCCATTGTTGACCTAATTTAGACTTCCTCTATAAATTACCATCCTTACTAAAAATAATCAAACCTTTCATAGCTTTAATTATTAATACTGTAGAGATGCATTCAAAACCTTTGCATTATTTATGTTATACATCCTTATCTTCCTCTTTCCTTCCTTTCATATCTTTTAGTCTACAAATCTCAATTAGGAATCTTACTACCTCAATTTGTAGTTTTGCATTTTTCCTATAAAGCATGTCCATCCATAAGCGATTCAAATTGACACACTTAGTGTTGGGTACATATTTACTAATTCTATTGATGCATTCCACTCTTAGACCCCCCACATTCTGTCAGCAGATGCCTCAGTGTTTCAGGTGTTTCATCTTGGTTACAAAATCTACATGGAAAGATTTTTCAATTTTTTCCCTCTCTGATGTCCTTAATTTCTCCCGACTACATCACAATGAACCTAAAGCGCATGAAATCCTGTCTCCAAGTTTTAACAAGAAATGTCACTAGGTAAGGTTCTGCTGTTCCAACTGTTTAATAGTGAGCCACAAGATGTTCATAAACTTTAAATTTAGCAACCTTCTCCTCTGTTTGATTCCAATCTTTATATTGCAATAATGATGATTATGAAAACCATTGTCCATTATTTCATGGAAGGTATTGTTTTTGCAGTTAATTAGCTTTCTATACAAAGAGAGCAGGCACCTTTCTATGATACTTTTTAAAGAGAAGAACCCAAGCTCATATTGAATGGCGGAAAGAGGGATGCATTTCGGAAGACATCTCATGACCGCTTTTAGGATTCTAGACTCATATTTAGATATTTCCTCTCTACCCCAGAGGGGGCAAATCCAATCCATAACAGATTTTGGCAACACTCTTACTTTTGTATAAGCGCAAGCATGGTAGGATCGAAAATTTCCCAAACTTACAGTCTATTTTTCTCAGTTGTGCGATAATGGGTTCCGCTTTCTTTCCAGGAATTCATGGTAAATGATCTTCTTTTTGTCCCCAAATATGGGGTAACCTAAATATCTTATTACTGATTTGACCATTAACTTGTCATTGTTTAGAAAACATGAACTTTTAATGGGGGTTTTCCTCTCTGTCACTCGCATAATTACCATTTTTTTATAATTTATTTGTAGAGAGTTGATCTTTGTATGTTCTCTAAAGGAACTCAAAAGTAGCTGAAGGACTATGGGGGTGTGGTCGTACAACATAACATCATCAGCGTATGCTGTCCAACATACTTTGTTTCCCTCTACCTTGGGAGAGGCAAAGGCCATTCTCTCAAGAACAGTGTCAACGTCTGAGATATAAAGATTGAAGATTGTGGGGGCAAAGATACTACCCTTTCTAAGTGCATTCCGGACTCTAATAGTTTGCAATAGCACCCCCCTGGTATTCAGGAACATTTTTATTCTCAAGCCCTCATGTAGGTAATAAAGAATGGATAGTAATGGTGCTGGCAAACCAAAAGAAAGAAGTTTTGTCCACAAAGTGTTTCTGTCAACAAGATCGAAAGCTAGGGTAAGATCTATTTATGCTAGATCTAGTGGTGGACTCCCATGTTTCCAAGCATTTTGTTGCATAATAGTTAGGAGGAGCCTACCAGCATCCGTACCCACGTTCCGTCAAAAACCAAATTGGAAAATGGAGAGTGGTTTATTTATGTCCAACCAATCATGTATATATATCCCAATATCAGGCTAGCAAAGATCTTTGACTCTGCATCCAGAAGGGCGATAGGTCTGTAATTTGATGGACAGCCCCTATCGCTCTACTTATAAATCAGAACCACAAACGATAAATGCCAGCTCTCCAGTATATACCTGGTCAAAAGTATGTCCTTAAATAGAATGTTAAGAATGTTTGTCCACATTTCCAGATTTCCTTTGAATGCCATATTGGAGAGAAGATTAGGGTCGGGAGCTTGCGAATTTGATGCTCTGGAGATCAGGTTTTAAATATCTACCTGTGTAAAGGAGATATTCCGGGGACAGTTACATATATCGCTGGGAACTAACCATTCCACTTTCGAGGGAGAATAAAGATTACCAAAATAACTTTTGTCCTATCTATGCTGTTTATCTGCAAAACATGTTTCTGCACACTGGTACTCTTTATTCCTGCACGGAATTATCTTTCTGTGTGCCCTATTTGTTTGTGCTGACATAAACCCTCTGATGGAAGGCTGCGTTCTGTCTATGACCAGCTATAATACATAGTTATTAAATATTGATAAATTACATGATTTAGTGCCTACTAGTGATGTTAAAGCTTTGATTCTCATGTACATTGGCCAATAAGGCACACCTAGGTGCCACTCGCTGAGCAATAATGACACCCTTCAGGACAAGTAACGCATATTCCCAATACGCTGTCACAAGAGGGAATTCTGATTCGGCCCATTGGCAGTGGTGAGTATTATGAACTGCTCTCTTTACTTCAAACTTACAGAAGCAAATCAAATTACATTTTAATAAAACAAAACTACTAGTTCAATGGATTGCTTTTCTCCTGCAGCTTCCTCATCAGATGGATATCCCTTTTAGTGACCGCTGCTCGGAAAACCTTTCAATGGGGTGCAGTGCACCTCGACTTGGCCGTATATTGATTTTGACGCGATGCAGTGGTCGTCGTACATATACTACATCACTACGCCCCGGTATCTCAGTTCCTTTTTTCGTGCGCTTAGCACTCTGCTCACTGGAACAACTCTCTTATTGATTAAGGCCTAAAACTTTTGTGATGTGTAATCTGAGAGGGATAATAACATTTACTCACCATCACTCTGATTTAAGGACATCCGGAAGTTCTTTAAATGATATTTCCATTTATTTTGAATGGTTTTATATAAAACTGTTTCGCTTCTAGCTGGTACAAGTTTTTGTGTATACATCTAAGTTCCCTATTCCTACTCTTTTTCAGCTCTTTTACTTCTTTATAAAATGAATGCCTATGTTTCACATTTATAACTTTTGATTTTCTTAAACCAGGGACTTTTTCCAATACAGTTTCGACATAGTACATAGTAAATATTGTGAGTATATAAAGTTAACTTTTTACAGTACTATGAGTTCTGAAAATCTTGCATGAATATGACGTTTACTTTTGTGACAGTTTCCTTATGCCAGGACACCCTATTACAGGCACTGTTATTTGTCAATATTTGTGGAAAGTATTGAAGGCCAGTGTGTGACAATTCAAACCCAAGAGATGTTTTTAATATTTTATTATCACTTTCTGATGTAGAGATTATGGTAAAAGTCGTTATTGCATCATAAAGGATCTTATTCATAAAGACATAGGGCCCCATTACGAGTTTGGAGGTAGCCATGCCCTTAATAAGAGCATGGCTGCCCCCAAACGTGGGCCCGGGTCCGGGTCCCGCAAAAGGGAATTTACCGGGCCATTCTGACCTTGGAGGACCCAGTAAATCCCTTTCGCGGACCCAGACCTGGTACGTCCCCACTCCCATCTGAGCCCCCATAGGGCTCAATGGGAATGGGGAGGATGGCAACAACCATCCGGTAATGCTCCGGTAATGTTCGCGGGTGCCGCTCTTCACACCTGGTCTGACCAGGTGTTCTAGAGCAGCACCCGCAAGCATACTTGGAATGTTGCAGCGAGGTGACAATGGCGCCGGTAGAACTACCGGCGCCGTTGTTGCCTTACCGCAACACTCCAAATGAGGCCCATAGTCAATAGTTGATTTCAGTACTCCATTAGTCCAAGTGGAATTATCCTTAGTAACCGCTAATTGGTCATTTGCAAAATACAGACCCCAATCTTTAAAAAAGTGGTACCACATCTCTCCTTTTGGCTTTTCCTAGACGGTCCTCTGTGTACGTTCTCAGAGGTGTTCATTCTATATGCCTCATTTACACTTAGGACTGTTGAGCTGTTCTCTTTTGCACAGCCCACTTTGGCATTCAGATCCTTTGCAATAATAATGTTCAACTCTGGACATAGATCTTGACACTCTAAAATAACAAGATCCATAAGTCCACAGGCATCCTCCAGATCACTATTAGGGGACCAATATATGTTGATAATCAGGAAATAGAAGGAGTTCTTATTGGGCCTTAAATTCAGCAGAGCAGCAATACATGCTGTGTTAATATTAAAGCTTTTAATTAATTTTCCCCCAAATCTGTTCTAACGGCAATCAAAAGCCCCCTGAGGGTCTTCCTTTGGCTTTCCTAGTAGCAAGTTCTTTTATCATCGTAAAGCCATCAGGAGACAATGCAGCAGTCACCCATGTTTCTTGGATAAATAAGATGGAGCAATACGAAAGTATTGAGCAGACTTCTGAAGAGCCTTAAGAACCAAGAGCCCCTTGAGTTCCAGGATAGCAGACTAAGCTCTGTATATACTAAGAATGCTTGTTTAGCCCTTGCAGTTTGGTGATTGATTCTTTTAGGGTTGAAGCCAACCATCTTAAATCTGAGTCGTGAGTTACTCCCCCAGATTTACGAGATTCATGGACTGGTTCCAGGTTATTACTTTGTATACCTCTTGGATTTTAAATTTGACCACCTGCCCTAAGGTTCAGTAAGCCTTGGCTATGATTTGACAAATCATACCCATATTTATTGATTGTTTCAGCTTCTGAGAGAACCAGTTCATAAATAGAACGGGAGTAAAAAACAATTCATACATAGACATACCTTGTTGGATGAATAAAGTCTACTACCTTTAAATCCCCTGATTAAATAAGGGAGAAGCTCAGAATTTCACTAAAAAGAGACAATATTCTCATCAGTTTAGGGAGAGGCGCAGAATTTCACTAAACAGAGACAATATTCTCCATCAGTTTAGGGAGTGAGGGCCTCCATATGGTAGCATAATATGTAATACTACGCTCGGGTCATCAGTGTAGTGTGATTGCCTCCAGTCTATATCTTCTAATTCTTTTTTCTGGGTAGTGCTTAGCTCTCTGTCCTCATTATAACTTCTCCCCTGTTTTCCAGTGTCTCCAGGTCTCTCCTCAAAAATTCCTCCCTCCCATTCCTTGTATTTAGCATATGTTTTATTCACCTCTAGTATTCTCTCCGACCACTTAGAGTCAATTCTGCCGCACCCCCCTGAGTTATTCCAAGATCGTGGGATTTATCCCCGGGAGGAGGCCAGTGTTAGGTAAGGTATGGTTTCCCTGTATAGTTGAGTTTTTAAGCTAATTTCAGGCCGAACCGGCGTCCCTCAGTAATTCAGTTCTGGTCTCTTCCTTGGACCAGCTGACATGGCCTAAGGGGGCGCTAGTTTCCCATTCTTTCATTCTATGAGATGGCGATGTGCTTTCTCTTTCATGTACTGGTGGTACAGCGTTAGATCCAGAACTCTCCTTTTTTAGATACTGGTGGAGCCCCTCATTAGCGGGAAATTACAGGAGTTTTAGAAGCGCCTGTTGTACCAGAATCTTTATATCTTCACTTGGTAAGATGTTGATATTGTTATTTTGATTTACATCCTGCTTCTCCCCCATATAATTCCAGTCAACTTTATTACCCAGTGTTAATGCTTTGATCCTGTATACTAGGGATGCACATGCTCCCAGGATTCTCGGTGGCAGATGGCCACAGGTTTTCCATACTCTTAGCATTTATACTAAAAAAACTGTTGGATACCTCCTCCCTCTTTTTTTCCAGCAGCTTTATTCTCCTCACTTTTGTTAGTAGTGTTTGTCTTGCTTTTATTTTTACACAGTGTGTTTATTTTTATTTTTTTATTTGCTTTCTCCTTGTTTCCCTTGTGGCTCATCGCCTCAGATAGAGTAACTGTGGCTTCTCCGTATCCTTCCGTTGCACCACCTATTTTAGAGTTCACACTTTTTGCTGTGAGACTGATCTCCTCTCCATGAGTCTCTGAGACTGGGATTTCCTCCTTTTTATCATGTTGTGCCATGATCTACGTGAATGTTTTTATTCTTTCCTCCCTTTTCTGAAATCGATTTCAATTTCCTTTTTTATTGATGTGTTTACTAGAGGTATTTGTTTGCAGTCAATCTCTTCTTGTGCAATTATTTTTGTTTCCTTATTTTCAATTCCTACCCAGTCGGGTACCTTTGTTGGCCCTTTTTTGTCTTTTTTCTTTGTATTTTCTGACATCTTACTTCTTTTAGCAGTATAATCCTGTACCTCTAGAGCTGCTTTACTTGCGATGTCCAATTGGGTCAAATCAAGAGCCTCTTCTTCCAAGGATAAACTGCAAATATCTTTTATGTGAGAATTATGCTTCTTTGCTTTTGTCACACAGAGGTTTTTGTTTTTTTTACCCTCAAGAATTCACTCAGTTTGTTTCAAAGATCTTCTTTTTACTGCCCTGGCATACATCCTTTTTTCCCGCCGGGACACAAAATATCTATATGTAATGCCTTTGTCTAAATTAATTTCCTCCTCCTCAATTTCCCTATTGTGCTCCTCCTTTGCTTCTTGTTCTATCACATCTAAGAGGGCAGAAGGGCTGTAGGGTCTATCTTTTCCTCAAATGTCCAGTTCCGTTGATTAGGTGTACATGGGACCATTTGGTTAGATTTAATTAAGTACTCTAGCTGGTCATTTTTTTCCGTATTCAAATTCACTATTTTTCTAACTTGTGTAAGTTCCTCACAATACGCAGGTTTCTGATCAATCAACCCATTAGATACAGCCTCATGATACGACTCCCCCCCCACATAACTACTATTGGGGGGGTTGTATTATAGAATGTGGTGCTACGCACCGTTTGCGCACTTTGAGTGACCTTTAGGGGTTGTAAACTCTTTGAGATTTTAAGAACATTGCTGGCCTGGCGTGTCTCTTGTGCACATATAAATCCCTCAAGTCTGTTCAATTTTGAAGCCATGTCTGCCAAGGTATGTCTTAATTCTTGTATTTCAAAATGGGTCCTATCATGTCCCTTGTCTAGGAGGTTTAAAATCCTGGTTAACACTGGAAATAACATTTCTGAGAACAACAGGTCTTGTGAAGTCAATCCCCCAGAGCAGGGGTCGATGTGTGAGGCTTCGTGGTCATAAGAGGGGGGGCTTAAGAGGAGAAGTAGAGCTAGTGCACGTGTGAGTCGACAGGAAAACTCTCTTATCAAGTTCTACCAGAACTACAGGGGCCATTAAGGAGGTATCTGCCGAGGGTTTAAACATCTCATTACGAGGTTGCCGGTCGGGTAACAATGGTACTGGTATGCTTGCCGGTACCATTGTTACCGGACCGGCAAACTGAGTTGTGCCGCCTGTGCCTTTCATTCCGCCAGGTCTGCCCTGGCGGAATGAAAGGCACCCGCGAGCACAGCATGCCTGTAGCACAGGCACCGTTATGAACATTGCCGGTGCTACAGGCATCCCCATTCACATTGAGCCCTAGGGGGCTGAAATGGGAATAGGATCTACCGGCACCGGAACCCGTGAAAGGGCAATTATCGGGTCCGGTGGGGTTGGAATACCCCGGTAATTGCCCATTCGCGGGTGCCAGACTTTCATGCTGGTATAGAGGTAGCCTTGCCATTCTTACCGGCAAGGCTACCTCCAACCTCGTAATGAGGCCCAATGCCATCTTCGCAAATAGAGGTATTTAGAGGTGAAATAGCTTCACGCATGCTCAAAAGGCTTTGCTGAATTGGCTGTTCTACCTTCAAGGCAGTGTTAGAAGGGGAAAAAGGTTTGACGCCTATGCCAGCTTGCGAGGCAGAAGCCTGCACATGAGTGGCCATTGACGCTGTCTCCTGAGCATTCATTATGTGTTTATTATTAGAGTTGCAAATCGGGGACAATTAGGCCATGTCAGTATTAACTGTAGTACGCAATGATAATGTTATCTGTGGGATATCTATTTCTAAAAATAGACGGTAATTTAAGTAAGTGGCAGACTGTGTTAATGGGAAGAAGAGTTTTACAGACCTTGACACTCCTAAGAGACCCCACCATAATATGGGGGACACCTACTCACGTGATATCAAGAAGAGGACTTACAGAACTTATCTGAGTTGGTCTCCAAAAATAGAAGACGTCAACCTAGTACAGATTAAAGATTTATAATGAGTATCAGCGCTAGATGGTTTGAATCGACCACAGAATCGCCTCAATTATTCATTGATTATCGGAAGTACTGATAGTTCCTCTGATTTGAAAAATTCCTGATGTACGAGCAGTTATGAGCTGCAAGTCTAGGCAGGAGCAAATTACAAAGATATGGAGTGTACGTTTCAGTATCCAATGTATTTATAGACAAGCTCCAATCCTATGAGTCATGTCAGAGAAAATTCAGACGCTGTATTACCAGCTTGTTTGTTTTCCAGTATTCAGAGGCGTTCACCAACGCACTGCATTCATAGGGAATATATTAACATCACATTTTTACAATTATAGCTCAACGAGTTTTGGAATGCGCTCCTGAGCATGCGTTAAACAATCAGCCACAGGGCATCAGACATTTGAGTTGCGGAGCTACCATAATCCAACAGCCGCATGCATGTGCAATTACAACAGCCCTTGTTTATACAGCAGAAACCAACAGTATATTTCAGTAATGGTATCAGCATAAGTTAAATATATCTCTTACTTTAAGAACCACACGAGATTGTAGTGTTACTTTAAGGGTTTTCCCTTGGCCCACGCGTCCGCCACGCACCTGAACCGCCAAACAGCTCTCACTTGACTATCACTTGGGTGCGCGCGCAGGTGTGCGTACCCTCGCCAATTGTAGATTGCCGGGGACTGATGGAGGCGGGGCCTACAGAAAGAGAGAATAGAACAGAGTAAGACTCTATGGGGATACGAGAAGGACGGTGAAACGCATTGATAGACAAAGTCCATAAAATGTCTTTTCCAGTAAAAATTATTACTTTCGTGTTCGCTTCAGGCAGTTTCGCTGCAATAATACCAGCCAAGCTTCTTCTTGGCGTCTATGGTTTCTGAATTAACGCCAGCAAGAGCAGAAGTGTAGCGAACAGCCAAACAGCTCTCACTTGGCGATCACTTGGCCCTAATTTATGTTTCACTATAGGGGAATGATGTAACTCTACCAATTAGCCTCACATGGAGGACTAACCTAATGTTGCAATGTGGTTTAATGCTAATTCCTTTGTATGATTATAAAAGCTCTTTTTTTATGGGCGTATCTTTGATAATGCTTTTCATGCAGTTCTGTTCCGCATTCTGCGTGAATTGTGCTTTCCCAGCTGCTCCTGGGCCCAGAATAAATTGTGTTACTTCTTGCCTGGTGTAGACTCCTATTTTGGATTACTTTTGAGGCAACCTGCTGTAGACTTCCACTACCTCTACTCTCACTGCTAATTCTCTTTCTTTGCTACCACTCTTTCTCTACTACTACTCTACCTACTGGTACTGCTACTGACATCACCAAACTCAGGTGCATGGTGCTCTGCTCACATTCCCACTCTCACCACTCTCACCCCATCCCCACTTCTCTACTACAGCATATTCCTTGCACCGACTTTCTTGACTCCTTTATAGTAGTCAGTCACACTCTTTC
This sequence comes from Ambystoma mexicanum, assembly GCF_040938575.1. NCBI lineage: Eukaryota > Metazoa > Chordata > Amphibia > Caudata > Ambystomatidae > Ambystoma > Ambystoma mexicanum. Next base: position 710,836,006 of record NC_090933.1, read on the forward strand.
CTAACACTCACTGCTTCTCACACTTACTACGACAGTCACTAATATACTGCTATCTCACACACTATTTCCTATCTCTCCCTCTCACTCTCACCTCTTACAATTCCACACCCCACTTACTGCACTGTAATACACTACACTACACACACTGATACCATTGTCTCTCTCAAATACTTAACATTTTCAATGGTTTTCCACCAACTCTTCCATACTCCACTCTGCGGTCCTTCTTCTGCCTGGTCTCTTGGTGCCCCTCTAGATCCACCTGCGAACTCGGCCATACAACCTGCACTCTGCCTCTGTTGGTGCCTGCTTTTATCCTGTGAGGCTGGTGCTTTAGCTGCTTACACCCTCCCCGTTGGCTGCAGTGCACACCTAACTACTTGCACTAATCAGTGCCTGCCTTAGCTGTTTTTCTTTCTTTTTCTTTGCATGTTTAAAGTGTTCACACAGCCTCGGGGCGTCGAGCCGCTGTTACAGGAGTTGTTTATCTTAGTTGAGTAGTTGTTTGTCTTAGTTGCGTATTTATAACATGCTTAAATACCCAGAGGTTTCTAAGCATGGACCGGGGGATTGAACCTGTGTTGCTTTGTGTCACCTTGCTTCCAATGCGAGCACATTGTCACTGAGCTATCCTCCCGGGAGCTGTGAAAGCTTAAAACCCAGTCTAAGCCAGTGCCCCTTTTCCAGCACAGTTTTGGTGTTTCTCTGTCATGCTACATGGCTGAACATCGTTTTTTATGTTGGCTTGGTGAGTTTGCTGCTTCTCTGCAATGCTGGATGTTTAGTTGTGGTGCTTGTTCACAGTCTGCATTAATGGCTGCCTTTCGGGTTTTACGGTTGTTTGAATGGTTTTCCTGCTGCTCCTAAAAGGGATTCTGGGAGTCACAGTTCTGAAACCAAAAAGAAAGAATTGTAGCCAGCAACTATTTGGGGTAGCATTGAGACACAAAGGGTGGTATCAGCATTGATGTTTCCTGCATACGTGAGAGAAATTTTCTTGGACTAGGGACAGCCCAATGCCCACTTCACCTGCCTGGGGCAGAGCTAGTTCTGCCTTCTGTTTCAATATGTTTCCTGCCCCAGGCTGAGGAGTGTATATGACAGGGTGTTGACCATGTCACACAAGCAAGATTCCCATTTATGTAACCCTCCCTGGAATGAGGTGTAACAAATTGGTGCGGCTCCAAAGTGAATTGAGCAAAGCAGGCATGCAGGAATTACACTTTAGTGGATCACAAGTAAACGTATCACAGGCCAGGCCCGGAAGAGGGAATTCAGAGTAACCAGACTTCTGCCCAATAGCGCCTAATGAAAGGGAGTATTTCCGACCTTTAACGTTTCCATTTGATGCATCAGAGGAGCCGCGGCCACTGTGAATTCATGTAGCTTTACCATTGTATTGGCCATACACTTTGGCCATTTCAACCTGTCAAGAGATGGCTTTACTGGTGATTGGCTCATTTTCTGAAGTCTTTCATTGCAGTATGATAGTCTCTGTTCTTCAGTCAGTTTGTGAGATGCCCAGGAAGCTTTCTTCCTTACCCTCTCAAGACCTAAAGACTAGGCAAAGAGAGACCAAAGAAGGCTGTCCACAGCCAAGCAGAATATAAATAAACCTCTACAGAGTTGTAAATAAACACAGGAAAAGTCTAGGTTTGACTCTCAGAATGGGAACTATAACAAGCATTACTGAGACTCACACTAACCTGCTCCATTTCCCTTTTATATGCTAATCTTTCTAATTTGGCCTGGAAGAACTTAAGCTGGAATCCAGAAGTGAGACTATAAGCGTTAATAGTAAGCACTGCTGGTCACCATCTTACTTTGTGGGCATACTGTTGCCCCTGGAATTGAGAATGGGTCAGTGCTGGGAATCTTTCTCAACACTGGTTGGTGAGTCTTCTGTTGCACCTGTGCACCTTGCCTATATGGGCATGGGTGAGGCGTGGTGACACCCCCAGGATGACGCAGACTGCGAGGGTGTCCACTTTGGCATACACCTCATTATGATGTTCCCAAAGCCATGGGAAGAGGCTCACAGCGGCATGCGACCTGTATCTCCTCGATGCTCCTGAAGAAAAAGAAACAGAAGAAGGAGGAATAGTAATTGCTGGGGAAAAAACAATTCAACGCATTCAAAACAAGAAAGTGACCGGACATCCAATTTTTAATAGCAGTAAGACAGAAAGACTGATTATTGTGCATGGAACATGTGAAAGAAGAAAGAGACCGGAAGAGTTGGATATCATCTGCATACAAATTATAGGACATACCAAAAGATGAAATGATAGCTGCTAACGAACAAGGGGCCAAGAAGAGAACCTTGAGGAACACTATGAAGAAGAGGTAAGTGTTAGAAGTTCCAGCCCAGGATACTGAGTATGTGTGATAAGATAGATAAGAACGAAACCAGGATAACACAGAACCAGAAAATCAAAAGAAAAAAGAGAAGTTAGGAGTAAAGTATGATCCAAAGTGTCAAAAGCAGCCGACAGATCCAACAGAATAAGCTAAGAACAATGTTAAGAATAGTCAGCAGAAAGGATAAAATTACAAACAGAAAGAAGAGCAGTTTCCATCAAATAAAGAGGGCGAACATTTTATTGCAAGTGAGGAAGAATAGAATTTTCAGTGACAAGAGTAAAGACCTGACAATAAACAAGACGTCCAAGCAATTTAGAAAGAAAATGGAGAAGAAAAATTGGATGAAAATGTGCAGGGTGCGAATGATCTAAAGATGCTTTCTTCACAATGGGATGAATTGAGGCATGCTTAAAAGAAACAGGAAAAGTAGAGGTAAGAAGAGAAATACTGAAAAGAGAAGTAAGATATGAAAGCAATAAAGGATAGACTTTCGGTTGAAGAGATGAAGGAATAGGATCAGATGGAGAAGCAGTAGGATGAGCACGAGCTAAAAAAGAAGTGGTATCACAATTAGAGATTTGTGAAAACAAAGAAATAGTTGAAACAGAAGAAGAAGATCTACAACAGGGTGGAAGTGAAGAGGAAGCAGATCGAAGAGCAGTCACTTTTGAAGAAAATCAATAAGCAAAGTCTGAAGCAGTTAAAGTAGAATTAAGAGGCTATTCATGCAAAGGAAGAGATACAGAAGATGAGAAAATGATTGAAACAAGCGGCGAGGGTGAGCAGATTGAGCACACAGTTAGATACAAAAAATACAAACGTTTATCTGACAAAAGAACCTCATCATATAGTGTACGATAAGAACAAAAAAAAGAGAGAAGATCTGACGCTGAGAACATATTATGCCAGCGTGTCTCCAGTTGACGAAGAACACGCTGCATAGATCGAAGATGGGAAGTAAGCAAAGGCATGAGGTCACTTCCAAGAGGGAGAAAAAGAAGAAACTGGATATAAACAATCAGGTGAAGAATGAAGCGTGGATGGAAAAATAGAAGCTACATCGTTCGTGGGAAGAGCAGAAAATGTAGAATGAGAAGGAAGACGAGAAGTATAAGGCGAAACAAACAATGGAGTTTTAAAGGCATGAAAATCACAATGAAAATAGATAGGGGCCATGGAGCATGGAGGCCCAGTAGAGGGGACAAAAGGAAGAATAGTAAAGACTAGAAGATGATGATCAGAAGAATAAATGGTATGGTCACAAACAGAAGAAGTTGATAGAGACGATGTAAAAACATAATCCAAACAAGCACCAGAAACATGAGAAGAAGGAGAAGAAAGAGCAGAAAGATGATAATCGTCAAGAATAGAAAGGAATGGTAAAGACAAGTGAGTTGAAGAAAGATGCAAGTTAAAGTCACCCAGAAATATAAATGGAGTTGAACACGGGAGAAAAGCTGAAAGTAAAACGTCAATTTCATCTTAAAATGTAGCCATCGGGCCAGGAGGACGATACACAAGTAGAGAAGTCAGAGAGTAAGATTTAGAAAACTTAGTCAGAGAGTTTCCAAAAGAAGAACAAGTCAGAAGAGACAAGGATACAGATGTAGAGACAAACGATTAACCAAAAAAGAATATCAGTCACACCCCCTCGACCGGAAGGATGAGGAGTGTGCAAAAAAGAGATAGCAGAAGAAGAAAGAAATGCAGGGATAGCTGTGTTACCAGATGGAAGCCAAGCCTCAGTTATACATAAAAAATACCAATTCAAACTAAGAAAAATACTTAAAACCGAGCGGGATTTGTTACAAAGTGAGCGAGTATTCCAAAAATGCACATTAATGGGAGACAAACTAGAAGAGCAAGGAAGATAAATAAGATTAGAATAGTTTCGAAGCAGGACCATGATAGGTACAAAGGGATTTGAAATAGTCATAGTGATCGTGGAAGCTATGAAAAAGCAAATAAATGGAAAAAGTATTATTGTGGCAAGCACTATGATGGTATATGAGTGAAAACTCATTATAAGCATGGCGGTAAGGTAACAACGGTGCCGGTATCGCTACCATCACTGTTGCTACTGTACCGCCGTACTACGAGCTGTGCTTGCGGTGCCTGTCAGCCTGCCAGATCTGACCTGGTGGGCAGAGCGGCACCTGCGAGCACAGCAAGTCAGATGCACCGGCACTGTGGTAAGCGGTGCCGGTGCATCCAACATCCCTATTCCCATTGAGCCCTATGGGATTCAAATGAGAATGTGTGTTGGATCCGGTTCTGGCACCCGCAAAAGGGAAATTACCGGGTCCAACGGGGCCAGAATATCCCGGTAATTGCCCATTCGTGTGTGCCGGACCCGGTTGCGAGTTTGGAGGTAGCCTTGCTGCTTTTACCGGCAAGGCTACCTCCAACCTCGTAATGAGGCTCATTGAGTAGACTGGTCGTGCTGAGTTGAGGGAAGCTGGCAAAGGAGAGGAAAGCCGCATGAGGCCAGACAAGGAAGAAAAAGACAGAAACATGATAGGAACTTAAACGTAAAAATACCAAAAAGCAACTACCATCAGCAGGCGGCTACAAACAGACAACTGTGCCGGGTATCACCCAAATAGGAGATCATAATCCTTCGGGGTCACTAGAGTCAATTGAGGGGCCAGATAGAAACGGCACAGCTCCGAGTAAAGTTGCTGCATAAAAACAGCACAAGCTGAGCAGCGACTCCCAGTCTCAGGAAACAGACACAGAGCAAGGACACCTGCAAGTCAAACATGAAGAAAAAAGAGAAAAAATAACAAGACAATGCTGCCCCAATGTAGAATAAAGCCACTCGCAGCCACGGACGGTATCTGACAGCACGGCCGACTTAGCTGAGACTTCACCTGCGGGGTGGAGGGAAGGCCAGGATGGCCGTGGCCAGCACCAGGGACAGACTGTCCTTGAAGTCCGAGTAAGCCGGGCCACAGAGTGGTGAAGATGGAACAACAAGCAGCAGTTTTTGCAGTCTGCCAGGAGACTGACCGCTTCTCCAGATAGGAGCCTCACAGCCCCAGGACACACTCCAGTCAGCAAGCACGGCAGCCTTAACCGAGACAATCACAAGCATTGCTTCCATCGCGTCTACTTGGAATTTACAAAGGTGGCTCCTGCAGTGCATCACACAATTAGATACAATCAAACGCAGTGCCCTGAAATGCCACCGAAAAAAAACAATGCAATAACAGCAAAACCACCTTAGTTGTCAACAGTATTTAAACTATATGTCAAATGGTATATGTTGGCGCTATGAGACAACTCAATGAACGGTCCATACAACATGTCTGAAGCATTAAGGCAAACAAACCTGTGTCTCATCAGGCCCAGCACTGTCAAATGCCCTATCCCCATGTAGAACTCTCAAGGATTGGCTTTTTGGAGATTGTGTCCATATCTTTGTATCAGCAAAGAGGTGACAGAGAGCTCACAAAATAATCTGATATTGCGCAATCAAACATGGATTCAGCACGGATCATGAAATTAATTGATTTCTCAAGTAAATCAATTGCAGAACCTTCCTGGATTAAAGATTGAGGATTATAGCTGCTGCAGCATACATTTACTTAATTAGCCAAGCATCACATGTCCCTATATCCTCACTTTTCTACATGTTGCCTCTGTCTACCTTCATGCACCAACCAGCCTCACTGCTTCTTCACCTGCTGCGGTATCCCATAATATGGCTGCTTCTAGCGACACCTCTTAACGTCAAAACACATTCTAGTTGTTTAAAATATGGTGACTGTTAGGGAGAATTCTCATTTTATGGCTAATTTCCCTCACCTAGTGAGTCCCCCAGCAGCTTTGCTGGACTTCTGGAGTTTATTTCTTTCACTTGGTAAGAGTGTGAGCTTTTCCCCCACTCTTACCCATGTTTTGCCATGTGTCTTTTACCTGTTTTTGTGATTGTGGGCTCTGGCGTAGACCATTTCAGTAGCCCCCTTCTGTTGTGTGTCACACAGCACCTTCAGTGCAGTGACACAGGGTTGTCTTTTTAGACTTCCCACCGACTCCATTTCTGGGGCTGACTACAGTCCCCCAGAAAAGGGTAAAGTTGCCATTAACTTTACTTAGTCAAATTACCACAGATCCAGTAGACCCCATCTTCCATGGAGTACTGGAAAGGGTTACTTCATATATCTTGTATCTGTACCTCCTACAGCATTGTTTCGCTCTTTTAACATTTAGACTTGGCTGGTGGCAGTGTATCTACCCTAACTTTTCTACTGCGATTATACTATATAAACGTGGTATTGTTTTAGGCTATTATATTAGCCTCAAACTTAAACCCGCTTGACCAAATACTTTTTCTTTTGGCTCCGGTCGTGTTTATTCACCATTGTTTTTGTTAAAGTCCTTCTTGTGTCTTACTTTGCACGGCAAACCAGGTTTGCCTCCTTTGTTCACCATCTTTTGGCAGGCTACTGCTCAGAAGCCCTCCTCCAGGCGACTGGGTGTGTAGGTGGGCTGATTGTGAGGGAGGGGGGTAGTCACCCCCTGCACAGGGTATCTTAGGGAACCCAAGTCGCACTTTGCCATGATTGGCCGAGGTGGCTGTCCGGGTAAGCCCCCTGCTGCGTGATTGACAGCCAGGCTGTGTGAATGGGGGATTTTTGCATAAAAGGCAGGTCTCTTGGGCTAGAAGTCAGAGAGTCGCCACTGGAACTACAAGGAACCAAAGAGAAGCGGAGAAGAAGTCGGCTGCTGCAACTACCCCGTCCCGGTGAAGCCCTGCTGCAGTCCTGAGCTATCAGACGGAGTCTTCTTCCTTGAGCTTGGCGGGGATGACAAGCTCATCTTCCACAGCCAGAGGATCCTCTTCTTGGTCGAAATCGCTGCACACTGCTGTAGTGGTCGGATAGCCATCTGAAGAGCCTCTCCTGTTTTTAAGGAGCACACCTTTTATTCATCATCGCTGTTGCCAGCTTCATCCCTGTGTGGTGCGGACCCCTCCTGACGTCCTCCTTCACATCGAAGCTCCAGGAACCGCGGGTCTGCGGGAAACCAACAGGAACAACTGCCAGGGCACCAGCTTTTCCATTAAATAAGTTACTGTGTTCTGCTTGAGGAATTAGGGTGAATCCCTTTTCTTCATCTCCAAGGCTTGCCCTTGTCTTTCCTCCTTCTTATAACTTTTGCTTCCGAACATTGACAATATCAAAGTACTCTTGGCTACGTTCAACCGTGAACTGTCCGACTGTGTGATCCTCGACAACAGGCACCCGGTGTCACTTGACCCTGGCTCCGACCCTTTGACTCTTGAATTCCTGTCTATGAGTGTTCTTAGATTCTGTCTGCCTAACTATAATATTGCCTATGATTTTTGCCTCCAACTCCCTCTGGGTATCTCAGGTGCAAAGTGTGTTTTTGCCCCAATAGCATTTCTTGTCACGGATACGCGTTTATTTAGTAGACCGAACTGTCAAAAAGTGATCGCAATCGTATTCACTGTAATGTGTCTTGTTTCATAACACCGGTCCATTCAAACACAGGGTAATTACCTTGAGTCATACCGTACAAAGTGAATTGGTTAGTTGTAGTATATTTTACGTGTGGTTTTGAATTTAATAGAAGTGTTGTTTTTATAACAAATGGTTTAAAAATAAATGTACTTATATTTTTTTACCTGAAACCCTGAGTCAGTGTTTGCTTGAGTCACAGTAATTGTGGTCTCTTTGAGTAATCTCTGCTACTGCTCATATACTCTTGAGATAAGCCTGGCTGCTCCGCTACTGCTACCACTATAGCTAGTAGTACAGGCTTGTACCAAAGGTAAAACTTGTATTACCACCTGTAGTCTTAATTGTGTGTAGTGGTCCCTAAGGGCACTGCACGGGATTCTGGCTAACAGCGACTAACAACAAGCTAACACTGCTCTCATTACAGTCATTTCACATGGCAACTGATCAATACCCGTCCACCATACCCTGAACATAGCTGTCCATTGTGGAACCTATTCAACTTAACTGAAACCAAAAAAGTGATGGGTGGATGGTTTTGAATGAATCTAAACCACTGGCATTGCTCTGGGCCACCGTTTTTTAGCTCGTCTGTGCCATTGCAAAAGGGGTCCAGCCATAAGCAAATCAGTCAGGTACTGCCACCAATGGGAGCAGCCCTACCCGAACTGCCAGGCCAGGTCCCCTCTGCACAGAAACACAAGCAACCCCAGACATGTTTTGGCCTTGTTGGACCTCCTCAGTGAGGTGCAGCTTGGTTTCCTATGGCGCAGTGAGCAAGGGACCCACGTCTGGGCATACCCTCTCTCACATAGGGAAACAAACTGAAACCAAAAAAGTGATGGGTGGAAGGTTATGAATGAATCTAAACCACTGGTATTGCTCTTGGCAACCTTCCACACCACCGTTTTTTAGCCGGTCTGCGCCATTGCAAAAGGGGTCCAGCCATATGCAAATCAGTCAGGTACTGCCACCAATGGGAGCAGCCCTACCCGAACTGCCAGGCCAGGTCCCCTCTGCATGGAAACACAAGCAACCCCAGACATGTTTCAGCCTTGTTGGGCCTCCTCAGTGAGGTGAAGCTTGGTTTCCTATGGTGCAGTGAGCAAGGGACCCATGTCTGGGCATACCCTCTCTCACATAGGGAGACAAACTGAAACCAAAAAAGTGATGGGTGGAAGGTTTTGAATGAATCTAAACCACTGGTATTGCTCTGGGCAACCTTCCACACCACCGTTTTTTAGCCCGTCTGCGCCATTGCAAAAGGGGTCCAGCCATATGCAAATCAGTCAGGTACCGCCACCAATGGGAGCAGCCTTACCCGAACTGCCAGGCCAGGTCCCCTCTGCACGGAACACAAGCAACTCCAGACATGTTTTGGCCTTGTTGGGCCTCCTCAGTGAGGTGCAGCTTGGTTTCCTATGGGGCAGCGAGCAAGGGACCCATGTCTGGGCATACCCTCTCTCACATAGGGAGACAAACTGAAACCAAAAAAGTGATGGGTGGAAGGTTTTGAATGAATCTAAACCACTGGCATTGCTCTGGGCAACCTTCCACACCACCGTTTTTTTGCCCATCTGCGCCATTGCAAAAGGGGTCCACCCATATGCAAATCAGTCAGGTACTGCCACCAATGGGAGCAGCCCTACCCGAACTGCCAGGCCAGGTCCCCTCTGCACGGAAACACAAGCAACCCCAGACATGTTTTGGCCTTGTTGGGCCTCCTCAGTGAGGTGCAGCTTGGTTTCCTATGGCCCAGTGAGCAAGGGACCCACGTCTGGTCATACCCTCTCTCACATAGGGAGACAAACTGAAACCAAAAAAGAGATGGGTGGAAGGTTTTGAATGAATCTAAACCACTGGCATTGCTCTGGGCAACCTTCCACACCACCGTTTTTTAGCCCATCTGCGCCATTGCAAATGGGGTCCAGCCATATGCAAATCAGTCAGGTACTGCCACCAATGGGAGCAGCCCTACGCAAACTGCCAGGCCAGGTTCCCTCTGCACCTATTCAACTTAATCCACACAGGTTTTTTTCCAAAATGGCCCCAACCAGCAGCACTACGCAAGTGCTGCTACAAGTCCAATTGTTCACCATGACCACTATTTAATGCCCGCGCACCCTTTAATGCCGTGAGCTGCCAGAAGTTCACCAGGTTGGCAACAGGTGAACTGCCTGATCAACAATGATAGGCGCCCCTGAGACATTCCCTTTTTCCTACTGTGCACACTTTACTGACCATCTTCCATCTCACATTGGCAGCAATTCCCCCTTTCCTCCTCTATCGTTTTCAGTTTCCAGTAAATAGCGCCAGACAAAAGCCGCAATGCCCCTCGTTATTTTGCTATACTTGCATATACTCCCCGATATGAGCCATTTTTCAAACCCAGCAGCTCTTTCTCTGAAATAATTGTACTGATACTTTTGCCGTACCGCCGCTAACCTCCCTTCTTCACGACCTATTCTCTCTGGTACTCATTTTTCTTGCAAAGTCTAGAATGGGTAGCAATGATTTTAACAAAGAAACCTACAATTCATATAATTTCTAAACCAGAGAATCTTAAATGTCTAACAGCAAGTCCAACACACATTGCTACTAACTTCAGGCTACTTTGATGCACTAACACATGTTATTTCCATGATAAGGAGACATTAACACAACATTTGGCAGACTTGGCCAAATGCTTCTACCGCAGCACTCCTGGCGATTCCACGGTACAGATGTACTAGAGCAGGAGTTAGCAGTTTCCAAGTCCTTGCCCCTAAACTCTGGAACACCCTCCCTCTCAACATCAAAAAGGAAGAATCCTTCCTAGGTTTTAAAAAAGCCCTAAAAACCTGGCTACTTAACCAATTCTAGGCAATTCCAGCCAGTCGCTCTAGGCTCTTTCAGGAACTCCTGAACTAATATAACCTCCAACCTGTGGTGGATTGAGCCTAACCTGTATCAAAAAAGGGGCACCTGTCTAAGCCCTGATTTGCCCAGAGGGGTATACACTTGTAAATTCCAAATAATCAGACCCAAAGGACACTTCCCTTGTCAACCAATCTCTCTGTCCTGATGAAGGCCAGCCACATGCAAGCTGCAGCAACAGCTTCATTATTTTGGCCGAAACACCGTAGTGTGGACGACATTCTCCATCCTCTCAGTGTCCATTACCAACACTGGAATTTGTTCACTGTAAATTTGTTTTTGTATCCATATGTTATTTATGTATTGTAACCCGTCATTCAAAAAAGGAGAAACATGTCTGTTTGTTCACTCATATCCAGTCTATTTGACTGGACTGCACTCATGTATATTATATACAACATTGCAAACTGTGAAGTGTCCCTGTCTGTTTGCATGTTGACTATAACAAACAAATGCATATTAAAATTCTCGGGGTCAAGAAAACCCCTTGTTTGATCCTTGAAAAGATTTAGAGATTTTTTTCATCCCGTAAGAGTATAATTATGGAACTATGTGTGATCTCGCACCTTGAGCCTAACTTGTAAATATATATGTTTGCTGTACTGTCTCATTCTATGTATAAACTTTATGCCTCAAGAATTATTAACTTACTTTGTAACATTTTCCATCTGCTAATTTGTAAGCAACTATGCCCAATTTCTCTGCTAATGATGTCTGTAACTACGCCGTGATACCTCAGTGTCTGAGCGTGTAACACATGTAATAAATCAATAAAATAAATGTACACACTTTGAACAAGTCTCGGGGCAAGAATATACCACTTTCCAATTATTACATAATAAAATATGATATGAAACTATAAATGACAGCCTCACATTTGTATACACTGCCCAAGAGCCATGACAATTATATGTGACCTATTTAAATTCACTTTTCACAATCACTCATATAGTGTTTGGTGGACATAGCCCCAGGTGCAGATTCTGCACAAGACTGCAATGTCCGAAATGTCATCACCTTAGCTGAATTGGGTATATGAAATATTTTTGATTTACTACATTTTGAACATTAAACTGCTGCACTGTCATACAAAATGGGGTCCGATTTTCTGTGCCACACCAATCATGTCATTGACAGTATCACAGTGACTGGTGAAATGGGTCCATACAATTGTAGAGGAGGAGCCACATGCCTCTGCCGGAGGTCCTGCCTTATTTTGCCTATGTGTTGGCAGCCAGAAATTGTGACATGCGCTCCACCAGTGATGGTGCATATACCGCGAAGAGTCCTTGAAACAAGATATCCATTGAGGAAACACTATATGATGTATTCGCGAACAAATGTCAGTCTTCTGAAGGAAATTCCTGATGAAATGTGAAGATGAGTGAAAGACAAGACAAGTGACGTCACATGAAGCAGAAATGATGCACCCAGAAGAGATACCAATGAAGAAGGTGAATAGACCTTAGAGAATCCGATGGCAGAATGAAGAATTGAGCAACATTTATGAGCAAAATGAAGATTGCACGTGCGGGAGAAGCACTGAAGAAAATGCAAAGTCGTTTTATAATTGTACAGATGCAGTAACACAAGTAGAAAGAAGTAATCATAAGGCTGGCTATGCATAGTACATAGACTGCAGGCAGTGCCACCAATATACATAGGTGTGTATACAATCTGGATGTTCCACGGCACATTTTAGCAAACTTGGACCCCATGAATAGAAGGACTGAAAGTGTGGCACAGTAGAATAAAACATCTGAGGGCAAATGAAGATTCAAGAAGGCTTGCCTGGCCCAGTTTCAAAAATGGGGCCGCCAAGAACCTGGTTATCTACTCGAGAAGATAAAATCAACGTGAGAAGCGAGCTTAGCTCCTGCTTGAGTTGTAGTGGAAAAACACTAGAAGGTACAGGTTTTATTCATTTAATAGTATTACATGCAATGAAGTAGCTCAAAACGTGGTCTACTGTCACATGGTCAGATGAAAATAGACTTTGGCCAACCTACACCGAGACCAGAAGATAAGGCCATGTTCACACTCCCTTTTATTCTCAGACACAGTGATCCTTTGCAAGGCTGAGTTCAAAGGACTAACTGAATGGCAGGCAGTAGGAGTGCGGATCGATTTTGGGCTAATTGAGTGGGGAGGCATGACCAAGCCAATCCTCCAGCACCTGGGGTACCAGCTTGCATGCTGCTAGCGAGTGGAATATTCCAGAAGGGTTCAAGTGTGCCAACCAATTGTAGACAGCCACCTAGCAGAGAGCCCTATAGTTTGAGAAGCCAATGAAACATATATTTTCATGACACGGAAGATGACTTGCAGTAGGGGTGGGCATAGCTGTCCACCTGACCTTATAAACCCAATCACAGTCCAGTTCCCCATGGAAAGTATACATAGATGTTCCCTTTAAGCCTATCAGATCCCCTAGTAGGTTTTCTTATTTTGTCACGTAGTATGATGTCAGTGATGAGGAGTATTTGCTATAAAAGAATGCTTTTTTTATGAAATGTATGAGGAGAGCGAGAATACATGTGTGGCTTCCATTGACGTCCGCTGTGCTCCCTGTTTTAAACAATTGCAATTAAAACACTTATGTTTTTACCAACTGTAAAGACTGGAGGGGGGTCTGTACTTCTGCTCTCTATATGGCAGAGGAGAGGAACAGAGGACCCCAGCCAAGATTCTCTATTATTGGTATCGTGGTCAAGAAATCAAGGCCTAGCTTCTCAGGAGGTGATGCAGGCTGGTTCTTAAGTACAGTGTAGTCCCCATACCCCCACAAAGGAATGTCCACACACTGTATTAGTTAAAACACAGTCTTTATATAATTACGTTCAAGGTCATATACACTCAAAATAACTCACTTTGTGCTCAGAAAATCTACAATGGGGAATATGTACAATTCTAAATGGTACCACAATTATTATTAGATTCCATTAAAGTGCATCAACTATACTCTGGTTAAATGTCACACAAATCACTTAATAAAAGGTAACCAACAATAGACATACGAGGAAGGCAGTTGGTTAGAACAAATGGCAGAATAATGGCCCTGTTACCTAGACACAGTTCAGTGTGCAGATCCCCCCACCTGGGCAACCGGTAAAGTAAACATATATCACAAGTCCAGCCCATGTATTGTTCTAACAGTCTTATTTCCTTCTAAGATAGTTCTACAACCCCAATGTACCTTGAGTAGCAGAGCTCATCGTCGGGTCGTTGACAGATCCTTCTTGAGCGGCTCCCTTTAAGGCAGGAGCCACGGATTGTCGAGATCCCATGAGGAAAAAGGGTTGAACGACGGCGGTGAGGTGGCAGCTTCATTCCTAGCGGTGCTCGTCGATGACGGAGCGTTGGTGTCCTGCAAGGAAGAGGTGTGCGGGGCACCTCAGTGACGATAGTTCAGGACGGCAAAGAGATTGTGAATAACTGTGGCCCAGCCAGGGCTTCGAGTTGTCCGGCATCTCTGCGGTCGTCATGTGGCGGGAAACCCGCCGGTGGATGCTCCTCAGCGGGTCGGCGGCCTCGGCTTTCTCCGGCGGGACAAAGCGGTCGACGGTGCAGGCGAGAACGTCATTGGATCAAATATTACTTAGGTAAAGGGAGCACGACTGCTCTGGTCGGCGACGGTGGTCGTCAATGTTGGTGGTGGACACATTGTCCGGGCGCTTCTCCTTGTGATTCCGCGGCGGTCCCTGTCTCCGGTCGGCAGCCTGACGTAGGTCTGTCTACCAGGGAGCTTTGGCAAGGATCAGCTCGTGCACAATGGTCCCTCGTAGCACGAGAAGAGGGCGCCTAACCAGGTCCTCTCTGTGTCAGTCCTTGGAGACACAGCAGCTTTCAGATCGATGAAGTAGAGCAGCAGCAAGACTTCTCTTCCAGCAGGGCTTCAAGGTTAAGCTTCAGTTTCAACTCCAGTTTCTTTTCAGCTTCTGAACACGAATTCTAGCAGTGAGAGGCCCCCAGGTTTACTAGTTGATCTCCCATTCCTTCTGCTGGGTCACACTCAGGCAACCAATCGGTCAGAAGGGCATTCATGCAGGCAGGCAGCGAAATTAGGTGCATAGTGCATTCAGGCCATTCACTTCACTCCAGACACTCACAACAAATTATGTGTATTAGGACAAGTACCCAGCCATTCAACACTCCACACTGCATTCAAACCAGTTTCGGGCAGGGCTGGCTCAGTCATTGTGTCAAACACCACATACTAGACATCCACAACACAGAATGCGTATTTGTCACACACTCCATTCACCCAGGTCCTACCCACAGGGTGTACCCACAACATACAGTCACTGGGAAGGCTCCAGCCAGTCTGGCCTGGACTTCACAACAACACCATATATGAAACTTCCTCCCAACAGCCAGTCAGGAGGAAGGGACAGAGTCAGGGCTTCCAAGGACTTTGGGAAACTAAGGTAATAGGCAAGCGGCCACAGGGTCCATCTTGTTGCCTATCAGGAATCAACTGATTCCAATGGCAGGGCCTGGGCATCCCAAAATGGAGGATACTCAGAGCACCGGTCAAATTCAGCATGGAGCTGCCACCAGCCCATACTCTGCTCTGTGGGTCACACACAGATGCCCAAAAACATGCACTAGGGTTACAGGGTTGTACTCCCACCCATGGGTGCCATAAGGGTATCCCACAGGCCTGTACACCAAACCAAAAGAGAGAGCTGCTCTGCCAAGAGTCCCACATGGACTCCTGCACAGAAAACATGACAGAACACACAATAAAAGGCCCTGTCCCTCCGATGCATTTCCAGCATCACAGTATCCCCCCCCAGACTGAGGTTAGGATGCCTAATTTCCCACAAGATAGACACCCTCATTCAGAGGGTCAACCTACCTTCTGGAAAGGCCACCTGCATTATCATGACTCTTCCCTGGGCTATGCTCTATGGTGAAGTCTAACCCTTGCAGGTTAATGGACCACTTGAGCAGTTTTAGGTTCTCACCCTCCATCTGCATAAGCCACTTTAGGGGCTTATGATCGGTTTGGACCTTGAAGGTAGACCCGGTAAGGTAGGGTCTAAAACACCTAAGGCTCCAAACTATGCTGAAACATTCCTTTTCAACAGTAGCCCACCTAAGTTCTTTACCCTTGAGTTGTCTACTGATCAATATGATCGGATGTTCCCTCCCTTTGTCATCTAACTGGGACAAGACAGCTCCAATTCTGGTGTCAGAGGCATCCGTCTGGACGTTAAAGGGT
This sequence comes from Ambystoma mexicanum, assembly GCF_040938575.1. NCBI lineage: Eukaryota > Metazoa > Chordata > Amphibia > Caudata > Ambystomatidae > Ambystoma > Ambystoma mexicanum. The sequence goes on from NC_090933.1 coordinate 710,851,999, forward strand.
TTGCTGTATTCAGGCACACACAACACAGGTGCCATACACAGACTTTCCTTCAAGCCATCAAAGGGCCTCTGACAGTATTCAGTCCAATGAACCTTCCTAGGCTTTTTGGGTGAAGTCAGAGCTGTCAGTGATGCAGCTATGGTTCCATAGTCCTCCATGAAATTACGATAATACCCAGTGAGGCCCAAACAATCTCTCACCTGGGTTTGAGTAGTGGGAGTCTCCCAGTCCTGTACATCCTGTACTTTACTGGGGAGAGGTTGGATTTGACCCCCTCCTACCTCATGACCAAGATACATGACTTTCCACTGAGCTATCTGGCACTTGGTGGCCTTGATAGTGAGGTTAGCCCTTTTCAAGGCCTGCAACACCTTATCCGGATGCGTCAAATGCTCTTCCCTGATGAAACTGTAGACGGCAATGTCGTCTAAGTAGGCCACACAAAAGGCCTCCAGCCCACTGAGCGCATGATTGACCAATCTCTGGAAGGTGGCAGGTGCATTCTGCAGCCCAAAAGGCATGACCCTAAACTGGTAGAGTCCTTCAGGTGTTGAGAACGCCGTCTGGTCCGTCAGAGCTATTTGCCAATAGCCTGAGGTAAGGTCAAAGGTGCTTACACATTTGGCAGCACCAATGGTGTCCACGAGCTCATCAGCCCTGGGCAATGGGTGTGTGTCCGTTTTGGTGACGGCATTGACTAACCTGTAGTCCACACAGAACCTTCAATCCTTGGTACCTGCCTGGGAACTTGCCTTGTGGACAAGGAACACTGGACTGGACCAGGGACTGGTTGAGGGTTCAATATCCATCAGCATCTTGGCAACCTCAGCCTGGATGTGGTTCTTAACTGTAACTGACATACGGTAGCACCTGCTTTTGACAGGCACACTGTCACCAGTGTCAATTTCGTGCCTACACCACGGTGTAAGGCCTGGTATCAATGAAAACAGAGAGGCATACAGCCGGAGCAAAGCCCTGCAGACCCTCTGCTGCTTTGTCGTCAGATCTGGAGAGAGATGTACTCCCTCCACTGAGCCATCCTGAGGGTTGCTATGCAGCAAATCAGGAAGAGGCTCACTCTCATCCTGTTCTTGCTCGGAAGGTAGCAAGAGACATGAGACTTCTGCTCACCTGCGAAAAGGCTTGAGCCTGTTAACATGGAATACCCGAGGGGCTACCCCAGGGACTCCTATGTCAACCAGATAATTGACTTCACCCACCTTGGAGATTATCCTGAAGGGTCCAGTCCACTTGTCTGCCAAAGCTCTAGGTTTGGTAGGCTCCATCACAAGGATTTCCTGTCCCGGAGTCCAATCCACTTGCGAGGCTTTAAAGTCATGTCAGTACTTATTCAATTCCTGGCTGGCCTTGAGATATGCTGTCACCTGACCCATCATCTGTGTCATCCTCTGTCTGAGGTCTAACACAAAGTCCCCCACTTGCTTGGCGGGACCGGGAGGAGTGGCTTCCAAACCTTATCTGATCAAGGCAAGGGGCCCCCTCACGGGATGTCCATAGAGTTACTCAAAGGGGCTGAAACCAACACCCTCTTGAGGTACCTCTCTGTAAGCGAACAGCAGGCATGGTAGGAGGAGATCCCATTTCCTCCTTAGGGGCTCTTCCAAAGGGACTAGCATGCCCTTGAGAGTTTTATTAAATCTCTCAACCAGATCATTGGTCTGGGGATGGTAAGAGGTGGAGAACTTGTAGGTTACCTCACACTCTTTCCACATGGTTTTCATGTAACTAGACATGAAGTTGGATCCTCTGTCAGAAACAACCTCCTTAGGGAATCCAACACGGGTGAAAATGCCCAGGAGAGCCCTGGCAACCACCTTGGCAGTAACAGTCCGAAGCGGTATAACCTCAGGGTACCTGGTGGCACGATCAACCAAGACCAGGATGAACCGATGTCCACCTGAAGTGGGAGCGTTAAGGGGACCGACAATGTAGATGCCCACCCTCTCAAATGGTGCTCCAACCACTGGCAGGGGCTGCAGTGGGGCAATAACACTGCCTCCAGTCTTGTCAGACAACTGACAAGTTGGGTAGGTCCTGCAGTGGGACTCCACTTCTACTCCCATCCGAGGCCAGTAGAAATGGGCAGAGAGCCTCTGCTTAGTCTTCTTGGTACCAAGATGACCAGCTAAGGGCACCTCATTCGCCAACTGCAGCAGGACGGGCCTGTAAACCTGGGGTACCACCAACCTCTTGAGGGCACCAGGTCCAGGCTTAGTGGGCTCACTAACAAGGAGCTCACCCTCCCAATAGATCCAGAATGTCCTAGGTACTTCTCCATGTGCCTGCGACAGGGCCTGTTTCCTCAGGCCCTCGAGAGAGTGGCACTCTCCTGTCCCTTACAGAAGTCCGCTCGGGAGGGTCCCCCTTCAGCCAACAGGCATTGAAGGTCGGGGTGGTCCTCCGGGTTGAGAACTTCTCCCACAAGAGAGTTTTCTGTCTCTTCTCCCTGGGGAGTTGAGTTTGGGTTTTCAATGGGACCCAGCCCATCCGGAGCATGGATCCCAATGGGTGCTGTTGAAACAGCTGGAAGAGAAGGAGCCCCCTTTGTAAAGAAGACCGGTGGGGGGGTCTGTACTTCTGCTCTCTATATGGTAGAGGGGAGGCACAGAGGACCCCAGCCAAGATTCTCTAATACGGTAGCGATGGGCGAGCAATCAAGGCCTAGCTTCTCAGGAGGTGATGCAGGCTGGTTCTTAAGTACAGTGTATCCCCAAGCCCCCACAAAGGAATGTCCACACACTGTATTACTGAAAACACAGTCTTTATATAATTAATATTCAAGGGTTATGTACACTTATCACAATAACGCACTTTGTGCTCAGGAAAATCAGCAATGGTAAATATCTACAATTCTAAAGTGGTACCACTAATATTAGACCTCATTAAAGTGCATTCACAATACTGTAGAAATGGCACACAGATCAATAAGAAGGAAACCAGCAATAGAGAGAGGAGAGATAACAGAGGGTTGAAACAATAGGCAGAATACTGGCCCTTGCTACTGGACACAGTTCTGTGTGGAGATCCCCCCACCTGGGCAACCTGCAAAATAAAGAGATATAACACCAGCCCAGTCCAGATATTGTTCAATAGTCTATTTCTCTCCTATAATGTTTTTACCCCCCCAATGTACCTGGTGGAGTCGAGTTCCTCGAAAAGGCGTCGACAAGCGTCGAGGGACTCGCTGTTCGGCGACGGGGAATCGACGGCCCTTCTTGAATGCCTTCCTTTTCAGGCGGGAGGCACGGGGCGTCGAACGTCCGTCGACAAACGAGGCCGAACGTTGTCGAGGAGGCGGCAGCTCCGTCCGAGCGGTGCTCGTCGGCGTCGGGGCGTCGGCGTCCTGCAAGGCGGAGGTGTGCGGGGCACCTCGATGACAATAGTTCTGGACCGCAAAGATTGTAGAGACGGGAGCCCAGCAAGGGCGTCGAGTCGTCCGAGTCTTTGGGGTCGTCGGGTGGCGGGAAACCCACCGGCAGGTTTCTCCTCGGCGCGTTGGTCGTCCTCGACTTTCTCCGGCAGGATAAGCGGTCGACGATGCGGTCGAGAGAGTCCTTCGATTGAATGTTCTTAGGCAATGGAGCGGACGGCTCCGGTCGTCGGCGGCACGGCGTCAAGTGGTTCCCACGGCTGGGCAACACAACTTCGACGGGCCTCCAGCGGTTACACAGACCTGCGAACCCTGGTCGACGGCAATGGACTTCGACAGCGTCGAGGTCCGGGTGCTTCACTTCGATCTCCTCGGCGGTCCCGTCTCGGGTCGGCAGCCTTTCGAGGGTCTGACTTCCAGGGCGCTTCGGCGAAGATTCAGCGGTGCTCGATGGTCCCTCGGAGCACGGGAAGAGGGCGCCTTACCAGGTCCTCTCTCGGGTCAGTCCTCGACGATTTCGACAACCTTCAGTTCCGTCGAAGCAAATGCCACAGCAAGTCTTCTTCTTCCAGCTGGACGTCGAGGATCAGCAAATCCAGTTACTCTTGAGTGGAGACTCAGCTTCTGAATGCTTCTGAACAATTTCCAGTGGTGAGAGGTCCCCAGATATACTATTCTGTCTCTCATCCACACTGCTGGCACACACACAGCAGCCAATCACACAGAAGGGCATTCATGCAGTCAGTCAGCCAATCAGGCACACAGTGCATTCAGGCCACACTCCTCCCTTTCAGACACTCACAACAAGGAATGTGGATTGGGACAAGTACCCAGCCATTCAACACTACACACTGCATTCAGGCCAGTTTCGGGCAGGGCTGTCTCAGTCTTTGTCTCTCATGCCAGAAACCAGACAACCACAACAAGGAGTGTATATTGGTCACACACTCCATTCACCCAGGTCCCACCCACAGGAGGTACCCACAACATACAGTCACTGGGAAGGCTCCAGTCAGTCTAGCTGGGCCTTCACAACAACACCATATATGGAACTTCCACCCAACAGCCAGTCAGGGGGAAGGGACAGAGTCAGGGCTTCCCAGGACTTTGGGAAAAACAAGATAACAGGCAATAGAAAGCAAGAGGCCACAGGGGCCATCTTGTTTCCTATCAGGAATCAACTGATTCCAATGGCAGGGCCTGGGTATCCCAAAATGGAGGACACCCAGAGCACCTGTCAAATTCAGCATGGAGCTGCCACCAGCCCATACCCTGCTCTGTGGGCCACCCACAGGTGCCCAAAAACATACACTAGGGGCACAGGGTTGTACCCCTACCCATGGGTGCCATAAGGGTATCCCATGGGTCTGTTCACCAAACCAAAAGAGAGCTGCACTGCCAGGAGTCCCTCATGGACTCCTGGGCAGAAAACATGACAGAACACACGGTAAAAACAGAAAAAGGACAAGGATTCAGAGGCCCTGTCCCTCAGATGCATTTCCGGCATCACAGTCGCCCCCCCCAGACTGAGGTGGAGGGTGCCTAATCTCCCACGGGATAGACACCCTCATCCAGACGGTCAACATACCTTCTGGAAAGGCCATCTGCATTATCGTGACTCTTCCCTGGTCTGTGCTCTATGGTGAAGTCTAGCCCTTGTAGGCTAATCGACCACCTGAGCAATTTCGGATTCTCACCCTTCATCTGCATAAGCCACTTCAGGGGCTTATGATCTGTTTGGACCTTGAAGGTGGACCCCGTAAGGTAGGGCCTAAAACGCCTAAGGCTCCAAACTATACTAAAACATTCCTTTTCAACAGTAGCCCACCTAAGTTCTCTACCCTTGAGTTGTCTACTGATGAATATGATAGGATGTTCTCTCCCTTTGTCATCTAACTGGGACAAGACAGCTCCAATTCCGGTGTCGCAGGCATCCGTCTGGACGATAAAGGGTCGGCTGTAGTCAGGCGCACTCAACACAGGTGCCCTACACAGACTTTCTTTCAAGCCATCAAAGGCCCTCTGACAGTCTTCAGTCCAATTAACCTTCCTAGGCTGTTTGGGTGAAGTTAGAGCTGTCAGGGGTGCAGCTATGGTTCCATAGTCTGCCATGAAATTGCGATAGTACCCAGTGAGGCCCAAAAAGGCTCTCACCTGGGTTTGAGTAGTGGGAGTCTCCCAGTTCTGTACGTCCTGTACTTTACTGGAGAGAGGTTGGATTTGACCCCCTCCTACCTCATGACCAAGATAGGTAACTTTCCCCTGAGCTATCTGGCACTTGGTGGCCTTGATAGTGAGGTTAGCCCTTTTCAAGGCCTGCAACACCTTATCCAGATGTGTCAAATGCTCTTCCCAGGTGGAACTGTAGACGGCAATGTCGTCTAAGTAAGCCACACAAAAGGCTTCCAGCCCACTGAGCGCATGGTTGACCAATCTCTGGAAGGTGGCAGGGGCATTCTTCAACCCAAAGGGCATGACCCTAAACTGGTAGAGTCCCTCAGGTGTGGAGAATGCCGTCTTTTCCTTGGCATGGTCCGTCAGAGCTATTTGCCAATAGCCTGAGGTAAGGTCAAAGGTGCTCACAAATTTGGCAGCACCTATAGTGTCCACGAGCTCATCAGCCCTGGGCAATGGGTGCGCGTCAGTTTTGGTGACGGCATTGACTCCTCGGTAGTCCACACAGAACCTCCAATCCTTGGTACCCGCCGGGGAACTTGCCTTGGGGACAAGGACCACTGGACTGGACCAGGGACTGGTGGAGGGTTCAATAACACCCAGATCCAACATCTTGGCGACCTCAGCCTGGATGTGGTTTTTGACGGTATCTGACATACGATAGCTCCTGCTTTTGACAGGCACACTGTCACCAGTGTCAATTTCGTGCTTACACCACGGTGTAAGGCCCGGTGTCAGTGAAAACAGAGGGGCATACTGCTGGAGCAAAGCCCGGCAGGCCCTCTGCTGCTCTGTTGTCAAATCGGGAGAGAGTTGTACTCCCTCCACTGAGCCATCCTGAGGGTTGCTATGCAGCAAATCAGGAAGGGGCTCACTCTCATCCTCTTCTTGCCCTGAAGCTAGCAAGAGACATGAGACCTCTGCTCGCCTGTGGAAAGGCTTGAGCCTGTTGACATGGAATACCTGGGGGGCTACCCCAGAGGCTCCCATGTCCACCAGATAATTGACTTCGCCCATCTTGGAGATGATCCTGAAGGGTCCAGTCCACTTGTCTGCCAAAGCTCTAGGCTTGGTAGGCTCCATCACAAGGATTTCCTGTCCCGGAGTCCAATCCACTTGCGAAGCTTTCAGGTCATGCCAGTACTTATTCAATTCCTGGCTGGCCTTGAGATTTGCTGTTGCCTGACCCATCATTTGTGTCATCCTCCGCCTGAGGCCTAACACATAGTCCCCCACTTGCTTGGCGGGACCTGGAGGGGTGGCTTCCAAGCCTTCTCGGATCAAGGCGAGGGGCCCCCTCACGGGATGTCCAAAGAGTAACTCAAAGGGGCTGAAACCAACACCCTCTTGAGGTACCTCTCTGTAAGCAAACAGCAGGCATGGCAGGAGGAGATCCCATTTCCTCCTTAGGGGCTCTTCCAAAGCACCTAGCATGCCCTTGAGAGTTTTGTTGAATCTCTCAACCAGACCATTGGTCTGGGGGTGGTAAGAGGTGGAGAACTTGTAGGTTACCCCGCACTCTTTCCACATGGTTTTCATGTAACTAGACATGAAGTTGGATCCTCGGTCAGAGACAACCTCCTTGGGGAATCCAACACGGGTGAAAATGCCCAGGAGAGCCCTGGCAACCACCTTGGCAGTAACAGTCCGAAGGGGTATTGCCTCAGGGTACCTGGTGGCATGATCTACCAAGACCAGGATGAACCGATGTCCACCTGAAGTGGGAGGGTCAAGGGGACCGACGATGTCGATGCCCACCCTCTCAAATGGTGTGCCAACCACTGGTAATGGCTGCAGTGGGGCAATGACCCTGCCTCCAGTCTTGCCAGACAACTGACAAGTTGGGCAGGTCCTGCAGTGGGACTCCACCTCTACTCCCATCCGTGGCCAGTAGAAATGGGCAGAGAGCCTCTGCTTAGTCTTCTTGGTCCCAAGATGACCAGCCAAGGGCACCTCATGCGCCAACTGCAGTAGGAAGGGCCTGTAAACCTGGGGTACCACCAACCTCTTGCGGGCACCAGGTTCGGGCTTAGTGGGCTCACTAACAAGGAGCTCACCCTCCCAATAAATCTTGAATGTCCTAGGCACTTCACCTTGTGCCTGGGACAGGGCCTGTTTCCTCAGGCCCTCGAGAGAGTGGCACTCTCTCTGTCCCTTACAGAAGTCTGCCCGGGAGGGTCCCCCTTCAGCTAACAAGCATTGAAGGTCGGGATGATCCTCCGGGTTGAGAACCTCTCCCACAGGAGAGTCTTCTGTCTCTTCTCCCACAGGAGTTGAGTTTGGGTTTTCCGCGGGACCCAGCCCGTCCGGAGCATGGATCCCATTGGGTGCTGTCGGAACAGCAGGAAGAGAAGGTGTTCCCTCCACAGAGGTGGCCTTCTTGGTCTTCCTTCTTCTTGCCTTAGGCCTCGCCTTTGGCTCGGATACCTGACTCACAGCCAGACCCGGTGTCACCTGTGACCTAGTGACTGCAGCAGCAGTCATGGGAAGACCATCCGAGATCAACCCCAACTCTACTAGATCATTTCCTAACAGAATGTTAGCAGGGACATTGTCCTGAACCAGGACAGGAAGCTTTGCTGTCTTGTCTCCAATCATGAGTGTGACTAGGGCTACAGGCGATAATTTGGGAGGCCCACCAGCTAACCTGGTGGTTTGCAGAGGAGCACCTTCATAGTCCTCTGGCTTGAGCAGGGTCCTGTCCACCACTGTCATGCTTGCCCCAGTGTCTCTCAAACCAGTAGAAGGCTGGCCATTCAAGAGGACACTTCTCAAAAACCTACGGGTGTTCTGCGGGATAGTTGCCAGTACTTCTGCGTACTGGTCCCAGGCCCCAAGGGACACTAAGGAAATCTCTACCGGAGCACCAAATGTGATTCCTGTAGAGGAGGGGAGGACAGTGGCCTCCACCTCAGACACGGGGTAAGGGTAGGTCAGGCTGACAGCCTGTACTCCAAGTGCCTTACCTTTACACTTGGGGTCACCCCTTTTGTGATCCAGAGCCCCACAATCCCAACAAGTGCCAGGAGTGCGGGGTACGGTACTGGAACCACTGGGAGCCTGCTTTGCAGCAGGTGGACCACTACTCTTATTCCCACCCACAGAGGACTTATCCCCACTAGAGTTTTGGGTCTTAGGAGAGGAAGGTTTTGGTTTACCCGACTGTGACTGCTTTTGGGACTCCTCAGCTTTCTGAGAGGCCCCCTTTTCTTTGTCCTTGTCCTTCCCACTGGAGTCCTTAGGGGACACCCGGTGGGAGACCCACTTGTCAGCCAACCTAGCCAGCTTAAAGGGGTCCAAAATGTTCTGGTCAGCCACATACTGACGCAGCTCTGGTGAACAGGCTTCAGAAAAATGCTCAAAAAACAAGAGGTGGGACAACTCAACAAAAGTTTTCACCTTGTATCCATCAATCCACCCCATCATGTTCATGTGCGCAGTACTCACCCAGTCAACCCAAGACACATTCTCTCTTTTCTTAAATTCCCTGAACCTTTTAAGGTATTGGGCAGGTGTCTTGCCAAACTTGGCAATCAAAGCAGACTTCATACACTCATACTGACCCCTTTCTTCCACACTCAGCTTCAGAATACAGTCATATCCAGTTTGAGGCACTCTGCTTAACAAACACTTAGCCCAATCTCTTTTATCTACATCATGAATTGCACAAGCCATTTCAAACGCTTCAATCCATTGGAGGATATCTGAACCCTCCACAAACACACCAACCAAATCTTTCATAAACTTGGTGGCTGGGGACCTGCCACTCTCAATTGGTCTAGCTGAAGTCTCCACTCTAGCTCTCTCTAGCTGGATTCTCTGACATTCAGTGTCCTTGTCTTTGAGCGCAAGATCCCTATTCTTGAGTTCCACTTGCTGTGCCAGCTCCTCTTTCTTAAGCTCAGCTTCTATTTCCAACTTGCGATATTCAAAGGCCAATTTCATCCTTAATAACTCAAGTTCCATGGAATTGCTGGGGTTTGGAACAGAGGCAGCAGGAATGGTGGCATTCCCAGAAACAGATTCAGCGACAACCCCAGGGGCAGAGTCCTCACTGGTTGCATCCCCCCCTTCATCAAGGGTTTCACCATCAGTCTGGTAGTCCACCAGGGCAGCTATCAGCTCAGCCCTAGACTTATCCACAAAGTCCAACTCCCTGGCTTCACAAGCACTCTGGAGAGCCTCTAAGCTCATCCGAGTCAATTTACCATTTGCAATGGGCTCCATTGCCTGTAATGCAGTTATTTGGTACACACCCAAACCTTAATCTAATAAAGTGCGGATATTTTGTAAGTGGCACGGTTATACACTGAGTCTTAAAACCATAAGCATCCCACCGCTGCCACCAGCTTTGTAAAGAAGACCGGTGGGGGGGTCTGTACTTCTGCTCTCTATATGGTAGAGGGGAGGCACAGAGGACCCCAGCCAAGATTCTCTAATACGGTAGCGATGGGCGAGCAATCAAGGCCTAGCTTCTCAGGAGGTGATGCAGGCTGGTTCTTAAGTACAGTGTATCCCCAAGCCCCCACAAAGGAATGTCCACACACTGTATTACTGAAAACACAGTCTTTATATAATTAATATTCAAGGGTTATGTACACTTATCACAATAACGCACTTTGTGCTCAGGAAAATCAGCAATGGTAAATATCTACAATTCTAAAGTGGTACCACTAATATTAGACCTCATTAAAGTGCATTCACAATACTGTAGAAATGGCACACAGATCAATAAGAAGGAAACCAGCAATAGAGAGAGGAGAGATAACAGAGGGTTGAAACAATAGGCAGAATACTGGCCCTTGCTACTGGACACAGTTCTGTGTGGAGATCCCCCCACCTGGGCAACCTGCAAAATAAAGAGATATAACACCAGCCCAGTCCAGATATTGTTCAATAGTCTATTTCTCTCCTATAATGTTTTTACCCCCCCAATGTACCTGGTGGAGTCGAGTTCCTCGAAAAGGCGTCGACAAGCGTCGAGGGACTCGCTGTTCGGCGACGGGGAATCGACGGCCCTTCTTGAATGCCTTCCTTTTCAGGCGGGAGGCACGGGGCGTCGAACGTCCGTCGACAAACGAGGCCGAACGTTGTCGAGGAGGCGGCAGCTCCGTCCGAGCGGTGCTCGTCGGCGTCGGGGCGTCGGCGTCCTGCAAGGCGGAGGTGTGCGGGGCACCTCGATGACAATAGTTCTGGACCGCAAAGATTGTAGAGACGGGAGCCCAGCAAGGGCGTCGAGTCGTCCGAGTCTTTGGGGTCGTCGGGTGGCGGGAAACCCACCGGCAGGTTTCTCCTCGGCGCGTTGGTCGTCCTCGACTTTCTCCGGCAGGATAAGCGGTCGACGATGCGGTCGAGAGAGTCCTTCGATTGAATGTTCTTAGGCAATGGAGCGGACGGCTCCGGTCGTCGGCGGCACGGCGTCAAGTGGTTCCCACGGCTGGGCAACACAACTTCGACGGGCCTCCAGCGGTTACACAGACCTGCGAACCCTGGTCGACGGCAATGGACTTCGACAGCGTCGAGGTCCGGGTGCTTCACTTCGATCTCCTCGGCGGTCCCGTCTCGGGTCGGCAGCCTTTCGAGGGTCTGACTTCCAGGGCGCTTCGGCGAAGATTCAGCGGTGCTCGATGGTCCCTCGGAGCACGGGAAGAGGGCGCCTTACCAGGTCCTCTCTCGGGTCAGTCCTCGACGATTTCGACAACCTTCAGTTCCGTCGAAGCAAATGCCACAGCAAGTCTTCTTCTTCCAGCTGGACGTCGAGGATCAGCAAATCCAGTTACTCTTGAGTGGAGACTCAGCTTCTGAATGCTTCTGAACAATTTCCAGTGGTGAGAGGTCCCCAGATATACTATTCTGTCTCTCATCCACACTGCTGGCACACACACAGCAGCCAATCACACAGAAGGGCATTCATGCAGTCAGTCAGCCAATCAGGCACACAGTGCATTCAGGCCACACTCCTCCCTTTCAGACACTCACAACAAGGAATGTGGATTGGGACAAGTACCCAGCCATTCAACACTACACACTGCATTCAGGCCAGTTTCGGGCAGGGCTGTCTCAGTCTTTGTCTCTCATGCCAGAAACCAGACAACCACAACAAGGAGTGTATATTGGTCACACACTCCATTCACCCAGGTCCCACCCACAGGAGGTACCCACAACATACAGTCACTGGGAAGGCTCCAGTCAGTCTAGCTGGGCCTTCACAACAACACCATATATGGAACTTCCACCCAACAGCCAGTCAGGGGGAAGGGACAGAGTCAGGGCTTCCCAGGACTTTGGGAAAAACAAGATAACAGGCAATAGAAAGCAAGAGGCCACAGGGGCCATCTTGTTTCCTATCAGGAATCAACTGATTCCAATGGCAGGGCCTGGGTATCCCAAAATGGAGGACACCCAGAGCACCTGTCAAATTCAGCATGGAGCTGCCACCAGCCCATACCCTGCTCTGTGGGCCACCCACAGGTGCCCAAAAACATACACTAGGGGCACAGGGTTGTACCCCTACCCATGGGTGCCATAAGGGTATCCCATGGGTCTGTTCACCAAACCAAAAGAGAGCTGCACTGCCAGGAGTCCCTCATGGACTCCTGGGCAGAAAACATGACAGAACACACGGTAAAAACAGAAAAAGGACAAGGATTCAGAGGCCCTGTCCCTCAGATGCATTTCCGGCATCACACCCTTCACAGAGGTGGCCTTCTTGTTCTTCCGTCTTCTTGCCTTAGGCCTCGCCTTTGGCTCTGGTACCTGACTCACAGCCAGACCCGGTGTCACCTGTAACCTAGTGACTGCAGCAGCAGCCATGGGTAGACCATCCGAGATCAATCCCAACTCTACTAGATCGTTCCCTAACAGAATGTTAGCAGGGACATTGTCCTGAACCAGGACAGGAAGCTTTGCAGTCTTGTCTCCAATCATGAGTGTGACTAAGGCTACAGGCGATAATTTAGGAGGCCCACCAGCTAACCTGGTGGTTCTCAGAGGAGCACCTACATAGTCCTCTGGCTTGAGCAGGGTCCTGTCCACCACTGTCATGCTTGCCCTAGTGTCTCTCAAACTGGTAGAAGGCTGGCCATTCAAGAGGACACTTCTCAAAAACCTACGGGTGTTCTGTGGGGTAGTCACCAGTACTTCTGCATACTGGTCCCAGGCCCCAAGGGACACTAAGGAAATCTCTACGGGAGCACCAAAAATGATTCCTGTAGAGGAGGGGAGGACAGTGGCCTCCACCTCAGACATGGGGTAAGGGTAGGTCAGGCTGACAGCCTGGACTCCAAGTGACTTACCTTTACACTTGGGGTCACCCCTCTTGTGATCCAGAGCCCCACAGTCCCAACAACTGACAGGAATGCGGGGTACGGTACTGGAACCACTGGGAGCCTGCTTTGCAGCAGGTAGACCACTATACTTATTCCCACCCACAGATGACTTATCCCCACTAGATTTTTGGGTCTTAGGAGAGGATGGTTTTGGTTTACCCGACTGTGATTGCTCTTGGGACTCCTCAGCTTTCTGAGAGGTCCCCTTTTCTTTGTACTTGTCCTTCCCACTGGAGTCCTTAGGGGACACCCGGTGGGAGACTCACTTGTCAGCTAGCCTGGCCAGCTTAAAGGGATCCAAAATGTTCTGGTCAGCAACATACTGACGCAGCTATGGTGAACAGGCTTCAGAAAAATGCTCAAAAAACAACAGGTGGGACAATTCAACAAACGTTTTCACTTTGTAACCATCAATCCACCCCATCATATTCTTGTGCACAGCACTCACTCAGTCAACCCAAGACACATTCTCTCTCCTCTTAAAATCCCTGAAACTTTTAAGGTATTGGCTTGGTGTCTTGCCAAACATGGCGATCAAAGCAGACTTCATGCACTCATGACCCCTTTCTTCCACACTCAGTTTCAGAATACAGTCATGCCCAGTCTGAGGCACTCTGCTTAACAAACACTTAGCCCAATCTCTTTTATCAACATCATGAATTGCACAAGCCATCTGAAATGCTTCAATCCATTGGAGGATATCAGAACCCTCCACAAACACACTAACCAAATCTTTCATAAATGTGGTGGCCGGGGACCTGCCACTCTCAACTGGTTTAGCTGAAGTCTCCATTCTAGCTTTCTCTAGCTGGATTCTTTGGTGCTCAGTGTCCCAATGTTTGAGTATCACTTGCTGTGCCAACTCCTCTTTCTTCAACTCAGCTTCTGCTGCCAACTTTTTCTATTGAAAGGCTAACTGTTCCAGTTGCAGCTCCAATTTTAAAAGTTCAATCTTCAGGGCTTCCCCCTGAAGAGCAGCACTGGGATTCGGAACAGAGGCAGCAGGAATGGTAGCATTTCCAGAATCAGATTCAGCGACAACCCCAGGGGCAGAGTCCTCATTGGTTGCACCCACCCTTCAAGAGTTTCACCATAAGTCGGGTAGTCCACCAGGGCAGCTATCAGCTCAGCCCTAGACGTATCCACAATGTCTAACTCCCTGGCTTGACAAGCACTCTGGAGAGCCTCTAAGCTCATCCTAGTCAATTTACCATTTGCAATAGACTCCATTGCTTGTAATGCAGTTATCTTGCACACAACTAAACCTCAATTTAACAAAGTGCAGATATTTTGTAAGTGGCACGGTTATACACTGATTCTTAAAATCATAATCATCCCACAGCTGCCATCAGTGTAAAGACTGGAGGGGGGTCTGTACTTCTGCTCTCTATATGGCAGAGGAGAGGCATAGAGGACCCCAGCCAATATTCTCTATTATTGTTATCGGGGTCCAGCTTCTCAGGAGGTAGTGCAGGCTGGTTCTTAAGTACAGTGTAGTCCCCAAGCGCCCACAAAGCAATGTCCACACACTGTATTAGTTAAAACAGTCTTTATATAAATAAGTTCAAGGTTATATACAATCACAATAACTCACTTTGTGCTCAGAAAATCTACAATGGCAAATATATACAATTCTAAGTGGTACCACAATTATTATTAGATTCCATTAAAGTGCATAAACTGTACTCTGGTTAAATGTCACACAAATCACTTAATAAAAGGTAACTAACAATAGACATAGGAGGAAAGCAGTTGGTTAGAACATTTGGCAGAATACTGGCCCCGTTACCTAGACACAGTTCTTTGTGGAGATCCCCCCACCTGGGCAACCTGTAAAGTAAACATATATCACAAGTCCAGTCCATATATTGTTCTAGAAGTCTTATTTCCTTCTAAGATAGTTCTACAACCCCAATGTACCTGGAGTAGCAGAGTTTGTCATTGGGTCGTCGACGGATCCATCTTGAGCAGCTCCCTTTAAGGCAGGAGCCACGGATCGTCGATATCCCACAAGGAAAAAGGGTTGAACGAGGATGGTGAGGTGGCAGCTTCATTCCTAGCTGTGCACGTCGATGACGGAGCGTTGGTGTCCTGCAAGGAAGAGGCGTGCGGGGCACCTCAGTGACGATAGTTCAGGACTGCAAAGAGATTGTAAAGAACTGTGGCCCAGCAAGGGTGTTGAGTCATCAGGCGTCTCTACTGTCGTCAGGTGGTGGGAAACCCACCGGCGGATGCTCCTTGGCACGTCGGCGGCCTCAGCTTTTTCCGGCGGGACAAAGCAGTCGACGGTGCAGGCGAGAGCGTCCTTGGATCAAATGTTACTTAGGCAAAGGGAGCACGGTAGCTCGGGTCAGTGACGGCGGTCATCGACGGTGGTGGTGGACACAGTGTCCGGGCGCTTCTCCTTGTGATTCTGCGACGGTCCCCGTCTCCGGTCGGCAGCCTGTCGTAGGTCTGTCTACCAGGAAGCTCTGGCAAAGATCAGCTGGTGCACAATGGTCCCTCGTAGCTCGGGAAGATGGTGCCTAACCAGGTCCTCTCCTGGTCAGTCCTTGGAGACACAGCAGCTTTCAGCTCGACGAAGTAGAGCAGCAGCAAAACTTCTCTTCCAGCAGGGCTTCAAGGGTAAGCTTCAGTATTAACTCCGGTTTCTCTTCAGCTTTTGAACACAAATTCTAGCAGTGAGCGTCCCCCAGGTATACTAGTTGATCTCCCATTCATTCTGCTGGGTCTCACTCAGGTAACCAATCGGTCAGAAGGGCATTCATGCAGGCAGGCAGCCAATCAGGTGCATAGTGCATTCAGGCCATTCACTTCACTCCAGACACTCACAGCAAGTTATGTGTATTGGGACAAGTACCCACCCATTCAACACTCCACACTGCATTCTTACCAGTTTCAGGCAGGGCTGTCTCAGTCATTGTGTCAAACACCAGATACTAGACATCCACAACACAAGAATGCGTATTTGTCACACACTCCATTCACCCAGGTCCCACCCACAGGGTGTACCCACAACATACAGTCACTGGAAGGCTCCAGCCAGTCTGGCCTGGACTTCACAACAACACCATATATGGAACTTCCATCCAACAGCCAGTCAAGGGGAAGGGACAGAGTCAGGGCTTCCCAGGACTTTGGGAATAAAAGGTAACAGGCAATAGAAAGCAAGAGGCCACAGGGTCCATCTTGTTTCCTATCAGGAATTAACTGATTCCAGTGGCAGGGCCTGGGTATCCCAAAATGGAGGATGCCACCAGCCCATACCCTTATCTGTGGGCCACACACAGGTGCCCAAAAACATACACTAGGCGTACAGGGTTTTACCCCCAACCATGGGTGCCATAAGGGTATCCCATGGGCCTGTACAGCAAACCAAAAGAGAGAGCTGCACCGCCAGGAGTCCCACATGGACTCCTGCACGGAAAACACGACAGAACACACAATAAAAAGCAGTAAAGGACAAGGATACGGAGGCCCTGTCCCTCCGATGCATTTCCAGCATCACACTAACTTCCTGAGTCAGTCTGATTATTGATGTATGAGTAAGATCTGCATCTCCATCCATCTCAGATACTGTTACCTCATCTTAAAGGGCCTATGGGGTCACAATTCTTAGGGCTGCAACAACATTGGACCATTTGCAGCTGCAACAAAGCACATTTTCAACTGTCAAGGAGTAAGCCTTCATGCCACCCCCTTCTCCCAAAGGTTAACTCTCTGATGGGATTTGCAATAAAATCCGTCGCAGCACGAAGTAGCCTTTCATTAAGTGGTGTGCTTTTTCTCTAGGGATTGCTGACTCATGGTAGAATCCTGGAAGGTGACCCAGGGTGTAGTGATGGCCATGTAATCTGGCCACTGGTTCACATGGCCGTGAGGAAGTGGAATTTGTTCCCCTCACAATAGCCAAGTGCCATCCCGACTGTAACAATAGTCTGGTCATTCAAACGTGGCAAAGTGACTCATGGATTTAATGGCGGCTAGGAATTTCCTAACAGGCATCTACTGTCTGCCTAATGCCTGGTGTTTGAGACTCACATTGCAGAATTATGTGCTGAGACAGGATATATAAAATGACTCCAACAGAAAAATGTGACTTTACAAATTGTGACATAGAAGATATTAAAAGACTTATAAGATCTCTGAAAAGATTGGGGGCTCCTGAACCAGACAGCCAATCTAACATAATTGTCAAGGATGATTCATACACCCAGGCAGTAATTTTATACAACTATTTTTGTAACATTGTGGAGACAAATAGAATATCTGAATCGTGGAAAACCTCATTGATGATACTGAAATTCAAGCTGGACCTAGAGACGATCCTGCCAACTATCATCTTCACGCAATGCTTGATGTTTTCAGTCAGATATTCACCTCAATACTGCTTAGAACATTAGAGGCTTGGTCAGAGAAGTATAATATTCTCCACATAACACAGATATGTTTTTGTAGTGGATGTTTCGCTCTTCAAAACCTATTGATCTTGCATACCCTTTTTTGGTAAGAAAGGTGAATGCCCTCCTTTATTTGTGATCTATGTCAATTATATGAATGGTTTAGACAGTGTCAACAGGAACACATCATAGTCTAAGTTATCCAAATGGGAATTGGATGATGACTTACTCAACATGCTCTGCCAGCTTTACATGCACACTAAGGTCTGAGTTTGATTGTACGGGGCAGGCAGCTTCACTCATTTTATCAGTTCAGGTAGAGGTTTGAATCATGGGTGCATTTTGCCCCCCAAGCTTTTCAACCTCTACATAGCTGACCTTCCCACCAAACTGGACACGTGCAATCGTGTGCCCCTGAAATGGGGTTCAAGGCACATTTCGGTTATGTCGTATGCAGATGATATACTTATCTTGGACCAGACTTGGGTGGCCCTAAAGAGATCTATGGCTACACTATTAGACTTCTCTAGGGAAAACGACCTAGTAAAAAACTCCAAAAAATAGAAATGATGAGTTTTGGTACAAATAAATCAGTGCATAAAGCTGAAATTAAGGTAGAAAAGTAGGTAATGTGCAAATGCTAAATAAATTTTGCCATACAGAGCTAACTTCTTGCTACTGTTTTCTCTTCTACATGTCTCAATTTGTTGTTGTATAATGAAAACTGTATCACACAAATGACACTAACCCACCTAAACATGTGATTTTTAGATAACCAGTACACAGGTTATGTCTTTGCTTTTCCTTTCTTTGTGATTTTGCTTTATCGTTTGATTTGAGATTTTTTCTTCTTGTTTTTGGACAAAGATTCTGTTATTGTTTATGAGTTAACAGTACAGATTATAAAAAAAATGAATTGAACTAAATAACTACCTATATAGGAATAGGGGAGTTGTGCCTTATTTCAACATATTAGGGGACCGATGGTTTTGGTCCTCTGTTCCCAGAAACCAACAGTTACCCTGGTCTGATCTTTATAGCTCTCAGAGCATAGGTAGGCAGAGTGGGTCGTGCTACATCTGAGACCAGACATACCAGGTTTCCTTCTTAAACTCTACCCTAGATCAAACATAGTTCAGTTCGTCAAAATAACTCTAAAGGCATTTAGAGGTAAATCAGGTCATTAAACAACCCAAGTCAATAATCAGGGACCTAACATTCGGTGCCCTTACCTCTCGAATTTTTATGTGCAAATGCTAAATAATTTTTGCTATACAGAGCTTACTTCTTGCTACTGTTTTCTCTTCTACATTTCTCAATTTGTTGTTGTATAATGAAAACTGTATCACACAAATGACACTAACCCACCTGAACATGTGATTTTTAGATAACCAGTACACAGGTTATGTCTTTGCTTTTCCTTTCTTTGTGATTTTGCTTTATCGTTTGGTTTGAGATTTTTTT
Organism: Ambystoma mexicanum; assembly: GCF_040938575.1. Lineage (NCBI taxonomy): Eukaryota > Metazoa > Chordata > Amphibia > Caudata > Ambystomatidae > Ambystoma > Ambystoma mexicanum. The sequence continues at coordinate 710,870,757 of NC_090933.1, forward strand.
CTTCTTGTTTTTGGACAAAGATTCTGTTATTGTGTATGAGTTAACAATACAGATTATAAAAAAACAAATTGAACTAAATAACTACCTATATAGGAATAGGGGATTTGTGCCTTATTTCGACATATTAGGGGATACAATTGTGTATTCATGAAGATACTAGGTTTACTATTTGAAGCCCGATTTTGAAAATAACTTGAATAAGAAGTATTAAAACACCAAAAGAGAGTGTTTAGAAATATACCTGTGGTTGGAATACCCCTTTTTTCCTCCAATTAAAAGCATGCCAGACCCCTACAGCTGGGATCGTTAACATCAGATAAATGCTCCATGTGCGATCAATACGCTGAGGCTTATTGAGATGCGAGCCCATAGAAAACTGGTGCAATTATGCATTACATGTGCTCCCAGAATGGATTGATTTTGGCATATGAACAAAGTGACATCCCTTCCATTCTTTATGGATTAGAGGTCTGGGAAGGAACGATTAATAAATGGCTGGATCAATTGGAAGGCACTCTACTGAGGGGCATGCTGGGTGTTCCTCCTTGTGTCCCACTTGCTATTATTAAGCCAGAACTAGGACTAGTCTCCATAACTACAATATCAGAAATGACCAGATTAAATATGTGGTTGCAATTTAAAGCACATCTAGATATACCAGTGTTCTCATTACTAAGAAAACAATTGAGTGATGAGAGATACAAGAAATTAAACTGGCTAACCAAGAGCTGTACTGCTTTTTTGACAAAAATAGGTTGGGCAATCGATCTGTCTCAGGACATACATTCAATATCTTCCCAATTGCGAAGGCTTTGCTTCAACAGGGATTTTCGGACGAACTTGAAATGAGCTCCGCAATATGTGTCTATACATGAAGGAGTAGAATTAACCCATATACCGTTTAAACTCCAGCCTTGTCTTTTGAAATGCCTGTGCCCTTCTTTGAAAAAGTTCTTTCTCCTTGTAAGATTAAATCAGCTTCCTTGCTTAGCTGTGATGAGCCCCTGGTTCAAACAGAGAACTTGCAGACTGGGTAGGGATTCCGCTGGGATTGAAAGCCTGCAGCATATGTGTAAGGTTTGTGAGGCCTTGTAGAGAATTTTGGGGTAAATGTATTTACGACGAATGAACTATAGGAACTACTGCATTTTGGGGAAGATGCATGCAAAGCAGCAATATTCCAATAATTATAGCCTTACGCAATATGTGGTCCACTGTGAAAAATATTATTGGAAATGTTGAGTAACTGGAAGTGGTGACGTAATAGCGCAATATGATCAATATTCTTTTATTATTTTTATTTTTATTAGTCTGTTACAAACTTTTAAAAAGGCACCGATTGAATGACATGTCATTTAATTACCAGCTTTCTGTAGTTATTAAGTCTCTTATGGTTTGTTCTCCCAATCAGACTCCTTCAATGATTTTTCTTTGTTCCTCACGTTTGCATTTGCAAATTGTCTATTGATGTTGATAATAGCTTGGATATTTGGTCCACGCAGGTAGTTAGTGCAAAGGTTAATTTGGTATTCGCTCTAATACATAGGGCCTCATTACATGGTAGGCGGTGGACCAAGGTGCTATTAGCACCTTGGTCCATGCCGGTAAAATACTGGCACCGCCTTGGAGGAAAGGGGAATTACCGCCCTATTCCAAGGTTGGCGGGGTGGTAATTCCCCCTTCCCCCATTGCCCTTCCCCATTCCCATTTTTGCCCCATAGGGCATAATGGGAATGGGGAAGGTGCAATTTGCGGTACCGTAATTCGCACTCTTGTCCCTTTGAAAAAAGCAGGCGTTAAAGTACCAACCCACAAAGGGACCTCGTAGTAAGGCGGTAAGGGTTAACGGTCACCGGTACCATTACCGGTGACCGTTAACCCTTACCGCCTTCCGTGTAATGAGGCCCATAGTAGTTGCCACCATTCTGCTCAGCTTAGTGCAAAATTAGCAATTTTAGTAAAGTCTGTGACGTCGGTAACAAATGAATGTGTTCTAACGAGTCGGTTTTAGGACGATAAATGTGCTCAGAATTATAGTGTTATACGTTTGACGTTTTGCAATAACATTTTTTATGCATGTGTGGTATGAAAAGCATTTTTTGCTATAACATGCCAATAATAAATTTTAAAATAAATAAATAAATAAACCATGGTGTTTGATAACCCACAATTTATATTTCTGCTGGATAAACTTTCCTCTGACATGCTCTTGACTGTATTTTGTTGTATTTTGGCCCTGGATTGGATGCCTCAGAGAAAGTGGGCAAATACATTGTAGGGTGTGGCCTGTTTTTTTAAGAGGAATGTACAAAAGGGTTTGGTGAGTATTTGAGATCTGCTGCATGGGCCCTGTCACAGGAACATTTGTGCAAAATTCTATGTTCTTGGTCTATGCCACGTTCCTCGCTATATATGGTCTCCTCAACAAATATGTGCCCCTGTTGTATCTTATGGGGTAAAGTATAATGCCTGTCTTGGCCATCATCATGTTGTTAGTCGCTGGAAGGAACCCATTCTCATTTTTGTAAGTTGTGGAGAGAGAATATAGGATCAGTCGTTACACTCCAGCGTATTGGTCAGGACTTTGTTGTTCACACTCATGCGCCGTGGGGCGCCCTGTCCTTTACCATCCAGACTCTTTTGGAAACACTGGGATGGAGCAAGGCTTTATAATATTCACATTCCATTAGATCCAATTAGCTCAGCATGGCCAGATTGCATTATTCCCATTTAGCCAAGCCAGGTCAAATTCCATTATTTCCAGTTAGCCCATAATCAACATGTTCTTTTAGGCTCAGTTAGTATAGAATGTATCTGCCCTACCCAGAGTCTTGCTTCCGCAGCAACTAGGAGTGCAGCTCCTGTCCGCTGCAAGGGACAGGTGAGGCATGTGTTTCTGCGAGTGCACAGACGGTGGCTGGGGTAGGTGCAGAATGCAGTCTGAGGAGCCGACATATGATATGATATGATAATTTATTGATATTGCGCTCATACACAAGTGTTTCAGAGCACGACAAGGCAAGGGAGGGGAACAGGGGAGAACAAAACGGTCTTACTAGGCCCAGTGACATTGAGAACGCGCAAGTGCATGGGAAAGGGAAAGGGGAAAAAGTGCATGAAGGAGGAGAGTGGAAAGTATAGAGCAGCGGAGAACAGATAAATAATAATAAATACAAATAAATAGATAATAGAGGCAATAAACAGTGGTAGTGCAGTCAGAAAGTGCTGTGTTTAAGGCAGCAGACTGGGTAAGTCTGAGAAGTGCAGAAAAAAAGAAGAAAATGGGGGTGTGGGGAACTGTATGGGTACAGATACAGTCCCCAGTGCAAGGGGTGGCCAGGAGGCAGTGCAGGAGGGTGGCAAGGTGAGCAGGTACCTGGGCCCAGGGGACAGAGGGTGGCCAGGTGCACGTTCCCAAAAGAGCAGTTCAGCAGGGGAGAGGGAGAAAGGCTGCGGCGCTGTTAACCTGTTAGCGCCTAATTACGAGGTCGCTTTGCGGGACCCGACCTTAACGGCTGGTGTAGACCAGCCGTTAAAGTATGGACCCGCAAAGTGACCAGGGTGCTAATTACGGTACCGCAATTTGCGGCACCGTAATTAGCGCCTTCCCCATTCCCATTTAGCCCTATGGGGCAAAAATGGAAATGGGGAAGGGCCATGGAGGAAGGGGGAATTACCGCCCGCCAACCTTGTAATGGGGTGGTAATTCCCCCATTCTCCATGGCGGAGTCGGTAACTTACCGGCATGGACCATGGTGCTAATAGCACCATGGTCTTCCGCCAGGGTCGTAATGAGGCCCTATAAGTCTGCAACGTTTTTCTTGAGCTTATTGAAGTACAGAGGTGTAATTTCGAAAATGCCACTTCCAATTTGCTTTGCAGTCATTTGGCAATAATGCTGACCTTGGTGGGCTGTACCTGGAAGTAATGGATGGCTGTCTGAGTGAAAACTCCTGTTGAAGGGAGGGCCTTTAAAAAGGATGGTGGGGCCATTAACATCAGTAAAGCCCCTCCCAGCAAGCACTTTTGTCACCTGAATGGTAGGCGTTTTAGTTTTGAGGAAGAGGTTGGGGCAAGGTGTGCCAACTCATCCCCAGAAAGAAAAAAATAAATATGGGAAACAATTCCCACTGAGTAAACTGAAAAGGGAGCTTTTTCAGAAATGAGCAAGTCCCTTTTCAGTTTCAATTGGGCCCATGGGAAACAAAGGCGGCATGCAGCAGGGCTGCTTGTCTCATGGCCGCTCATCGCGTAAGTGAACCTTTCAATAAAGTAAGGGTTGTGTGAGAGGGGCAAGAAGAGGCAAATGAGACAGATGATTGGGAGGCCGGCAGGGAAAGGAAGAGGGTGGAAATGGAAGAAGCGAGGAGTATTGGAACTGAAGAGAGAAGTCAAAAGCCAGCTCACAGTGCAGGAATAAGAGTAAAGCCTGTGTTCTCTCATGGCCGACAGTATTTTATATTTCATAGGCCCCTGGACCTAAGGCATGGACAGAGCATAACTGCAGCCATAGTTGGGGAGATGAAGTGGTGAAGAATGTGTTTGGCTGGCACGCACACAAGAGCCCATAAGGCTGTGTAGGAATCCTGTTTATCTTTGGCCCGGGCACAGCAACGCCCAGAGAAGCATGAGTCGTCTCGTGTGAAGGCAGGTTTTTACTGCATGAGAACTGGAATGGTGGTCACGTGGGCGGCAGACACGAGGTCAGAGCTTGTTATATGTAATGGAAAGCTCATATGGAGGTGAAGGATTATATCACATGTAGGCAGAGTGGAATTGTGCAGGTCTCACATGGTGTTGTAAAACTTACCCTTGAGTTCAGCTGTTTGTACAGGACTTGTGTCTGTTGCTACCTATCCTCCTGTGTTCTTACTTGTCCCAACAAAATGGGCTTATATTAGACGGTTACCTTTGTCACAACTAAATGTGAGAATTATATTTTTGATTTGGCAAGGGTTAGAAAGTTAAACCCTTCCCTCTTTTTGAATTCTGTTTAAACTATTAAGCGTGCATTAGAACAAGAATTACGCATGTAATTGGGATAGACAAAGATTTCTATCAGACCAAGTGTATCTTGCTAACTTGTTTGTTTTACCTATCTTCTTCTTTTTTTACTTATTTTTTTCTCTCCCCTTCTTTTTCTTTCTCTTTTTCAATTTCTAATTACTTAGGATGTATTCTTTGTATACATTTGAAGTGTTGTAAATCTAGGATGTATTTTTTATATGTATTTGAAGATTCCTGTATATATGTTTTCACTTTTTGTATATGTTTTTGTCCAATAAACCTCTCTTCAAACTTTTTGGTCATGTAAGTGACTTCAATCCAGCACTCCAACTAAGTCAATGCCTAGTATGGGATGCCCAATGGAAACCCTTATTTATATATTTGTATGTCAAAAGTTCTTTAAATCTGGATGATGAACCCTTATATAACGCCCCTCTCTTTGGATCTCCCGACCTCACTGAGCCAAGAAGTACGTTTGTTTTGCAAATTAAAAGGTTTATTTGAAGAATTGAACAATATATATACATATATATATATCACACTTTTATGAATAGGAATAATATCTGAATAGCACACTTATATGAACAGTGATCAGAAATGGGTAATATTACAATATCAACAATCTCTTTAATCACTTAGGAGTAGGAATAGGAAGAATAAGGTAGCAGAGAATACTTTGTATGGGTTCAAGGAAATGCCAGATAGGAAAAATGCAGCACAGAAATAAACTTTATATGATTTCATTCAAACGACAATACAATCACTCTTGCCCCCTGTTATTACTCATTCCCCCCATTAATTTGCAATATGAAGAGGTGGAAATGAGGGCACACAGGTTTCAGGAATATTAATCAACAACACAGTTCAATCCCAGTTCTCCCCAGCAAGCTTAGAGAGAACAGGTATGATTTTAAAACAGGTCAATCACTTTTGAATGTGCCTTGCAATGAATGGGAAAAAAGCTAAAATTATTTTAATTCACTAAACAAGATTCAGGATAAGTGAGAGTTACTTTGGATTGGTTCAGGTCAACACTAGCAATGATTCATGAATGATTATCAGATTGAAAACGAATTTCAGCAGTTGAAAACAAGAAACTGCTATTTTGACAAGTGATAAAATTTGTGGCAATTTTTCTGTGTGCGTGAAACGCGATTACGGCAATACCATTAGGTTCTTTGGAAAGCTTAGGATCTTAGCTTCAAAATGACAGTTAAATTCCGTCTCTAGGAGGTGCGGTTGAAAAGTTACAGAGGTTCTTGTGAAGGTAGATTTTTCAGAAACAGAGTCAAGATTTCAAAATGACAGATTGCGCTTTAAAGATTTGGAATCAATATGGACTTATACTAAGGGGCCATGAAGAAGCAAGACACTCAACGGGCAGCCACCAGAACAGCGGTGCCTCCGCTCTGACTTCTGTCCATCAAAACACTTGTCCCTCTTCAGAAAAGTGTCAGCGCAAAGATGATTATTGCTACAATTATCACAGACAATATAATGAGAAGAATTCTGGATGGACAAAAGATTCTATAAGGCAGTTCTGGATAGGTTGAAATGGTTGGATTGGGTTACTTAATACTAAGAGGTAGGTTATGGACAGTTCTACACTAAATACTTACAACTATGGCTTTGAAATGCAAGGCGCCCGTCACAGATCTGGTCAAGGGTTTGGCTGGGATTCGCTTGCCACCGGACAGGTCTCAGGCACTGGGTTCTGCTCTCCGCACGGCACTCTGGTCTGGATCTGACGAGTTCTGGATACAGCTCTGCTCTCTGGGTCTGGATCTGGGTTCTAGCACAGGGTTCTTAGCTAGAATAGCAAAACAGCTCAGCCAGGCTGTTGAGTGGTTTGGTTAGGTGCCCCTTGGAAGTTTAGGGGTTAGAATCAGGTTGCAAAAGATTCTGAGGCCTGCTGAAAAAGGGTTCAGCTTCTTGGGTTAGGCCTCTCTGCTTCAAAGTTCTAGAGTTTGGTTCTAGAGTCTGGTCTATGTCTGGAGTCCTCCTGCAGGGTGCTTCACCAAGAAATCAGTTTGAATGTGGAAAGGTGTGTGTCCTGCCTGTCCTCAGCAGTCCCTATTTATGTATTTCCAAAGTGGGTAGGGAGGCTGATTGTCTATGCCCTCTAAAGATCTAATAGGACAGAGGATTCCCTGTCCCCTGATTGGAGAAAGGAGCAGTTTGTCATCCTGTGTCATCATGGGTCATGTTTATGGCTTAGGGGAAAACACTCCCCTTTGTCTCTGTACAGTATATCTTATTTTTCATAAAACACATATTTACAAAAAACACAACTTGTTAATACTAGATAAATTACATGACAGATTGCCTAAGGTACATTTCTGTCCAACTCTCATCTTCCTAAGAACTTTGGTTCAGAAATGACAACTTTTTTGTGCTTTTGGTGGGTTTCTCAATATTAGTTCTGCACCAATTTTTAGACATGCATGCACACCCCATCTGGGCACATTTCTGTAATTTTTCACGTTCCTAGCATAAACACATTCCAGTTTAATCATAAACTGTGAGCAAATTTTTCATTTTAACAATCTCAATGTTTCAAATTTTTGTCAGTTCAGTACAATCTTTTAGAAGTATTTTCCTTAAACATATATTTAATCCAATGTTAAATCCACATTTCAGTCTGGTCCGCCTCCAGAGCTGGGCTGACTCAGAGGTCACATGGCCTTCTTCCTGCCAGCAGTTTGTTATCAGTCACACCCAAATTAGCATTCCTATTCAGCCAAGGGTTCCTTTGTCTGCACTGAGAGCAACAGGCCAGGGTGCCCCTCCTAGTTCCCTTTCACAACAGCCTGTCAATTTCTTAGCCAAGGGCAGAGTGAAGTTTCCTTTGTTCAGGGAGAAGTGTGGAATTTGTTTGAAGCACAGTGTGGGAAACTTTAACTCCTAAACCCAATGGCTAAACATTGTCTTGCCTTAAAATATAACTCACATTTTTCACAAATACATCAAACAATTTCTTACTTCAAGCCTTTTCAGAATATAGTTTTGAATTGTCTCCACCTCTTAAGCTTCTGATAGCAAGTCTTTCTTTGGGATAGTTTGAGCTCAATTTACAACTTTACACAAGATGGTTTTAAATCACCGGCTTCTGATAGGTGAGTAACGGTATTACACCCATTTTTGACAGATTTCTTCCAGCAAGCAATCCTCAAAAGTGGACTTTGTTCAGATAACACATACTTCTGTGGACCTTATATTTAAGTAGATTATTGAAGTAGAATGAGGTGGACCACCCAAAAAGGGGGTTGGATCTTTTTGGGTGGTTTGTGAGCCATGATTTTTGCAAATTTGACACCAAATAAAAACGGATTTTTCAAACAGCTCTGTTTCTTTTGCAATGATCTTTCTCTGTGGTCACCAAATGATGGGTTTTGGCAGTGGTCTCCTGTGTTACCACTGACATAGGCAAAAGTAGATGGTGGCCTATTTTTCATATTTTCACTGCGCACTTTCTGGTGATTTCTAGTGAGCAGCATGCTTTCCGGCGGCCATGATGATGTTTCTGCTGCCAGCAATGCACAGTAATGTTGCAGGGCTTGGACCAGTGGGTTAAGACATCCCACAGTCACATATATCTTCTGAATTTCCCATGTTTTGTGCCTCTAACAAATGGCACCGCAGAGGCTCAGTATGACTGGTGATGTAAGTATACTCGCCTTAAATTTAATTGTTTGCTCTCTATGAACTATCATTTGAATAGGAACTGTTAGTTTCTCAAACTGTGTTAGAGTTATAGCCATACGGGAACATCTTTTTGGTTTATAGTAAAACTTTATACCTCACGGTGGTCCAATGATATTCTGTTAGGAAGCTCATTTTTTAATGTAACCATCTAAATGTATCCTACTGACTATTAAGTATGATTGCAATTGTGTAAGAACATATACAAATCCAGAGGTTTGTGAGCTCTGGGGCACCATTTTGGGACAGGAATACTCAGACAGTTTTCCTTTCCATTTTTGCACCACTGTCTAGAAATAGAATACTGGCTCTAATTTTGCCACCGGGCTGCTAGACCAGGTTTATACTATCTCATAGGTGCCTGGACATGCACAGGCCACAGGCTGAGGGGAGGTGCTGCAGTGATGCGTTGAAAGATTTGACTAGCCAGCATGCACACGAGAGCCTATAAGAATGTGCGGACGCCAGTACACCCACTGACTCATGAAATGTAACCAATGAAGGTAGGTTTTTTCTATCCTTTTAACCGGAAAGATCTACTGGAGGCAGAGGCGAACTGTACAGGTTTTGCTTGGTCCTGTTAGCCCAGGCCCCACCCCCAAAGCTTGAAGGATGTTCTACTAGGAATCTCATTGTGTGAAACCCTACAAAAACACAGAGTTGTGTAATCTCTGTGATACAATGTTGTCAGGGAGAGACGCTGCCAGTTCGTCTGTCCATTTCTGCAAAGCTCCATGGGAATGAAATGGACACTCTGCCTTTGCTGCCTGGATTGCTTATTGGATAATTGGGTGACCAAGTTCCCACAGTTCCCGAGCTCACTGATTGGATATAAGATGCTAATAACACAGGACGGTGGGGGGGGGGCATTGAATCCGTTTGACTGCATTGTGTACATTTATCTTTCTTTGAAGTTTAACCATATGTGTAAAGCTGTGCTTCATATACATAACATAAACTCAAATTAGTGAACGTTTACATCTCAGCAGACAGGCAGCCACGCTAGTTCTTCCGCTCATCACCATTTCGCAATGAGTGACTTGGCCGGAAATGCTACTGGAGAATTCCACTTTAATCCGACGGACTCCATTGACTTCACATGAATTGAGAGACAGCCTGCCACTGAAATATGCTGGGCACCGATTCTGAAATGGCTTCAGGGTTTTCATGCTTCAGCTCATATTTGGCAGTAGCTGAGAGGCCGATTAACCTGTTTCATTGGGACAACATGAAAGGGAGTTTACACGAGTGCATGAAACGGCGCGCAGTTTTGATTATTTACGTGTGAAGTGGAAATATAAAACAAGCGAAAAATTAAACGTTGTTGCACAGTCGTTGTTTCAAGGGAAAGACAGAATTATTAGACTTTAAACATGCTGGCATCTGAATGATTTTAACGAAATCAACAGATGTTAATCAGCTGGCGCTGCGTTGCTGTTTAGTCCTTTATGTGCGAAGGGATTTATAGGAGAAAGGAAAGTGCAGCTGTCCGCAGCTTTAATCCCTGGCACCGTAAAACACACTTAAGCTATACGGTGTGGGACATTCCCAGGGCGGGGGCCTTCTTTTTTTCAAAGGAAAGGGGCATGTTATCATATTTGCCCTGGCGTACTTATGGCCTTTTCAGCATTGTAAAGCTCTGGCTGGGCCTCTGCTGAATGAAATCCTGTGCGGATAACTTGAGGGTGAGGGGGAGGGAGGGGAACTTAAAGCAAAAGATTTGACATCTTAATATTGGGCCAACCAGTTACTCAAGAGGTCGAATCTCCTATATGCTACTCGTCACATAAAGAATTCGGTCTTGGGTTTATTTTGTTTCTGCCCTGCGCAGTGTCTGTGCATTAAGACACTCCTGTTATCAATCCAGATCTATATGTTATGTTAATGTTAATGTTAAAGGATATTTGTATCACGCACTATCACCACCGGAGTGGTCCCCTGGCGCTGTGGCGTCTCTAAAAAAAGGGAAGGGGGGAGAGTTAGTGGAAGTAAGCTGGAAAAGTGCAAGAGAGCAGTGATGTGTGGTTGGCAGCCTCTGTCGGGTGGGTCCGTTGGCTGGGCTTGGGGTGTTTTACAGTCCGTTGTCGTCGTGTGCTGTTGTGGGAGTCTATGTGCACAACAGCAATTGTTGTGCACATGTAGTGAAGTTTGTGCGGATTGTTGTGTTTTAGGCGTGTGGTTGTGTTTGGTTAGAGTTTGAGAGGTATATGCAGAGGGGTGAAATTGTTAGTTACTGTCTTACATAATAAATCTGACAAAGCAAACTAGTCCATTTCAAGTCCTGTAATAGTCTGATCATAGCTGTGTAATCAGTGTGATTTCCTGGTGATGTCTGTCCCAAAGTGCTTTGACTGCAGGAAGTTGGGAGAGAGCACAGGGAATGTAGAGTGGCCTAAGAGATGCCTTGATGGTTGAACCCTTCTCTGGCCTATTACTCCTCTCATGGCTATTCTAACACAATACTTTCTTCTTTCTCAGCTGCATCAAAAAGCATCTTGTAGTTACCAACCCAGTCCGACTTTCACTCTTGCGGGCAGAGCCAGTCCTTTGAATCACAGGTCCTCTGCCTGGCCCATGGGGGCAGATCATGTTCTCTTGTAAGGTGACACTTCTTTGCTAGAGAGACCTAGGCTTTGCTGTGCTATGCCCCTCTGGCCAAATGGTCTGGTTTGGGTAAAACACAGTCCCAAACAGTAAATACACAGAAGGCCTTAAGTGGACAAGTCAGTAGAAACCCCGCTGTCAATAAAATGACAGATTTTGGCTAATATAGTTCTAGATCCCCACAGGCCATGATGTCAAAACAAGACATTGGGCCTCATTACGACTTTGGAGGTACCCATGCCCTTAATATGGGCATGGCTGCCTCCAAAATCGTGTCCGGGTTCCCTGAATGGGGAAATACCAGGCCATTCCGAGTATGGAGGGCCCAGTATTTCCTCCTTCATGGAACCCGGCCCTGGTCCTTCCCCATTCCCATTGAGCCCTCAGAGGGCTCAATGGGAATGGGGAGGGAGCTAACAACGGGCCAATTACGAACGGGCCCGTTGTTAGCTCCCTGGTCCCCTTGCGGGACCCACTATGAACGTCTGGAAAAACCAGACGTCCAGAGCGGGTCCCGCGAGGGAACCTTGTAATTTTGCGGAATGGGTTTAACAGCACCGGCACCATTACCGGTGCCGTTAAACCCATTCCGCACAAGTCATAATGAGGCCCATTGTGTATGTTTAGTTATTAATCTACCACTGGGCCACGGGGATACACATATGCACAATTTGGATAAGGGTTGCCTATGGTTAAAGGTTGTCCTTGGGTGTTGGAACTTTGGGTTTCATCAGTCTGTTTGCCGAAACCCACATTTTACTCAGTAACTGCCATGTTGCTGTACCACAGTGAAGCTGCTGAGAGTTGTCAGTAGGCAGGCTCATCGGATGTCCATGTTTGCACTATATCTTTTAGCATGGAGCATTATGAAAGTGTGTTTGATTATCTAGCTCACTTTTAGAGGCAGAACTCGCAGCATCATTTTGTGCTACAAAATTCTGTCACACAGCCCAACCAAAAAAGACTGAACACCAGACGTCTAAGGGTCTGCCTCATCACCAAGGCAAATGTATCTACTGAGACCATCTGCATTGGAGTGTGGAAATGTAGTTTAATGCTGGATATGCATATTTAATCCCTGCAAGGCAATGTCCCAAAGCAAGAATGTTGAATGATGTGCATGCAGAGCCAATAGCCACATGACAGGCCAGTGATCTGTTTGGCCCATAAATTGTGACACAAAAATGTAGCATTTCAACTTTGATTCCAACCACTACAAATGCCTATTATTCACTTGTGGCCCCATTTCTCTTTTTCTTGGTCAGTTTCCTGCTCATGTAGACAATGGGCTGTTCATCCTATTGTGAGTTTAGCTGTACTAAAACTGCTCCTATTCTAAATTATCTGGCGTATGTCTGGACAAAACATTCCTGTCTATAATCTGGGATCTTTAGAACCCTGCATCTGCACAAATGTTCTTTAAGGTACTGAAAAGCAGGTTGGCATGCAGGAGCCCAAGTGACGCTTAATCCCTCAGTGAAAGTGAAATAGCCCTATAGCCCCTAGTAAATGGCAGATAGTGCCCTTTGAGGTCAAGGAAGGCGCTCAACTAACTGTGAGTGATAGGATTCTCCCAATACCAGGCCATTCACAATTTTGCCTGAAGAGGCTGTTTCTTATCACCATCCACTTGGTGTCCTAGGTAAGTCATAGTACCCTGCGCTATCTGGCACTTGGTAGCCTTGATAGTCAAGCCAAGATTCTGCATGGCCTGTAGCACCTGTCTAAGATGGGGAAGATGGACTTCCCATCTGCGACTGATGACTGCAACATTACCCAAATAGGCTGTGTTGAATTATCTAAGCCAGATACAACCTGGTTATAATTTTCTGAAAGATACCAGGGGCATTTTTACAACCCGAAGGCAGAACATTAAACTGGTAATTGCATCCTGGCTGACCTCTCATTTTCTTTATGAGTCAGGCCAACCTGCCAATACCTGGCCATAAGACCATGGGTACCTATGTACTTGGCAGCATGTAACTTATCAATGAGATCATCTGCACGAGTTATGGGTTGTTGATCTGTCTTGGTCAAAAAACACAGAATTGACCCATCTGTATTCCAAGCAAAAGTGAACTTCAGGTGCCTGTATACTAAACCTTTTAGCAACCTGCACCACAGGGCTAGCCCATAGGCAATGGCACATCTCAATGACCTACATGGGCAGAATCTTGGTGACATTTTGATTCATCATGTTCCTCATCTTGGCAGACATCCTGTGAATTATTATTTTTATTGGCTTACTGTGACCTTAGTTAATGCTATAGACGCACAAGTCTGACCTGGAGTCACAAACTGAGCAGCTGCTAGTGGTCTTGCAGTTGCTGTTCTGTCAGTTCAGAGGTGATTTGCACCCCCACAATAGACCCATCTGGGGATTATTTGTGTAGCAAGTCTTTGAGGGGATCAGTCTCTTCTTCAGACTCAGTGTCAGTCACCAAAGCAAATGCAAAGTCATTCCTGCTGTAATAAGGGTTTAGCTATTTGACATGACAGACCCTATGCATTTGCCTGGGAACATTTGTATCAGTCAGGTAGTTCAGCTAACTGATCCTTTCCAGAACCCCATAGGCTCCAATGTACATGTCCTGAAGAGCTCTGGGTTCGACAGGTTGAAATGTCCAAAAACTCTGTCCTGGAGTGTTAGCTGTCACTTTGGGCTTCTAGTCTTGCCAGTGCTTCATTAAGTCCTAGATGCCCGTCAGATTCATTGTAGACTTCCATTTACTTGGCCATTATGGATCTTAACCCAAGTACGTAATACACAATGTTGTGGGAAGTATTTTGGGTGTTACCCTCCCTTCCTTCTTTCACCAGACTTTAGAGAACCCCTAACAGGATGGCCAAGCAGAAGCTCAAAGAGAACTAACTCTACACTGTTCTATGCACCTCTCTGTAGTTGAACATCATCGCAGTCGAACATCCCATTTTCTCCTCAGGTGATCTTTCAAGCCACCAGCCATGCATTGCTTTTCTAATGCGCCTCACCATCCTATTGGATTGGAGAATGGAAAACTACAGAGACCTTATAAGTAACTCCACATACCTTGCTTATCCCCTTCGCATGCACAGATATGAAGTTGAACACCTTTCAGAAATTACTTCTTTGGGAACCTCACATGAGAGAATATCCTTCTCCGAGCCTTTGGCAGAACAGGGGCTTTGAAACTCCACAAGGGAAATGGTGAGGGGAGTAGAAGAACAGGAAAGGAAGGATAGAACATCAGGGACTGGAGCACAAAAATAAGTGTACAAGGGAAGGACTAAGTAAAACATGAGTGTCAGGAAAGCAACTCTTCTTGTACTAATTGTATTGTGGGGCCTATGTTAGGATTTATCTAGCTTTTTCCCAGAGGGAAAGAGAGAGAAAGGGCATCCGCTCTTGGCCATCATGACCAGTCAGTCAGCGGTTAAGCAGAGGTTACAAATCTCTCTGGAACATCCTGGGCTTGAGGGATGCCAGTGTAAGTGAGGGGAGAAACGCGAAAGAGGGGCAGCCCTTAGTGAGCTGCTTCTCAATTCCTTTCCATAAAAACCCTTCAACTGTCTTTGAGAGTTGGTGTGTTCTTGAGGCCATCTGTGACAACAGTCATTGGAAAACAGAATATGTTGAGACAGCATCTATACAAGGTTTAAATCAGATGGAGCAGTATCTATAAAATGTTGTATTTGTCCATGCCTTCCCCTGGGCCCGCCCAATGCCTTTCATGCACACAATCACATTCATGATGAATGTGATTATGTGTGTGTGCAAGGCACTGATGGTCAATGTGCAGAGGCATACCACTTTTTAACTGTGCATATATCATAGCCTAGTAAACCATGTCATGCCTTCCTGCCACTGAGCCTCCAAGCGCCTCAAATGCACACATATCCACATTAATAATTAATATAATTATGGGTGCATTTGAGGTGCTGGGACCCCTAGAGAGCAGCCAAGGCATTTTTTACCAGTCATCTATCATGGCCCAGTCAAATATGGCATGCCTGCCTCAGGGTCCCCCAGTGCCTCGCACGCAGATAATCACCTTCATAATGAATGTGATTAGGTGTGTGTGTGTACCCGAGGCACTGGCAAGCACAGGGGCATGCATGACATTTTTTATTGATCACCTATCATAGCCCAGTATAAAATTCCAGGCCTGTCCCCTGGGCCCCCCAGCACCTCACATAATCACAGATGGCCGACATGGCATTTATTTTCTGGGAGTATATCATATATGCCGAGTACAAAATGCCATGCTTGCCTCCCCTGGCACCCTCATCCCTTTGCATGCAGATAATCACAATCATGATGAATATGATTATGTGTGCATGTAAGGTGCTGAGGTGCCCAGGGAGCAGGCATTGCATTGTTTACTAGGCCTCTATCACAGCCCAGTATAAAATGGCTGTGCCTGCCTGCCCCTTGGGACCCCCAGCACCTCACATGCAAACATAATTACCTTCATGGTGAATGTGACTATGTGTGTGTGCGAGGCACTGGGGGAGCACATGGGACAAGTATGGCATGTTGTACTGGGCATCCATGATAAAGAGAGCATGGTAAGTGTTATTACGTAGCTAACCTTGCATTTTGGTGCAGACAGTCTAGCCATTTCTTATTGTGGTATGACAATTTTTAATGGGAATCTAGGATGAAGCATGCATGACACATGTTAATACGTTGCTTGACTGGCATTTTGGTGTAGCCAGTCTAGCTATAATATCGTACTGTGCCATAGAATTTTTTGTCATCTATGATAAAGCAAGCATGGTAAGTGTGTCTACGTGTCTAGACTGGCATATGTTGGTGAAGCCAGTTTGGACATGTTTTCTTACTGCCATGGCATTTTTAATGGCAAATCCAACAGGAATATATTCTAACACGGGGGCACTGGCATATATTGGTGCAACCAGCATGGAAATACACAGCGTGTGTGAAAATGTTTCTTATACTGGCATATATTGTAGGGAAAGGCATCATGAAAGTGCATTGGGAAATGCTCCTGTGCACTGTTGGTGACTTGTATCTATTGGATTCTTTCATGAGTTACCCTTCAAAACCGATTGCCAACTGTTTGGCTTTTTACCCAATTTTTCACTCATCGGTTGCTGTAAAATGCACCATTTAAAACCATTATTCTAAACTTATTCTGTGAGGTGAGAACCCCCAAACCACCATTACTTGGATTGGGCTCACTCGCTACGCTCGGTTGCTCTTCCATAGTTTTGACACATATTTACACCTCTCAATAAAAACATTCACCAGCCACCACCTTTTGGATTCCAGGGGTGACACACCACCGCCTTGTTTCTACGCTAGGTGAAAGATTTAAGGTTTGATTAAAAATCATACATCTTTCTACTAGCGCAGTGCACTGCATGTACCTATGTTAAAATAGTGAAGCAATGTTGATGAAAACAGCGCTCTTGATCTTTGGAACAACATTTATAGAATGATGTCCTTTATATTCAGTCACCATCTGGGGAGAGAACGTATTAAGTGATCTTCTCATTCGAGCATTGCCCTGCCAGTGAAGCGGCTCTCAACCTCTCTGGGACAGGGTGACAAATTGGATTGCCCTATTAAACATGGCCAGAAGATGAAGGCAGACATTCCTGCTCTGGAATTGGTCATATTTTCTATCACTGTTCTTTGAAGCTGTCATTATTCTAGCCTACACTCAGATGATGCTGCTAGGCACTGAGAAAAGAGGAAACATTCAATGTTTTACTAGGACTTGAGCAAAGGCTTAGGACTGGTGTGGTTGCCATTACCAATAAAAAGAAGAGTTCTCAGTCCAACACCTGGCTGACTTACCACAAGGGCTCTGGACCAGAGGGATGCCAGTATCATGTGGCTATTGCTGATGCCCCATTCCACTCCTTTTTGGGACTAGTGGCTTTGATGTTAGAAGATGGTGGGTGTATTTTATTTTACCTTTCAGCCAGAGGGATTGGAAAGTAATACAGCAGAGATTAAGTGCAGTGGGTGCATTTTCTCTCACTCTGAGCAAAGTTCAAAGTGCACTAATGTCAAGGCCATCTCTCATTCATCAGTGAAAGCAACCTCCCTTGCTACAAGGTAAGGACAGACAGGTGTAGAGAATTCCTACATTCTGTTCTGCATATTGCAAGCCTCAGTCACACATAATGGCACTTAAAGGTAGAGCTGCTCAATCCCCAGAAATTATAAAGAGCATACTCCATCCAGACCTATTTATGTTACAGAAATAATTTTTCTTTATGATATGATATGATATTTTATTTGTATCACGCTCGTACACAAGTGTTTCAGAGCGCAAGTAGGCAAGGGAGGGGAACAGGGGAGAACACAACACAACAACAACGTTCTTACTAGGCCCAGAGACATTGAGAACGCGCAAGTGCATGGGAAAGGGAAATGGGAAACAGTGCATGTAAGGGTGAGAGTGGAAAGAGGAGACAAGATACATAATAATAAATATAAATAAATAGAAAATGGACACAATAAACAGTGGTAGTGCAGCCAGCAAGTGGCAAGCGCTGTGTTTAAGGCAGCAGACTGGGTAAGTCTGATAAGTGCAGAAAAAGAAGAAAAATGGGTTTGGGCGGCTGTATGGGTACAGATACAGTCCGCAGTGTAAGGAGTGGCCAGGGGGCAGTGCAGGAGTGTAGCAGGATGAGCAGGTACCTGGGCCCAGGGGACAGAGGGTGGCCAGGTGCACAGTGCCAAGAGAGAGCAGATCAGCAGGGGAGAGGTGGAGCGAAGGCAGAAGCAAAGAGGAAGGTCTTCAGGTTCTTCCGGAACTGGAGACGGTTCTCCTCAAGTTTTAAATTGGCAGGGAGGCTGTTCCAGAGGGAGGCCCCAGCCGGAGATAGAGATCTACCCCCAGCTTGTTTCTTTGAAAAACGATTGACCCGGAGGGAGTTAGAGGTAGAGGAGCGAAGAGCTTGAGAGGGGAGGTATTTGCAGAGGGATAGCTGAAGGTATTTTGGACCCAGGCCCCAGAAAGCCTTGAAGACAATGCAGAGGGTTTTGAATTTAATCATTGCTTCCACTGGGAGCCAATAGAGAGATTTCAGGGCTGGAGAGATACGATCCCAGGGCTTAAGGCCAAGGACAAGTCTCGCAGTCCTGTTCTGGATAAGTTGCAGAGGGCGGAGAGTAGAGGCAGGTAGATTTAGAAAGAGGTTGTTACAATAGTCCAACCTAGAGAGAACCAGAGCTTGGGAGACAGTGAGCTTGTGAGGGAAGGAGAGGAAAGGCAGAGTACCTCTGAGGAGGTGCAGTAGGAAGTTTGTTTGACTTTTTAGAGACCTCAGAGATATGGGCGGAGAGGGAAAGTGTGGAGTCAAAGATGACCCCGAGGTTCTTAGCTTCGCAGGTAGGGGTAGGAGGAGGGCCAAGGGAGACCGGCCAGAGAGTGAGGGAGAAGGATGGAGATGGTGTGCTGATGAGGAGGATCTCAGTCTTTCTGGCATTCAGACAAAGATCATTGGAGGCACACCAATCTTGAATGGCAGTTAGGCAGTCAGAGATGAGAGAGGGAGAGGAGGTGGCCGAGGGCAGCCGGAAAACGAGTTGAGTGTCATCAGCATGGCACAGCAAATTTGAGCAGAAAATGGCAATGCAGTGGGTGAGAGTTGCCAGGTATTGGTTAAAGAGCCAGGGTGAGAGGTTAGACCCCTCGGAAACCCCACAGGTAGAGAGGAAGATAGACGATAGGAAGGACCCCAATTGGACCTCGGAGGGCCGATCAGAGAGGAAAGAGGTCAGCCAGGCCAGAGCCTGATCAGTGATGCCCAGGTTATCACAGAGACGGTTGAGCAGGATGGTGTGGTTGACCGTGTCGAAGGCAGAAGAGAGATCAAGAAGGATGAGGACAGAGGGAGTATTAGAGTCAAGGTTGGAGAGCAGATCTTCACGGATATTCAGGAGAGCAGTTTCCATGCTTCTGGCTTCTTGTCTCTGCACCCAGTTGTAATGGAAGATACCCAAGATAGTGAAGTACAGAATATCCTAAAATCCAGTGATTATCATGGTATTTTATATATATGAATTGATTGGAAACCTTATGATCCTTGAAAGTTGCAATTATTGCATGCAAAGAGTTTGATATAAGACTTACCCTCACTATATGGGGCCTCATTTTTCCAGTCTCTGGAGCATAAATGAACATAAAGGTTTTAAGCATGTTTCAACAGATGTATTCATGATCCAGGGTATTTTTGTTGTTTTTGAAGGAGGAGAGAGGCGGCAGAAGGCGAGTTACTTTTTTGCCTCCCTTTTAACCTCTGCCTTCAAAAACCACTTGGCCATAGACCAGCATAACCTTTTCACAATGCTGTAAAACCAATGGATTCCTATGCAATCCTCCTGCTTTTTACACCAGTCAGATTCCATAGGAAAGAATTGTGAACTCTACCTGGTATGTGTAAATTGCAGGCAGTTTTGACTCACTTTGCACCTCTTCTTACATCCCCTTTTGCACTCTGCAGTGCAAAAGATGAACATTGTCAAGAGGAGACCTGTGTGCACCTAAGTGCAAATGTAAGCGGGTTCCTCCAGTCAATTTCCACGTTTCACTTTATATGAGCCCCACTGTTATAAATTCAGGCATTTCATGGGCTTGGACCGAAAAAAGGTCTTTGAGAAAGAAATAGAGAGAGGTACTGCCAGGTGCCCGGATGCCAGAGTTAAGAGTCAATGGTGACAGCACCAGGCACTGAGTGAAAGATGGTGTGAAATGTTGGCCAAAGAGAGGGCTATGTTCGCTCACACTGGCATGGGACCACAGAGAATGTCCTATGTTTGGTGTGAGGAATGTATTAACCTCTGTTCAATCACAAATAGCACATCGAATAGTCTACGTGGAGGATTGCTGTTACTGTGGATGAGTGGTTCCCTGTGCTAGCGATAACAGTAGATGGGAAGCTTGACATGGTCAGGGGGCAGTGGACACATATGAACATGGAGAAGGCGACAGAGCATAGAGACCGATGAGGGTGGGAGCCGGGGCATGTCTGATAGAGGCACTGAGTACTACATGGTGTAGCTGCTGCAGTCTTATTGAGAAGAAAAACTATCGGATTTAACTGAGACTTGATGGAGACAACCCATCTAGATTTGTTGTTAGCATGTTCAACGAAATAGAGGACCTCCTGCAACATCCTGCAGATGCTATTTAAAGCAACACTTATTAGTGACCGGCTTTCTGCCTGGGTCCTTTAGCAGCAGAAATGTTAGGTGTATTGCTTGTTTTGTAATGTGAAACTGCCGTGTTATTGAGTTGGTAGCTTTTCTCCCTGGATGTCACATTTGCTACAGCCTGAGGTTGCTGAATACATTTGAATGAAGATTGGATTTTAGTAGAGACTTCTTAAAATATATCTTCTCTAGGTAGATCTTGCTCAAAGGCTTTATTGACAGATAGCTTCCAGTTATATGAGTCCTATCAACAAAGGCATGCATTTACAGGTTGAAGATAATGTCCTCACAGATGAACAGCTGCTATGTCATATTACATTGTCAGTCATTTTGGAAAAAGTGTTAATTACCAGCAGGGGACCGTCAACCTTAGCACTTATGTGCCTTTGGGTCTCTGTGCATGAAATGTTCAACGTTTACAGAAAAGTGCAAAAGTAAAGAACACACACAGTGCCTTTGAGTTTACTCTCCATTTTGTAAATAAAAAAGTAAATGCTGCCTGCAAAGGATGATTTGCAGATGGCATTCATAATGGATTCCTATGGCATCTGCCAGCTTTTAGCGGGTCCTAAAAACAGGCAGATTTCATGAAAATCCATTCCTTTTATGGCTGCATCAAAATATCATGCAGCCGTAAAAGAAAGCACCCTTTGAAGTCCGAGGAGTTATGCATAGTGTAAATGTTAATTCCATTTCCAAATGAGTGTCAAGCCAAGGCGTTAATGTGTAACTCCTGCCTTTTGTGCTTTCCTTTTGTGCTCCAGGATTTTGAAAATGGGCCCGATTGTGGTTACTGGTTTTGAAGTCGTTTAGTAAAGAATATCTTTTCACATGGGTGTCAGGTTTTCAGAAGAGGATGCCCCAAGCATTTTTGTTCATCAATTGTCTATAGTCTTTTCTCAACTTGCATTGTATTGTATAACAATTTATCAAGCGCGAGACCAAGGCCCTAAGGCATCTGGTTGCTGCTACACACAAGATCACTAGTCAAGAAAGTGAAGTCCCTAACAAAGAGTCTAAACAAAAAGACATATCTTTAAGGATTTGCGAAAATAGAGCTGGTCAGACAGCTTGCAAAGTTGGGAAGGCAGAGCGTTCCATAGCTTTGGAGCCTGAATAGAGAAGGAAAGACCACCCCTGCGAGCACTACGGCATCTAGGAACAGTAAACAGGCTCTGAGATCCCAAGCAAAGAGATCTTGAAGGAAAATATCAAAGTTTCTGTTCAAGAAAAGGAGGGTCCACATGCTGAATAGCTCAGTGGACCATCCATAGAATCTTGAACTCAATGTGCTGCTTAACAGGAAGCCAGTGAAGCTGATGGAGCATAGGCAAAGTATGAGATAATCTAGGAGCGTTGAGTTCAAGATAGGCTTCAGAACTTTGTAGTATATGAAGACGGTGCAGTAAGAACTCTGTCTGTCCTAGATAAATCCCATTGCAGTAATTGAGTGATTCCCATAATGGAAGCTGTGACCACTCGAGAATGGAGATGTGAAGGGATGAAAGTCAGCACATTTCTTAAATCTTTTAGTTTATAAAAACAGCACTACATATCGAGGCTATCTGTGCCTCTCTACATCCTGATGACTGAAGTTTGATGCCAAGGCTCTTAGCTGATACACAGGCCTTTTGGACGATGGCCCAATGAATCAGGCCAACAGTCACCATTCCCTAGGTTATTCTCAGCCTGGATGTCGACCATGAAGAACTCTGTCTTTTCAGCATTTAACCTTACTTGTTGGGATAATCGGCAGTGTTTGTGTTTTTTAGACACTGGCATTGACCACTTCCATGGTTCGATAACCACAGTTTGCATTGAATGCCATTATGGATTTTCTTAAGTACAATCACGATTGACATAATATAAGGTTCTATAAGTCTGTTTCTCAAGTGCCAAAACCACTTTATGTTTTCAGGATATCCATATAAAATGTCTTCACATGCAGTGATTTTAACGGGGAGTTGTTTTTCGTTGTTACTGGTTATCTCACAATCCTGGGGTGGTTGTGGCTCGCAAGGATGTAACTTGGCGATCGTCTGAGATATCAGGATGATGGCAGCTTTGCTCCAGTGCCTTTGGAGGTTCCTTTCCTGAACAGAACATCGAAGGTTTCTGCAAACTGTAAAAAGGTAGAAGGAGACCGGGAAAAGTTAAGCTGTGATTTGGAGAAGCATTGATATTTGGGTGCATGAAAGTGGCATAGTTGCCTTGGCTAAAATGTTGAAAATTGTTTGCAGGGTATTGAAAGGTAAATATGAATGTTATCAGTCCCATTTTATTCATCGACAGATTATCTTAAGTCTGGAGGGTTGTAACATACTTCCTTAATTACTTATTTGTCTATGTATTTTTCAGAGCACCAGCAAATCACAAAGTGTCAGGAAAAGTGTGGCACCTGGGACACCAGGATCTGAATGGTGGCACAGACTGTTGGAGTTACCGTGGCAGCATGGGACGCTGTGAATTACTTGGTCTGCAAGAATCTTGGGTTCTGCTTTATGCATTATATGTGTGTCAGCATGGGGATCTGGAGGCATTTCATAATAATGTTGTTAGCTTTTATCTTTGATGCCACATCAGGACTGTTTCTGGTAGATGATTAATTAGTTGCTGTAGAAATAGAAATACAATGTTTGGATGCCTCATTCCCAGATTTCTGCTGTGTTTTACCTGTTCCGGTTTGGCAGACCTTTGCATATTTTCTGTTACTGACACATTGGCCGTGAAAGAATGTTTATTGACCAATGGCAAGATGAGGGTGCATGATATCTTTTCTGTTCCCCATGTTTGCGACCATACTCCTTGCACATTAGCTACTGATTATTTGTATTTTGAAATTCCAGCCAGGGCCCACCTATGGTGCTGGTTTATCTTGGACCCACTACTGTCCGATGAAAGATAGCATTCCATTGACCATTCTTTTTATTTCTGTTTTATTGTCAGAGAAGAACATTTAGCTATGCCAATCCATTCAGATGTCAACACTTGCTTTGCATTCACCTTGTACTGCTGTGTTAAGCTTAATTATTGTGACAAAGTGGCTACTGCTCTGTAGGATTCTAAGGATGAGATGTAGTTTCTAAACTCCTACTCAGCCCCACACAACTACCACGCCAATAGGAATCTCAATCATAAAAGTGAAACAGGCACAACATGAATGGTACACCTCCATCACCTCTTTAAAGTAGCTTGGGCCGAGGGCAGGCTATTCTCTTGAAGAAGGATGTTAACCATCAAGGAAGCACCCAAAACAACAATAGTATTGTGATAGCAAATAAACAGAAATGTCCAATCAAGTTTCTATAAAACACAAGAATCTTATCAAGCTAAAATGACAGACGAACTGTGAACATCACTAACAAACCACTCCTGTAATGAAGTACAGAGAATATGCAGACCTTTTGTTGAAAAGGCCACTCTGGGTATGCAGACAGGGGCAGGCAGGCAAATGTCTATGCAGCAATGTTCAATTCTAATCATATGTCTTTTAAAAGTAAGGATTGGGGTCTTAATTATCACTAGGGACCTTCAAACCAGGCCGGAGGGACCAAATATTGTGTTCACCTTTCAACCATCTTCTGGCACGACAGCCTTGAGCTGGGCTTCCTGGTGCTTTTCCCATGGTCAAGTTGCCATCGAGAGGGGTGAGCTGTTTCGAGGGGAGGTATATAAAGTGCACTTAAACAAGCACCGATCGGTTTGAGACTCAAAGTAAGTTTGGAAATTGATGATGTGTAGGTCATCATGGTTCAACGGCTGAAATGGTCATCAAGATGGTGATTCAACTGCAATGGCGAGCTGATTTGACTGGGTATAACAATGGGTTGTGGTTCTGCAGGGATGATCGGCTCTAAGAAGTTGGAGAACATGGTTTGAAAAGTGTCAAAACAGTTTGAGAGCAGTCAATCCAGCTTTAAAGTCGGTCAAAGCGTTAGACCGAGTCACAGGCTGCTCGTTCTTATCCTGAGGTGCTGTGAAACTCTGCTCAGGGTCTCAGAAGAAATGTAAGCTATTCATCTGCCCTTGTCAGCCAGTTTCTCTGCCCTTGTCAGCCAGTTTCCAGAAAGCTCTTGCAAGCGTGCCACCACTTCCAGTAGGCAGAGACATGGGCACCAGTGTTTTATCAGGAGGCACTTTTTTCAGTAGCAGGTCACTCCCTAGAAGTGGTTAGACAGAGGGCAGTGGTTAGACGGAGGGCATTCTTTCTGCCTTGGAAATTGTTGACTATATGGCTGGGGACTTTGAGCAGACTGTACGCCAATAAAGTTCCAGTAAATTCCTTCTTCAAGATTATTTAAGTAAGTTGGGTGGGGGTCTTACCTCCTTACCAGACATTTAGCCACAGTCAATTTGTCAGTTTCAATCCTTTTGTAGGATTAGCTGCTGTAATAAGCAGTTTGCTTTTGATGTCAGCACTCAGAATGCCTTATCTCAAGGGACTTTGGAGTGGGAACAGGAAGGAGTGAATCCTAAATATTTTCAAGGTTGTGGGTCCCTTCCTCTGGGGACAGATCCTCTCCAAACCTCTACTATAGAAGCCCCTTCTAATGTTTGCCTGATCAAAGCAACTCAATACATGTCTCCCGTTGTGTGACTTCCCCATAGTGCTGGCAAGGCTGGGAACAGGAAACTAAAGGTGCTACCAGGGCTTAGCCCAGAAAACTGTTATGTGCAAACCAAAGCCTCAGACAGAAATATACTAGAGCTCTGGCAATGGCAGGAGTCACTGGACACCAGTTGATAAAAACATTACATTATATGGCCTGTGGCAATTATAACTGTATCTCCCCATAGGCCACTATATCAAACCATACACACACTTTATTTTTAACATTTTACCAAGGAACTGACATCAGGACTTTGGGATGCACAGTTATATGTCATTTGAATCATGGGTGACCACAGTTAAGAGCAGCCCTTGTCTGTTAGAATAATTTGGACACCATTATGCTGATGACTTTTGGCTCTCCATTGAATTTAGTGGAGATTATGCGGATGATCAAGGAAAACTAAATGAAGTCTATATGCTCATCAAACATTGGATGTTTTCTAACTGGTTATGTTTAAATGCCAGTAAAACAGAGCTCATGGTGTATGGGCCTAAGCATGGATGAAAAAAGTTGAGCAAGGGTGTTCCTCTTTTTTGGTAGGGGCCTGTTGTGGATGAGGACATACATGTAAGAACATAGCGGATTCCACAACTGGCTACCCTTCTTCCAAACACACTAGGTGGTTGGTAAGTCAAAAACCAAGTAGCACACAAAGGCTATCAACAAAACATATATCATGCCATTCACCAGGTATCCTAAGACAAACATATTTTAATTGGTATACATTTTCACATCAAATTTAAAAACAATAAAATAACCTTTCGCAAGAGGTGTTATTCCATCACATTTGCTGAAGAAGATAGACAATGTGTGAGCATATCATACACATGCAAGATTTTTTATATATATGATCTTATTGGGATGCTAGTAACACAAGTGACAGCTTTAATCAATATCCATGTATAGATTTTTTCACATGGGGCGTCAACACAAATGTGTGTTTCTAGGTGTTAAAGAGAACACTGGAATGGATTAGATCTTTTGTCAGTGTGTCTTCAAGACCCATCTTCAGGACGCTTTACACAATGGGTATCAAGGCAAGTTCATATTTTGCTTCGTGCACAAGGCCTTGTGCATAAAACACTAAAAACATAAAGGATAATAATAACTTGCCTTGATACTCATTGTGTAAGGTGTCCTGAAGACGGGTCTTGAACACACACTGACAAAAGATCTAATCCATTCTGGTGTTCTCTGTAACACCTAGAAACACAAATTTGTGTTGGTGTGGTTCCCATTTCCGTTGGCCAAGGGATAACGGTTTCGTTCCCTTGATCTTTGTATATGATCATGATTTCTGTCTTTCCTGGGTTGATTTTCAGGTTGTTCGCATTCATCCAGTTGAAGACTTCTTCTAGACATTCGGTTAGGATTGAATGATCAGCTTGGGTGTCTTTTATTTTGTAGATGATTTGGGTATCGTCTCTGTAGTTGTAGCATGTAATGTTGTATTTTTTGAAGATTCTGATAACTGGGGTCTGGTAGATGTTGAAGTACAGTGGTGATAGTGAGAATCCTTTTGGTACTCCACAGTCGTTAACTCGTGGAGTGGATTTGAAGGGTTTAATCCATATGGTTTTGGTTCTGTCTGCTAGGAAAGATTTAGTCCAGAGTAGTGCTGTGTCTGTTATGCCTATGTCTTCCGGTCTTTTGGTTAGGGTGTCATGGCTAACTGTGTCGAAGGCTGCAGAGAGGTCGAGCAGAATAATGGCTGAGGTTATGTTTGAGTCTGCATTAGTTTTTAGGCCATCCCAGATGGATAGTAGTGCTATTTCCGTTCCTCTTGTCGGTCTGAAACCGACTTGAGCTTGATCTAGCAGGTGGTGTTTTTCTATGTGTTCTTGGGTTAGTTTATATACATAGGTTTCCAGGAGTTTTGCCGGGTAGGGGATGTTTGAAATCGGCCTGTAGTTGGAGAGGTCTTCTATGCCGCCACTTGTGTTTTTCAGAAGTGGTTTGATATATGCTGTTTTGAAGGTCCTCGGTACAGTTCCTGTTGCTAGTAATAGATTTAGAAGGTTTCTGTAATATTCTGCTGGCGTTCCTTGTGCGAGGATTGATTTGTAGATGTCTGGGGGAAAGGTGTCCATGGGTGATCCCGCTTTCTTGTTGTGTTTTACCAGCAAGGAGAATGCCTCTGCTGAGATTTCAGGAATGTTTTTGAATTTGTGCTGTGGTTCTGTGTTAGGTTTGTTCGTTTGTATGTTGTGGTTGGTTGGTCTTTTTTGTATGGTTTGTCAGATGTCATTGATTTTTTTCTTGAAGTGGTCTGCCAGGTCGTTGCATAGTTTCTCTGAGGGGGTTGGGGTGTTGTCACAGCCTGGTGGGTTTCTCATCTCTTTAATGATGTTAAACATTTCTTTTTTTGTGTTGGTGGCATTGGTGATTCTGTCATCATAATGCCTTCTCTTTGCCTTTTGAATTTCCTTTTTGTAAGCGCAGATTTGTATCTGGAACAGTGTTTTTTTGTCTGGGTTGTATTCTTTCCTCCATTCCAGTTCCATCTTTTAGTTTTCCTTTTTCATAGTGCTCAATAGTGGGGTGAACCATTTTGCCATTGCTCTTTTTTTGATGGGGTGAATGGTTTTTCTGGGGCGATCTTGTCAATCGTATCTGCAATCCATGTTTGTAGTAGCTCTGCTTTCCCGTCTAGGTCAGCTAGCTCTAGTACTTTAGTTGAGGGTTTTGTTAATTCCAGTTGTTCGAATAGATTGCTTTCTATGACGTGTTTCCAGTTTCTTTTTGTGGTGGTTGTGAGTTTATGAGGTTGGATGCAGACTTGAGTCGGCAGAGTGATCACGAATGGGATGATGAGATGGTCGCTCCAAGGTATTTGTATCGGCAGTGCCGTGGTGATGAGTTTTTTTGTTGGTCAAAATTGCATCGAGGGTGTGTCCTGCCGAGTGTGTTGCCCCTTTGACTAGTTGTCAGAGTTTCATGGTAGTGAGTTTTGGGAGTTGCCGTGACTGTCTTCAAACCAGATGTTGAAATCCCCCAAGATGATTAGGTGTTCATGATTGAAGGCTATGTTGGTGATGGCTTCTATGAAGTTGTCGACGAAGGTTGCATCATATGTCGGTGGTCTGTACACCAGGATGAATGTGATGTTGGTTTTTGGGGTCACTGTTAGGTGTATTACCATGGTTTCACAGTTGAGGATTTTGAGTGGTTCATCTGTTTTTATTTTCAGGTGTTCTTTGAATGCTATTGGGATGCCTCCTGCTTTTATGTTTTTCCTGTTTATTTGAAGGCATTTGAAGTTTGTTGGAAGGGAGCTTTGGAGTGTGATTTTTTTAGTTGTCGTCCAGCCATGTTTCTGTGATGAATAGGATGTCAATTCTCTTAGGATAGAGAAGATTTCTCTAGTGCTTGAACTGGCTTTTTTTATTCTTTCGTTAAAAGTGTCTTTTTTGGTTTGAATAATTTCCTGTTTATACTTGTTATCCAGGGAGGAGAGAAGGTGCTTTTTTGGTTATTCGGGTTGCTTTTCCATCTGGCCTCAACATGTCTTTTCTCATTACGTAGCGCTTTTAGGCTGGGGGGAAACCATGAGGTTTGGAGGATGGATGGAGGACTTAGAGGAGAATTTTGGCGTGTTTGTAGAGAGTAATGGTCAATGGTCAACTGTTGTTATTAGGAGCGAGGTACCAATGTAGAGAGGCAGATGTACACGTCATTTATAGAGCCAACCCCCACACCTCAGAACAGCAAGAAAACACTATGCATGACACCTGGTATCATCTTAATACCGCATTGGAGATATGAGAGACGATATGTATTCAGACAACCGTATTGAATGTATACCTGAACTGATGTGGTAAACATGAGCCTCCAGACACCGCTGGACATAGAAGAATAATCAGTAAAGTCTGACAGATGTGAAGTGATGTCATGAAGAAGAGAAGATACAAGGATGCAATGAAACCATCATGTGAATATTTAAAGAATGAAGATGTGACAGAAGTGACAAAGTAAACGTATATGTGAATATGAAGAAAACCATATGCACTAAGAGAATAAATAACAAGAGATGTAGTAGATGTATACACGCAGAAATGCAAGGTAGGCAAGACAATGTAGAAGCTTGCTAAAATAGGAAATAGAATGCATTGTGTAACAGTAAGTGAGATGCCTCGAGAGGGGAAAGACCAAGGCTACAGAACTGACAGGCACTGGCATATAAATTTGTGTAAAAACAAAGGGTATTTGCTTTGCTCAGAATCAAGGATGCCACAGCAAGAAGCAACTGCCGAAAAGAGTCAAAGAGGATACGCTACATACACAGGACATATTTCTCTTAGATTAAGTAAAGGAGTGATCAACTGTGAGTGTCAAATATTGTTCAATTAAAGATCCAGAAGGCCCATGCAGAATGGGGCACCCAAGTCTCCAGCGGCAAGGGGAACCAAATATAAAATGGAAGGG
Source organism: Ambystoma mexicanum (assembly GCF_040938575.1). Taxonomy (NCBI): domain Eukaryota; kingdom Metazoa; phylum Chordata; class Amphibia; order Caudata; family Ambystomatidae; genus Ambystoma; species Ambystoma mexicanum. Next base: position 710,900,283 of record NC_090933.1, read on the forward strand.
AAAAATGAACAGAATCATGATCTCCTCACAAGTGATTCAGGACTGGAAAACAAGGCCTATTCATAAAACTCCGGGGCAAGATAGCAATGTACCGTCACTCCCTTTAAAGTTCTGAGGAAGAGAACAGTCAGCAAGGTCAACTACAAAGAAGAAAGACGAATCCTTGGCCTGATGAGAGATGGTAGGCTAATTAATTAAGAAAGGCAGTTGTCTGATGTTGTTTCCTTGCACCTGAGTTTTGTTGCTTATATGTTGCTAATGAGCCAAATGTCCCAGCTTGGTAAGAGAGGGCCAACCAGTCATGAGGGCCTAAATAATGGTGGACCATACATTGATGCAGTAGCCAACCCGCTGCTGGTATTATGTTATCATCTGTATTTTACAATGTTAGAGGTAATTCAAGGCGTGCCTACTAGATAAAAAACACCCATGATGATACAAACACCAATACAAACTACACGTATACGTTTCCCTTAACCAATCTGTCCACCTAGTATGTTTTTGCTGTTAGCCATGTAGGATGACATCATAGCTGACATATATTGAGGTATAAATCATTGGTGTAACTGAAATGCATTGAGGGTGTGTGAACAGCAATCTGTTTTTCACCAGGTTTCCCTACTTTATTGAATTGTCCAGTTATTTGTGCCTGAGATAGAGACTAGAGAGAAAGAGAGAAGACAGAAGTTGAGACAGCATGTGGCAAGAGAGAGAGAGATAGAGAGAGAGAGAGGAGACAGTTGAGAGTGAAGAAATGATTGTGAGATGGTCATCTGGAGGAAGAATGCCCCCGCAAGTCACTGAGAAAGACCCTGAGAAGATTAGATAGATAAGGCCTCCCAATAATATGGCTAGCCTAGACAGTAAGGGTCACCTGGCTATAGACAGAATCTGTACTGCCACCAGACAAGTTTGAGCAGGATCCCTGGGCTGGGGGTGTAGGGGATCCCTTCAAGGATGAGGGAAAGGATATAGGGGTCATCCTTAGATCTGGACCTTGATTTGGCTTGTATTGTACAATATTTTTTAAAATTAAAGTGGAAAACCGGTTTCTTTGATCAAGTGACTTATTCAGAATCTTGTAACACCGGGTTCACCACCTGTGGTGGGCACATAATATATTGTAATAGTCACATTAGTCACACTACCCTGGTATGTGTCCCAGCTCTTGATTTGGTTAGCAGTTTCTTACATTCTTCCTCCACTAAGGGCAGTGGGAAGCATGGCCACCTCATTCGAGTGTGAATGACTGGAAGTGCAAATCTTGTCTTGTCACAGCACTCCCTCCACTGGAATACTGTATTCTTAGTCTCTGTGGGAGAAACACCCAACTGGCTCCCCACTCACACTATATGGGGGGCTTTACAGCTAGGCAAGACCCTTATTTTCTTTTTCCGCTGTAGGAGGAATGTACTAATGTCCCAAGGCATTTGGAGGCCATCCCTTTCCTTGATGATGCAGGTGCCTGTAACAGCAGCTGTGGTGCCAAGGGCACTTCATTTACTTCCTGCACTGAAGTGCCCATGCAGGCACAGACGGCTTCCCAGAGCAGTGGAACTTTTTCTCCTTCTTTGCACTACAGGATGGAGGATGGTGAGAAAGGAGCTAGAGGTGATGAAGGAAGGTAGACCTCTTCTTTTCCTTGGCTTGTTCTGGTCGGGACAGGGGCACAATGCAATGTGAAATGGGATTTCTGTTGTCTATACTTCTTTTTCTCACAACTTTCTCTCTGAAAGCAGCAGATGGGGTATTGTTTCTTTTCTAGCATCAGATACCAAGGTACAGGTTAACATAAAGTAGAGGTCACAGGCATAGGGCAAGCCTAAAAATACTAGCTTGGTCCCACTCAGGCAATGGTTCCTCCGGCACGCCTCACAAATTTGACAGCAAGCTCTGGGGCGACACCATTTGGTGTGTCAAGCACATGGAGGACATCTACTGAACGAGGTTTGAGGTAAATGAGTGTAGTATATGCTAAAATGGAGTCCATACTTGTTTAAGCTCTGCAGCTTTTTTAACATTAAAGATGTCAGCAAAATATGACACACGTTTCACAAACGTGTGTACTTATGCATTCAAGCTTATCCAGAAAAGGGTACTGATATGCGTTTTTACATTTTCACACAAGCTTTACCCTTCACAAATACATTTTTAATAAAGCGTGTTTTTCACTTTACAGGTGCCCATATTCTCTCTTTCATGAGAGTCACTATTCTGTGACTCGCAATCTACATGTGGTTACAGATCCTATAATTAAACTTTGCTCACTTCTTTTTCAAAACCTATGGCGTAATTCATAGAATCAAGCACAGAAGTGGCGCACGTGGCTGGCGCACAGAGTGCGCGTGCGCCAGCGTACGCAAGCCACGTGTGCCAAAACCCATTTTGACGCACAGTGTATTCATGGATACTTACATCCATAACCAGCCATGGTGCAGCGTGGCACAGCGACCCTGCAGCAGTGCCAGTTACGCCCTCAACCCGCCTGTGCACCAAAAACATCCCCACAAATCCCCTACATGGCGCAAGGCCAGTGTACCAGCATACATCCCCCCAACAACGAAAACGCGATAAATACACCAAACAATCCACACGCGAGAACCCAATCGTGTGCAAAACTCCCTGTGCACCTCTCGGAATACGTGTACCCCGCTCGTGGCAGGCCAATCGCGTGCAAAACTCCCCACACACCCCTCGAAATACATGTGCCACGCTCGCGCCATGCCAATCGCGTGGAAAACTCCCTGCGCACCCCTCGGAGTACGCGTACCCTGCTTGTGCCAGGCTAATCGCGTGTAAAACTCCCTGTGCACCGCTCGGAATACACATAGCCCGCTCACGCCAGGCCAATCACGTGGAAAACTCCCTGCGCACTCCTCGGAATACGCATACCCCGCTCACACCAGGCCAATCACGTGGAAACTCCCAGTGCAACCCTCGGAATACGCATACCCCACTCGTGCCAGGCCAATTGCGTGGAAAAAATCCCCCCTGTGGTGTGTGCTGGCTGTGGGGCATGTGCAGGGGTGATGGGCTGCCTACAGGCCCATGACCCGCAGGCAGCCCATCACCCCTGGCCATGACCCGCAGGCAGCCCATCACCCCTGGGCATGCCCCGCAGGCAGCCCATCACCCCTGACATGCCCCGCAGGCAGCCCATCACCCCTGGCCATGACCTGCAGGCAGCCCACATGGCACCATGCTCTTGGGAGCCCCGACACATGTCCCCCACCCCTAGTGACGTCAACCTGCCAGCAGGCCCCGACTCATGTCCCCCACCCCATCACCAGTGATGGACACCTGCCAGCAGGCCCTGACTCATGTCCCCCCAAACACCACGTCATAACTATACAGACCCATGGCCCTAATGCCAAACCAAGTCCCACCTACCCACCCCCCAAAACACCCAACGATCCACTGCACCCACTCCCTAGTAAATTACCCATTCCATCTGAAATGAACCAACATGCTCATCAAGAAATGTCCGACAGAGCCACACAGTGGCAACACATGACTGAGCCAATGCTCATTTTTATTTATTTATTTTTATTTATATATTTATAACGCGCCGCAGCTCGCAAGCATCAGGGCGCGTCTCATGGAGACTTGCGCAAAATAAATCATAGTACACCACACCAATAATGTAGAATTATGAAAAAAAGAAAACCACACATGCAAATGAACAAATAATGAATGCAATCAGAAAAAGAAAGTTAAATCCAAGGAAAATTGAAAAGCCAAGACATGAAAAATGAAAAGTGGTCCATTGCCAAAGTCCAAAGAAACAATTCCAAAAATGAAAAGCATAAAAATCATTTACTCATGGTATTTACAGGTCCGGAACTATTTACAATGAAAGTCTGAAGGGTCCATGATCCCAAAACAAAAGGAAACCTACCTAAAACCCTATCTAAAATACAACTATATACAAAAGGTGGAGCAAAGTCCGTGGACTCCAAATAAAAATAAAAACCAAATGAAACCTAAATCTAAATAACTATGTACAAAGGCGGCGGGCTAGTGCGATGGCTCACTCATTGATGTCCCAGGCCAGGGCATCATCGAACTCCACTTCAACGTCCCGGAGGCGGGCCTCTTTCTTGGCCCCGATGTCTCACAGGGATGCAGCCATGGCCTCCTCCAACTCCCTGCGAGTTGCCTCAAGGCACTCTGCCCGCCTCAACGCCCGGCGCATGGAGTTCTCCACCCTGACCATTGTGAGCTGTGCCTCCTCCACCCACAGCCGCTCCGCATCTATATGCTGGCCCAACCGCTGCCACACAGAAGACACTCCCAATCCTGGGTCCACATGCCCAACGGCCGATGCCTGCCCCTGTGATGTTGATGGCCCGGAGCCATGATCGCTCCCACTCTGAGCCTGCTGCTGCCGTGCCCTGCCTGTTGATGCCTGCATGTCCTCCTCTTGCTGGGGTCCAGTTGGTGGGGTGGCCACCCCTGCTGGACCTCCGACTCCCGACTGTGGCAGGGATGTGTCCTCCACCAGCCTGGCCGCTGGCTCAGGGGCAGCTCCACTGGGGGCCCAGGTGATACTTGGGCCGGAAGATGGCACAGAGGACGACTGGCGCATAGGGGGCACAGTTGAGGAGGGGGTCGCAAGAAGTTCCAGCACACGGATGAACCAAGTGCCGACGACCTGTCCTAGTAGGTCGACATGGCCAAAGAGGCATTTGAAATGACGTTTAGTGTCCAGACGAGAACCCTGCACGTCATCCCCAATGCCATGTTGGCGCAATGCCATCCCAGCTAGGATAGGCTCAATACAGTCACGGATTGCAACGTCTGCAGGGAGGGGAAGGCCAGTTGTTGTATGTGCATCCCCTCCCTGAATACAGGTCTGGTCGGAGGCATCACTGCTGGTGCCAGATGATGCAGTCACAGGATCGGGGACAGGATTACATATAGGCACCTCCGCAGCAGCCTGTGCTGCCTCCTGTCCCTGCCCCTGGACTGCACCACTACCACCAGTGGAATCCCCCCTCCAGGCCCCATGTGTGGGCCATCCACGGCCTCCTCCTCAACCAAACCCACCACCAACCTGGATGACTCCATGCCATCTTCCTCCATAGGCCCCTGTGGGGGCTCAGCTGCCCCTACTGCTGCTAAGGAGTCCACCTCCAAACTATGCCTCTTGGACCTGCCCTCAGCAGCTGCGGCCATGGACACGGCACCTGACTCCTCCCTCCCCGAAGAGATGACTACCTCGGAGGGGAGCTGGGCCTTCGGTCTCCGGCTGGCGGTGGGATCCCTGCTGCTGTGCTCCACAGCACCGTGTCTGCCCTCTTCATCATTCGACACTGCAGACAGGGAAAGACAGAACACAGGCATCAGGGCATGTACAATGGTCGGATACACACATGACAGTTGCACATGAGTGGCAGTGTCAAACTTCACAGATGGCATCGCACTCCCCAACACTCATATCATTTTAACCCACACACATGCACAAATTAAGATGAATCGTGCAGCAGGCAGCAGCATCCATACACACACAACAGCATGAACATCCGAAGGTTGGCATGACATCACAAGCAACATGAGGATTGCCAAACACATGCACACATGTCACCAGGCAGACATGCATCTGTACATCTCCACCACCTGTCATAGTGCAATCATCAGCAACTATGTCACATCTGCCAGTCGGGTTCCTCCATGTCTGTGTCACATGTATCACAGTTGCACACATGTCAAACACACACACGCACATGTACTCCATGCACGTACATGAAAGTGGAACCAGCATCCATGTGTCACACCCCAACCATGCCATAGTACATACACAGAAATGCTAACAGGTGTGCATCTCCACATGCAGTTGTGCATCATGCTTTGGAACACATACACCATTGATGTGCATCACACATGACTGGACTCACGTGCAGCACGGTCATGTTCCTGCACATACACATCCATACATGGCCCTTTTCAGACATATGTCCAAGCTGCACACTCCCGACACACCTCAACATGCACTGCTTCCAATAAGTAAGCATGGACACTTACTGCTCGACTCCGGACGTGTCTCCCTCTTGACGACCTGGTGGTGAAGCCTTGGGTTAATGCGTTCCATGACCCTCATGTCATCGGTGGTAAGGTGGACTCGGCACCTCACTGCATCCGCTGCTTCCTAGAGGCAGCGGGCCTTCCTGAGGGTCCTGGACCTGAAGTCCTCCCATCTCTTATGAACGTGTGGTAGGTCACGGATTGCCACCCCCTCCGTGTTGATGGCAACCACAATGTCCATCCAGATCCTCTTCCATCCATCCTTTTCAGCGCATGTTCTTCCGAAGAGGGCATCATAATGCACCAGAACTTGCTCCACCAGGATGCCAACCTCTCCTGCTGTGAAGCTGGCAGCCCTTGGCCTTTCTGGCTGGGGGGTTGCCAGTGGTCTCAGATGGTGTTTCCCCCGACATGGCAACCCCCGAGGCAGGTGTGGGTGGGCAACTGGGTCCTGGTGCTGGGCTGTGGAGCGATGTAACTGCAGTCGGGAGTCTTCTGTTCCAGCAGGGGTGCTCACAGCAACTGGACCCCTGCAGATGGCTGACGTGCAGGCACCAAATAGCAGGCCACGTAGCCAGCAGGCAGGCAGGCAGCAGCAGATGACAGGTGGGAGTCGACTCGGGGCTCTGGGCGGCAGGAAAATGGCCTTCTGGGCAGGAGCGTGGTCTTCCGTGTGTTGTCGCGTGGCCAGCTTGATACAGAGTGATTTGGCACGTATAAAAACAGCACGTCAGCGTGTAATTCGAGGAAAGGCCCTTTGCGCATAAGCACATATGTGACTTAACATGCCCAGGCGTTTCCCTCGGCACGGGTGCATAGAGATTCAGCATGTGAAAAAACAGCACGTCTGCGTGTTAATGCGTGTAATTCGATGAAAGGGCCTAAGCACGTAAGTGACGTGACGCGCGTGGGCGTTTCACTCAACACGGGTTAAAGGTGAACGGGGCCCATCAGTTCGCTGTATGTGCTTTTCGTGGAGACTGACGCGTGTGTTGCTACTTCTGGTTGTTTCACGTGCCATCACTACTTCACAGCGGATCAAGGACGTATCTCTTCTTTTGGCAGGGGTCTTGCCTATGCGGGTTTTTCATTACCACGCTAGACAGACGGTGAGTTGTGCATGCTATTATTCCCACTGCGGGTACCCCTGTGTATTGTTTACCGGTTTTCGAGGTCATAATAGCCTCTGTGTCCCACACGTACGTGTTTTTCGTGTCCCTGGGTGCCACCGCATACTGCAGGAGGTTAATTCCGCACACGTGGGCTACCACATTTTACTGCAGTTTTGGGGTGCCTGAGCGTTGCGTGACCCGTCATTTTCTCACTGGGGTCACATACAGCCTTGGAGGTGCACAGGGGTGCTGTTAACATCTAGTACCCCACCCCCTTCACCCCAATTACCCAGGACAATTGTCGTGTACACCTCCCATTGGCACTACTAGATCTGTGCCATGGTTGGGAGGCCACGAAAGGTGAAGGGTGCCTCAGCTGGGCGTCCTCCACATGGCGTGCATGGTCAGGGACGTGGCCGGGGTGACCAGGGAGCAGGGGGACTCCAGGGTGTCCAGGGTGGCTGCAGAGGGGGAAGAGGCAGGGGTGCACCACTTTGGCAGGATGTTCTGCCACGTGTTGGTGCAGTCATGCCTCCACCCCGTGTGGTTCTGGGAGATGCAGCTCTTGCATATGGCACTGGCGCCCATACTGTGGAAATAGAGAAATTGACATGAGGCCGGGAAGCCCAAATGGAAACACACCAACACAGGTTACAAAGGACCATATACAGCGCTTTATTTCAAAGTTACAAAGTTACCAAGTTATCAAGGTCAATTGACATGCGAATAGCTATTCGGCCCTCTGACTAACACACGAACCTTCAACGTTAGGTTCGCACTGAAAGTGGGAGAGACCGATCATCGGGATGCTTGGGTTTTTATACATTTAGTACTGCATTGGCCAGCCCTCCTACAAGTTAACCATTTCTGGAACCATGGCTAGGGTTCGTAGCCAGGTCGAACATGCAATCTCCATATATTAGATCGGTTCCGCTGATACAGTTACATATTTACACCTAGGTTAAACAGAGGACAGGGTCTTAGTTCATGACCCTAACAAGTAGCCTGCGGACATATTATTCATTCACGTGTGCGGAGGTCACCATGGCCGAAGTCTTACTCGCAATGTCATTCGGCCTCCATTTTGTGATTCGGGGTGACTTCCACACTGCAAGAATACCTAAAATGGCGGCTAGATCCAAGATGGCAGCTTACACGATACATTAAGGTCAAGACCTTGCCGCGGAACCTATGTTCACAATATTCTTTAGACAGCTTGGCGTAGGCCAACATACATTTAAACAATGCGATTGGGGTCACAATATTATATCGATTTCCACAGACCCTCCTTTTGGCCTATGCCAAGTGCTAAAACATAGTTTTCTAATACTTTCGAAAATACTTGAAGGCATTATCATTCATAGGTTCCGCATCATTGTCTGAAATATCAATAGCCATAAGGTCGTTCGTAAGAACTTCTTGCAACATGAACTCTTTAGATGCTGTCTTCGGAGTGTATATCTTTCGCCCTATTGCGCTCATTACCTGGGCACAACATTCCCCCATCATTCCGCATATACTTGGGAGGCATTGAAAACAACAGCAAAGAAATAACAGAGTCCCTAAAATACCTAAAATGACAGAAAGCACCTTCCACCCCCAAGATCGCAGAGAATCCCAAAACCAGGTACTAAGGCTCCAGTCTCCTACAGGGATATGGACTTCAGAACTAAGAATGTGTAAGTTCTGAATTGCTTTAAATATTGTTGGTGAAGAATCTGGTCCGAAAACGCAACAAGCGGACCCCACTAATTTACATACTCCACCTCGTTCGGCTAAAATGACATCTAATGCCATTCGATTTTGCAGTGCTACCAATCTTATCGCCTTTTGCTCTAAGGTCATATTGTAAAGTATGTCCGTGGTCCGGTTGATCGTTTTCTCCAATACCCTCGCTAATCCCCTAATGTTTTCTGAATTTGCTATTTGTCCCCAAAAGGGGACTACTGATTTGGCTATATCCCCGAACACTTGTCCGGGGGTATCTCCATCACTATCTCGTCGCGGGCGAGCCTTGGATACCTCTAAGGTACTGGCTATAAATACACCTGGTAACAATATCCCTAAATAACAAGTCCCCTGCCAATCCTTGGGCAACCAGGGAAAAGCTAAACTACCAAAAACAAAATAAACGGGTCCCCCTACATACAAAGGCCTATTTTCCCCAGTCAAATTTACAATATGTATACAAGGCTCAAAATCTCCCATTGGCCTAGTGCCATTTCTTTGTACACAGAAAGGGACAGAATCAGGATTGTGATTTACAGAATAAGAAGGAGGCATGGCATCCTTATTGCCTATCGGAGCCATCTTGAAAGAAACTAGATTTTGGAAAGGAAAGGAAAGTTTATCAGACGGCCTAATAGAAGCGATATTAGGTCTACTCCTATTTGCAAAAAGCGAGCATCCCAGGGGAGTCAATTCACGTCTCTCAAATTCATTCAAATTAGTGCCATCGAAGTTCCCTGAGATGCTATCATTCCATCGGCCAAAGAAGAGTGCTCTAAGAGAGGCATAGCAGGAAGTCGTTAGAGGTAAGGGATGTATATACCATCCCAGTCCCTTGTTCCCATGTTGTGGCAAATGCGTGCAAATCCAACAATTACTCTTATTAAAAATAGCATGCGTAGCATTCATCACTATCATCAGAGTGTTATTATAATATTTCTGTCTATGCCGAGAGTCCCTAGGGGACAGAGTGTGAAGGTGTACAGAGGGAGTCAAAACAGTTGGTACAATTTCGGTCGGTAACAGAGGCTTCAAAGGATAAATCTCTTCAAAGTACCAAAGTCCCACGGCAGCAGTTGCAAAACTAACAATAATCAAAACAAGAACACAACAGTACGTTTTCAGGGCCCAGGCACATTGTCCATTGTTCGAACTGGTCACCTCCTTATCTAATAGTTCAATACGAGGAGCAGCGGTGAAGGCGGCAGGCATCATGGTTGTCCCGATCGACGGCCCCAATGTTCGTTGCTGGCGGCACTTCGGCCGCGCGACTTCTCAGTCCTTCCCAACCCTAGCCAACAGAACCCTCCTTTTCTGTGTTCCAAAAAAGGGAAAGACAATAGTATTCCAATCACTCCTTTTTCTTCCAGATGCACGATACTCGTGCAACGATTTTATTTTCGTGGTCGAAGGTTGTACCTGATGGTACCCAAGTTTTCCGAATCCGAAAGCAAAGTATCGTCGCTCCCTGAGGGGAGCGTCACGTCGGTGGCGACGGAAGTCGCAGAACTTGAAACCAGAGTTTCCGGAAGTGATTGATCAAGGGAGTGCGGAGACAAAATGGACGGCTCCCCGAGCTCCTCAGGCTCAGAGAACTTCTCCGACGCACTCACAACGCTGCTTGCTACTCCGAGATCAGAAAGTGCAGCATCAGCAAGGGGTTCTGTTTCTTCTGTAACTTGTGGCGTCGGGTGAGGGATCTTCTTGTTTGCGGGAGAGGCAAAAGTTCAGCCGGATTGAGAACACAACACCTTTTAATTTGGATATGAGGAGCAAATAGAACTAATTCATACTTGGTCAACCGGGCAGAAGTAAGGTGTTTTGTTTGAGTTTTATTCAATAGAATATCAACAGAGTGAGGTACCATCAGAATCAAATCGTTGCCTAGGACCATCCCCTCACTCTGTTTTACAGACGCAGCAGCAGCAGCAACAGCGCGCAGACATCGCGGCAAAGCGCATGCGACAGGATCAAGGGCGGAGGAATAATAGCCGCACGGCCTATTCTTCCCTCCATGTTCCTGCGTTAACACAGACAAAGCACATCCATTACATTCATGCACAAACAACACAAAGGCCTTATCGTAATTTGGTGTACCCAGAACCGGTGCTGAACACAGCGCGGCTTTGAGAAGCTCAAATGATCGTTGATGTTCCGATTCCCATGGCAGTGGCAAAGAAATGCCCTTCCTCGTCAAAGCCAACATCGGTTTTACCACTAGGGCAAAATTCGGGATCCACAGTCTACAGTAGGACGCCATCCCTATCAGGGCTCTGACTTCCTTCTGTGTTTTTGGGACAGACATGCCAGAAATGTGTTTTATTCGTTCAGGTGTCAATCTTCTCCCCTCCTTTGACAGGAGGTAGCCTAAATAGGCAACCTCCTGGCAACAATATTGAAATTTCTTAAGTGAAGCTTTGTGACCATGTTCAGCTAAATGAACAAGCAACAATATAGTGCCTTCTTTACAAGCTTTCTCAGAGTCTGCAGCTAAGAGCAAATCGTCTACATATTGAAGCAGCGTGCAAGTAGGTGGCAGTTCAAGGGTGTCGAGCTGCTCTTTTAAGGCTCTACTATATATACTAGGACTTTCAGTGTACCCTTGAGGTGCTCTTGTGAATGTAAATGAGCGTCCCCCCAAGGTGAACGCAAACAAATACCTGCTCTCCTTGTGTATCGGAATACTAAAGAAGGCGTTTTTCAAATCTACGACACTGAAGTGCGTAGCCGTAGCAGGGATCATTGTTAAGATTGTTGTTACATCTGGCACTATTGGAAATTGTGGGGCCACTACCCGGTTAATAGCACGAAGATCTATTATAAACCGGTACGGAATTGCATTGTCGCCTTTCTTATATACCGGTAAGATCGGACTATTACATAAGCTACCTGTAATCTCTTCGATCACTCCACGATGTACAAAATCGGAGACAATGCATTTCAAAGCGCGCTCGCCCTCAACTGAAATTTTATATTGCGGAATGCGCGGCAGTTTAACCCCATGTTTCAATACTATCTTAACGGGCTCAACGTGCAATATTCCGACATCATTGTCGTCTATTGCCCACAAACATTCTGGGACAATACCGAACTCGGGAGGTAGAGGTCGGGTCAAGTACTGGGAGTTAAAAGGTTGCTGTGGTGAAACTGTCAATCTTATTCCGTCAGGGGTACAATGGATCACTGCATTCAGTTTCTTCAACAAATTCAACCCCAGCAAGTTTTCTCCACAGTTTGAAGTAAGAAGAAAAGGGCACTGGTCTGTAAAAGGGCCCAAAGAAACGGATACCGGCGCAGAGACCGGACAAACAGTTGGTATACCAGAGAACCCTATAGAAACGTTTGTTTGCCCTGACAGGGGAATGTTTGGAACCCGAGAATGGTCAATGGAGCACTTCTGCGCTCCAGTGTCGATCAAGAACTGATGTTTCCTATTCCCCACCAATAATTCAACATAGGGGCCCTTCTGAATAACGGGAATAGGTAAAGGTTCCAAACGCTGCTTCGGGCAATCCTAGTAAGGCAGAACTTCATCAAAGGGAAGTTCCTCAGAAAGATAGACGGCGGAAGGGTGATCAAATATATTTCTTGAGTCCATACTCGAAGTCTGATTTTCCTGTGAAAAAGGTTGCTGGGGATCTCGTAGAAGCTGACCTCTATCAGGACCCCCTGCTCCAGGGCGGCCCCGTGGTCGCCTACCCATACCTCCGAATGTGCCTCCTGACCTCTGACGGAGGGCAGGGCACTGTGCTCGCCAGTGACCTTCCTGGCGGCAATAAGCACACTGATTAATATTAATAGAATTTAGAGGAGTATTTCCTCTTGGAATGTACTGACCTCTAGTTTGTGTCATACCTCCTCTGGGGTGCCTGACAATTTGCTGCAACAATACCTTAGTCTTTAGGTCACCCCTTCTTTTTTCGATTTTCTCTTTCTCGTTATTAACCCGATTTTCATAATACTGAGCCATATGCAAAACCTCTGACTGAGATTTTGCCTGCCAAGCGCTCTCTGAGGACATAATTTGTGACTGGATGTCGGGCAACAATCCACGCACAAATTTGTCCACAAACAACCTCTTCCCCGACTCTGTACCCAAATCCTGTCCACTGAAGTCGGAGAACACCTGTTCAAACCTATTAAAGAATTCAGTGGTACCTTCAGTTTTTCCTTGGACACAGGCCGTAAGCTTGTCCCAAATAATCCTTTTTTCTGGAATTATAGTTTTCAATTTGGCAACTATTCTATCAGGTAAAGTGAGTATTACCTGGGGTGGTTTCTCACCAGCTGGTCGTTCCCCATCTATTCTAGTTAGATTTACCCATGTATCCCCTAACCCCGGCACATCATCTACCGTCCGTACCTGCTTCCATACATCAACAGGTAAAAGCACTGGAAACAATAAATCCATGTCACTTAAGGTGAACACGGAAGACTGCAAAACGGATTCTATTTCTTTATAAAACCCTGTCGGGTTCTTCCTAATATCAGGGACTGATTGTCTGATCGTGTTCACTTCCTGTCGAGAGAACGGGACGTGAACAAACTGTGATACGTAATGTGCTGGGATATCCACCGCGGGAGCACCAGTCGCCGCGTTGGCGGGGATTTCTACTTTTGGGACAAGGGTCGGAGGGACCTCTCTCATAGGCAACTGAGATATAGGGACCTCCGACCGCTTACTGAGTAATAAGGCCAAATCAAGCGCTAAAGCAGCTGTGGAAGTGTCAGGCGAAAAAGCTCTTTTACAAATACCTAATAACTCTGTGGGGCAACCAACCTTCTTTCTTATACATTCTTCCTGCAAGTGCTGTACCATCACTTGAATTACCTTCCTTTGCATTTCTACCGTATATTGACTATATGTATCGTATACCTCATCCGGCGGTATTGATGAATCCGAGATCCATCGAACCGCATCTCTAGTACAGATCCGTACTTCCTCGGGTGCTGATCTTCGGCACGAAAGGAACCGTTTCTGCATATATATCCTATCGTCCTCATCATCCTCATTTTGTAATCTTTCAAAATCCTGTCTAAACTCAAACAATCTATCAACATGTCCATATACTTTCTGTTCGGTATCCCTTGAGAGTGCCAAAGCGTTCAGATCTCTCACCCCTTGTGGGAGATCCGAAGTCTGCAATCTACCCCACATTACACCTAAATGAATCCCCAGTCCTTCAATAAAAACGTTTTTCTCGGGAAAATCGTGCAAATTAGATAATGTTGAAAATACCTCAGTTTGATCACCTTTTTCCATGCAATGTTTAGCCCAAGCAAATAGTTCCTGTTTCCTGCCCGCAGGAACAGTACTACGAGTCACTATCCCCGACCCTGCACCAGGATCTAATTTAATAAACACAGGACTCCCCGAAATCGAAAGTGTAGGTGAACCTAACATGGGTGCAGGGGAAAGAGGTAAAGTAGCAGACGAAATAGACGGAGGAGCGACAACCAAGGAACTAGGGGTAGTAGGCTGTGTAAGAGGAGTAGGAATAACAATAGGAGCAATAGCAGGAATGGGAAGAGCGCCCACAACAGGAGCATACGGAGGTGGCGCTGAAGAATCAGGCCTCCGTTCGTTTAATATTTTCTCAATAAACTCCTCGGAAACATGGAAATCTTTAGAAGGGTAAATTTTCTGGACTCCGAGCGAAAAAGCTCTGTCCATTTTCTGGGTTTCATCTAATCGTTTTTCCTTGTCATATAACAATGCCTTTTCGGCATTCGTTTTATGACGTCGTGCATGTTTATCCCTACTTTTAAGCTGCTGTAATGCTTCCTTTTTCCAATTTTGTAACACATCAAAGGCTGCTGGCCTAGCCTTCTTCTTAAGCAAAATCGACTCTAGGTATTCAATACGGGGGATCTCAAAACTACCATTGATTGGCCACTGAAATTCGGAGGCATTTCTGGTCTGTCTGTGCCAAATGTCATTAAATACAATACTACCAATGCCATACTTACAGTACATAGTACACGCCGGCGACCCCTCCTGTGGTGCCGGACGGCTAAATTCCAAAGATTGTCGATCGCTGCGGAATAGAGCCCTAAAACAGCTAGACAATTTCCCAGGCATTTCTCAAAGAATTGGTGTTACCTGGTCCAATAATTGTGTCTGCAGATACAATACGCCAAATTCAAATTGTCAGGGTTAAATTAAGAGCCGGGTCACGACTACACCTGACCAAACCTAAGGAGGACCGTACGGTTTTCAAAGGACTTCAACTAACAAATTTTACCTGTGTTCAGTGGTTTCGGCAAATCTGCCCGCCTCGGATTTGGACCCTCGTCAAGATGCCGTGTCAGACCGCACGACTATCGCCCAAGGATCGGATCGTGCAGCGCTGCCGAGGTATCGCGTCTCGATCGGTCGGGCCCGCAGAATCACACCGTCCGATCCCGATTCGATAGTCTGCGTCAACCTTCAATGATCCGGCATCAATCTTGAGGGTCCCTATTCGGGCGCCAACTGTGGAAATAGAGAAATTGACATGAGGCCAGGAAGCCCAAATGGAAACACACCAACACAGGTTACAAAGGACCATATACAGCGCTTTATTTCAAAGTTACAAAGTTACCAAGTTATCAAGGTCAATTGACATGCGAATAGCTATTCGGCCCTCTGACTAACACACGAACCTTCAACGTTAGGTTCGCACTGAAAGTGGGAGAGACCGATCATCGGGATGCTTGGGTTTTTATACATTTAGTACTGCATTGGCCAGCCCTCCTACAAGTTAACCATTTCTGGAACCATGGCTAGGGTTCGTAGCCAGGTCGAACATGCAATCTCCATATATTAGATCGGTTCCGCTGATACAGTTACATATTTACACCTAGGTTAAACAGAGGACAGGGTCTTAGTTCATGACCCTAACAAGTAGCCTGCGGACATATTATTCATTCACGTGTGCGGAGGTCACCATGGCCGAAGTCTTACTCGCAATGTCATTCGGCCTCCATTTTGTGATTCGGGGTGACTTCCACACTGCAAGAATACCTAAAATGGCGGCTAGATCCAAGATGGCAGCTTACACGATACATTAAGGTCAAGACCTTGCCGCAGAACCTATGTTCACAATATTCTTTAGACAGCTTGGCGTAGGCCAACATACATTTAAACAATGCGATTGGGGTCACAATATTATATCGATTTCCACAATGTGACCCGGCAGTCCATTTCATCGACTGCCACGGGCCCAAGGGTAGTGGTAGCTGCAGGTGCAGCTGTGGCCACCATGACTCAGGGTCAGCCAGCGCATGCTGCGTTGACACCTCAAGAGTCCCAGGATGATTTCCAGGTGGTCAGGAGGCACGTCGTAAGTGTACGCAGGGCTTACCTGACCGAGGCACATGTCCCTTGGGCAGTATTGTCATCTGCTGCCCCGAGCAGCGAGGTGTTGGCAACTGCATGGGCAGATGCAGCCGACACCACCCCAGCTGTGAGTCTGCCATCCAGGACAGTCTCGGTCAATGACCTTGACACAGCGGATGTTGCTGCACAGGGTCCAGTCAAGGGCACCCAGCAGCAACTGATGCAAGTCAGGGCTTCCGTCCTAGTTCCACCTGCCACTCCCTCGGTTCAATCCACCAGCCCCACTGCCCCTACTGATCAGGGCGGCATTTGCCAGTCAGGGTCCGGATCACTGCCCAAGAGGAGGAAGGTTGCACCTGCACAAGAGGCTAGGACCCCAGACACGGCTCCGGCCTCCGGCACGTCGGGGGAGAAGCCTTTCTGCAAGCAGGAACAGGACTTCCTTGTGGGCTATGTGTCGGGACACGACCGTGATATGCTAATGGGCCCGAATTTTCACGCTACAGCTGCCCAGCATTTGCCCCACTGGAAGCATGTTGCGGAGTGTGTCCGTGCATTCGGACATGAGGTGCACACAGCTCAGGAGTGCAAAAAGCGTTGGGATGACCTCTGACGCTGTGCTAAACTAAAGCGTGCCTCCAATTATGCCATGACTCGGGTGACTGGCAGTGGGCCACTGTCATGATCTCTGCTTCCAAAAGATCAGGACTTGCCCGACTCCCTTGGAAGCAGACCCATAACCCCGGTTCCGAGTGCCAGCCAGTCCCAATTGGGAGCTTTTGGACCCTGTCCTGGCGCCAGTGGCACCAGGCTCATAAAGATGCCCAGTCCCAGCGCTGGAAGCGCCGGGCTCATAATGCTTGGGTGGACTTACCTGCAGCAGACCATGCTGCTTACTTACCTGCCAGTTGAACCCCTGATCCTCTTCTGTTTGGGACTACTTTTCCTGTTGGGTGGGGCAGGAGCCACTCCCTAGGTTCAGAACACTGGAACTCTTCTGGAAAGCAGGAACTCTTTTCTTACCTAGGCGTGGCTGTGGAAGGAGACACCTAAGCACTACAGGAGACTATTTAAACCACACCCGATGGATGAATCTTGCTTTGCGTTATTCTGCATTCTCTGCAGCAGAACGCTCATCGTGTCTTCTGCTTCTGATCCTGGGCCTAAGGGAACAAAGGCTTACCATCCTGGAATCCAGTCTTCAGCAGCACCTGTAAAGACAAAGAAAGAACAGGTTAGCACTACGGTCTTCAGTGGCAGCGCATCTCTTACCTGGTCCATCGCCTCGTGCTGCATTCCGGCATCTGAAAGACAAAGGCTTACCTACTCTTCGCATGCTCCGGAGGTCTTCGCACTGCATTCCGGCATCTCAAAGACAAAAGCTTACCAGCTCTTCGCACGCTCCGGAGGCCTTCGGCGCTGCATCCCGCATCTGAAAGACAAAAGAAGGTGCGTTTAAAGACATTGGGCAACTTTATTACTCACGTGCCATTACTCCTTCCCACGCCGAATCCAGTGGGTATTCCAGCACCCTTCAGCTTCTCTAAAGCTCCGAACTTGTACCTGCAAGATAAAAGGGACAGTTAGTGCGCATCGTGAAGCAGGCTACAAGCGCTTATTTACGTGCTTCCAGGCGCTTCTATTCCTCACGCGGGTTCGATCCTCAACTCTCATCAGCCCGCCATCCGCCATCGCCGGAACCCTGCAAAACAAGAGATATCATTACAAAAGACTTTTAAGACATTTGAAGTGCCCAGAACTTACCGTTCGTGCAGTTAACGACGGACAGCAGTCCTCTGAGGTCAAGAGGCCTGCACCCTTATCCAGTGAAGAAACTGGTTACGGCACCCTGCCCCGAGGCAGATGGAGAGCTCGGTGTTCACTTACCTAAGACATCTTACTCTTCGAGTCAGACATACAGAGCACAGAGGTCCAGCCCAAAGAGCCAACCGTGTGTTACACATCACCTTTGAAGATACGGCATTCACCCAGTCAAGACCGGCGCCTCTGCGGGAATCAGGTGAGCGTTACAGCCACCACCAGAGGAGGAAGATCTCACTTTGCTAGTCACCCGGCAGCCCCTCCGGTCCATATTCCAGCTCACTGGCCCTTCTGCATGTAGCATGGGGTGTCTTTCTACTCAGCCCTCGGACTATGTCATCGCATGACTGACGTGCATGTGTGTTCTGCCTGCATGCAGGTACTCCACGTAGGCATGCTCCCTTGCCCCTCTACCCCCCTCCACCACAATTTCACCATGGAACTGGTTGGTATCATGTTGGACTACTGCAATGGCCTTTTCAACACTCCTGTGTACATGCACACTTCCCCCTGCCAACCTGCCAGATGCATACAGTGGGGTACATCCATTGTCCTTGATGCAGGGTGTCTCACTTGGACTGTGCATATGGCAGATGCTCCACAGGGACATGAGTGCCCATTCATGCTCCATGTGCATTCCATGCATGCCCCTATGTGTCCTTGGCAGGATGATCATTGTAGTATGTGTCCAGGATGACATACATTTAATGCCATTTGATCATCCATTCCATGCCTACTCTGGCTCAGACCTGCATCATGCACATGTTTAGGGTGTCATAGTCTGTGTGGGGCACCCCTGTTATAGGCCCCCTGACTCTGTTCAACTGGTGTAGTGACATCTGCACAAATGGGTGTACTACTGAGGGTTCATCATGTGTCCTGCTTACTGTCCCATTCTCATCTGCTGTGTCGTCAGTTGACTCAGATGATGCAATTGACGCTCGTCAACACTGTCTGCCAATACACAGTTCTCTGGTCAACCTTTCACTGCCATGCATTACCTCCCTACATTTTCACTAAAGGGGGGGGTGCCTGTAGCCATGCAACCCATTGCATGCACATTGCACGTGATGCCTGAACTTGCCCTTACACGGCCTTCATGTTTATTGATTGATATCATAATGTACTTGTTGATGTAGATAGTCGGTAACATACACATGTTCTGCACTGCACCAACCCACTTCTGAGCCATTTTACACTGTTCTACATGCCTACTCACTGCTGCAATGTCAAAGTGACCTGGCATGTATGGTCAGATTGTCATCCCTTCACTGTCATGAAAGGCACGTACAGGTGCATCCTGTGACACATGTACTCATTATTGGAACAGCCTAGTGGGTGTTTAGCAAAGTTGATTGGTCAATCTGCGGCCTATACCAACTGGAATAGGCTGCAGATTGATTATAGCCTGCCATTCGGGTTGTAATGACTGTGGAGCTGCCTTCACGTGTGTATGTGTACACTTTCAAATACATCAAAGCAAGCAGCGTTGTAGCAGCTTGCTTTGCTGTATAGGTTGCTGTTCATAATCACCATACGGGTGTATATGAAAACGGATGTTCTTGAACACTTTCCCATCTACATATGCAAGCAGCTTCAACGTTGTGTAGTACAACATTGCAGCTACTCACTTATGTGTCTGTGTGAAGGTGTTCATTTACACATGTGTTCTCTGCAGCTTTTTTGTTGAATGACTAAAATGTAGTTGATTAACGTTAATGCTGCTGCGATTTCAGCATTCCGCCCGTTATGTTCAACTGGCATAATCCTGAATGTGCACTGTGGTGCAGTATGTGTATGCCCAGGCCCACTTAGCTAATCTGCTGGGGCCTGGCCGTGATGATTTGAGGACATTCACTATGTTTACATGGCCCATGATGCCCAGTATGGGCCAAGCTGCAGATGGATGAAGCTATATTGGTGATGATGGTTTAGTGATGCATGTGTACATGCATATTACGTGTGTCATGGTGTGTTTGGATTCACTTGCAGCTGTGGCCATTTTGCAGTTCAGACATGCTTGTGGTATGTGCCATCTCTTTGTTGCCATCTGTCATTTCTGCCTGTGACATGTGCCTGACAGACGTGGTGTGTGATGGAGGTGGTATACTACATTCTGTACATGTATAGGCTTTACTATTTACACACATCCATTTCTGCTTTGGGATGTCTTTGCATATCAATGCCACTGGATGCATGCTGGAATTTCATTTGTGTGTGACATGTCCGCTTCATGTGTTGGCTGTTGATGTGATGTCTACGTGTGTGTGGGTTGTGTGCTTCTGACATGTGTACTCATGTTTGTTTTTTCCACATTACAGATGATGATGCAATGGAGCCAGAGGATGGTGATTTCAATCCTGACACGGGGTTGCTATTACATCAGCAACCCAGCACAAGTGAGGGTCATGGCGTGGCAGGCCACGAGAACCCACTTGTGCTCCAGACCATCGTGTCCAGGAATGAATCTAGCTCGGATGATCATTCTGACAACAATGTTAAGTTGGATGCGTGTCATGTCCATTCGTCGATGGTGAGTGATTCTGATGTGGATGATCTTCTGTCCGCGACACCTTCACTGAGGGGCAGACAGTGTTGAAACCTCCGCCTGTGGTGGATCAGGACACACGGTCACACTCTACACCAGCTGATGACGTGCCTGGGGCAGCACGTCAATGGAGGGATGTAGTCCTGCAGCTGCGGGCAATGCCAACCCAGCGAGGACCACGGCTCCTTGGGCCCCGTGGGTGTCAAGCCCTGCAATGCGGTGGCCGCGTGCCACCGGGCTATACTGAGTGGGAGCAATCCATGTGTGCCAATTCAGAACAACAGGGGGCAGCAGTTGATAAGATCACTCAGAGCATGGAACATGTGGCCCAATCCGTGCAAGGCAGGTGGAGCTCCAGCAGCAGGCAGCACAGTCCACAGCCCGCTCCCTCAGACAGGGCACGCCGGGCTGAAATGGTGTCACTGCATCAAGCACTTACTGCTCATGCAGAGGCACACAGGGAGGCCCTGAGGGATGACCATCAATCCCACAGATCTACTCTGGGTGTGCTCAACATGTCCCAGAGGCAGCGGACAGAGGAGTGGTTGGAGCAGCTTGAGATTACCATCTCGGCTGAGCTACGTGCATGCCGGGAGGTGCTCCAGATGTCATGCGAGGCCATGCAGGAAGAACTCTGTGTTACACGTGCTACCTTGCAAGAGGAAGCATGCGTATCACGTGAGGTGCTGCATGCTGACCTACGTGTCATCGCCGCACAGGACCAGGCTTACCAGTGCCGATGAGGGGCAAGCTGCGCATAGGCGTGGTCAGGGTACTATGCCGTGTCCACCTTCTGCTTTCCATCCAGAGGGTGAGCAGGACGACGACTTATCTCCCACACAGGTCGGGCCGTGTAGGCGTTGAGCCCATGGATTTTTTTGTTGTTGATCTCAACATCATCACATGTGGGTGTTGAGGTGCACCCTGTACCTCCCCCCTCCTGGGTGCCTTCCTCCCCACGGGTCGTATGTGGCCATCTTTCATTTTTTTAGTTTAATTAGTTAAATTAGTTTAATATTGTTTGTCTATTGTCCATTAATGTAACGGTGTGGTGCTTTCTGGCTTTTGAAAGCATACACTGTCTGTTCCAGCTGGGCCCATTGAAGCTTGTCTCGTGTATGTGTTTGCAGCTTGGGGTCCTGACACTATGCCACTCCTGCTTCCCCTATCCATGGGCTCGTAAGGATGGTGCGATGTGACAACCATTTACACAAGGTCATTGGACTTTCGTCATATTTGTGGCCTGTCTGCTGCTGTACTACTTGTGTTAACACCCCTAGTGGGGATTATGGATGTTTTCTCCAAGGCATGTCTGCAATAAATTTTGGTGAGTGCATTATTGAACTGTCCATTTATTGATGTTGATTGTGATGTATGTTCATTTCTTGCCTGTATACATGCTTGATGCACTTCATGCTGTAGACGGTAGCCTGCACCCTTTAGCTGTCAAAGTCACACTGATGGTGGGAGGGGGCCGGGTGGTGACAATGTCAAGTTGGTACATGTTGAGTTCAGCCCCTGGGGATTGTGGCAAAGGAGGATGCATTAGTAATGTGACCCAAGAGGCACAACTCATGGTCCAGTTCTCACCTGAGATGTCCGCCTATACTACTACTACGCTCTGTTCCATTTGGATGGCACGTTGTGTCTGTCTTCCCTCTTGGACTTTGATTGATGCTGCCTGACAGCGCAGTTTCCCTACTGGACTACGGCTCTTTTACTTGTTCTTCACACTCTGGTGCCTTTAGTCCCTGTTCTTCTTCCTGCTACTGTCCTTGTTGCAGATCTGTCCGCCCGGCTCTTGGGCAGTTATTTCCACATACTCTTACACTGCCTCGGTTTGCCTCAGGACACTTCTGTTCAACAGCATCTCTCTGTCGCTCCTGTCTTTCATCTATTACATCCATGCCTTTATGTTGACTGTTGGCTTTTATGAATGCTATTCAACTGTTGTGGCTCTTAACTTTCTGTCAGCTGTTTCCAGCTATCTCGCATTCTCTGTGCCTTTCCAGACCTGTGCTGTCTCTGCCTTTCTTTGTTCAAGCTATCAAGGATTGATTGGGTTTCAGCTCAACCATCCAGTTGTGACAGTCTCCTTGGTTATTTTCTACTCAAGTTCCAGCTCTACCTGTCAGGGTACAGAACTTGGGGTTGTGCGGGAGGAGGTCAGATGTAGGTGTCAGACATGGCCCAGTAACAAGCAGCATAAAGACACACACACAGAAAACTTTCCAGACTTATTAAAGGCTTTTATGTCCTTTCTGCAGGAAAAGGAGCCTCCAGACTACTTTTCCCAGCAGACACTGGGTCAAGAACTACAAAACCCTGGCCACGTTGTGTGGGGCACACATGTGCATGCATGCGTGAGCAGAAGCACGGGCAGGGCTGGACTGCCCCACCGGGACACCGGGACATCCCCCGGTGGGCCTCTGGGCATAGGGCCTCTTTGGCAGGAGCGGAAGGATACAAACTTAGAGGAACAAGGTTCACACGCATTGCACGATCCAGTCCCTGCCTGCAATCCTTCTGCGTGAACACAACCAGCGTGTCTGCTGGGTGCCCCCAGCGCTGGTTGGCCTGGCAGGACATAACAACGGGGTTCAAAGCAAAGCGGCTTTAACTCCCCCACCTTCTCGCCACAGAAGAATGATGTGTAGAAAGAAGTGAACCTCCGCAGTAAGTCACTTCATGCAGGCAGCCTAATGATGTTTATTTAGACATACCGCGCTGGCTGATGGAATAGCCACAGCGTTCCCTTCCCTTCCCTGGGCCGAAAGTTAAGGAGTGACGCGGCCGCCCCTCCCTCCACCTCTTCCTGCTTTAATTACAACCTGTACTTGACCCTTCCGGGCCTGGCTCTGACTCAGGCACTAGGGCATGAGGGGTTGGGGCACCCAAGAATCGTGCACAGGGCGCTGGTAGCATTTCACTGGGTCATTTGACTACAAAGAGGTCAGTAGCCGTGTATGTGGGGGGATAAAGGGTCTTGTGGCTTACGTAGGAGACCTCCACCAGCCACTAAGCATTCATTCATACAGATGTCTGTGTGCAAAGCGCTATAGAGGCAGTAGCCAAGCAATCTCGGGTTTGGACAATGGGTGTGACATTCAAAAACAAAAGAGCAGGTTTTGTATGTATGCATGTCCTCGTTGATAACTAAGCATACATGTATAAACAAACACATATTTCTGAACATGACTGAATACATCCAATGTGTCCCCTTTCCTCGATGTAGGCATATTTCTATGCATACATTCATGTGTGGATCCATATATTTAATGTATGTTTTTTTTAATAAACACTGGGGAAGTTATTCATAAGAGAAATGACACACCTCGAAGTCTCTCCAGTCTAGAAGTGTAGTTCCTTTCCTATAGCGAGGGGATGTCGGCAAGTGCATAGCACCAGTTGAAGAAGGGTGTTGTAAAAAGAGACCTAGACCGAGGCCAGTTGCCAAGGAGCAGGCATCCACGAGGTGCACCGCAAGGTCCTAATGCCCGAAGAAGCACAGAGTTTGCTTGTTTACATTTTGAACACACGCATGACATTTTCCGGAGGGGTTGTCGGTGGTCATTTAGTGAGTGGTAGTGCAGGGGTCGGAAAAACCCTTCATTGGATGACAGTGGGAAATTATTTCTGATTTTAAACAATTACCCTGATGGGCTGGCTTTAATGTCTTGGGGACGGAATCTGCTGAGGTAAAGAGCAGACGCGGGAGGGGACACAGGCGAAGATGGGCAGAGAGATTGTGGTGAGCGGGGAAGGCCGCGTGTGGTGAGAGATATTCGTTTAGGGAAGAGAATGAGGAGACAGATAGACCACAGTGCAGGCTTGAGCGGTAGCCCAGTCTGCTGAGCACCAGGGCAGGGACCGGGGCCTTGGCCACATCGTGAATGAGGTGTGGGGCGGGGGGCATTTCCTTATCTTGGGTGAATCGCAGGGTGTTAAAGGGCCAAGGTTGCAGTGAGTAGGTCGGGAAGACGGGAGATGGGAGAGTGGCATTAGCATTAAAGACGGAGGGATGTGGAGATTACTTCATTCTTGGAGCAGATTAGCGTCAGGCAGCATCAAGCTATCCAGTGATGGATGATGTGTTGTATGTTACCTGTTCCTATTAATGTGTTTGTGCATGATTCTACCCATATATGATTTCACCTGTATAGATGCATGCTTGTTACATGTTTCTATGCACCCCGATATAGTTTTTTGTGCATGCATGTTTTCGGGTATGAATACATATGTTTTAGAACATGTATTTAGGAATGTGCCATTGTACAGCTCCATACATCTTCATGTGTAATGCCTTCATGTGCTTCTATGCATGTTTCTGTTTGCATGGTTCTGTACCTGCATTAAGATATGCTTCTACACATGTCTGTACACATGTATAGGCATGTGTGTAGTTTTACACACGCATTTAGGCCGGTCTCGGGATCAAACCTTTATCAGTCTCAGACTGACCTATAGGGCAATAGGCCCATGACCGAACCAAAAACTCAAAATTTTGGTGTGGGAGTTTTTTTGGTCAAAGTGGGCCAGTTTGAGTTACTTCACTATGCAGCTAATAGTTTTTACCAGTGTTGCTGAATACATTTTCTTTAAAAATACACAATTTGCATCACATGTTATCAAAAAATGCCCCCCCCCGGGTGCTATTCAAACAGTCTGTCACAAAAGGAATGAATAACCATTTGCAACTGTGGGCGTCTTTTTCATTGGTGCCCGAGACAATTTTATGTCCCATCCCAACCCTGATCTTTAAAGATGACATGTTGCAAAGAGGTGTGGCATGCATGTGTGTCACTGAAATAGGGCGGCATGTTCCAGCTTTGTGTACGTTCCCCTTCTCTGTAAAGTAATATAATGTGGAGTGGCCATGAACGGCGCAAAACTCTGCCGTATGAGCAGCCTTGTGGGGCGCGGTCTGGAAGATGGGAGTGGAGGAGCTTAATGAGAGAATAGGGTGGTGCAGGTGGCACTACTGAACTGTCCATAAGTGCAGATCGCAGGACCCATCAATGAAGATCCCAATACCGTAGTTTTCTGAAGGACGCCCATCCTGCTTTTGAATTCAATTATTTTATCTACTCACTCTATTGAAAAGACTTCCCTATAGTAAATGGCAAAAATCTAACAATGTGGAGTACTACAAAACAAATACTTTAACTCGAAATGTTTGAAACTGATGTTGTGATTTTAAGCATGGGTGATCGTGACACCTACCAGCAAAGACCAGTATTATCTCATATCTTTTCATTCAATTTCAGCACAGAGAGAGCTCGTTTGTTGACCCGGACTCAAGCTTTGTTTTTGGCCAATGTCAAGGCTGAGCCTTAGACAGCCCCGGCCCACTTAAAGTCCTTGCAGGGGCTTAGCCTGATGGGTCAATGTATAAATGAGGAACATTTCACTTCATTTGAAGATCGGCACAGAACGCAAAGGCTTCTGGAAATAGCTTTGCGTCTGCAAACTCCTGTCCCACATTCCCTCAATTTTACTTAACAACTAGTGTGGCTCTTCCCAGCAGAGTCGCAATACACCTCATACAAGGATTTGGCACTTTGAAACTACTCGAGTGATTAATCTGGACAGTATAAGCATCGTAACATACAATAACTCCATCTCCCCTGTTTCATTATTTCCAAGATGATAATAACATCTATTTCTTATATAGCACTACACACCCATATGTCTCAGAACACTGATATAATAGCACAGGTGGAATGACCTATAGTGAACTCTGGAGATTTCCCAGTTGGCCTCTGAGCCTTGGGCCTCTTTTGTGTAGTATTTCCAAATGTTCCTATAGGAAAAGGGTTGAGATTTCTGAAAATGTGTAATATGGGGCCACTTTGAACATTATTTCCAGGGCCTCTTTTGGTTGCCAGTCCACCCCTGAGCACGGGGCTTGTGCTAAGACGTCCGACAGAAGCAGATGTGTTTCCAGGAGCTCCGAGCAAAGTGAGCAACATGAGGGGCAACGTCCCAGCCGACCTTCCTCCAGGCCCCTCGTACATGCAAGCTAAGTAACACGAGTGCTGGGGAGCTTAGCCAGGCATTGGGGAAGATGCGCACAGTACAGCTAAGCCACGCTGAGGAGAAAATGCCAAGAAGCTGTCCAGGTTGTCAGGGGCACACGCAGGGGGTGTTGCCCATATCCTCGAGTCCCCCCTGCTCCATAGAAGCTAATAAGTTATTAGCGCAGTAGCGTTCCTAGCCACAAACGAATACAGCGCAAGGGGGGGCACCCAGCGACGCACAAACTCAAGTGTCGCGCATATCATTAGCATATGCAATTTGCCACGTGCGCAACCTATACAAATCCACGGCTGGCAAAACGCGACTTGTACTGAAGTCGCACCTCACTACACGCGTCTAGAAGCTCACCCAAGCCCCATTCTGTCATGTGTAATTCTTAACACATGGTCTTCCGTTTACCACTGGACCACGTGCGGCTGCCTTACTGCATTAACAGTGTATGAACCATCACAGGGGCAAGCAAAAGTATACGAACAAAGCAGCAGACAATAGTGCTTGTTTGGGGAGGAGTCACTAAGTTCGAGGCATGAATGGTGTTATGTGTGTGTGGGGAAAACACACAGAGAATAGTAACTCACACTCTCTTTGCAGCATTGAACTGCTACCGGACCTGAGAGTGCGCAGGCAGGATTCCAGCACTCACCCCAGAGATAAGTGTCTCTTTGGCTCACCTTTGTGCCATTTTGTACAATGTGCATGAAGAACATGGTTTCTCTGATTGAGTATGTGTAATTGTCAATTGTTGTATTTTGTCTTTTGCCTACTTCCCTTGAACATCCACTTCCCCTCTCCTGACCCTCTTTCCGGTTATCCTAAATAACGATGCCTATCCAACCAACGTATCCCTAAACCTCTTTCCCTGCCGGGGTCTCGGAGGCCTGTGTAAGTTCTACCTTGCAGGCGCCCAGACCGCAGCAAGGGTGGTTGGTTCGTGCCACTCCTGCACCTGGAGATCGGAGCTGTGCCACTACCCATCAGTTGTGGCATCCTCATTGATTATTGTGTACTGAAATTGCTACCCATCCTGTTGAACCATTGGTCAAGTGTGCTTCCATGGTAGTTATTCTATCATTGTGCTTGGACATGTGCTTGGCCAAATTCAGCGACTTCAAGTCATCTACTGGAGACTCCTCCAGGGTTTTTTGGTATCTACAGGCTTTTTCCCTGGTTTGGGGGTTGGACTCCTTGGAGTTCTCTCCGATTTGGTATTTTTACCAGTCAAGGTGGCCTCTGAGGGGGCTGGACCCTATTTACATGAAAGGAAGAACAAGGAAACCAAGGGGAAGGGGGATCCTGAAGCCAGGTAAACTAGAAGGAAGTAACCAACGGACCCCAGACACAGTTCTTCTGAAGGTCATGGTGATGAGTAAATGAGGGAGGGGCTTTTGTTGTTGGACAGTACGCTTGGGCTACAGTGTTTGGGCACTCTCTGACATTCTCATTGTGGGGTACTATGTACATGATGTGTTCTGCTGATCAATGGATGTTCCTGTGTTGGGTTTACTTTTCAGGTGTCAGGGGATTGTTGATATACTCGGGTGTATACATGGGCAATGTTCACATGTGATGTGTACAGGACACTGAGGGACACTTGATTTCACATGCATGTATTGAGTGCATGTCCCTACTGACACCGACACTTACACAATGTTCCACCACACATACAAACACTCTTCCATGCCCACACGTGCACACCACACAGATTGCCTTCTCTGGCATGCTGTGTCCCTGCAGCGCATGATCACTTAACATTTGGGGATCGTGTACATGCATCACTGGGTTATTTTTGTTGCTTGTCCTTTTTATATGATGCTCAAGGTGTATCCCCAACACAATGGCTGATCACTGTGCTGTGTGCTGAGCGGTGTGTTGCAGGAGACACCCACAGGTTTGGGATTTGCGGATTTGGATTGGCCAATGTGCATGCAAACAGGCATTCTGTCTTTTGTTGATGGTACCGCTGGTGGCATGCATTTGTGTATGACTTTGAATGTCTGGGAGGTTGTTGGTCAGTCATTTCATCTGATTCCATGTCAGGTGTGATTGTCTCTGTCCTCTTTCCATTTATCATGTGGCACTTCGTATCTAATTGGTCATGTGTTGTGCTTCTGGTTTGCTCTTTTGATGTTGCATGCCATGTCATGGTGTGACCGACAAGGGTGATGTGGGTTGGGAGGGTTTGGGTGACATACCAGTGATTGTCATGGCCTGTTTTGCAGGAGGGTGGTGTAATATGCACCTTGCATGTGTTCCTTTTGGTCACACAGGATTGGTTATTTTTACGTAGCTAGGGATGCACACAATGTAGCACTTCCGTGGCACCATTCTCAGGGTGGTAAGGTTGGGTTGTGACAGTTGAGTGTCTCTTTATCATCATGATTTGTCCCCTGATATGTGCCAGGCCTGTGTGCACTCCGCAGGGGTGGGAGTTTAGGTGAAAAATGTGGCCACAAGCTGGGTACGGGCTGCCTCACCACGTGCCCTTTCCCCTCCCATGTGCAGCGCCTGTGCCTGTGGTTGGGGGTGTGGGGACACCACCATGTCCACCGGTACACCCTGCCGTGTTGCAACATTGTGCAGGACACATGCTGCCACAATGATCCTGCACACTACTGGGGGTGCATATAGTAGCTGCCTGCCAGAGCGGTCAAGGGAGCAGAAGCATGACTTGAGCACTCCACATGTGCACTCCACTATGCCCCTGGTTGCAATATGGGCAGCATTGTATCTTACATGGGGTGGTGTGGTGGGGTTCCGTATTGGCGTCATCATGTGGTTGCTCAGAGGGTAGGCACTGTCCCCTCGGGAGGTGAGGATGGTTGTCATTAGTTGGGTTTGTGTATTTGTCTGTGTGTGACAAGCATGCATGTGCACAGACATTTGTACTCACCAATGAGCCATGTGTCGCCATGCTTCCCTGCTTCCAGGTCCCCGCTCAGGGCAGACATTCTGTATATGAAACTGTCATGGGTAGACCCAGGATGGTTTGCATAGACAGAGGTGATGATTCAATGGGCATCACATACAACCTGTACGTAGATGGAATGCCAGTGCTTGCGGTTGCGGTAGATGTGCTCAGTGGCCCTAGGTGGACGTAGGGCCACATGGGTGCAATCTATGGCACCAAGCACTTTGGGGAAGTGTGCCACCCTGTAAAAGTCCTGGACCACGGCCTGCCTTTCTGCGGGTGTTCTGGGCATGTATATGTGCCTGCGGACTGAGGGGCGCACAGTCATGATTGCCAACACCTGGTGTTGGCAGCATGACTGCGTGGGCAGTGAGACACCCCCAACTCTGGCATTTGTCCACTGAAATGACCCAGTGGGCAAAGAATGCAGGACATTGAGCTCCTTTTCCAAGGGGCTCAGTGCTTGGGAGCACAAGGTGGGTGATGTGAGGTCATCCTCCCACTCAGTGACCAGTTCTAGGATGATACGAGGTGGAACCCTATACCTGCCATAGACCTCATCATCAGGCATCCCAAAAAGGCTGTTCCTGGGCAAAAAAATGTAGGGCTTGGCTATTCTCCTCCTCCTGCGGTGTCCCACGATCAGTGCTGCGAGAAATGGGACATTCATCGTAGCTGTATATGCGTGTTTGTTGTTTGCCCTCACTTTTATACTGCGCAGGGACGCTTCCGCCTGCCTTCGTGTGGCGGACGTGTTTACGCCTGTGCGTGTCTTTTGGTGTGCACAGGTTTCCGTATTCGATTCCATGAATACGTGTTGAACCCGCGCGTGTGGGCATTCTGTGTATTTCCCAGCCGTACTTCCCCAGTTACGCCCTCATTTTCACGCATTGTTCCTCATTCCGCGTGTTCCCCCCTTTTTGGTGTGTGCACTACACGTTGTGTGCTTTTGCAGTGCACATCGCGCACAGCGTTCGGGATGTTGCAGTGACGTGTGCACCCGTGTGCGCCACGCCGGGATTTGGCACACATCCCGGGAAAAACACGTGCAGGGCCTTCCATGAATCGCACGCGTGCACGTGTGCTTGCTTTTTCACACTTGCGCCAGCTTGCACCACTAATTTCCCCACACATTTGTTCCATGAATCGGCCCCATAATGTTTCAAATTCAGGAGGAGGTCTTAATGGATCGGTAAAGAGACACTGCACTTTTCATGTTGGTGAGGGTACTCATTCTGACCTCCCTCTTTAATAATATATATAATATATTTAAAAAGTGTTCATTTTTGGAGGGGGGGCAAGTGAATAATTGTAGTGGGAACAGGTGCTTTATCAGATGCATAGCCGGAACACTAATTATAAAGAAGACGATTAATAAGTTGTTAAATAACAGGTTAAGAAATCAAACAAAATGTGATGTCAATGACTCAACACTTTTCCAGGCAAGGACCTGTAAGAGATTTTATCTATGGTTACTTTCGCCATAGGCAGGAGCATGCAACATCGAGCAACAATATGTCTCTGATTGTCATTTGCTAAAACATAGGAAATGAGCTCATACCTTTTTATGTGGGATGCTTTGGCTAGGACAATGCTAGACCTAGTGCTGCACTAAGCACACCGAATTTTGCCACCGACGGTATAAATACACCAGGCTCCACACTCTATATATATTACAAAATAAACAGACCATACATGGCTTTCACAGTAATGCTCTTTGGCACTCTTTAGCTTCTGTCAGCAAAACAGGATAAACAATTCAGAGGAAAACAACAGCATTGCATCTCATAACATGTGCCAGAAAATGGAAAAACTGTCTAAATGAAGCTTACCAAAATACAGTTTTCACATCTATTAGCACATTTTTATTTGTAATGCATTGGCAAAGACTTTCTTAGCTTCACCCATCAATACAAATGAACTCTTTTCTCACCCAGCGAAATTGGCTCCTATCCTGGTAAACCTGGCAGAGCACACACATTTTTGAGATGCAACCTTAAAATAAAATAGCTATTTTAGCAGGCCTACAAACTCCCACTTTCCAATAACTGAATCTCTGCACAGGAAAACATATTTATTCTCTAGTGCGCGAAGCAAAAATGGGGCTTCCTCCGTTCATGCATAATTATGATAACGTTATCTCTAACTGGAAATTTTTCTCTTATTTTGTTACTTATGATTACTGTGATTTAGTGCCACATTATCTGCATAGCCACCAGAGAGGTGTCTTCTGCGAAATGGGCCATCTCTCTCCCATTCTCCACTAGGTGCCAGCTCCAAGGATCTCCTCTGTTTGCCCCCTCTGAGGATCAGCTACTGAAATCCAACGGCCGCTTCACAGCACACAGCCAGCCAACACTTGAGAACTCATTAACTGTGTTTTCCTCTCTTCCATCTTCTCTCTTCAAATCTTTCTCTCGCCAGCCCCTTACAGTCCTCCTTCGCTACCTTATAAACCCTCTTTTGCTTCCACCCCCTTACTTAAATTTTCCCACACAATCCATATCATATTACCACCTATTTCCCTTCCTCCTGCCATGATGTTATCAATCAAACATCGCCTCCCCTTTAGCCAATCCCTAGTAATTTTCCAAACTCCTTCTGCTTCTTCACTAAAACCTCTGTACAGCTCTTTTCTCCATTCCCGATGAATGTGCAACATATTGCCTCCTGACATCCTCTCTGCATTCTGGTTTAAACAAAGAGTTTTTCCACAATGCATTCTGCTATCTGCCACATACACTGCAGTACAGCTTCAACTTTCTAATGTTCTGCATTTATTTTCTAAATTCACATCACTGTGCGAATGCTGCCTTTTCACCCACAGCCGGCAGTTTGGACTATGGCCTAAGCTACCCCAGTCTAATTACTAATAGCCATTAGAATTTGTGTTGTTAAGGTTAGTTATTAGTATGTTTAGTAATTAGCCATGTTAATTGTTAGCCCGTACGCAGCACTGTGCTGCGCTGATACCCAATCCATGCCTCATGTCAGCAATAAGTCACACAACTAGTATGACATTAGCTCCTTTTGGGCATGTTGCACATTGCCCCTAATGGATTCAGAGGTGCTGTTAGAATTAGTGCACAGTTGAAATTTGTGCACTACTTATTCTACAGACCTGAGCTAAAGAGGACATTATTACTCCTTTCTTGGTGATAACAATATGATCAATCCTCTCACAATCTAGAATGTCATTGTTTTTGTCTTGCTGGTGTGGATTCACACACACACACACACCACCACCACCATCACCAAATAACTGGTAGATAGATCACTGGTGATAGATCAGCAAGCATTTTCATGTATTTTAAGTCTAGTGTTGAACATCTCTGTTTTAGATAAAGCTGTATAGTAGGTATTCATATTTGCAGTGAATTGCTGGCAATATTGTTTTTTATTTGTTGATATCAAACCAACTCCCAGATGGTTTTTATTTTGGTTTCCAATGGGCCTAGCGGCCGTCCCTCTGTCTCTTACATAGGGATGGGCAATACCACCCTAATCTAGATTTCCTTTGACTCTGGATTGGTGCTAGTGATCAGTAACCCATACTATCTAAACTCTTTAGATGATGCCCTAATCACAAATGCCTTATTTATCTAGCTTGCTTCAGGGAACAATCTAAGGTTCTTATCCAACAATGTCCTCAAGATATGGTTTAAGGGCTGTGGCTTCCAGATGCCATGCTTTTCACATTCTGTGGTCCTTCTGCGCTCTAATAGTCCTCTCCCTTTATCTATCTGTCACTCTCCGCTTCTCCTTCTACTCTCCTGCCTCCTTCTCCAACCGATGACTTCCCTATGTCTCCCTAGTTCTTCCTCCTCTAGCCCACCACTGTTCCTCATCTTAAGGTCTACCTCACACTTCGATCCTACTTACTACTACTTTCAGTATTACTCCCTCCTCTCCAAACTACACCTACCCCTCCCTCCACACCAGTACTACGTCCATTTCCTCTCCACTACTACTCACTTCTCAACATTACTTTCACTCCTCCCCCCAACATACTACTACCCCTCTCTGCACACTACTACTATTCACCACTGTACTACTCCCTCCACATTACAACTCCTCCCTTCACACTACTATTCCTCCCTCCACACTACTACCGTTCCTCCCTCCACACTACTACTCAGTCACCCTTCTTTAATTCCCTCAGTCACTATGTCACTCACTCCCCACCTTCCTATCATCACTCTCACTCACACCACTTGCACACATTCAAAACACAGTATCACTTTCTCTCACCACCCAATACCTCACCTTGTCTAGAAAGCCCCTCCATGCTCTTTGACGCTGCCCTTCCTCCTTCTGGCCTCTTGGACTGCCACCTTCTTCTCTCTTTACCTCACCCAGACACTCCTGTTTCTTGGCTGATTTTTCATCCTTCTCCTCCTCCTTCTCCCATTAGTGCATCATCACTGGTTCCTCCGTCCAATCGGTCCCTGCCCTACCCGCCCAGGAGATGTCACAATTAGGCAAATACATAAAAAGGGGGCTAAGCACCATCCCATTTCCTCGTACGGGTCCCTCAGCCTTTGACAATGGTGGTCCACTCTGTCCTGGTTCATTGGAGCGTTATTGGGATTCCAGAGTCTTTCTGTGATTCTCTTCACGCCTGGTTTGCAGGTGAGTCAGACCTTGTATGGGAGAGTTCTGTAGCAGTCTATTCTGACACTTGTTGTGATTGCTGGAGCTGTGTCCCACAGTAGTTCTTTCTCTTTTAATTGCACATTCGGGAGTGCTGGTGAGAGGCATTTCCCTGGAGGCACTGGCGGGCTGCTTTGTTGTTTGTTTCCTGCCAAGAATGCTGGTACAGGTAATTTTTAGGAAGGAAAAAAGAAAGACTGGCCAGCATGTTCAGATAGAGGCATGGGGTGATGAAAAGTGCTATTCCAATACATGACACAGGCACACAGGGAAGGGACGGGGACAGGGGTCCTCCCAACCTGCCATTTTACCTTCTGGAGTAGGAATGGCCCTAGATTCCACCCTCTAGGCCTCCCACTCCAGGCTCAGGAGGGTCCACATCACACATCACAACTCAATTTGCAATCCCTGTTACACATTCATCTAAATATATGGTTCCCATTAAAACGTGTGTTAACAGCGATTGGTGTTCATGTCTGTAATTTGCAATTACGTTTGAAAAATATTACAGATAGTGCCAAAAACTACTACAATGCAGTGATTGCTGTACTTGGCGACTCTCCTGGTAAAAAATAATAGGAGAAAATTAGAGAAAAGCAAGAATGACTTTTGGTATTTAACATTCACAAGTCTTTAATCATGACAACGCTTTCAATACTGTGTGTACATAATGTAATATCTCCAAGACAACTTGACAACAAAGAGAGCTACTTGTCAAACTATTTGCTTGCACAAGGGATGCACATAGATAGACATAGATAGACCCCTTTTATGCTTTGTTTCAAACATCAGCTAAGACATGTTGGAAATGTTAGAAACCCACTCACACTAGATTTAATTTGAATTACATATATGATAGCTTCATGTAATGCGTTATTCATTGCAGCTGCTCTTTTAGAAGTGTTTTAAGTGAGCTGAACTTTTCTAAATTACTAAATCAGTATTCTTTTCACAGCCAATAAAATTGACTTGCAAGCAGCGGTTGTAGGCCAACAATAACAAAAGAGAGTCTATGAAAATATGTGTTACGCCTAAGGGTTTCCAGCACCACTGGATTTGACTACCATGGTGGAACGATGTGAGTTTAAGCCTATTTTGCATACCAGTAGAGCAAGGCATGGCAGGCTACAAGCAGGAAAATACTCAAGTGCGAACAATCATGTTTCTCTAGCATCCATCATGTTTTTAAGGTTCCAGGTATGGTATTCGGTCTGATGGATTTTTCCACACGCCACTCTCTTGCAATTGAGCGAGATGTAATGTTTTAGGGAAAATATGGTTCCGCCTTATAGCGTCAGCTGGTGGTGCCACCTTGAGCTGCGTATGTGCATGATTGGCCCTGTGGAAATCCATTTTCTTAAATCGTAACTGCAGGTCAAGGAAGGGTCTCCTAATGTTTAAATGAATATGTGTGCATAATAATGGGTGAAAGTGAATTAATATTCCCTTCCCAGACTTTTACCACTATGAGGGTCTTTATGGCATGCTGGCACCTGAGGCCAGTGGTGTAGCGCAAAATGAACGGGATACCTTGCAAACATGTGGTGAGAGGACCCTGATATTCCATGCATCCAGATGGCAGAGGCTTTAGGCCAATCTGGGGGCCCCTTAGTGCTGTAGCGGACACATCGATCACATTGAGAACAGTGGTTTCCACTAAGCCCCTGTATGCGGCCTTAAGGTCAGTCTTAGCATCATTTGCCCTTTCAATGTTTTCTGTCAGAATGTGATGTGATATTTTAGTTCAAAATTCTTTGGTTCCATTTGACCCCAGCAATTTCAGGATCTGGTCGTTGAGGAACTCTGCACACATATCTCTGCATGTGTCTGCTGATCCAAAGAACGAATATCCCATGTCACTCCTCCCCTTACAATTCCCAGAGCATTGTTTCCCCTTTCTAGCCTAATTCATTTATGTTGTTGCTCCTTTTGGTGCCTTGCTGCATATTCTGTGGCTACTCTCAACATTTCTGGCAGTCACCTCCATTTAAAATTACTCTCAGCACCAAGTCCTGAAATCACCTCCATGTCATTGATCTCAACATAAATCACTTTAATGTTAGCTTTAGCCCTTTGTCTCAACTCTTTCTTCACAGAGTGCTCCTTCCATAGCAGATCCATTGCAGTGACCTTTTCAGTTCTAGGTCTTCCACAGTATTGCACCTAAACATCCTTTCTCCTTGCTATTATGCCGCATGGAAGGTATCTGAGGAGTAGAGGACTAAGGTGGCACGTAGGATGAAGCAAAGGGAAGCGCAAGGCTGTTCGGGACACTGATAAATGTACCTGCCGGCTACTCATACTAGAAATAACGGGAAACCCCACAATGACTAGCGACCATTTGTTTAATTGTGTACTCAACAAATCATAGCACTCAGATGTTTGCTAAAAGACCATAGAGTTGCATAACATGAACTGATTAAATTAGTTCTAGGTGTCAAGCCTTACTGTGACTGTGTTGGAGGCATGTAGCAGCAAGAATGGTTGCATGCATTTAAAACAGTCTTGATTCCTAAGTATTCAAAAATAGGAACAGATCACTGTGAGAGGGATGATACCATATCTCTCAAGATGAGACATTCCTGCAAAATCTTGGGAACCTCTCAAAATATACTTTAATTTTAGTCGTGTGAGGACCACACATCTAAGGAACACTTCTTTGTCCAATATACCCTATAAGAAAGACTTATCCCATTTTAGACTCTGATATCCTGATGTCCCCTGTTTTTAGATGGATGAAAACCAACCCAACATTTTCAGCGGTGACCTCTCCTTTGAGATTCATCAGAGAAGTCAGCTCTGACTCATATGCAATGTGATGCTTTTCACCTGGCCACAACCACATGCGAAGTGGTTAATATGCAGTGCTTGGTTGGGCCACACCTTCAGCTTGATATACTGAGGTTGTATACCCACAATGACAGCCATGTTTTAAATGCCTCCTTAGGTGAACATAATCTCCTCAGGCCAGGAGAATGCTTAGGCTACCAGCTGGATCTAGGGGAGGATACCAGCCAGGTGGCGACAAGAATATGCTGATCCAAGGGCAGTTTAAGGCCCCATCGGGTGGAAGCTGCATTGCATACTGGTTCATTTCCACAGCTGGAGCTCACAGGAGGGCAGGCGCACCTTTTGAAGGAATAATACATATACTGTTATGTGTGTTGCACTGCTTCAATCCACACAGGCCACAGTGTACGGGACTCCTCCCTCACAACCAGTCAACCAGGCAACCAGGCAATGCCTGGGTAGTCTGTGCTTCAACAAATCAAAGGCCATCAAGAGTGACCATACCAAATTCATTGTCCAAACAGTGATATGCAGAGTTGGTTAAA
This sequence comes from Ambystoma mexicanum, assembly GCF_040938575.1. NCBI lineage: Eukaryota > Metazoa > Chordata > Amphibia > Caudata > Ambystomatidae > Ambystoma > Ambystoma mexicanum. Next base: position 710,937,772 of record NC_090933.1, read on the forward strand.
AGATAGGCCTGGTAGACTACACCCCGACATTATCAGAAGGAATGGCTTAGTACATTATCCATAATCTCCATATCAGGCAACTGCCCTCAGGTCAAAATTCATCTCCTGCCAGAGATATCCGGCAGGTGGATACCTTGAAGTTTATACACATGTATGTTTTGTTGCTGCTCTCTGCTAGGCTTCAGCTGGCAGGCTTTCATTGCACCGTTCAAATTCATTGTCCAAACAGTGATATGCAGAGTTAGTTAAAAGATAGGCCTGGTAGACTACACCCTACATTATCAGAAGGAATGGCTTAGTACATTATCCATAATCTCCATATCAGGCAACTGCCCTCAGGTCACAATTCATCTCCTGCCAGAGATATCCCGCAGGTGGATACCTTGAAGTTTATACACATGTATGTGTTGTTGCTGCTCTCTGCTAGGCTTCACCTGGCAGGCTTTCATTGCACCGTTCCTTTTTATTTGGTGGTTTGGTATAGGAAAATTGAGGCTGCAATTCCCTTTTTAATGAATATGACACGTCACTCCACAATCAAGCCTCCATTTTGCATCTGTCCTCTAGCACAATCTGTGCTTCTATTCGTTATAAAAATGCTGAGACTTGTAATTAAATGTTTTCAAAATTCCAGACATGCTTCCAATGAATCCATATCATCAATTTAGTTTTGACGTGGTGACTTTTATTTCCAGGTACATTACTAAATAAAACATCAAAATAAAAAAGTGTTTATTTTGAAATTAAAAGATGTGTAAAAACATGACTGTTCACAGATGTGATATAAGAAATGTTTTAAATTGATTTTGAACCTATACATATATATCACAAGGAAATCCAATAATGAATTTGGACTCCTGAAATGTCTATAAACACATCCCATATGGTAAATGTGATTTCTAAATTACTGAGAAAACGTAAGTATGAATCATGTTCTAAGATTTTTAATTAGATTTTTCCCCATAGAGTTAATGAAACAGACATTGGCTCTCAGGTTCTACAATACCTCAGATTACACATTTAAAAGTTCCCTATACGATGTGCCCGAGCGTAACAGTACGTTGTAAAATGGTTTTACGCTTTACTTTTACGCTCCAACACATTTTGCTGCATTTCCGAGATTTTTTTATAAAATGGTGCCGCTTTTTCTTTGGGCCAGATCTTCAAGAAATGGTGCATCCAAAAATAGTTCAGAGGATGTGATAAATTTAGAGGCCCCATTTGTGGAAGTGCACACGTATCCCTAACTACAAAGGTGACCCGCACATTTGCAGGGGACTTTGCTGAAGCATAAGTGGTGCACTTTCCATACATTAGTGGTGGGAGCATCTCCTCCAGAGAGCCCACGTCACAATGATAGGCCATTGAAGCTACCATTATTGTGAAATGCACAGTGAAAGAAAAAAGCATTTCTATCTTTGTTTGAAGGATAGGAATGACAGTGGGACATCAGTGGTCAATACAGCTGCTGTTCCACTTAAACCCTAACGTGCATTGCACATCCGCATGCTGTATTTCCAAGTAGGTGCAGGTTGGTGCCTTTGTGTTTCAAGTAGGTGCAGGTTGGTGCCTTTGTGTTTCAAGTAGGTGCAGGGGGGTGCCTTTGTTTTTCAAGTAGGTGCAGGGGGGTGCCTTTGTGTTTCAAGTAGGTGCAGGGGGGTGCCTTTGTTTTTCAAGTAGGTGCAGGGGGGTGCCTTTGTTTTTCAAGTAGGTGCAGGGCGGTGCCTTTGTTTTTCAAGTAGGTGCAGGGGGGTGCCTTTGTTTTTCAAGTAGGTGCAGGGGGGTGCCTTTGTTTTCTGCTAATTTAAAAGTGCATTACATGACCCTAGATGGTATGTGCTATCAGCACTGCTATGTCTGTGTGGTAATGCATGGGTAGTCTACCCTTAAACAAATCAAAGACCATCAGGAGTAACCTTATTTTATCAAATTAATTGTCCAAGCACTGATATACACAGTTGGTTCAAAGATAGACCTAATAGAATACACCCGGATATTATCAGAAGGAACGGATTAGTAATTTCTTCATCATCTCAGTATTAGACAACGGCCCTCATGTCAAAATGCATCTCTTGCAAGAGAGTGCAAAGGCCGTCTGACAATCAAGTCCTAAAAATGTAAGTGGGGGGACTCATCAACAAACGAATGGAATGTGATGTAGCCAGAAATTATCAAGGTAAAATAATGCACATTTCGTTAAATTGGTTTTGCATAACCACCCAAATTGCACAGGACGAAGGGCATTTGCCTTTCATAAAATCAACACGCACACAAAACCAAGAGGATATTTTCTTCTAATAGTGTTTTTGAAAACGTTAAAAGGTGTGCTTGTTTAAAACTCCAAGAACCAATACACATTTTTTCCCTGGACTTGCAGTACCGAAATGGGACATTTCACCTTTAGTTGTTTGTTATTCATCATCAGGTTACATAGTGCAGTGGTGAAGTGTCCGGCCTACAAACCCGACTACTACGGTTTTATCCCCGAGTTTGGCTTAAATTCAAAGAGCACTTTCAATGTTTCTCAGTTTAGCTGGGGAGACTGAGTCCACCGTCTGAATAAAGTGGGGGGACTTTGTACCCTGCGTACCCTCGACTTGAGCCCTGCCGTTCTTTCTTTCAAAGGCCTGTTCTTTTCAAGAAAATGCCGACCAGTGATCCATAAAGGCAAGAAAGATATTGCCCCTATGGTCAAATACTCATTTACTAAAATGAGATAGTACATTCAACATTGTTCCATGTTACTTGTGATCTTCCAGTATCTTCATACATATCAATGTGCCAGCTTCTAGGACGAAGTCGATCACTGAGATATTTATTATTCTTTTAAAGAGTTTTGATGAAGAGACATGACGGGGGATAGTATGATCTCGAGCACGGTTTGTCATATTACCTTTCTTGACTATTGGAGACCTACAAAATCCCCTATTTAGGAAAACTTTTCCAAACAGCTAATAATTATTTGGGTCAGATAGACTCTGGACTGCCTTATGCTTGGCCATGCCCTGAAGCATTATCATTTATGGCCGACCATAATGCTTGTCCCCAGACATGAATATGCTGCTCGTGCACATTTATAAAGCCTTGATATGGCACTTTGCATGAACATTCTGTGTGTGGGTTACCCAACTCCCTCCTTTCACTCTTTTCCATTTTTGGTTTTGGCACATTTTTGTGGCGCTTGTGGTACAAAATTGCCGAAAACATTGTTACAGAAGAGAAAGAGGAAACGCGGGTCTGAACTGAAAATATCTCGTTGGCATAGCAACCGGCAATGCCACAGCATCAAAATTCAAAATCATAAAATTTTCTTTTTCTGAACTCCTCCAGCGTACTACCCACTGCGGAGATCCCTAACAATCTTAGATCCAATCAGCAGCTTTGTAAGAAGCAAGTAGGGGGTCTGGCTTTTTATTTTCCAACCACAGTGATTTCTAATGTTGCAATGTTGGGCTATTGTTGAGCTCATGTACAATTGGGGTATTTTTGGGCTACTTTTGATGTGGGATCTGTTTTTCCTCCCAAGGTTGCGTCTCCACGATCCAAACCCACCCGTCCCACACTCTTTACCCCAAATCACATTTGCTGGTTAGGTTTTGTTTGGGCTATTTTGGGCTACTTTTGACGAGTCCTCCCGAGGCTGCTTTGTTATTCATGTTTTCTGCCCCTAACAACTGCCATCACCCAAAACTCATTCACCCCATCAACATTCTCTCAACACCCACCCACACAGCCCCCACTCTCGACCACATTCACCCAAACTCCTCCACTCTCTCTACGCCTTCCCAACAACCCTACCCCCACTCTGCCTACCCTCACCCACCCAATCCCCACTCTCTCTACCTCCACCCACCCTAACCCCACTCTCTCTACCCCCAACGACCCCCCCTCTAACTACATACCCACCCCTCTCTAACCCCAGTCACCCACCAAAACCTCACTGTCTCAACCTCCACCCACCCACCTACCCTACCCCCACTCTCTCTACATCCACTGACCTAACCTAGCCCCACTCTCTCTATCCCCACCCACTCTAGCTCCATGTTCCCTATCCCCACCCACCTTACTCCCACTCACTCTACTCCAAACTCCCCACCCTACCCCAATCTCTCTACCAGCACCCACCATTCCCCATCTCTCTACCCCAGTCACCCACCCTACCCAAAATCTCTCTACATACCCCCACTCTCTCTACCCCCACCCACTCACCCTACACCCATTTCTCTACACCCACTCTCCCACCCAACCCCTACATTCTCTATCCCCACCCTACCACACTCTCTACCCACACCCTACTACCATACCCCCACTCTCTCTGTCCCCACCCACCATACCCCTGCACTCTCTACCCCCACCCACTCCCAACTCTCTCTACATACCCAACCTCTCTCTACCCCCAGCAACCCACCAACCTTCACTCTCTCTATGCCCACCCACCTAGCCCCCTCTCCCTACACCTACCCACCCTCTCTATCCACACTCTCTCTACCACCACCACCCACCCTACATCACTCTCTCTACTCCAACCCACCCTATCCCCACTCACTGTACCCCAACAGCTTACTCTACCACCAGCCACCCACCCTACCCCCACACTCTCTACCCCCACTCGTCCACTCTACCCACACTCTCTCTACTCCCACACACCTTACCTCCATTCTCTTTATCCCATCCCACTCACCGTAGCCCTGCTCTCTATACCCTCAACCACTGCCATCCTAGCCCCACTCTCTCTAAACCCACACTCCCACCATACCCTCAACTCTCTCTTCCCTCAGCCACCCTACTCCCACTCTATCTACCCCCACCCACCCCCACTCTCTCTACAAACCCACCCCTCTCTAACCCCAGCCATCCACCCACCAAACCCTCACTGTCTCTACCTCCACCCACCTACCCTGCCCCCACTCTCTCTACATCCACAACCTAACCTAACCACGCTCTCTCTGTCCCCACCCACTCTACCTCCATGCTCTCTACCCCCACCATCTTACTCCCACTAACTCTACCCCAAACCCCCCACCCTATCCCCAATCTCTCTACCCCAGTCACTGACCCTATCCCAATCTCTCTAGATACCCCCACTATCTATACGCCCATCCACCCTACCCCCTCTCTCTAAACCTACCCACCTACTCTAACCTCACTCTCTCTACCGACCACCCACCCACCCTACACCACTCTCTCTACTCCCACCCACCCTACCTCCACTCTCTCTACCGCAATGGCTCACTCTACCAACACCCAATCACCCTACCCCCACTCGTCCACCCTACCCACACTCTCTCTACCCCCACCCACCTTACCCCCATTCTTACTACCCCAACCCACTCACCCTAGCCCTGCTCTTTATACCCGCACCCACCACCATCCTAGCCCCACTCTCTCTAAACCCACACTCCCATCATACACTAACTCTCTCTTCCACCAGCCGCCCTTCTACCACTCTCTCTACCCCAACTCACCCCTCACTCTCTCTACATACCCACCCTCTCCCTACACCCATCCACCCACCAAAACCCCACTCTGTCTACCCCCATCAACCCACCAAACACCTCTTTCTCTACCCCCACTATTTCTATCCCCATCCAACCTACCAGCGCTCTCTCTACTCCCACCCACCAACCCTACCCACTCACTCTACCATAACCATGCTCTCTATTCCTCCACCCATCCCTTACCTCTGCTCTCTTTATCCCCACCGGCCCACCCTACTCCGCTCTCTCTACCCCGATCTGCTCATCCTACCCCACTCTCCCTACCCCAACCCATGCCCTCTCTACCACCACCCACCCACCCTACTCACACTTTCTCTACCCCATCCAACCAACCTAGCCCGTTCTCTCTATCCCATCTAACCTCTCTCTCTACTCTAACTGTAGCCCCACTCTCTCTACCACCACCCAGACTAGCCCACTCTCTCTAGCCCCACCCACCCATCCTACACTCGCTCTCTCTACCCCATCCACCCTACCCTACTCTCTCTATCTCCACCCACCCTAACCCCACCTGTCTAACACCACCCACCCAACCTGCCTCACTCTCTCTACCTGCACTTACCCCACACTACCCCCCTCTACTCAGACACATCCACACTCTCTCTAGTCCGACCTGCCACACCTCAACCCTTTCTACCGCAGCTACACACACTATCCCACTCTCTTTAATACCACCCACTCCACCCCCCTCTCTCTACTCCCACCCACCCTAGCCCCACTCTCTCTACCCCAACGGCTCACTCTACCAACCTCCACGCTCTCTACCCCCACTCGGCCACCCGATCCTCACCCACAAGACCCATGCTCTCTCTACACCCACCCACCTTACCCCATTCTCTCTTCCCCAACCCACTCACCCTAGTCCTGCTCTCTATACCCGCAGCCACCATCTTATCCCCACTCTCTCGAAAACCACCACAACTCTCTCTTCCCCCAGCCACTCTACTCCCACTCTCTCTCCATCCCCACCCTCTCTCTACACCCATCCACCCACCAAACCCTCTCGCTCTACCCCAATTATACTACCCTGCTCGTTCTACCCCCACCCACCCTACCCATGCACTCTCTACTTCCACCCACCTCCCACCCATGCTCTCTTTACCCCACCCACCGACCCTACCCCACTCTCTCTACCCCCAACCGCCCACCCTACCCCACTCTCTCTACCAAAACCCACCCACCCCTAACCCACTCTCTCTACCCCCACCTGCCCACCCTGCTCCCACTCTCTCTACTCATACACCCACTTTCTCTACTGCTACCTGCCCACCCTACTCACACTCTCTCTACCCCCACCCAACCTACGTAACCCATTCTCTCTACCCCACGCACCCCCTCAATCTCTACCCCGTCCCACTCACCCTAGACCTACTATCGCTACCACCACCCATCTATCCTGCTCTCTCTACCTTACCCACCTCACCCCCTCTCTCTCTAACCCCTCTCACTTACCGTAGCCCCACTC